>NW_023425404.1:119433400-120678019 GCF_014108245.1 Pipistrellus kuhlii | reverse complement strand
AAGAAAGAAGAAAAGGAAAAAAGAAAGAAAGAACGAGAGAAAAGGAAAGAAAGAAAAGAGAAAAGAAAGAAAAAGAAAGAAAGAAGAAAGAAAGAAAAGAAGAAGACAAGAAAGAAAAGAAAAAAGAGAAAAAAAAGAAAAGAGAAAGAAAGAAGGAAAGAGAGAAAAGAAAGAAAAAGAAGGAAGGAAAAGAAGAAAGAAAGGAAGGAAGAGGAAAAAGAAGGAAGAAAGAAGAAGGAAGAAAGAAAGAAGAAGAAGGAAGAAAAAGAAAAGAAAAGAGGACAAGGAAGAAGGGAAGGAAGGAAAAGGAAAAGGAAGGAAAGAAAGAAAGAACGAAGGAAGAAGAAAGAAAGAAAGAAAGAAAGAAGAAAAGAAAGAAAGAAAGAAAGAAAGAAAGAAAGAAAGAAAGAAAGAAAGAAAGAAAGAAAAAGAAAGAAAGAAAGAAGCCAGAAAGACTTCTGGCCCAGGCTCTCCCCTCGCTCCAACATTTGCTGCCTGAGCAAAGCCAGGTGTTCCTCCTGTGGGGAGCCAGCTTCTTGCTTCTAAGGAGAAACTGAGTAGCAATAAACTTTTACTGACATTCGGTCTCTCCATGTCATCACTCTGTCATCTATATAAATTAAGATCAGGACATGGCACACTATGAAATATTACATATTAACTTATCCATCTCCCCCACTAGGTTGGGAGTACCTTCAGAATCAAAACAGTTTTTTGTTTTGTTTTGTTTTGTTTTTTCATCCTTAACATTAAAAATAGTGTCTGATGCAAAGTACATCCTCAACAATAGATTGTGGAATTAAAAATAAATTAAGTGAAGATGCAAAAATACATATAAAAAGAATCATAAATTTCACTGAAGAAAAATAGTCATCCTTTATCTCTACACTACAAAATAACAAACAACACCTTTGAATTATCTGAAAAAGATATTTTTGAACACTTACTGTGCAGAAGGCAATGCTAAGTGTTTGGGGAAATATAAATTTGAATGAGTATTGATAAAAGCTTTCAAAGTGTTCTATTATAATAAGACTAGAGGCCTGGTGCACAAAATTCATACACAGGCTAATGGGGTCCTTTCAGCCCAGCCTGGACCCTCTCCAATCCATGACCTCTTGGGGGATATTCAACTGTCAGCAGTTGCACATTCCTCTCACAATCTGGGATCCCTGGCTCCTAACTGCTCACTTGCCTGCATGTCTAACTGCCCCTAATTGCCCCCCTGCCAGCCTGACCATCCCTAACCAGAACTGCCTGCCAGCCTGATTCCCCTAACTGCCCCCCCCCCACTGGCCTGGTCACCCCTCAAGCCCCCCTTGCTGGCTTGGTTGCCTCACACAGTCAGCTGGTCAGTCATTTGGTTGTCCCTCGTGAACCCTCCTGCCAGACTGGTGGCTCCATGCACTCTGCTGTTTGGTGTTACTGTGAGGGTGTCAGGACTAATTTGCATATTACCCCTTTATTAGTATAAATGGACTATGTCAATAAGATTAGTCATGTTCTACTGACTAAACCTGCCAACTGTACTTGCTTTTAGGAACCTGAATCTTCTCTTTCCTTTAAAGGGACATAAAGAAAAATAGAAGTAAAGAAAAATAGGAGATAAGAGAAAGGAGAAAGAAGAGAAGAGAAAGTAAGAAATGGGGAAAAAGAGAAGTGAGAGAAGAGTAAATACAAAGCCAGGTTACTGTGCCTTGTCTAAGGAGTGTACATGGAAGAAGGAAACACATGGATCATAAAGCTTCTCTTTAAAATTCTGGTGCCACCATGTGCTATTATTAGAAATATACTATTTTGGAGCAGCTGGTGTGTCTCAGTGGTTAATCATCAACTTATAAACCAGAAGGTCCTGGTTTAATTCCCAGTCAGGGCACATACCTGGGTTTCAGGTTCAATCCCCAGTGTAAGGCCAGTGTTGGAAGTGCATAAGGCAGCAGATCAACTATTCTCTTCTCTCATCATTGATCTCTCTCTCTCTCTCTCTCTCTCTCTCTCTCTCTCTCTGAAATAAATGAAAATATATTTAAAAAAGAGATATACTACATTGCTTTAAAATTTTCTTACTCTTAAAAGACCAGTATTCTTAGGAGTGACAACAATTTAACCTTTTCAAACATAATAATGATGTCTAATAGTCTCTGAAATATACAACAAAGAGATTAATGAGATTAATGGGCATTTAGGAATTGAGTAAAGGTCAGCCTATCAAAGAAAAAAATGCCTCTATAAATGATTAGTTGGTCTATTTACTTTATTACTTATGTTAGGTTGTCAGTGCCCATTCTAAAATCCAAATCAAAGTCTGAGGCTCATTTGCAGAATATATGAAGACTGTCTACCACTAACTTGATAGTTTTCAACCAAATACCTGAAAACTGGTGTAGAAGAAGGAAAGTATAAGTGAAAAGTTTCTGAAATGCTTAAGAATTTGTCAAAAAAATATGGATATTAATTTTAAAATCTCCTTCTTGTCAAATAATGAATTATACATTAGATTACATATTGGAAACATTGCTAAGGTGGTTGGATGCAGTTTTCTGGGAGAGACACACAAAACTATCAAGGAAATCATACAAAATAGCCATGATAACTAGATAAGCAAATTTCCAAGCATTCTTCAAATAAAAAATGTTAGAACTATTGCATATATCTTTGGGAATGTATCATATTACATACACATCAAATCCTACTTAAATGCTATGTTCATTTACTATGATACTTTAACAATGTGAGTTCAAAAGCTTCACTGTCTCCAAAATAACTTTGAATATACTAGTTAAGAAAGGGATACAAATGTTCTGTGGTATTTGGAGCATTATTTTTCTATACTATCAATGCATAGTTAATGTTAACTGTTGAAAGATACTTTTAATGGTACCCAATTCCTATGTAATAAAAGAGTATTATGCATCACTCCAACACACAAGATGGCTGCCCCCATGTGGACACAAGATGGCCAGCAGGGGAGGGCAGTGGGAGGGACTAGGCCTGCAATGGAGATCAGTTGAGGGGGAACCCAGGACTGCAGGGGAGAGCAGTTGGAAGGGGACCAGGCCTGCAGAAAAAGCAATTTTGGGGAACCAGGCCTATAAGGGAGGGCAATTGGGGGCAATCAAGTCTGCAGGGGAGGGCAGTTAGAGTGACTAGGCTGGCAGAGGAGGGAAGTTGGGGATGACTGGGCCTGCAGGGGGGAATTGTTAGGGGTAATCAGGCTATCAGGGGAGCAGTTAGGCATCAATCAGGCTGGGAGAGGACTGTTTAGGGGATGATCAGGTTGGCAGGCAGAAGTGGTGAGGGGCAATCAGGAAGGCAAGCAGGCAAGCAGTTGGGAACTAGCAGTCCTGAATTGCAGGGATTGGGCCTAAACGGACCATCAGCATCCCTCGAAGGGTCTCAGATTTCAGAGAGTGCAGGCTGGATTGAGGGGCACACCTCCCCATGCATGAATTCTTGCACCAGACCTCTAGTTAAAAAATAAGTGATAACATAGAAAGCACACTATATACTTTCTCATTATCAATGACACTCCAAAGAGGGTTCTAAAAATTTTGACCATAGTTTTAATTTCTGGATCTGAAATGACATACCTCATTTTCTGTGGATGAGTGTGTCTCCTACTTCACTGAGAAACTTAAGATTATTTGGCTGGCACTTTTTCCAAGCCCCTCCCCTAGCATATTTCTCCTCTACCTTTCTCCAATTTTTCTCAGGAAAACTGTGTGTGTTCTCAAAACCACAATTTCTTGTCCCCATCTTAAATGACCTACTATCATATTGGTAATAGAGTCCCAGTGCACAAACTTCATGCACAGGCTGGATCCCTTGGGGTGGCCTGCAGAGATCGGGCTCTCCCTAAGGCCCCAGACTTACAGCCCCGCAGTCCCACCTGATTGCTGCCTTGGTTGCTGTCTGCAGGGTGATTGGCAGGGCGATTAGGCCCTTGTTCACACTTGCCTTGGCCTGGCACTGCCCATTCACCTCCTTCACCATTCCACTGCAGTACTTTTATTGTTGGCACTCATTGGGGTCGTCAGTGCCTTCACTGCTGCCCACTGCCAGCTCCATGTTGCTGATACCTGCCATGTTCTGTTCTACCCGCTGTGGTCAGCACATGTCATAGTGAGCAGTTGAACTCCTGGCCAATGAATATACGAGGGGATATTTTAAATATTAGGCTTTTGTTATATAGGATTAGGCAACATCTCTATGATACCTATTCAAACTCCTATTACATCACTCCCCAACATGTTCACTATGCTTTAGCTAAACTAACCTTTCAAATTCTTGAACACACCAAAATAGTTTGAATTTCAGAACTTCACAGATATTTTTCTTTTCAGCATCAGATGTACTTTTACTGACTTTTTATAGAATTCTTTCCTTTTTATAATTTATATTCACCTTCAATAACAATTGTTCAGAAAGGACTTCCTCTCATAATGCTTCCTAAGGTAATATCATGCTTTTATTTTCTGACACTTAATTTTTAAAGGCTTTTATCAGAATTTATAATATTGGCCAGTCTCTCTACCTAACTAGAATATAAGGTATATAAGGTCAGTGCTCATGTCAACTTATTCAATATAATTTGATACATAGAAGGTCCTCAATATTTGCTGTATAGGAAAATGAGAATAGATACATGCCCATAAACTAATATAAAATAAAAATTCAGCAGCAGTAGATTTATGTATTTATTATTCAGGATTTTTATGGGTTTCAGGTGGAAAACCATAAAATCAAATTAAAAGAAAAAATGTTATTGATTTTGGTACCTGGAAAATCCAGGGATATACATAACCCTAGGTATAGCAAAATCCAGAGAATTGTGTGATTCAAAACAACAAGACTGAGTTTGATCAGAGGGATCAGAAGATAAACTTTACAAGTGAGAAACAATTCAACCCTTATACTAAGCAGGACAGGGTTAACTCCTGACTCCATCTTGTGCTACATCCTATAACTATGTCACTATGTAACTGGACCCTAGCCCTCACCCACCCAACCAATCGGGGTCAGCCAAAGCAGTGACCTCACCACCCCTATACATTTTTTGTTCTAGAGAAACTGGTCTCTTCTTCCTCCACCTTGTTGCTGCATTGGTATGTGGGGGGTGAGCTGGGCTAGCCTGAAATAAAAAAGACTCTTTTGCTTTTGCATCGGACTCAGCTCCCTGGTGGTCTTTGGGAATCACGAAATCAGGGCATAACAGTACCTCAGTTCAGAAATTATTTCTAATTTTAAACATACCCAAGTTGATTTCCTATGTAAGCTTCCTAAAATTGAATACTCCAGCCTTGCAATCATTTCAGGAACTCCAAAAATATACATAAAATAAAAAATTGACAGTGTATTTTATTGATTGAATTGCTGACTAGAAGAATGCAAATATCGGAAATGTTTCATTCTGTCAGCATAGGTACTTGGTGAGTAATATAATAAATATAGCTAGTTATTAATATAAAAAAGAAAGCAAAATGGAACTAAATAATCTTAATAAACTGAGAAGCCAAAGCAGGTAACAGGGTAGCATTCCATCTAGTTTTTTGGTAAACAGACTTATTCATCCACTCCATGAGATTGCCTACCCTCTGAATGACAGGAAAGCCACATGGGGGAGGAGTAAATTCCTCTGTTGGCACAGGCTCAGTAGAAAGTAGATGGTATAATGAAATATTTTTATATGGGCAACAAGAACCAGGGTGATGACATAGAGGGGCAAGGCCTATCCTGGGAACAATTAGAAAGATAATTGAATTGGATAGAGGGCTTAAAGCCCTAATAGAATTTGCTTGGTGGAGGGCCCAATTCAGGCTTGGAAAAGTTAGGAATTTGGTTGAGTAGTTTGAATAGTGCTTTGTTCTATACCTGAAACAAGAAGCTATATGGAGGGTTAATAGGAGCCTTGGGGCAGCACAGTAGAGTCTATCCACCCTCTCCCTCTTGAGGGTGTATTAATTCCCCATAACTCACAATAAAATTTTGCCATCACATTTAAACTCCTCTATGGATATGTCTTTGAAATTAATTTCTCAAGACACCACAAAATAACTCATCCTTCAATGACAATTCCAAATACCAAAAGGGAAGAAAGGCATAGAACAGGTTGAATCCTCAAGTCATACATTATATGGGACTGTTATTGAACAAAGTGGAGGGTCCTTTTTTCCACTGGGTACTATGGTATTTGGTCTTCCCCTTGCTCCTTTCCTGTTATTATAATTATTTGATTACAATAGTATCAATATTAATTAAGAACTTATCTATGGACCATTATTGTTCTAAATGATAGATCTCATAAACACCACACACACACACACACACACACACACACACACACACACACACGCATATGCACATGCATCTATATGTGGCTAAATATATGGATGATTTGAATGTATTTTAATATATATATATATAGTGGGGATGATATAGAATAATAGGGGATTTTTGAGGTGAGAATTTAAATCATGTCACCATGGCTATGAATTTTAAGTCACCATAAAAGATTTCACAACCAAATATAAACCATTACCTTCTGTGCCTTTCAACAGTACAAGGAATTTAAATTAACAATCTGCCTGTTACTAATATAGTTGTTCAAACTGAGTGTTTATTCAGTGATGCATGTAAAAGGAGCCAAATTAAAAGTATCTTTGAAGCCCTAGATTTGTGGCAATAAGAATAGCAGAATTGAAAAGTATTTAGAGGCACTGAAGATATTTAAAAGTTTTGTGTGTGTTTTCAAAAGTGTTAAAATTTTGTCTTTAAAAGTTGATGCCTAACTAGAAACTCTTTGTCAGAGCAAGAAATAATTCCTGAAAAATCCCCTTTGGGCAATACCTATGGAATAGTTTAGACAAATTTCTGGTGTATAAAATACATGTAGGGTATCTGCCTAAAATTATGTTTTGTATATTTTTAATACTCAATTATATTCCTTTATTATCAATATAGAATTTGACTCAGCAGGAATGTTCCCTAGTGTAATCCATGCCCATAAAGTACAATTGTGCTCTTTTTCTGTAACCAATAGTCTTTTCCCCACTTTGCCCATTTATTTCATTGAGCCCATCTACCAGTTTGCATCTTGCCACCAATTTTAAGTATTTATTATATTATGTATTTATTTTGTCTTTTACTACACAATTCAGAAAAGACATAGCCAAGCAAAAATATTAATACAATCGACACTTGAATAATAGAGGGGTTTGGGGCACCAACACCTGTGCAGTAAAATCCCACATATAACTTTAAAAAATATGTATTTATTTCAGAGAGGAAGAGAAAAGGAAAGAAATAGAAACATCAACAATGACAGAGAATCATTGATCGGCTGCCTCCTGCACACCCCCTCCTGGGGATGGAGTCCACAACCTGGACATGTGCTCCTGACCATAATCAAACACAGGACCCTACAGTACACAAGCCAATGCTCTATCCACAGAGCCAAAAAAGCTAGGGCCACATATAACTTTTTACTCCCTCAAAACTTAACTATAGTTTTCCCTTTTCATCCATGAGGGGGGGGGGGGGATTGATTTCAGGACCAAAATATGGGAATGCTAAAGTCTCTCATATAAAATGCCATGGAACAATGCATGTTGTCTGCCCTGTGCACAGATGTGAAACCTGGGGATATGGAGGACCGGCTTGTATGTTATTGAAAAAATCCACATATAAATAGGCCTGCATAGTTCAAACTTGTATTGTACAAAGGTCCACTGTACACAGATACTGATTAGTGATTGTTAACTTAATATACATTTTGGTTAGGAAAAATATAATTTATTTTTTTGAAGAAAATATTAGCATTTTTGTTATTGCTATTGTTATGCTTTTTTTTTCCCCCCCTTGAAAATAAACCTACACACAGCCTTAGAAATCAAGCTACTGCATAGTAGTATACTTTTCAGAAAAAGATACTGCTATTCTTTGGGATAAAGAGATAACTGTTTAGCCCAGTTGGTGTGTCTCAGTGGTTAAGCATTGACCTATGAATCATGAGGCCATGGTTGGATTCTTGGTCAGGACACATGCCCAGATTGCAGGATCGATCCACAATGTGGGGCATGTAGGAGGCAGCCGATCAATGATTCTCTCTCTCCCTCTCCTTTCCTCTCTGAAATACAGTATATATATATATATATATATATATATATATATATATATATATATATTGGGGTGGTGAGCACAAGTCTCCTTAGTCCAATAACAAACAAATATATATATATATATATATATATATATATATATATATATATATATATATATATATTTATTTATTTTTAAAAGAGATAACCATTTATATCAAAGTTGGACCATAGGTGAAGGCAGGTCAACCCAAGCTCTAAATGAGATGCAAGAAATGAAATTACATTTTATAGTAATAAAATGATGGGTATGTTTCTTTAAGAACTAGCTTATATTTTCCGAATTACTCAGACCACAGTAAAGAACAACTTCACCAAGCAGAGGACTGCCATGTATTATTACAACTCATTTTTTCCAATTAAAATATTCTCAAGATATAACCCCTTCCATATATGTTTGTACAGTAAGCAGTAATACCTGTTTTGTCTGTTAATCATTACACTCAATATTTTAGTTCATAAGAAAACAAGGATTTCTTAGCTAAGACTGAGATAAGAATCAGCCACTGTGGGCTGCATTTTCAAATTATTTGTGTATAGTTACAAATGGCATTTTCTGAAAATAAACTTCAAACATCAAGGAAGGATACGCAGCTGATATATTCTGTCAAATGGCCTCATTGCTCGAGAGTGGAGACGCTTTGAATCAAATGCAGCTTCAGGATAATTTGGTGTAGAGGTAATGGATAACAGTCATTCATGTGGTGGCGGGGCACAACCAACTTGACTATGGCACACTCGTGATCATTTTGAAAATATATAGTATTTTTCAAAAAAAACAAAACAAAAAAAATTAGTAAGGCAGTGACAAATCATTTTAGGGATAAATATGACATTCCTAAAAAGAGCCAGAATTTACTAATATGTTCTGAGTCTAGGAAGAAATTAGGATGGAACTAAAAGAAATAAGTTTACTTTTTCTTTTTTTTCCTTTTTTTTTTTAGTAATACCACTCTACTT
This sequence comes from Pipistrellus kuhlii, assembly GCF_014108245.1. Lineage (NCBI taxonomy): Eukaryota > Metazoa > Chordata > Mammalia > Chiroptera > Vespertilionidae > Pipistrellus > Pipistrellus kuhlii. Next base: position 120,668,903 of record NW_023425404.1, on the reverse strand, counting down.
TTCATTATGGAAATTCACAAGCCAGAAAATTATATTATTTTACTTTCTCTAGTTGTAGCAGAATAACAATTGAGTAGATACAGTTTTAGCTCACTCACCAGCTGGCACTGTCACTAACATGCTGTCAGCTACCTTTTTTGAGACAATGGACAGATTGTTAAAATGTGTGTGTGTGTGTGTGTGTGTGTGTGTGTGTGTGTGTGTGTGTTTTTGTTAGCTATTAATTTAACTTTGAAAAAGAATATAAAACTCAGTAATAAAGAGTACTTTCTAAAAACTGAGAAGGGACATTCTCTGCTGACAAAAATAAAGATGTATGATAATTAACCCTTTATTGTAAAAGAAAGGGTTCATTTCTCATTTATCTTTGCTTCATAAATGTTTAGCATATACTAGTACAACATAGCTGTTTGATGCTTAACAACTTAAATGGGTAGAAGTATAATCACAAGTTTTTGAATTGTTTAAGAGGTTTGAAAGGTTTTCTGACCTGTAGAGATTCTGATAGTCCTGATCATCCCAAGTTCCTCTTTTTGTTGTTGTTATTGTTTGGTGTGTGTTTGTGTGTGTGTGTGTGTGTGTGTGTGTGTGTGTGTGTGTGTGTGTTTGTGTGTGTAATCCTCACCCTAGGATTAACATAGAGAGAGGAAGGGAGAGAGAGAGACATCAGTGTGAGGAAGAAACATTAATTGGTTGCCTCCTCTCATAGGCACCCTGACCAGGGCAGGGGATTGAACCCCCAAACTAGGTGTGTGCCCTGACTGGAAATTGAACCTGGAACCTTTTGATGTACCAGACAATGCTCCTACTGGCTGAGCCACACTGGCCAGGGCTTTCTTTCATTTTTTTGCCTATTTTGAATAACGTTGCTATGAACATTCAGACAGAAGTTTATGTGTGATATATGTTTTCTTTTAAAAAATTTAATCTTTATTATTGAAAGTATGATACATGTCCCCTTCCCCCCCCCCTTGAAACCTTCAAGCTGCTTCCCACTCCAAGACTTCACCACCCTATCGTCTATGTCCATCGGTTATATATGTGTGTATACAAGTTCTTTGGTTGATCTCTTCCCACCCACCCACTACGTCTTCCCTCTGAGATTGCACAGTCTGTTCCATCCTTCTATGTTTCTGGACCTATTTTTGTTCATCAGTTTATTTTGTTCATTGTATTCCATATATAGTGTGATCAGATGATACTTGGCTTTCTCTGACTAACTTATTTCCCTTAGCATAATACTCTTCCAGGCTGTCTCAAAGAGTAAGAGATCCTTTTCTTATAGCTGCACAGTATCCCATGGTGTACTTTTTAATCCACTCATCTGCTGATGGGCACCTGGGCTTTTCCAGATTTTAGTTATTGTAAATTGTGCTGCTATGAACATAGAGGTGCATCCATTCTTTCTGATTGGTGTTTCAGACTTTTCTCTAGGTATATACTTACAAGTGGAAGTACTAAGCCAAATGATAACTCTGTATTTAACATTTTCCAATTTGACAAATTATTTTCCAAAGTGGTTGTAACATTTACAAACTCCACAGCTGCAAGAAGGTTTGATGTTTTCCACATCCTTGCTAACACTTTATTTGGTTTTCTTTTGTTTAGTTTCATTTTTAAATGTTAGCCAAGTTAATGGGCATGAAGTGGCATCTCATGTTGGATTTATTTTCCTAAAAACTCATGAAGTTGAACATTAGTGCTCACTGGCAACTTATCATTTTTGGAAAAAATACCTATATATTTTTTGCTCATTTTAATTTTTTTTCTTTAATTGTGGAGTGGGAAAATTATATATGATTTGCAAATATTTTCTTCCATTCTGTGAGTTGCTATACTATTTTTTATGGTGTCATAGGAAGCAAAAACTATTGCTTATTTCAAGTTTATAAAGATACTCCTGTTTTGTTTTGTTTTTTTTATAAGAATTTGATGGTTTTAGCTTTTATATTAGGGTCTATAATCCATTTTTATCTAATTTTTATTATTATGTGAAGTAATGGTTTACATTTATTTAAAGCTTGTGAGTATCTTGTTATCTCAAGACCATTTGTTGAAAAGACTATTGTGTTTTTTGTTCTATTTTTTTAATATATAAAAAACACTTTTATTAGCAATTTCTAGCAATTTCAACTTTTACTTAGCTAACAGCAAAATAGCATCTCCAACAGGATCGAGGATGGAGGTGCAGGCCTAATAAAGATTGTCTCTTAAACAAAGGATTAAAAAAAAAACACATACTAGATTGTACATTTTCATAAGTATTTTTTAACTCCAGTGTTGCAGAAAAAGATTTCCCAAAATGATTTCAGTCCATAAAAAAACAGCATTTGGCACTATGCTGTCCTAAAAACCCAATTCAGGGTACACTTGGGAGTAACGCATTTTCTCTTTTTAAAAAATTCCCTTTCTCCTTCTTCTTGTTCAACTTTCACTGCTTATTCCTAGAAATACCCAAAGAACAGTATAAACAAGACCCAGCCCGTATCTCTTGGCCTCTGGCAGTCTGGAGGCTCACATTAAGGACTGTTCCTTAAGAATGTTCACCTTTGCTGAGAACGGTTTGGCTCAATGGATAGAGCATCGGCTTGGGGACTGAAAGGTCCCGGGTTCGATCCCGGTCAAGGGCATGTACCTTGGTTGCGGGCATATCCCCAGTAGGGGGTGTGCAAGAGGCAGCTGGTCGATGACTCTCTCTCTCATCAATGTTTCTAGCTCTCTATCTCTCTCCCTTCCTCTCTGTACAAAATCAATAAAAATATATTTAAAAAAAAAAGAATGTTCACCTCTGCTACAATCAGGAAATTGATCCTTAATTTCTGGACACTGTAAAAACAAAACAAAGCAAAAGAAAAAACTCACAAAAAACAATAACAAACAAACAAACAAAAAAAACCTAAATACCTATTTCCTTCAAGGAAGGGGTTGAGGGCTTCTATAAAGGATCAAAGGGGCAGTTGGGCAAGGTCCAGACTAGAACACCATTGTATCAGATTATTCATTGTATGAATATAGATATTCAATGGTTAGGCCTCATTGTAGACATTTTGACTACACCTTACTCTATTTCTAGACTCTTAATTATATTTCCTTAAATTATAAGTCTAGACTTCTGTCAGAACCACAATGCATTGATTACTGTAGTTTTAGAGAAACTTCTGAAATAAGGAAGTAGATGTAAGATGCAGTTTTTTTTCTTTTTCAATATTGTTTTGGTTCTATAGGTCCCCTGCATATGAATGATAGAAAGTACTAACCAATTTTTGTATCAGAGCTAGTTGGGATTTTGAGTGTTTGCATTGATTCTGTTGACCAATTTTGAAAGTGTTGCTGTCTTAATAAGTTTTCTGATTCGTTACAAAGAATGCCTTTTGTTTTTTCAATAACATTATAATTCTCAGTATACAAATCTTGAGCTTCCTTTATTAAACTGTATTTATAAATATGCTGTTCATTTTGATACTACTATAAATAAATTTGTTTTTATTTCATTTTCAGATTATTCCTTGTATGAATATATTCAATTGATCCTTATAAATTGATGTTATATTCTGAAACATTGATGAAATACTTTACTAGTTAAAAAATGTTTTTAGTAAATTCCTTAAGGTTACCTATATACAAAATCATGCTGTCAGGAGCACCGCTTAACACTGCTGCTCTAAGTTGTCTGAGTCCATATATTATCCTAAGTTCTTTCTGACTATGCCAGGGCTGGTCTTTCTCGAACCCTATCCACTGTACTAACTATCAGGAACTTAGTCCAAGTACCTCCTTTAGCATCTGTTCACAGAGACACAGGTCAATTCTTGGTGGCAGGGCAGACGGAGAAGCCATGAGAAGTTGTGGGTATATGAAAATGAATCTTTATTGCAGAAGCCAGTGGCCACATAGCCATCAGACAAGACAATTCTCCACAGCAAAGGCCATACAGGTAGGCAGCTAGACATCTTTCCCACAAAGCAGCATCACTCTCTGTACCCACAGCTATTATCTTCTGAGCAGCTGCATGCTGCCCCAGACCCACCACATTACACCATAGCTCTCTGGCTCAGCAGCTTCTCCTGTCGCCCGCCCGTGCCCAGCACACTGGCTGGTTAACATTGTAGCTATATCTGAGCTCTCTATGAGTGCTTAGTCTTGCATCATAGCTCCGTCTGAGCTCTCCAGCCTCTCATGCACACATAGGAGTTACATTCTCTGTGCTATCACCTCTCTTCTCTGAGCTCTTCAGTCTTTGCTCTGCTGCTCTTTCTGCTCTGACTAGCAGACTCCTGGTCAGTAACGTCTATATTACGCCAGAGACAAAGAGGGCTGGTTGCCAATAGTAACATCAATCATTTGGGTGACAGAAGGGCAGTGTACCTTGTGTCCTTGCATCTGCTCATGGTATCTTGGCCTGACTAGGATTCCCAGGCTCAGAGTCCTTGGACATCTCAATTAGGTTCATGATTACAGTGGCTTTTGGCCATTCTGGTATTTTGATAACAAGGCCTCTGTGCTCCCATTGGCCTTGAATATCCAGGAACCTGGCATGGTTCCCACACGTGCTATTTGCAAATAAAGATAATTTCATTCTTTCTTTTCTATCTGTATTTCATTTTTTCTCTTGCTTAATTACAATAGCTAGAACCTCCAGCACAATATCATTGAGGTTTTTTTCAAATGATTTTCTGTATCTATTGAGAATACCATGCAATTTTTTCTCTCTTATAATAGTAGCATGAGATACATTGGCTATATAGGGGCACTTAAACCAACCTTGAATTCCTACAATAATTCACACATATTCCTGTGTAAAATTCTTATTTTTTTTTATGTTGCTAGGTAACATTTCTAGTATGTTCCCCCTCTATATTTATAAGGGATATTGATCTATAATTTTCTTGTAAGATTTTTCATTTGGCATGAGAGTAACACTGGATTATGGAATAAATGGGAAAGTCTTTACTTCTATTTTTGCAAAGAATTTTTGAAGGAGTAACATCACAATTCATCATTGAAACCATCTGAGCAGTGCTTTTTTGTGGAAAGTTTATTTTTATTTTTATTGCTAATATGTTTTCTGGCAATAGGTCTATTAGATTGTTGTTTTCTTCTTGGATCAGTAAGTTGTGTCTTACAAATAATTTTTCCATTTAATTTGGTTCATCTCATTACAATTATTTATAGTAATAGTCTCTTATAATCTTGATCACTTCGGGCAGATTTGTAGTGACTTTCTTCTTTCAATCCTGATTTTAACAATTTTATCTCTCTCTCGCTCTTGTTTTGGTGAACCCTAAAGTTTTAATTCTTATTTCATTTAGTTTTTTTCTATTATTTCTCTTTTTTGTCCTATTAAATAAATTGAGGTGATATCCTAACATATAAAAAGCCAGGGACCATCACAAGCAAAACAAGACAGACAAACGAACAACAGGTTGCATTGTGGGGCATCAAGGCCAGCAAAGGGTTAATGAGGGACGACCAAATCACTGAACAGCAGGTTGTATGGAGTGACCAGGCCAGCAGGGGGCTTAGCAAAGGATGACCAAACAACTGATCAGTCGGCTACGGGGGGCGACCAAACTGGCAGGGGAGTTAGTGAGGCATGACCAAACAACTGAACAGCAAGCAGGCTAAGAGGGGTGACCAGGCCGCAGGGGTTAGTGAGGGATGACCAAACAACTGAACAACAGGCTGCATGGGGCAGCCAGGCTGGCAGGGAGAGAAGTTGGGAGTGACCAGGCCAGTGGGGGGCCAGTTGGGGGTGACCATGCCAGCAGTGTGGAAGTTGGGGGAAACCAGGCTGGCAGGGGGGCAGTTTGAGGTGATCAGGAAGGCAGGCAAGTGAGCAGGTAAGAGCCAAGGATCCTGAATTGTGAGAGGGATATCCAAATACCAGTGTAGGACTGAACTCTGGGATCCTACTTAAATTGGCATTTGGACATTCCCTGAGAGGTCCTGGATTGAAGAGGGTGCAGGCTGGGCTGAGGGTACCCTCCTGTGTATGAAATTGTGCACCAGGCCCCTAGTTGACTAATAAAATTATAATGTTTCAGGAGTACAATATTATAACATGCCATCTGTATATTTTACTGTGTGCTCACCACCCCAAGTCAAGTCTCCTTCCATGACCATTTATACCCCTCATCTACCTCCTTCCACCCCCTTTCCTTCTGGTAATCACCATAATGCTGTTTATGTCTATGAGATTTTTCTCCCCTCTTAATCCTGTCAGCAATTTTACTCAGCCCTGTGAGCCCCCTCCCTTTTGACAGCTGTCAGTCTGTTCTCTATAAACCAAAGAACAACTTTTTGAGTCATTTTTTTCTATTATTTTATTTGTTATCATTTATTGTATTTTTCTTCTATTTTTTTATTATTCCTTTTCTTCTATTAATGCAAATTTGTTCTCTTTTTCTCTAAATTCTTAAGATACAAAAAAAAGTTATTCATGTAAAGTCTTTCTTTTTCACTAATGCTCTTAACAACTATACATTTTTTTTCTCTGAGCTCTGGTTTTAGTTGATAAGTTTTGGTATGTTGTGTTTTCATTTTCATTCATCTCAAAATACTTCCTAATTTTTCTTGTGATTTCTCCTTTAATTAACTGTCTATGTTGTTTAATTTCTACACATTGGTAAATTTTTCAAATTGCCTTTTCTTGTTAATTTCTAATTTATTTCTGTTAAGGGGGTGCTGGAGGTTTCAATTAGGGATATATACTAAACAACCAGAATGCCAAAACAACTAGAATGACCGTAACAACCAGCCACTATGATGCACATTGCAGCTAGCCAACAAGCCTGATCAAAAGGAGGCCCCTCCCCTTGTTGGCCCCAGCTGGATCAGGGGCAGGGCCAGCCAGCCAACCACCACAGCCCCTCCCCACCACCAGCCTGGACTGATCATCCCCCATTTGGGCTGACCACCTGGGCCCCACCCATGCACAAATTCATGCTCCAGGCCTCTAGACTATAATTATAAAAGTGTAATATGCTAATTAGAGCAGACATCCTTATTTTCAGATAAAGTCACTGTGGGAAGAGACAGAAGCAGAGACAGAGGCAGCAGAGGCTCATGGCAGCCATGGTGATAGGGGTTAAGGCCCTTACTTGAATTTTGTGCATTGGGCCTCCAGTATGTTTATAATTGTAAAGACTTCTTTATAGATTCGTTATTTTATGACTATAAAATGTTCTTTGTCTCTTGTAAAAATTTGATCATAGCCCAGCTGATGGCACTCAGTGGGTGAGTGTCATGGTTTGATTCCTAGCCAGGACACATGCTGGGGTTGTGGGCTTGATCCACAGTAGGGGGCATGAAGGAGGGAACCGATCAATGATTCTCTCACATCATTGATGTTTCTCTCTCCCTCTCCCTCTCCCTTTCTCTCTCATAAGTCAATAAAAATATTTTTAAGTAATTTTATTTTAAAGTCTACTTTTACGGTAGTTTTGCCATATCATCTTGTTTGTGTGTTACTGTTAGCTTACTTCAGTAGATACTTGACAAACATGAGGGTAGGGACAATAACCACCACATAACTACAGTCAGTCCTTAACATTCATGGATTTATAACAATGGAGCTAATCCTTGAACAATGTAGGTTTGAGTTGGGCGAGTCAATGGATCTTCAGTCAATTTTAACTGCTCAGGCCACTTGAAATACATGCTCAATTGAAAAAAGAAAAACCACAATAAAAACCACAACACAAAATCCTGTGTATAAGTGTACCCAGACAATTCAAACCCATTTATTCAAGGGTCAAATATATTTTTTCGCTTCTTGTACTTTTAATTAATTAGTGTTTTTTTTAAATCTCAAGTGTGTCTCTTGTTAGATAACACACAATTGGGTTACTTTTAAAATCCATTTTATTACCTGTCTTTTGTTTGAATTATTTAGTACATTTACTTTTAATGTAATTACTGGTAAAATAGTATTTAATGCTTGTTATTTTGCTATTTGTTTCTTCTATGTCTTATGTCTTTTATGTTCTTCTATTTCTTGAGAATAGCCTTTTTATTTTTAATAATTATTCTTTAGTGTAACATTTAAATAATTTGTTGAATTCTTTACTATATTTTTGCATTATTTTCTAAGAGATGCCTGGGAATTTCAAATACTTCATTAACTTATATTTACTGGTGTTCTTTTTTTTGTGTGTGTGTGTGTTTGATTTACTGTCTAGTAATTTTTAATTTCAGCCTGAATCACCTCTTTTGGATTTTCCTATAGAATAAGTCTGTAAGTGAAAAATTTCCTCAATTTTTGTTGTGGAATGTTTAAAATTGTTTGATTTCTAAAGGATCATTTTACATCAAATTCTTGATTGTAAGTCATTTTTAGTACTTTTAATATATCGAATATTATCCCACTGTAGGCCTGGTGAACGAAATTATGCATGTGGGGGGTGTCCCTCAGCCAAGCCTGCACCCTCTGCAATCTGGAACCCCTGGGGGGATGTTCAACTGCCGGTTCAGGCTTGATCAGGTTTAAACTGGCAGTTGGACATCCCTTTCACAATCCAAGACCACTGCCTTCTAACCACTTGCCTGCCTGCCTGATTGCTCATAACTGCTCTGCCCGCTTGCCTGATCACTCCTAACCACTCACCTGCCTGCCTGATCACCCCTACCACTTGCCTGCATGTATGATTGCCCCTAACACTCATCTGTCTGCCTAATTGCCACTAACTCCCTCTGCCTACTTGCCTGAATGCTCCTAACTGCCTCTGTCTCGGCCCCAACCGTGATGTCTTTGTCTGGAAGGATGTCCAGAATGAAGTCCAGAAGGTTATTTGGTTGTCCAGTTTAATTAGCATATTATATTTTTATTATTAAAGATTATTATAGATTAGTTTCTGACATCTATGATTTCCTTAGGGATATTCGTCTCTAATGTCCTTTCTTTGTTGTGTCTTTATCTAGTTTTGGAATTAGAATAATACTGGATTCTGAAAATGAGTTTGAACGTATTTTTCTTCCAATTCCTATGTCTTTACTGATAGTTTCTATTTGGTAACATATCATTTTCATGTTTATTTAATTTTGTGAGCATAGTTCTCTTAGTTATTTGGTCATAATTACAACAGCTTCTTTTAAATCTTTGTCTAACAAATCTAAAGTCTTAGCCTCCTTGGGAATATTTTCTATTGGCTGCTTTTTTTGTTTCTATAGTTTCTTGATATATCATGTATCTTTATTTTTAATTGAAACCTGGGAATTTAATATTACAGTGTGGTGCCTGGCTAGTGTGGCTCAGTGGTTGAGCATTGACTCATGAGATCATGGTTCGATTCCCAGTTAAGGCATATGCTTGGGTTTCAGGCTCCATCCCCAGTGAGGGGACATGCAGGAAGCAGCTAACTAATGATTCTCTCTCTCATCCTCTCCATGAAATCAATATACCGGTATGTGTGTGTGTGTGTATCCTATATAATAAAAACCTAATATGCTAAGTATCCAATTGACTGGTCTGCTATTCAACCAATCAAAGCACAATATGCTAATTATATGCTAAGGACACTCAACTTCTCACTATGATGTGCACTGACCACCAGGAGGCAGACAGTGGACTGAACGATCGATTGCTATGATGTGCACTAACCAACTGGGGGCAGATGCTCAGACTGGTAGGTTAGCTTGCTGCTGGGATATAGCAAATTGGGATTGAGCAAGATGGGATGGACATGCCCTGGAGTCCTCCTGCAGACCCTCCCTGGCTGGCCAACCTCCCATGTCCCTCCCTGGCCCCAATCATGCACCAATGGGGTCCCTCAGCCTGGCCTGCACATCTCACAATCTGGGACCCCTTGGGAGATGTCAGAGAGCTGGTTTCAGCCCAATTCTGCAGACCAGGCTAAGGGACCCCGCATAATGTATAATATGTATATATGTATGTACACACACACACACTAGAGGCCTGGTGCATGAAATGCCTGCACAGGAGGTGGGGGTCTCTCAGCACATCCTGCACCCTCTCCAATTTGGGACCCTTTGGGGGATATCCAATTGCTGGTATAGGCACAATCCTACAGGGATAGGGCCTAAACTGGCAGTCAGACATCCCTTTTCCAATTTAGGACCTCTGCCTCCTAACTGCTCACCTGCCTGACTGCTTGATTGCCCCTAACTACTCTGCATGCTTGTCTGTTCACCCTTGCCAGCCTCATTGCCCCCAACTGCCCCCACTGGCGGCCTGCTCACCTTCAACTGGTCCCCCCTGCTGGCCTGTTAGCCCCCAACTGCCCTACCCTCCTGGCCTGATCGCCCCTAACCACTTCCACCTCAGCCCTTCCACCACGGTTTTGTCCAGAAGGTATCCAGTCTAAATAGCATATTATCCTTTTATTAGTGTGTGTGTGTGTGTGTGTGTGTGTGTGTGTGTAATGCAAATTGACTATCACTCCAACACACAGGATGGCTATCACTATGTGGTCAAAGATGGCTGCTCCCTTGTGGACACAAGATATCCAGTAATGATGCTCAGTTGGAGAGGGCAGTTGGGAGGGACCAGGCCTGCAAGGCAGGGCAGTTGTGGGCAATCAAGCCTGCAGAGGAGAGCAGTTAGGGTGACCAGGCCAGCAAAGAAGGGAAGTTGGGGGTGACCAGTCCTTCAGGGAAAAGAAGTTAGATATCAATCAGGCTGGTAGGGGAGTGGTTGGGGGGTGATCAGGCTGGCAAGCAAAAGTGGTTGGGGGCAATCAGGCAGGCATGTAGGTGAGTAGTTGGGAGCCAGCAGTTCTGGATTATGAAAGGGATGTCGCAGATTGGAGAGGGTGCAGACTGGGCTGAGGGACATTCCCATCCCCGTACATGAATTTTGTGCAGTGGGCCTCTAATAGTATATATAAATACAGTATGCCATTTCTGGAAATAAGGTACTCTCTTTATCATAATTTTGTTGTTTTTTGTTTGTTTAGTGTTTTTGTGAACTAATTCTACAAATTCTGTATTCTTTTCATGTACCACCTCTGTTGTCTATACTCTGCTAATTAGGTGGTCAGCTAATGATTAGACAGGGATTACCTTAAATAATTAAAGTAATTAATCATTTAAACTAGTTCCTAGAAAGTTTCTAATCCTTTGCAGCGGGTTACTATGTATGTATTGGGGCACCTTTTCAATGCTTTGACTTTACATATATGTACACACACACACACACACAAACACACACACATACACACAGACACACACACACTTTCCCTTTGACTTTATTTCCTCTGATCATGGGGCCTCAGTATAAGCCACAGGAGATATATTAAGGCCTCCTCATATGCACATGACCTTTGGTTTCCTGGGACTATTTAGAGCTTTTAAAGCCCCTTGCTACACACTGAATAACTTATTCCCTAGGGTTTTTTGTTTGTTTGTTTGTTGCATGGGGGAGGGAGTCAGGCTAGCATTTGTTCCAACTCTATCAGCACCTCGGGCAGCTGTGATATTAAAATATTGTCACTGATGATTTTTGACAAGTGCTCTGGGATAGAATTGTTTCCACAGAGAGAATTTGAGTCAGGTCAAATAAAGACAAACTCTGAGAATAGTGTTTTTTCAGGGAACTGTCAGTGGGGTCCAATAAAGCTGTGGTGATTGGGCTTTTTAGAGAATATCAAACCCATTTACACCCTTCAGTGGCTGCTAGGTTGCTGACTTTCACAGCCACTATGGTTGTGAGGTTGTTTTTTGTTTTTTTTTTAAGTCTGTGACAGAACTGATGAGAGGGTCAATGGGAATTGGGTAACCTAAAGGACAAAAAAAATGTGCTCTTATGATAGTCAGGTTTTTTGTTTTTGTTTTGTTTTGTTTTGTTTTTTTGAATAAATGCTCCTCATATAGCTGAGGCTTTTGATAAATTTCCAAAATTATGAAAAGATTAATGTTTATTATTGTTTTCCAATGTTAGTGTTGTTTTTGTAGGGAATTAGATTTTGGAAGCCCTTGCTCTGCTATTCCAGAAGTGGTTTCAGTTAATATATTCTCACTGGATTATTAAATCAGTATATAATTTTGGGGAAGGTTTCACCCCTCTTTTGGGAGGAATTTTACTAAGCAATGCTTTCCCCATAGATTCACTTAATTTACAACTTTGCATAATTAAAACAAAAAATTCCTTGGAAGCAGAAATACTTATAAATCATTTTTTACCTATTAAGAATGTTGTGTATTTTTTTCTTGATTATAAATGGTAATTATTTTTGGCTATGGGGTTAAACAATACGAAAAGAAATGAGATAGGTCAGGAGCCCTGAGAAATAATTTCTGATTATCCCCTTTACCATATGATTTAGCTTTGGGCATTACTTTAAAAAACAGTTTATCATAATTTGCTTTTCAGAGTATTAGGACAGTGCTTTAATATTGAAAATAAAGAGTTTGTTTTAAGGTTTCTTGTATCTTTTCCACTGTAAATTATTTTTCACTAAAATAATTTGCATCTAAAAGTGATATAACTACAATTTCCCTTTATTATGGTGTGCTGCCATGGCAAATTAGGAGCTATTTTCAGAGATTTCCTCAATAATAGAACCTAAACAGACATGTTAATCTGGCCAGATTTCTGTGTCAGCACACTCTATGGGGTGGAACAAGAATTTAATATATTATTCAGTATTAGAGATTGGCATATTGAAGAATAGATAGTAGCCCTGTGTGGGTGCCAAAACGACATTTGATGTTTGGTTAAATGTAGGTTTCCACCTCTAAGGCATGAGAACAAAAACAATATCCCTACACTTAGTCTATACATTGAAATCTGAAACCACACCTGCTATTTGTGAAATTCTATAACCCAAAAAGACATTTTGAAGTCCTAATCCCTAGTACCGGTAACCATAAAATGCCTAATATTTTTAAGGCTTTTTTCCTATTAAATGAATAATTAAAAATTTCATGAAACTGATAAAAGTTGTAGCCACAGAGTATGAATTTCAGGGATATTACTGTAATTTGATATTTGTTATTTGGCCTTACTAGGTTAAGTGGATACTGAGATAGTAGTAAATAATGGGTCTTTGGCAGCTAAGGGCATATAATAATGCTGGAATTAATAGCCTGTGAAGATAAGGATGTAAGTACCAAAGATATATAATGAAATCTATGCTGATGAAATTATTCTATATCTTGATTGTTATAATGGTCCCAATAAAATCAAAATTATACTCTTAAAAGGTGAATTTCATTCTGAATAAATTATGCCTTAGTAAACCTGATTAAAAATAAAAAGAGGAAGAGGAATAGGAAGAGGACAAGGAGAAAAAGTATGTTTAAAGCTCCAAACTTTCAGGAAGGAGCGTCTAGGCCACTTAAGTGCACAAAAAACTGCAGGCTCATAGGGAAGCATATAAAGGCAAAGAACTATAGAAGAGGGAATTTATAGAAGACTAGAGGCCCAGTACACGAAATTTGTGCAAGGATAGGGTCCCTAGGCCTGGCCAGCGATCAGAGCCAATCAGGGCCTTCTTTTCCCCAGCTGCCAGCTGCCAGCCAGGGTCTTCCTTCATCCTGCACCACCCCCTAGTGGTCAGTGCATGTTATAGTGAGCTGTTGAACTCCTGGTCAGTTGAACTCTCAAGGGGAAAATTTGCAGTCAGCCTTTTATTATGCAGGATAACTAGAGGCCTGGTACATGAAATTCATGCGTGGGAGAAGTCCCTCATCCTGGCCTACACCTTTTCCAATCTGGGACCCCCTAAGGGAATGTCTGACTGCTGGTTTAGGCCCAATCCTGGAGATCGGGCCTAAACTGCAGTTGGACATCCCTTTTGCAATTCAGGACCACTGGCTCCTAACTGCTTATCTGTCTACCTGCTGATCACCCTTAACTGCCTCTGCCTGCTTGCCTGCCTGATTGCCCCTAACTAAGGTGACCAGATCGTCCCGCTTTTGGCAGGACAATCATGATTTTGAACAATTTTTTCTGTGTCCTGGGGCGTTTTAAAAAAGTCCCGATTTTTGGAAAGAATCTTTCCAATCTTTCCAAAAATCGGGACTTTTAAAACGCCACGGGATGCGGGAAAAATTGTTGAAAATCGGGACTGTCCCACCAAAAGTGGGACAATCTAGTCACCTTACCCTAACCACCTCTGCCTGCTGGCCTAATCGCCCCTAACTGCCTCTGCCTGCTGGCCTGATCACCCCTAACTACCCTCTGCTGCTAGCCTGATCACCCCTATTTTCCATCCCCTGCCAGCCCGATTGCCCCTAACCACCTCTGCGTTGGCCTCTGCAACCATGGCATTGTCTAGAAGGAAGACCCGATGGCCGGAAGATGTCCAGTATATCTGGTCTAATTAGCATATTACCCTTTTATTAGTATAGATGGCCTCAAGGCCAGTTGTGGAAAAAAAGACGTGCAATTTTACCCATGCTATGCAATGTACATGTTTACTTATTTAACTATTATTCTTTTATTTTCCTCTGCTTTATTCTGTTACAATAAATATATTGTAATATATATATATTCAACAGGTCTAAATTTTCAGTTATGCAAATTGATGAATAAATTCTGTGCTTCTAATTCATACTATATTTAATATTTAAAAAATTGGTTAAGATGGTATAATTCATGTTAAGTGTGATCACTTCAATTAAATCAGTAAGTATTATATTGATTATTGTTGTGAAGAACTATAAGGTATCTGGAATAATTCCCTACTTGCTAGCTAATAAGTTAGGTAGGATTTTCATGGATATGAACCTCCTGGGTCAGAGACAGAAGGCTTTGTCACTCATAGAATAGCTAATAGCATGTGTTTCATGTCCCCATCCTTTCTTCTTGCCTCCCACCCACATCTCACAGGATGATGCAGAGGCCCAGTGGATGCTGTATTGCAGTGAGTTTGCATCAAAAGTAAAGACCCCCAAAATGTAGAAATCCAAATATTTATTTAAAAGTGGCTGTCCGCGAATATGTCCAACATTTGCTTTCCATGGAGATATTATTTTTATTAAGCTGCTCTTCACTAGTGGGAAAGATTGTTGGCTATACCAACATCCATGGTGATAAAATTTGAAACAAAATCTTTCAATGTTTCTACTGAAAATGTGCAGAACTTAAGAAATCCTTTGCTAATTGTTTCCCAACAATTATTATAGTTAATATATAAATATGTAGAATTGCAAATCAAGATAACAATGAAAGGAGCTGTGGACATAACCTAGAAATCCTTAGCTTAGTGTTGCATGGGAAATTTCATGAGACTTTGAGTTGGACATTTTGAAGTAAACATTTTGCTGGTGAGATCTTTTCATTCACCATCCCTTTTCTTTTTTCTCTCTCTCTCTCTCTCTCTCTCTCTCTCTCTCTCTCTCTCTCTCTCTCTTTTGTATACTCTAATCATCATTTATTTTCCCCTATGTAACTAATATATATTTGATTCTTTATATAGTCTATTGGATTTTTTGAGGTGCTTTTTATTTGTTTGTTTTTTAATCTTCATCCAAGGATATGTTTTTATTTATTTTTATAGAGGGAGGAAGAGAGAGCCGGGGGGGGGGAGAGAGAGAGAGAGAGAGAGAGAGAGAGAGAGAGAGAGAGAGAGAGAGAACTTTGATGTGAGAAACATCAATCAGTTGCCTGAACTTATACTGACTGGGAATCCAACCTGCAGCCTTTTAGAGTAGAGGATGATACTTCAACCAACTGAGCCACCAAGCCAGGCTATATAGTTTATTGTTTTAATCTTCCCTCTCATGCCTGAATACAAACTCTATAATGGCAGGAATCTTCATCTGGGGTGTTCACAGTTGTATCTTCAACAACTAATTGGTGATAGACACTTAGTATACAATTTATTTTTTATTTTAAAAGTATTTAATTTATTGGGGTGACATTGGTTAATAAAATGATATAGGTTTCTATTATACAATTGTATAATATATCATCTGTATATCATATTGTGTGTTCACCACCCAAAGTCAAGTCTCCTTCCATCACCATTTATCTCCCCTTTAATCTCTTTTACCTTCCCCCATCCCCCTTTCCCTCTGGTAATCACCATTCTGCTGTCTCTGTGCAGTTTTAAAATATTTGCTAAATCTCAGCAGGTAGGAGTACGTGTAATGGGCATATGTCATTGCCTTTGTTACCTGGTTTGAATTTCCTTTTTATCTGTAGGGAATCCACACAAGGTAGCATAGCCTATTTGCCACCATGACAATGTCAATGATCACAGTGTTTGCTATGCCGACTTCCCCTGCAGCTCAGGCATGGGCGTGTGTTCTAGGTAAAGTTGTCAATCAGTCTGCTCCGGTCCTCAAAAGAGAAGCTGGTGATGCAGTACAGTGTGAATGCACAGGACCCATTTTTGACAAGGATGGTGGCAGAAGAAGCTAGTTCTCTAGTTCTAGTTCCTTGGAGATAGCACTGGCCCTTGGTATTGTTTGTGCCATGGTGTCGTTTTCCAGGTGTATATGTGGACCTCGTGTACCAATGTTCCTGCAGGTGTTATCCCTAGCAGCTTGCATTCCAAGCTTGTGTCCCCAGCTCTCTGAGATTTTACAAACAATTAAGTAAATTAAATACTTTAATGTCTAAATTTGCTGAAGTTGTTTTCTGTTGCTGACATTAATGTATATTGGGGTATTGTGAAATTTTCAGCAACATACAGTACTCATATCCAGTACAGATACAGAGTAAATTTTCAAATGCTTTGGTCAATGTTCTCTCCACCCCTCAGGAAGATATAACAATGCAAATGAAATTCCACATTATAATAATTAACTAACTAACTAAATAATAAACACACATAGAAAAAGTTTATTACTTAACTAGAAAACCAGGATAATTTTTTAAAAATTTTATAGATTTAGAAAAAAATTAAAAACATAATATGGCATTATTTTTAGTTAATTTGAAAAATGTGTTGATTTCAATAATTTTTAAATTTTATAGAAGATTCAGTGCAAATAACTGTACATTCACAAGGGAGAATGACTTGAGAAATTTTAAGAATAATTTTTAATGCTTTATTCTTTCTCTACCTAGAACTTCTTTCTGAATTACATAATATAGTCAATGCAAAACTATGGTAAAAGAAAATCAGCTATGATTTTCATTTTCTTAGAAGAGGCTTAGTCCAAAATACCCATTATCTTGCTAAGTTACTAAAGAAGAAACCTGGGATTAGTCCCACCTGATCACATCTTGGAAATTTCCTATAGTGAAGAATTTTTCTATATAAACAATGCAATCACTTTCAAAGGCCACATGCTTTTCTTTGCCTTTTCATATTTTATAGGAAATTATTTTAGAACATTCAAATATCCCTTTCATAATTCAATGTGCTACAGTAAACTGAAGAACAATTTTTTGGAAAAATGAGGTGGCTTGGACTGGACAGATTCCATGCATTTCTCTGCTAATTTGGGTTGACAGCTCAATGATTGTTCTATACACAAAGCTAAAACAGCAGAAACAAAGACAACTGAGCAGTAGCCTCTGAAGTCCTCTACTTCCCCCTGCTGGACGCTATGGGATACTCATACATTCTGTAGGCTTTCCCCCCTAACCGCCCCCCCTTGGGAAAAGAAGCTAATGTCTGCAGAAATGTTTGATATCTAGCATAATTCAAATACATGTTATAAGATGGAAGTGTATCAGGAATAAATTAATTTCAATACAGAACATTTTAAACTGTGGACTATGAATAACTTTTCGATTTGAGTTGCTAATTAAGATCAAATACATTTGCAGCATGCTGTTTTTGTAAAATATAGAATAATTTTTTCCCCTCTTTGTAATTGGCAAAATTTTCTTTTGCTTGTCTGATATTTGAAAATAAGCCAATTCACTAATTACTAAAAAATTAGTGACCTTAATCTATTCAGTGTTATACTTGACTTTTCGTCATTAAACAAGAAGATATTTATTGTTGGTTACCCTCACATGTTTAGGAAACATTTCTGACAGGAGGGGAAGAAAAACGGTAAAGGGTAAGAAATGGGCTTACAACACACTTTGCTATGATATCTTGGCAAAGTGAAATTACACAAGTGAGCATCACCAATGGGTGAAAATCAAATCCAGTCAATAAGTATTTACTGAAATCTGTCTAGGTAAAAGGCTCTTTATAACTCATAGTGTCTAATAAAAAGATGTGTCTAAGAATTGAGGAAAATGAAAAAATGTCTCTTCTTTTTTTTTTCTCTTATCTAATTTCCTAGTAATAGAAAAGAATAGGAATAAAACTATAAATCTACAGCAAGAAAAGTGAAGAATATTATAAAAAGCCGTAATTTGAATGATGCACTTATTGTCTAACACTAAATAAAAGTCAAGCAAGCGTGGCACAGAACATAATGAAAATTCTGCTAGGTAGTGCTTTTTAAGATCTACATTTTGGGATGAGCCAAGTAATTAATTGCTATTATTCTGACTATTAGAGGTGATGTCATGAGAAACAAAAAGAGGCTGAATGCAAAGATAGAAGTGTGAGTGTGGGTGGAATTACTCATCCTGTTTAGCAGAAAAAGAAGGAAAGCAGCATGGAGAGTCACACCTCCCAGCTGTCATTTATCAGTGGGTACTTCTGTCCTATAAAGTTGCTTAAAAAGGAAGGATAAATGTTAGCCTGTCTGTCTTCTGGGAAATATTGTATCAATCAGGATCAGAAAGGTAAATAGAAATTACCCTTAGAAGTAGAAGGAAAGAATTTGATGTAGAGAATTAAATTCTGGCCAAATCATTAGGTGTGGGCAGCACAGACTTCTGAAGGCAGAAAGCACTGAAATCAGGGAAAACTGCTGGTAGTGATCTTGGCTATCTGTACAACTGAAATGTTCATTGTCTCAGGGATGTCAACTCCTTAAACAGGGGTTGACAAAAGTAGGTTTACAGGTGTGAATACCTGAAACAGAGTTTATTCTTGTGTTATTTATTAATTATTGTATTATTTATATGTACTAAAGCAGTGCTTCCCAAAGTGTGGTATGCGTACCTCCAGGGGTAAGGGAAGAGTTTGGTGGGGGTATGCTTTGCACTGCAGTTTGGTGGGGATATGCACTGCACCATGCTTAGCTCCACCTAATTCTACGTTCTCATGAGTATGAGGGGTACTCAGCGTTACGAAAATTATATAAGGGGTACACACATGTCAAAAGTTTGGAAAACACTATACTAAAGGCCTGGTGCATGAAATTCATGCATGGGGAGGGAAGTTACCCTCAACCCAGCCTGCATGCTCTCCAGTCCGGGATCCCCCAGGAGATGTCCGGCTATCAGTTTAGGCCCGATTCTGGAGATTGGGCCTAAACCGGCAGTAGGACATCCCTCTCATAATCCAGTACTACTGGCTCTTAACTGCTCACCTGCCTGCCTGCCTGATTGCCCCTGAGTGCCCACCTGCCAGCCTGAACACCCCTATCTGTCTCTGCCTGCCAGCCTGATCTACTCTAACTGCCCCCTCTGCTGGCCTGGTTACCCCAAAATGCCCCTCCCTCTGCTGACCTGGTTGTCCCCAATTGACCCCCCCATCCAGCCTGATTGCCCCTCACTGCTCTCCTGCTGGTCTGGTCACCCTCAACTGCCCCCCCCCCCCCACTGAATGGTTGTCCCTAATCCCCCCCATCTAGCCTGATTGGCCCTCACTGCCCTCCTGCTGGCCTGATCACTCCCAACTACCCCCTGCCAGCCTGGTCACCCCTTATTGCCCCACTGCTGGCCTGGTCACTCCCAACTGCCCTCCCCCACCAGCCTGGTCACCCCTTGCAGCCTGCTATTCAGTCATTTGGTCATCCCTCACTAACCCCCATGCCACCCTCATCATCTCACACAGCCTGCTGTTCGGTTGTTACTGTGAGGACATCTTGGTCAACTTGTATATTCCTCTATTATTAGTATAGATTATAACCATAACCATTTTTCCAGTCCCAGTATATTGTGTAGCCAATATTTCTTCCTACATGTCTTTTGATATCACAAAGGTTGTCTTCATGCAAACTTTTATATTTCATGTAATCACATCTATCTTTAAACTTTGTAGCTTCTGGATTTGTGTCTTATATAGGAAGGTTTTCTCCAGTGCAATAAAGCAGAGATATTATTATGTATTTAATCTATTTTACTAGCTGTATTTTTAAGCTATACTTAATTCACTTGGGTTTATTTTTAGAATTTATCCTTTCAGATTGAACTGCAGAATCAACATGTAAAATTTTATAGATATTTTTATTGTAGTTAGGTTGAATATGTGGATTAATTATAGAAGAATATCTATTATAATACTGAATCTTTGCAAAAAATAATGTGTCTCTCAGATTACAATAATCTTTTTTGATTTGTCAATAAAATGTTATAGCTTTACTTATTTATTTATTCATTCATTCAAGAGAGAGAGAGGAAGAGGGAGAGGAGAGAAAAACATCCATTTGTTTTTCCACCCATTCATTGGTTGTATGTGCCTTGACCTGGGATCAAATTTGGAGCCTTAGCTCATTGGAATAATGGTATAACCAACTGAGGTATGCAGCCAGGGCCTATAGCTTTCATCATTTAACTTTAATTCTTTTATTCCTAGGTTTATTCCTATGCATTTTACATCTTTGTGAAAGTAATGGTATTGTTTTTTCTTTACAAATTTGTGATCATGAGCACAGAGGAAATATTTATTTCTGTATTATATTTTGGCATCTACTTACATGCTTAAACTTGTCTAGAATTTTTAGTTACTTTTAGTTGATTCTTATGTTTCTTTACAAGTCTAAAACACAGAAACTATTTGTCTTTCTCTTTCCTACTATTTATATAATTGTTTTTGCATTGTTGCAGTTGGTAAGACATTTCATGTAATGTTGACTAGCTAAAAGAATAGCAGGTTCCTTGTTATATTTCTGACTTGATTGTTGTGGCAGTTTTGTAATATATATAATTCAAGGGATGTCCACCTATTCCAAACTTAACAATTTTCACCAAAAATAGTGGTAAAGTAGCAATTTCTTTTGAAACCCATTGCAATCACTTAATTACATGCATTTTATTTTTTTCCCTACAGATTTAGCCAATTGTTTTAATAACTTTCCTATTATTGAACCTGCTGCACATTCTCTTATGGATCTTCATAGGAGTTTTCCATTTTGGTTATTTATTTTAGACCATTTCCTTTAAGTTATTGAGTTTTCTGCTATGATCTGGAGAGTAATAATGCTATTGTAATTTTGGTCTACTGGTATTTCTGTAGCAAAAGAAAATTTCCTAAGCAATTGTTTTGTTTTGTTTTGTTTTGTTTTGTTTTTCAGCCAGTGAGGCATAAGGCATGTAAAGAATGGGGCTGGGTTCTCTTGGTTAAGGGAAAGGGAGGGGTTCCTCTACACTCAGACCTTTCTGCAAGGCAAGCCTTCTCTGATGTCTGCACACCGAGGGAGTGTATCTTCCCCACGGGCTGAAAGGATCTAATTTAATCTACTGCCTGGGACTCCTGGTGAACAGTATGAACACTTATTCTTTAACTCAGTCTTTGTTAAACAGGTAGGATTTCTGAGGTCTGCATCCTCCCAAAGCCCTCTACTCTACACTGGCAATAAAATCTTAATGTGTGTTAAAATATTCCTTTCTTTAATTAAATGTATTGGGGGTGACTGACATTGGTTAATAAAATTATATAGGTTTCAAGTGTACAATTATATTATGCATCATCTGAATATTGCATTGTGTGTTTGCCATTCAAAGTCAAATCTCCTTCCATCATCATATATTTGACCCCCTAAACTCTTTGCTATCATCCTCCACCCCAATCCTTTCCCTCTGGTAATCACCATCCTGTAGTTTGTGTCTATGAGTTTTTGTCTTGATTGTTCATTTATTACTTTCAGTTTTATAATCCACATGTGAGTGAAATCATATGGTTCTTGACTTTTTCTGCCTGAATTATTTCACTTAGCATAACATTATCAAGATTCGTCCATTTTGTTGCAAAGGAAGAGTTTCATCTTGTCTTATGGCTGAATCACAAAAATACATACACCCCCATTTTCAATGCAGCATTATTCACCATGACCAAGATGTGAAAACAACTGAAGTGTTCTTCGTTAGATGATTAAACAAAGATGTGGAACATGCATACAATTGAATTCTTTATTATTTATATAGTGCATTCTCATTGTTTCTTTAACAGTAAATGGGAATAATAATAATAATAATAATAATAATGATTTTATAAAATTGTCATGAGGATTTGCAAACAATATTTGTGATGCACTTAAAATAATTTCTGTTATCCCAAATTAGATATTTAATTGCAGATGGTTATAACTGTATGTATCAATTTGGAGTTGAATTTCTCTTCCTACTTACTCAAAGGAGCTTTCATGGTTAGTAACTTAGCAACCTCAAATAACCCACACTTGTTATCTTACAATTTCTATAAGTCAAAAATCCAGACAGAGTTTAGAGGAGCCCTCTGCTTATGACCTCACAGGATTGCAATCCGGGTGTTGGCTGGGTCATATTCTCCTTAAAAAGCTCAACTTGAGGGAGAATCCATTTTCAAACCTACTAAAGTTGTTGGCAGAAATTATTTCTTGTGGTTATAGGACTGCAGTCTGCTTTAAACTTCAAGAGACCACCCTTAGGCCACAAGAAAGTCAAGTAGTCTTAGATAATGTAAACATGGAACTGAGGTACCATCATCATTGCAACATCCTATTAATTAGAAGCAAATCACATCTGTGAACAGCAGCTTATCTCCTGCCCAGGAGTTTCTAGCTTATCCTTCCTGATGATCTGCCCTATGGATTTTGGACTTGTCTAGTCAACCTTCAAAATTATGTAAGCCAATTCCTTTCAATATTTTCTCACTATCTATGTATCTAAGTATTTGTTGTTGTTTTCTGGTGAAACTCTGTCTGCTATAATCACATTGATCTTGAAAGGAAATGAACCATGTCTTTAGACATGTGTGCTGACTCTTTCTCACATATCCTCCAGATTTTTTTTCCGCCTTTTCTAACTTGTCTGTCTTTGAGAGGCTGACCTAAATGTATTAATTGCATCAGTTAGGCTACTTCATCTTCTGCATTGAGGGTGAATTCCTTCAAAAGTAAATCCTGACAGCAAACCATAGGGTGAACAGGAATGAAGACAGAATAAGTACTTCCTGAGCAACTTTGCTGCTGAGCCAGTCTGATAATCTTCCACCCAAGGCCAGTAGCTCCTATAACGAGACCATCTTCTGCAGCTTTACTGTACCTTCATGCTTACAAGTCACAGCAGCTCCTGGATATTACTAACAACAAGGTGTTGCTCTATCTCAAACTGATTTCCTTAAACCCTGCCCACACCTTTTCAGATAGATTTTCAATATGTTCTCTTTAATGATCACATTTGAACAATTCAACTCTGTTCTGCTTGTCCCCAGATTGACACATCAGGGAAGCTGTAAAGTTGTGTACACTATTCCTGAGCACACAGCCTCTGCTAAATCAACTACCCAGGGCAGTATTAGGAACAAATGAGATGGGAGTGACTGGAAGGATTGAGCCAAAATGCAAATTGAGAGAATACACAGAAACCCCCTTATTGTGCAAATCTGCTGTATTAACAATCTAGGAAAAGGTAGCAAGGAATAAAATTAGGTTCCATTGATACTCTACCTATCTCAAGATGATAAGAGAAAACACCAAGACAAATAATCTACTGGGCGAGTTTAATGACCCATTGCTAAAATAAACACACCATGCAGCTTCTTAGATGTAAAATACCCTAACTTTATAACATGAAAATTTCCATCCAAGAATTTCAAAGCAGTTTTTCAATGCAAATGACAATAGCATCAGACAAATCTGTGCTTCCCAACTCACCACACACACCTTTTGTAACTATAGAGATTGACTGCCTTGTGTTTTAAGGGAATTTTAAAATCATTCCTTTAATGTTTATTATGGTAACTATCACAGGTGTTAGTTCAGTTCATACTCATTAGTCTTTCCTAATACCACAAATAAAAATGATCAAATTCATCAATTCCTTATTAAATTTGCATCTCCTTTATCCTGCATTTTTGCCAACAACCAAAATAAAGAAAAGCAGTTAGTAAATTGTGAGCATTATATTATTGTGCCAATTGGCAATATTTTATAAATTCAGTTTATTACAAAGATTTATAACGCAAAACAGCCGAGACTGGTTTGGCTCAGTGGATAGAGCATCGGCCTGTGGACTGAAGGTACATGCTCTGGACCAGAATCAAACCTGGGACCTTTCAACCTTATTTTAATTTCTGTGCCTTATTACATCCTGCTTCCCAACAGACACTATGCTTTAGCTATGCTTATTCTTCATTAATGTTCTAATTCTGAGGGACTTAAATCTCTTTCCATTCTTTCACTAAATTTTATTTATTTTCAAAACTCTGTTCAGGTGCCACTTTTTCCAGGAAGGGGAATCCTGGTCAGAGAGGGCTTTTAATAAAATTTCTTTATTGATTAAGGTATTACATATGTGTCCTCATCCCTCCATTAACCCCTCCCCCCCCTCCCCCACTCATGCCCTCACCCCTTGGTGTTTGTGTCCATTGGTTAGGCTTGTGTTCATGCATATAAGTCCTTTGGTTGATCTCTCCTCCTTTCTTCCTCCATCCTCTACCTTCCCTCTGAGGTTTGGTAGTCTGATCAATGCTTCTCTGTCTCTGGATCTGTCCCTGTTCATCAGTTTATGTTGTTCATTATAATCAATAAATGAGTGAGATCATGTGGAATTTATCTTTCTTGAACTGACTTATTTCACTTAACATAATGCTCTCTAGTTCCATTCATGCTGTTGTGAATGGTAAGAATTCTTTCTTTTTCCCCGCAGTGTAGTATTCCGTTGTGTAGATGTACCACAGTTTTTTAATCTGCTCATCTGCTAATGGGCACTTAGGCTGTTTCCAAATCTTAGCTATGGTGAATTGTGCTGCTATGAACATATAAAAAACAATGATCAAAGTTAGATACCCATAGTGTTGAGAGTTATTGAAAGCATTCTTGAAATCCTCTTAATGATCCAAAATAAACTGAATGTAAAAAGTCAAGTAGGCAAATCACCATTGTTGTACAGAAATATTTTCACTAAACATTTTAAATAATTTGATTCCCTTCAACAATTCAGACACCTACTGATTTTATTTATTTTTATAGGTATGTGCTTAATAAAATATTTTTATGACTTTATTTTTATTAATAAAATATACAATTCAAAATTGGCATTATAGTCATAAATATTCAAGTACTAGTTTCAGAATAAATTATACAAAAATGTGAAAACACATAAGAAATAATAATACTGTCTCAGTTTTAACACATTGCATATAATATTTTTTCAAGAAAAATGATTTTAAATATAATATTACAGCAGAAACCGGTTTGGCTCAGTGGATAGAGCGTCGGCTTGGGGACTGAAGGGTCCTGGGTTCAATTCCGGTCAAGGGCATGTACCTTGGTTGCGGGCACATCCCCAGTAGGGGGTGTGCAAGAGGCAGCTGATCGATGACTCTCTCTCATCGATGTTTCTAACTTGCTATCTCTCTCTCTTCCTCTCTGTACAAAATCAATAAAATATATTTAAAAAAATAAAAATAAATAAATAAATAAATATAATATTACATATAAGAAACACTAATATTTCAAAAAATTAAATATAGTATTACCAAAATGTACTAACATAATATAATATTACAAAAGTTGTAGGAAATATTAAAAATCTTCAAATAACAGAATTATTTCTATTATATTCTAGAATACTTTTTTATATCCTTCCAATCCATGTCCCATAATTTACCCTCTCCTTCCCACTTAGATTTTCCCTCTTTATGCTTAGCAAACAACCTGGGTCGCCATGCTGTATTTTAACTGTTTCCTGATCTTTTTCTCCTTATTTAATCTTTGAGCTCTAAGGCTCATCTTGAGCATTTCAAAAGTAATCATATTGGCTACAGCAACTAGTAAATTTTCACTTTTTGCAATATAACTATTTTTCACAAAATCTGCTTATATTTTATAAAAGACTTTAAATATAGAATAACTTTTGAAAATGATCAAGGCAGTCACTCTTCTTCATCTTGTTGGTAGATATTCCTTAAAAGAATATCTTTGATGTGGGAAATAAAAGAGGTAAAAAATGGATAAATGGCAACATTCTTCAAATTGAATGTTGATGAAACAAAATATGCATTTATTAAAAAAAAGAAAAAACAGGCATTGAGTACCTACTGTATTTAGATACATGTCCCAGCACTGAAATTACAACAGTTAATATAAATGACACCATTATTGCCATGAGTTTACATAAATTTATATTGCCATGTGTAGGGCTGGGAGACAAGTTGCCTAAATTTGATTTGGAACCCTCACACTTCCTAGCTATGTCCTCTAGTACCTCAGTTTTATCATCTCAAAAGTTATAGAGTAGGAGAATGCATAACTAATTTAAAGTATAACATGTCATAATTTATTAGAGCTTTCCGGTCAAGGGCATGTACCTTGGTTGCAGGCACATCCCCAGTAGGGGGTGTGCAAGAGGCAACTCATTCATATTTATCTTATTCAAATAAGCTTTATCAGATTGATATTTTGATTCTATTAAAATTTGGTTATAAAGTGAAATATATATATATATATATATATTGTTTTTTTATTATTTTTTTTTTACAGAGAAGAAGAGAGAGGGACATAGAGAGAGAAACATCGATCAGCTGCCTCCTGCACACCCCCTACTGGGGATGTGCCCACAACCAAGGTACATGCTCTTGACCAGAATCGAACCTGGGACCTTTCAGTCCGCAGGCTGATGCTCTATCCATTGAGCCTAACCGGTCTCAGCAAAATATATTAATGCATGTAAAATTCTTATAACTCTTCCAAGTACACAGTATGCTTTCCATAAATATTGATCATCATTAGGCTTGTTATTTGAAGCAAATATTGATTCTACTTGGTTGAATACATAACTAATGAGAATCCAGATGCAGCTTGACTTCCAATAATAAGGTGCAAACTCTGCTACTTTGGGAAAGAATTAGTATAGCAGGTATTACAGGTGCAAATGAGTGAGTGAGCATTGAGAACACACATTAATTACACAATTGTAAGAAAAGACTGATCATATGTTGATTTCTCTGAAAGAAAATCCAAGTTCATTTGCTTTGGTTACATATGGACACATATACAGAATAGGAAAATCTACATAAAGAGAAAGTGCATTTGTGGAGGGGAGAGCGGTCAGTGAATAATGGGAAGTGTCTGCTAATTGGTACAATTTGGGGTGAGGACGATTTTAAAAAACTGGATTTGGTAATGACTGCCTACCTCTGTAAATAAGCAAAAACCATTGGATTCTACACTCAGAATAGGTATACTTCATGTTATGTAAATTATATGTCAAGAATGCTCTTTTTTAAAGAAAAAAAAGTAAACATGAAAAGTTTGGACATCTAGCACACATGCATTGAAAGAGTTAATGAATAAATTTGTGGAAATAATTAAAACATAGTTATTTTCTAGGAATAGGCAGCCATCTCTAACTTGTTTTTCATGTAGCCTTCTGCCTATTAAAAGTTACTTAAAAATACTTAGTTTTAGGCTTATATTTTTTATAACTTTACAGTCAAAATTTTGATAGGTTAATTACACTTGACTATCATCTAGTGGTGACAAAAGGTAACTGCTATATTTTAAGTACCTTGCAACCATAATAGAATAACTAATTCATTAAGCCAAATTACAGATTCAAACCCTTTCTTGTAGTTTACTGCACTCAGCTCTCATAGAAGTGCTATGAGATCTATATTATTATTATCATTATACTTATGGTGGAAAATAATAATATTAGATATGACATTATAGATATATAATAATGTTAGCTAGATGGATAAATTTAAAAATTCCTTTACATAGTTTGCTACACTCAGCTTTCATAATAGTGCTATGACATTTGATTATTATAAGTATGTTGAAAATAATTACATATTTTGTATATAAATATATGATATAGATTGCATATGTTACCTAATATATAAAAGAATATATATATATATATAAAATGTATCATTGTTTGTCTCACCAGTGTTCCCATCTCTTTTTTCCCAGGTGAGCGTGATAATTGCAGAAATCTGCCCTTCTGGTCACCAGGGTCATATTATGACCTCCGAATGTCCTGATCCTCATATGGCTGACAAGAGAGTATGTCATGGGCTGGGCATGTGCTCAAATTGACCTAGTCAGCAGCTTCTCTGGAAATTTTAAGCATAGGTAATTGCAGAAGACTATTTTCACTTTGACCCTAAGCTGTAAGCATGTCAATCCAGAGTTGCCCATGGACATGAGCCCTTTCGTGTGGTGAAAGCTGATGTTAGAGAATACAACCACCTTGAAGAGAGAAGAGACTGAGAGTACAGAGCCTCTGAAATGGAATCCAGTTTTAGGATCCTATGATCTCTCTGTGACAAGAACTGTTCTGATCCTTCCTATAGAATGACACCTGAGCCAAATAATTAATTAAGATCCAATAAATTAGGTTTCTGTAGCTTTCAATCAAATAATACCCTCGAAAACAATAAGAAAACAAAGCAATGGCTTATTAACATTGACACATTAATTGGTGAGGTTTGTTCATTTAATACTTATAATATCACTATAAACTATTTGCTATTAATATCCCAAACTATTTGCTATTAATATCCCATTGCATAGAAGCCATAGATGAAGACTTATGAATCATGATAAATAAAAGAAAGTACAATAAATTGACAAGTATTAAATTCAAACACATGAGTATTCACAGTACTTGTGTGAAGGTTTAAATTACTACATTAAGGAAGAGATATTCTCATACTGAGTAACAGAAACCAAGCTATATTTTCTTTGTTTGATAAAACATTTCAGTAATGCTACTGGAATAATGAAAATGACCATAACAAAATTACTTTTCAGGAGACCTCTGTCAACAGCCTTTAATAAAGCACCAAAAGCTCAAAACTATAAGTGCAGCTCTAATTCTGACTTATTCCACTGATTCTACCATTTTGCAACTATGTATTTCGATAATGCTGTAAATATAAACACCCAGCTCTCTAAGAACCTCTGAAAACTGCTCATTCAATATTTGGTCCTTTCATTCACTGCACTTGGGAGGGCTGTTCCGCTTTTATGGTTTGAAATCATGCCTGCAGCACCTGGGCCGAGATTAAGAGCAAAAGGAACCCTGCTCCTGGGAGCCTTTCTGGGCGAAGCCTGCTCTCTCCTAGTCTCTGCTCCCAGGCCGGCGTGGTTCACAGCAGAGAATGGAATGCTCAGTGAAGCCAAGCTTAACAAGGTCACTGTGATTTTTCTTTGTATGTTAGCTTGTCTGTAAGCGATCTAAGTCACACATTCTCCAAGGTACAACGGGGCTTAATTTACAAAATCTTCTAGGTAACTGATTACTTTTGTGTATTGGGTTCCTGAGCTGGATGATCTGCCCTAAACACACTTGCTCAGGGGAAAAAGCAAAGTTCATTAGTTTCTCTATTTTCTGAGAAATTAAGAAATTCATGAAAAGTAAGGAGTTTCATGATGCTAGGGAACTATCAGGTCATTATTTCTGAGAAACTCTGTTTAATAAGCACATACTTCTGCCAACCCATAACTTGTCAGCTTCTTTTCTTAATGAGGGGGATTTCTCTGACTCCTCAGATGTCTCTGTTGGAATGAAGAAATTAATGAGGTCTCCCCAGACCTTTCAGTAATACTCTTCTCATTCTCTTGATTATATTCAAGAAGAGATTATATCCTTCCTAAGTGGGAAAAAAAAAGCGGTTAGGCTGAATGCTCTGTGAACATGTATCATGTGAAACATGAAGTCGATTATTATGGAAAGAAAAGTATCTTTTTATTGTGATGCATTATTCTTAGTGGGGAAAAACATCTCTCCTTTAAATTAAAAAAAGAAGAAGAAGAAGAAGAATAGGAACAGAATTATTTTAGATCTAAAATAACCCATCTTTCATACTAATTTTCACTCATGGGTTCTACTTCTCATTTTGAAAATATATATTCCACTCCTTGTTGCACACATGCCCATACACACACCCTCATGCACACATACCTTCTCCCGAGATTATTTTCTGTTCTTACCCTTTGCTTCAGTTTCCAAAATGGGCACAAATTTCCAAGATTTAGCTTTCGGACTGTATCACTAACTGGCAACCTGGCTCTAAGCAATTCTCTGTATGTCCCATATTCTGTTCCGGAAACTGTTTTTGATTTATTCTTAGGACACCAAGGTTCTCCAGAGCACTGATTAGTTGCACAGTCTTGTTTCTTAGGGTTAGCCTCACAGTAAAAGTTGAGGTACCCCTGACTCCTCTTTTCATCTTTTTCTACCCCATCCCATCAGGAAGGTATAAACAAAAAATTTAACTGTGCTCTTCTAAGTTTTGTCAGCTGTTACCTATATTTCAATTTCTCAGTTTATTCTGGATTCTGAATGGTCTATTAAAGTTGATCATAAACTGTATTTTTGACTAAATCTTAACTCCCTTACACTAAGCTTTCTGAAATATTTTGTTATTTTATTATGCAGATCTTTACCCTTGTTAGTTAAAAGTCCAATATTTTATAGGTCATAACTATTGAAAATAATATATAGCAGAATACTTAATAGGGTGTTTTTTTTTAAAGCTTTATTGAATAAGATTACAAGCATAAACTTTAATCATTATAGGTGTACATAAAAATGTGTAATAAACTTACAGAGACACTTTGGGATTATCACTATAATCTTAATTTAGAACTTTTTCATTAGCCAAGATATTTGTATACGTGCATTTACAGTCAAAATCTATACCCATCCCAATGCCAGAAAACCACTGTCTCTAAAAAATCAGTTCTTCTGGAAATTTCATACAATATCTCGAATACCACACTATGTAGTCTTTTTTCCAGCTTCTTTTACTGATAGTGATGTTTGTGAGATTCATGCAAGTTGTAGTATGAGTCAATATGTTATTCCTTTCTTTATCCTAAGTAATATTCTAATTTATGGTTATTTCACATTTGTGTACATATAGACCAGGTGATGGTTATTTGGATTATTTCCACTATTAGACTATCTACATTAATAAAAGAGAAATATGTAAATTGACTGTCACTTTATGATGCCTGCAGAAATAGGGTAAACTGGCTCTCTGACATCCCTCAAGGAGTCCTAGATTGCGAGAGGGTGCAGGTCAAGCTAAAGGTCCTCACTGGTGCACAAATCCATGCACTGGGCCTCTAGTTAAATATAATGCTGCTGCGAACATTTAGACTATGGACATATGTAGACCTATCTTTTCACTTTTTTAAAGATAGATTCTTAGGAGTGAAATTGCTAAACTGTATAAGTTTGTTTAATCTTTTAAAAAAAAATCATCATACTATTTTCAAGAGTGATTACATTGTATTCACAACTTCACCAACACTTAGTTTTGTCTGTTTACATATTATAGAAATTATAATCTGTGTGAAATAATATTTCATTGTGTTTTAAATTTACCTTCAACTACTAATGAATAATGTTGAACATTCTTTAGTTCATATGACTGTTTGGTAAAATGTTTATTTAAAAGTATTTTGTTTTGTCCATTTTTTTACATAAGATATGTATCTTGTTTTTATTGAGTTAGGAAACTATTCTGTGTCTAGAAAACAAGTCCTCTACCAGACAAAGAATTCGGAAATAGTTTCTCTCAGTCTGTGACTAGTATTTTAATTTTCTGATCAGGGTGTTTTGAAGCACAAAAGTTTTACATTTTACTGGTTAACTGACTCAGTTAACCAGTCTTTCTTGCTTGGCTCATGCTTTATCAGTGTATTTAAAAACCTTTTGTTAAATATATGCATTCTCAAATAGGCATCATAGCATCAAAGAGTAAACATGGGTTCTTTTGCATGGGTGAAAAAAATTTAGCTAGATTTTTTTTTTAAAAAGTAACTGTATCTATTGTATCAAAATTAAAATTTTGTGGGTGGCTCAGTTAGATAAAAATGTTTTTAAATTTCTTTATAAGGAGTAATAATGAAAAAAAAGTTGAGAAACACTGATCTACCCCAAAATTTTTTCTATGATTTATTCTAGAAGTTTTAGTTTTTATTCTTAAATTTAGACCTCAGAGCCACATGAGTTAATTTTGTTCATGATGTGAGGATTAATTATTTGTATGTTTATTATATATACATGGATATTTAATTAGTATTCTTACAATAATTATTGAAAAAACTATTTTTCCATTGGATTGTCTTAATACCTCTTTAAAAACCAATTGATCATAAATATCAGGGCTCATTTTTGTGCTCTTAGTCTGATTCTTTTGATCTATATGTCTATTTTTAGTCACTAGCACAGTGTTTTGTAATGGTAGTGTAAGTTCTCACCTGTCTTTGTTTTTTACAAAAGTAAAAAACATTTGAGAATTGACATTTTGTAGTTTTCAACACACAAATCAATATGTGTTCTATTAAATTTATTTATATTTAATTACTTTAAAGCTATTTTAAATAGAATAATTTATTAGACTGTTGGATTGTCCATTGTTATTATGTAAAAAAAAATCTCACATATAATTTCTTAAATAGACTTTTTATAGATCTAATTCAGTTCACAAAGATTTGTAGCCATTGATTAAAGAGCAATCCAGTTACTGTGATGAAAGTAACTATATCTTTGTTGATTATCCCTTTGATCTTTCACAAATAGGTCCTGAGCCACTTGCGGAATAACCATTCAGTAAGAAAATGGGAATACTCAGATATTTGAAAAATATTAAATATATGATCTAAGCTGAATTGAAAAAGTCACCAAAAATATCACCATGGTTTTCTGATAAAAGTGGGGCTGACAAACAAAATTTGGCCAAAGTCTATGTCACAGTGGGTTTACTAGATCTGAAAACCCACCTGAAGTTATTTCCTCCTCACCCAAACATGTAATTGGGACAAACAGCACCTGGCTGAACACATACTGTGGTTCTGTGCTCTATGAAGTAAAAGTCATTGCTTCAATATGACCATGTAGAAACCCATGAAAAAGCCTAACACCCACCACAGTCAAAATTAAAGCAACATTATTACCTCTCAGCACTGCCACAAAAGAATTGACAGAAGCTGGGGTGGCAATGCTCATAATATCCCCATTATCCAGTCCCTGAAAAGAAAAAAAAAAAAAAAAAAAACACCAATCAGAACATAGTAAATGATGGTCGGCTCCTGGAAACTAGTCCAGGTGGCTGCCCTCATTGTAGCTGTACTAATGCTGACCAGCGCAGTCTAGGGAGCTTTGTATATGATTGATGTGGTAAATAAGTCCTTTATCCTAGCCTGTAGGAAAGAACAAAAATTGTACTTTATAGAGCAATTTGAATTAACTTACTTTCCTCTCAGCTATGTTAAGTCTTACATACCCTGTCATAATGTGGTTTGGGCAACCTTAAACATCTTAACATTCTGGAGAATGTTACACTGGTCCACTCTGCCTAAGACATCATGCTAATTGGACTTAGTGAGTAGAAAGTGATGAGTACCCTGGAAGACCTAATGTAGCAGATATAGCAGGAGGTGGCAGATAAACATATGGAAGTTCAAAGACTTGTCAGTTAATGAAACTTTTAAGAGTTCAGTGGTTTAGGTTTTGTCAGGATATCACCTCTAATAAAATGGACAAGTACTCATTATCTTCTGCCACTTAGAAAAATGCACAGCACTTTGTGAATCTCTGTTTTGGAGGCAGAGTATACTACACATCAAATATGGTTCTGACTCTTTTTTTTTTTTTTTTTAGTAACTCACTCAGAGGCTGACAGACTTGAGTGAGGTCCCGAGAAAGGGAAGGCTCTACCAGTTACAGGTATATTTATTTCTTTTTATTGTTGATGAATTACATGCTATTTTTAATACAAATAAACAGTGCCTTTAACTGAAGAAGTCACATATGAAAAGACTTGGAGGTAGGAGGTTTCTACAGGCTATAGTGAGCCCTAACAAGAATGTCCAAATGCTAGAGAGGCTGAACACAAAACACTTTATTTGTTTAATTAATAAATTAAAAGACAATAGTTTTTAACTTACTAAGTTTCACAATATAACTTGTGCAAACATAAGCATGCATCTTCAAACAAGCATAGTGCTTCTTAGATTCAAATACCCAAGCACAATATTTTCAAGAGAGTATGTACATAGTCTGGGTTTTGTAGAATAAAATATATGCATTGTCCTTAGCATAAATGACACATATTGAACATATAGATGCACCGAGGATCCAGAATAGGAGAGTTTATTCTCAGCAAAGAATTATTGTGATGAATTCATATAAATGTAAAGGGAAACTCCAAAACTCCTTTCTTATGATAAGGCATAGTTTAGATTTTAACAAAGAAAATAGGAGGCATTTGAAGGAACCAAGAGTTATTCCTTGTATTCCTTGTAGTTTTTATCTCTCCTAGCCTGAGACATGCTTAACAATTGAAAGGCACAGACTCACAGGGAAAGAGAGGAGATAAAAAAGAGTGATTATTATGTTTGGCTAAAAAGAAGATCTTTTCAATGGTGAATAGTTGCTTGAAAAATAATTCATTGATTTCCTTGGAATATAACTTTCTTTCATCCATAGAATTCAAGGAAAGATACAGTTATAAAGAGCTATTCTGCCTTAGTACCTCTGCTTGATTCACATGCAAATTCTTTCAGTTCAACTCAAAAAGGAGCTAGAGACATTTTCAATCAAGAATATGCTCTTGGTTACATAAGGTAGATTGCCACAAGCCACAGAAAGACTATTAGGGGGAAATAACTGAGCAAAGAAGTTTTGAATACATTTATTGTCTCACCACCAACATTTTAGAAGATAAGAAGTTTATACTTGGTTTTCTTTTCTTTTGTTTTCTAAATCTCTCACTTACTATCTTATAAGGATTGATCTATATACTCACATTTAATGTATTTTCACTTCATTTAGCAGCTTTTGTGTTTGCCAGGCAAGCTTTGTTGAAATGTTTATATTACTAGAGAGTCATTTTAACATTCAGATAAATGCCACTAGTTGCATGGTACTGCTTTGAGCACTGGCAGAATTAGTCAACCGGCTTGATTTTCTCAAAACACCAGTTCTGTGTTCTAGAGCATCTATCACTACTCTCTTTAAATTATGGTATGATGACTTAAATCGCATGTATTTTAAATAAGATATTTTGTAACAAATTTTGTTAATACAATCTGTATATATATTTATTCTAAAGAACTTAAAAAGTATAATTGCTAATAAATTGGGTTGTCTCTTCTTTTAAGCTTTAGCTATTTTCCCCTCTGCTTATTTTGAGGTCTATTAAACTTCTTTTATTTATATGTTATTTATGTCAAAATCCTGGACACTCTGCTAGGCTATGATAGAAACCCAAGTGATTGATTACATTTATTTTGCTGTTGCTTCAATAATGAGTGACACTCGATCTGCCTTTACTTCCCCCTAGCACTATTTTCATTAGTGTCTTTGTACTTTCCATATATGCAACTCCTTTCCCCTGTCTAGGTTTATTATGTGCTGGGTCATCTATGAGGTTAACTACCCCAGCTTCCTAAGTCTTTCATAAAAGGAAATGACTTATCTGATCAG
Source organism: Pipistrellus kuhlii (assembly GCF_014108245.1). Classification (NCBI taxonomy): domain Eukaryota; kingdom Metazoa; phylum Chordata; class Mammalia; order Chiroptera; family Vespertilionidae; genus Pipistrellus; species Pipistrellus kuhlii. The sequence continues at coordinate 120,633,322 of NW_023425404.1, read as the reverse complement.
CAAGTTTGGAACAAGAAACAGAACATATCTAATATGTCCCCCTTTCATTTTCTTTCTGGAATCTGCATGCTTTTGGAAAGCTCAACTGTAGTCTCTGTGTAAGCGAGCAGTGAGGGCCATCAGGTCTTAGGGCTGAGTGAGAAATCCATCTATTGGTGTGTTCAGTATTTGGAAGCCCAGTGTTGCAGCACATGTAAGGCACATTCTCCAATGGCTTTATCAGTAATAAAAATGGCATATTAATTTCCACTCGCCAAACATCCTTGTCCCTGAAAGGTGGTTCAAAATTTGAGCATAGAAAAGGCATTTATTGGCCACCCGGCATGGCTCAGGGGTTAAGTGTTGATGGTTCAATTATTGGTCAGGGCAAATGCTCCAGTTGTAGTCTGGATCCCTCTACCTTTCTCTCTGAAATCTATAAAAATATATTAAAAAAAAAAGAATTTATAATCCCACTAGCATACTAATAACTGCATCTTTTTTTCATAGCCCACAAACAAATTATGTGTGTGTGTGTGTGTGTGTGTGTGTGTGTGTGTGTGTTTAAAATTGTAATTGTTTCTTCATCCATATACTAGAGGCTGGTGCACAAAATTTGTGCACTTGTGGGGAGGATCCTCTTAGCCTGGCCTGCACCTTCTCGTAGTCCAGGAGCCCTTGGGGGATGTCTAACTGCTGTGGAGGCAGGAGAGGCTCCTGCCACTACCACTGCACTCACTAGACATGATCCCAGCTTTTGCCTGAGTGGTGATCACACTGTGGGGGTGCACTGACCATCAGGGGGCAACTCCTGCATTGAGTGTCTGCCCTCGGGTGGTCAGTTCACATCATAGTGACCAGTTGTTCTGTCATTTGGTTGATTTGCATATTAGCCTTTCATTATATAGGACTAGAGGCCTAGTGCACGGAATTTGTGCATGTGGGCATGTTCCTCAGCCCGGCCTGCATCCTCTCCAATCTGGGACCCACAAGGATAGGGCCTAAACCGGTAGTCAGACATCACTCTCACAATCCAGGACTGCTAGCTCCTAACCACTTGCCTGCCTGCCTGCCTGATTGCTCCCTAACTGATCCCCTGCCAGCCTTATTGATGCCTAACTGCTCCCCTGCTGGACTAATCACCCCCAACTGCCCTCCCCCACCAGCCTGATCTTGGCACCAACTGCCTTCCTCTACTGGCCTGATGGCCCCAAACCGCCCCCCCTGCTGGCTGGATCTTGCCTCCAACTGCCCTCCCCTGCCTTACTGCTCTTTTCCCCAATTGCCCCCCCCCACCCCTTGCAGGCCTGGTTGCCCCCAAGTGCCCTCCCCTGCCATCCTGATCACCCCCAACTGCCTTCCCCTGCCTATGTGATTGACCACAACTGACTTCCCTTGCCAGCCATATTTAGTGACCATCTTGTGGTGGCCATCTTGTGACAATGTGGGGGCAGCCATCTTGTGATGATGTGGGGATGGCCATCTAGTGGTGGCCATCTTATGACAACATGGGGTGGCCATCTTGTGACAGCCATCTTGTAACAACATGGGGGTGGCCATCTTGTGACAACATTGTGCAGTGCCACCTAGGCTTTTATTATATAGAATAATTAAAAAATACAAAATTACCCTGACCAGTTTGGCTCAGTGGATGGAGCTTAGGCCTGAGGACTGAAGGGTCCTGGGTTTAATTCTGGTAAAGGCATGTACCTTGTTTGCGGGTACATCCCCAGTAGGAAGTGTGCAAGAGGCAGCTGAATAAATGTTTTTCTGTCATCGATGTTTCTAATTCTCTATCCTTCTCCTTTCCTCTCTGTACAAAATCTATCAAATATATTTTTTAAAAAAGTATGAGATTATATTATTTCATTTCCTGTCAAACTTCACAGATTTATTTTAATTTTCTTGCTTTCTATATTTGTAACTCCTTTTATTGACAATAAGGCACCTAATGTTCATTATTATATATAATAAAAGAGAAACATGTAAATTGACCATACCTCTGCTATGCTCACCATCTAATCAAGAGTGAGTATGCAAATTAATTGGCCAAAGATGGCGGGTTAATTTGCATACACAGGTGCTGGGTGGAGAGCAGAGAGGGAGAGCCAGCCAACAATGGAGCAACTTGGAGAAGTTGGCTACCCAAGCCGCCAGATGGAGTCCAGACCGGGAGAGCTGCTGGCTTGGAGGACTTGGCAGAGCAGGAGGCCATGGGACAGAGACAGAGTAGGAAGGGAAAAGCCAGAGTGTGGGGAGCACCAGGAATTCTTGGAGTAGTAGTTCTGATGGTAGCCTCAGGACTGGAAACAGAAACCCACAGCACAGGGAGCACCAGGAATGCTGGACATCACAGTACTGGTGGCAGATGGATCTTTTAGACACTGGATCAAAGTGAGCCTGGAGCAAGTTACAGTTGTGGTGGGATGGAGGGAAAACAAAGGTGAGAGACATAAGTTATATCAGAGTGTCCAGGAGAAATTAAAAGGAAGATATCCTAAAACTTCCAGGAAATCCCCACCAATGGAGCAAAATACATACATACATACATACATACATACATACATACATAAATAAATAAATAAAGTCTCTATTATTCTGTGAGCACAAACCAAACTGGGTTGGGGTCTCAGAAAATTCATTCATATGATTGCAAAGACAGACAGAATCTCCCGGATTGGAGAGGGTGCAGGTCAGGCTGAGGGACTCAACCCCAGTGCATGAATCTTCATTCACCAGGCCCCTAGTCAGTAACATATTTAATCAACTCTGCTTTTTATACTTTCTTGAGTTATTAGGAGAAAATTTATCCTTCAAGCCATCATTAAAAAGAATGTTGTTGAGAAAGTAGTCATTATAAGGTATGAATGAACATATTTATTAAATTATATCTTGTAATGTTATTTAAAATAAATATGATCATGTTTATTTTATTAAAAAAATTGAAAAAAACAGATTTAGGTTATTAGTGGACCAGTTGGTTTGAGTGTTGCCCTGTACACCCAAAGGTTGCATCTTCAATTCCCAGTAAGGGCATATAAACAAGGCTGTGAGGTCCATCCCTCGTCAAGGCAAATATGTAAGGCACTGACCTATGTGTCTCTCTCACATTGGTATTTCTCTCTCTCTCTCTCTCTCTCTCTCTCTCTCTCTCTCTCTCTCTCTCTCTCTCTCTTTCTCTCTCTCTTTCTCTCCCTCCTTCCCTCCCTCCCTTCTTTCTCTAAACATCAATGAAAACATATCCTCAGGTGAGAATTAAAAATATTCATTATCTTATATGATAAAAGAAAAACATGGAAATTGATCATACCTCTGCTACACTCACCAGCCAATCAGGAGTGAGTGTGCAAATTAATCAGCCAAAAATGGTGGGTTAATTTGCATACACAGGTACACGCACAATGGCCATGCTAGTTAATTTGCATACACATGTGCATACATGATGGCCATCCTACCTAATGCAATATAAGATCCTTTCTTCTCTAATAAACTAACCCTAAAATATGATATCTGAAATTATTTTAATTAACTAATAGTAGAATATAATATTTCTAAAATCTACTAAATGCTGAAGAATAACATTAATAGGACCATATTCTAGATCCTTAGTATTATCATGGAATCACTAACCACTTTAAGTTCTTGAAACCAAGATCATGCTAATTTAAGAAAATCATATACATCACATAAATATTTATTAAAAACTCTATGCAAAGTACTATGCTAAATGTTTCATTGAATGTGCCCTTAACATAATGACACTAGGAGATTTTGGTTAAAGTATTTATGATCTAATTTAAAGAAAAGGACAGATAGTTCAAAGTAATGAAAAAAGTTATATTTATTTCTGCTTTACTCTTACAGATAAAAAACAAAAACATAATGGCCACAAAAAAAGTTATTCAAAAATAAGCAGCAGCATTTCTGTGTTCTGTTTTATATAAGAACTTATTTCTCCCAACTCTGATATCTTACTTTAATACAACTAACCTACTATGCTTTAATGTACCTACTCTCCTAGTAAATGGACACACAGTTTCTTCAAATATTTGGCTTCAGTTTGACAGGTTTTGAATACTGTAGGCTCACAATACCATTATAAATATTCTCCATTTTAAAATATAAATTCTGAGGGTACTTCATCTGTGAAAAATAGTTCCTATATGAAAGCATCCACATGGACCACTTTCCCAGCAATGTTCACCTGAAGTTAAGCAGGTAATAACTGACCTAAATGCTGTTTAATCTAACCTAACATCACTGCATGTGAGAACCCAATGCCTGGCTGAGTAAGTGCTTACGAAACAATATTAGTTGAATGAATGAAAATGGGTTTTGACAGATAATATAATTTAATCTTCTGTCATTTACATGAGGGTGGCTTTTAAATCTATAACTCTCATCATATTCTTTTAGCAACATTGGATCTCTAAAATATTCACAACAGGTTAGTTTTGTTTTGTTTTTTCATTTTAAAGATAATGTAGAATTATTGAGTACAAGGACTTTAGCTTGCAATAGCAGCACTCAATTTTAATTTACAGATACTTAATGGCATATATTTAATGAATTAGAAATACCAAACCAGATCCAAACATTTTTGGACGCTTACATGTATTATTGCTGCTATACCATGCTAATAGTTTTATACTTTGTATGTGACCAAATAATGTTGGGAGACTAGACGGGAGTTCTGTATTCACTTGATATATTGATGAAAAGCAAATAGTTTCACATTTCATCATTTTGGGCTCTGGCTCTGGAGTTACCCAGGATTCACCAAGTCTGTTCTTATAATTTCCCAAAGTCTTATAACTGATTAGGAAGCTGTGTAGGATGCGTATCAGTATGCTTCCTTTCAGTAGTAAAGGGGTTAAATATGTCAAAGGCATGGCAATCCACTCCCTATCCACAAGGTCATGAGGTTTAAACAGTAAATACCTCCATATTAGACAACATTGATGTCTTCAAATAATCTTTTGAGTTTTCTTGAAGGTTTATATCTCTACTGCCAAAAATGAGACAGGGTGAAGAACAGAAGCCAGTGCAGTGAGCAGCCGAAATGTATCCTGCAATGGCTTGTCTGAGAGCAGAAAGATGAAAGTTACTCTCCTGAGCCCTGCCAGTACAAAACTGGCCCAAATCCTTCCTGATAAGTATCAAACGGAGACAACTAGCTACAAGAAATTTCTTCAGCCACAGGATAAATATTGGCACACCAAGAAATAATCTACTGGTGGGAATAGAGGCACTGAAAATCATCCTGTGGCCAGTCAATCCCAAGTTCAGTGCAAATCCTCTATGCGACACAATCGGGGAAGTGTCAGAGTAAGTATCTATTCCTAGTCAATATAAAAATATTTTTTCCTGATTTCCACCTCCTGTTGGCAGTTCTGTGCCTTTCCATTTATTCCACCAGCACTGTTCTTGCTACACGTTTACAATGGTACCAGAGGTGAGTAATCAAGAGAGTCACTGGATATGTGCTGCTTGGCCAAGGAAGCAGCTGTTTAGTGCCCCCCACCATTGACTGGACAAACTGTTTTACAGGGGCCATGGCCCCCACCTAGTAGCAATGCAGGAGTGGTTCTCTAGTTAATGAAATGTTGTGCTGCAGCAACAAGACACAGAATCTAAGTAAACCTCAGTCTCTATTTCAGCATTTTCATTGTGTTGTGTGGTACTAATTTTTCCTTGTAAAACTCACAGATGGACATTCTCATGTGGACAAGAGACTACTTCAGAGGAGACTGCTTTCAAGATTATAAAGTTATATGGATATGGGGGGGGGTTGATATATGAGTTTTATGAAAATTATTTATCTGAGGTTTTTTTTGTGTGTGTGTGTGTGTCATTTCTCTTAGAAACAGAACTGCATAATTTAAATTGCTCTGCATTCATGAAGACCTTTGGGTGAAACTCATAGTAATCCTCTAACAAAAGTTCTGCTGATACCTAAAAATTATTGAATACAGTAACTAGTCATCTCTCTTTGCTTTGTTGGCCTCTCCAGATTTTTAGACAGAACTTATTTTTGCAGTCAATGTGATCCAACACCTTAAATTACATCACAAAATAGCATAACTTCTTGCCCTGGGCAACATAAAAAGTAATCAGTCCCATACTTTTTCTTTGAAATCATGGGTATTCTTCAGGTAAATAAATAACAGTTTAATATCTTGGTCAAACCAAAAGTGACATTTGTGTCCTCGCATCTTATGCTATGATAAAGATGTGCATAATAATATTTTTAGTATTATTCACTTCTGCACTTCAGCACTCTTCTTATTTCCATGATTAATGGACCGTGTGTTATTTAATATCTATGTTTCCTTGTCTACAGATGAGGACACTAAAATTTAGTTACTAAACCACTCAGTAAATAAAGCATATAGCAAGGATAAGTACATAGGCTCATAATCTTTCCAGTATGTTATCTGTCACTTGACAAAAATGCATGTTAGAATCGTAATAATGCCAACATCTATAATGGTTACTGATGGGCTTTTTTCTATCACAAGTCATTATGGATCACATCCCATTATACAGTAAACGCTGAGCAGGTACTGTCATGACATGGCTTACTTCATACCGATCCTGCTCAGAATGTTATTTTGTCACTAACCCTCTAGTAACAAAATAGGGCTCTATATTAAGTAAGTTATATGTAAATAGGCTAAATAGAAACAAATGTCAGCAATAGATTCTGATTCAGGAACAGCTGTTCTCAGGCATTCTGGGATGATTTAAAGGTGGAGTACAACAAGGAAAAATCGTATTGTAGAGACTAGAGACCAAATTCTCCCACCCAAAATTTAAAAAGATATACTCACCAACTTTAAATTCACAATATAAATTTTGAAAATTTTGCTCGGCAAATTTTAGTTACACTGGTTCCTCTCAATCACTCTTCTCTCTCTCTCTCTCTCTCTCTCTCTCTCTCTCTCTCTCTCTCTCTCTCTCTCTCTCTCTTCTCTCTTCTCTCTTTCTCTCTCTTCCTTCCCTCCATCTCTCTCTCTCTCTCTCTCTCTCTCTCTCTCTCTCCTCTCTCTCTCTCTCCTTTTCATCCTGCACAGAATCTGACAATGCTACCTATTAAGTTCATATAAAAGTCACAAATATCCATAAATTTGAAAGGTGTTTTTAAACTTCATTTTTGTTTTCATGCCAGTGGATATATCTCAAGTAAGAAAGCTAACTAGAATATCTATGTAGTTCTACTGGCAGACATATATTTTCTTCATACTTTTTTTTTTTTACTAAATATGCATAACCATCTGCTGTGTATCAGCACATTCATTGATAATAAATTTTGTCAGTAGTTCAAATTTGCTGTGTAAAATGAGGGGATCAGGTAAGTAAGCATTCATGTTATTCAAGGGGCAAATCCACTTTTCCACTTCTCAGCACCTTATGCTGGAATCATCTGCACTCCTTGAATTATCCATGGGGAGAGTCACGTTGACTTTGCCCAAGTTATCTGTTGGTTTATCTGTGATCCACTCTTTCTTTAGTGTTCTTTTTTTTAGCTTGGCTGTGGATTTTCACTGCTGCAGCTCAGTACTCAGAGGAAACTCATTTTGTCCTATAAAACATGCATAAATCTAGGCTTGCATTTATAAGGCATTGATTACATTAAACACCATTTACCAACCAACAGAGGAGAAAGTAGAGAAAATAACATTTAATACTGTTGGCATTTTAGGAAGATAACCTGAATAACCAGTAGAGGTCTCTGCTGCTCATGTAAATATCACTGAAGAACCAAACAAAACAAAGAGCCTTTAAAAGAAGTATATTGGCCAAACTGTAGTGTGGTCACCAAGACTTTATTAGAAGAAGAACATGCATATTTTTACATGGTAAGAAGAGAAGAATAACAGTGAAGGGAGTGTCCATGTCAGATTTTGGGGGTGAGTGACAGGTTCTGATAAAGGACACACTGACAAGGTGAGGCAGGAACATAGAAGCAACTGCCCTCGAATTTCGTGGGAGGATTGCAGTCAGACTCACAGTAAGGAATAGCCTTCACTCAGAGAAGTTCAGCAGGAAGTGCATCAGGGCAATGGGGAATCGGAATTTGAGACAAACAGTATCAAATTAGCCAGTCAGCTGTGGCAATGCCTGGTGCCAGGTTTGTTACTCTCCATCTGCTCTGCTGGAAGTTTAGCTACAGTGATTCTGTCCAAAGGCATAGCAACATGAAACACGCATGACAAGGAACTGAAATGAAAGGGGTATCAGGATGTATAAAGGCAGGAGTTAATCTCATGGGAACAAGTCAGGGGCTTAAATGTTTCCCTTGTGCTAGAAGATTAGGATGTTGTTAGAGAAAGAAAAGTACATGCTCAATTGTTAGAACGGGGTGTAAAGATCAGGAGAGAACTCATAAATAGTAAGATTGCCAGAAGTTGTCCACCTGAGGGACATATTTCTGTAAGATCTCTCTGTGTTAGAACCAAATGGAGTTCCGAGCACGTGGAAAGTCTAAACCTGCAATGGTGAGTACAGTTATTCCAGGTATATAAGGGGAGATTTCTAGGCAGACCATTGCAGAACAAATTTGAATCTGCTTTTAATGGTTCCTCTATGATTTTTTTTCCAGTCTTAACTGTGGATTGAAATAATTGACAGAATGCCAGCGGAAAGAAAGAGATGAAACAGAAATGGGTAGAGGGAGAAATTGAACTAAGGTACAGACTCAACAAAGTCTTGGCTGACCCAGTGAAGAGCTCTGGAAGCATAACCCCATCAGAGTTTGCACGTAACCGGAAATTGTCCCTCTTCTCCCACTTCAGTCACCATATGTATGTTGCACAATAAGTACATGACTTTAGGAGATGTTTTAGATAGAAAACTAACAGCCATGCTTTCAACTGCATCATTATCATATTTTAAGAAGACATGGCAAGACTACAAAGGGATTTGACCACTGAATTTGACAAGTAAAAGAACATTGAGAATCTTGGTGAAAGTCATTATGCTAGTTTGATGGAGACCAAGTCAGATAAAACATGTTGTAGAAATACAATGGAGATTTGAGGAAAGAAGAGATTTATTATAATGAATATATGATCTTTTGGGCAACCATGCACTTGTTAGAATATGTGTGTATTTTCTTTTCTTATTTATTTATTTTATTAAATTATTATCTGTGTACATATACCATTGCCCCCCTTCTATACATGCCCTCCCTCCCAGAGTTTTGTGTCCATTGGTTGTACTTATATGCATGTATACAAGTCCTTCAGTTGATTTCTTATCTCCCCCAGATCTCCCTCCCCTCCCTGCTGTAAATTGAGAGTCTGCTTGTTGCTTTAGTGTCTTTATATCTATCTTTTGTTCATCAGTTTATAATGTTCTTTATTATCCATAAATGAGTGAGATCATGTGGTGTTTCTCTTTCACTGACTGGCTTATTTCACTACGTTAGATAGCATATGTGTGTATTTTCTGATTCTCAGTGGGTCAGCCAAAGAAACTTTGGCATTTATTCATAACATTTCCAAGTGTCTCAATGGAGTAAAATTAATAATCTATGGACCAATTCCTTTTTTCTTTTGCTTTATTTTTATTGGTGAGGCTGAAAGTAGGAGTCATTGAAAAACAAATGGTCACACAGCAAAAATAGAAATTTTTTTTCCTCAGCTTCATTAAAAGCTGTGAGAGATCTTTGATCTCTCTGCTCAGGACACAATGCAGGAGAAGGTTAAGGACACATATTCCTAGCCTTATACTTTATAACTACGATTTCATTTACTAAAAAAAAGTATTGCTATCTGAAGAGTTTTAGCTGCCATCATTACCAAATACTCCAGGTTGTATTACTATCCATCAGGCAGTAGGTGTGACCAAAAGAATATGTGATATTCACTCTTAAATTATCCATATGCATCCCATATGCATTGACTGTTGTCTCTCAGGGGCCTCAGTTTTCTCATCTGTAAAATAGTTGGGTTGGAATAGCTATATAAAATTTCATTCAGTTCTAAGACTCTATAATTAAGATTTTTGAAAGTAAACCGCATTTCATACTTGCATTGCAAGTTAGAGAGGATTTTGTGAGTTTGCTTTGGGACCTAACCTCCACATACAACATTATTTCTATCACATACAATATTCCAAATCCCAAATAACCAATTCAAAAATCAGCATTGTTAACCTAAAACATTTATATGGCAAAGTTTGCTTATACATGCATTTTTGCATTACTTTAGTTAGATTCATGAGCATTTCATCCACAAGGTGTCACTGTCTGCCATGATTTGCTTTATAATCAACTTTCCTCTAGGGCTTTTTGATAGTATGTCCAGTGCTAAATAGAGTCAGGTAGATAGAGAACTGAATAAACCCTTGGTAATCATTTTTATATTCAGTGTAATCCTGTGTACAATTAGCAGATTTCAAATATAACTGTACATATTTCACAATAGTTCTTAAAGATGTTTTTAACCTTATCTACTTATTTTGAGTGCAAAATGCTTCATATATATATATATATATATATATATATATATATATATATATCATAAGAAAGGAGTCTTATCAAACAAAAATATTTAAGGGGCTGAAATATTTGTTGTAGCAAAACAGATTATCCTCAAGAAAAATAGAATGGATGTATACTCCATGTTGTGAGTGGTTTAAAATAATAAGGCAGAAGGTTTGTCTGTATGTAGTGTACTTTGCTATAGAGTTTGATGTCACCTGGGAATATAAACCTTGCATTTCTAACTTTATATAAGACTGAGGGTGCTGCAGTCTTGGCTCTTTCCTGGACCTTTATGCAACACCTGTGCCTTTGTTTACAAGGCTTTTATCATCATTTATGCCTCATTAGCAAGAGCAGAACTAAATTGTACCATCTCTTCTAGTTTAGGAAACTGAATTACAATAGTGAAAGGTCCTTGGAACTCACTCATGTTGCTGTGCACCATATAGGGAAACCTGTGAACACCGAGTTTAATATCTAATATACTAAAGTATTTCACCATGTGACAATTGTATCTGTAAGAGCATTCCCTTGGCATAGAATTTGAGGATATTGTTAGAAAAAAGGATTTAATTTTTAATTGCCTAGATAAACTCAGATCACAAGTATCAATATAATGTAGCTCCTGGAATAAAGGTTCAATACATTAATCCCCACGGTTGCTATCTACTGTGATCAGATTCTGTGAAATGTTTTCTAATCATATGTGGAGAATCGGCAACTCAGGCATAACAATCAAATTGAAAAATCTCTATTTTCACATAAACGTGTAGTATTTGGGGAGGCCACAGGATGTCAGGCTTCACTCTAAAACCGTTAAATTAATTCAAAGTCACATTTATTTACTCCTCATTTTCCTGGGTTTGTAGTTATAATAGATAAGTAGTTTTTATATTACATCATCTTTTGGAAGGTTTTAAATTTCATTGGAATCTTCTTATATTTTTCAATAAATATCTAGGTAAATAAAAATAAAAAAAGAAACATGGATTTTGCTTTCTTATTGAATATTCCCACACACTTTCTTACTTGCTTTCAGAGGACTTTTCTATTAATGTTAATATTGCTACATAAAAGAGAATGAGTACAATAAACAAACAGGCTCTTCTAGCTCTTCAGATGCAAAAGCTATTACTTGGCTTATTGCTGGTCTCAACAGGAGTGTCACCATAAAGAGAACTGAATTTCTCTACCATCTTCAAGTTCTTTCTGTTGTTGGTACTCTATCAGTCTTGCTAATTCTGTGTCCAGTACTTTGTTTTGGTTGAATACTGGAAATGAGACAGAGCAGCGACAGTGGGGGTTTCCTGAAAACAGCAGTGAGCCAAATATAAGAGGCCTAAAAGTTCTTTTTTGACTTGAATTTCAAATTTTACCAAATCAACACATTATCAATTGATCTCACAAAGCTTCGTGAGCACAGAAGCTCAGTGTTTTATTATTGCTGGTTGATGGCCAGTATCATAGAGTTGCCTTAAAATTTAAGAACAGCAATTTCATTCTTCCATCAGCTGTACTCCAAATCCAGCCTGGAGAGGCTTTATCCACAGACCGTAGCCTTTACCAACAGGATGTTTTTGCTACCCGATAGGGGAAAGAGATGAAAGTGAGTGAAAAGCTGAAAGTAATCCATTTGCGAGGCCCAACTCACTCAACCAGATAGAAAGTTGGGCATTAGCACAGTATCCTGAGCATGTGTTTGGCAGGATCTGAGTCATCTCTCAACCTGCTTCGGCAGGTACTGGCTTTATTGTTTAATTGTTCTACCCTGTAGGCAATCAGAACATCTTTGGGCAATGGGCTGTCTGGCTCACAGGAGGCACAGATGTTCTGAACCTAGCTACTACTGCCGTCCATCTTTGGTGCCAGTGGGATTTGCACTGGGGCACTTGAATATATGGTAATGGTCATCTTGGTTCTTGACTTCAGTCTCAGGTAATATCTGTGGGAAGTAGTAACATCCCTTTTCATGTATCCTTAAAGAACTCAGACATCTGCATTTCTTTAAGATCCCCAGAAATCTGAGGGTATAGTCTTAAAATTGACTTTCAGATTTCATTTCTTCTCATTATCTAATCTTGCTTCCCAAATTAGATAAAAAAGAATCTTGCTCTGCATTGGTGAGGCAGACAGATTTAACTTAAAAGTAATTATCAGCTAGCTAAATCTTATCAATTAAAATGGGGAGTGGGGTGGGGGGGTGGGAATAGGACTGTAGTGAACTTTTTCTACAAGGCTAAACTTTCCTGGCTCGGAGCAGTCAAGGCCCTTCCAAGTTAGGTGGTAAACCTAACTTCTCTTCAAGCGCCATGGATTCCATTCACCTTTGCCTTCCTGTCTATCTGAGTGTGTCCAGGAAGGAGGAAAGACTGCTGATGGATTTGCAATCTATGTAGAGTTTTTTGGATGGCTGCAAATATGGCTGTAATTCAAGATCTTGTGAAAAAACATGGAGATTTGTATTGTAAATATTATTGTTCATAACTAGCCAATCCAAAATATAGACAATAAAAAGGATTACTTAAAAGAGTATGAGCAGGCATGTTGTTATAATTATTTTAGTAAGCAATAATTATCTGAGTAGAGTGTACCTGTACTTTGCAATATGACATATTATAACTTATTTAGTATGTTTCAGCTGAACATTTGATTGAAGAGATATTTTTTAATTGTTAAAGGTTGCTGGCAGCTACAATATTTTTCTCCAACTTGTATTGCATTATGTTAATATGTGATTTATTGACAGACTGGAAATAATGTACTGATTTGGAGTCACAGTACCACTTTTCATTCATCACATTTCACTTCTTCATTTGTTGGGCTGGTGATGTACAAACTATAAAAACAAAATTTAAAATAAAAAACGTCTGTGATGCTGCAGGATCACATATCAGAAACAATCTCTCTCCCCATCATAATTGTGTGGGGCAGTCTTTCTGCATCTGCTGAGAGGACTGGTCTGTAGGAGCCCCTTGTTTTGTCCTTCCCTAGGTCTGCTCGCCAGTGCCAGATTCTACCTTTGGTATTTTTATTTGTCTGATAAACTAAAGAAAAAGAACCTTGAATTAATTTACTTGGCTAGAAGAGCCCAATAATAAAATAGGCCCAATGTTTCATGTCATTCAGAACTCAAATCAAAATCTTTATTATCAAATATATTCATCTTTCTGGAAGAAAAAAAAATAACTTTTTTAAAAATATATATATCCAAAATGCTTAACTATTTTCTATATTATGTTTTGTATATGCTATTTTATAAAAATATATATTTTACAGGTAACATATAATTCTCTGATAATTATTTGTCAGGTATTATTCAAATACATATCAGCCATCCTTTCAAATTAAAACCTTACTCCTTGGGCTTGTGAAAAGTAGCCATGCACCTGCTAGTTTACCTCTAGTCAGCAACTCCGCATGGCTTTTATCATGTTAAAAAAAATCATTAGTCACCTCTTCACACATGAATTTTCATTTCTTTTTCCAGTTGTGGGGGTGGAATTTTACTTACATAAGGATTGCAGGAGTTAACCTTTTAGCAGTTGGAGACAAAATCGGAATAAACTTGGCCAATAAATAGTGAATGGTGATTTAGGGCATCAAGTTGGAATTAAATTCATGGTACTGTAAAATAGTAACCTCATTGAGGATCAAAGTCATGCTTTTTTATCCAGTGCTTCTTTGTGACAAACACATTATGTCAGCTCCACTAGCTCATTTGTCTGCTGCAGTTCCACTTTATCAGGCTGGAGTAAAAAGAATTGATGTGTCTGGATAGATAAAGTAAATGGAAACTCAGGACTAATTCCAATATGCTGCACTTTGATATATTTTGCAAACCTGAGAGCAGCTGGTGTAACACTAGTTACTGTTTGTATTTAAATATTGTACATTAGAAGACCTTAGAAAAGATGTTTTATAATGTCTTTTTTTTTTTCAGCAGCTATTGGCTTTCAGAATGTTTCTTTTTTCTCTCATTTTCTTATTGTGTTCACAGATATTTTTTCTGAGATGCTCTTTCAGAAACTTTTGTCTCATTACCAAGTCAGATAAAACACGATTCTTTTCAAAGTGTTAATGGAAATGCAACTTTAAATTGTAAGAGTGACTTGCTTTTGCTTTCTTTTCTAGTCCTTTACAATATTAAATTGAGTTTTATGAATTAGTAAGATTTATTTTCTCAAATTTTGTTTTCAAATCTCTGAACTTCTTGTTAAATTCTAAAGTGCTACCAAATTTACCGTAATAAAGGTATCTTCATTAACTTTAGATCAAAACTTAACATAAATGTATTTTTATATAAAATTGCATCTGACATAAGGTAAATTATTTACATCAAAATAAAAACTTTAATGTTTTATTATGTAAATTAATGAGACAAAAATGTTCCTAAAAAACTGCAAGTAATAGAACCATATCTGTCTTAAATTGTTAGACCCAAATAAGTGTTAAAATGTGGAATTTGACATTAAATTGCTGTCACTTTATAATTTGAGGTTGCAGATAAAACTATAAAAATATTATAGCTCAAGGTACAATAGGAAAATAATATATTTTTATAATAAATAAATTCCTGAAATTTAGGAATTCTTATATTTTGTTCTTTCTTTCCTTTAAAACTGTTTTGCATAGTTAATTAAAATGAATTATTGAGAATATTTTTTAGGTAATGGAAACTCAAAATGTTTCAGTATTTGGATATTTTAATTTATTTTTTATTTGCTTTTATTTATCTCAATAAATGTTCTTCTCTTTTGTGTTACATAGTTAAAATCTTGATTTAGGATTATAGTAGAAGAGTATAATCATGAAACCTCTCAGTGAAGTTAAACTGGTACCAAATATTATGCCCATTTCAGACATCAGTAGAGAGAGATGGGGGAGGTTATTGCAACAGAGAAGAAAACAGAATGAGTGGCTAAAATGATCTGCAGATCTTTCTTTTATCAATACATTTAGGAGGAACTAAATCAGCTACTGATAACTCTGCTGATTATGGGCTTTCTCTGGCTGCCTTTATGAAGAACAGGAAGACAAGATGAGCAGCTCTTATCCCTGAAGAGGAACTTGATCCTGATGGAAACATCCTAATGGAAAAATGTGGTGTTGGGATGCGAGACTGATGCAGTGGCAGCGTGGCCATGCCACAAGTCATTCAATATCATCTGCGTACCATCTAACTCAAAATTGCAGTTTTATACAATGGCTCACATAGGGTCTACATTTTTATTGATTCCACAATCACATGTCAATTAGCATTTGTATTTAGAATGCAGCAGACTTTTGAAAGCATAGATGAAAAAGGGAAGGTATTTTCATTGCTCTCCTGGCAAATATACATGGTTATATATTTAATTTTTACTGCAGATATAATTGGCAGAATATGTTATTACACAGGAAAGACCAATGTGAAAGAAGGCAGAAAAAGCAAATGTACCAATAAGTACATTTCAAAAGTGCACTATTCCACCAGCCATTTCAAATAATATGACTGCTAAATTTTATGAGTTTAATTAATTGGAAATTTTTTCTGTAATAAAACACTTTTAAAATTATACTTCTAAAAACTCTTACTTACCAAGGTAGTCATTAGTATATGCAGCATACACAATAAACATTTAGGGTAAACTGGAAATGACCAAAATGTTGTATGTGACTAATACCAACTTATCTATATTCTTTTACACTCACACAAAATGATAATCTCACCCTAGCAACCAAAAATGTCTTTTTTCAGAAAATTATTTGAAGAGCATCTTAATTCCTAGATGTCTCTTTATATAAAAAGTAACAATGACAAAAGCAAGATGAAAAGAAAATGAATTCAAATGCTGAAAGACCACAAGGATTTTATGTTCATGAAGCTCCAGTAAAGCTGAGATTATGAAGAGGCAAAATATAGTACTTGGTCAGTAGGAGATGTAAGGATGAGTGAGAGCAAAAAAGAAAGGGAAGGGGAGAACAAAAAGGTGTGTTATTTAGGATGTGTGCAGTGTAGACATCATGTGGCTCTGCTTTCAGCAGCTCCAAATGTCATGCCATTGTTCAAGGTGTTCAAAATGCCATATATGCTGCAAGGTCTGTGCAGTGACATTTTCTAAGTTATATCAGCAGGGAAGAACAGTATGTAGAGTGTCAGGGACCCTCCAGGGTGTGATCCTATGGAATGCAAGTGCACACATTTGGTGATGTCATCGAAACCCTATCTGCAGCCATGGATGTCAGCCAGTCTATCTTCTAAATGCCTCACTTGATACAGTCGGGGGTTCAGGATAAATCCTCCCCTTTTACTGAACCTCCTTTATTGCAATTGGCCAGAGCCCATAACTTTGCAACACAAGGGGTCACTTGATTCTGCATTTGCTAACACTTCATGTGTAAAATCAGATGGCCCAGAGTGCAGAACCTGCTCTCAGCCTTACCTGGTGTGAGGTGTGAAAGCCACTGAAGTGGGTTGACTGCATGCTAGAGTGTGAATATTTTGGACTGAGCATTGCCAGCATGGCGACCTGGTCTGAACCCATCCCCTGAGTCACTGCATGCCTCCAGGCATGCCATTTAATCGCCAGGAGTCTCAGTTTCTTTACCTGTAAAGTGAGAATGATGGGCTGATCTTGATAGTTGGTTTTAGGTTCTAAAGTTCTATGACACCTAAAGAAGAAAAGCCTTAATTTCTCTCTCATGGAATCTGATTTCTAGTAAAGAACAATTGGGAATTCCAAAATCTGCTACTTTTGATATGAAATAATAAGGATGATTTACCTGCTATTTGGGATATAAAGGTCCCAGTTAGCCCTTTAAATAAAAATACTCACATAGACTGAAAAAGCTAACTTTGTTTTGTACCTTCTCCGTGCAAGAAATGTTGCATGCTTAGTAATATTTAAGTTTCATAAGGTAACAAAAGTTGGTTCCATTTTACAGATGAGATATCTGAAACTCAGAGAATCAAGTAACTAATTGTGTCAGAATTTAAAATAGTCTCTGGGCCAAGCTCACCTGATTTCCATGACATTACAGGCCCTGGGAAAAGAAGAAAGACATGTTCTGAGTGCCTGTGATGCATCAGATATTTATGCTACATCACCAGTTAGTCCTTATTCTTAATGAAAAACAAGTTATTCTCATCAATATTTGAGGGGTTAGATCAGATGTTGGCTAAACAGCCTATAGGTCAAATCTGGCCCACCACCTTGTTTTATAAATTAAGTGTTTGAATATCACCATGCTTATTTCTTTATATACTAGAAGCTCAGTGCATGAATTTATGCACAGGTGAGGTTCAGCCCGCCCTGGCCTGATTGGGGCAGATCAGGGCTGGGCCAGCTCTGGGAGGGGCCACAGGAGGCAGGAAGTTGGTTGTCTGGCCCACCCCTGATCAGGATGGGAGGACTGCGGGGGAGGGCTGTGGGAGGTTGGCTGACTGGCCCCACCCCTGATCAGAGTGGGGGGCGGGGAGGGGGTGCCAATCAGGGCCCCAATCAGACTGGTTGGCTGCCATAGTGCACATCATAGCGACCAGTCATTCTATTAATTGTAGTCACTTGGCTTTTATATATATAGACTATCTCTGCCTTCAACCTACAAATGCTTATCTGAATAGTTGTGACAAAGACAGGATGGCCTACAATACTGAAGTATTTATTACCTTGACCTGTACAGAAAAGTTGTTTAATGATTTGGTTAAATTGATTCTTTAAGAACAAAAGATGTGCTTGTCACAGGAGTAAAAGGCATTATAGAAAACTTCACAAGAGGAAAAACTAACTGAGGAATAAAAATGCAATGAAATAACATGTGTAACTGTTAAATTAGTGTGACTGATCTCTTCATGTAGCTCAAAACTTACTCTGAAAGCAATTTAAAATTTAAAAAATATTTTGATTAATGGAAACATTGTTGGAATAACTGGATGGTTTTTTATGTTTTTCATATTTATTATAGGTTTTATCATAAGTTCTTATTTTGCTATTATAATTTAATGAAGAAAAAAATATTTATTTGCATAATTTCTGGTAAGTTACTTTTGAAAGACATATAATTTTCAAGTTTCTTTTATCGACTTATTCTTGGTAGGAAGGGTAACATGAGAACATAAATATACCTGTGAGGTGTTAAAAATCTTTTAATTTCTTTTTTTTAATATATTTTACTGATTTTTTTACAGAGAGGAAGAGAAAGGGATAGAGAGTTAGAAACATCAATGAGAGAGAAACATTGATCAGCTGACTCTTACACACCCCACACTGGGGATGTGCCTGCAACCAGGGTACATGCCCTTGACCGGAATCGAACCTGGGACCTTTTAGTCCGCTGGCTGACGCTCTATCCACTGAGCCAAACCGGTTTCAGCAAAATTCTTTTAATTTCTAAAAACTCTTTCATTTGGCCAGATGCATTTTCTGTTGCATACGAGAAAGCAGAAACTAAAATGTGAGCCAACTCTAAACCAGATTTGTGTGTATAACTTCCCAATCTTTTGTCAATCCTCTTGATTACCAGTGTGCTCCAAATCTGCTTTCTCTTTCTCAAATTATTATTACTTTGTTGTTGTTGTTGTTGCTTTTAGGAACCCAGAGCTTGCCATTATAGAGCTTTACCAACATCTTCATCCATACCTGAGACCTCTTGCCTTTAAACTTGCTGCATAAAAACAGATGAGGATTGTTTCATCTACACGGGGGGCTGCAAAAGTCCAGCTATTACCAGGCCTTCCATATGATTTCTCCATTTTCAGCTTCTAAAGCATACTCACCGAGGGACAGCCAGCAGTGTTGTAGTGCTTACTCGGTGCTAAGCAGTGTTCTAAGTGCCCCACATATTAATTCATTTATATCTCACAATCACCTATGCATAGTTAGTTATTATTATCATTCCCGTTTTACTGATTAGGTGACTGAGCATTAGTAGGTCACCCAGTTGGTGCTCTGTGGCTTGGTGGGATCTAAATCCTGTTTGATCTGACTCTAGAGGGGGCACTCTTTGTCACCACACAACACTGCTTCTCTTCCTGCACTAGTCCTAGCTTATTTAATCTGTACAAATGCCCTGAGAAAAAGGCGGATGAGACAAGTGGGTTTGTTATTCTCTGACCAAGAGAGGGGTGAGGTGACTTAGGCCATGTCAGAGCTAGAAAGTGGCAGAACTAAAATGGGAGTTGAAACCTTCTTTTTCTAAAAACTTGGTCTTATTAAAACAAAACAAAACTATTATTTCCATCTAAAAAATGGAATTCCATTCTACTTGAGATGATAATGTTTTATAAGTTGTTAAACTTTCTTGGAATGGTTTTCTTCTGTTGGGTGATAATGGGAAAAAATGCCTGGCTCATAGGAGTAAATACCTAATAGATTTGATTGGGGATCATGCTAATTTTTTAAAATATATTTTTATTGATTTTTTTACATAGAGAAAGGGAGAAGGATAGAGAGCTAGAAACATCAATGAAAGAGAAACATCTACCAGCTGGTTCTTGCACACCCACTACTGGGGATGTGCCCACAACCAATGTACATGCCCTTGACCTGAATCAAACCTGGGGCCTTTCAGTCCATAGGCTGATGCTCTATCCACTGAGCCAAACCAGTTTCGGCTTGATCATGCTAAATTGATGGGGACATATTTTTAACTAAAGAGATTGGGGTGCTCTCAAAACAAAATAGAAGGCATGTGAGTATCTGGATTTTCTTGTGGAAATTAGAAAACTGCCATAGATAATTCTACTAGTATCACCTCAGGCACCTTCAGGATTTGTTCAATCATCTATTTAGCATCCTGAGAGGGTACTGACATCCATCAGCTTGACACAATCCCCAGAATGCAGGAGCAGTAATTAACTGAGGGACAACATGAAGTTACTGAAGAACCAAACTGCTTAAAAGATGCCAGCAGTGAAAGCACGCTGACACCTACAAAGCTGTCTGTGACTAATCAAAAGACTTTATCAGTGGCTTGCTACCATGAGTTAGCAATGTTGGCATTGTATTGAGACCTAAATGATGGAATAATTATGTCTAGCAATGAAATATAAGGACAATTGGGGAGAATAAGAAAAACGGGAAGAAATTGCTCCCCCCTTCCCCCGCTTCAAACTAACTTTTTACATATGCATAGTTCATTTCAAGCCCCAAATGAATTCAGAACAAATGAGGATATGGTTAAAGCAATTTTCCTTTTTGGTTAAAAACAACTAAAAAGAGAAGAACAGAAAGAGGATGGGAGAGCCCATCTGACAGCGTATAGATTTTCTTACCTCAGTGTTTAAAACAGGTAGTTACCCAGAGTTTGGCAAATTCCAGCAAAAGTTAAATGCCTTGAATAATCAGTTGGTGATGTTGACAATGACAATAAAAGGCTGGAAGACCAACCAATGTAAGTGGTGCCATAAAACCTTTCAAGGCAACAGATGGACAAGATAGACTGCATTGTGATGCAATACAGTTTAACCTATATTTTCATTGGGGGAAGAAAAGCCAAATCTATGTCTAGTTTCAAGAAAGAAATATATACCCGATTTTGGAAGTACCATATATGTGGCAGATATGGTTATGTATGAAAAAAATGTTAGTGGAGAAATTACCTGGAGGAGCCATTTCTAAGAATGTCATTTACACTGTGACTTTCTATTACCAACTCATATCCAGGAAGAGGTCTTTACCAGGTGATTGACCACCATGGCCCATATTATCATAATTACTTAGGGGAAGAATAATTATTATTCATAACTACCATCAACTTTTAATACCTAAATGAAACAGTTTCCAAACTATTTTGTTTTTCAAAATAAGAATTATATCCAGACTCATATATACATTCATATAAAAATAAGTTTTTTTTTTTTAAAGTTTATACTTTCTCTGGACAATGAAGGATAATATTTTTCACTACTCTATTTTATTCTATGTTGTTTCATTTGAAAAACTAGTTTTCACTGATAAAATTGAAATACCAATAATGATTCTCAATCACATTTTCAAAACAGCA
Source organism: Pipistrellus kuhlii (assembly GCF_014108245.1). Classification (NCBI taxonomy): domain Eukaryota; kingdom Metazoa; phylum Chordata; class Mammalia; order Chiroptera; family Vespertilionidae; genus Pipistrellus; species Pipistrellus kuhlii. The sequence continues at coordinate 120,611,868 of NW_023425404.1, read as the reverse complement.
ACTGAAGCATATCTTCTCAAGTCTGTAAATATGTTTTCCACTGTAGAGTGTCTTTGATATAAATATCAATGAAAAAAAGACAAGTTTGTCATTTAAAACAAATCAAGCTTATTTGAGATTCCTTGGAGCACCAGATTCCATTCTTATCAAGTCCATTTGAAGAGATATTTTTAAATGAGCTCTTTATTTCATGATAAAATAAGTCATTCACTAAGTGAAAAAATAAAATATTGGTTTAGAAAGTACTAGTATTATATCATTAGAGTCTTACAAATACTAGCCTGAATGCTTAGGTCCTGAGAAACTTTATTTTAAATTATAATTAATTTGTTGACATAGAGAACTACTGAATTCAAAGCAAAAGAGAGAGAGAGAGAGAGAGAGAGAGAGAGAGAGAGAGAGAGAGAGAGAGAGAGAGAGAGAGAGAGAGAGAGAGAAAGGCTTAAAAAAAAGGAAAGAAAGAACAAGAGGGAGAAAAATACCAATTGCCAATAATTTTTGTTAACATACAAGTGCAAAATATGTTTTCCATATTCTGTAAAAGTTTCCTCTTTCAGGAGCTCTGAAACAAAACAGATGTAACAATATTTATCTAGAACATGCCAGATTAATTTTTAAAATTTTGGTTCATACTAGATCCTTTTAGAAGGAAAGATCTCTATGCAGTATAATTTGTACATGAAAAGCTCATAGGTATTCTTACTGATCTTGTTGGAAGACTGCCCTACATAGGCAATGACTTCTCAGGGTCAGGAACTATATTTACTTTATCTTTGAATCATCATCACTTAGTCCTGGGCCTCTCACATAATAGGCACTCAACAAGAATTTACATAAGTAAAGTCTGTCCCACTTATAATCTTACCATGACCTACATCCTAAATAAAAAAGGAAATATATATATTTTTTTAATTAGGAGAGGCCCAGTGCACAAAATTCATACATGGGTAGAGTCCCTAGGCCTGGCTGGCTATCAGGGAATACTGGGGCCTTCTTGGCTGCCAGCAGAGGCTTCCGTTCCTAGGCTGCTGCCTGTCAGCCAGGGCCTTCCTTCATTTTGTGCTGCCCCCCTGGTGGTCACCGCACATCATAGCAAGCAATTGAACTACCAGCCTCCCAGTCAAACTCCCGAGGGGACAATTTGCAATATTAGACTTTTACATAGATAGATTAATGAGAAAGATGCTGTATTACAGAGTTCTATCACCTACTTTATACATTTATCATCAGAAAGGACTTTAAGAATAAAGATTGTCTATAGACTCAATGGTTCCTTGTGGATGGTCATCAATATAATAGAACTACATAAGTTCCACAGATAATATATAGTGGTTATAGGTTTTAAAAAAAAAAAAGATGAATAATTTTTAAGATTACTTTACTATTCTCTGAATGTTTTGTCCTTATAGTTCCATCTCAACATTTTTTAATGTGCTGTGTCATTTATCAATCATAAACTTCCCATCATTCTTGACTTATTGACATTCAGACATTTCTACAATGTCTGGTTCATTTGTTACATTTTTAAAGAAGTTAGTAGTGAATATTTCACATATATGAAATCACCTTCTCTTTTTTTTTTTGTACTGGAGGTATTTATAATTTTGTCTTGTATATTATTGTGGAATTATATGCACAATATTTATTTTTTCCTATTAGAGCCTAAGGCTTTGTGACTTAAGGCATAGGATCCCCAATAGTGTTTTGCACACAATAGATTTCCAAATGTTAAGCATCATTTATTCATTCAAGAAAGTATTATAAAATTCTTATTTCTATTGGCAATGTTTAAAGTACCAAAAATATCATTGTACACAAGACAGATATAGATCTCTGCCCCTACTCATTTGACATGAATGTCTAAATTAAAAATGTAAATAAATTTATTTATTTATTGTGTGACTATTTAGAATAGCTTTCTTTGGTTTTGGATTTGGACTAATTATCCTGGACCTCCTTTCTCTAAGCAGGATGACCTACAATCTTTTACAATAATACTTGTCTTACAATATTATTTGAAAATGTAAAAAGCATATAATTTGTTGGTATACCTTTGTAACTCATTAAGTGTGACCCTCCCCACTTCCTCACCCATTTCAAGAGAGCAAGAAATGCTATCTTAGTTGTTCAGGACATATGAGAATGAATGACTTGACTATTAGTTCTGGAAACTACTAGGATATCAACTTTATTTAGAGTATGATACTAATTTCTATAAGTCAGACATATTTAGGAAGAAATTCCACTCAAAAATGTTTACTGCGTTGTTGAGAAAGAAGTTAATTTTAATTTTAATACAAATTTCTAGATATGTTGTTTCAACATTTGTAATTTAAAAAATTATTTTAGGTTACCAAATAATTAAAGCTAAGTAAAACAATGTATTTATTTTTTGATTGGTCTCTTGGCAAAAATATTTGCTCTGGGTATTTAAAGCTTAGTTAAAAATATGAAATATAATTAACTTTTCAATATTTTAATGAAGCCATCATCCTATTCTTCTGCAATTTTGCTCCTGTAATACTTAGAAAGCATCTGTAGATAGTACCTTCATTTTTAACCTAGTATTGGCAAAGGGAATGCTATACATATTTGATTATTTTTCTCAGAAATACCTCTGCCTTAGGCAATAGTATATACTTCAAGGGATAGCTATGCTTCAGTATTCCACACTCACATGTGCAACCACTACTAAACTGTTCTGGGTTTATTTCACAGTTAAGATTAAAATTCAGGCCAGGGAGTATTCTCTGAATGACAGGTGCCAATGCTTTAATGATTATTATATATTTTGAATGTCATTCCTTAGTCAAAGTTTCTGCACAATGTAGCGAACTATGCCTTTTCAACTTGATTTTCTGTAACAACTCCACGCGCCTTGCCTCCTCCTTCTCCTCTATCACTTACTTCTGCTTTCTTTGGGTTTGAGAACTCACCATGCTTTTTATTGCTTACTCCTCTCTCTGGAATTATTGTACATCCTTGTGGCTTGCCCCTTTTACATAAGGTACTCCTCCATCTTCTGTGGACCTTTCCTAAAAGGCCAGTTCCTTAGAGAAATCACCTATGATTTTCTAGTACCTCGTCCCAAAATAGGTTGAGTTTTCTTTTACTTATTAAATAAGTTTCTCCTGAAATTCTCCTTTGTAACACATCAGCTTGATGTCAGTCTTTTCTCACAGACTATAAGTCTCCTAAGGGCAGGAATTGTTCCCTCATTCATTGTTTCACTGTTTTATCTGTACAATATTGAACTGAACAGGCCACCCAAGAGGAACTCAGCAAGTATTTGTTGAATGAATAAATGAACAATGATGTCTCACTGTCAGAGAGGAAGTATTCTTGTAATAGTTACACCTGCTTTCTGAGATAATTGAGTTTATTTTGTCTTGTTGAAAACAAAAATAAATGACATTAATTGAATTAGCATTTAATGAATGACTAGTATTTGCCAAGGAATGTGCGATGTGTTAAGAAAATATAATGATGAATTAAAGGCAGGTTTCATTCCTGATAGGAGTACCAGTGTAGGCATTTGAGAGCCTCATAGAACTTGAACTTGACTTAATCATAAATAAATACACAATTGAAAATGTATATTAAAACCATACTAGTGTACACCTAGTAAAGTTTAAAATAAAAAGATGTAAATAGATATTTGAAGGTTTTTCCTGATTGGTTGGTTAGTTGTTTTCTCAGAATAATGAAGAAAGTATCTTTATTGTTGAAAATATCACAGATGTCTGCTTTTTTTTTCTTCTCCCCATTATCCCCCTCCTCCCCGCACCTGCTCCTCGCTGATTGTTTAAGATCCAACAAGTATCAGTCAAACCTTAGAGACTTGCTTTTAATTTCCCACTTTTATTTGATTTTTCAAGTATTCATCTTGTTGACAGGAAGAAAGGATGGCTTACTTTTACCTTTCCCCTAGGTATATTGGTAATGGAGAGTCATTGTGATAAACTAACAAAATAAATGTCATGCTAGGAAAATCTCTACCTCTTCCACATTACATTCATGTCTGTCTGCACAATTATCAGATTCTCAGGAACAGGGGGTTGCTGTCAGTGATTCTCAGTGGCCAGGCCATAGTGAACTTAAGGGTTCTAGATTGTTTATCCAGAAGCCAGATTATATACATGAGGCTTTATTGTATAATATTTGAACTGCAAGTCATGTGTAGGCTATAAAATTTCCAATTAGAACCAGGACATTTCCAGAAAGCTTGTCTGGATGAAATCAAGCTCCATCTATAATTAAATTCAATAGCTCCTTTAAATATAGACTTATGTAATAATAAATTTCTGAGTTATTACTTTTCTTAATTTTATACAACCTTTACCCATTCTTCAAACTTATGCCTCATCATTTTAAATAACTCTTCCCATGATGCTGAAGCAAAAGCATAAATAAAAAAAAATTAGCTGCCCCAGTGTTTAACTTAAATGACACACAACCCATCACACTGTGAAGGTTACATAAAATGTTAATAAATGTTTTCTTTTCTTCTTTTTTTTGAATTTTTGTTTCCTTTTTCTCAACCTTGCTTTCACTTTACCGTGTTTTGTCTTGTTTTATTACATCTTGCATCTGTTTTTCAGTTTATTGCTCTGGTGATAGATTTTAATTTATATTTATTTTTTATTTCCAGGTTATTTATTCTGTTTGTACCCACTGACTCACAGGCCAGAATGGTGATTGTTATACAGTAGTTTACTTTTAAAAGAAATAGGACTGCTCAAGCAGCTAATACAGGAAGATGTATCACCAGCCTGAATAATTGTGACAACCATAGACCGTATCAGTGTCTGTTTGTTTGCACAATACCCTCCTGCATTAAGAAAGCCGTCCCAGCTGTCTTGGGCTCTGGAGTCACCCATTTCATCACTTGACACTGCGGCAGATGTTATGGATTGATAACAGACTTCACTTCATTCACTCCACATCTAAGATTACCTCTGGAAAAAAAATCTAATACATTATAACCCTTCCAGCCATTTGTTAAAAAAAAAAAAAAAAAAAAGATCAGCAATTTATTCCCCCTTTAGCATTAAATTGTGTGTCTTTTTCCCCCTCTTTGAATGCACATACTATTTAAAAATAGCCATTTAACACATTCATTGCATGGTTTTCTGTAGGCAAGAAAATCAGTGAGAGACAAGAATGTAATGATTTAATTCAATTATGACCAGATCAGATTTAGAACTAACTGATGACTCATATTCTCATTATGTAAGAAAGATGCTGTTGGCCTTTAATGATAGAAATATGTGCAGCATTCATAGGTTTGTTTGAAATAAGTACTTGAGGGTTTTTTGGTTTTTTTTTCCTGAAAAATCTGAAAAAGGAAGAGCTCAGGCTGGGATTTAAAAGGGGGTAGAAAATCTGTGTTAAGTTGAACAGCTTTCTTAGCCAAACAACAGATTCTCCTCTTTAGTTTAGGAAATTCAAGGAGTCCTCTAAATGCAATGCAAATAGGATTGACCATTGCTTAACAATCTAAAAAGTGAGCATTTCCAATAAAGAGATTTTATGGAAAAATGTGGATGCAAATAAATAAAAATGTACAATGGTCCTGTTTTTTAGCTGTGAAAATGCTTTGTGTGTGAACAGTGTGACTTTACTGCTCGGGTTGTAGAAAAGCATGGGATTGAGGCACACTTTAGCATGAAGTGTGGCAGGGGAGACTGGTGAGTCAAACACACCCCATTTAATCCAGGTCTTGAACTCGCATGCAGACACTTCAAGTTTGCTTTCTTCATTCAGGCATGGTCACCTTTTTTATATCTATTTCTAACTTAAAATTAGCTCCACAGGGGCATCTTTTAGTGTGTGAAACTGGCTTGTATCCATGCATTATCACCTCACAGGGGTCCTCAAACTTTTTAAAGTGGGGGCCAGATCACGGTCCCTCAGAGAGCTGGAGGGCCGGACTATATGAACTACTAATTCCTACTGTAACACCTCGGCTGCGCTCACTGCCCAAAAAACCTGGCGGGCCGGATCAGACTCCTCTGCGGGCCGCATGTGGCCCGCGGGCCGTAGTTTGAAGACGCCTGTAGCGGTCAGCAAATCCCAAAGCTGCCAGAGGTGCTCAGAGATTTGAGGCCATGAGAGAAAGAAAGGGGATGGTGAAAGGACATCATGTGACAAAGGAGCATCTATTATAGTATTGGGCAAAAGTAAGTTTACAGTTGTTCATTTGGAAAATAATAAATAAATAATAATATAAGAATAAATTCTGTTTCACAACTGTAGACCTACTTTTGCCCAACCCTCTATATTTATTCTTTTATTTTCTTTTTCAGGTGGGTAACATCTTAAATTTCACAAGGTTCTTTCCTATTTATTATTTCATTCTTGTTTTGATCCTCTGCTGCATGAGAATCATACACACAGGGCTCATATTGGCCCTTCATAAACAAGGGCGAAACTGAGTCTCAGAGAGATTAGAGACTTGCCTAAATTCTCTCAGCTGAATAGTGGCTTTTTAAAGAGAGTGTGACAAATGTCTTTTAGTCAAAACTCACAGTCACTGTGTTTCCTATTCTATTGAGCCTGGGTGAAGGACGAAGCAACGGTAGTCCTAGTAGCACTATTATTCTTCTACTTTGTACTGCCTTTTCTCACAGAGACCCAGTGAATCATGGGCCAGAATGGCAACTGTTCAGAGACCAGGGAAGCAGGAAGAAGGAGCCACCATGAGCCCAGCTATGTGACAGCAATAGGGTTCATACACCATATCAGTCTAAGCCAAAGTAAAGACTTTCTGCCTTGGCAGTTGACTTTTGAATCCATACTAAATCTAAAACATTATAGGAGCCATTAATTAAAGGAGACTTGACCTGGAAGTCTGAAAGTGAGCAGGAGAGATGAGCTTTTCATCTTATATTTATTGGGTCTTGGTCATCAGTACAGAACCTCAACTTGATGGGAGTGGGAGAGGCATTATTCTGGCCATGCTGGTCATCATGCTCCAGCTCCCCACAAATGCAGGTTGCTTGAAGTCTAGAAATACAGTCTAGCACTGCTGAGGAGTTGTAAACTTCAAGTGCTGCTCTGGGAAGAGCTGACATGGAAACCCACAGAACAATGTAGATGCTGAAGAGGCAGAGTGACTGCAGCTTTGGTTCCAAGAGGTACTGATCTCTGAGGAGGTAGATGAGGGAATGAGAAACAGAGAAACCTGGGCAACAAATGAGCAGCCAAAGAAAATTACAGGATTCTTCCCAATTCCCATGCTAAAAGAACTAGAGAACCACATGTAATTTTATGTTTTCAATTAAGCCAGTTATGCGGACTGAATATTTGTGTTTCTCCCTTGTGGATATCCCAGCCCCCAATGTGATGGCATTAGGAGATGAATCTGTGGGAGGTAATTAGAATTAGCTGAGATCATGAAGGTAGAGCCCAATGAGTGGGATGATGCCCTTATAAAAGTCTGGCTTCCTCTCTGCTCTCTGCCACAAGAGGATAAAAAGATAAGAGTCTGCAAACCACAAGAGGACTCTCACCAGAACCCAGCCATGATAGCACCCTGATCCAAGACTTCCAGGCTCTGGAGCTGTGAGAAGTTAACTTCTGTTGTTTATATGCCATCCAATCTAGAATGTTTTTTGTTAGAATAGCCAGGAGACCTAACTCGTGGAGTCTAGGCTTTCTATAGTCTCAAGTCTGGTTCGTGAAGTAGGAAAACAGACAGAGCTAAAGTAGTTTTCTGTGGGGTTTTTTGTTGTTGTTTGTTTGTTTGTTTGTTTTTTGCCAGCAGTAAGGTGAAAAAAGGGAAACAGACTTCTAAGAATATAGATTCCCATAATTAAGGAAACCAGATTCACTAGAACCACACAACTGGTATTAATAGTTACAGTAAGGGTGATTTAGAAATTATAAAAGTTGATAATACAAATGCCCAGCATCAAGCTGATCTAAGGCTTGGTACCCTATAAACATAAAAAGAATCCTAAAGTTTCTGTGTTGCAAGCCAGAAAATACTTGCTTCCATATTTCACTGCTTGTATATCACACATTTTAACATCTTTGAAATGAAAGCACAACATAGAATCAGTGCTATCTCACATAGATGTGTGTGTGTGTGTGTGTGTGTGTGTGTGTGTATTTCTTAGTAACAATATAATTGTGCTTGTTGCAATAGGAAAAAATGTCTAAAATTTGATCTAATGATTTTAGGTGCCTGCTACAAAGTAAATAACAACAATAACAAAAATACACAAAAATTAAACAAAACAAACAAAAACTAAAGTGAAATATCTAAATCCAGTCTAATAGGATCCAGGATCTCTGATGACAGTGAGTCTAAAAGGAAGATTCTAGTAAACCTAGAGTAAAGGTAAAATAAAAGGATAAAGAATTTTGCTGAAAGAATAGTACATTATTTGTGTAAGCTGAATTCTTATAAATTGTCTCTCAATCTGTAATTTATACCTGTAAGATTATTAACATCAAAGAGCATGTGTATTTTAATTGCAATTATATATAGCAATTGGGTATATGAGACCAGACTGTAGACTCAAGTGTTGATGTTGGCGGGAGAAGCTTCTCAGCACACCGAATTATGAAGATGGGAGAATGCTCGAGGAAGCATAGACACAATCTGTTTGAGTACCTATACTGAAAATGGAAACTCAGCATGTAAACTCCTATGTGTTTTTTAAATCTAGTTTAGATGGCATTTTCTATTTTATAAAATCATGTGTGTTCCTGAAAAGTTCGATGTTAAATTGATAAAACTTTAAAGAAGATGAGACTTAATAAGCCCTGGGCATACAACTTTTGTAAAATGAATCCATGTTCTTCATTTATCTAGCCTATGAATTTGAATTGTCAGATTGATATACACCTACACTTAAACTGGTAATGATAATGATGATATAAAACCACTAATTAGCTCCTAGCGCTGTGATCTGTCTTGTATATAACATATTCAAAGATAAAACTCTTGGCCTTAAGGAGTTTGTGTTATAAGATAAAGCAGAGAAAGTTTGCATTCTTAGGAGTCCAAACCTGGAATGGCTTGTAGATGAAAGTGAAAATGTATTCTGAGTTGGCATGAAAAGAATGCAGTAATATTTTCCTTTTCTGTCATGAGCATCTAGGATTGTTTAACCCTCCCAACTTAGTTCTACATTTTCCCATAATGTTAGGACCACCTATTTTTTTTTCCTGGTCCCTCACTGACAAGTGATCAATGACAGCAAAGAAGGCTTTTCTCTCTGGGATTTTATGGCCATCTATGGAGTTTCTGGTCCTATTAGGGTGGGGGACAAGGGAGAGAAATCTCTCTTCTGCCAAGGGCTATATGTATATTTATAACATCATTCACTTAGTATAATTCACTTAATATAAATTTATGTTGCTGTGAAAAAAGCTCTAAGATTTATTGAATTTTGAGTCCTGTTTACTGTTGCCTTGGCAGGGCCAGACCAAATGATTTTACAGCCCATTATAGCCTTCAGGCAGGACCCCTGCCTTAGGGGAAGGGCCTTGAATTTCCCAGCATTTCAGTTGTGTCTTGTTTTGGGTGTGACTCATTGAGCATCCTGATGGCAATAGAACCAACTACAGAAATCAGACACTTGCTCTAGACAAACTGGGAGCTAAGGATCCTCATTTCCGTATGATAGCACAGAGAAAAGGTTTTGCCAGTTGTTCATCAGTCCATAGAGATCAAAACTCTCATGCTTGCTAGCATTTGATGTCATTCCACAGCTTGAAGAATGCAAACAACCTGGCCTATATTGGTGAAGAGGGAATGGAAAGCAATGCATAGGCAAAGGAAAAGGACAACCCAGTTGGTTAAGGGTCTGAGTAATACAACTAAAGGGGAATTAATTAAAGGTCGAATTATAATTTTGACCAAAAAAAAAAAATGTAATGAGACTGATTTAGTAGGTATATTTAGGTCTCAAAATATATACAAATACCTCTTGAAAAATTAAAATGTAGTTTGAAAATCTTAAAATTAAATAGAAGAACTGGAAAAAAAGATGATTGTCGAGTTATAAAATAAGATAAAATAAATCCTCACAACACAAAGCAGACACCTGAAACAAAGAAATCGAATGAATAGGGGAAAGATAAGCAACTTGGAAGAAAGTTCCAGGAAGTTTAGAAGTAAGAGATTTGTAAGAAAAATCAAGTAGAGACAGAGTCAAAGTTATAGTTACAAAATAACTTCAGCAAAAAAATTATCTGAACTAAAAACACGGAAACAAATAAACAAAAATAACCATTATAGGAGAGTGGTAGACAAACTGGGATTTTTACTAAATCAAATTGTATACAGCACTCAAAATAAGTAAACTAGAGCAACACAACCATTTGGATAAATTCCAGCAATATACGTCACAGATTTTTGCATAAAGTATGACATCCTTCTTATAAATGTAGAAACAAAATTTTAAAAATATATTTTAAGTAATGTATGTTGATGCAATAAAAGTCTATAAAAAGGAAAACAACAAAAATGAACTCAGATTTAGGATCATGATGATTTGGGTTAAGGAGAAGTGGTAAGATGGGTTGATAGAAGAATAATATGGTTAACTACACACTATCGCCAAGATATTATCTTTTATGTTGCCTGGTAGTTTTGAAGGTTGTTGTAGCTTTATTAATTCTTTAAAAAATAAATAGTGACTCTCAGCCAGCATGGCTCAGTGGTAGAGTGATGACCTATAAACTAGGAGGTCAAAGTTCAATTTCTGGTCATGTCACATGACTGGGTTATGCGGTTGATCCCCAGTATAGGTATGCAGCAGGCAGCTGATCAATGATTCTCTCATCATTGATGTTTCAATCTCTCTCACCCACTCCCTCTCTGAACTCAATAAAAATACATTTAAGTAGATAAATAAACAAATAGTGAATATGAGCCAATGATAATAAAACCAATTTTGTACAACTGAAGTTATACCCTCAGCCAAATTTTTAATAAGGAGTGGAATAGATCATTTCAAATGTAAATGAAAAAGATGTATAGAGGGCAGAATATTTAAAGTCAGTTAATACTACTCATGTCCAAAATCATTAAATAGCACCAATAACACAATCACATATGATAATTACCACTACTCACAATGACAATAGAATCATAAACTTTTGTGTACTAACCAACATACATATAAAAAGAAAAATACATAAATGAGTGAGGTCATGTGGTGTTTCTCTTTCATTGACTGGCTTATTTCACTCAGCATGATGGGAGATAATAGATCAACCGAAGGACTTGTATACATGCATATAAGTACAACCAATGGACACAAAACTCTAGGGAGGGAGGGCTTGTATGGGAGGGGGGGGCAATGTTAAAATATGTATATAGATAATTATTTAATTTAAAAAATGTAAAAATAAATAAATAAAGTTTGAAGAAAAAAAAAGAAAAATACAAATGGAAAGTTATACTAGAGATTGATGGAGAATTTAACTAAAACATAGAAGAAGATGCAATTAATTTAACAGGTTAAAAAATAAGGACACAGGATTTAATATTACCAGCAGGCTCAACATAAATGATGTTTATATATAAAATATTGTACTGAGCAAAGAAAGGATATATAATTATTTCTTAGAGCTGTGGAAGATTCATAATAATTATTCATGTATTTAGCCTCAAAGCAAACTTAAATTCCACAAAATAGATGTTTTAAGACCCACATGGTATCAGTGTAATCCCATATATCAGAAATCAACAAAAAGTTCTTAACTGCTTAGATTTGAAACAATTCTCCAAAAGAACCCATGGACAAAAAGGAAATCACAAAATATCAATACTTTTTTCAGAAGAAGTAATGAAAAGGATATTTTATACCTATCTTGGAAACAAACAAAAGCATGCAAATCTACTGAAATCTATCAAAGGTCAATGCTACTAAAGAGAAATAAATGTAAACTAAGTTTGAACATCAGGTAAAGGGATGGTTTTAGTAGAAATGCTGTCAGTTAGTATTATTTGAGGAGAGTCATGGGAAAAGTCGTCATAACAGGTTTTATAAAAATAAAAAAAGGAAAAAAAAAGCTTTTTACAGCAGTACTCAGAGTTTGTTTAGAATAGCTCAAAAGAAGAAACATGATAATTGTTTGAGAAGGAGAACCTAGAAGACTCGGACCCACCTTGAAAATGTGGGTGAGATGACAGGTTGCAATGAAATGCTGGATTCCAGGATTCTTGGTGCGCCAGAAAAATAGTTCATGTGCAACGTGTGTCATATCGTTCTGCATCTGCTGACGGCTGTCTTCTCAGAGCCCCCAGAGCATGACCGCTAAAGAGCAGAATGTTCACATTTTTATTATTTCTGGTTTTTCTTCTTACCTTAATGAACAGTGGGGGAGGAGAGAAAAAGAACAAGAAAAAATAAATAAAAAATAGCAGAAGCTATACCATGGTAGGTGTTGGAAAAAGGAAATACCTCATTCCTCCTCCCTGCCCTCTGCAGTCTCCCTCCCCACCCCCACCCCCACCCCCCAAAAATGTGCCTTTGCTTCACTTGCTGAAAGCTGTGTTAAGGACCCTTCGAAGAACAACTCTGCTTTGACTCTTTCCATCTGCAACGGGTTCTTCTTGATACAACTGCCAGGGAGGTGTATTGTTGTGTCTAATAAAAGGTTGTTATTAGAAGGAAAAAAAATGTGTTTTTTCTTTCTTTCCATGTAATATGTAATAAAACTATTCTATGAAGTTTCAATGAACTCTCTCAATTGAGAAAAATACAGACAATTTTCATTATAAGTGAATGTCTCCAATTCATTCCTTTTCTATGGAAGGAAGACATGCAACAGTAACTTACTGTAGGCCACATTTCACCAGATATCATCTATTCCATTATTCTTGTGTATGTTTCATATGAAAAAATGTTATGAAGTTTTTTTCCCTTCACAAAAATACATATTCCCTTATCTCATTAAGTCCCTATCTCACACAGCACCCATTCCCCGCTGTCGCCAGTCCTCCTGCTCCCTCCCCAGGGTCTCCCAGATGTCACTGCTATTTAAAGAGTATAAAAGGAATGCAGGCAGTTCATTCTCACACAGTCAGTCCATTATTCAATTTAAAGTCTAAAGCAATGTAGATGAAATTCTGAGCATGAAATGAACCTGGGTTTGGTTGACTGTCTTTAGTGAGATTTGACATTTTCCCCCAACTGCTATGATTTACCATTTTTCTTGTATTGTAGAATGCAATATTTGTTTCGAGTCATTGTAGTATTTTAGCTTAGAGATACTGGGCCAGAAATATGTTTTTCATTCTCATTCTTATGGTGCGGGTACACACATTGGTAAAAGTCAATCAGAGAGAGTATTGTAACCGAAAAAATTGCTTTTTATCTAAGACATTCAACATGATTATGTGCTTGGATTTTAATTTCTGTTATAGTTGAAAATGAAGATATGTATTTGTGAAAATCAAAACATAGAAAAGTATGTAAACCCCAAATTGAAGGTTTTCTACTTCCTCTCTCTTTTACCAATCAAATTCATTCTTAGATATTCACTGTTAACGGTTTGGCATGGATCCATTTTGTGTGTGCATGCACACACACATATGCACAGATGTATACATATTCATTTATAATTTATTTTTTTCATTTTAAAATTATAAAATAATATTATACGTTCTAGTCTACAAAAATAGTTTCTGCTTAAATATTATGAATTTTCATTTCACTATATATAGATGTATTTAATTCTTTAAAATGGCTATGTAATATTTTTTTTTTTGCTTTTAAAAATCAAAGCTGCAGTAAACATTCTTTTACATAACTATGTGATTCCTGGGTTGACAAATATGTATTTTTAAATTTTGGTAAGATTTATTTTTAAAATTTAATAAAAATAACTTTACTCTAAAGAAGTTTAAATGCCCTATAAACATTATCTGTTGCCTACTCTAATAGCATTATCCAATGAGTAAAATGAAATAGTAGTCCTAGTATTTGCTTAATATAGATTTCTTTATGTCCTAGGCAAAAAGGTATGGACTGGCTCATTTTAATAAGTTAGATTTGAAACCCTGTTGAAATAGATTTAATTCATAGTTCTTCCCATTATTTATGTGCATATGTGGTCATGACATTATTTAATGTCAATGTCCATATTGTTCTAGTGAAGGTAGGAGCATATTTCTTAAGTACTCAAGAATTACAATAAAAATAGAAAGAGAAGCATGCGGAGAAGATATGTTCAATTCAAAGCACCACAGAAAAACTGCACTTAGATACATATAACATACACACCAACACACACACACACACATACACACCCATTAATGAGATAATGTGACTATATTATAAATAAGATGAAATCTGACCATATTTCATTAATTCACCTTTATTTTAAGTGTGGGATACAAAACTAAAATTTGTTTTCTCACCATTTATAATTTCATACTTTATCTCATATATGTAGGTCCTTGAGACATGAATAATTAAGTGATAAAATATATATAAAACTCAGTGCAATTTATAAACACTAGTAAAATAAAAGAAGTTTACAGCTCTACTCATAAGAAATCAGGTTCATTTCCTGTACAGAGACAGCTATTACTAATTAATATGAAAACCTCCTGATGTCTTAATTTTTTTTTGCAATCACAATTATCATTCAATATTATTTTATATTAGTTTCAGTTATACAGCAGAGTGGTTAGACAACTATATAATTTATGAGTGATCCTCCCAGTAAGTCTAGTAACCATCTGGCATATACATCCTACCTAATAAAAGGATAATATGCAAATTAACCATCTCTCCACTATACCCACAAGCCATGCCTGCCAGCAACACCCACCAGCCAATCAGAGTGAGTACGGTATGCAAATAAACCCAATCAAGATGGCTACAGCCACAGAGAGCAAAAGGGAGGCTTGAGTTTTCAAGGCAATGGAAGAAGCCAGGCTTTCTGCCTGCCCTTGATGGCCTAAGCCTCCATTCAAGGCTACAAAGTTTCAATTATAGAAGGTAAACAAATCCAAACAGAAATGGCAGCAGCCACAGAGCCAGAAAGAGCAGGAGGCTAGGGTTGCCCCTGGTTGTGGAGGAAGCTAAGCTTTCAGCACACCCTGGCTGGCCCAGGCCTCCACTCCAGGCTACAAAGTTTCAATTATAGAAGATACATAAATCCCAACAGAAATGGCTACTGGCCATAAGCGAGCAGGAGGCTTGGCTCCGCTCCAGGTTACAATATTTCAATTGTAGAAGGTAAATAAATTCCAGATACTCAGGCCTCTGCTTGGGTCACCAGTGGGCATGGCCAGCCTGCAAACCACCACAGGCCCCTCGCCCAGGCTGCCTCATGCCACAAGGGAACCCCCACCCTGATCCGGGACACCCTTCAGGGCAAACCAGCTGGCTCCCACCCATGCACCAGGCCTCTATCCTATCTAATAAAAGAGTAATATGCAGATTGACCATCACGCCAACACACAAGATGGCTGCCCCCATGTGGTCACAAGATGGCCACCACATATGGATACAAGATGGCCACCACAAGATGGCCAGCAGGGGAGGGCAGAGGGACCAGGCCTACAAGGGAGGGCAGTTGGAGGTGATCAACCCTGCAGGCGAGGGCAGTTAGGGGTGACCAGGCCAGTAGAGGAGGGAAGTTGGGGGTAAACAGGCTGGCAGAGAAGCAGTTAGGCATCAATCAGGCTGGCAGGGGCGTGGTTAAGGGATGATCAGGATGGCAGGCAGAAACGGTTAGAGGCAATCAGGAAGGCAGGCAGGCGAGCAATAGGGAGCCAGCAGTCCTGGATTGTGAAAAGAATGTCTTACTGCCCGTTTAGACTTGACCCCAGTTGGATAGGGCCAAAACAGGCAAACGGACATCCTTTGAGGGGTCCCAGATTAGAGAGGGCGCAGGCTGGGCTGAGGGATACCCTCCCCACCCCTGTGCACAAATTCCGTGCATTGAGCCTCTGGTAGTTATTATAATATTATTGACTGTATTACTTATGTTGTATTCTACATCCCTGTGATTATTTTCTAACTGTCCCCCACCCCATAGTATTAATGCCTATGTTTACTTCAGAAACTATAGTTCAGGTAATAAAATTTAAGGACATGACATATAGTTCAGGTAATAAAATTTAAGGACATGACATGACATAAATTAATACTAATACCAGCAATATTGTGTCTGGTGGAAGAAAATATAAAATCAAAGCTATGTTATAATTCGACATAATTTTTATGTCTCTCTGAACTATCTGATTTAACCTATAGAGACATACTGGCTGATTTTATCACATTTATTGTTTCATGCTAATATTAAAAATAGGTTCTCTTGGTGTCAATCAACTAATTTCATTTTACATTATTATATATACTCAAAATATTTGTAGAGTGTGCAAAAGTAAAAGCAAAATGAAATACTTCCTTTAAGGAATCAAAATAAATAACATCACCAGATTAAGTCTACCATGTACCATTAATATAGAAAAAATCAGCAGGCTTGGGAGGTCATATAGCAGTCATATAATCCTGACTGTTGAGTAACTGGCAAATGCTGTTCAGCTGCATCGCTGAAAATCAAGACACATTGTAAAAGCCCACTATGTGGTAATCAGAATTTCAACAGTTGAGGTCAAGGCAAATCTATTTTCTTAGCAGCTTTCTTGAGAATCTGTTGGGAAAACACTTTAATTCTGTGTCATTGATAATAATAATAATAATAGTAAATGCTTGTCTAGCGCTTACTATGAACCAAGCACAACTATATTATTGTTATATGTATATTACTTTAACCATCTGCTTTTTTTGTTTTGTTTTTACAGGTGAGGAAACTGAGATGCAGAAAGGTTGAGCAATCTTCACACTCAAACACAGCAAGTAAGTGAGAGTCTGGATTTAAACCCAGACTATCTGGCTAAAAGTCCTTGCCACTATAATCTCTTTTCTATCCTTCATAGATAGCTTGATCTCTTTACATGTAGGTAGTAGCAATACCAATTTTTCAGAGAAGAAGGTCACACAATTGGATATATATGCAATTTTATTGTTTTCCAAGAAAACAGTTTCAGTTAACACTTAATTTTTTTTTCATCTCCCAAATCATTAACTGATTAAGATAATTTTAAAAATAAAGACAAATTTGGTAATTTGGTCAATTTAAAGATTAATAATTTTGTTTCTGATGAATATGTATGTTATCAAAAGCTATATCCATATTAGAAAAAAATAGAAACATGGAAAATCCAGAGTTTATTGTCACAGAAAATGTTTTTATAAAGATGTAAATAATTCATACAAAATGGAACAGAGATTACTTGTATGCTCAGAAAGCAGGTACCTTTAGCTGGTATAGGAATAAGTCTGGAATTGTAGGTTTATCTATATTAATTATCTAATGTACTCTGTAGATACTCCTATTAGATTCAAGACATTCAAGAATATCTTGAGAGTTAAGGTCACTCATATCATTATCACTTATCTAAGAAAGCTTCTCTAGAGTGTATTTTATTATGATCCATCAAAGATTATCAAGCCATCAGATAGGTGCTGTACCAATTAGCTACGTATTTCTCTCTAATCCATTTGCAAAATAACACACAATAGAGAATCAATATGGACAGGCATTATGGAAAATGCAGCACTGTCTTATCATCTGTGTAGTCTCAGCTACAGCCAATTACAAGATGGAGCAGTCGTGAGTATTCAGTAACAGTCACCAAACTGAATTGTAAAAAACAATAGTTTAAAATATTATTCTGAGCTTCAGACTGCTTATAATTTATTTGAAGAGACAAATTTAACATATATAAAACTATATAAAGAAGAATTAAGTGTCAAACTACTTCTCATAAACTCTAAGTAAATATGAATCCAGCATATGGGAAGATGAACCTGAACCAGCAAGGTAAGAACTTCATAATACTGAAAAAATGCTTTTGGTCATATACTCAAGATAATTTAAAAACCTTGGAAAGTACTCTAGTGGGAAAGAAACAGAAGCTGAGGGACGCAATTGAACAGTTGGTCCATTAATTTGTGCACAGTCACACCAAAATTGGTGAATAGCACATCTCAGAATTCAGAGAGACGATGTTCAAGGATTTTTTTTTTTCCTGAAACTATTTGTCGAAAGTAAAGGAAACAGTGATAAGATGTAGATTTGATCCTGTGAATCTTCCTCCTCTTTCAGAAATTAAGGTCAAAAAAGCAAAGTCTATAATGACTGTGACCTTAATTACTGGCTCAGGTCCTATGACAGGCTTCATCCTAACCAAACCCTGTCAACTGTAGGATTTTCCCTCTCAACTGATATTCTTATATTTTTCCAATGCCATCTACATCCCATATATTTCATCAGGTTAGTCTATAACACTTATTTTTTCTCCTCTTGTTTCAGCCAAAAGATGAATTGGACTCACGTATTCACATCCTAGGGAATAATTACAATCAAGTGAAGTCATTTAATCATTTACTCTCTCTCTCTCTCTCTCTCTCTCTCTCTCTCTCTCTCTCTCTCTCTCTCTCTCTCTCTCTCTCTCTCTCTCTCCCTTCTCCACAGCATTATAATTGAACCCTGTGAATTTTCTTTCTTTTTTTTAAATATATTTTTATTCACTTTTTACAGAGAGGAAGAGAGAGAGAGATAGAGAGTTAGAAACATCAATGAGAGAAAAACATTGATCAGCTGACTCTTGTACACCCCACACTGGGGATGTGCCCGCAACCAGGGTACATGCCCTTGACCGGAATCGAACCTGGGACCTTTCAGTCCACAGGCCGGCGCTCTATCCACTGAGCCAAACAGGTCTCAGCTGTGAATTTTCTTTAATTAGAGACTGTAGATGAGTAATTTTTCTAGTTCCTAGTCTCATATATATGTCATATATAATAAAAGCCTAATATGCAGATCTACTGAATGGTGGAATGACAGGCCGCTGTGATGTGCACTGACCACCAGGGGACAAATGCTCAATACAGAGCAGGCCCCAAACCAACCAAGGTGGGTGCCAGCAGGGGCCCCCCAATTACCTCACCAGTTGCTCCACTGAGGGAGGCAACCAGTGGTGGGGGTGGGGGTTGGGACTGGCCAGTGAGTCAGTAGTGGTGCCAGGTGGGGTCAGCTGGCGAGTGGGCTGGTGCTGCCTCCCAATTACCCCACCAAAGTGGGCAGCACCAGGTTAGCCAAGGTGGGTGCCAGCAGGATACCCCTGGCCACTCTGTCAGTTGCCCCACAAATCAGCCCTGATCACTGGCAAGGCCTAGGGATCCTACCCATGCACAATTTCATCTATGTATGAGTATGTATGTGTGTGTATATATTGTATATATATATATATATATATGTGTGTGTGTGTGTGTGTGTATATATATATATATATATATACTACAGGCCAAGTGCATGAAATTCTGGCATGAGTGGGGGGTGTCCCTCAGCCTGGTCTGCACCCTCTCCAATATGGCACCCTCTTGGGGGATGTCTAACTGGCAATTTAAACTGGCAGTCAGATATCCCTCTCACAATTCAGAACTGCTGGCTCCTAACCACTCACCTGCCTACTTGCCAGCCTGCCTAATCACCTCTAACCATCTGTTCCTGCCAGCCTGATCACCACCCAACTGCTCCCCTGAAAGCCTAATAGCCCCTAATTGCCTCTGCCTTGGCCCCCACCATTGTGGCTTTGTCTGGAAGGAAGTTGGATGTCTGGAAGATGTTTGGTTGACCAGGTCTAATTAGCATGGGGCCGAGGGGGGTATCCCTCAGCACAGCCTGTTTCTTTCCAATCTCAGACCCCTGGAGGGATGTCCGACTGCCCATTTAGGCCCAATCCTGGTGGGCAGTCAGACATCCCTCTCACAATCCAGGACTGCTGGCTCCCAATTGCTTGCCTGCCTGCCTTCCTGATTGCCCCTAACTGCTTCTGTCAGCCTGATCACTCCTAACCACTCCCATGCCAGCCTGATTGATCTCTAACTGCTCCCCTGCCAGCCTGTTTACCCCCAACTTCCTTCCTCTGCTGACCTGGTCACCCCTAACTGCCCTCCCCTGTAGGATTGATTGCCTCCAACTGCCCTCCCTTGCAGGCCTGGTCCCTCCTAACTGCCCTCCTCTGCTGGCCATCTTGTGGTGGCTATCTTGTGTTCACATAGGGGCAGGATCTTTGACCACATGGGGCAGCCATTTTGTGTGTTGGAGTGATGGTCAATATGCATATTACTCTTTTATTAGATAGGACAGAGTCCTGGTGCATGCATGGGGGCCGGCTGGTTTGCCCTGAAGGGTGTCCCGGATCAGGGTGGGGGTTCCCTGGGGACATGGGGTGGCCTGGGTGAGGGGCCTGTGGTGGTTTGCAGGCTGGCCATGCCCACTGGTGACCAAGTGGAGGCCTTGATATATGGAATTTATTTTCCTTCTACAATTGAAACTTTGTAGCCTGGAGTGAAGTCATGCCTCCTGCTTGCTCCGTGGCTGGCAGCCATTTCTGTTGGGATTTATGTATCTTCTATAATTGAAACTTTGTAGCCTGGAGTGGAGGTCTGGGCCAACCAGGATGTGCTGAAAGCTTAACTTCCTCCATTGCCAGGAGCAACCCTAGCTTCCTGCTCTTTCCAGCTCAGTGGCTGCTGCCATTTCTGTTTGGATTTATTTACTTTCTATAATTAAAACTTTGTAGCCTTGCGTGGAGGCCTAGGCTAGCAAGGGCAAGTGGAAAGTTTGGCTTCCTCCATTGCCTGGGAGACCCAAGCCTCCTTCTTGCTCTCTGTGGCTGTCACCATTTTGGTTGGGTTATTTGCATACTTGCTCTGATTGCCTGGTTGTCATGGCTGGTGTGTGTAGTGGGGTGATGGTTAATTTTTATATTATATATGCATATATATGTGTATTATATATGCATATATATCACAGTTTGTTTAATGTGTGTGTGTGTGTGTGTATATGTGTAAGTGTGTGTGTAATATATAATTTTGGCACTAAAAATGGTGGATTTTAATGGAAGATTTTTCCAGGTTATTCTAACTGAATATCTGAAATGGCTAAGTGCATTTTATCAGAGTTAGATAATTCAGTTAGTATCATTTCTTTTTTTTTCTTTTTTCATGCATATGAAAAGCTTAATGATTAAGGTGGTCAAAGTTTTTTTTTCTTCTTTTGTGAGAGTTTAAGAATACAATAAGGCCCCTATCACCTCTACCTGTGAAGAAATCATGTTCTAATTTGAAAGAAAACCAATAAAATAAACCTAAGCTATAAAAAAAAAACCTGTGTTCTAAAACATGTGTGTACTTTTAGAAAGAAGAATATATTGCTTATAGATTTCGTTATAACTTTGTGTTTCAGTTTACAGCAACCTAGAGATACCAATTTTACTTATATACATAAGAAACTGGTTCCCCACCTTCCTCCCTATTTGCTCTCCTTCATGTCATCCCCACCCCAGTCTACATGTCTACAGTATAAACTCAGAGTCTGTCTTTGGGTTAAGGCAAAAACCATTCATTCATTCATCTTAGAATTCCCAAAGCTTGAAATATAGAAGATGTGTAATCAATATTTATTGACTCTTATGGGACTAAATGAAGATTTAGATATCCATACATGGGAACAGTTTTATGTAACAGTGTTATATAAAGAGCTTTAGAAATACAGGGTTCCAGAGAACAAAGAAACAGAAAGTTACTGGATAATAAAGTCATGGTGTAGTCTGACTCTCCACATCTCCCTCTGGCCTTGTGTTTGCAGAACCCATATATTCCACACACCTCTTTTCCCATGCTAACAACTATATAGCAGTTAGAAATGACAACCAACCAGGCACCCCAAGATAAATGAAAAATATCCTCCATATCTAGCCATAAACAGTTCGCTATTTTATTCCAAGTCACAGTGATTTTTCTCCCCACAAAGAATGTATCTCAGAAGTTGCTGGCATACTCCATCCAGTATTTAAAGTAGTATTTAAATTATCTTTTCTACAGGCCCACCAAGTTTCTCCATAAATAGATAAGTTGGCCTCATATCCCAGAGTTTGAAAACCTTGATTCCTTTATGACCTTTGATGGTAGTAGAGATACTTGAATATATGAATTTGTGGAGAGAAATTTGAGTATGTATCTCATGGTAAGAAGGGAAAAGATGACAGTGATTTATATTGACTGTTTCCTACTTCCAAATCTCAGCATGCCTGCCACTCACAGTATATTGTGTGCTTATGGCACTTCATTACCTCATATATAAATTTTTTAAATATATTTTTATTGATTTTTTACAGAGAGGAAGAGAGAGAGCTAGAGAGCTAGAAACGTTGATGAGAGAGAAACATCGACCAGCTGCCTCTTGCACACCCTCTACCGGGGATGTGCCTGCAACCAACGTACGTACATGCCCTTGACCGGAATCGAACCTAGGACCTTTCAGTCCGCAGACCGATGCTCTACTGCTGAGCCAAACCGGCTTCGGCCACCTCAGACAGTCTTATATTCATGGTTTAATTCATATTCTCATGATTCCCCAAGTTCAGAGGAATAAAAGCTAAGGCAGTGAGTGACGCCATGTTTTAGTCTACTCCATTACTTTTCCTGTATAATTTAATACAGTTATTATTATTGCATATTATAGTTAGTCTTCACAAAAACTCTAAATTCTCCATGGAAATACTGAAGTCTAGTTTTTCATGAGAAACACAAACCAATTTCAACAAACTCAAAAACATGCAATGTCCCCTGAATCTCATATTTTATTAGTCTACTAAATCTAATTGTGACTACTCCTTTTTTACTTCAGATCCTTATAGCTGAACTTACATCTCTTCTTTGTTTAATTTTGTCAAAATAACTGGTGATTCAACATTTTATATATGGAATTTAAGAAAAATTACTTCCTATTTATAGGTAATTTATAATGTTTTTTTTAAATTAACCACAAAGGTTTTAATATTGGGTGACTATCATACAATTCTAGACAAGGTGAGTTAATGTGTATGCTATTCAAATTCATACAGTTCTCTCATGATCTCATGACTTAGAATTACACTCCACATATCACTTGCAGGGTTCTCTATCACAATCACTTCTTCTCTTCTGAGTGAATAAAATTCTATTTTACTGTTCTTTAATAATTCAAGAAACTTCCATGTTTAATCAGAGATTAGAGATTTTGTTACATCAAAGTCATGAGGAAAAATATCTCGTGTTATTTCTGAACTACAATTAGTAATTTTTAGTTTGATTGTGGTTCAATCCATAAGAACATAGTAGCATTCTTTAATAAATTATCTTATTAACTTTTTTAACTTTCTCCAATTATGTGTTTATTTACAAAGGAGTCTCCAGTGTCAGGAATTAACAAAAATGTAAATAAATCCAATTAGTATACCTGATCTAAAATTGGACCCATTAAAACCATTATTTAAAAACATTAAACAAAATGAACTTTTATGTACTTGATTAGTGTGAAGAAAAAATCCAATAACCTAAGTTATTTTCATATATTTTTTATATTTGAAATATTATGTCTATTTACTTATCTATTCTATATTTCCAACTTACTTTCTGCTGCATATAAGCAGATATATATTTAATAGACATAGACATAGTGATATTTATGTACCACCAGATTTGAAATTGCCTAACACTTTCAGATAACTATATCAAATATTTTATCATTTTATAGAAAACTAAATCATTCAAGTAAATTACTTAACTTCATCTTTTTAAAAGACTAATCTTAAAGCTTTACTTTTTTAAAATTATGATTTAGTTGACCATTGTGAAAATAGCATAAATTTGTTATGAGTTTGTAACATAGTTTCTGTGATAAGACATCTATTTTCTTTTTGATGGTAAAAGATAAAGTATACTTATTAATAGAATTCATCTTTAGTCCTACAATGAAAATATGTTAACCTTAGTACATAACTGGAATTTCTTCTATAACCCTTATAATGTTGGTTGAGACTTGCATTTTCTATCACTGAAAATTCATTTTTAAGTTGTTGACTTTTCTTGTTCACTATCTTATAATCTCATTCCCTTCAAAAAATTAAATATATCTTGGTGATTTAGCACAAAGCTTAGATATAAAAATACCATACGACTATTTTACATTGATTGCTTTTCTCTCTAAAAAAAAAAACTCTGGTTAATTTTAGATTCATGAATATTGAGTAAAAAGTTCAGTATCACAAAACTACCATAAATAACCCAATACTTATGGAATACTACATAATGACAAGGCCATAATTCTCAGCAGTGTCAGGGACCAAATGCAGTAATAGAAACAAGACAGAAATTCTGTCTTTGGAGAAACTAACTATTCTAAAGAAAAATAATTTGACAATCAGTTCAGTCCATTGTTTGGTGAAACTGTCAGTAAGATCTACTTACTTAAATTGTTCTATAAGTTTTGATAAACTCCAAAGGTGCTGAGTACTATATGTTTTAGAAATAATGCTTATCTACTTTAAAAGACACTGACACATCTCTTTCTTAAAGATTCTTTGGATATCCTTATTCATTCCTCTAAAACTATGATGCACAATTATCTCCTGGTATTTTTATTGCCATTGTTATCACATAATTCACCTGTATTTATGTTATTGACATGTAGCAATAATTACATTTTGCATTTGGACTCTAATTTTTATTGTATCACAGCTTTATATTTTCTCTTTCTGTATTAGATTTTAAATGTATATTTAACTTTTTTCCATTAATACAATAGTTCTAATATCTCTAATAAATTTCCATACATCAGCCACATATAGAAAGCTCCCCACTTTGGGAGACAAGGGGATAATTCAGAAACTACCAGCCTCAGAGTTACTGCCTGATCAGGAAGATGCATTTGGAATTAAGTAGGCAATAATAATACAGACTAACAGAGAGCAGCATATGAAATAATTTGTATATTCATAAGGGAACAAGATGGCTTATATTGAGGTAAGGAGGAAAGAAGTGGCTTTTGACTTATATTTTAAAAGAGAATAAGAAGAATTTGGCCACATACAAATATTAGGTTCCAAAGAAACAATCCTAGGCTTGGAAATTTAGGCATAGACAGTAAATTACTTGGTTGAAAATTGGATCTTAGTGAAGGGAGATCAACTGGAATAGCACAGCAAGTTAGAATGGAGTGGGATTTTAAAGCTTCTTGAGTATGAAGATGAGAAATTTGGATTTTATTTGAAGGTCAGCAGAATAGCCAAGTATTGGATCTTTGGGCCTCTGTTGACTTTTTGAAGCTACTTGCTTTGTGAGGTAAAACTACTATTTTTTTACTTTCCATTAAATTTTGCACATAGCCTTCATATACTTGGAATCCCATAACTCTGACCTTCCTCCAGTCCTGTAGCTAGAGTAGTAGGGGTCTTAAGAATGCCAAGCCCAAAGCTAGCACACATATCAAACGATAATGTGTTGGTATGTCTGCCACCAATTTCTGTAAATATCTCCAGTCACTTTGCACTACAAATTAGTGTAGAAATCTTGATAGAACAGGCTCTCTGCAAGATTGTTATTTCCTTTTTGACTTGCACACAGCAGAATTTACACTGAGATTGGCCTTCCACCTACTATCTACCTCTGAAACTAGGAAGTCAATGACAAGTAGAAATATCTTCCCTCTGAAATGGCGGTATGGCATTGTTTCAAAACCAGAACAAAACCATTAAGTAGTCTTGGTCTTTATTTCTTATTTCATCTCTTCACGCAATTAATATTGATAACATACTGTATACAAGCTACTGTGCAGGATGATTAGAATAGCAAAACAAGTAGGTCCTGGTCTCTAGGAGATCCAGTCTGATAGTAGACACAGTGAAACAGGTATGCAAGTAGTACATTGTAAGAAAGCCCTATTTCTCACTGCATAAGTTGGGCATTATTACTGAATATTCATCTAATAACTGTTAAATAATATTAATTAAGATAAAGCAGTTCTTTCTTTCATATAAACTCTTTATACCTCTGTGTCAGTAGGGCGATGGCAGTAAGCTGTGCTGGTTCAAAGCCTGACATGTTAATTGATAAGGCCAAAAATGGATTGTAAAGGAAAACCTGTGTTTTCTACCGTATCCTCAGCCCCTTTCCTTTTTCCTCTTTGTCAATGAGATTTTGCACACTGTGTGGAAGAACTAAATTATAGTGGACATATGGATTAGATGAGAAAAGTATTGGTTTATTAATAGTCTACATTATGAATTCTGACTGCCAGTCTCTATATTATTGAACATAGTAGTTTATGCAACAGTTGCTATACATTTGCTGCAGATTTAACATAACTCATTATTTTAATGTCTGAGTCCTTAATAAAGTCTAATTTAGAAAGAGCAGTACCAAAGCAATGAGACTTTAAGAGATTTTCCCTAAGTTAAAAAAAAATTGTTTTTTATAAAAGTAGAACTCAAAAATCTTATTTTTTTCTGTTAGAAAATGAAATAAAACTATAAATGGTTAATACTGCCTCCCAAATGCACTTCCCTTTAGGTTATTTTTAAAGTCTTATTAAACTATGGGGAGAGTTTTAAATGGAACTATAATCTTTTGCTTATTCTGCTTGAGCAATCCTTGGAGTTGGCAAATTCCTAGGGTTATGATTTTTTTCTCATTGACTCTATTTGTGTGGGTTCCACACACCTCTCCACAGTTAAAAAGATAACAGAACTATAGAGGCTGACACGCAGACTTGGAACGATCCTTATCTCACTTGTGGTAATATGATTCTGCTGTGTGACCAAGACTCCAGGAACCTTACCTCCAACCCACATATCAACAAGATACTGGATCTTGAATAACAAATTAGGGAATGAGAGTGAAAAGCAGAGAAAGTATTCTCTTCAATAATAGAAAATCACTCCTTTTATAGAGCCTATCTTCTGTGAACACAGTGGTCCCCTATAGCCAATCCTCTTTTAATTTTGAGAAAGATTTTAGTTAACTATTACCTCAGAAGTCAAGGTCAAGTCAGAGAATAAATTTATGATCTCATATTCTTCCGGCTATACCTTTCTGCCTCATCATCCTGGCTGACGTTATGGGGGAAAATGCTGTTGAGAAATGGATGTGCTGCCATCCAGGAGGAACTCCAAGTCTCCCATTGTGTTTCTCCCAAGTCAGGGAATCTGTTCTCTCCTCATGCTCTTCTGTCTATTGTCTTAACACTATTCCCTTTAGCTTCCTTTTCTTCCCTATTCTGAGAAATTATGATTTAAGAGTATGAAAGTAGAGGAAAAAATCACTTTGTACTTGCAAAGCTTTATCATATTTCATTGAGATTTTCCTGCCTGGACAATTCAAAAGAGCCAGGAATTCGTGTGTGGAATGTATGTTCAAGGCAGTGTGATTAAAAAATAGCCTTCCATTGAGTCTAGCTTGACATGATGCAATGAACATGGTCACATTTTCATATGAGCAACTTAGGTCTTCACTTAAATAATGAAATTAGTAAGTTCTGGAAGAAAAAGTGACTATAGCACAGATGAGAGCATTATGACTTGAGTTTTTCCAACTGATTGGCTTCCAACCTTCCAGTTCATGCCGTATTTTATGACAATCTAGCACTTATTATTAAATAATGTTAATACACACCTAATCCAGAACCTATTTACTTAACATATCATATTCCTGGGCATAATATGAGTAATCTAGTCAAAAGAAAGCTAGCTTTAGACATAAACCTTTATCATGAAAACAGAGACTAAGATATAAGGAAATGTTTCTCTTTGTGGATCTGTTCATTCATGGGATTACATGGACTAAAGTTCTAATGAGATAATTTTTTCCATGTTATATCATATATTGCCTGAAATATTAAAATATTTCACAGTGTAGTATAAATGAGTCACACTAAATAATATTTTTTCAAATTAAGGATGCTAGGAAAATGTACAGAAGCACTTCATATGCAGTATCAAGTCAGCTTAAATATCCAGGAATATTTATTTGTAGTCACATGGTTATTAGCCTTTGATATAAGTTATATTAAAATCATTTCCAAGTGTTTTTTCAACAAAATTATTTCATTTGTACACAGACATTCTACTGAGAGTCTTGGTAGTGGATGGAATTCTTCCTCTTAAAACATGTGGCAATTTTTAAACCTTTCAAAGTAGTACTGGAAAAGTATCAACCTATCAGGAGGGGTGGGACATGTATAGCTGGAAAAACCAAATCAATATCCATGAGCTTTTATCCTGTGCTCTCTCCTTTGTGTAATGACATAAATGTTACACCACATCTGTTAGTTTTCACTAGAAATGTGAAGGTAGAAGATATGTTTTCAAAAAACAAAACAAAACTGTTCCCCAAGGAAACTACTGAAAAGCAATGTAAACCCCGTCAAGGCAGGAGTCGTTAAGTGAATCTCAAACACTAAATATATATGGTACTGCAGGTAGAGAGTATATATGGACATGAAGGAAGAGGTAGCCTATAATGTCCAGTACATTCGCAAAACATATTATGCTAGTTGTGCCAAAGGGAACTTTAATGGACATTAAAACTTTCTAGTGGAAATAAGTTTAAAAAATTCATTAAAATTTTTATAATATAATTTTGATGGTCAGGCAGAAGAGATTTAAAAAACATGCAAAATTAGAAAAAAAACACAAAGTGATCATTTAAGAAGTTTTACCTTATTTTAGACTTGTCATTTCCATTGAAGTGAAAATAAATATAAAACATATGGCTCAGATTATGAGGTCACAGAAAAACAAATCTAAAGTCATAAGGCCAAAGTACTCATGGCAAAATGCTTTTTGAGTCCTATAACAATTCCAACTTCTATTAAAAATTTTGAAAATCCCAAGAGGGCATAGAGGCAGATAACTGAGGTCACAAAACTCAGGAGAGAAAGCACTTTCTGAAGCAGTCACAAGGAGTTTCCAGATACCAGGTCACGGCTTGCATGTACATCAGGGAAAGCATTTCTGATGTTGCTTCCTGACCACTGGGAGTTTCCATGTGCTGATGCTAGTGGGAGCCATCTTGGCAACTGGGCATGGATGATAAAGGAGAGCAGAAATAGCATGGGAGAATGATGGTAGAGGCCAGACCTGCCTGCCTTTGAGGGCCTTTGGCTAAGAGTTTAAATTTGTTCTGATTGCAGTGGATTCCACTCTAGGTTTTAACCTGGAAGAATGTGTGGAAAGCAACATGATTCCATTTGCATTTTAACAATATCACTCTTGGCACGATTGAGAGGACTTATAATGGGGCAGGTTTTGAAGCTAAAGATCATCTATTTTTTGTATACCAGACCATGCATGCTGGTCCAGGGAATAGATGACAGGAAGAAATACAGATATAAGACTGCAAACTTGGAGATTACTTTGGATTGGATGTAGAGGCTGAGGGAACAAGAGTATATACAAAGGTGAGTGAGTCCTGAATTCTGGCTTGAGTTGCTGCACAGGTAATACTATTTATTGAGATGAGAGTTATTGGGTGAGTGAGTAGGTGTGAAAGCTAAAAAGTCATTGAATATGTTTGGACATGCCAATTGGAAATGCCTATGAATAACAAAAGAATAGCTAATATTTATCATGTGCTTTACTGTGTGCCAATCAGTTTTAATCAGTCTGTTTTAGCATACTTGTACTTAAAATAACTTTACTACTATTTCTATTTCCATTTCACAGATGAGAAACTGAAGCCTAAAAATGTTAAATAAAGCCCTTGAATGCCCATAGCTAAGAAATGGTTCTTTCAACCTGTGCAATCTGACCCCAGAATCTTTGTTTTTAAATATTTCATTGATACCACCACTCCATTTACTGTATTATTTCAATAAGCAGGGAACTATATGTGTGATTTGAAAATTCAGAGGAGAAAGCTGTAATGTAGATATAATTAAGGAGTCACAATTATGAGGACAGGTCAGAGGAGCTAGGACAGCGATGTGCATTTTGGAGTGAAACAGATGACATAAAGGTGACAGCATCCATGGATAATTCAACAAATTTGCTGCTGAAGGGCAAAAAGGAAATGAGATTCCCTGGAGGGACTTTGGAGTTAGGGATGTTTTGTGTTTTATTTTATTATTGGTGTCTGTTTGGAACATATATTGTATATGAATAAGAATAACTTAGTAGTATAGAAGACACTTGTGATCCAGAGAGAAAAAATAATTGAAGGAGCAAACACTCCAAGAAGCATGCAGATGGCAAAACAAAAGATCTGCTCACCACGCCATCTTTTATTTTACTCCCCTCTCCCTAAGTATTTATATCCAGTGTGATTAAAATCCAGCAGCACAGGCCCATTAACTCTATTGTGTCATGCAGAAGACTTGACTCATATCTTTCAAGAATATCTGTATCCTACATGCTCATTTTTTTCCTCTACTTCCTTCTGTTCTCTAGGTACATTTATTTAGCTCCTTTGGAATATTGTTTTCAGAGATCTGCTGGCACCATATATTACTATATTAAAAATTATGAGTTAGATGATAGCACTCAAGTTAGATGTTAGCACTCAAGATCTCACCACATCTTATATGTTAGCTATCACTATTCTTTGAAGGTCTGGGCCTCTTTGCCATTTACCTTTGAGTACATCTGCTTGGTGTACAGAGAAGCATAACTCTGTTGTTTCTTTGGGAAGTGGCAGTGTTTGATGTAGTAATTGCCTGATGTGAGATGTGTGTGTATGTATATGTGCCCAGGATAAAAATATGTGTATTCTACCTGATATTTCAGTTGTATCATTATAATTACAGGTGGAAAATATGCATAGAGTTTATTATCTAGTTTAAAAAAATAAACAATAGCAAATAAATTATAACACTAGAAATATCAAAGGCTTAGAATGATACTTGTTTATCATATCTCTTCATTAATTTACTTCTATTTTTATTCAAGAATATATTTTGGATATTCAGCAACATTCAAGAATATTTCATGGAACATTTTTATTCAGCAACTTTTATATTTTTAATGAATAAATAAGAGCCATATAATAATCCACTCTTTCAAAAATACTTTTTTGAATACTTTTACATGGCATTTATTTCCCACACAGGTTTTGTATACAATTTATATTTCCAAAATGGATTTTACACAAACCTTGCCTCCAGAAATTAATTGAAATGATGAGATGCTTTAATAAAAGTCAAATGCAAACCACTTCTATAGTCATAATATTTTTATGTTTGTTTGCTTCCTACTGTACCTAATGCTATGTTAAAAGACCCTTCTGATTCCAGCTTCCACAAACTTAAAAATGTCAGAGGAGATACCTTTTTACCCCCTTTAAGCCCAATTCTGACACAGTTCCTAAGAGTGGTCCTTTAATATCCAGAATAAATTTTCATTCTCCTCATTTATTATTTTAGATGAACAATCAACAAGTTAACCTTCTGGGTACAAATAAATAGAAACTGGATATTCCCAATCTTGTGATCACACCCTTTATTAGAGGAGTTATAGTAAAGGAAACTCTCCTGAGGCCTCCTCCTACACACAGATACATTTGTATTTTTATTTATTTTGAAATTTTTTTTCCAACTTGGTAGAAGGTGTGTTTTTATTTTTCCACAAAGCTAATCCATCTCTCAGGTTTCTTCCATTAAATTCTCGGAAGTGGGTCATAGGTGGTTCCATGTTTAATTTTCTGAGATAATTCCATGCTGCTTTCCACACTGGCAGCATCAACCTGTATTCCCACCAACAGTGCATGAGCATTCCCTTTTCTTCACAACCTAGCCATTCTGACAGGTAAAAGGTGATATCTCATTATGATTTTAATATGCATTTATCTGATGATTAGTGACATTGAGCATCTTTTTATATGTTTAATTGGTCATCTGTATATCCTTTTTAGAGAAGTGTCTATTTAAAGTTGGAGGAATCTCACTACCCAATATCAGTCTGTACTACAAGTCCACAGTAATCAAAACAACATGGTACTGTAATCAAAACAGAGATATAGATTAATAGAAAAAAAAACACAGAGATTCCAGAAATAATCCCACACCTTTATGGTCAATTAATCTTTGACAAAGAAGACAAAAAGATAATATGGGGGTAAAGAAAGTTTATTCAATAAATGGTGCTGGAAAAATTAGACAGATTCATGTAAAAAGAAATGTAACTAGATCACCTTTTTACACCATACACAAGAATAAATTCAAAGTGGATTAAAGACTTAAATGTAAGACTTGAGACCATAAAATTGTTAGATAAAAACATAACAGTAAAATCTGAGATACTTCTCTTCGCAATGTCATTTTTTTTTCCCCCTTGGGCAAGGGAAACAAAAGAAAAAATAAGCAATAGGACTACTTCAAACTGAAAAAGCTTTTGCACAGCAAAAGAAACCATCCACAAAATGAAAAGTCAATCCACTGAATGGGAGACCATATTTTTAAAAAATCTGATAAGTGGTTAATATCTTAATCTTTATTTAAAACATAAAAAGCAGGTTAGTATTACTTTGTATGTAAAAGAAAACCTGATTTAAAAATATGTTTTCTTCTTTTCAAACTCTGCATGAGTTGTGAAAGGTAAATTTCTGAGATCACTTTTAAAAGACCAATGCAAAGAAGTAATCATGGGAAAACTGATTGTCAAATTAGAAAAAAAAATGTTGGTTTTAATTTTTTTTCTGAGTTTGAACTCTGATCTTAATTTATAACATAGATCTTATTAGATATTATGACTCAAGGTAAATGTTTGTCTCTTTCATTAGTTTTTTTTTTGGCAAAATTCCAGCATCAGATTCCATATTAATACAGAGAAAAGAAGAAAGTGGGGGGTGCAGAGGTTGTTTCATGTACCCCCAATTAGAACCATAAGCAAAGATCATAAAATATTGAAATAATTATATTTTCACAAACTTCTAACATGCTCTATATATTAAGGAAAAGTAGTGTTTGATTTCATATAATTTTAAAAATATGGACTGTAGTGTCAACTCTAAGTCTTCCCAAGCATTAGCTTTATTTAAACATTGTGAAATAATTGTTTGAATGTCAATAAATAAGAAAAAAAACACACAACTTTAATGTTGTGGGTAGATATCTCTATTAATCTTTATTTGTTAAAGTTCCAAATGCTACTGCAATAAAAATATCCATTTGGCCAAAGATGACTATTGTGTTAACTACACAAAGGCATTAGTCTTTGGTAAGAATGAAGCAAGAAGGCATGCAATTGACTGGGTGAAAAGGGGAAAAATGATTTATTTATCTGTATAAGTGTTCCAATGACAAATTTTAAACGATGATTACTGTTCTCAAGGGTGTGGTAATTTTACCCCCCAGGCTTTGTCTCCTTATCCTTTATTTCACAATGATATATTTTAAAACCTAGAATTACAATGGGATTTATTCTGAGTTTACTTATTTTTGTATTGAACTCCTTCAATTGTCATGCATTTATTAGACCTATGTTAAGATCAAATATGATAATATTTCCCAATAATACTCATTAAAAATTAAATTGCACTAAAATCAATATGTAAATAAGTAAGAACTGCAAAATTGATTTGTGTTGGATATTTAAATACTGACGAGTTGCTGCAAAACTTTAAAGGTACATAACAGATTCCCTAACTTAGTAAATATATTCTCATTGGAAATGTGCTATGAGATTTCTCATCTTATATGATCCATGACTAGACATTTGTGATGAATATAAGCAGTAATGAGTTGTGCAATCATTGTGTATATATGTGGAGAGAGTTGGTACACAGGAGCTGAATTTTACATTAAAGAATTCATGATTTGTGAAAGGCAACTTACTGAAGCTAAATGACATCTGGGGTCTGTATCCCCAACCCCAAGATATGTGGGTAGCTTTGTTTTAGTATAGTTTTAATGAAATAATCAAGGAAGCATTGCTGTGCTCATTTATTTTACATCACTGTCCAATGAACAATTTGACCCAATTAGTCTATTATTTTCAGAAGACACTTAATTAACTTTCTGGCTAATACCTTACCTGGTAATGCTTTTGTAGACATATTGATAAAATGTCTTAAGACACATGATTAGAAAGAATTTCACATGCAGAGAAAGAGAATAAAGACTAGAAATCTTGTTTACAAGAGAAGATTTTAATTCAATTGTGGAGATACAGAGTTTGAGACAATGTGAATCACACACCTGGAGATGTCAGCTCAGTGGTTGAAAATATGGGGGTGAAGCTCTGGGGAGTGATGCGGTGTGGTCAGGATGTAGGCCCAGGGAAATGAATCGGCTACAGAGAGTGTAGATTGAGAAAAGAGGTGATTCTGGAACAGCACCCTGGGAAGTGTCAATATTTTAGGAGATAATGGAACAGGAGCTAAAGAAAAGTCTTAAAAGGCAAGACAGCTGATGTCATAGAAAGAAGGAAAGTCATTATTGCAGGAACAAAACTGGTCAACTATATTTCATGATTGTATAACTCGTTTTAGTCCACATTCATAGCTCTTATTGGATCCGGAATTAATGTTTTTCAAGCTGGACTATAAACTTCATGAAAAAGGGGATCATGTGTGCCTGGTCCAGGGTTATATTCTCAATGTTGTGAATAATGTCTGGCATGCAAAAAGCTTAATAAAGGTTTCATAATGAGTAAATAATGAATTTGTGAGCAAGTGTATGAATAATGGATGCATGCCTGGATGTAAGAATGGAGCAACAATTATAATGAGGATGATAATGTGTTTATAAGATATGAAACATTAATTTCTAAATGACCTAAGCAAGAAAAGTTTTATTGGCATGGGGGGCATAAACTAACGACCAGCAGAATTGCTGTATATCATGTGAAAATAGCAAGTCAGTTGTGCATTCATGATAAATGTTTGAGGTATTAATTTTAGAAGATTGAGAATTTTTTCAATTCTGACCACAATTTAAATTCAAATTTTCAGTTCTGACCCAGGCTTACATTGTGACCTCACCCCATCACATCTAATGATGGCATATATGGCTATTTTGTCACATGACAAAATGGTTAAATTATACCTGAAACACTGGGCACACCAAATTATGAGACTTAGTTTTTGTATGATATGGAGAGCTGTGCTATAAGTTAATAATCTATAATAATAAAAGTGTAATATGCAAATCAGCCAAATGGCTGAACAGCCAAACAGCTGAACAGCAGAATGGCCATCTGGATGACTCACTATGACACGCACTGGCACCAGGCCAGCCAAGGCAAGTATGATGCAATTGGTCGGGAGGTCCGCCAGTGCCCTGCAGAGGAAGGCTCAGGCCCCTGGCTAGCAGGGTAATCAGTGTGTGTGTGTGGGGAGGGGCACTCCATGATCTCCCCCAAGAGGGTGTTCAATCGGGGGAGGGGGTGGCTTTGTGGAACCAGGGAACAAGGGGGTGGTATGGTGGCAAAAGCGGCAGCTCCAGGCCAAGGCAAGTGCGGGCAGGGGCCGGGGCTGTGAGGCAGCTGGAGCTGCAAGGGCTCCGACAGCTGGGGATTCGAAGGCCTTGCATGAATTTTTTGCATCAGGCCTCTAGTAAGTTAATAATAAGAATCCTTAGGCCAATGTGGTCAACAAGATTTATGTAGTATAGCCTATAAAATATTGACATCTGGAAGACAATTTCTACCTTGCTAACAAATCTCCGAGGTGTTGCTGATAAACTCTTTGATGGATATGGAGAAAGACATGCATAAAGATCAGATAATGCTCAAAAGGTGCACGGCTATTGTGGCAGAGTGGAAATGCTTCACTATCATCACCTGATTCCAAATTCCATGTTCCCTATTTTACTCCCCCTAATATACTGAAATTGAAAAGATCAGTTCTTTCAACATTCCTCTAATAATGTACCACTCTTTCCTGCAAGTTCTGC
Source organism: Pipistrellus kuhlii (assembly GCF_014108245.1). Classification (NCBI taxonomy): domain Eukaryota; kingdom Metazoa; phylum Chordata; class Mammalia; order Chiroptera; family Vespertilionidae; genus Pipistrellus; species Pipistrellus kuhlii. The sequence continues at coordinate 120,576,105 of NW_023425404.1, read as the reverse complement.
TTGCTTTGGTATCCCTGGACTCCTAACTTCATCTCTTTAACTTAGGGAGCCCATTAGGCTCACCTGGATCCTCTTCCCTGCCCTGGGTCCTGGGATGATCTATCTTGGCTGATAGTGGAAAATTCTTCTGTCTTTTCATTCCACTTTAAGAAAGCTCATTTTAGAGACTATTGACAGAACACATCCTGAGAACCTTCCAAGAAAGGGCTTGTGCATACATATTATTTAGTGACGTGGGAAGATTCTATTCCCTGCATAATATAACTTTATTCTTTTTCCTTTTTATTGAATTTATTGGAGTGACACTAGTTAGAAAAATTATATAGGTTTCAGATAGACAATTCTACAACACATAATCTGTACACTGAATTGTGTTTACCATCTCATGTCAAGTCTCTGTCCACCACCATTTATCTTCCCTGTACCCCACTCCCCTTAGCAATTACCACATTATCACTGGTGTCCATGAGTTTTTTCTCTTTTTTTTTCCCCTTTTGCTCAATCCCTCCACTACCCCACAGTTGTCAGCCTGCTCTCTATTCAAGAGTCTGTCTCTATTTTGCTTTTTGGATAAACTGAACAGAGATGTGGAAAAATATGAAACTTGACAACCTTTTATACCACACACAAGAATAAACTCAAAATGGATGAAAGGGTTAAATATTAGACTTGAAACCATTAAAATCCTGAAGAAAACATTGACAGTAAAATCTCAGACGTTTCTTGTAGCAATATTTTTTTCTGACATAATATAAATTTAAGACTTCATATATTGGTAAAGATTTTTTTTATTACTTTTTCTTTCTTTGTACTGAATTTATTGGTGTGACACTAGTTAACAAAATTATACAGGTTTCAGGGGCACAATTCCACAACACATCATCTGTACACTGCATTGTATGTTCACCACCCCAAGTCAAGTCTCTGTCCATCACCATCTATCAGCCCTTTACCGCCCTCCCTCTCCTCCTAACCAACCTCCCCCTGGCAATAACCACATTGTTATTTGTGTCCATGAGTTTTATTTTTTATTATTATAAATTCAAACAAAAAGAAAGTCTATCAGGTAAATTATATCATGGAGAATAATGGGTGAAATAAAAGTATGTATATTAGAAATATTTGAACACTGTTACTTTATTTTTTTATTTTTTAAACATATTTTTATTGATTTTTTACAGAGAGGAAGGGAGAGAGATAGAGAGCTAGAAACGTCAATGAGAGAGAAACATTGACCAGCTGCCTCTTGCACACCCCCCACCGGGGATGTGCCCACAACCAACGTACATGCCCCTGACCCCCCCGAACCCAGGACCTTTCAGTCTGCAGACCGACGCTCTACCACTGAGCCAAACCGGTTTTGGCTTGAACACTGTTACTTTAAAGGGAGGCAGTGCAGTTGGCCTGGTTGGCACTAGGGAGGAAGGAGGAGTTTCAAGGAGTCCAGTGCCAGAGAGCTGGGAATAGGACAGCTGCTCTTATTGTTCAAGCTGCCACTGGCCTTGCCAATGCACATGAACCTCTCACAAATCATGCAAATTTTAGGATCTTTATGATGCCACCTTTGATTCATGCAGGCAGTGCGAGGGAGGGAAAACACTTCTGTACATATGCACATGCCCATGCACCCCTCCCCTGCACTCACACCATCGCAATATTTGGCAAGGTTTTGTAGCTGTTAAGTCATATGCAAACTAAGCATGGCTGCTAACACACCACTGAGTCTAATGGCGCAAGGAAAGTGAACAGTGCTCATTTCTCCTGCCAAAGGAAAGTAGAATTCGGGAAACATATGACTTCAGATGAGCCCCTGCCATTGAAAAATCCTAGAATACCTCTCAGAGGCGATGTCTCCCTGATCATGACAACAATCATTGATTTTCCTCTTCTGAATGCCTGCCTTTGGCCCTTACGGTCTGTCCCACGCAATTTAGGACACACTGGCTTGACTTTTTTAAAATAAGTGTTTTCTCCTAAGAAATATTTTTTCTTCCATCCCTTTGAGTCCTGTCTGAGGACAGGCTTTCTGTGTGGCACATTTGTGAGGCCACTGTGCCCCCAAAATCACCTGGTTCTTGTATTCTCTCTATAATGCTGGAGAGTTGGTTGTAGACCAACAGACTTGTCCCTATTTTGTAGAGGTTATCCGTGTATAGTAGCGACTCTTGCCTGATACTGTCATCATCATAGCAGTTAGAATGCTGAGGGCATGGAGAAGGAAGTGACAGGAAGCCACAACTAAGCCTTCTCTGTCAGCCTTTCATTGACACCAGGCCATAAATCAGATCCCAGTGTGAGAAAACTAAGCCCAGATCCTGCCCTCCCGCGACATTTATTTCTGCCACTTTTGTCTTAAACCAGGTAGAGTTTTATAGCCATGGGAAGCAAATAGTCATTGTTAGGTAAGCCTTTGGGCCACTTTTCCGTAGTGTCTGCACTTGTAACAGTTGTTCAACACAAATCCAACTTAGAAAGGGTCAGATATAAGTCCAAGTGATTTTAAAGTTTTGTGTGTTTTTTTTTTGTTTGTTTTGTTTTGTTTTTTTAACCTGAACAATTAGTGAGTGTCCTATAATAAAGGGAAGACATTTAATATGATTGAGGGAAAGCCAGGTGACACAGGAAACATCTGAAGAAAGGTGATCCTTATCTCTTAAACTTGGAAAGGGGCATAAAACCCATAAGGCAGGCACACACACACACACACACACACACACACACACACACAATATAAAGGGGCGGTTGGCTCAGTGGGTACTGAATTTTAGTTATGCAAGATAAGTTCTAGAGGAGTATAGGCACAACATAATGCCTATAGCTGACAAGGCAATATTGTGCACTTAAAATTTGTTAAGAAGGTAGATCTCATTTTAAGTGTCCTTACCACACACAACGCACACACACACACACACACACACCACCACCACCACCACCACCACCACCACCAAAAGGCACAGAAAATAAATAAGTTTGTCAACTTGATTGTGGTGATGGTTTCATGGATGTATGCATATGTCCAAACTTGTCACATTGTATACATTAAATATGTGTAGTTTTTTGTATATAAATTATACCTCAATAGCATACATTTATAACATATGTAATTTTAGTTTCAGAGAGCATGGGATGCCTTTCCAAATAACAATAATTACAATAATAATAATAATAATAATAATAATAAAAAATAGATTATTCCCAAAGCACTTCTCTCTCTGGGTCATACAGTATGATTTTTCTTCTTGTTGTATAAGTGGTTGAGAGCAGATTGAAATTCAAAAAACACAGAAGGATAAAAGAATGATGGCAACCTTTTGTTATTGTTGTTTTGTTTGGTCATTTTTAACTCCAAAGTAACAATAGAGAAGGAGTTGTCCATATCTTTGTGAGGCAGGGAAGCAAGTGATTCAATTATATAGATAGATAGATAGATAGATAGATAGATAGATAGATAGATAGATAGATATAGATATAGATAGATATCCTATCTAATAAAAGAGTAATATGCAAATTGACTATCACCCTAGCACACAAGATGGCTGCCCACATGTGGACACAAGATGGCTGCCACAAGATGGCCAGCAGGGAGGGCAGTTCGTAGGGACCAGGCCTGCAAGGGAGGGCAACTGTGAGTAATCAAGCCTGCAGGGGAGGGCAGTTAAGGGTGACCAGGCTGGTAGAGGAGGGAAGTTGGGGGCAACTGGGGCTCCAGGGAAGGGCAGTTTGGGGGGACCCAGGCCTGCAGGGGAGAGCAGTTGGGGGGGGGGGGATCAAGACTGAGGCAAGGGCAATTGGGATGGACCAGGCCTGCAGAGAATGGCAGTTAGGGGCAATCAGGCTGGCAGGGGAGCAGTTAGGCATCAATCAGGCTAGCAGGGGCATGGTTAGGGGGTGATCAGACTGGCAGGTAGAAGCAGTTAGGGGCAATTAGGAAGGCAGGAAGGCGAGCAGTTAGGAGCTAGCTGTCCTGGATTGTGAGAGGGATGTCCAACTGACTAGTTAGGCCCAATTCTATCAGGCAGTCAGACATCCCTTGAGGGGTTCCAGATTGGAGAGGGTTCAGGCTGGGCAGAGGGACACACACACCCATACATGAATTTTGTGTACCAGGCCTCTAATATATATATATGTATATATATTAGAAAGGAAGAGAGAGAGAAATATTAATCATGAGAGAGAATCACTGATTGGCTGTCTTCCACCACAACCAGGGCATGTGCCTCAACTAGGAATTAAACCATGATCTCCAGTTCATAGGTCTGGAGGTCAACACTCAAACCCTGAGCCACACAAGTGGGCAAATTCAGGTGCTTTGTAAATTTACCTCAGGCTTGTTAGCACGTAAGGAATCAAGGTCTGACTGCATTGCATGACAGTAGAAATTAATTGCTGGGATTACTAATTACTCATGGATTTCTAAAAATATTACATTTACTTTAAAACTAACTCTTGTACAAAGGAACTGAGTAATACTGTTTTTGTTCATTCTTGGCCAATAACAATAATAGTGCAGGCATCATGGTGGCTTTTGAATACACTGCTTCCAGTATGGTCCTATGTTTTGGATTATACCAAAGCTCTTAATAGTTACTCAGTATCTTTGAATAACTTAAAATATGCTAATTCCTAAATAGAAAACACACTAATCTAAACAAAGAAAGAAATCATCATAAAAGAAAAAAAATACTAACAAAATAATAAACATTACTCAGAGCAGAAAAGAAACTTGAGAATTTTAATTTTCAGAGCATACTGAATACTAGTTTGGAACAATTGAATAAGTGCATATTATGTTACTGGAAACAAGTTGACAGGCTACTGCGAAGGTCAATGGTATGTAGTGGTACACCATAATACATTACACAGTAATATGAGAAATAATTTTTTTAAAAAGAGGTCTATATTCATGTATAACACAGACAAGCAGTTCATTATAACTTATAATAAGCCTCAAGTGGTAATTTACATAACTATCGGTGGTAATTTTACTTTAATTGAAAATTCCCTCCATGTAAAATGGTAGTGAACAGTTTACATAACCATTAAATATTTAGATATAGTTAATGCACATATATTTTATTAAAAATAGTAAGAATTCTTTAAATATATCAGATATATATATATCATATATATATATATATACACTGTGTTATTTGTATATTATGTTTTACAGATAGAAAAATTAAGATTAAACAATTGCTTTTAAAGTACACCCTAAAACTCAGTTTTTTTGTTTTTTTTTTTAGAAAATAAGCAAAATAATGATACCTATAAATATAGTGACTATTAGAAATAAATGCATCAATACATATAAAATGATTTGTATAGTCCCTTCCCCAGAATAATTACTCAGTGACAATTAGGTATTATTGTTACAGAATTGGAAGGTTAACCAATTTATTTTAATTTTAGAAAATATGATAGTAGTAAAAAGTAGAACGTGGAAGCATGTAGATAAAAATAAAATGCATTAAATCTTATTTGTTATGAAGAACAAGACTGGGGAGAATGCAGAACACCATGTTTTTACCTTTTAATTTAAGTCCTTTTTAACTATTTAATGTTTAAACATACTCAGATGTAGGTAAAATTACTTCCTTGAAAATTTTCTTCCATTGCCTAGGTTTGTTTATTCTGGATCTCCTAAGCCTGTACATAATAAGCATTTAGTAAACATTTGTGGATGTGTAGATTATGAGAGAATAATCTGTAAAATCTTAATTATGTTTCTCACTCTCACCACTGGCTTTGAAAATAAGTTTTTACTATACTTTGAGGGCCCACAGTAGCAAACCTTTCAGAGTCCAACAATAACTTATTTCCTTCTTTATTTTAGTGATCACAATGCTGTGTAAAGATAATGAAAATATTATTTGTTCATTTTGTCTATATGTGTTCAGTTTTGTTTCATAACTCTTAGCAATCTTTCTGAGAAACAAATATGTTACAATGATTGGAAATTTGGTCATCATCCCTGGATTCTGCCAAATCCTGCCATTAGCTTTCTGGTTTATCATTATGTCATTCAGTAGTTTTTACACATAATTTGGGAATAAAGATAATGGTTCTTCTGATTACTTACCTAAAGGAATATAGCAAAATTCTCCCTCAGGTCTTTGAAGAGAAACATTGAGATGGAGTCCTGGCTTTATTATTTACTGAATAAATCTAAAACTTAGTTTCTTCCTTTTAATTGCAGGTGGGTGTCGAAGGGAGTAATTATATTTTCTCTAAAGAGTTGTCACAGGCCTTGAATGAAATAAGTGTGTGCAAGTGAATTGGAAACTGTCCAGCACTACATCAATGACAACATTTCACCCAAACTTACAGGAAACAGTGCCAATTATTATTCTGCTTAGGGAAGATATACTAGTGAAATCTGAAAAAAAACAAAACAACAAAAAAAACACAAGTCATAATGATAATTACCATGGAATTTCAAACCCAGAACATCATATGTGTCATGTAATCTGAAGAAATGAATGATATAAAATATTAGTGAGAATAAAAATTTTAAAAAGTTTTCATAAACTTTGTTAGTAATCAATGTCATATTCTGGTAATTTATAGTAATTATTCTTTTGGAGAAAACTAGAAGTAACATTCTATAGGTTTGGGGAGAAAATATTAATCATAAAAATACGTTGGCCTAGGAGATTTGACCTTTACTTTATAAAGAAAGCTTAGAAAAATTAACTTACCAAAGACAGTCGTGACTTTAATTGTTGTAAGGTACCCTTATGTGTACAGAGCACTTTATGAAATGCTCTTTCATAAATTTCATGAAATGCAATTTCAAAATTGCATCAGACTACTATTTTCATAAACTGTAGCAACATCCTGAGTCAGAATATATCCTAAGAGTCTTTACTTGAAGAATAATTTTGAAGCATGAAATAAGGAAAACGGTGCTTGCAGAAAAAAAAAAAATAATAAATTGTTACCTGTGCTTCCACCAAAACAGGAAAATGCAGTTCTGTATTTAACCTATATCTTAGATTATGTTCCTGAATGATACTCTGCCTTTTTCTGCAACATCCGGCAAATCAAACTTTAACTATTTACAGTTTCTTTCCTCCTTGAAATCGCAATAACAACTCTTTTCCTGGGGGTAGGAGAAAGAGGTTATGTTATAAATGCTATCTTAAAATAAGCATTTTATTTATGCTGTTTTATTGAACCTAGAAAAGGTTGGAAGTGTTGAAAACTATTCAGGACCTTATGCCATCTGCCCTTATTTCATATGTTCCCTCATATGAGTTGGAACAAAGGAGTGGGCTGGATGGAATTAAAGAATGTATATATATAAAAAAAGAAAGTAGTGATCAAACGCTACTGATAAGGGAAGCCAGTGTGCTCCTGGGTGATGTGTGTATTCAACTCCAGGCTGACTCCTCTTATGCTAATACAGCCAATTTCCTCTTTTATTTCATTTCTGGAGCCTGAATCTGTGATCTCTGATAAGGTTCCCAAGGATACCGCCTTCACTCACCGCCAGGGAGGGGGCTGGAGGAGTGGGTGATGGAGATGTGTAACTCGGAGAGAGCACTACTGGATGAATAATTTAAAGCTCCGCCCGGAGATTTGAGGCAAAATGCAGAGATAAGACACACCACAGGGTCTTCTCTGTTTATTCAGAGCTTCATCTTCCAATGACAGCTGACCTCCAAGGTCAAGGGTATGATGGGAAATGGGAAAAAAAAAAACAAAACAAAAAAAAAAAAACACTGGGAAAAGGTACCGCACATCCCAGAAGAAAATAACAATTTACTTTGTGTCAAATGAAACATTGATCTTTTTATTTAACTACTTTTTTGTTGCTGTTCATCAATGGGAAAACCTATGACTGAAGGAACTTTGCATAAACCGCAATATAGTCCCATGATATGGAGACTCTCCCACAAGCTCTTTCTAAGCAGCTTCAGCTTGACATGTTTGAACATTGTTTCCTAAGGAAATGTTTAAGGTCAGGATGAACTCTGAGTACCAGAAGTGTGCATTGCTTCAGACCTCAAGTGACAAACATAGTATCTGGATTCAAAGACAGCTTGCTCGGTAGTTTCTCTTAGGCAACAGATATGTTTCCCTCGCTCCCTACCTTGTTAACTATGCACAAAGGGGGGGGGGGAAAGCTGTGCTTCTCCTCCTCATTATATTTTTCTGGAGCCTTACAAAATCGCATACACTGAACCTAATCAAATCTTTGTGTTTTTACTAGTTTGCTGCCTAAATCCCTGGATCTAATACCTCTTTGCAGTTCAGAAAATGCGAAGCCATTTGTCCTGGCTGGAACCATGTTGTTAGTGTTAGGATCTTACAAATTCTGACAATAAGACATGCACCTCAGAAAGCCCTGCTACCCATGATCAAAACCGTCTGCTTTGTGGCTCCTATTTGTTTCCACAGAATACAACCATGACCTCTGCGGAGAGAGGGCCAATGTCAAATGCTTCTCAGGGCTGGTTTACATTTCCCCCATAGTCAGAAACTGCTGTTTCTGCTTTCCTCTGTTTGAATGTTACCCGTGTTTTCATTCCTGAGCAATCATACCTTTTATCTTTTTTAGATAAACATGAAAACATACTAAGGTCATTGCTGGGTGAGAGGTAAGATGTGCGTGACTGCCACCCAGCCTTACCGTGTCTTCCCCCCCTCCCCCCCTCCTTGATAAACACTCCTGGAGGGTTCCAGTGGAGTGAGACAAGGTGTATGATTCACAGGCTGGCCACATCAAGTGCCCGTACAGGTTGTCCCTCCAAGGGCCCCATTAGCGTGGCGCCAGCCTGGTTGGGTTTTAGCACGCACTTTGCCCATGTCCCCCTTTTTTTCAACATTCTTGTTTTTATGTTTAGAGTCTATCAAAGCAAATGCAAGGTGTGCTACATTTTATTGCTTCCTGGGTGCATTTCATGCGTTTTTGCTAAGGTTTAAAAGAAAACCATCCCTATTATTCCTGGCCTGGCTCCTCCTCCTCCTCCTCCTCCTCCTCCTCCTCCTCTCCTCCTCCTCCTCCTCCTCCTCCTCCTCCTCCTCCTCCTCCTCCTCTTCTTCTTCTTCTTCTTCTTCTTCTTCTTCTTCTTCCTTTTCTTTTTCTTTTGTTTATTTTATCTTTCTCTCCTCCCCCCCCCCCTTTTCCTGAGTAGCAGGAAGAGCAATGGGAGACAGAGCACAAAAAACAAAACACAAGCTAAGCTGACACATAAAGTCTCCTATTAGAATGGGCCCCGGAGGGCTACAATTGAAACTGAAACACAAACTTTTGGGACAATAATGGGATATGGACCTTTAACTTAGCCCTATGGCAATCTTCTGTTACTGACTCAGAAATCAGATATGCAGTTTAACTTTGATATTGAGGATCATTTGTAAACCAACAAGGTATAACTTTGATTAACCACTAGTGAGAATGGCAAGGAGGTTATTATTTGACCCTTTCATCCATTTAGTTTTTATATGTCAACAGATTATACTTTACAATAAACCAAAGAGAAAAGTGAATATTCTGCTAGGTGCTTACTAAATTATATTTCTAAAATGTGGGCTAAATATTGCATATAATCAATCTATATACATGATATTCATTTTATTCTAAAAAGGGACTTAGTTTATAAAAGTATTTGCTGTCTAAGGGTAGGTTTCTGCTCATTTTCCTCCCAAACTACTACTACCTATAATTTATTTATTTGTTTATTTTTACTTTTAAAGTGGCTAATACTCAAATACAGAAGTTCAGATTTTCAATTAAAAGTGATATTCAAATAAAGGAGGACATCAATTAAAAATAAAAACAAGTTTAGATCCATAAATAGGTTAGACTATGAGATAGTGTTCAGCTAAGAGACCCTACTTCTCAAGTCTGTTTTTAGAAAACAGATTTCCTGCTTAATAAAATAATAAGAACTTAGTTCATTTTTATAAATGTATATACTAATAATCACAATATTAATTTGGTACAGACATTAAAGATAGCCTACTGAATACTTTTTCAGAATAATTAGTGGCAAAGACTGTACTGACACTTCTATCTCCTCCTAGACTGGTGGTCTCTTTATCTGTCCTCAAATTATTTTTGTTAATATGATTAAAGGGGACAACTGCCAACTGTCATCTCATGGACCTGATAAAGGGCCAGAACCTATCCATGCTCCTAAGACCCAGAAGTCCCTGAGCCTCTGATTCCTCTTTTCTAGAAATAACTCAACTGCTCTACTCAGACCTCAACTTTGAGAAAAGCTTAGGCTAAAGGATTCAGTGCACAGGCTGAATAGGTTAGATAAATTACCCAAGCATTAAGCTTTTACATTTTTTAACATTGTTAGTTAAAAAATAATGTATTTCAACTACAAGAGAAGTTAATATTGATGATGACTATGAGTAGAATTATGTATGAACAGACAGATGAGGGAACAGGGGAAAGGACCTTACAGGTATTACGAACAAATATCTGTGTTTACCTAGTTTTAATTTAAAAGAATGAAATAAAAATAAAATAAATTTAAAATGGCAAGAGTTGTTACTGCTATAGAAAAGACATTTGAACTGTTTTAGCATGGATGAATTAAATTTACAAATTGTTAATTAGAATTTTGGATCCTTAAAGAATATTGAGTTTGATTTATTCATTTTAAATTTGAAGTACCTGGGGTTTTGAGAAATCAGGTGTTGTGTCCAGGACCGCATAACTAGTTTGTAGCAGAGCTGAGATTGAACTCATATCTCCTTTTTTCCAATACAAATGTAGAGAAGTGGGAGATTTAGAGGCAAAGGCATATACATGAACCTTTCTTTTTATTCCAGAGTCTCTCTGAAAATAACAATGGATACTTACTCCTGCAACATCTTTTTCTGAAATGGCTTTTCAACATTCATCTAGTCTAACAATATTTGCATTCCTCAGATTATCATAATCTCTGATTTCTAGCCCCAAATCTATGATCCTTACGTAAGAAAATATATAACTTTCAGTTTTAACAAAAATAATTTTGTGTAACTTAATATTACACATTCTCTAAATTTATCTGGGAATATACAATATATCTTTTAAATTAAAAAAAATAAATGTTTCTATACCTTAATTTTCAGAAACCACCAATCAAAATAAAACAAACAAATAAACAAGCATTAAGCCTATATTATTGATGTATTATTACTATATGTACCTGAGTTTTGACTGTCTGTCCATTTAATGTGTTTTAGATATGTATTCAAATTTACTCAGGGCCATCAATTGCTGCATAGAAGATTCTTGGCACCCAAGATGCATTATTTGTCGGTTTCTTATGACAGGGACATTTTTACTGAGTGTAATTGTGCAAAGCACTTTACTCCACCTATGGGAATATTGGCAGTGGGGGGTTTAGTCATTAAATTAAAGAGAACCACATTGCTCTCAGCTCTTTCCTGTGGAAATGAATCTGGCTGTCTGTGCCATAGCCTGTTTTGCTTCCCCTGGGTGAATTAATCCATACATAAAACCAAATCTGTGGGGTGGTTTCCCTCTTATCTCAACTATTTGGATTTGGTTTCAGATTTGGGAAATTGGTTTGATCTCAGAGTTTAACTTTCAAGGTCACTCTTTTTTTTCCTGCTGCACTCAACATTGCTAAAACATCAATCAGTGTATGCAGTCTGCTTAAAATACTATAGTTCATTATTGATATTTATGCATTGTGATCATTTGTAATATATTAGTATTATAAAATATTACTTTATGTAGTCTTATGAACTATTATTCTACACACTATTTAAGATTGAATTTATGTCTTAATTCATTTTTGAAAAACTAAAAAAAAAAAAAAAATTCTCCCTACAAATTCATTCTTTGTAAACATCGATTCTTACATTTAGTTTTACTTATATGGTATGTGTTAGTTAAAATATTAATTTTAGAGGTCAATGGATCTGGAAAAGTGTGTATTATAATTGCCTAATTATAGTGGGGGGGGGCGGGTTTCCGTGCTCACTCAGTAAAACTCTTCCACTTACAGCTTTGTTTCTTCCTCTCTCAAAGAAACAAACAAACAAACAAACAAACAACTCAGTATCATTTATAATAAACATTTTTCTGTCAGATTTTATTCTCTTTTTTAACTAGTACTTTTGTGATATACATTTATAAAGAAGGGTGAGACTAGCAAATGCTCCATAGCTTTGCTATCTTAAATCCTCAAAATAACTATACTTTCTCTAAAACCAAATCGCACATCATATTTTTTCAGAATTAAGTTTTTATAAGTTAAATGAAGCTAGTAGCTAAAAGTGTAGTTTAGTCTTGCATAAACAGACATTTCAATCTTAATGTTGCCTCTTTTTTTTTTTATATTTGGAAGGATATGGCTTTGGGAAAATCTTTTTAACCAACTTAAAAAAAAGTAAAAAGTTTGTATGTTTTAGCCACTTTTCATTAAACAGTATCTAAATACATCTCTTCCATCTAGTTATGAGTGAGTCTTAAAAGGGAGCACCTTAACCAATCTGAATCATGACCTTCGAAGGTTTAATTCTCTTCATTGTGATATTGCTACGTTTGTTATTCACCTAACTCTTCCTGTTCTTCCAACCAGAAATGGATAAGTGCTGGCTGAGGCTTACAACTTGGACTTTTACTTATAAGAGGTCCTGAGAATCCTTAACTGAAAGTTAATAACCCTCCATGCCAGTGCTCTGTGAATAGGACTCACATTTCCTATTCTTCAACCTACCCAACAGTCACTTGTGTTTCAGACACAAGTTTGGATTCCTTGGATTTTACACAACAAAGATTCACACGGAAAATAAGACATGCAATAATCAATGGTGGAGTTTGTCATGTTTTATAAGATATTAGTTTGCTTGTTAGTCAAGGAAAACATAAAATATTTACAAACCTGACTTTAAATTTATCATACAGCATTTATTTAGTATTAATTAAATAGTATTGGTTATTAGTATATTTTAAATATATTTTCAAAATTACATATAACAACAAAAACATAAGATAGCTTTACAAGATGATATCTCTTTTTTAGACTAAAAATGTAAATTCAGATGTTGCTAAACTGGCAATCTAAATCTTTCTGGGGAAATAGCCATAAAGAGGATAGTTTTTGAAACAGTATATAGTTAGAAAATAGTCATTGTTTTATCTTGTAAAATTATAGATGGTTTCATATAATAATTCTTCTAACCAAATTAAATCATTTTGACAGGATCTTTCAAAAACTTTGTATTTATTTGTTTAATATTTCTTGAAACATTTAACTTTATTGAGAACAGAAAATATGAAAATCCCACTAAGTATTTCTAAATAAAAAACAAAAATAAAAGCAACAAAGTAGACAATTAGAAATCATTTTCATTACAAAATACTGAAAGGATTTTTGAAGCCCTGAAATTTCATGTATTGACAAATAAGCCAATTTTTGTAATTTTTCTTTTTTAAACAAGACAAAATGAGAAACAAATTGAAATGACATTCTTGTGCTTGTATAACTAAAGCAATTCACTAAAGCAATACTACTTTATTTAACATGCCTTCTTTGGAAAAGCCTTACGTCTTAAATTATATAATTAGGCAAATAATTAGAAGAAGAAAAAAGAGAAGTAGATAAGCAAATTAAAAACTAAAATATTTAAAATATAGAATGTGAGCGCCTAATTTGGGGTTTCTTTAAATGTTATTGATCATGAGATTCTGAACTCAATAAAAAGGGCATAAAATGCTAGATATTAAAAAGAACACTAATAATAAAAAAAATGCCGGCCAATATTACTTTCATCCTTTTTCTCTGTACCAGTGATATTTTTTACACACCCCAATGCCTTATTGAGTCAGTGTCATATCCTGTGTAACTGCATGATACATTTTTTTTATTTGGTTCCACAGGATGCAAGACTGACATTCTGATTTCCCAGAGAAGATATGGATTCATAACAAAGGGCTTAAAATTAGGGTGTTTTTCCCCATCACTATTGCAATTACAGATGACACTCAGTTTTCAGAACAAAATTATCTGTAGTTTAATTTGATTCTGTCACATGTTTAGAGGTTGAAATTTAACTTCACTGATAAAAAAAAAAGAAAAAAAAGAAAACTTCTTGTGGATAAAACTTCAAGATGAAGTGACAGATTAAACAGCCAAGGCAATATCAATACCGAGCAGGTACAAATGACACAGCTCTCAGGATGGAACAGTGGAAGGGACAAGGAGCTCTCCTGGAAACTCTTACATGGGTTCACAGTCCCTTCTCTGAACATGATAGTGGCCACATTTTCTTGCTTATCTAATAATATGTTTTATTTGTTCAGAGTAAATTTTAGTGATACCATCCTGTGATTGTGGTGGAGCATATTTTTCTTCATTCCTGGTTATGAAAAAATAGAGCAGGAGAAGTTGGAGAAAGCAGGGTGAGATTTGAGTGGCTCAATAATTATATCCTAATTGAATAGCCAACCTCTGACCCTCAGATTGGACAAAGAAGAACAAAGTGGACTATCTATTGTAGTTAAGCCTGAGGCTTCCCTAGAATCTGAGTGTAAAAACCCTTCAGCACAGTCATCAACCTCTGGTGAACATGGTGAAGGTGAGGGTGGGCATATGGTGGGAGAATCATCAAATAAACCACTTCCTTTCCCCCCCTTCTATTTAGATTCTGGTCTTTAGCATTTTAGGAAATTAGTACTGAAATTACCACTACGAATAAATTAAATTCAACTGCTAGAGAGAAGAAACACAATACTCTTAAAAGTAAGATGAATATTCATTTGATTAGTTTTTTGTTGTGTTTTTCTGCTTCCCAAATCACTTTATATTTATATAACACTGTTGAGTATTAAGGAGTGGTAATAGTAACAGTTATCTCTGCATGATAATTTCACAAAATCCTTGTAAAACACAGAAAGGTGATATAATAATTTCCGTTTAAGTAATTGGAGCAGATAGGCTATGGAGGCTTAGAATATTAGGTAATTACTCATAAGGGTTTTTACTCTGATCCAGTGCCTTTTTAAAATTTTTATTCTGTTTCTCTAAAAATAGGTATTTCTGAGCTCTGTCCTTGACCAGAGATTGTTCTCTTTCTCCATTTTCTGCCTTGGAGATTTTACCTCTTCCAAACCCAGTTCTGCCTTTGAATACTACTCATTAGTTGTTAATAGTAAGATACTTTTCTCAACACATTTAATTACTTAACTTGTCAAATAAGTATGCTATGGATACAGTATATTCAAGCAAGTATGTCATAAAATTTATACCTTCCTCTATGCTTAGCAAACAGTGATTACTTAGTTAAATTGCTCCCCTCATGCCCATCATAGAGTAAATGTTGTCCTTATAAGGTTTAACAAGAAATGTCCACAAAATAGGATTTGTAACAGAAGTTTTCACATTTCTTAGACAGTCATGGAAATGGAGAAAAGGAGTAGAGTTAGACTCCAAAGGAGATGAAACTGTACTTCACAGCATTAACCAAACTCAGGCTAAAGCTTTTTAAAAAACAATAAATTAAAGCTTTAAGATTGCAAGAAATATATTTTATAAATAGGTCTTAAGAAATAAGATATCCATAGTCAAATTTATTTGGTGCTAGGATTAAACAAAACAAAACAAATGGGTGCTCGGGTTTTATAAAAATGCAATTTATTCCATAAAGGGGGAGATTATTATCCAACTGCAGTCGTAACCAGTTTCCTTCCTACCATCTGAACGCTTGTTTCAACCAAGTTTTTTTTAATTCACATTTTCCTGTGTTTTTCTTCTTCTTCTTCTTCTTCTTCTTCTTCTTCTTCTTCTTCTTCTTCTTCTTCTTCTTCTTCTTCTTCTTCTTCACTAAGTCTTCATTGAAATTTAGCATAAGACCCACTCATAGTAAACAGGTTTTCACTTTGCATTCCTACAGCACTGATACATGTTATTTATATAATATTATGTTGTAATTGCTTAACTCTGCCTTTATGTATATAAAATAAATGTATTTATTTTGTCATCTAAAATGCTGTATGCTACCCTAAAGAAACTGGTTGGTTACTTATTTGTATTCCTAAAGACTTCGGTCAGTGTGATGACTAGAGGAGACATTTCACAAATGCTTGACAGATTAATACATGTGTAATTGAATCAACCCATGGGAAACAACTAGATTAAGAATATCTGCATGGAGAAAAGTGTAGAGAGCCAGGTTGGAGCAGTGAGTGTTGTTAATTATCTCAGCACTGACTGGGTTGCATTAACTAGAAGGCTGGTGTGTGTTAGGATCTGGTGAAGGAGTGTTTCCTAATTCAATCTACTCATCAGCAAACAAGGAAGGAGACTTTGCTTAATTTGTGATGAAGTATTGAAAAGGACATTACTGGATGTCTAAAGATAGGGCAATCCTGCTCTATGAACTCAACAAACTCTGGTAAGCTAAAAAAGTATTAGTGCTGTGGCAAAAACGGATGTGGAAGAGACATCTTACACCTTCACCTGAAGAGTTAAGTTTACAAAGTAATTTTCAGTCAAATTGAAGAATTTGCAGCTCTCTTTTCATTAATTTACTTGAAACTGAGGGGGGAAAAATTCAAACTATTCCTACTTCAGCTAACTACCAAACACTATCAGTGCACATTTCTATTGTCAAAGAAAAGCATAAAAGTTAACAACGAAAACAAAAACACAGAAATTGTTAGATATAGGAGCCATGTGTGTTTTCCATTAGAAAAGAAATAAAGCTAACAGTTAATGTCAATCAGCTACAGTATCATCAAGAGAAAGAGTAAATTAGGAAGCCATGATCCTAATCCTGTGTTACATGCCATTGAGTTCTCTGAGATCAGTTGACCTGGAAATTCTATGAATGTCACTCGATGTCCACAGTGTTGGTCCTCATCAGCCCTGCTTAGCTCCTGTAGACTCCTGCCTAAGGCATCTTTTGTGGATTCAATCCATCTCATATTTTTTATGCATCTTCCTCTTTTCCTGCTGCCTTCTATTTTTCACAACATTATTTTCTTTTATAAAGAACCTTGTATTTTCATGATGTGCCCAAAATAAGACAGCTTCAAATTTGACATTTTTTTATCCAGCGATATTTCAGGCTTAATGTGCTTTTGGACCCACCTGTTTTACTTTTATTACTATGACTCTTATTACTCTATGTTTATAACTCAAACATGACACTAACAAGCTTATGCCTAATTTGCAGAGTTAAACAGCAAACAAATACAAAAGGTTAAGTGCTGACATAAATGTGTTCTGAGGAATGGTGATTGACATAGGAATAGCAGAATTTGTATTCTTAGTTGGAGCAGTCCAGTGGAAATCATTACCTTTCTCCCCATGAGTAGAAGAAAGTTTTATTTGTGGTATAAGTCCTACTCCTTCCAGATGTCTAAGTACCTCCATACAAAGCCAGGAAAGAAAGCATTTCAAAGAAGCGCTGAGATCTCTGTTGTGTGTAATGGTCACTATGAAGACTGGTGCAGGAAACAAAGCAGAAATTCTCTGCATATTCACGACAGGATTTTGATTTTTCTTCAGCTTGGGTGCTCCTAAACAACCACAGCTCTCATAACTGCTCATACTATATGCAGTGAAGGAATTGCTTATATTCAGTAACTTTTATTTTTTTATTTTTTTAAATAAGTTTTTATTGTTCATATTATTACAAATGTTCCTTTTCCCCCCCCCACCATTGCTCTCCTCCACCAGGTTCCCACCCCACCCTCTGCCCTTTCCCCACTCCCCATTGTCCTCATCCATAGGTGCACAGTTTATGTTCAGTCTCTTCCCACGCCCCCCTCTCCCCTTTTCCCCAAGAATCATCAGTTCACTCCCCTTCCATACCTCTGATTCTATTATATTCAACAGTTACTATTATTCATCAGATTTTTTTTTTAATTCCCTTGGTTTTTAGATTCACTTCTTGATAGTTACGTATTTGTTGTTCATAATTTTTATCTTTGTTTACTTTCTCTTCTGAAAGAACCCCCTTCAGCAATTCATATAATTCTGGTTTGGTGGTGATGAACTCCTTTAGCTAGAGAGAATATTAAAAGAAGCAAGAGCAAAGAAGGCAGTTACCTATAAAGGAGCACCTATACGATTGTCAGCTGACTTCTCAACAGAAACCATGCAGGCCAGAAGGGAATGGCAAGAAATATTCAAGGTGATGAATAGTAAGAACCTACAGCCAAAGATAATCTATCCAGCAAAGCTATCACTCAGAATCGAAGGTCAGATAAAGAGCTTCACTAATATTCAGTAACTTTTAAAAACAAGTTCTCAAGATGATGTAACCACATCCATGTCATTTCAGAGGAGCAAGACTGAATCTATCCCCAACATCTGTCTTCTTTCCCCTGTTCTGCATTCCCTCCTCTTGTTATTGGAGGGCAGCTAATGCCTCAGTATTTCCAAACTCGAGTCTGTTTCTTAATGACAACAAATTCATTTGTGAATAAAGCTCAACATCTACTATACTTAGATATTAAAGATTCCCATGTATATTGGGCACAGGGTGATGGCAGTGCTCAATCACTTTATTAGCTCTAACAAATCTCATTTCAATATAAATACAAAAGTAGCCCAGTGTTAGTTTAATATGTGAAAGATTATTTCTATTTTTATTTAAAAGGGAAAAATATTACAAGAAAGTCTGCTCTTGAGCTATTAATCAAGAAACATCGAAGTCCAAAAATACTGCACTGGAACTTAGTGCATAAAACAGTTTTAATTTCTCAGAGCCACACCATTTGCCCTTTGAGCTCACATGCAACAATCTCTTATTTTGGTCAGATTTTTTAAGGAAATTAAAGTGCCATACTGGGAATAGGCCATATCAGAAGAAATAGATGCAATAAATGTCTCCAGATAAAAAACAATTAAGGATATTAAATTGATTAAAGCAGATCAAAGGGAGTTAAAGGGGATAAAGAAAAACAATATCCCTAAGGACAAATAATTTGGGAGTGAGTCAGGCTGGCCCTAGAGGGAGAACAGTGGGTGGTTCTGTGATAAAAGAACTTGACAGTGCCAAATCTCAAATAAATTTCCTGCAAACCATTACAAATAAGTTAGAAATCTGACCTTGATGTTTATTTCTCATGATACCCCAAAGTATATGGGTGCTGTTGTTTCATCTTTCTCTCTCTTTTTCTCTCTCTCTTTTTTCATAGACACACATACAATGTTTCTGACAAAAGGAAATTAAGGTGCTTCTTAACCTATACAGCAAGTTAGATGAAGTGGGACTAGTCTTCATAACAATATTAGTCATAAGACTATGTCTAAACTGAGAAATATTGAGTAAACTCTAGTTATTGGTTGGAGACACCAATTTTATTATTAATCCCATGTCCACATAAAATTATCCTTCATTGGGATCTGAAAACTATTTGCCAACTATAAAGATCAGTCAACTAATGATCAGCTATTGCAATTTCTATCTGAAATTCTCAGCTACCATTGGCAGTACATTAGTTGCCATTGTTGTTATTATTATTATTATTTGTGAGGGGATTACTGCTGGATAATGATTCAATTATATAAGCTAGTGGTTATTGTTCCCAGGAAGGTATGAAAAGGGTCAGTGTGAGAATCAAGAATGATCTCTTGGGTTTGATCCATGTAGGTAGACAGGATGATACCTGGAAAATGCCTTAGCTCTAGCAGATTTGGTTCAGTGGATAGTGTTGGCCTGCAGACTGAAGTGTCACAGGTTCAAATCTGGGTTGCAGGCTGGATCCCCTAGGGAGCATGAGGAGACAGCGGGTCAGTGGTTCTCTCCCATCATTGATATTTCTATCTTCTTCTCCCTCTCCCTTCCTCTCTGAAATAAAAAAAATATATATATTTATAAAAAAGAAAATGCCGTATTCTAGTCATTGCTCTCTCTGATCAGGAGTCCCTGCATGCCCCCTGCACTATGGCCTTGAGGATAGATATTTGTTTTATGGAGCTCATGCTGTCTGCAGCTGGCACATACTGTTTTTGGAGGCCTGCCATATGCCTTAGTGGTATTAAAGTTTGTTGAACTTTGGTGTTTCATTGAGTATGGGAGGGTGTTATAGAGACTTGAGCTTTGAAGTCATCATATGCACTAGGAAGAGGAGAGAAGAATTGCTACCTTATTTACTTTATGAAAGAGCACATCTGTGTTGCTAATCAGAATATGGCAAGTTGATGGTAAGTAGTTATCTTTTAGAATGAAACAAGATAATTAAATTAAACAAAAGACCTTGATGAAAATAAGTACTCATTATTTTTTTTTTTGGGGGGGGGTTCTTTGTAGTGGAGGATGTCCTGGATATGGACAATGTGCAAATCAGTGGTAGAAATGCCAAGTAATTTCTTCCAGTGGTAGAAATGGCCAGCAATTAATGCTGAGCAGCATCAAACAAGTATAGAGACCTCAACAACAATGAAAAAGAGGTGGTTCTGAAACCACTTGAGATAGGTTAGTGTGAGCACAATATCCCATTAACAATTTCACTGAATTGACACACTACCTTTGGGTTACAACAGCATCAATCTCAACCCTAATCTATGAACACAATCATATGCCAACAGAATTTCAGAGGTTTGAATTCATGTTCTTGGCTAAAATCGAAATAAGAGAAGTCTGGTGTTTGCAAAAAGGATGTCAGTAAAAGAAATGCAAATATTGGAATCGTAATTTTTTAGTCTAGCTTCTTCACCTGCTCATTGTCCCAAACAATTGTCCACCGTAGTCTTCCTAAGACCAGGGTCCATTTTAGGTTTATATTTGTATATAGAGTCATAGGATGTTGCAACACTTTACATCATTTTTCAGCATTGTATTTTACATTTGTTTGTGTAATTATTTGGAGTCTTTGTGTCAGCTTGCATAAGTCTTAATACTGGGAAATGACATATATATTCTTTCTCATCACTGCATTTGTAAGTCCTAACACAGCTCCTGGCACAAAGTAAATTTTCTATTCCTATATTTTGGATGAATAATGAAAGGATAAATACATCCATAAATGACTGAAAACATTCAAGAGTTTGTTGAATTTAATTGGAAAAATTTAATATCACATAGTTCTATATAATATTTTACATAACAATTTCAACTAGCTATGTAATAGAAATATTTATTAAATGAAAGGTTTAGCTCATAGAATTGGCTTAAGAAATGACAATATTTTGGTACACACTCACATGAGAGATTTTCCACTGATCTAAGATGCTTTTCCAAGTACAAATTTGATGGAAACATTGGTAGTTGTTTACCTATAGCCTACCCACCCCTGTTAAGAGAATTATGATTTTGTTTGGAAAGTCAGTGGCTACATTTTAAAACCACTCAGGTTATATTACAAATGCAGGGTATCCATGCAACATAGTCCTGACCAATGAGACATGGGTAAGAAGTTCATGGATTTCCATTCCTCCTGAAATAAAGGCAATGCCTGGTTAAAGGAAACCGCACTAGTCATTTGCTTTTATTCTCTTGTCCTACTTGAAACATGGACCTCGGTCTTGGTGATACAGCCACCATTTTAAAACCATGAAGAGGCAACATGAGAGCAGAGCACTACATATTTACAAAGTCAGAGGAGAAAGATGGAAAGAACCTGGGTGCCTGATGCTATTAATAATCCATTGTACCAACTTTTGGCCACTGCTCCTGCATTCCTGGTTTGTGTCAGAACTAAACTTATTTCCCTTTAAACTACTATTCTTGGGTCTTTTGTAGATAAATGAATAAATTGAATAACTAGTATAATATACTCTTAGAATTGGGTGTAAAACATTGCATTTTAAGTAATGACATTTATTAACACATCAAATTAACAAAATAGTACTTTTAATCTATAATAATAAAAGCATAATATGCAAATTGATTGAATGACCAGACAGCAGAATGACCATCTAGAACCCACTATGACACGCCCTGGCACCAGGCCAGCCAAAGCAGGTGCAATGAAATTGGTCGGGGGTGGGGGGGCACCATCACCCCATGATCATCCCAAAGAGGGAAGCCCTGGCCACCAGCTGGTGGGTCGATTGATGGGGGAGTGGAGCTCTGCAATTGCCCCACAGAGGGAGGGCCAGGCCACCAGCCAGTAATGCTATGGGGGATGTGGGGGGTCATCTAATGATCGCCCCACAGAGGAAGGCCCAAGCCAGCCAAGCTATCGCACCCCATGCCTGTCACCCGCAGGAGGTGACTGGTGGTGGGGGTGGGGTGTGGGGAGGCAACACCACACAGATGGCAAGCAGTGAAGCAGTGTCAGTGGTGGGGGTGGGGCCAACTGCCAGCAGTTGGGGGAAGGAAAGCCCCAACAGTTCCTGATCACCAGCCAGGCCTAGGGGCTTTACCCAGGGGGTCCTGGATTGCAAGAGGGCACAGATCAGGCTGAGGAACTCCCCCCACCACCTGCCCCATGCACAAA
The DNA here is from genome assembly GCF_014108245.1 of Pipistrellus kuhlii. Classification (NCBI taxonomy): domain Eukaryota; kingdom Metazoa; phylum Chordata; class Mammalia; order Chiroptera; family Vespertilionidae; genus Pipistrellus; species Pipistrellus kuhlii. The sequence continues at coordinate 120,553,730 of NW_023425404.1, read as the reverse complement.
TTTCGTGCACCAGACCTCTGGTTTAAAATCATTCAGATTATAAATTTTAGTTAAAAAATCTTCTTGGTGCCCTAGCTGGTTTTGCTTAGTGGATAGAGCATCAGCCTGCAGACTGAACGGTCCCAGGTTCAATTCTGATCAAGGGCTCATGCATAGGTTGCAGGCTTGATTCCCCATAGGGAACATGCAGGAGGCAGCCAATCAATGATTCTCTCTCATCATTGATGTTTCTATCACTCTTTCCTGATTTCCCTTCCTCTCTGAAATCAATAAAGATACACACACACACACACACACACACACACACACACACACACACACCCCGTATTTTTCGGACCATAAGACGCACTTTTTTCCCCCCAGAAGTGGGGGGAAAAAGTCCCTGAGTCTTATGGTCCAAAGATAGCCTACACATATACTTTAAAAAAAAAGTTTTTTTACTTGCCCGGCTCTGTGTGGTCTCTGTGTGCTTGCCCGGCTCTAAAATGGTTCTAAATGCTGCTGTTTACTTTACAGGGTTGATTACATGTGTTTATGACTGTGACGTTGGGTTTTAATGCACATAAAATATTTTAGGACACTATTTGTTTCAGAATCTTTTTTTCTTCATTTCCCTTCTCTAAAAACTGGTGCGTCTTATGGTCCGGTGCGTCTTATGGTCCGAAAAATACGGTGTGTGTGTGTGTGTGTGTGTGTGTGTGTGTGTGTGTGTCTGTGTGTGGTGTGTGTGTATTAAAAAACCTTTATAGTGTTGTTTTTACATTTTTATTCAATTTAAAAACTTGTATATGCCCTTAAATATTTATGTTTAAAATATTTTCTACTTTTTTTTAGCATAACATCTTAAAAATATTTTCCTTCCAATCTCTCTTCAGACTACCTATCCAAGTCTATTTTTTCAGGGTAATTGACAGAGTTTCCACTTTTTATATTCCTTTACTGAAGGATTGAGAAACATACAAATGATATACCAAGTATATTAAATTGAAATAAATTGGCAGATTTATTAGAGGGAAGAAATGTATATCTGCACTATGTTCTCTATAGATTTAAAGTTACAACTGCAAAAGAAATATCTGGACAGTTATAACACTATAAATCTCTTATGGTGACAATGAGTTTCCATCAATAACTTTCACTTATAAGAAGAAACTTTTAAACTCACAAGATAACCGAATCTGGATCAGAAGTAAAAGAAAAAACATAAACACTACTCTTATCAGAAAACAGGATAAGGACAGCTACAAACAGTGCAAAATCAGATTAGCAGCATTTTCTAGGAAATAAATGAAAATGCCTGTAAAACAGTGGGAACTTAGGGCAATCACTCCACAGCCCACTCTCATTTCCTAGTCACACTGACCCAATGGAATTATCCTCTCTCCTCCCTCATCCTGTCACATCTCTTTTGATTTTCCCACAAGTTGCTCATGGCATCTGAAGTGTTCCTGGTAACACCTAGCCCGTATTCTAGCCCAGGTTTCCCAATGCATGGAGTTAATGTACACTATATATAGCAGCAGGGATGCCAGCTGTGAAAAAGTTTGTGTTTGAGTTATGAAGCTATGATGATTCATGAAATCAGAATGTTCTTAGATAGACATTCCCAATAAAGAAGAAAGGGTGCCTGCAGCATTGCACACTAGGTGGTATTCTTGCTGGTGCTGGGGTTCTCCCTCAATCCTTCTTGATAATCTAAAACGTTTTCTTCTACACATGTCCAATATCTCTAGTCTTTGTTACTACAGGACTTTACTCTGACTGTAATGGTGAATATGATCACTTCTTACACTCATTTAATGTCTAGGATATTCCACATAATTCATCTTTATGATTTCCAACCCTCAAAAAGGTTCATGGTACAAATATTAGTTTTACAACTTAACAAATTACAACAAATTTAGCAACTTATAACAATACATATTTATTCTGGGTCTAGGGTCCAGGAATGCTTGAGCTGATCTCACGGCTAGGGACCTCACAAGACTACAATTAAGGTATGGATCAGGCTTTATTCTCACTTCAGGCTCATTCAGGAGTTTGATGGTTCCTTACAGTTCAGAACTGAGGCCCTCCCTTCCCATAGGAAGTTTACAACATAGCTGTTTTCTTCTTCAAGGCCTAAGAATAATGTTGCTTTACTCAGGAGGGTCCCAGTCCCACTCTTAAGAGCTTTTGCCTTATTAATTCTGGCCCATATTTGGTAATCTTACTTTTAATGAACTCAAAATTAACTAATTTGGGATTTTGATTCCATCTGCAAAATCTTTTCACCTTTACCATACAACGTAACCTAATTACAGAGTGACACCCATCATATTCACACACTCCCCAACCCCATACACACTCAGCAGGAGAGATTATACTGTTTTCCAAGTGGTGAAATTTGGGGGCTATTTTGTAATTCTATCACAGTCCACCTTCTCGACCAAAAGATATACATCTCCTCCACATGCAAAATACATTTCATACTACTGAAACAACTCAAGGCTTCTGGGTATAATCTTTGAAGTTCATCTCCTCAGGCAGAGATTCTCTCCCTTTATGAATCTATGATAACTAATGAGACAAGACATTTGTCTTTTACATACAAATTTCTGTTATTATTATTTTCAATGTATAAATCAGGGATATGGAGTTCAAGGAAAGATGAGTATCTCAACCCGTAGAACTCTAAAGTCATCAAACTGCAAGTTTACAAGTTAATTTGTGCCACAGTTTCAAAGGATCCTTCTGCACAAATACTTGTCTCATGTCATTTCTCATTTGTGATCACTGTTCCTCTTTACAAACACTCAAGAAGAGAACATAGATCAATATGAAAATGGCTTACCATTGGTCATTTATTGTAATTATTTGAAGGAATATAAGTAGAAATATTTTTAAATATTTAAAAACACTTTAAGATATTTTAAATGGTTTCTTACTTTTGGAACTTTACAAAAAATGTATTTTTTTAATCTATACACTTATTTATTTAATTCTAGCAACTTTAATTGGAACATCATCTCTAGAAGTACAAACACCTCATGAATTCAGCTGTAGGTAGGACATTTCTTAAGTTATGTCTCTGATTATGCAATCAACTTGTATGGGACTGAGATTTTAAAGCATTTTGATTCATTTCTAATTTAGATAGGTCAGTGGTAATTAGGATTGTTATTTCTGGGCACCTTAGCATTAGGGGTTGATGCAATTGGGCCTCAGAAAATATCAGTGAATCAATCACTTCATTGCATCTCTTTGAAAATTAGACATTAATTTTTTTTCCTAAACTTATTAAGAAACGCCAAAAGAAATAATGATACATGTCACAGAGATCACTCTTTTTTTATTATTATTATTTTCTGAGTTACTATTTACATTAGCTGATGTAGCATTCAGTATGTCAAAATCAAAAGCTTATTTCAAAATATAGGACATGTGGATTTTAGTCAATTTCTTAAATTCACATATCACAATTTTCAATTTTTTATGTCAGGTATAAATTTCTTCCTTATACTTTCAGTCATACTTCAAAAACTAAGGACTGGAGTTTCACTGACTGAATGTACATATTCTACCAAAGAATTTTATATGAAATTAGCGTCCTGGTGCATGGATTTGTGCACGTTAAAAAGAAATTAACTAGAAGAAATATTTTATATCACTATTTGCCCAATCTCTATAATAGAAGTGTCAACCAAATTCATGATCAACAATGACAGAGCTAAACACATTCGTGTGATTGGTGCCAGTGAGAGCTTTATATGTATCGCTCATGTGCAAGTCAACTTAGCCTTTTATATATATAAAAGAAACTTGCTTAATTAGACCTGCTTTCTGATTTAGCTAAACTTTTCCAGCCCAATAAAGCATCCTAACTTCTCTTTCAGGTAATTGTCAACAACACAGTAGTAAAAATCAAACTAAAGCAGATTATTATTGTAGAGCATGCAGGGAGAACAAAGGGTAAAATATTTAACTGCAGCAGTGTTTGACTATATTCTGTGCAGTGAAAAACCTGAAGTCATTTTTAAGGTCCACCATTTCTTACTTTTTTTCAGTCGGTCAAGTTTCTAAACTTTCTAAATCTCCATTTTCTGGCTAATGAAAAAAAAATAGGATTCTACCTACCCTCCTATCTACATACACTAGGACTTCTGTGAGGATCAAATGAGATGAGGTATGGGAAAATGCTTCACAGACATTTGGTTAAAGTGTGAAATGCTTGCACCTGGCTATAAAGCAAGTCATGTTCCTGGGATGAAGAAACTCCAAGGAATCTAGTCGCTAGGGAGAGGAAGCCAGGTATTGCTACGTGATGTCATTACCTGGCCCCCACAATGACTGTTTCCAGGCTGGGCTGGGCTATGGGCTACATTTTGTGCCATGGGGTCTCAGCAGTGTTGGTTGTGATTTGGTGGGGTGTCGCTCTGGGGTAGCGGTGGGGCCTGGGTCCTACTCGGGGGAAGCAGAGTGTTACTTTGTCAGTGCCAGGTCCACAGTATCACTTCTTTGTAAATGGCCAATGCACATCACAGCAGCTCCTTCATTGAGCATCTGCTCCCTGTAGTTCAGTGCACATCATAGTGACTGGTGAGACGGTCAGAGGGACACTTAGCATTTTAGCCTTTTATATAAAGATAAACTGGATGACTACATGAAATGAATTCTAACAATAACACAATATCAATTTATCTTTATATTGGAAAATATAATTGAAAAAGTTCTGGTTAGTTTTAACTATTTAAATACCTGTTTACTTACAAGGGTATTTCTGAAAGCTGTGAGTATATTATATGTCTGTGAGTGTGTGTGTGTGTATCATAGTATGCCCATGTATTCATATATAGCACAATGATACTGAATGCCTTGAATCTACCCCTTATTTATTTCTAGATCTTTAGGTCTGTAAATTCCCATTTCAAGTTTCCCACAATTAAAAAAATATATATTTTTTATTGATTTTTTTTTTTTTTTTTTTTTTTTTTTTACAGAAAGGAAGAGAAGGATAGAGTTAGAAACATCAATGAGAGAGAAACATTGATCAGCTGCCTCCTGCACACCTCCCACCGGGGATGTGCCCACAACCAAGGTACATGCCCTTGACCAGAATCAAACCTGGGACCTCTCAGTTCACAGGCCTATGCTCTGTCCACTGAGCTAAACCGGTTTCGGCTACAATTTTATTATACTTAATCATTGCTAATAACTTTCTTCCATAACCATGTCAATGAACTTGAAATTCTAAAAAATTTTCATTTATTTTCCTCTTTGGAAAAAGGTAAAAGAAGTGACCTATTAAATAAGAATTAATAAAAATATGCTGCCCTATGACACCGTTATTCCAAAATTATAATATGACTTTGAAAATATATTTTATTTAGAGTCAGGGCTATAACTGATTTCCTGGTTGACAACCCAGGAAATCACCTATTTTCAGGTCCATAGACAGAGCAAGAAAATAAGAACTGACATTTGTGAGGGTGGTATTTCTGGACCAGGTGATAAAGCCCTTGAGGGCAGGAATTACATCTCTTTAACTCAGTACAAAACTTGTGTACTCTGTAAATAAATAATTTATATGATGGATGAGACGGCACTGTGCGGAATTTGTGTCATGAGAAGATGGAGCCATGACAGGGAAAGATTTGAACCTTAACCCTCATTGTTCCTCTTTTGGAAAAACACTGGTAACAAAGGCAATGCCCAAAAGTCTTTTCTGAATGAAAGCTAACTTTAGGTTGACCAGTTTTCTTTATTATTAAGACTACACCTTTATTTTTGATGTTGTTATTATTAGCACTTTTATCCAGAGACTTTTGTATGGAACAACCCCTGCCTTTTCATGTATGTACCTCCTCTATGATAGAATTGGGCCATATGTAAGTTTAATCAAAAGATAAAACTTGCTCGTTATTGAAACTGTGTGAATCATTCCATAGTCTAGTCTCTTCAACAGTTTTACCTGAAAATACCTGCAGATTGGTTTCCACTGCCTAGTTTGTTCCTTAATTAGCTGGGTTTTCCTGCAGGCAAACACCTGCATAATCTTACCTGCTGGTCCAGGCATGTGAGGAAAGAAAAGCCAACATATATATTCTGTAAAAAGACCCCAAATAAACTCTTTTTCTTTGTTTTCACAACCATATATGCAGATTTGTTATATAGTGAAGTGAAAAGTGGGATCAAGCCTTCTCATATATTTCTTCCTGAAAAGTCAAAGGTAACATAAATGCATTGCCAGACAATAATTTTAAATATTAATTTTAAAAAAAATCAACTACAGGTTTGAAGAAATGAGTGGATTTTTCCCATTTGACAGCTTATCAGTAAGTTGTAGTTTAAAATATTTGTGTGTGTGTGTGTGTGTGTGTGTGTGTGTGTGTGTGTGTGTTTACCCTGGGAGTGTAACTCGGTGATGATAGCCATGTATAATTCATAAAGAAAAATAGATTTAAATAAGCCTGCTCAGTAGTTTGGTGTGTGAAAATTCAACAAGCTAGTTTCTTTTCACTGTGCCTGCAGTCACTTTGCCTCCTCCAAGCTCCCCCATTCCGCATTGTATTTACTTTTTTGTATTTTGGATCATAATATAATTTGTTTCCAAATGTATATTTAAAGAAGGCAACTTTGAGTGACACAAGAACAGCACAGTAAATGAAAAGTAGGATGGTATTTTCATGTAAATCACATTTTATAAATATTTAAATTACTTTCTTTTGCAGAATAAAAGTGCATGAATACTCTTTACATTTGAGCTACAAATTATGCAGAAGGAGTTTTACCTTGTAGAGTTATTGTTCACAACAATGTATATTAAGTTTTTTCTGTTCTTACAAAATTCTTTAAGACTTTTTTACTGACAGGTCTTGAGAAGGCCAGAGATAATCCATCAGAACTTGATAAGAGTGTCATCACACTCAACAACTAAACGACCTTGTATTCATCCTCAAAATTTTCAAATTTGATACCTAGTGAATATCAAAGCCACATTTTACTTGAAAGAGTAGTTATAAAATATACGTCTACAAAAATACCATCTAAATCTTTCTAATTTGGATCCTGCTAATTTAGATTTTTTGCAATAATTTAATGGTGGCAAGGATCCAAAAAAAAAAAAAAAATAGTATGGTTTAAAAAGAAGAGCACCAAAGCATCAAATTTGAGCATTTGGAATCCAAATAGAATGAAATTGTGGTAAAATAAAACTGTATTTTTTATAATCTTATTAGATATCAGAAATCGTGAAAGGTTGGGATATTATTTCTATTAATGTTCAAATGTTTATGAAGAAAAACATACCCAAATTTTTTGTGATGAAACTACAGCCAAAAAAGTTGATAGATTTTTCAATGGTAATTTACCAAGAAGGACAATTAATCCAAACCTAGGTCTGTCTAACTAAAAAATATGTGCATTTAATTAGAAATCATTTTAATATACTTTTATTTTATGTTTTGGGCTACTAACTCTCCTGTGGAAAAGGACTTTTGTATTGAGAGCAATTATTAATTGATAAAGATCTATTTTGAATCATAATTTTTCAGTACCTAAATTTCCATTTATATTTTGGTTGGTAATATAGAATGTACTTACAATTAAAATTGAAAAAGTTTGGTCATTTTAATTTTTCCTCCACTCACTTTAAGTTCTTACTATACCGAAGATGTATCTCTAAAGATAATTTAAGAAACAGGATGGTTATTAAATAAGTTTAAGCGTTCATTATTCTGAATAAACCCTGAACCAATGACCTAAAATTGGATAATTCTGTATTAGATTTTGGAAAATAAACAGCAACAGAGGATTTCATTTGAGCACATGTAACTGTTCTCAGTGGAAGTGGAGTGTCTACCGGTGCAAATGAGGGATTCCTTTCCCTACTGGGTGCTGAGGGTCGAGTTCTTATAATACCTTGAGAGAAAAAAAATATTCTAAGACTCTCCTGGAGAATAGGTGATTTGTATTTGCCTGGATATATGTCCCCCATTTCCCTTAAACCAGCCCTAGAAGATACTCAGATGGGATTCTGTTGACTTAGGAGAAAAGCCAGCATCCCACATTCTGTTCCATGGTGGAGTTGGGTCCAGGGTAGCATCAGGCTGCTTGCAGTCCATTAGTCCATTGTGTGGGGTCCACATGGTCATGAGCCCTGTGGTTGAGTATAGGGGAGTCACCCCCTGCAATAAGAGAGCCAGGAGCCCAGCTGGTGTTTTTTGCATTTGTATGGCAGTTTTTGTTTATGAGTTTATGTATATCAAATCTTCCAGTGCTTGCAGTAGCCATGCCTACTCCAGCCCATGACCTGTCCCCAGGTGTAACTGACAGTAAAGTACCTTCCTGATTTCAGCCAAACTTTACTGGGCATACATCAAAACTGCGGCCCCTTTTTTCTTAATTAATAATCAGGTTCATTTCAATGGTATCAATAGTATCACTTTCCTATTTATACTATAAAATAAAAAGAAAATAAATACATGTTTTTTTGCTGATAGAATATTATGCAGTAGAACCCATTATACAACCTCAAGAATAGTTGGTTTTCAATGACTTCTAAAAACAAACTTTTACAACTTTGTCTTTCCTCCTATAGCCTCAATAATTTTTAGTGACTGAAACACTATGGTTTTAACAAAAGTGTCTTATTAATAGTAAAACCACAATTGGTTGTTTTTCTACCAAAACAGGCATTAGAGTCAATAAGGTGGAATTAAATAATTATAATATAATGAAATAATTTGATAAAACATAAGACATTATTATGAGATTTAAAGCACTTAAAATATTTTTTCCAAAAAAATAACTTATGATTATGAAGATAATAGATACCAAATTACCAAAGGAACCATTCTTTTTCACTTTTGTTGAAAATGTTTGTGGCTTTTGCATTTGTATGGAAGTTTTCCATGTGAGAGTTTTTTAAATTAATATTTCTTTGCTGTTTTGTATTTAACAAATTTGCTAAGTTGTTAGTCAACAAGAATATGATGAAGAAACAGGAGTAACTAGACAATATTATGGCAAAGTCTCAACATAATAGCTGCTTAAATAAAATACATGTTCCTTTTTCTCTGACATACAAATTGAGTTCATGTGGAGGCTCTTTTCTGCAAAAGCCCCTAAGAGTGCAAGCTACTTCTATCTGTTGTTCCATCATTTTTAGGAAATTACCTCTGTTTGCATGGTCCATGGGAGTTCATTAACAGGTTTACTTTAAAAAAAAAAAAAAGGGGGCGGGGGAAAGGGAAGGAAACACCATTTATTTCCTAAAAGATTATGAATTGGAAGTTGTACTTCTGGTTTCCTTCCACATTCTATTGACAAGAACTTATCACATGGACCCTAGGTCTGCAAAGGACTCTGGGAAATGTAGTCTTTAAATAGTCTCAAGCAGTGAAAGTTCTATCATTACATGGTCTTAACATGGTGAGTTTATAAGTTAGTTCTTTCTACTACATGCAGTATTCATAATTTAAAAACGAGTATATACTGCAATTATGTATGCTGCAATGCTAGGTTCAGAAAAAAAATTTGATAACATTTTCAAACTATTTTTTTTAATCAATAGACTTTATTTTGTAGAGAAGTTTATAAGTTCACAAGAAAATTCAGTTGAGGTTACAGAGATTTACCATATATTCCCCCCTCAAATACATATTTCTCATTATCATGTCATATCATTATTCATTTTTCCAAACCCATAGAATGTACAACACCAAGAGTGAACCCTAATGTTAACAGTGACTTTGGGTGCTAACAGGTGTCGGTATAAGTTCATCAGTTTTAACAAATATACCACCCTGGGGTAGGATCTTGGTAATGATGACATTTAAAAATTAAGATTACTTAATTTATCAATCTATTGTCTATCAGCTTCAAATTAACCCTTCATTGTCCTCCTTGTGGTTCCTAATCATTTCTCCCTTACCAGCAGGCATGAAGTAAAGCTTTGTCAGCAAGGGCATTGGAGAGAACCCAAAGGAAGAAGGGGTTCTGCTTCCTGGTTCCAGTGTATGTTCCCTTCTAGCAGGACCTGCTCTGGGTGGTAGCCAGTCATACATGGTACCCCCTCAAGGATTCTCTCCCCCAACATTCAGACAGAGGTTTCTTTCCCACTAACCATTTCCAAATGAGTTTTATGTGGCCACCCCTCCATGGATAGCTTTCCCCCTGCCTGATGGGACAGATTCTTAGTGATTCCTGGTGGCATGAACTCAGAGAATTTCTCCCATCTACTGGGCCATAGTCATTCTCTCTCCACTGAGTTCTGGATCTCAATCTTGGGGTGTGGGTCTTATTCTAGATTTCTTCATTCTTTGGGTGCTCTATTTCAGCATTAGCAGTATAATCTACAATTCATATATTTTTTAAAGTTATCTTTACTTCTTAGTATTCAAACCTCAGTTACTCTAGTACTCTGTTATAGTTAATACATTTACTGAATACATTCAGCTTCCTGATTGGATCTTGCCTGATACAATTAGAAAAGTTAGGCATATTAAAATAGTCAAAAAAGTTTCCCATTTCTTCTGTGAGCTATAAGAGGCAGTATTGGGAAATGAAGACATTTGTGGCATCCTCCTGTCATTATTTTTAGGTTTATGATTAATATTAAAACCCAGATATCCTTAGGATTTTATAAAAGTAAATTTTATGAAACTCAAACTAGACAAAAATAAATTATTTATAAATTAATACTTTGTGTGTCTGAAAACACTGAGAATTCATGGGAATTGAATCCATGTGGGTGTTTAAAAACCCCTATCATTGTTATGCTTTGATATTTCTTTTTCATCAGCATCAGATTAAAAAAACGCAAGCCTTTTGAGTTCTCCAAAAGTTGTTTTTTTACTCCTACACTATGCTCTTTATACTTTTAAGAAAGAATATTCACATTATACAGAGTAATCCCCCAAATGTATACACACTTAACAGTTGATAGCTCAATTTGTGTTTCTTCCTTTTCAGATTTAACCATTGGAATTAATAATTATGTAAAGTGTGTATACATTTTTGGGACACTCTATATAAAAGAAAAATGTTTCATTTTTATAGAAAAATTACTTTTTTTCTGCATAAATTCATAGTGACATGTTGTTTTAGATAGGCTTATTAGCTCTCTGCTATCCCTAGTCCAGATGGAATCTTTGAAACTTTCCAGCTGGGTACTAGAAATATCAGTGAGAACACTTTATAAAATATATCATTGTCTAATCACCATGCTGTACACTTGAAACTGATACAAAATAATGTGGAATATAAACTAATTGAAAATTTTTAAAAGCTATAGCTCTGGAAATTAAGTTAGGTATGATAAAATTTTGCTAACTAAGCTTTCAACTGGAATGTAACACCAGAAAATATCAATTTCTTTTTTTTAAAACTAGCACTTGACTTATGAGAATGAGAGCAGTCCTGTCAAGTTCTTGACATCAGGTGTATAGTTTTGGAAAATGTTTTCTTCTATTCAGTTACATTTTTTTTTATGTGTATGCATTCAGTATGATTTAGAAAAGTCATTATTTATAAATGTGAAATGAGTATTTTATAATTATTTTAAATCTATATTTCTTTAACTAGAAAATAATCTGTTGGTTTTATCAGCAATTTTTGCTTTGAATGTTTTTATAACTGTCATTTTTTTCTCCTTCATATCAATTTTATATATTTTTAAAACTACCTTTTTTATATATTTCTACCTTTTTTATATATTTCTTAATCTCTTCACCTTTTTCATAGATTCTCAACTCCACTCCTCTCTGATAGCTGTCAGTCTGTTTTGGTATCTATAAGTCTGTTTCTATTTTGTTTGTTAGTTTTTTTGAGGGAAAGTAGGTGAGGTTAAAGGAAGGATTAATGGTGATAGAAGGAAAATTGTACACTTAAAACCTCTATACTTTTATTAACCAATGTTACTTGAATAAATTCAATACAAATTTTAAAAAATTAACTTTGGAAAAATTATAAGTATGCTGCAATAACAATGTATTCCTCTTTCAATGATCTCTGTTTTCATACATCTTTTACATTATGAATCAGATATATTTGTACTTATTTTCTATCTTTGAATCAACTGTCTTTGAAGTTCTTCAAGGTTTCCTTTAGGTTTGTTTTTTTTTTTTTTTTCCATTTAGACAAATTTTTTTTACCAGAGAACATTGTATAAATTCAGGACAACCTTAATTAACTTTAGTCAGAACTATATATAGGTAAAAAGGGTAAATGAAATTAATTTTGACAATGGAGGTAGTTGTATATGAAGCTAATAGGTGAGAATTTAAACATGCTTTTAACATTTTTCCAGTATAAAATTTTTCTTTTTAAAATTTCAAGCATCATACCTATGGCCTAGGTATTAATTTCTTTTACATATAGCATCGCTTTTCTTCTACATTTTCAGTCTCCCATAGAGGATACTCTTCAAGATATTTCTGTTGCATCTGTTTCACTTTATTAATTGGAGCCATAAGATAAATGGGCATGCAAAGAATAAGATCTGTCTGTGGAATTCTAGAAAAATGAAAACACGAGTGAGAGTCAGGAAAGAGATGTCTACAACTAACTTTATTATTTTTTTTAATTAATTAATTTATTTTTTATTTTTTAATATATTTTATTGATTTTTTTGTTTTGCCCCCCTCCTTCCCTCCCACACATCCCCTCCCTCCCCAGAGTTTTGTGTCCATTGGTTGTACTTATATGCATGTATAAAAGTCCTTCGGTTGATCTATTATCTCCTCCAGATTTTCCTCCCCTCCCCGCTGTAATTTGACAGTCTACTTGTTGATATACTGTCTCTATATCTATCTTTTGGTTCATCAGTTTATAATGTTCTTTATCATCCACAAATGAGTGAGGTCATGTGGTGTTTCTCTTTCATTGATTGGCTTATTTCACTCAGCATGATGTTCTCCAATTTCATCCAGGTTGCTGCAAATGATGAGAATTCCTTCTTTTTTATGGCAGCATAGTATTCCATTGTGTAGATGTACCATGGTTTTTGGATCCAATCATCTGCTGACGGGCACCTAGGCTGTTTCCAAATTCTGGCTATTGTAGATTGTGCTGCTATGAACATAGGGGTGCATATATCCTTTCTGATTGGTGTTTCTAGTTTCTTGGGATATATTCCTAGAAGTGGGATTAGTGGGTCAAATGGGAGTTCCATTTTCAGTTTTTTGAGGAAACTCCACACTGTTCTCCACAGTGGTTGCACCAATCTGCATTCCCACCAGCAGTGCACGAGGGTTCCTTTTTCTCCGCAACTTCGCCAATACTTGTCGTTTGTTGACTTGTTGATGTTGGCCATTCTGACAGGTGTGAGATGGTACCGCATTGTTGTTTTGATTTGCATCTTTCGGATAATTAGTGACTTTGAGCATGTTTTCATGTGCCTTTTGGCCTTCCTTCTGTCTTCTTTTGAAAATGTTCTATTTAGGTCCATTGCCCATTTTTTAATTGGATTATTCATCTTCCTTTTATTTAGTTGTATAAGCTGTTTGTAGATGTTGGAGATTAAACCTTATCAGTGGTATCATTTGCAAATATGTTCTCCCACACAGTGGGCTTTCTTGTTGTTTTGTTGATGGTTTCTTTTGCTGTAAAAAAGCTTTTTATTTTGATGTAGTCCCATTTGTTTATTTTCTCTTTAGCTTCCATTGCCCTAGGGGCAGTATCAGTGAAGAAGTTCTTTTGGCATACGTCTGAGATTTTGCTGCCTGTGGATGCTTCTAGTATTTTTATGGTTTCCCATCTGATGTTTAAGTCCTGTATCCATTTTGAGTTTATTTTTGTGAATGGTGTAAGTTGGTGATCTAGTTTCATTCTTTTGCAAGTGTCTGTCCAATTTTCCCAACACCATTTATTGAAGAAACTATCTTGACTCCATTGTATATTCGTGCCTCCTTTGTCAAATATTAATTGAGCATAGTGATTTGGGTTGATATCTGGGTTCTCGATTCGATTCCATTGATCTATATGTCTGTTCTTGTGCCAGTACCAGGCTGTTTTGAGAACAGTGGCTTTGTAATATAGTTTGAAGTCTGGTATTGAGGTCAATCCTACTTTACTCTTCTTTTCTCAGGATTGCTGTGGCTATTCGGGGTCTTTTATTGTTCCAAATGAACTTCTGGAGAGTTCTTTCTAGGCCAGTGAAATATGTCGTTGGTATTTTAATGCGGAGTGCATTGCACCTATAGATTGCTTTAGGAAGTATGGACATTTTGATGATGTTGATTCTACCAATCCATGAACATGGTATGTTCTTCCATCTCCTTACATCTTCCTCTATCTCTTTTTTCAGTGTCGTGTAGTTTTCCTCATATAGGTCCTTTACTTCCTTAGTTAAATTTATTCCTAGGTATCTTAATTTTTTTGGTGCGATGGTAAATGGAATTGCTTTTTTAGTCTCTGTTTCTGCAGTTTCACTGTTGGTGTATAGAAATGCCATGAATTTCTTGGCATTAATTTTGTATCCTGCTACATTGCCAAATTCATTTATTAAGTCAATTAGTTTTTTAATGGAGTCTTTTGGGTTTTTATGTACAATATCATGTCATCTGCAAATAAGGATAACTTTACTTCTTCTTTTCCAATTTGGATGCCTTTTATTTCCTCCTCTTGTCTAATTGCAATGGCTAGTACTTCCAGTACTATGTCAAACAGGAGTGGCGAGAGTGGGCATCCCTGTCTTGTTCCTGTTCTTAGAGGGAATGGTTTTAGTTTTTGCCCATTGAGTATAATGTTGGCTGTGGGTTTATCATATATAGCTTTTATTATGTTGAGGTATTATCCTTGTACTCCCACCTTGTTAAGTGTTTTTATCAGAAAAGGGTGTTGGATTTTATCGAATGCTTTTTCTGCATCAATTGATATGACTATATGATTTTTATCTTTCAATTTGTTTATGTGATGTATCACGTTTATTGATTTGCGGATATTGTACCATCCTTGCATTCCTGGAATAAATCCTACTTGGTCGTGGTGTATGATCTTTGTGATGTTCTTCTGGAGTCGATTTGCTAGAATTTTGTTGAGGATTTTGGCATCTATGTTCATGAGGGATATTGGCCTGTAATTCTCTTTCATTGAGTTTTCTTTATCTGGTTTTGGTATTAGGGTGATGCTGGCTACATAGAAGGAGTTTGGAAGTGTTCCTTCCTCTTGGGTTTTTTGGAATAGTCTGAGGAGGATAGGTTTTAGTTCTTCCTTGAATGTTTGGTAAAACTCTCCTGTGAAGCCATCTGGCCCTGGGCTTTTGTTTGCTGGAAGCTTTTGGATGACTGTTTCAATTTCTTCCCACGTCACTGGTCTATTGAGATTTTTAGATTCTTCCTGATTGAGTTTTGGCAGTTTGTATTTTTCTAGGAATATGTCCATTTCCTCCAGGTTGTTCAGTTTGTTGGAATTGTTGTTCGTAGTATTTTGTAACAATCCGTTGTATTTCAGTGGGGTCTGTTGTTATTTCACCTCTTTCATTTCTGATTTTGTTTATTTGGGTCCTCTCTCTTTGTTTCTTCTACAACTAACTTTAAACCCCAACATCTTTTTAGTATTATTGTTGAGATTACTTATTTTTGGTACACCACTTCACATTACATTGCAATTAGAGACTTCACATCAGGTATTTACAGAGTACCAGTAAATGAAAATAATCCAAATTTTAGCACATTTAAAAAAATAAAGTGCTAGGCTATTTCTTTGCTTCAAGCTTCCAAGAAACTAAGCTTTAGGACAATTTTCAACTGGCAATGTATGAAATTAGCTTGTGTCAACATCTAAAATTTAAGTCAACTGCACTGCAAAAGCCGACCACGAGTTAGCACCTAATGCATGAAAATGATTCCTGGCAAAAGGCAATTAAGATCCACTGTCCTGCTCTCTGCTCTAACAGCTCTTCCTGTTCTTTCCAACTTCCTGCTGTGGCTCTGAGTCTCCTGCACTTGTCAATAACAAAGTCATCTCACCACAAGCTCCTAAACTGCTGCTATGGCGCTGGACCTAGAATAGTGACACCAATGTTCTTCTTTATAAACTCAAATATTCCAAAAACAGCAGTGGAGATCTGACTAGAAAAGGGAATGATAAACATGTGATTAGTGATAAAATGATTAGTTAAACCAAGTAAATAGACTGTTTAATAAACATAGCTCATTATGCTGACTGAAGGCCTAAAAAGTCGGAGCTAACACATGTAGTCTAGACAAGAAAAAAAAAAGTGTGCACAAGATAGTAGCACTTCTAAGAATAAATAATTGTGTGCAGATGTGTTGTTGTAATTTGGATGGAGTCCAACTTTTCTAGAAGAAATCATTTGCTTACATATTAAACAACTATGGACAAAAAAACAGAGAGGTGATGAATACTAACATTTTAAAAAGGAAAATGTACAAACAGTTTTAACAGGTGAATATTCATGAAGATATTCCATTCAGTTATATATTTGATTCTGTTTTAGAAAAGTCATTTTAAAATAAGGAAGTCATTGTGAGTCGAGGTGTTAACATACACATATCTTTATATGTTAAGGTATTTAAAAATTTTTTTGCAATTTGTTGGTAGATCATGGTTTGCTGAAGGGGCTGACACTGAGTCAGAAGCAGGAACACTGAAAAAAAATAATTCTGATTAGCTCAATTTTTATTTTAGCGTTGTGAATTACCTTTACTACATCGTAAATCTGTACTCATGGAGAATATTATAGGTGTGTTCCTCACAATAGTCATTCTTTCTCTTATGCAAAATAACCTCTCACAGAAAAAAAAAAAAAAAGCAGAGTACAGATCTCATTTCACTTTATAGCCTTCCCTTTTTAGATCTCATTTTTCTTGATAGCCTCCTAAAAAGAAATAACAACACAACATTGAAAATCTATTCCTATCAAATATCTACAGAACGTATAACACAAAAAAGTAGGAATTAATAATATATTAGGAAAAGGATGGGGGAACCTGAACTTACACTTTTTTTTCTAGGTTAACCCTATTGAAACTTATTAGAAATACAGATTAATTGAAATGAGTTATCTAGACATTTAGACACTCCAGCTCTTTGAAGGCACTGGAAAACATGAGCTTTTAAGGGAAGAATAAAATGCTTTTTATTTTTATAAAAATTGCTGAAAACGATAGCAACTTTAAATTGTTCGTAAATTCAAAACTAAAGAGTCTGGGTTGGATTTTCATTGAAAGTTTCCCAGAAGATGAAAGAAATGTTTCTTATATAAATACGTGGAATAAATACTGAGGTCAACAAAGTGATTAGAAAAGTTTAAAATATGCCCTGTTATGCTGAACCTAAGCGGGGGAAAATCTCTGAAAAATCTCTGCCCTACCTGGTTCCTCTTTCTCTGTTTACATGCTTATTAAACACACACATGAGAACAGCCCCCTGAACTTGAATCTAGAAAGCTTTCACCAGTTTGAGCATGGTCATGCTGTGAATCTGTGTCCTACATCTTTGTGTTAGTAGTAACGCTATGGAAAAAAGAAAGGGCCAACCATTGATTTTTTTTTTTTAAATAAGTGACATTCACTTGGAATCGATCATAACTGCTTTAAATGTTAAACATTGGTTAACTTGCCTAAAAACGTATTCATCCTACGTACCCTCTCTCAAACCTAGAAACCAAATAGTAAAACTCAAACTTAAAAAGAAAGATATTTTAAGGCCTACTTCTGTTTGCTTATCATACATCTTGAATTATTAAAGCAGACGATAAAATAAACAAAAAGAGTCATGGTAAAACTTGTCAAACTCCATTTCGCTCTCAGACAAGACAAATGGGGTTTGGCTGAGCATGCAATAACTCATGTTGCCACTGGATGGCAATGACAGCTTTTGTCTCTGAAGAGCTCACCAGGCCCCTGCAGTTTAGTGCCACAACCCTCGGCATTGCGTTTCTGGGGACATCAAAGTGTAAAGACACACTGGGTGACTCTTCACCCGCTCACACCCTTTTTGCACCTCTTGCCTCTGGCCCACCACACCTGAAGGCAGCCAGCAAAGCTTCCTTACTAGCCATCCCTCCGTAGGAACTTAATGCTGTTCAATAGAATGAAAGCCAAGGTTGCAGAAGGTAAAAAAAAATTGAAGTGGAAAAAAGGGAGGTGAGAGGTTCAATACAAATAGGGGACTAGGTTCCTTTCCATCACTGAAAGACTCTAAGCTTGCAGAGGATCACAAATATGAGGATATATTTTTTATTTAATTGGTTTCTGCCATAAGGCAAAAATATTTCTGTTTTTCCTCAGCATTTATAGTCTAAATTACTTTCATTACTTATGTATACACACACACACTCCAGCATGCATACATGTTTCAAATAATTGTAGCTGGGACAATTAACTGATGACAGTTTAGTTTTCCATAATGAATTGGTTTTAAATTGACAAAGAAAAAACTTTTAAAAATATTTAGATATAGTTAAGGTGATAGCATTGTTAGAAAAATATGTTTTGGAGAGTTAAAATATGTAAATATCTGATTTTTTATCAATTCAAAGGTAAGTGATAATTATGAAGGAGTTCGATGTTATGGTTGGTAACAAAAAAATAGTTAATTAATTTTTTTTTGAGGAAGGAGAGATTTAACTATATTCACCTGGTAAGAGCTTTTGATTCAGAATAGGTTGCTTTGTTATACAGAAGGAACAACCTTAAATTATCATTTTTATAAGTGGGATAAGCTTATTGTATTAGTAAAGTTAAAATAAAGGGGATTGAATTCTATTATAAATATATGGAATTAATTAATACAGGTAAATTTAATTAGCCTTTTTTCAGAGATAATACCTATTCATTCCTACATATTCCTATTTTAAATTCTAAAACCTTTGCCTATTCCATGTTTTGTTTACAAAAATCAAAATTAAATATGTTTATTTTTAAATTTATATTTTGTCTGCCTTCTACAAGTGGTCCATTTATATGGACTAGATATGTCTCTATATAGTCCATAGTTATGAGACAACAAAATCAATCAAACACATTTGGGGAATAAAACCTTTTAAGAACCAGGAAAAATAGGGTATTATCTTCTCACAGTTCTGTTAGATTCTCACATAAAAGTGTGACATAATTCAGTAGCATTTGAAAATAATCTGAGCAGATTTACTATGTGCTCTTAGATAACATGACTAGATAATATTAGTTTTTGAAAGTTATTTTTCCTTCGTGACATAGAGCCAGACCTAACTGAATAGAGTCAAAGTACTTGAAATGTGTTTTAATTTTTCACTTGTTTTAAAGTTGAAGTCGTGGTAATTAAACTTGGTTGCAAGAAGAAAGCTACATAATATTGTAAATACTTATATATGTATTTTTACATATAAACAGAAAATACATATTGATTTATTGGTAAAAAACCTTCAATAATTTCTTAGTGTTCCATTTCATATTTTACATTCCTGAGTCTTAACTTTCCACTTCAATTATTTAGGAGAAATTTAGCCAAAGGCTTTTATATATAAGAATTTTAAGGAATAGGAAGTGGAAAGTTATTAAACATTAATATATATTTACCTTACATCTAAAAAGTAACTTAAAAAATTTTTAGCTAAAAAGTGTATATCCAGATTTCAATGGAAATACATATTAGTGTTTTTAGAAATATTATATGTAGGCAAAAATGTCTTTCTAATTTTACAAAAACTTGGTAAGGTTCTAAAAGACAAAGATAGTGAGGGTAATTTGGCTTTGTGTATATACACATGACTATATATATGTAATCGGGGAACATAACTTGGAGCAGGGCACTATAGTGTTACAGCTTGATGCTGGAAATTCAGAGGTGATGCTGTAGGAAACATACCTAAATTTTGCATGGAATGGCATTTTCCCATGACCTATATGTATGGCAATTAATGCACAGTAATAAATGTCAGTTGCACAACATAAGCTATTTAAGGAGTAGAGTATTAAAAACTTATGACTAAATAGGGCGTTGAGGCTTGTCCACACATATCTCCACCTCCCCCAAAAGAAGAATGTACAGAAAGAAGCCTTTATGGTTTTAAAGGTCTTGAAAAATGCAATGCTCACTTCAGAAGCACATATACTAAAACCAGTTATTGAGGCAATTAGTATGGTCCCTAGACAAGGATGACAAGCGCATTCATTAAGTGTCTCATATTTTTAAACATGATGCAACTTTTTAAAAGGTCAGATTCTGTCACTAGCTACAAAAGTTTTCATATAGAAAAAAAAAAAGAATACTTTAGAACAAGTCACATGGTGAGTAAATATTTTTTTTTCACCAAACCTGTACATGGTGAATATATGCAATTTAGTACAACAGAGTCATGAGATCATGAACTTCAACTTATGATTTCCAGAAATAAATAACAGATAGGTAGATGGATAGATAGATAGTCCTAGGTGTGAATGAGAACTGAGAGGGAAACTTTTTATTAAATAAAAGATGAACCAATGTTTTAATTAAAGTAAGATTTTATCCATGTAACAAAATTCTTACACTATTGACTCTACACATTAATTCATTATCTTTGTCATAAGAACTTGATAAAGGTATTGAAGTCATTGTTCATTTAGATTTTATAATTCTATGAAATAGATGCAAAGACCTAAACTTTAAGTAATGAATATTTCATCTTTTTCTGCTTTTTACTGTATAAGAGTAAGATAAAGGACACTAACATTCACTGAAAGCTATCTGGTACCTTGTTAGACACTTAGGTATATTATTTATTCAGTTTTAGAGTGGTTCCTGAGCTATTGAAATAAAAATTGCAATCCCTTTGCTATAACTCCAAATCACTATTGAAGTTATGGCAAATGTTTGAATTAAAAACCAAATTGAGAAACTGGATATTAAAACAAAGTATATATTGGATTTACTGGGGGGAAAATGAATGCAGATTGTGTTTTGCCCAATCTTCTTCTCCTGGGCCTAGTTTGTATTGCAATGGCACTGGTTGTCAGCAAGGTAAGGTGATCATAATAGACCATGTTTTAGAAAAGTTCTTTGAGAATAGAGAAGGAAGTTGGAGGATGTATTTTTTAAAAAATATTACAAGGTATAGTTTTATGTGCCTATGTATTTAAATATTTAATATATAAAAGTAAGAATTTGAATTCTGATACAAGTAACTGATAAAAGGCAAGCAAAATCTTAAAGTAATTAATATTATATTAAAAATTGTTTGACAAGTAGCTATTCGTGTAATGATTTTATATCTTTCAGCTTATTTTCTTTTTTCCCAGCCTTCATGGTTCCCTAGGCATTGCTGAAGGAAAATTTTCAGTCAATTAAAAGTAGATTCCCTAATTTGCCTCTGTTCTTACTTTGCCTTCTTAATACTTATTTCCCTTGGTTAATATTTGTACTTGGCTGTTCTGTTTCCTCATTCTCTGTGTTGAACCAGCCTTCCTTAAAGTCTACTTTCTCTATAAGTCTCAAAACTACATAACTAAAAATGTTTTAACTATCATCATTTAAAGATTCACAGAAACCTGTCATGATTTATTTGATTTTTAAAGTTTTTATTCTTTTTTATTTATTTTTAATTAAAATTTTTGAGGTAACATTGGTTAATAGATTATATAGGCTCTGGTTTTCACGTTCTCCTGACACCAGCATAATTTTAAGAATAGTTAACATTTCAGACGTTAACACTGATAGAAAAGAGCTGCCAAATGGAAAGCCCAGGTTCTTGACTCCATTTTCTTCTATCACCTGTAAGTTAATACTCACTGATAAAATACTAAAATGCCAGGAAGCACGTCGGGCAGCAGAGACAATGGAATGAACTACCAGAAGATTGGCAACAGAAGGATAGTTGCAAATACAGGTGTTATATGACTGGGAGAAAGTATCACAATGCATGCCTAAAGTTTTCCTAGTCTGAGTTCTTATGCATAAGTCAATTAAATGAAACGAAAACACCAACAAAATGATAACAAAGCCAAGAATTCCAGATATTAACTTGTGGAGAAATGTACTCTTTTTGAAGCAGAAATGACCCTGTTTAATTAATTAGATGGATAATTTCATATTCTACGTTTCAAACATACAAACAAGATAATTTTTCAATAAAATAGGGCTGGTGATAAAAAATAGAAAGGAAGAAACACAGAAAAGTTTATGGAGTGAGAATGAAATCTGGTTTATACAAAGCTTAGTGTATTAAAAGTTCAAAATAGGTTGAATCTGATCTTTTTGGGAAGCATTTTCCTCCAATTAATAATTATACCTTATTTATTTAAAGACATAATATTTAAGCCTCATATATGATCGTAATATAAATTTATATCTGTGAGGAATAAATATATTACTAAATATATCTAAGTATTTATCCTATTACACAGAATAATAAGCTCAAGATTACAGCACTGTTTCTTTTTTATTGACATTGCTTAGGTCAGCCACCAATTCTTTTGAATTATCTTAATTTTAAGTGAATATATTCCCATTTTTCCTATCAATCTTCTTGTATAATATGTGTTTTATTATTTAAACAGATGAATCCAGACTAATATTTTTCTTAATTAAGCATAAATGTTAATAATGTCATTATACATTAAAACTCAGTGTTTCCCAAAGTGTGGTACATGTACCCACAGGAGTACAGGAAGAGTTTGGAGGGGTTACGTGTTGAACCGGAGTTTGGTGGGGATATGCACTGTACCGTGCTTAGCTGTGCCTAATTCTATATTCTCATGAGTACAAGGGGTACTCAGCATTATGAAAATTATAGAAGGGGTACACACATGTCAAAAATTTGGGAAACACTGCTAGGTCATCAAGAATACTTGATTTTAGCCAAATATATATATATATATATATATATATATATATATATATATATATATATATGTGTGTGTGTGTGTGTGTGTGTGTGTGTGTGTGTGTATTTATTTTGGGTCTAGTAATATATATGTATATATATATATATATTGGGTCTAGTAATAATTAATGTCGTTTTTAAACATTCGTTTAAAATCTTGCTTGGCGTTGACTTGTATTGACATAACCGTCAAACACGTGGTATCTCCAGAACGTGTGAAGTGCACTTAACAAGTTTTGCTTGAAAAAGTTTGTGTTTGGTTTGGTTTTTGTTGCAAAACTAGGGCTAAGAAGATGGCGGATGAAGAGCATATTCGGCACTGCATGCTTTATGAGTTCCAATTAGGAAGAAAAGCAAGTGAGGCTGCAAAAAACATCTGTAGTGCTCTTGGTCAAGATGCAGTTAGCGCCAGAAAATGCCAGTGTTGGTTTGAGAAATTTCACGAGGGAAATTTTTTGTTAGATGACAAGAGTGGTCGAGGCCGTGTGTCCAATTTTGATCAAGAAGCTCTTCAAGCTCTTTTGGTGCAAAATCCTCAAATTACCCAACAAGAGCTTGCGACAACTTTAAATTGTTCACAAAAAACAATTTCCAATCAATTGCCTGCACTTGGCAAAGTCCAAAAGTTTGGAAAATGGGTTCCTCATGAGTTGACCGACAACAACCATAATCAAAGAGTCACAATTTGCAGTTCACTCCTCTCTCGTCAAAACCGTTTGCTGTTTTTAGAGCAAATTGTAACCGGAGATGAGGAATGGGTGCTGTATGTTAATTTGAAAAGGCGGCCTCAATGGTTGGACAAAAATGAGGCTCCGCAGCCCACGCCAAAACCTGACTTGCATGCGAAAAAAGTGATGTTGTGTGTTTGGTGGAATTTTAAAGGAATTCTTCATTATGAACTTTTACCATCTAACCAAACCATTACAAGTGCAGTGTATAGTGCCCAATTGGAAAGGTTAGCCCAAGCTTTAAGAGAAAAAGAACCCGCGTTGATTAATCGGAAGGGCGTAATTCTTCACCACGATAACGCACGACCACATACTGCAAGAATCACTGCTGAAAAACTGCACCAGTTGGAATGGGAAGTTCTCCCTCAACCTGCATATTCTCCTGATATTGCCCCTTCCGATTACCATTTGTTTTGTTCTTTGCAAAACTTTCTTCTTGGAAAAAAATTTAATAATGAAGAATGCCTCAAAAATGCATTGACCGAATTTTTTGCATCAAAATCACAAGAATTTTACAATAGAGGGATTAAAATGCTTCCTGAGCATTGGGCACAAGTAGTAGAAAACAACAGCAACTATATTGTTGATTAAATTTTGTTGTATTGTTTAAATAAATTCGATTTTAAAAAGTATTAGAAAACGACATTAATTATTACTAGACCTAATATATATATATATATATATGAAAGCCATGTTAGATATTTCACAAGCTGAGTATGTTGGAATTAGTATGCAAGATCCATTTCTCTAGTTTTGGCCATGGTCTCTCTTCTTTTGAGATAGCACTTTATTTTTGGATATTGCAATGCACTTTCAAAAATCTGCCTGATTTTATAGCAGGTCTTCAATAACAGTTTTGTTCATTATTGTTTCATTGTAACATTGATGAGATGCTGTGGAAAATTTACTCTTGTTTCTATCAATTGCCTATGGTAAAATTGTTGTTTTTGTTTTAGATTTTTATTTTGTTTTATTTTATTGATTTCAGAGAGGAAGGAAGAGGCAGAGAGAGATAGAAACATCCATGATGAAAGAAAATCATGGATTGGCTGCCTCCTGCAAGTCTCCCACTGTGGATCGAGCCCAAAACTGGGCATGTGCCCTTGACCAGAATAGATTCTGGGACCTTTCAGTTCATAGGCTGGTACTCTATCCACTGAGCCAAACCAGCTAGGGCAAAATTGGTTTTATTCTACATCCTTTTCTTAAAGTCACAGAACTTATCAATGATTAAATGAGGACTTGCAGTTATTTATAAAGTGTTCATATCTCACATTTCTGTGTTGTATCACCAACCATATGAGAAATGTGTTAGGGTAAGATATCTGTTTGGTTTTAGTATTATATGTATTATATGAATCAATATGGTGTCGTATGTTCATACTAGAGGCCTGGTGCACAGAATAGTGCACTGGTGGGGGGCATGTTCTGTGGGATCAGCCGGCTGTGTGAGCGCCGCTCATCCTGGTCAGCCTACTCATGCTCCTACTGTAGGAGGTGCACTGAACACCAGGGGGCAGCTCCTGCATTAGTTTCTTTCTCCTGGAGGTCAGTGCACATCATAGCAATGGACAGAGCAGTCATTCTGGTTGCTGGGCTTTTATATATATAGACATTTAGCATGCAACAAGTATTTATTGAGGATTTAAGATAAGCCAGACATTATGCTAAGCCAAGAGGATAATGTGTTCATTGATAAGACAATATTACCTAATAATAGACAAACATGTAAACTGACTATACTTCTGCTACACCCACAACCAATCAGAGTGAGTATTCAAATTAACCCAAGAAGGGTTAATTTGCATATGTACCTGGGTCCCGGGAACATCCTCAGCACCCAGGTCACTCTGAGTTGACCATTGGAGTGGTGGGAGCCCCTTGCTCAATCCTGAAGCCTTGGGCCAAACCAGGGGTTGGAGGGGAGGGAGTCCCCTGCTCAAACCTAAAGCCTCGGCCTGAGGCTTTAGACTTGGGCAGGGGCCGAGCTTGCCATCGGAGGGAAAGGGAAAATGGAAACATATCCTAAGGTGAGGATAAGAAAGAAAGAAAGAAAGAAAGAAAGAAAGAAAGAAAGAAAGAAAGGAAGGAAGGAAGGAAGGAAGGAAGGAAGGAAGGAAGGAAGGAAGGAAGGAGGAAGGAAGGAAGGAAGGAAGGAGAGGAGGGAGGGAGGGAGGGAGGAAGGCAGGGGGAGAGGGAGAGGAGGGAGGAAGGAAAGAAGGCGGGAAGAAGGAGAATGAAGTACAGCATTACCTAAAGAAAGAAAGCACAGACTCACTCCAATACTGAAAGCAGACGCCCTTGAACAGTCCCAGGCCCTCCCCCCTCCCCTCCCCCTAATTCATCCCCTCCTCCTGTCCTTCCTTCCTTTCCTCCTTCCTTCCTTCCTTCCTGCCTCCTTCCTCCTCCTTGCCGATCCTTCCTTCCTTTAGGAAGGAATGCATATCCTATGAAAGACACATCTTGAAAATACCCACAGAAAGTTGTCATTTTTTCATGGTGAAAGGACCGGAGTCCATATTGATGAAAATACCTTGGTGGCTGGGGTGGCTGGCACCTTCCTCTGTTCAGCCCAGTCGCCTCCACAAAGGGAGACCAGACTACAGCTCAAGCCCACTCCCAAAGGGGAGCAGGCCTAAGCTGTCAGTAGGACATCCCCTGAGGGCTCCCAGTATGTAAGAGGGAGAAGGCTGGGCTGAGGGACCCCTTTCCAGTGCATGAATTTCATGCACCAGGTTCCTAGTGACATGCTATAAATATTTTACCCAATAGAACTGTATCATCTTTGCATAAATATTCAGTCATTTCATGTATCAATAGTGTCATAGAAAAAAATTGACACAAACATTAAATAATAAGCAACTTCCATTTGCTATAAGCTTCATATGACTCAGCACCATATTAAGAGATTTACTTTAATAATCTGTTTTGGCATTTGCAAAAAATCTCTTAGTTAATTGCTATCCATCTTTTGACTAGTGAATAATCTGAAGCAGAAATAAATTACATAATAACATAATTCATAGGAGTTGAAGCAGGATTTAATCTCTGGTCTAATTACAAAATCTAAGTGCTTAATCCATTGTATGTTTCTTTTTAAGATATAGAATATACAAATTAAGCAGATTCTTTTTCTATGTTGTTCTTATTCAGGAACAGAAATATTGTCATTAATGTTTTCAGCTTTCCCTAAAATATATGTATTTGATAAATTTTAAGCCTTATTTTACTTTAAACTCATATTAATTTCAAGTGTAACATAAGGATTCAATTTATAAATTATTTCCAAAAAGCAAATTATCCCAAAAATTATTCAATGAATATTACATTTGCTCATATAAAATTTATAATATACAATATTTATGATTATATAGTCAAGTTTATATTTACTAGAAAAAAGAATTATATGATTACTTATATTATTTATGGTATTACTTATATGATTACATATGTTATTAATATGTATATAGACCTAACTTATTATTTTTTTTCAATGTGAGCATCTTTTGGTTAAGCAAATGCATTTTCAATATATAACACAACAATTTCAAATTCATATATCTCATTTTTAAATTAAATATTAATTCATCTTTATCTTGCTGGTATGAATTTTAACCAAAAATTTCAAGGAATATATCCATGAAAAGTTTATGTTTTGCCTGACTGTGGTGGCCCAGTGGTTGTCTTGACCCATGAACCAGGTGGTTTTGGTTTGATTTCCAGACACAGCAATGGCCTGTGTAGTGGGCTTGATCCCCAGTAGGGATTGTGCAAGCAGCGGCCAATCAATTATCCTTTCTCATCATTGATGTTTCTATTCCTCTCTCTTTTCCCCTTCCTCTCTATGTAAAATTAATAAAACATATTTTAAAAAAAAAACGTATCTTTAAAAAATGTTTATGTTCTGAATCCTGCATTAATTCATTCTGTTTTCTTAGCAAGTTAATTACTGAAGTAATATTTTTCTCTCAAAACTTAGCTCTTACTGTTTTATTATATTCCAGCACTCTTTTAAGTTAAAAAAGGAGGTAAAACTCATGTATCTTTTTCTTTCTCTTTTTGCCCAAATATTTGTGGATTTTTTTTCTTTAACCTTGAAATTCAAATATTTTGCCAAGTTTATTTTTGCATGTGTTTCAGGGTTTAGTGATTCTTTCACTTTGTATTCTGTCTCTTGCTGTTTTTTTAATGAATATGGTTTAGTTTAATATTTTTAATTCATTCTCAATGAATGCCAATTATTTATATATTTTATTTTTGTTTACTCTCTTCTATAGCATCTATTATTATTATTTTATTAGAAAGCTATCATATTTTTAGTGATTTCAATTTCTACAATGTCATTATGCTGAAGCCAACTTTAAATTTTTAATGTGATATATTTTGCTTTTTTATATCTTTTGTATATCTTTGTCAGCAACACTTACAGTTAAGCATTTTAAAACTTTTTTTTTTTTTTTTAAAGTGAAAAACTGCATCCACTAGCTCAAGGTCAATCTTACTTATTATCTTTTTAAAATCATCACCTGAGGATATGTGTATTGATTTTAGAGAAAGAAGAGACGAGAGAGGAGAGAGAGAGAGAGAGAGAGAGAGAGAGAGAGAGAGAGAGAGAGAGAGAGAGAGAGAGAGAGAGAGAGAGAGAGAGAGAGATGAGAGAGAGAGAGGAAGAGAAACATCCATCAGTTTCCAGACCAGGGATCCAACCTGCCACCTTTTGGTTTATAGGAAGACTCTCAAATCAACTGATTCACCCAGCAAGGGCCAATCTTACTTATTATTCTTGAACAAGGTAAACTCTAACACTGCTGATATTTGCAAAAGGTATCACTGCCTATTATATCACTTTTATCTTAGTGTTTCCAGAATCTCATTTTATCTGCTCTCTCTGATGATGTGTATCTTCTCTAGCCAAATTCCAGGATTAAACAAAAACTTAAAGAACTTTCACAAAAGTTAGGTAGAGTATTACCCTGTGTCTCTTGTCCTTCAATCCAAATATCATGAGATGAATTACTTCATAGATAATTAAAACATGCTGTAAATTCTCAGACTGAATTATTTTCAAGATTTTACAGTAATCTACTAATTCCTGTTTCCTCCTTCATGTTTAAGGATGCAGTGCTCCTTTAACTCACCAATTTTCAGTCTCGTTCAAGGGGCAATGGTGGACTGCCAGTGGAGCGAGATAATAGTCAAGGAGAGGGTAGTCCTGACCAACTCTAAAATGAGTGTTAAGAGTAACCTCCAACTTTCTCATTGGTGTCTTTAGTTAGTTTTTACTGGATCTTATTTAGATGGATAAAAAATCTTCCACTCTGTAATATAGAATTTTTATTTTAGATATTCATACATAGAATAACCTCTGCTCATTTATTAACTGAACTTTCAGCCCTTAGATTAAAAATAGTTTATCTTGGTCTCATCTGCTTTTATAATGCTTTTCTCTGTATTATCATGAGCCTACCAAAGATATGGCATAAGTAGGTAGCTGTCATCAGAAAGTTACACCATTACTTTATAAAATGAATTTCAAAATCTTTAATAATAGCTGGCCCTGCTCTTTACTGTCTATTGACACATTTGTCTAAATAATTAAGATTTAGCATGATATTAAAAGCTCAAATAATGAAAAAATTTAATGCACTCCCCTTTCAGAAAATTTCACATGAATTGAATAGCTGATAATATACCTTAAAAAAAAAAAACCCACGGGAAAATAATTTTTCTTGAACTTTGGAGAAGTGTAACTTGCTAGGAAAGTACACTTTTGTTTTAAAATTCATATTTTTATGATTATGAAGCAAATTTTGTGCAACTTTATATAAAAATATGAAATTCCAATTTAGAATTCCATCATGAAACTACACCATTCTAATTTCTCCATGCCACGGTTTGTTAATATTCCACAAAGTCCCAGGATGCAACTATAAGACTGCATTCAAATCTATGAACATGAGGCAATCATGCTCAGCAGAGTATAACAATAATTATAATAGAGATTAAGTAAAAATAATTAGAAAAAGTTCATCTAGTTTTGATGTATTAATTATTCTGACCCTGTTCTATTCAGAGTCTAATTATCTGGTTCAGTGAAAATGCCAAGATTTCTACGACTCATAAAAATTACATTCAAGTAATTATGTCAGCAAACTAAACAGTATTCATTTACCATGCCTTTTTATGCACACATTTGAATATGCTTTTTTAACTGTTTTTGCTCTTTGTTCCTATTCATAGGAAATAATACCTGTAGAGAAATTTGAAAGTCAGTTGCACTCCAAGCGTAATGTGCAATTCTTGCTGATATTCTTCTTTTGTAAGACTGCTGTAAGTCTCATATAACCTTTGTCTAAAAAACATGAATTAAGGTTCACTCTTCAGTTGTTTCAAAGAAATCTTTAAAACCTGTAGCTGTAGTATAAAAAAAAAAGTTAAAAGTATTAACACAAAGCATCTCTTAGAAGTTTCTTACCTTGGGTATCTCAGAAGCTGACTAATAAGTCTCCATAGTTATTTCTGGTACCCATATTTTCTTTAGAGGCATATTATGGCACCCTAAAAAAAGAGTATGGGCTTAGAAAAAAATGTGTGTAAAGTACCTTAAACTCATCAGCAAAGCTGATATAACTCAAGATCCTAAATTACTCAGCTTTTGTAGCCAGAAGAATTTTTTAAGAGTTTTATGGCGTAGTTAGAAATTTCTTAATACTAATAGCTAAACAGCTTCATGTCACAAGCACACAGAGTTATACAGTTGAAGAAATTAATATATATTAAATTCCTTATAATAATATATTTTACTGTTTTAGTAAAATATTTGATGGGCATTGTAAGAAAAATTTGTTAGCTGAAAGAATTCAGATTATTGCTTTTCTTTTTCATGTGGGTAGGATGGACACAAAGTTAGTTGAAAAGATAAGCTTCAGTTATATTCACACCAGAGGCCCAGTACATGAAATTTTATGCACTGGATGGGGGGGGAGGGGAATCCCTCATCCCAGCCTGCCCTCTCTCACAGTCCAGGAGCCCTCAGGGGCAGGAGGTGAACTGGCTATCAGGGGATGGCAATGCCCCATCACATCTCTGCTGCTGCCACTGCTGGCAGTGCAAGCCTCAACCAGCACTGGTTACCTGAGTCTTGGGTGGCCCTGGGTGGCTGGGCAGTCACCATCCGAGGCTTGCCTGCACATTGGATCGACCCTGGGTGTCTGAGAAGCCACCATCTGCAGCTTGCCTGCACCTCCAGCTGGCCCTGGGTGGCTGGGGGGCTAAAGGGACTGGAGGACTCTTGAGGCAGGAGCATGGAGTGGCCAGGCCTGTCTGAGGGTGGGCCCAGCTGTGCCACACATCTGCCACCCCAACAGGGCTGAGGAGACTGTGTGCTGCCATCTTTAGTCTGTGGGCGCCACCATCTTTGGGGGTGTGGCAGTCAGTTACCATATTCTCTCCTTATTGGCTGTGGGTGCCACCACCTTTGTGCAGGCATGATGGTCAATTAGTATATTCCCTCTTTATTAGATAGGATTGGGAAGAATACTTTAATAGTTAAAGCTTCTATTTTTTGAAATGACAGAATTTTACAGAGAAAATGTCCTTTGGATTTGTCAGCTGCATTCAGTACTTTATGTCCTGAAATATCTGACATTGGAAATCAAACATTTACATTTTATAAGCAGCTGTATGCACCCAGGCTTTATGTAGAATGAAAACTTTTTTCACACATTCCTATAATCAAAGTGGCACAGAGTATGTCACTTCCCCGCACCCTGAAATATCAGGCACTGTGGAGTAATTAATTTTTGTGTTTTAATGTAGAATGTCTCATTTTGACACTTGTGAAGCAGTCCCCTTGAGTACCATGCTCTTCGTTCCTATTGCTGAGATAGAAAATCGGATAGTAATAGACACTTATTACAGTCCTATTCAGCATATAAATACATGGTCCTAACAGGAAGGTTGTGAAGGGGATCTGACAATGGCTTCAGTGGGAGATGGCTCATCTCACCTAGTTTGGGTAACCAATCTTGCCACATGCTATGCTTTCCTATTCATACCTCATCCCACGGGTCTGAACAGAATTTTATAAAATGACCTTTGGGGTATGTCCCCCTGTACTTCAAATGACTGCTCAGGTGATGCACCCCACCCTGGATATCTCTGCAATTTCTGGTGGCACCAGGAGGACAGCTCTAGTATTTATTCATACCCTTTCAATTTGTCATAGTGTTCGCCTTCTGTCTGTGTCTGCAGACCCACCTCCCCCGCCCTGAAACTTGAGTTAGAGCCCTTCTCAGGGACCTGCTCAAACCTGAGTTCCAAATGTATCCCTTTGGTACCCATTTTCTTCATCCTTGGTGAAAGTATCAATCATTTTGGAGCCAGAAACATCATTGCAACAGTTGAGTGTAGTAACTAAGATTATAGAGTCACACTACTTGCTTTTAATTCTTTTCCTTAACACAAACAAAGGGTGGTTACCAAGGGACGGGAGGTGGAGGAATAAGATTGACGGCATGTAAGGGTAAAAACTTGTAATGGGTACTAAATAAGCCATAGAGATGTAATGTACAGTATATTGAATATAGATAATGATATTTTACTCAAGTATGTAATGTAAAAATATAGTTACATCAGTAACCATATCACAATATATAAGTATATCAAAGTAACACATTGTACACCTTACATGTACTCAATTTTACAAGATTTATACAGTCTGAAGAGAAACCAGAGCATTGATTTTATAAGTCAAAGTTATTTTTTAATTTGTGTTTTATGATGCTCAGTGACACTTTCTGTACCATAACTGCTTCCTATTTATCTTTTACTTAATGTCTATTTCACTTCCACCCTATGTGTTCCTTCTGGCCATCAAATGCCTTCATCACATGGATTTTAGAGTTTTGAAATTTAGCCAAACAATACATCATACTGAAATTGCAACGCTTTCTCTTTGTCTTTCACGATTCTATATATAAAGAATTAATGAGTTTGTTTTGTAATGGCTGGGACCATATCTCACAAGACCGTTTTCTTTTATCTCCTGTAATAGTGGAAGTCCAAAAAGCCTTCACTGACATAATTTACTGTGATTGCGATGCTCAGTCCATAGGCAGGAGGTTTGGGTGTTTGAATAGTTTTGCTGTTCCAAGTGTTAGAATGTGGAAGCTCTACACATCTCAGTAACTACTGACCATTTACTCCAACTCAGGATGCTCATGGCAAGATCTGTATGCACCCATGGGCATGTGGATTCCTGAAGGATGTGTATTCAAAAGTAGATTCATAATGGTAATGGTGAAAAATAAAAAGTAATATATAAGAACTCTAAATATCATTTTTAAAAAGGAAATTTTTAAAATTAAGGTCAAACATTTCAAGAATAAAATGCCATATTAAAATTTTGCACAGAAAAATTAACTTTAATGTTTGCCGAAGCTTCATATAGTTAAGTTTAATAACTTCTATAGAAGAGAGTAAAAGCAAACAAGATAAAAGTTCCACTGAGAACAATACATTTAGGTTATCACAAAATAATTAGCAGAGGTAGGTGATTTTACAGATCATTATTTTAACATAAAGTTGCCTTTCTGATTCATCTAGAAAGAGATAATTTACTTTGCTTAGCTTGTTAGTAAGTGTGGAGAAGGCTAACTTACTTTATGGAAGGAGACTACTTAAAAAAATTGGGGAATTTCCAGATTTAATATGTAAATAGTAACACATATTAGAAACAGCAGGAAGAAGGTAACAGTAAAGGTGTAATTTGCATCTATGAAGAGAATATTATAGCACCTTATTACCAGAATATTCTATACCAAAATCTCTAGAAGCACCGACTTTGTCATCTTTGAACACCTTATAAGAGTGCACTTCATTTGTGCATAAATACATCCACTAAGAGTCATTCTTTGTTGTGGTTGGCATGTATCTTTTGATATTGAAATGATGAAATATCTCTCCTAAAAAAACGGTAAAACAAAGACATTTTTAAAAAGATCAAAAGGAGAGGCCTTGTTTGCGTTCTCACAGTAAATGCCATCGTTTTATATGGGTGCATTAAAATTCTAAAGGTAAGTGATATTTGTCATGAAGACTTATAGGATCCTAACATTTTTGAAGTCTTGGAAGTAATAAAGTGACAAAGAATAAAGCACCTACATAGCGAAGAAGTTAAACTCAAGAAGAGTTAGTCCTTTGCAATTCTAAGTTTTATCATTCAAAATTTCTTATGAAATTTTAGACTTTTAACTTTTTTAGATCTTAGATCCCTCACATAAAAATATTAATGTATACTAAATATCCTTTAAGTTCCCTTTATATTCTTTATTATGAAAGTATATTACATTTACTTGGAGTATAGCTTAGACAAGTCTTGACAACCATATTAAAAAATTCACTCTCAGTGAAAAAAATTAAATGTTTCTTTATTAATATGTAGGTAAAATTTGTAAGCTAGTTTAGGCAACATGATTCTTCTTCATTTCTTCCAAAAAAACACATTTTGATTTCACCAAGTGCAATATCATCTTAAAATATTTTTGTGGATATTTCCTTTATGAGCAAAAAGTTTTTTTTTTCCCATTAAAAATGTGTAGGGGATGGGTGAGCCACAGCTATCAATTTCTCTGAAAATAATCTTTAATTATGCCTTGCTTTCAGCTTATTCCTAATGAGAGAGAGGTTAACTTGTTAAGCTGGAGACTGATCCCCAAATAGAAATTAATGTTTTAATGCATTTAGAGGTTGTAGATCTTTTTCTGTTGGGAAAATAGACTGATCCTCAAGTTATAATGTCTTATAATTTTGTTAGACCTCTAATCAGATGGAATGCCTGAACTGCTTCAGTAAATTTGTTCAGTTTTATTCTTCCTATTTAATTAATCCAAAGATGTCTGGTTTTGATCTGTATCATTTAGAAAAGCTCATGCATCTGGTATGTCAACAAATAAACAACAAAAATGTACATGAAACAGTTAAAGTCAGACAGTTTTAGGTTTGTATTCTAGATGAACTGCATTTCATTATACATATACCTGGTGCACAGATTCATGCACTGGTGGGATCCCTTGTCATGGCATGTGGGGATTGGGCTAAAACCAGCTGTCTAACACTGCCTGCCACTCCTGCATTGAGCAAACTGCCTCCTGGTGGTCAGTGCACATCATAGCAACCAGTTGACTGGTTGAATAGTCAAGAAATGGTCACTTAGGCTTTTATATACATAGATGAGAGGAAATGAAATATGTATCACCTATGATCTATTTTTTTTAAATATTAAATATGTTAAATACACAGAAACTGTTAAGTAGTAAGTACTAGTACACACCTAAGCACACATAATCCAGATTGAACTAATAGAAGCATTTTGCCATATTTGTCAGGGCTTTTGTTTTGTTTTTTCCAAAAAAGTCAAATCGTAAAAAACACAATGTAAGCAGACATCCATACAATTTCCTTCCTCCCAGATATAACCACGATATTGAAGTCCATGTTTGTCTTTTCAATCTCAGTTCTTATACTTCTGTTTCATATGCATGCATACATTAATACATATTGATAGTAGTTTGCTTTGTTTCTAAAATTGACACAATGGAAGCTATACATACTATATGTCTGTGCTTTTATTACACAAACATGCTGGAGATGTATACATGTTGATTAATGTATACATAATTCATTAATTTTAACAGCTTCATTACATTGTGAGAATATGCCACAGTATTTTATTTATACACTTACTGATATAATTTGATTATTTTCTGTAGTTTTTTCTCAATTACAATTAATGCTGCTATGAATATCCTAGCACATTTTTCATTGTGTACATGTGCAAATAGTTCTTTAGGTTATGGATTTAGTAATAGAATTCTTAAATCACATATTTATACACTAGAGGCCCGGTGCACTAAATTTGTGTACTGGGGGCGAGGGAGGGGGGTGCAGATTCTGCCTGGCCTGCACTCTCTCATCTGGGACCCCTGGAGGATATCCAAATTATGGTTTATGGGCCTAAACTGGCAATCTGGACAACCCTCTCGCAATCTGGGACTCTGCATGTACTAGTGACCATACTTTTTATACAGATGAAAGAAGTCTTGCTATTGGATGGGCAGCTACATTTTTTTTTGTGTGCTGATTATAAAAAAGTAGTATATAACATAATCCTTCTGAGGCAGTAGTGCCATTCTCTCCATCTTATAGGTGAAAAAACTGAAGCAGAGAGAAGTTTAAGTAATTGGCATTGTCACACAGTTATGTGTCAGAATCAAGGATGAACACAAAATGTGCAAGCCAGAGTCCATGCATGTCATCCCAGCAGCATCCTGTCTTTTCAGTGTTAGAGTAGCCTTGCCAGGATTAAAATATTGTTCCTAATATATAGGGAAGGGTCCCTCATCCTGTCTGGCAATCAGGGCCAATCTGTGGGGCAATAGATGGGGCAATTGGGGGGCCCAGTGGCCTGGCTCCATGACATCGCTGCCCACTGACTGGTCATACTGTAGGACTATTTGGTCAATTTGCATATTAGGGTTTTATATCAATAAGTTCAATTTTATTAGATACTAGAAGCCTGGTGCATGAAATTGTTGCATAAGGGGTTGTCCCTCAGCCCAGTCTGCACCCTATGCAATCTGGGATTCCTCCAGGAATGTCCCACTGCCTATTTAGGCCAGATCCATGTAGGATTGGGTCTAAACGGGCAGTGGGACATCCCTCTCATAATCCAGAACTGCTGGCTCCCTACTGCTTGCCTGCCTGCCTTCCTGATTGCCCCTAACTGTGTCTGCCTGCTAGCACAATCACCCCTAACCACTACCCTGCCAGCCTGATTGATGCCTAACTGCTTTCCTGCCAGCCCGTTTGTCCCTAACTGCCCTCCCCTGCAGGCCTGGTCACCCCTAACTCTCCTCTCTTGCAGGTCTGGTACCCCCCAACTGCTCTCCCAGCAGGCCTGTGAAGGATAGAGGCTTGGTGCACAGGAGGGAGCCGGCTGTTTTGCCCTGAAGGGTGTCCTAGATCAGGGTGGGTGTTCTTTTGGGGCATGGGGAAGCCTGGGTGAGGGGCCTGAGGGGGTTTGCAGGCTGGCCATGCTCCCTGGTGACCCAATTGGAGGCCCTGGTATCTGGGATTTACTTGTCTTCTATAATTAAAACTTTGTAGCCTTCAGCGGAGCCAAGCCTCCTACTCACTCTGTGACCACAGCCATTTTTGTTAGGATTTTTCTTTTATAATTGAAAGTTTGTAGCCTTAAGCAGAGGCCAAGGTAGGCCAGGGCAAGCAGAAAGCTTGGCTTCCTCCATTGCTAGGGAAACCCAAGCTTCTTGCTCTCTCTGTGGCTATAGCCATCTTGGTTTGGTTAATTTGCATACTTGCTCCTGATTGGCTGGTGAGAATGGGTTGTGGGTGTAGCAGAGGTATAGCCAATTTTCATATTACTCTTTTATTAGATAGGATTATCAAATTTGTTTCCAAATGGGTTACTAATCTCCATTCCATTAGCAGTATTTGAGAGATCTACTTATTCAGTTTAGCATCTATCTCTATTTATGTATTTGTCTATGTATCATCTATCTATGAATAAATGATGCTTCATTCTTTTGTAAATTTCTATTTTCAGAAATTTAAGTTTAAACATATATTTATATTTTGGTCATTTGGTTTCCTCCTCTGAAGGGATGCTCAATGAGCAGGAGATATTACCTTAAGTAAAGATTCCAAATTTTAAAGTAGCAAGCCATGCAGATGATAAGGATAGTATCTGCTAAGAAGAATCAATGTAACCAGAGAGTCATTAGTAGGTGAACTCGGAGAGGGTGATAAAGAGTACACTGGGAAAGCCTTTGTTGACAATGACAGTAATTTTGGCTTTTACTCTGAGTGAAATTTGAAGTCATTGAGTTATTTTAAGTAAGATAGTGGCATGAATAACTTAATTCTAAGAGGTCACTTTGGCTGAGGTGTTTAAAGCAGACATTGTGACAAAGCAAAAAAATTAGTGATGAAGTTGAGAAATAATCTGTCTCTAGTTGTTATATACTGAGACGCATCTTGAGTTCTAGATATTTTAAAGAATTTTAATATGTCAACCAGAATATTATGGTTCTAATTGATAAGGAACTTGTAGTGGAGTCAGAAGACTTCTAAACTTTAAGTAGAGACATGAAATGAGAACTTTGATAGAAGACTTCAACATTTTGGGTGGATTTCTATATCTGGTAATGGGAGATCAACACCTTCCACCTCCCTCTAAAATCTGTAAGCAAAACTGAAGGGAGAGGAAGGGATACACACACACACACACACACACACACACACACACACACACACACACATATATATATATATATAATGCTTGAAACCATTAGAAAGATAATGAGTAAATGGAATGGACTTGAGGGACCAAGTTGGCAAACACTGGTGACTGTATTCTTCATGCTACTGATTATTTCAAGGCATTTTGTGCTGTAAAAACAAAAGCTGATAGATTGAGAAACTGTGTCAAAGTGACAGAGAGGCTGAGAGACTGAGAAGAGTTTCTAGCAACCTCATTAACGGGCAATGAAAGTTGGGGTTCCATTACTGTCAGGAGGAAAGGGCTGTTATAACCCTCCAGTAAGTGGGTTGTACTAAGAAGTGATACCTCGAAGGAATACAAGGTGAAATGGAAACAGAGCAGCTCTTTGGAGGACTGAAGCCCTTCTTTGAATAATCTTTATCTCTAATAGACTAAGTGGATTTGGGATTGCTAGTGCTCATAGTCTATCTGCATAAACATAGTAAAAATAAATCCTGTCTGGGGGAAGGTAATGTGATCCAAAGTCTCACCTTTCCTTCTGTAACTTTTAATACAAAATATCCAATATTCTCTTAAAAATAACTGGGCATAAGAAAAAAACAAAACCTGAATGAAAGCAGAGGCAAGAAACAAAAGAAACAAACACATAGGAATCCAGATAATAGAGTTATCAGATCCAGACAGTAAAATTACAGAGATTAATAGGTTTAAGAACTTAAGTGATAAGATGGAGAATTCAATTAACTTTAAAAATAAGCAAATTGAAATTCAAGAACTGAAAAAATGGTAACTATTAATATAATTAACAAAAAAGATATATTCAACAACAAGAGATATATATATTTGGGTTTAGTTTTTACATACTGCTAGATTTGATTTGATAATCTTTATTAACAATTTAAAACTGTACTCATAAGAGTATAATTTTATTACTTAAAATATTTTATGGTTATCTCATAAAATGAGTTGGATAAGATATATATAAATATATATATACATGAATATAATCATGGTGAGGCAAAGTAATACCAATAAATAGATAATAGCTAAAATTATAAAAAGTCCTATTATATATGTAATCAGATTCATAAGAGAGGAGAAATAACATGGTATAGGAAAGCATTTGAAGAGGTAATTGTAATGAATTTTCTAAAGTTAACAAATAATTTCAGACATAATCTTGAAAGTCACCATAAAACAGGTTAAAGAAGAGCACATTTAAACACATTGCAATAAAATCTAGCACAAAAGTTATAAAAATTAAAAGCAGTAAAAGAGCTATATTTGTCTTTAATTCAAATGAAAAAAATAAGATTAAGGGCTGATTTACAGCAAAATTAATATTTTCAAGATACTATGGATCAGTATCTTGAAAGTATATAAAAAAATATAACTACCAACCTAGAATTCTGTATCTAGCAAAAATTCCTTGTGAAATAATAGATGAAATAAAAACATCTGTAGACAAACAAAACCTGAGAGAATTTGTCACTGGCAATGAAGGAAACACTAAAGACAATTCTCAGATTAAAAGAAAAATAACCAAATACTGAGGTCTAGAGATGCAGAAAGGAATGTAGAATATGCAATGTATATATGTGAGCAAAACTAACAAACATTAATGATTTAAAACATAATTATAATGTATTGGGAGATTTAAAATATGGATGGAAAACTAAAATATATTAAAAAAAAACAAGGTAGAAACAATGAGGGCACTAATGGAATTAGTGTTTTAGGGTTCTTCCAATAAATGGAAATTAGTAAAAATATAATTTTAAGTTGACCTTTAATAAATCAAGAATGCACATTTTATTTTCAAGTATACCCACTAATATGTTTGTGAAAACAGATAAAATTAATAAATCATTAGGTGGAAAAGTAGAGTATCAAAGAAAATAAGATTTAAAAATTGAGGAAAAAAAGAATATCAAAATATAAGAAAAGTAGGTGATAATACAGTACATATAAAGTTAAATATCAATATATAAATAATTAAGTTAAATGCAAATGACTAAATGTAATGATTAAATGACAAAGATTTTCAGAGTAGATTAAAAACATTTATCCTTTATGAGATAAATCTGAATGAGCAGGATGTACAAAGGTTAAAAATAAAAGATAAGAATATAAATAATGCAAATAAAGCTAACCAAAAATCTGGTATAGCTAATGTCTTTTTTTAAAATATGTTTTTGTTTGTTTGTTTTATTTAAGAGAGGAAGAAAAGAATAGGCACAACAATGATGAGAGATAATCATAGATCAGTTGCCTCCTGCATAACCCCCATTGGAGGGGTTTGAGCCCACTATCCGAGCATATGCCCTGACCAGGAATTGAACGGTGACATCCTGGTTCTTAAGTCGATGCTCAACCACTGAACCACACAAGCTGGGCTAGCTGATGTCTTTTAATGTCTGTGGCATATCCTATATAATAAAAAGGTAATATGCAAATTGACCCTAATTACAGAACAATCAAAACTAAAAGGTGCACTGACCACCTCTCAGTCCTTCCCCCTGGCCAGCAGGCTCCAATCGCCGGATGGTGAGTGGGGAACTAGAGGGAAGGGTCATGGGGAGGCAGTGCTGGCTGCTAGCAGCCAGAGAAGAAGGCCCTGATTGCAGGCCAGTCTTAGAAACCATGCCCGTACACAAATTTTGTGCACTAGAACTCCAGTGTAGTAATAATAGTCTTTCATTCTTTATATTGGAAATTTGTATTTTTTTCTCTATTTCCCTCATCATTATTGTTAGTATATCAATTTTACTATTTTTTTCAAACCACCAACATTTGCATTATTATTTTACTCTATTGCTTGTTTTGCATTTCATTGATCCCTACTCTAATCTAAAAATTATTTTCCTTCTATTTATTGTAGATTGACGCTCTTTTTCTAGCTGCTTAACTTAGAAATTTAGACCACTAAACCTTCCTTTTTTTCTACCATAAGCATTTAAACATGTAAGTTTTCTTCTGCACACCTATTTTGCTGCATTCTGATATGGTCTATTTTAACTTTATTCAATTTAAAACATTTTGCAATTTAACTTCTAATTTCTTTCTACTCGAGTCTGACTTATTCTTATTTATTTATTTATTTATTTATTTATTTATTTATTTATATAAATCAATAGGGACTGAGTGAGATTGGCCAGACATGCCTTAGAGCCCTCCTGCAGTCCCTCCCAGCCAGATCATGCACCAGTGGGGTCCATTGGCCTGGCCTGCACCATCTCACAATCCAGGACCCCTTACAGGATGTTGGAGAGCCAGTTTCAGCCTGATACCACAGGCCACTCTCATTGGGAGGGCACTAGATGCAGGGCTCACAGTTGAGCCTCTCCCAATTGGGACTGATTGTGTTAGAGTCTGTGACAGGTGCAGTGGAGCAGGGATGAGTGGGAAAGACAGGTAGAGCTGTAGGCAGCATTCGACTGTAGGTTTTGGTCCTATCCCTGCAGGCCACCTACAGGAACCCCACCTGTGTACAAATTCATGCACTGGGCCTCTAGTTGGTTAATAAGATTATATAGGTTTCAGATGTACATTTGTTTGATAAATGATGTACATATAGCATTGTGTGCCCATCACCCAAAGTCAAATAACCTTCTGTCATCATCTTTCTGGCCTCCTTTACCCTTTACTATTCTCTGTGGTAACCACCACACTGTTGTCTTTGTCTATGAGTTTCAGTTTTATATCTCAGATGTGAGTGAAATCATATGGTTCTTAGCCTTTTCTGATTGACTTATTTCATTTATCATACTATTCTCAAGGCTCATTTATGTTGTTGTAAATGGTAGTGTTTCATCTTTTCTTATTGTGAATAGTATACCATTGTATATACACAACTTCTTTATCTAATCAGAGGACACTTTGGTTCTCTCCATGTATTGGCCACTGTGAATAATGCTGCAATTAAATTAGAGGTGCATATATTTTGTGAATTTTTTTTATTTGATGAGGATGTAGATACTCAAAATAGGGATTGCTGGGTCATATGGTAACTTAATTCTTATTTTTTTTAAAGGAACTGTCATACTGTTTCCCATAGTGGCCATATCAGCTTAAATTTCCATCAGCAGTGAATGAGGGTTCCTTTTTCTCCACAACCTGTCCCATATTTGTTATTACCTGTCTTGTTAATAATAGTCATTCTAATAGGTGTGAAGTTGCATCTCATTGTAGCTTTGATTTGCATTTCCCTAATAGCTAGTGAAATTGAACATCTTTTCATATATCTGTTGACCATTTGTATGTCTTCCTGGGAGAGAGATCTGTTCGGGTCCTCTCCCCATTTTTTATTTAGATCCTTTGTTTGCTGTTGAGTTGAAGTGTTCTTTGTATATTCTGGATATTACCCCTTACCAGTGCTGTTGTTTGCAAATAATATATCCCACTCAATTGGTTGCCTTTTTGTTTGGTTGATTTTTTTTTGGGGGGGGGGGTGTGTGTGTGCAGAAGCTAAGATCTGAAACAATAAAGAAACATAGAAGAAAACATAGGTCCAAATGTATGGACCTTGTTATTAGAGAACACTTTGTTAATTTAACCTCAAAGGCAAGTGAAGTAAAGACAAAAATAAATGATTGATCTTTAGCTGGTTTGGCTCAGTGGATAGAGCATTGGCCTGTGGACAAAAGGGTCTTAGGTTCGATTCCAGTCAAGAGCATGTAGCTTGGTTACAGACTCTTCCCTGGCCCGGGTCCTGGTCTGGGCACATGCAGGAGGCAATGTGTTTCTCTCACATTGATATTGCTTCTCTCACATTGATATTGCTTTCTTTCTTTCCCTCTCTCTTCCTCTCTCAGTGAAACAACAATGGAAAAATGTCTTTGGGTGA
This sequence comes from Pipistrellus kuhlii, assembly GCF_014108245.1. Taxonomy (NCBI): domain Eukaryota; kingdom Metazoa; phylum Chordata; class Mammalia; order Chiroptera; family Vespertilionidae; genus Pipistrellus; species Pipistrellus kuhlii. Next base: position 120,511,065 of record NW_023425404.1, on the reverse strand, counting down.
GGATTTATATAAATAAATAAATAGGAATAAATCAGACTTTAGTGGAAAGAGTATAAACTGAAATATTTCTCAATGTATTTCCTTTTGTCAAGGATCAAGCATCTCTGCTCCCTTTAGTCACTTTTCATTACCTCCAAATAACTGATTTTAACACTTTTTCTAGAATTTACTATTATTGACTATGAGATATTCACAGAAGAGTTTGTCAGGTACACGTTAATCTGTCATTAAGAGAAGTTCAATCTCTCTTTTCTACAGTAGTTTAAACTATCTGGAGGAGTCACCTCTCAGAGTAGTTACACACCAAGCATACGAAGACCATCTTTTTTCTTGGTAAGTAACACAAAGGAAGAGATTGATGTTTTACTGTAAAACTATTTATATGTCTATTAAAATAGAACAGAAACCTACCTGAGATTTTTTTTGTCGGTAAAATTTAAACTTATGTCTCAGTAGAATTTACTAATACCAGGATACCTCGTAGAGAAGAGCCTAGAGGGTGTTATACTGAAGATTTGTTGATTCAGTGACATTAAGCTGAGACAAATTTTCTTACTTTGTACAATAGGAGGCATTAATTCACTTTTATCCAATGATACTTTTTAAAGATTTTGTTAGTGCTAACATGTTTGAAATTTTTTAATAAAAATATGTAAGTAGAAGATGTGTCTTATAAAAAAAAACAAAAACTTTTTTTTCAGTTTCTAAACAACTCCTCCAATGCCCTTTTCACTGAGGCATAACTAGTATTTAATGATAATACTATTTGCATTGTAAATTACTTTGTGTGAACTGAATATTTACCCTGATCACAAGAAGTATATTGCCTTGGGGAGAGGGGGTGTTTTGCTGCAGTCATAATTAACTTTGGCTTAAAAGTACTATATGATCTTAGAAAATAAAAAAGCTTGTTAACAGCGTCTTATTAATTTTTCATCATAGAGCAGAAAATTAACACATAATTTTCTTTTGGTTTCTTTTGATATTTTCTACCATTGCCTTAAACCAAAGATTATATTTTCTTCAGTTATATTTTATTAATTAATAAATTAAAGGCAGAGTATTTCTATGACCATAAACATAGAGAATTTGATAGGCTTATTGAAATTAATCTGCTTTCTATCACTCTGTAACAACATAAGAAATAGAATGTTTAATTAGAGTAATAGGTCCCAGTTCATTCCTGCTTTATTTTTACTGAACAATATTTATTAAATTTATTGGAGTAAGAGAGAAAGGAGATGGAGGAGGATCAGGAGAGGGTTAAGGGAGGGTAGAGAGAGTAAAGGGTATATAAATGGTGATGAAAAGATACTTGAATTTGTATAATGAATACACAATAAAATATACAGATGATGTATTATAAAATTGTACCCCTGAAAACTATATAATTCCAATAACCAATGTTTTCCCTGCATAATTTTTAATAGGACTTCATTACACTACCAAAATTTTCTCTGTGTGAAAAATACTTTTTTTGGGGGGGTCATAAATTATAACCAAAAACTCCCCACTTATAATATTGTGCTAATCCATTTGTGTTAGCAATGTTAATGAAGGAAAAATACCTATTTCATGTGTACATATATTATTAGGTTCTGGAAAAAGGCACTAATATATTTTCATTATGAAAATTGCCAAAATAATACAAAGAGTAAGATAGAATAACAAAATAGATATGCTTAAATAAACATGGAGCAATTTTATACATATTACAAGTATTCTTAAAGGAACATCAAAATAATAAACATATTAATATTGGGTAAATTAAAAAGAATATATAATTCAAAATTAATAAAGAAGCATATGCCAAGCATTTTCTTCAGACTATCAAGATAAAATAAGTCAGTGCAGTTCAATCTCACAGATGATTTTTTCCATTTACATAGTTAATGACCAAACCAATGTAATTTCAAGTCATAACCTGGAGCAGGAGAGAATCATGTACCTTACTTAGATTTCTAAATTAATTTAGACATGCTTTATAGTAACTTTGAACTACATATGCTATTCAATCAGTCTGTTGCTGCACCTTTACTATTTAAGTATTAAGTATTCAGATTTCATTTAAGGTAAAAATTGTGAACCAGTTATTTTGGGTGGCATGCCACCCAGATGTCACATTATCTCTTCCTTTAGACAGTGACACATGGTATCTGTTTCTCTATAGTTAAGATTTTGCTGAAAAAATAAAAAACTAGAACATCAGAATCTTTGAAAAAATATTGCATCTTTTTGCAAACATAAACATTCCTTTTGGGGTGAGGCCATAAACACTCATTTTGGGGTGAGGTCATAAATACTCCTTTTTGGGTGGGTCATGGTGTATACTTCTTGTGCACCCTTGGGTATGTCCTCCTTGAGCAGGTGCAAATATACAGGCTGATGATCATATTTAGGATGAGGTAAAATGAAAGTCTAAGTCACAAGGATGTTGCTTTGGTGATTTATTCACTATCAATGGCTAAAGAAATTGTCCATGTACTTAAGTCACAATTACTTCATTTAAATTAAATTTAAAAGATATACTGAGAACCATTGTTTTGAAAGTGAATGTGCTAGAAATGATAGAGAAACAAAGGTTAGTGTCTGTCCTCTGGAGGTTTATAGTCTTTTCTTGCAGCAATTGAATAAGCCAGCAGTTGACAAGAGCCAGGAAAAGGACACAAAGGACTTTCCGAGGTACAAAGTGGGCTTTCTGGAAAGGAAGTAAATATATCTGTAATGATACTGGAAAAGTAATTTAGAGTATATGTTGCTAAAATTTGGAAGGCATTTATAGACTAATTCAATAGTTCTAAGGATTTATTAAACAATGTTTGAACTAAGAATTGACACCATATGTTCCTGATTAAATTTCAATATTCAATCTCAATGGTTTTTATGTTACTAATTTCTGTCACTGAGAGTTTTGACCATCTGTTATTCAATGACTTTAACTCTAGACCTCTAAAACTCATAGCAAAAGTATGCTATACTATGAACTTGGATGTTAGTAATAGGAAGCATTCATTTTTTGTTCCAGTAGCTACACTAATAATAGTGAATAATCAGTGAGTACAACAGTAAGGATTTTTAAAGAAATTTACACAAAGACTGTAATCTTTTATATAAGACATAAACCTAGCTTTTAGGTTTCTTATAACCTAAGACCATCCCATTGAACTCACAGTTGAGTGTCATTTCTACTTCTAGCATCAACTTTCATAGTACACTGAAATAAATCCTGCAATTGTCTATAATTTATTTTGTTATTCATGAATTTAAGGATTATTAGGCAAACTAATAGATAATAATATTAATTATTACTTAGAAGTTTGCAACAAAATTCAATATGATCACTATTGTTAAAATGTTGGCACCTGAGATTTTTCTGCATTATTTAGGTATGCTTTGAGCAGTATCTTTCCCCTAGCGTACTGATTTCTCAGAATATATATTAATTCTCATATAAAAAGGGTTACATTGTCAAATTACCTTGGGGAATTTAATGTTAAATACAGTTTTTAAATTTAAACAATCGAAATTTTAGTCATTGAACATTATACATTTTCAATAAGGGATATAATATATAGCATTTACTAAATTGCTAAGTCACATGATTTGTTTCTGCATTTGTAAAAATACATATACAATTCTATGTGTAAAATACTCACCAGAAATATTTTCAAACTAATGTTACATACATATAGGCAGAAATCTGTTGGGCTTTTCTAAGAATTCACTGATGGTGAATTTTTATTTTTACCCAGTGATGCTGGTCCTGCCTTCAGTTGTATCTATAGCTGTTCTAAACTAGAATGGTCTTTAAGAGAAGCTTGTGGCTACAATTTAATAGCAGATACCAAGCCTTTGACCAAGTGAGGAAGTCACTATTCCAGACTCATTGCTGTTATTTTAATCTGCAAATTTCCAAGGAGATCTTATGAAGAAAGAAAGAAAATCAATTTTCCTGATTTTTCATTACAATCCAAAAGAAAAAAGGTAAGTTCATGTAATATTGAACTATAACCAGGTCTGGAACAAACAATAACAATCCCACCTCTGTACTCACACTCTTTTTTCTATCCACCCACATCTCTCCCTACATGGATCTGGTTGATGATCTGCCCATGAGGACTGTCCCTGCCTACACTATTCTGTCCATACTGTGGCTGTCACAACACTTAGAGTGCATTTGTACTATCTCTCAAAACAATTAGCACAAAACATAATATGCAATCAATATACAAGAGAATAGACAAGACTATTTATTACAAGCCCAATGGAAAGAAATGGCTATCTAAACATACTTTTAGAATATTAAAGTCTCATTTCAATCAAAACCTGTAACAGTATCATAAGAAAGATGGTTGAATGATGTGAATGCTATTTCTCCCCTTTCAAGGAAGGAAATACAATCTTCTTGCTGTTGCTAACATACTAACTTAAGGCAAAGTTGTTCAAGAAGAATTGAAGGGAACTATTCAAAATGGAACATAAGGTGATTTGAGGACTCCATTATGGTTGGCAAAAAGTTATTATCCATGCTGGATGTAAGGAAGGAGCTCAGAAATTTAAATAATTAAAGCCTTGTTCTTATGGTATGTTCCTAAAATCACCATTGGGGGTGTTTGTAGATTTTGATGTGATCACAGCAATCCTGACCTCTGAGACTAATGCTGCTGCCTCCAGGGGCTCAGTAATGGGTATGGAGTCTTTGGTTGCTGCACATTTTTTGTTAACCATACAAATTTCTACTCTCTTCATATGAATCTGTAATTCATTATTCATCATATGAACCTGGCAGATACTGACTGTATGAACTCTATAAGCTATATTTAATTATGTTCTACTAGAAAGCTGGGATATTTTATATTGTAATAACAATACCTCAATTCACAGGTTTTCTTCTGGGAGGCCAGCCCTAAACAAAAGTGTCATGTTAGCTTTCTTCCCATAAGGCCACCATACCACCTCTAACTGAAACTCTCATTATAAGAGTCATAATAGCATTAGATTGCAAAGCTGGAGCATTGTCTCCAGAAGCTACTGATGCAGCATCTGCCCAGGGGAAATAGATAGAGTGATGGGATCCTTGGGAAAGCTGCCAGGAAGGAACATGATGGTAGATAATACTCATCAGGGGAAAGGCAGGGAATGAGTATGGTTATTAGGCTGGTAACAGTACAGGTAAAGATTAGTTGTTAAATTAATTATATGTATCGAGGCAAAAATTGGTTATGATTTTTATTTCTTCATGCTTTAAACTCATTGCACATATTACATTTTAACATAATAACTAAGATAGTTTCTATCCTTTAAATTTTGAGTTATGTGAAATCTACTGTTTCTCTGAAATCTATTTGTTCCCACACAATGATAATACTATAATACAAAGATATACATTTAATTTATCGATTGAAACAGTAAGTAGTGATGCAATCACCAACTGGTGAAATTGTAATTGTCCTTCCTTGCTATGCTTAAAGTATAGACATGATTGTAAGATCATAGAAGAGTTCAAATTCAATGTAAATGCTGAGTCATTTTTATGGAGTAGTATTACAAAGTACAATTGTAACTGCTTTCCTTTTCCACAGTCATTGCATTCTGTTAGATTCTTACAGAGGAAAGCATGTATGAAAATATTACTCAGTAGTCTATCCTGTTACATATGATTCATGAGAACCACTTCAGTTTGTGCTATAATGCTTTTTTCTTTTTCTTTTCCTTTTAAAAATTTTTTTATTATTATTGATTATGGTCTCACATAATTGTCCTTATTACCCCATTCCCATCCCAAACCCCTCCCTCGATATGCCCCATCCACCCCCCCACTTGTCCATGGCCACTGAGTAGGCCCATATGTATGCACACAAGTCCTTTGGTTGATCTCTTCCCCTTACCCCCGTCCTCCCTTACTTTCCCTCTGAGGTTTGAGAGTCTGATCGCTGGTTCTCTTTCTCTGGGTCTGTTTATGTTGTTCATTATTTCCTCTAGATGCGTGAGATTATGTGATCTAAGAAATACCCTTGTAAGAACCTAAACTGCAACAAGCCATAATGGTTATGCTGAGAGGCAAATGAATCAGTCTGTAGTGAGTTCCTTCCTGGGCCAACAGTTCTTTTGAGTCCCAATTTCAATGCCAGATAGTTCCTTATGTGTACATTCCAGCCATGATATTTCAGATCTGGTTGGTGGACAAATGGTGGTAATGCAGGTCCACCCATAGTGTCTTTTTCTTAACTAAATCTGAAGAATTGTGTGGTAATTCTATATTCAAGATTAAAAAAAAAACAACTGACTAAGTCATCTGAATGGTTGAAAAAAATGCAAGAACTTTCAACAATTGGCTAATGTATGTATTTGACAAATTTTATATATAAACTAGAGGTCCAGTGCACAAAATTTATGTTTTGGAGGGAGGAGGTGGGTGTCTGTCAGCCTAGCCTGCACCCTCTCCAATCTGGGACCTTTGAAGGATGTCCGACTGCCTGTTAGGCCCGATCCCACTGGGATTGACATTTCTTTCACAATCCAGAACTTCTGGCTCCAAACTCACTTGCCTGTCTGCCTGATTGCCCCTAACCATTTCTTTCTGCCAGCCTGATCACCCCCTAACCACTCCCCTGCCAGCCTGATTGATGCCTAACTGCTCCACTGCTGGCTTGATAGCCCCTAACTGCCCTCCGCTGCTGACCTGGTAACCCCTAACTGCCCTCCTTTGCCAACCTAGTTGCCCCCAACTGCCCTCCCCTGCAAGTCTGATTGCATCCAACTACCCTCCTCTAGAGACCTGATCCCTCCCAACTTCCCTCCTCTGATGCCCTCCCCTGCAGGTCTGGGTCCCCCCTAACTGCTTTCCCCTGCTGGCCTGATTACTCACAACTGCCCTCCCCTGCTGCTATCTTATAGGAGCCATCTTCTATCCACATGAGGGCGGCCATCTTTGATCACATAGGGACAGCCATCTTGTGTGTTGGAGTGATGGTCAATTTGCATACTACTCTTTTATTAGATAGGATGTATTCAAACAGTATAATCTTTGGGCAATTTGGATAGCCTAAGAATAATGGAGTTATCATTTCCTATGACAATGGGTTTTTACTTTTAATTTATATCTAGATATTTTTCCACATGGGATTTGGAGAAATTTTTGAATGCAAGATTTTTGTCCACTTGTCAGCTAAAAGAAACTAATTAAGGTTTTTCTTCACAGGATAAACTGGCACATGCAGTCACTTATACACATGCAAATCTTTTTTTGCCTCCACAGTGGATTCTCAGTTCCTCTTTATTTCTAACTATTGCTGTTTATATGCCATATTACATTCTCTAATTTCTTTTTATCTTTTCTTTATTTTTGCAGTATCTCCATAGGTGTCTCTTTAAGACAAGTTAATTTAACCAATTACTTCAGTTTGGCTGAAGATAAAATCTTTAATTTATCCAGGCCTCCCTTTATTCTTTCTAGGACACTCTTTCCATTAATTTCATGAAACATTCTAATTCTCCAGTTTAGGAAAAAGCTAATTTCTCTATACACATGGCACACACACACACACACACACACACACTAAGGGGCTAACCAATATATAGCTATACTTTTAAAACTATTTTTCTCTTTCTTTTTTATGTTTATTTTTGAATTTTTCAAAGTATTAGAAATTATAATAGATTTCAATTGATAAATTCATATTTTATGTATTATATTGCACTTAAACTTTTAATTCATTTCCATTTTAATAACACTAAGTTTCAGTTTCACTCTTGAAAGAATATTTTGACATACTATAGGATACCTGGAAGAATGTCTGGGGAATGACTGCTTGAGAAAGTAAAAAACTCCAAAACTCTAAAGTTTGAGGAATTTGAAAATTCTAAAAGTGCCATCTTTTTACTCATCCACTTATTAAAACATCAAGCATATTAGTTACTATTTTAGGCATAATTGCAGATAAAAAAGGCCATCTGTGATCTTCAAGTTGGGACCAGAGATAAGAAATATATAAAATGATGCAATATGTGCTAAATGAATGCATCCAAGGGAGCAATTGGTTCTACCAGGGGCAAGTTTCACAAAAGAGGGATGTTTTGAAATAGGTTTCAAAGATGTTAGAAACAGATTAAAAGTACCTATCTCATGGATTCACACTTCTGATGTATTATCTAAGTAAATTATTCATACAGACATTTCCTGTATAATTTGGCAAGTTTAAATTTCTTTATTCTTATACAGATAACGAACTATCTCAGTTTCTAATTCTGATGACCTAGAAGACATTATTTCTATTTTGGTCCTAGAGAACTTGCTTCTAAAAATGTGCTATCTGCTACTTTCAAGGGTTAAATGATTTGTTCATACTGTATTAAAGGAACTATGGAAATTATATACTCAAAATTTAACTGCATTGATTCATATTATGAGAAGAATATGGCCACAGAAAGTGTATTTACAATGTCCAAATATTTCAATATTTATTTAATAAGATTTTTTTTTTGAATTTGGAGTTACAATATTTGTTTATCTTCTCCCACTCTCTTGCCTATTTGCCATTTTTCTGACTCATTTGCATTTTGTTCCTTTCTTATCTTTGAACCTCAGTCTTGAAAGTCTCCCCTAAATTGTCAGCACTTCATTCCTTATCTCAGGGTGTATTTTAATTATCACCTACACCTTAGCAATTAAATATATATACACACACAAATTTAAACATTTATCTTTGTTCTAACAAGGGGGAAAGTATGTGAAACAAAGCCAATTCCTGTCTGAGTTTATTCAATAATAATGGTTACTCTCCCAGACAGATGTGCAGAGAATTTTAAGATCTAGACTCCTTTCTGTTACACAACTTTCCTGATTTTTCATTATAATCCAAAGAAAAAGAGTAAGTTCATAGAATATTGAACTATAACCAGGTCTGGAACAAACACTAACAATCCCACCTCTGTACTCACACTCTTTTCTCTGTTCATCCACATCTCTCCCTACATGGATCTGGTTGATGATCTGCCCATGAGGACTGTCCCTGCCTACACTACTCTGTCCATACTGTAGCTGTCACAATACTTAGAGTGCATTTGTACTATCTCTCAAATCAATTAGCGCAAAACATAATGTGCAATCAATATACAAGAGAATAGACAAGACTATTACAAGCCCAATGGAAAGAAATGGCTATCTAAACAAACTTTTAGAATATTAAAGCCTCATTTTAATCAAAACCTGTAATAGTATCATAAGAAAGATGGTTGAATGACATGAATGCTATTTCTCCCCTTTCAAGGAAGAAAATACAATCTTCTTGCTGTTGCTAACATACTAACTTAAGGCAAAGTTGTTCAAGAATAACTTATCTCAGGGTGTATTTTCTAGAGTTCCAAGGTCAACACAATTGGTTCTTCAGGATGAGTCTTTTGGGTTAGTTATTTAGTTCTCTGAAAACAGAAACTCCTGGCTCAACTGTTATGGCTCATTGGTTGAATGTTGAACTGTGAATCAAGAAGTCACAGTTTGATTTCTGATTAGGGCACATGCCTGGGTTGCAGGCTCTGTTCTTAGTGTGGGGCATGCAGAAGGCAGCTGATCAATGATTCTCTCTCATAATTCTCTCCCTCTCCTTTCCTCTCTGAAATCAGTAAAATAAATAAATAAATAAACAAATAAATAAATAAATAAATAAACAAACAAACAAATAAACAAAAAAACCCAAACACACACACACACACACACAAATAAACAAAACTGCTGGCTTTACATAACATCAACTTTACCTTTGATGCATTGATGGAGTTCAAGGCATTAAAGGGGAACTTAATAATTTTGAGAACCAGGTTATTTATTAGAATTGTGATGTGAAGAAATTATATCAGTAGTACATTAGATTAAAAGAGGGAAGATACTTTCAAAATTAATATATACTCAGAAAGCTAAATTATTCTATTAAATTTGCAATGTTAGTAGTTTTCCTATGATAAAGGTAGCACGTTAAGAATAAAAGATTGTGGTGCTGAGACCTGAGATGTGAAAATGGGTGGATAAATCTAAATATGTAACCCCAATTTTAACTCTTCTCTATTGTCAAAGAATGTATTTCTGTCTCCTCTTAGCTGGATACTATTAATGATGTCATATGAGAAGGGATTCTTGTAATTAGACCTAACTCTCTCAAGTTATGCTCCCATCACCCCATATTACCTACAGTCCATAACCAAAGTCAGATCTCAACAAAGTCTCAAAAGGAAAATCAAATTTTCCCCAGAAACAAATAACCTATACTGGAAATGTAATGGAAGTGTCCAGCTATATAACGGCAAAAAAAAACAGACAGTATGTGTGGGTCTGGGTCTTGAGACTGTTGGCCTGAAAAGGCAGGTGCAACAGAACACTGGATAGGCTCATAATTTCATGAATCAGGATTTGATATTTTAGAAAGGACTACAGGAGTTGGCTCTAATAATTTGCCGTGTTTGCTCTCAAAAGTCTAGGCTCAATGATGGTAAGGAGTAAGCAAAATAGTAGTGAAAGATCTTCCTTGGCAGAATGTTAAATAGGCCATCAGAAAGTTCCAGTATATGAGAATGTTATAATTACTCTTTATGTATAGTTCATTAACTCATCATAGGACCAAGGTCCCCAGGAGCAGACAACAGATCTTCTGTTCACTGGGGAATAAAATAAATACTGTTGGAGGTGGAGATGGGTACCAGAGCCTTTGATAACTTGTAGTAACTCTCTTCCATTTGATAAGGATTTTGTTGGGAATTCAGCCATGGACCTGGCCTCTTGATTCTCTCTTGAAAAGATTTCCTATCTGGAAAGGCATAGAGTAAGTGAATTAGTCATTAGCACCAAGTCAAATATGATCATCACAATGGCTGTAGGGACTGAGAGGCAAGGAGGGCCTTGGCTAATGAAGAACTGTGGTAGCAGCTAACAGGACATGGTATCCCCATGGGAATGAGATAAGATGGACAGTTGGGAAAGGTGTTGTATGTTTCCTGTAAATAGAAAAAAAAATGAGCAAATTAACAGAAAGCCAATGGCAACTATTGCAATGGAAATTCATAGCTACTTGCCTAGTTTCTAAATAAAAGCTGAGCTGGGCATCCACATGCACTGATGGGAGGGAAGACTGGGTTCTTATGAGCAGAGATCCTGCAATTCCACAGCAAGTGTATGCAGTAAATATTCCTCCAATTTTCCCCTGAAAAATCACATATTTTTACCAAGATAACTGTGCACTAGTGAATGGGAAGTATGCAGATTTTTAAAAGAATGTTAAGTATGGGGCGGTTCTAGATGACACTGGTACCAGGAGACTTAAAATACTCCCATGGTTCACCAATTAGAATGAGGGGGGAACAAGTGATAAATGCAATTATGGATTGAGGCTATTTTACAAGTCTGTGGGCTCACCTTGCAATTATGTCCCCAGTGAGCTGATACATTGGAAGGACATTGATGGAAAGTAGTTGTATGAATTGGCAGTGGGTGGTATATGAACATAGACTTTCTCACTTTTCCTTAAGTGCCTTATTTCTGTCATGTGGTCAACAACTTATCATGCTGGCTTTCCTTTCCTATCTCTGGATGAAATGTCCTCCCATATAGCATGATATATAATTGCCTAAGAACCTGTCAAGGGGCTGAGTGGCACTTTTTGAAATTGTGATCAAGTTAGCACTCCACAATGTGAATTTTGACCATGGGAAATGGAAGACTGGAAGAAATTGAATAGATGAATTTCTTCTACTTCTGTCTTTCCTGGGCTGTTTTGTGGTGTGATTTCTCCTTGCATACTTTTTAGAAAAGTTCTACTTGTCAAGCAAACATATGAGCTTAATAAGGAGTTGCATGTAATTTAAGGGAGTTACGTTAAAGGAGTAACCATCACAATAGTGATTGAACCACAATGATCTTTTTATTCCCCTCACACCTCTATCAGTCCCCACCCTCACAAGTCTTGGCTTGGACTTTCCAAATACCATCAACACTTTGCTCCATGCATTAGACTCTAATACAGAGGACAATATGGAGATAATTACTCTTTGGCCAACCAGGTGGGTGTATTTTGAGAATATTTCACATGTTTGTTGGGTCAAAGTTACTCAGTATGGAGAATTAAAAATTCAGCTTAATTGATTTTCTTTTATTTCAGTTTGACATATATGACAACTAGAAGACCTGATGCATAAAATTTGTGCATGGGGCATGGCCCTTGCAGCCCCACATAGCCTCGGTCGGTCCTCACAACCCTGGCTTTGTCCGGAAGGTCGTCCAGACAGTCATTCTGCTATTAGGTATAATTAGCATATTCGTTCTTGATTGTATAGGATTAGCCAGTGTGGACAAAAGTTCATAAAAATCCATATTGATATACCATCCATTCATTTTCTTTTTTGAGATCTTTTAGATTGACAAATTGAATGAGAATTTATGCACCTACCTCCCCTGAACAATAACTCTGCTGTCATTTTCTCTTTTGAATTTCAGTCTGCTCTGACTAAGCACTGTATCAATTTCTTCCTCTTCCACCAATGTCATTTCCTCTGCTTCTGTCTCAGTTACCTTCTGGGCTATCAAGTAACCTAAGATAATAAAAAATTTAGCTCACTCATACTTCATACATAAAGTGATTTGTGTGCCAGGTTTAAAGGGTGTTGAACTGACAGACACTAGGGTGTGGGAAGAGAATTGGTGGTGGCTACCCTTGTGGCAGTCTTGTTAGTGGTGACCAGGAGAGAACTGGTGAGGGACAAGGCTACTTGTCTGAAGACCAACAAACCATTCTGCTGCTTCAGGGTAGCCCTCCACAGGCCTGCATGGTTCTCAATTTTCCTTACAAACTGACTGGGCATCAGGGGGCTAATTGTAATACTGTGCAGAGTCAGGGTTATGAAGTGGGATAGAGAGAGTTAGGTCATGAAATTTCAGCAAAAATAAGTGAAGGAAAGAATTGCTCCAAAATTTGTCTGTGGCAGAGACAATGCTGTTCACCAAATCTCATTTTCTTGTCTTTGTGGAATATGGCTAGACATTCCGGTACTTCCCTCACATTTGGTGACCATTCTGTTCATGTGGGAGAAAGTGGGGTGTGCTGCTTCCAGACCTGATCCCTAAAATCTATAATGTGGCATTCTACTCAGCACAAAACAGAATACTTTGAGGCCCCAGGTGATGGCCTTCCTCTCCATTAGATCATCTCATTGCTAGAAAGTAAATTTCTACTAGATGAACCTACTAAGATTTGGGGATTGTTGATTGTAGCAGTTGGCCTATCCTGTATAATATGACATCTTTATCTCAAACATTTGCTTTGAAAATCAATATTAGCTTTCTTTCCTGCAGATAGGGATTTGAGCAAAAGAAATACTAAATTCATAAAGCCTAGAGAATGGTAGAGAAAAAGATTTCTCTCTTTATGCCAGTGATACATTGTTAGTACTCTCTGAAATGCAAGGAAAAGAAACATGTTTATTTCTTTTCATAGAAAATGAGAGTCCTGAATCCACTCCATAAAAGTTTATTCTGGTGATTGAAATGGATGTACTAAACTTGGCCTCTTAATAATGTGACATATAAGAATTATTTTTCAGAAATAATGTCATGATTGGGGGCTTACATAGGGAGAAGTATTAACATACCCCATTTCTTATCACTGCTTATTTTGTTAATTATTATATATTAATCAGCATAAACATAAATGAGCAGGGATTTCAAATGGGCACTCATTAACTTTCTCTGGACCGATTATGCAATGTCATTTTACAAGGTGCATATTATACATGACCAAATGTTTCTTTTTGCAATTTTATGTTAATTATTAAACTTAGAATTAACCATTATGAATAATTATTAACATATTCTATTCATTACTACTATCATTCATAGTTTTATAACAGGGACTACATTCCAGAAAGAAAAACCTCATTACAGTCAAATATCATTTGTATGCTTTGTGCTTCAACCATTTAAAATATCAGTGAAATAACTAACATACTCAAGGGAAATTTGAAAACTGCCCTAATAAAAATAATGAGAAAAACAAAATTCCCATTACTTTTCCTGACTCTATCTTTGTTATTTTTCAGACAATATTTTCACAATATAGACATTATAAAATAAACACAGTCATTGAACTATGTTTTTGTTAAGTGATGTTGAACAATAATTTATGAGATTATATAACAAGGGACTATGCTTGGTTTACTAGTCTATGATTTGTTCTATCAAGGTACATGTTACATAGGATTTTTTCCCCCTGAATAAAATGGAAAATATTTCAGTGAAGAGAAAGACAAAGGATTGTTAGAGAATGCAAATACATCACCTCAGAATTCATAGGAGTTGGGAATATGAGCAGAGTCGAGCCCTTAGAAAAAATACAAATAGAAGGGAAATAGATATATTTAGTTTGTAAAACATTTTGATCAAGAAAATGTTTGCAAAAGAGTCTATTTAGAAACAAAATGCCCCTCAGCATTGTTCACACAGAAAACAAATATCCATAAGGCATATTTAAAAGCAGTGAAGAGAAACTGTAGATGAGAAATTTGGAGCTTGATATGCAAAGTTGAACTAGATTATCACTAAGGTCCCTTTCATGGTTTTAAAAGAAAAGAAATTCTACATTTTGCTTTTGATTAAAGAGAATGAATATTGTTTTCATTGGATTTAGTATTGACTTGGCCAGAGATGGAAATCTTATTAAGTACTTACAGATTTGTTCATATCAGAATTTAAAATGGTTTGCATTAGAATACATAACATGTAATGTTTATAAAAAATAATAATTAACTATCTCTCTCCTTATAGCCCTCCAAAATACTAAATATATAATGTTTTTGGCCATTGCCTGTGTGGCTCAGTTGGTTGGACCATGATACTGTGCACCTAAGGGTCCCAAGTTCCATTCTTGGTCAGGGCATATACCCAGGGTTTGTTCCATGGTCAGGGCATTTATGGTAGACAACTGATCAATATTTCTCTTTCATATTGATGTTTCTCTCTCTTTTTTTTTTCTTTCACGCTCTCTCTTCCTCTCTTTAAAATTGATAAAAACATATCCTTGGGTGAGGATTGAAATATAAATCCTATATAATTAAGAGGTAATATGCAAATTGACCATCACTCCAACACACAAGATGACTGCCCCCATGTGGTCAAAGATGGCTGGCAGGGGAGGACAGTTGTTGGCAATCAGGCCTGCAGGGAAGGCAGTTGGGAGAAACCAGATCAGCAGGGGAGGGCAATTAGGGACAATTGGGATGGCTGGGGAGCAGTTAGGTGTTAAAAAGGCTGGCAGGGGAATGGGTAAGGGGTGATCAGGCTGGCAGGCAGAGTGGTTAGGGCAATCAGGTAAGGCAGGCAGGTGAGTGGTTTGGAGACAGCAGTCCTGAATTGTGAGAGGGCAGTCAGACATCCCTCAAGGGGTTGCAGATTGGAGAGGGTGCAGGCTGGGCTGAGAGACATATACCCCCCCCCCCCCCCCCCCCCCGAACAAATTTTATGCACCAGGCCTCTAGTAAATAAATAAATAAATAAATAAAGTTTTGTTAATGCCTCTCCGCAAAAGAATACATGAGGCATGATGAAGTAGAACTCAATAAATAATAGGTCATACAGTTAGATATGCTCCAACAGAAGTAGACTATTAGGGAATGCATAGCTTTTTCTGTATTCACAGCAACATAGAAAACTACCTTGAAATATTGTTCTCTGTAGTCTTGTACATAGGTAGATCAGAGAACCATACATATGGAGATGTGCTAACTGGATCCCTTTTCGATAAAAGAGTGATTGCCCAGGTTCTGGGAGGGTGGCTGCTGAACAGCCTTCAGCCATCAGCCTTTTCTGGGATTGCCTATCCATCTTTACTTACTGATGGAGATGGAGCTATAAAGTTCCAGTCATTTTGGTCCAACTTAAGACAACTCTGATGAGCCATTTTAGTTCCATAGTACTTGTGGCGTCAGGAAAAGCCAGGATTGGCACTATGGATAATTTGGGGGGGGAAATTAAGGAGCTGTATTGTACACGATAGGATGTTTAACATCATTCCTGTCCTTTGCCCTCTAGATGCCAGTTTCAATCCCTTACTCCTATCTCTTCATGAAAATAAAAATGGCCTCCAGAATTATCAAATATTTACCACAAGTTGCTAACCACTGGGCTAAAGTTGTCAGCTCTGTAAATTCTCCGGATTATCAATTCTTCCACTGACCCTGACTGAAGAATTGATGCCAATGAAAACCCACAACACACACCTGAAACACTAAACCTATTAAAGATTCACAGAGAAAAAGAAAATGCTATTTGAAACCAGAATTGACTGGAGTCTCCAGGGTTTGAGGAAGTTGCAGTAATTCAGCAAATCTATTTTCAGCTCCTTGCAGAAGCTATTGAAAGAGGCAGAGATTCAGGCCTGAAGTAAATAGATAACACTTTAGCAATGACTTTAATGGGTCTGTGGATATGTAAAGATAGAAGCAGAGGAAAGTTTTGGGGGTGAGCTGGAATGCTCTGCATGATTTAAAGGGGTGGTTTAAAAAAAAGATTGTTAGGTCGGTTGGGACAATGGTCAAGTCAAGAGAAACATGGAGATGGTGCAGATTGGGGGTGGTTGGGGTCTGTGGAAAATTTTATCTAAAGATTAGGGAGAAGATTTGGTGTGCTTATTGGTGTTATCAAGACACCAATATGCCTTTCTTCTAACCTTTAGTAAAATCTGTTATTCCCACAAGTTGGTGATTTTGTTCCAAGTTTGCTAATGTAGGCTTTAGGGGGATAAAGAATGAATTTGAAAAAGAAACAATATATATATATATATTTTTTTCCTATTAGTAGCACCTCATAAGGAGTTATTCTATTGCTGGTGCAAAATGATTTTCAAATATTTGTAGCCTCAGATCATACCTTTCCTGTAGTTACCAGTTGCTGGCCCTGAGGTATATATTCACATTAGCTACAGGCTTTGTGTTTAATCTCTAGCCAGACTCTCCTTCTTTAATCACTGTGGTTTTATGTGTGGGGTAGACTGTTGTTAGGCTTCTGCTTTTTTTTCTTCTTTTTTTTTGAGTTTTTATTTTTTAATTGGGGGAGGTATGGGTCAGAGTTGGGATTACTCTCCTCTGAACTTCTTCCAAGCTGTCTGAGGCCGAGAGGCCTCCCACTGGATTCAGCACCCAGGTGTGGTATTCTGATCATTTCAGAGACTCCTCTCTGTAAGAAGATGAGACATGTCTTCCTTTGTGACTTAGTAGAACTTCTTTGGATGCATATCAGTGACCACAGTGTGTTTTAGTGCTGTCACTTTTATACTTGTTGTAGTTCTGAGTCAAAAAGTGCATATCAACAGGCTAAAGTGTCTTTTCATCTTCAATAGTACAATATTTTTCAAAATTGGTGTGCGTGTGTGTGTGTGTAGTCCAGTTATCTGCTATTGTATAACAAACTATTTCAAATCTTAGTGCCTTAAAACAGCTATTTTGCCAAAAATTTATGGGTCCAGAATTTGGGGAGGGCTTAGTTGGATCATTTATCACCAATGCATTTCATGCGAAGTAGACTGGAACAGGCAGGGCTGGATAAGCCATTTTGAAGATAGAGTCTTTCCACACACCTGGAATACCAATGTGCTCCTTGGCTCTCTCTTTCTCGTGGTTACTTTCTAGTCCTCTCCAAATAGCTTATATTTCCACAGTTTCACTTCCAGGAAGGTTTTGGATTCTTTTAACTAATATAAATTCTAAAGAACTTTAGGAAAGGACGAAATTAGGTCTGTATCTCCCAGGTCAGCAGAGTGTGGGCAGAGAAACAAATCCCTAAGAATGTGGTAAATCCCATCGTCACTTATCATTGGAGAAGGAAACTCTGATATGGTACATATAAAATAAATAATACTGTGTGTATATCATACTACATAGTGTGTGGAGTGTAAAAGTAAATTTAAAGATTTTTTTTAAGACAGTGACTCCTAATTTTACAAACCAATTATAAGCAATGAACTCATCCAGTGAAGGCTACTCCAAGCCCCAAACAGGGTTAATATAAACCAGCACACACCTGGCAACAACAGAGTGCAAGGAGAACTTCAAAGGCAAAGATGAAAATCATAAAACTTTAAGAAAAACAGATTACCTGATTTTAAAAAATACAATTAGGTTGACAATATACTAAGCCTCAGCAAAAAAAATGAGTAATATTTTCAAAGTGCTCAGGAAAAATAATGGTATTATTGTTAGCCAAGTATTTCTATTATCTGTCATTCAAATGTGAGGGAAAAATAGGATGCTTTTTACTTCCTAAACAAAGGTTTCATTTTGAACAATTAAAAATCTTCAGAAACATTGCAAAAAGAGTATAATAAACATCCTTTATGGATTACCTAGAATCAAAATCATTAATATTTTCTACATTTATTTTTCCCTTTTGCTCTACCTACCTACCTACCTATCTGTCTCAATCTGTACCTTTTCCCTGAATCATTGAGAGTCTCTTGCATGTTCCATGACATTTGACACCTAACTACTTCAGTTTATGTTTCCTAATAACAAAGCTATTCTCCTTAGAACTATTATATAATCAATTATCATGCTCAAGAATATTAATATTGCATATAAAATACAGTATTGCATATAAAATACATATTGTGCACTCCATATTCAAGCTTCTCTTATTGTGTAATAGGTTTTTTTTTGTTTTTTTTTTTTACAGTTGCATATACTCAATATCATCCAAAGTCCAATAAAGAATCATTCATTGCCCTACACCACAGGATCTGGGTTTCAATTTTCTGTCAAGGGCAAATACCTGGGTTGCAGGTTTGCTTCCCTTCCCCAGTTTTGGCTCATGTGGGAGGTAACCAGTCAATGTGTCTCTCTCACATCAGTATTTCTCTCTCTTAACCTTTCTAACACTCTCTCTTTCCTTCCCTTCCACTGTCTCTGGAAAGCAATGAAAAAAACAAGGAAAAGAAAGAATTGTTCACTACATTTGGTTCTCATAACTCATTAGTTTTCTTTCATCTAGTGCTCATCATTTTGTCTTTTACATTTAAAGAAGTCTTAAGTCTGTATCATTATTCCACTTTAAGTTTGCAAGCATGTAATAAACAGTACAAACCTAATCTATGTACAGCTATATTTGATCTGACAATTTTAGGTAACAGTATAGTAAATCCCTGGCCTCAGCTACTATAGTACATGTATAAAAATACTAAATTTTAAAAAGCAGATAGGATTTCTGAACTAGTTGCTTCTTACTTTCTCCTTTTTTTCTCTTTTACTCATTTAAAAAAAAAGAGAAAATAACATTTTATTATTACATTAATGAATATCTATTTTTAAACTTTTTAAAATTTAGTAAGTGATATTAATAATCCTATCTAATAAAAGAGTAATATGCAAATTGAACATATCCCAGCTATACCCATAAGCCACACTCACAGGCCAATCAGGAGAAAGTATGCAAATTAATCAAACCAAGATGGCTGTGGCCATGGAGAGACCAGGAGGCTTTGGTTTTTGCCAGCAAATGGAGGAAGCCAAGCTTTCCCCCTGCCCTGGCCTGCCTTGGCCTCAGCTTAAGGCTACAAAGTTTCAATTGTAGAAGATAAATAAATCCTAGATACCAGGGCCTCTGCTTGGGTCACCAGGGGGCATGGCTGGCCTGCAATCCACCACAGGCCCCTCGCCCAGGCTGCCCCACACTCCAAGGGAACCCCCACCCTGAACCTGGACACCCTTCAGCGGGCCCCTACCCATGCATTAGGCCTTTATCTTATCTAATAAAATAATAATATGCAAATTGACTGTCACTCCAACACACAAGATGGCTGCCTCCCTGGGGTCAAAGATGGCTGTCCCCCATGTGGACACAAGATGGCTGCACCAAGATGTCAGCAAAGGAGAGCAGTTGGGAGGGACCAGGACTGCAAGGGAGGGCAGTTGAGTGGGATCAAGCATGCAGGAGAGGGAAGTTAGGGGTAACCAGGCTGGCAGAAGAGGGAATTTGAGGGCAACTGGGCCTGCAGGGAAGGGCAGTTGGGGGGACCAGGCCTACAGGGGAGAACAGTTAGGAGTGACCAGGCCTGCAGGGAAGGGTAGTTAAGGATGACCAGGCCTGCAGGGGAGGGCAGTTTGGGGCAGGTTGGCAGGGGAGAAGTTAGACATCATTTAGGCTGGCAGGGGAGTGGTTAGAGGGTGATCAGGTTGGAATGCAGAGTGGTTAGGGGCAATCAGGAAGCTAGGCAGATGAGCAGCTGGGAGCCAGCAGTCCAGGATTGTGAGAGGGATGTCCAACTGTCCATTTACTGGGATCTTGCCTAAAAGGGCAGTCAGATATCCCTCAAGGGGTCCCAGATTGAAGAGGGTTTAGGCTGGGCTGAAGGACACACACCCTATGTGTGAATTCCATGCACCAGGCATCTAGTGAAATATAACAGGCATTATTACAATTGACAAAGTTTTTTGCCGAACCAACCTTCAGTTGGGTTCCTAACCCTTCTCCTAGGCCCATCTCTGCGCTTCCTTATAAATCTTACTTTAGCAATAATCCTGCTAATTATGTTTAACTAGAACCCCCAACCCCAATATATGATTACCTCAATATCTGATTGGGTTCCTCATCCTCCATCATCCCCCAGGTGATATCTGATCACCAGACCTGTACCCACAATAATCCTGTTAGGTAATTTTAGCCAGAATCCACTATAGTCAATTCCATCCACTGCTCCTTGACTATAAATTCCACTTGCCCATGATATTTGGAGTTGAGCCCATTCTATACTGAGCTCTCTTTTATCCTATTGCAATGGCTCTGGATAAAATCTGTTTTTACTGTTTTAACTACTGTCCAGTCTGTTTTTTCTTGTTTTTTTCTCTTTTTTTTCTTTAATATATTTTATTGATTTTTTTACAGAGAAGAAGGGAGAGAGATAGAGAGCTAGAAATGTCAATGAGAGAGAAACATTGACCAGCCGCCTCTTGCACACCCCCTACCAGGGGGATGTGCCTGCAATCAATGTACATGCCCTTGAGCAGAGTCGAACCTGGGACCCTTCAGTCCACAGACCAATGCTCTACCACTGAGCCAAACCGGTTTTGGCTGTTTTTTTCTTTGATGTAACCTACCATCAATATTTTTTTGTGTATCCATACACAGTAATACTCCCCTATTCATTTCATTTATGGAACTTTTCAACATATACTAGTATAATTTCTTATTGATTTATTTGCTTACATATTTATATTTTTTTTACCATACCAGAAAGTATATACCTTTTTGGCCATATTCATATTTTGTCCTCAGTACTATCTGCCTGAGGCACAGAGTGAATATTCACTATATCATCTCATTCTGATGACTTTTCTGGTTAGTACTACTGGAATCTATTCTATTTGCTTCTGGCTCCACTGTCCCTCCCGTTTCAGACTTTGTCATTTCTCTTCGGAACATTGCAATAGTTTCATTCCTTTCAGTGGCAGCCTGTTCCCCCTCTCCAAATTCCCCCTCTACTTTTAAGAAGATGCTTTCAATCACATAGTTTCATACTCTGTGTCAGTTGTAATGTTTCCTTTTTAATTATTTGTTTTGAGTCCCTTCTTCTTTTTCTTAGGTATTATCTAGAGGTTTATCAATTTTGTTGATATTCTAAAAACCAAATCCTAGTTTCATTGATATTTTTATTTTTCCATTCTCTATTATGTTAATTTATGCTCTAAGCTTCATGATATATTTTTTTTCTTCTTCTATCTCTGGTTTAGTTTTCTTCTAGTTCTTTGTAATTTAGGGTTAGTGTGTTCATCTGAAATTCATGGGAATCATGACATTATATTGGTAGAAGTTGTTTTGGATGCTATCTCGTCCCTTCTCCTAATGTTATATGTGAAGCAATTGACTTGCAGAAATGTGGAATGCCTTCTGCACAGCCATATGGTTGGTCTCTCATTAGTTAGTATTTTGTTGATATTTATTTCATGTTATTCTCTTACTCTACAAATGTTACCTCTTGTAGTACCCACAGCAACCCTATAGGATAAGTTACTCAGTATTGTTCTCATTTAACAGATGACATATCTAAGCCTTGAAGAGGTTGAGAGAAGTTCCTGGAGCTCCAGCATTAGTGAAGGACTGAGATTCAAGCTTGGCAGGCTGCCAGATGTCTCCCAAATCTTCTCCCCCTGATTTTATCATCATCCCATGATGCTCAGGCCCTGCAGGGACTCTCATGTACTTCTAGACAGTTATCAGTTGCTTCTTGTTGTACAGAGTGGTATTTTCTTTAAAAATAAGTAAGCTCATGACTCCTTGAGATCATTTTATCCTTGAGGTTTCCCAGTAGCTTATAATGTGCTTTCAGTGTTTGCTTTTTAATCTTAAACTATTTCAGGTAACAACTCTTTTCTCCTGATTTTACAAATTCCTTGGTCTCAAACCATAAAAGAATGGGATTGTAGTCTCTGAGTTACACATTTGTTGTCTCAGTATCATCTCAGTTGCTAGTGTTTCTCTCCCATTCTTTCCACTGAATTGATAGGAATCTAGTTCTAATAAAAGAATTATGAAGTCTAATGGTTTCCTGTGCCATAAACTTTCTCCAGTTTGCAAAGGGAGAGTCCACATGAGGCTGCCTCAATCTAGGCCTTTCCTGTGGAATGCTATAATGCCATTTGACAAGCAGGCCACTTGACAAAACAGGAGCTCATACATACCTTCCACTCCTCTTAACCTCTCCTCACCTGAGCAAAGCCCAGAGGGAAACTTCTCTTTGGTGTGAAAAGAGGCTCCAGTAGCTGCTTTAGAGATTCTGATGAGTATCAGTAACTAACAGCAGGATCAAGGATAGATAGAGGTAGAGTTATCAGGGTAGGATGGTAGGAACTGTACACCAGCACTGGAATTCCCTTATCAAATAATCATATATAATTAAATTGGGAAGGGGAGAAAAAGCCATTTTTTTAAAACAAACACAAAAAGTATTATTTTGGAGACTGGTAGAATGTAAGCAAGCCATACCCCAAAGTTCAGACAGAACTAAATTATGCTTCAGATTAATGTATCGGTCAGTTCAAAGGTTAGACAAACAGCTGTTTCTCAAGGAGGAGCACTACAAAGCTTAACTGTTCCTTGGAAGGTCTGTAATAGTCTCAGTGGATTCCCAGAGGAGTCGCTGTTATTTGTTTCTGATTGGGAGATATCCCAAACTGACTCCATGCTACCGATGACCTGTGTTGCTAGGGCATGAGGGTGACACTCTGGAGCCAGTGCAATTTTACCAGTCTCTGAGAAAAAGGAAAAAAAAAAAAAAAAAAAAAAAAAAAAAAAAGAAAAAAAAAAACCACCCACACATATAACGTGTTTTTAGTGACTCCAAGATTATCCACAACCCTGAAATTTGGAATAGTGAAAGAATGTTGGAGAGTCAAGAGGTCTACATTTTTATTTCTGCAAAAATATAAAATAACTAAAAATAGTAAGCTATTCTGGAATGTGGTTGATAGTAGTCAGGTTTCATTTGGTATAAAACTACGTAACTGGTATTAAAAATAAAAAATAGATTAAGAGATACAACTTTATTCCATATCTACCATCAGATTCTTGATGATTTTGAGATACTTGGATAATTCTTCATATAAATCTGCTTTTTATAAGTGAAAACCAAAGTAAAGCTGTAAGAAAAAGACTCAGAGAAGAAGAGAAGAGGGGACTATTAAAATTGTAGATTGGGATATAATATATACTTAAATGTGACTCTGCTTATAGAGAAAATATTAAAATTCAAGTCTCAGAAAAATAAACATGTAACTTCTTAGAGTTCCTAAGAGATGTTGAAATATCTTCATGATAAACTTAAATGTCTTCCAAAAGCATGATCTAACGTTTTTTTTTCCTTTTTCTCAAAAACTCATTATTTATTCCTTGTAAGACATTTATCAATCATTTTCAACTTTTTATCTTTATGCTTCTTTACCACAAGAAGCTCCAAGGCCTTTTTGGAAGTTTATCTCAAAAGTAAGTTCTCCATTGTTTTGAGATTAATAAAAATCTTCACAAACTTTATTCCTTTCCACAAGGTGATTCAATATTTGCTCAAATCAAAATGAAATTCTTGAGTACTTATTTGAAACAGAGCACCTTCAGATTTAGGGGAATAAAGTGGAAAAGATTTTTAATAAGATGTGACCTCTACCCAGGAAAAGCTCAGCATAAAACTGTCACAATTTTCCTGGGGGGTGGGTGAAGATGAGACATTAATTGCACCTCAGATATTAATTTATTCATGTATCAAATATATAATATTAGGGTACTTATTTATTAAACAAATGTTTCCATGTTCTTTCTTAAAGTTAGGACATTAAAATAGATAGATCCTTAACAATCCTTACTAATAAAAGCCTAAGTAGTCATCACGCTGTGATGCCCTCACAGTCACAAGATGGTTGACTGCACAGTGGGTGCACGCAGGTGGTCTGCGCTGGGCTTGACACTGCATGCATGGCCCGGAGCCTTACTGGAGGATCTAACTCCTCCCAGCTCTGTGCACAGAGCTAGGAGGAGGCGGATCCTGCAGCTCCATGAGATGTGGCCTGCCTAGGGGTCCAGAGAAGCCTGCCTAGGGATCTCTAGGCTCTGCACCATGAGGCTAGCATGGGGGTCCAGCAAGGCCTGCCTAGGGGTACCACCTCCTCCTGGCTCCTCATGGGGAAGCCTGCCTGGGGATTTCTGGGGGTTCTGCTTTCTGGCTCTGCAAGATGTGGCATCAGGACCCCCGGCTCCAGCCTACTTCTTTGGGACAACAATCAATCATGAGGTTCCCGCATTGTGACAGGGCACAGTCCAGGCTGGGGGATCCCCCCATCCCTGAGTGCATAAATTTCGTGCACTGGGCCTCTAGTCTTATATAATAAAAAAGCCTAATATGAAAATTGTCCCCAACTGGGAGTTCAACCAGGTGGTGAGGCTGGCCAGCCAACCTCCCTTGGCCCCTCCTCCCAGCTGACCCTGCCCTGGCTGGCTGCAGCACGCAGCTGCTGGGGACCTTACCCATGCAAGAATATCATGCACTCGGCCTCTACTTATGAAATAAGATTAATGTATTTTCCCCCAGCTGTCTGCCAAAGCCAGGGCCTCCCTCCCTTTCCCCAGCTGGCCCATCCCCTGGTTGAACTCCCAGAAGAACTTCAGTGGAGGGGAAAATTAGCATACTATGCTTTTATTATATAGATTGTATAATTCCTGGCTGGAATCAGTGTGAAGACAATTCAGATGGCATAAGAAGCAGCTGTTGAGAAATGAGATTGGTAGTGGAGAGAACTGGGAATGATTAAGAGACCCACTTGCAAGGAATACATGGAAATCAAGAATATTTAAATTAGAGCACAGTGGTGTCTTTGGTAGAAATAAGGATGTGGAGAAGGAAACTAGTTTGAGGGAGTAAGAGTACTGAATTTAAAACATTAAGTCCTAATAGCATTTTATTAGGCAGGTAACAATAAGAAACCTAAATATGTGAAGGAAAAAAAAAACCTACCGAGGATTTTGAGAGTCATAAATTGTTAATTTCCTAGTAGAATTATCAACAGATGAGCAAAAGGATTATTATATAGTGAAAGGGGTCCCAATTAAATTTAAAAAGCCTATATTTTCAATAAATGGGTTCATTTGCTCAGCTGATGGTTGAAGTCCATGTGTAAAGAAAACTCATGTCTGAGATTATCTGGATCTGAGAATTGTCATCATGGAAAATCAATGAGTCATGTTTGCCAGGGGTAAATCAGGGTTTTGGTGAAGATGACAAACAGGTGATGCAAGCCAGGAAGCAAGAAAAGTAAAATCAGAAGAGAACCTTAAATCAAGATATTGTCTTTCTTGATATCAAGTGTCTTAAGAGGCCAATAAAGAGGAAGAGAATGTTTAGCAGGACTGGCAGAATAAACCACCAGAAAGGGTGCCATATGGTATAGAGAAAAAGGCACCTGTGGTTCCTCAATCACTCTAGGCCACAATTTTTACCATCTATAAAATAAGACTATTCTATAGATAATACAAGACATTTTATATAAGATCGTTATATAAACACTAGAGGCCTGGTGCACAGATTAATGCACAAGTGGGGTCCGGTTGGCCGACCTCAATGGGGTCCAATTGGGCCAGGCTGGTGGGGTGGGGGGTAGAGGGAACCTGGAGGTTGGCCAGCGGGCCTCACCCCCAGTTTGGTTTGGGTTGTCAATTGGGGATGTGGCTGGTTGGGGGAAGGCCGCTGTGGTTGAGGAGGTGAATCGGGGCCCCATTGGGCCAGTTGGCCACCACAATGCATGTCATAGTGTCTCGTTGTTCCATTGTTCCTATCACTTGGCTATATAGAAATACTGCTCAAGGATGTAATAGAGAGCAAAACATAAATTAGGTGCTGAATTAAGGGCAGAGTATTTGAGAGGGGTAATTAGTTCTTCACTCTTTATTCTGAACCTATCAAGCACAAGGAAATATACCTTATTCATCTTTATATCTATAGTGCCAAGAAAAGAATTCCTATCATGTTGGTGTCTTTCTTAAATTAGAAGATAGATGGTGTATAAGTCAGTAGTGTATTTCAAATGAAGAGAGATATTGTGATTACAGAAGCACTATGAACCAGGAGTAAAATCTCTCCTTCATTCATTTGTTCACAGAGAATTATAGAGTACCTGATATATGCTAGACCTTCTTCTAGGCATCTAGAATACAAAAATGAACAAGATGGACAAAATCCCTGCTATCACAGAGCTTAACTTCATCAGAAAAGACA
Organism: Pipistrellus kuhlii; assembly: GCF_014108245.1. Taxonomy (NCBI): domain Eukaryota; kingdom Metazoa; phylum Chordata; class Mammalia; order Chiroptera; family Vespertilionidae; genus Pipistrellus; species Pipistrellus kuhlii. Next base: position 120,484,291 of record NW_023425404.1, on the reverse strand, counting down.
TACAGTATGTACAATTGACCCTTGAATAACATGGGTTTGAACTACACAGGTCCACCTATGTGTGGATTTTTTTCCTTATGGTTTTCTTACTAACAGTTTTTTTAGCTTACTTTGTTGTATACAATGCACATAACATACAAAATATATGTTAACTGACTGTTCATGTTATGAGTGTATCAATAAAACAATTAGTAGTTAAGGTTTTGGGAAGTCAGAAATTATGCATGGATTTTGAACTGCTCTGTAGGATGATGGTGGATTCAGTGCTCTTAACCTCCACATTGTTGAATGGTCTACTGCACAAAGTTGAATAAAATAGGTAAAAGTGAAGTCCCTATAGTAATGTTAGGTAGGAAGTTAGATGTGGGCAGCAGGGGTGGGGCTTGTCCTGGGGTCCTGAACTGCGGTCAGACCAACATTGCCTTCAGACCACTTCTCTATGGGTGGCCCAGAGGCCCGCAGACTGCCAGTGGGCAAGTTCAGGACCAGCTGGTTCTTGGCCCAAGCAGGGAGGAAAAGGACATAACCTCAGTGTGACCTTACTAGGTCCCTGGACTACATTACAATAAAATTTGCAAGATTTTGACACCCCACTCCCCACCCCCCACCCCTTGGGCTTTTCTGTATGCATTATGGATAAGGGCATGTGCAGAAGAAATACAGTTATATAATCCTTTAATGTCTATCATCCATGAATGCAAATGAAAGTCTCTACCCTGAAAATCCCTCATTTAAACCATATAACCCAGAAGTTCAGGGCATTGTCTCTCTCAGCTGGTCTGCTCCTCACTTGGAGTGTATCTTCAATAAATGCCACTTTGCTTTTCTTCCATGTTCTTTGATCTTAAAATCTTTGATGAGAAGAACTGAGGTCCCAACCAGTAATCCCAATTGGTTACTCCAAAGGTTTTGAAGCATATTGAATCATATGAGAAAAGCCAAGTTTAAGGAAAGACAAGGAGGTAGATGAGAATATAGCAGAAGGTTAAAATATATATATATATATATATATATATATATATATATATATATATATATATATATATGGGATATAGCACCAATGATAAAATACTGGTTTTTACAGACATAATCAGTTAGCCTAGAGTTACATCAACCAATTGATATGGATTAACTGAAGTGGATTAGACCAGTACCTCTCACTAGCAGATTCTAGGTCGGCTCCCAGAAATACTGACTTACTAGGGTTGGGTGGGAATTAGGTATTACAGTGAATGGCCACTCGGGTTAATTTCCAGACCCACTTCACTTTGAGAAACAATGAATTCAATTGAAAATTAAGTAACTAGGATGATATCCACATGTAATGGGTAGGATACTAGGGATGAGGGAAATTGGGTTGATACATTTTAGAGCCAGAAATGGGCTGAAATTAGCATTTGCTGGCCCAAGTGGTTGCATATTCTTCTGCCTAATCTGTGTTTCTCCTGAATTCTACCTAATTTCAAAGTAGATTTAAAAGTTCTGTTTAATATAAGGTTTTAAGACTTCATATTTGTGGAAACCACAGGAAAAATTTATTCAGATGAATTAATTGATAGTACTGCTTACAGAATGCTATTTTAGGAGGAAGAATATAAAGGAGAAGGAACTGTGGCCATAAAATCATTCCCTCTATTATAAATTCTTTATATTATCTCTAGATAAAATATGTTTCATTTTATATTGTAACTTCTATTTACTAGGGAAGTTTGGTATTTTATAGTACATTTAACTTCAAATGTTTGCTTTAAGTTTTTCTAAAACTTAGAAAATCTCTAACTGGAAAAAAATTGGAGAAATAGATGATATATTTCATTTGTGGGAAATATATGTCTATTTCCTATAATCTAAAAATAACTGGATATAATTAAGGATAAAGAGAATCTTCTTTCCACTTTAATATTAACTTATTTTTTTCAAAAATAAGATAATTATTTATATTACTTTTCAACATTGTGAATTTATAACACCTCCCAATCTGTTTTTGTACTAGATTATGAAAGAGAAATACATTATTATTTTTAAGTCAAGCAATTAGGACAGGTATTATAAAGTTACAGCTTCTATCTCCTTTAAGTAGGCTGTGATCTGGCTATAAACTCTCAGACTTTACAGGGCTTCTGAAGATATTAATGTTTGACTGAAGGAGGCACAGGATGAAACATTTTGGTGCCCTCAGTAGGGAACCAACAAACTCGACTCATCTTCATTGAACACGTTGATAAGTTTCAAAAATCTTGATAGTCTATCAAACTGTGCCCCTGTTTCTTTCATGACTCTAAGTAAATAGGAGGACATTCCGTTCTTATCTTCTTAGGGATTTGGCCAGATTCTTGAGAAGGAAAATCATGATTCCATACTTGAACATATATGAATGAGAAGAACAATTAAAAAAAATTAAGAAAGTGTAAGGCATCCTCCTGTTGCTTTCTTGAACTATCTTTAGCTTTTTAATTATGTAGGACTGTGGCTTGTTTCCAGCTGAGTAAATGAAAATATTTAGAGATCTTCAACTTAGTAACAACAAAGAGCTTGAACATCAATTATAAACTACTTAGGGTGAGGTAGATGTGTGTGGTTTGACTGTTAATGAGTCCAGTTCTAATGTGTATATTTTAGTATTCAAAAAATGGCTCTTGGTGTCACACAAAAGTCAGAGTAAGCAGTGATCATAATAGTTCAACAGAAAAAGGTTCAAAGACTTGTACATGATACCATATATATTGACACTTCTTGAGCAATTTATGGCTATAGATTTCATGAAAAAATATGATAGATCTATATTCTACATTGTATATTAAAATATTTTCAAAATCATATTCAATATATATGCTTTAGTTGATTCTATAACTTATGTAAGAACTAAAATTACTTATTTAATTATATGATTTATGGAGTAAACCTTATTTTAAAGTGTTACTCTACTTAGTGGTTAAGAATACATCCTTGATTTTATTATTTTCCCCAAACTTACAGATTTGCACTCAAGAGACCCTTAATGACTATAATTCCAGAAATTTCTGATTTCTTTAGAATAAGAATATAGGTCTTGGCTTGAGAGTGCCATAATTAACACAGCAATATCATCTTCACGTGGGCTCCCTAAATCAGCAGTCTTCATCTCAGACAAAATCAGGAGTGCTTGATCCACATGCTCTCCTTAGGAATAGAATGAAGATTCTTTCTTTAGTGGCAGGAGAAAAAGTGCATTGCAGACAAAGCTGTTATGGTTGACAATAAGTTACTTTCTTCTTTTGACCAATTCATTGTTCCTTTCTCAGCCGTTTCTGCTCACAGTGCCATAGAAAGGGTATTAGGTCTCACTTTTAAAGGAACAAAACAGAAGAGTCCACAGTGTTCTGTTTGTAAACCCTGGTTGTGGAAAATAACACCAGCAGCTTGTCCTGCTCACAAGTGCCACAATCTCAACAACTCTGTTTGCAAAGGTCTGGAGATAAAGAGAGATCCAAACCCCACATCCCTTCCACATCCTGGGCATTAATGCTGTTCTTTTCTCTTCTGTCTAGCCAGCCCAGAGGGATAGGCAAGGCTAGGAAATGTGATCAAACCAGCAAATGGGCACAGCTGTCCCACTTCCCTCATTCTCGCCACTGCAGTGATGACATTGCAAGTTTGCTTCCATCTTCATATGTGGAAAAATAATAATGATAATATTCAAGTAACTCAGATGTGGAAGGCATCCTCTGTGTGATTTGCACACATTCACAAATGGGAGTTAGGATCAGAATCAGAATTAGAATAAATTCAGTAAAATGTTAGTCCTGACTTAAATGCTACACATGAATCCCTGACTGTCAGAAGAGAATTAGCAATGTATTTGGTAATTGAATATATTTTTTTTAACTCTTGACATGGCATAGGAAAGACGAGTTAGTTTACCTTAATGTGGTTCTTATTTTATTTTTTAAATAACTAGATAACTCAGCAGAGCGATTAACATTCTAAAGCAACAAATGATCATATTACTGCCAGGTCCTGACTTACTGTGAAGTCTCCAAGGTAAAAGGCTTTGAGTCGATAGTGAAACTCCATCCTCTTGGACTTAGGTATGGCTCCTCCTAAGGTGGCTTGTCTGGTGCCCTGCTGTTTGGAAATGACCCCAAAGCAGCAGTGGAAGATGAAGTTTCAGCAGGAGAGATTGAGAAGCTCAGAGGATTTGCTCTGGGATGCAGAGACCCTTGCCTGTGAGTGATAATTTTCAAAGAAGGCTTCACTGGTAGTATTAAATAATTGTGTCTGTTTCACTCTTTTGCCCTGATATGGTGACAGAGGTCTATGAATTTAAATAGTGTGTTGACTCTGGATGGCAACACTGGAAAATTTTATTTTATTTTATTTATATATATTTTTTATTGATTTTTCAAAGAGAGGAAGAGAGAGGGATAGAGAGCTAGAAACATCGATTAGAGAGAATCATCGATCAGCTGCCTCCTGCACACCCCCTACTGGGGATGTGCCCACACCAAAGTACATGCCCTTGACCGGAATTGAACCCAGGACCTTCCAGTCCGCAGACCGACGCTCTATCCACTGAGCCAAACCGGTTTTGGCAATGCTGGAAAATTTTAGAAACAGGGAAACATCATATGGGGTCTTGAAAGACATAACTTAGGCATGTAAAATAATTTTCTCAAACATTCTTTCTCTCTCTCTCTCTCTCTCTCTCTCTCTCTCTCTCTCTCTCTCTCTCTCTCTCTCTCATTCTTTCTCTCTCCCACTCCGCTCTCTCTCCACACACACTATTTCACTATTTCTTTCCTTCAGGGGTCAAATCATGCATTGCATGAAATAAAATTGAATCTCCAGGATTTCCCCCCAAATATACTTTCCTTAGTTTTCTTACAAGAAATACAATATCCACGAGAAATATTATAGAAAGTTGACTTTTCTAGCCACTTAAGTTTGCAATTTTTCTGAATAAATTAGGTTGTAATATAAAAATTTCAAAGCCAGTGGTTTCTCCTTGTTGAAAGTTATCATTTAGAGACCTGCTACCACTGCCAGGTGACTTTATGTTTTAATACTGTGGCCATGAAGTCTCGGTGCACCAGTGCATTTATAATGAAAATGCTGGTTTGAAATTATGAAAAGCTTAAAATAAATTCAGAATTAGGTCCTCATAGATAAAGCTGGCCCCCTTTGCCTGCAAAGTCGATGGGGAGGGTGGAGGGAGGAAGGCTTCTTTTGTACAACAAAACCTGCCATATGGCATCTTGTCTAAGTAAACCCTCTGCGATTACATAGGTTGAGAATTTGGCCTTGGATCTGAATGAGCTGCTGAAATCCGATCAGCTAAAGGCCAACCTGCAGGAAGCTGTCATCACCTCATAGAGTTTGCAAAACTTAAAAGGAAAGCACTTTCGCTTTCAGGGTTGTTACTGACTAGGGGATATTTCTCACACTGAAGCATTGCAGCAAGTCTCACCTTTTGATGAATTTGGTTTGTTTTTGGTCTTTTATTTGTTTGGTTTGGTTTTGTCCCATCCTTCATTTCCCTCTCAACCTCTGCTGGTATATTCCGGGTGCCTGAAGGCTGGAACGTTTCATCAGTGAAGATAAGATCTGCAAGTACTTTCATTCTGGCTGTCTTTCCCTTTTTCACTAATCCTCTTCACTCCTGCCACTATGGTACCAGACCCAAGCCACACCCTGGTTTTTGCTGGGATTCACTGAAGCGCTTGGCTTTGAAGTGAGTACTGGTTATGCGCTGGTGAATCATTCTGTAAATGTATACATGCATTTGGCACTAGAAGTAAGAGCTTCCTTAGAGATGGTTGTGTCAGTATTTCCCAGAGGAGCTCACCTGAGAGGACAAGAACTTCTGTTCCATAATGATCACAACTTCCTACATCCCTTATTCATTTAGATAGACTCATTCTGGGTGGGACAAGAATAAAGTTTGTTTTCTCTGGAAAAAATTGCTGGAAAAAAAATTCTATGATTCTTAATTGCAATGTGCTTGTTTCAATGACACATTTTAAAATGTTTTTACTAATATAATATAGTCTCTTCTTTTATGCAATGTAAATATTAACTATGGAGTACATTTATACCAAACCCTTAAAAACATAACACTTTGAGAAATAGAACTTCCAAATTCACAAAAAGGTAATGTTGTCAGGGAGTTTAAAGAGTTCACATGTATTTTGGCTGCTTTAAAATAGTACACATGAGACTAATGTGGAATAGGAAAATGAGTCTCTGACACAGAGGTGTTCAATCATTGGTGTAACATCAAATAACACAAGGGTTGTGGAATGCAAACTCAGAACCTGAAATAATAATAGATGCTAAATAAATACTAAATAAACATGAATTTGAATGGTCTGAGGCACTAAACACAACAAACATAATAATTTCAAGATTATTACAATAAAGAAAGTCTAAAACACCAGAAATAGGACAAACATTAAAATTGTAATCTATTTAATTTAATAATTCATTGTCATGAATATTTTCTCTTAATGTTAATATTTCCTCAGTTTACTTAAGAAGCAGAGGTGATACAGTGATATGAATCTTCAAATGTGGGTCTTGAAAGTGAGAAGTAGGTGGAGGAGGAAAAGGAAGAAGAGGAAGAAGAAGCAAAAGCAGAGAAAGAGGAGGAGAGAATGACTAACTGTAATATGCTAAGCACTTGAAATTGTAAGAACTACATCATAGTAAAAAAAAACAAACACAAAAAACAAAAAACAAAACAAACACACACACACACACACAAAACAAAAAAAATCAGGAATTAGATTGCCTGAGTTTAAGCCCTACACTAATATATAATAGCTCTGTGACCACAGATAAGTGCTCTAATGCCTCAAGCCAAAATTTTCCCTTCTTTGAAATAGGGATGATAATAGCACCTACTTCTTAGGATTAATGTGAGGATTAAATTAGTTAATAAGTCTGATACACTGAAATAAGATGTGTTTCTTTGTAAGTAATAAAGATTAGTTGTTAATATATACTACCTCTAGTGCTTAAAACACCCTTATAAGTAGGCCCATTTATTCAATTTTTATAAAGATAAGTACATTTCTCAATTCAGAAAGGCTGAGAAATTGCAGGCTGATTCCAAGACTCATGGTCCTACCTCTATGTTTCCTACTTCACGGTTAGCTATAGAGAACCTATGAATAGTCCACAAACTATTATCTTTTAATATTTATGATGTAATTAATTTTGAGTTCTTAAAATTAATAGCATAGTGGTTAAGAATATGTACTTTATGAATAAAATTTTAATGCCAATATCAGACAAAGATGATAAAAGTATTAAACTACAGATCAACACCTCTAATGAATATTGATGCAAAAATTATCAATAAAACATCAGCAAACAAAATTAGACAGCACACAGTAAAATGATTATACACCATGACAAAGTGGGATTTATTTCTGGATTGCAAAGGTGGTTCAACCTATAAAAATCTGTCAATATAACACACCACATAGTTATCTCAATGGGTGAAGAAGAAGCATTTGACAAAATTCAACACCCTTTAATAAGAAAAATTACTCAACAAAACTAGGAATAGAAGAAAAGTGCCTTGTGCTCAATGGTAAAAGACTGAAAGCTTTAACTTAAGATCAGGAACAAGATGAGAATGCCAATTCCTGCCATTTCTAGTCAACATGGTATTGAAATTCACACCCAGAGCAATTAGGCAAGGGAGAAAAAAAAGGCATCCAAATTGGAAATGAAGAAATAAAACTATCTCTGTTTACAGATGATATGATTCTTTTATATAGAAATTCAAAAATTTTCATACAAAAAACCTATTAGAACAATAAACAAATTCAGGAAAGTTGCAGTATACAAAATCAACACACCAAATCAGTCACATTTTTACACACTAATAATTAACAATCCAAAAATGAAATTAGCCTAGCTGGTGTGTTCAGTGGTTGGCATTGACCTATGAACAAAGAGGTCATGGTTCAATTCCCAGTCATGACATATGTCTGGGTACAGGCTCTATTCCCAATATGGGGCATGCAAGAGGTAGCCGATCAATGATTCTCTCTCATTATTGATGTTTCTCTCTCCCTCTCTTTTCCCCTTCCTCTCTGAAATAAATAAAAATAAGTTTGTTTTTTTTTTGAGAGAAAGAGAGAAAAATCTACATTTAAAACCACTTTGGAAAATAAAATTGCATGGTGTGAAAAAATGACTTAGAGATGGGAGAGATGGATTTTAAATGAATATAAAGAAATCAAATGTCAGAAGAGAGAAAGAAATAGGTGAAAGGAAGAAAAGGATGCATATTCTAGTTAATGTAGAATGGATTTGGTCTGAATTATGAGAGTGTTTTCTAAGGGTTTTTTCACAAATTGAAAGATGAGGAAACTTAAAGTAGGTCTAGAGAAGTAAATGTAATCCAAATTATTTCAGGTAGCAAAATATGGTTTTTAAATAGGAAAATATAGAGGCTAAAGTATAATGTGCCTCTTATAATTACATATATGGTTTAAACTATTCATAAAACATCTACAAAGAACTCCCTCCATTTCCTAAGCCGTAAGAGGTATTTTGAAGGACACACAAAGGATGCATATCTTTTTTTTTTCTTTTTTTTCTTTTTGCCTTTTAAGAAGTGCACAAAATTCCTCAGAAGAGTATTTACATACATAGAAAACTTTAGAGCAATTCACAAAAGTTGTTCACTAGGGCTTCATTGAAAGTAGCCATGAACAACAACAACAAAAATTGTGGATGGCCAAACTGAGAGGAAGCTAAATCTAGGTGCCTTGATTAGAAATGCCAGGAACTTAATGTTATGATTTTCATAAGACAAGAGAGAGTAAGAGGGGACTCTAGGAGGGGGACATACTGTATAATTGTTTGGCAGGTTATTCACATTTGTTGGAATAAAGGAAATGTTGGCAAAAAAATGAGGAAATTATAAGTTTGGGTTAATATCACAGACGAAGCATAGAGTATGTGTCAAAGACAGAATGGCTAAGGATGGAGATATAGGAATTGAGGATGACTAAAGTTTTTCATCTAACAGATGCCAGCTAGAATTCTCAGTGACACATTCAAATGTTATATTTTTTTCTTAATCCTCACCCCACCTAGAGCATGGTTAGAGAGGAAGAGAAGAGACAAACAGGGGGCGAGAGAGAGAGAGAGAGAGAGAGAGAGAGAGAGAGAGAGAGAGAGAGAGAGAGAGAGAGAGAGAGAGAGAGGAACATTGATCATCAATCAGTTGCCTTTTGTATGTGCCCTAACCAGGGATCGAACCCATAACCCAGGTAGTTTGTGCCTTTACAGGGAATTGAACTGGCAACTTAGGGAATCTAACTGGCAACTTTGCAGTGAATAAGAGGACAATAGACGAACTGAGCCACTCTGGCTTGGCAATACATTGAAAAAAATTTGGGGGCGGGGAAAAATTGGTTGTAATAAGCACTTTCTTTTTAAAATTTAACCAATACATATATTTTCATTCATACATATTCCCTCTCTCTTTCTCTCTCCCCTTTTGTTCTGCCATAGGCGACAGTTAGATGGACTTTAATAGAACTCAGGTTTCATTTTTAATAACCTTTATTTAAGGTCTCAGTTGTCCTTGCAGATTATCACATGATTCTCCAGGAGCCCTCTGACATGTGTGTCTCCTGTCAGAATTCTGAGCTCTTTGTGGCTGCTGCCCATTTTGAGCTGTGAAAGTCATCACAAGCCGAAGATATTCCAGGGAAAAGTTTTGGGTGCTGTGAACACTACCTCACAGGCACATCTGTAGAAATAAAGGTCTATTAAATTAAGAAGTGAATGGTAGAAGAAGTTAGCTGATATTCTCAGAAATATTTGACCAAAATATTATCTACTTATTAACTACATGAGCCTAACATATTACATGTTTTGATCACTGGCATAGCTGTCAAATTTACTCTGTCACTGAATGTGTTTGAAAAGCATTCTCTCTAGCTCACTTCTGCTTTTATTCTCACTTTCTCTCTTTACTTTGAGCAAAATAATGCATTTACTTGTCAAAGCTAGTTTTCTTAAGGCACGTAATGCCCCATGGTTTGCTTAAGTAGCCAACAGGAACTTTCTGATAAGACCTTCAACCTTGCAGCATTACAGAAACTGTTTGACAGTGGAACAACATTGTTCTGTTGTAATCTATCATATGTAATAAAAGAGTAATATGCAAATTGACCATCACTCCAATACACAAGATGGCTGCCCCCATGTGGACACAAGATAGTTGCCACAAGATTGCCAGCAGGGAAGGGCAGTTTGGGAGGGACCAGGTCTGGGAAGCACAGTTGTGGGAGATCAGGCCAGCAGGGGAGGGCAGTTGGGAGGGAACAGGCCTGCAAGGGAGGGCAGTTGGGGGCAATCAGGCCTTCAGGGGAGGGCAGTTAGGGGTAACTGGGCTGGCAGAGGAGGGCAGTTAGGAGGGACCAGGCCTGCAGGAGAGGACAATTGGGGGCAACCAGTCCTGTAAGGGAAGGCAGTTGGGGGGACTAGGACTGCAGGGGAAGGCAGTTAGGGAGACACCAGGCCTACAGGAGAGGGCAATTAGGGGCAATTGGGCCCATAGTGGAGCAGTTAGGTATCAATCAGGCTGGCAGGGAAGTGGTTAGGGGGTGATCAGGCTGGCAGGCAGAAGTGGTTAGAGGAAATGAGGAAGGCAGGCAGGCGAGCAGTTGGGAGCCAGCAGTCCTGGATTGTGAAAGGGATGTTGGACATCCCTTGAGGTGTCCCAGATTGGAGTGGGTGCAGGCTGGGCTGAGGGACACCCCCCATGCATGAATTTTGTGCACCAGGCCATATATACACTGGAAGTCAGTCCTGAAGTCAGGTCACCCAACACTGACTACTGAGGCCCAGATCAGGCCCAGAGAGAGAAGCAGGGTCCTTGGCAACCTCGTTGGCAGCTATTGACCAGCGCTTGCCTCTCTTCCTCTCTGTGCCTTGCCAGCAACCACAGGGGCTTCTGATCAGCCCTGTCTCTCTGATCAGGCCTGGAGATAGGCTTTGAGATGCTGACTGGCATAGAAACCAAGCAATTAGAACCAAATCTGGGTGAACTGTGAAGGCAGAACCTAAGGTGGGGGTTGAGGAGGTGTTTTAAGGGCAACAGCTATTTTGTGTAAGGTGCAAGAAAGCAGCTCAATTTTTTAATAACCAGTTTGGCAGCATAGTGCATATGGCTGGCTATCAGTCTGCATATAGGGATTACGTATTTTTATCTGCCAAGAGCATCTCCTCTGGCTGAAAAAACCCCCTGTCCCCATTTAAGCAATCTTATCCTATATAATCTGTATCTATACTACTAAAAGGGTAATATGCTAATTAGACTGGGTTTACCAGTCATCTTCTGGAGGTCTGAATTTCTTCTGGACAAAGCCATGGTGGTGGGGGCCAAGGTAGAATCAGTTAGGGGTGATCAGGTTGGCAGGGGGTTAGGGGCAATCAGACTGGCAGGGGAGAGCAGTTGGGGGTGAGATCAGGTAGGCAGAGGAGGGCCATGGGGGTGACATCAGACCAGCAGGGGAGGGCAATTAGGGGCGATCAGAGAGGCAGAGGGGTTAGGGGTAATCAGGTAAGCAGGCAGAGGCAGAGGTGATCAGGCAGGCATTCAGGAGAGCAGTTAAGAGCCAGCCAGCAGTCCCAAATTGTGATAGGGATGTCTGATTGGAGACAGTGCAGGCTGAGCTGAAGGAATTCACGGCCCACCCCACCACTCCCGGTGCACAAATTTCAAGCACCAGGCCACTAGTTTGATTATAAAAAGCTGGATACACACACACACACACACACACACACACACTTATGTATATGTATATGTATATGCATATGTATATGTATATGTGTATGTATATGTAGATATGCATTTATATATACATTCCCCTAACATTTCTGGAGTTCTAATCCTTATATAATAAAAGGACAATTTGCAAATTGACTGAAAGGTGGAATGACTGGTCTCTATGATGTACTGATCACCAGGGGGCAGATGGTCAATGCAGGAGCTGCCTCCAGCACTCAGGTCCCAATTGCCCAATGGGAAATGAGGAACAGGGGTTGGGTGGCCAGGGATATGGGTAGTGCCAGGCCAAGACCCCCACCCTGTCAGTTGCTGGACACACAGAGGGCCACGGGTGGCCTGAGGACAAGGCAAGAGAGTGGGTGGGAACAGACAACCTTTCAGTCCCTTCCTCCAGCAGGCAGGCTCGGATTACCTGATGGCAAACGGGGAACCGGTTGTGGGTGGCAGCAGGGGATGGAGCCCACTACTGGCAGCCAGGGAACATGGCCCTGATTGCAGGCCTGACCTAGGGACCAACCAGTGTATAAATCTAGTGTATCCAGCCTCTAGTGTATATATCCATCTATCTCTATATCTCTATATATCTATATCTCTATATCATCTCTATATACCTGTATACCTATATATCTATATATCTAGATATCTATATCTATTAGGCACAGATCAATAGTTCTTTTTTCCTCCAATTTTTTCCTTATTATTAGTAGGGGTAACATGTTAAAGTTAACCAGGGAGCAATATTTCCAAAGTCAAACTTTGACCAATGATTGAAATAAACTAAATTCTAAATTGAGGCTCCCTACTTAAGAAACACTCACTAAATAATAAAATTATTTATTACAATATTAAATAATAAAAGCCTGGAAAATAATTTACATATAAAATACAATATGTAAATAATCTCTATAGTATTCATAAGATTAGGAAAGATTGCCAACATATTCAATCATTTATATATTCATTCCCCTAAAGTTTCTGGAATTCTACAATTTATCCAGACACTTTGCAAGGTGTCAGCTGAAGAATACTGAACTCATGTGGTTTATATTCTGGTGAAAAGAGACCCACGATTTTTAAAAGTGTAAAAAAGCTCATCCAGCAGTTATATGATTTATAAAGGCTTTAGACAAAAATAAGAGAAAAAGAATACACATGAGATGGTTATCATTTTAGAGAGGGTGTCATAGGAGGCTTCTCTTAGGGGACAACATATGACCAACAAGCAGTAAGAGGTGAGCTCATGTTTATAATCCACATTCAAATAATATATAGTCACTGTTTCATTGAGTCATCAAAACTATTAGTCCCATATGTGTTTAACTCTAGGATAATTCTTTTACAAAATTTATTGAAGTATTAGGTGTGTATTAGAAGCCTACAGTCTCACTATGGGATTACATTAAAGAGTAAGTAATATTTTTGTGCCTGAGTTTACTCACATATAAAATGAGAATAAAAATAGTATCTACTTCACCGAATTCTAAGCACTTTGCATGTAATTGTGTTGTTAGAACAGTGTCTTGTATGTAATATGGATTACATAACCATTAGTTCTTTTGTTATTATTGTTTTTGTTTTTCTATAAACAGAGGAATAACATGTGAACAGGCTAAGACATCTTGGCTTATACTTTATGTTGAAAGCATGATTATTATTAAGCTTTTTTTGGATATATAAGTGAGGAGTAGTTAATTTTTACAAACGTTTGACCAGTTTTCTTCATATAAAATTTAATGTCTGACTTTGGGTTTGTAAAATGGATAAAGTAAATTTAATAAAAAATTTGGGGAGTGGCATAAGTTCTTAAACATAAGTGTTACACTATGATCCCAGTATTGTTTGGGGCAAATATTTTATCCTTTATTCCCTATTTAATTATCTTGGAATGGCTCATTTAAAAAAAGACATAATAATTATCATGGAACAACATTAAACTCTGTAAATTACATATTAATTTTAGGAAGAAAAGAAGCATTGAACAGGTATACACTGGCATACTGGGAATAAATTGAAGGAAACCAGACTCAGTTATCTAGTTACCTAGAGTGTTTACAAAAGTGGAATGTGATGAAAATTCTACTGTTACTCTCAATACTCTGTGAAAATCCAAATGAGATATCTTTAACAGAATTATTGCCTTGTCTGATGGGCTTCGTGTCCAAAAGAATAAGATCCTAAAGTTAAAAGGGTACCACTGCAGTTACTGAAAGACGAGTCTACTTCTATCATGAACACTATCTTCAGCATAACTGTTTTCTCCTAGTTGCCAAAGCCAAGGCCAAGTGTTAATCTCTCCTCCTCCCCTTCTCTCTTTCATACTTTTTAAAGACTCAATAAAGTTGAGGTGTCCCAAAACAGAATAATTTGATATTTACCTTCAACTATTTGAGAAACAGAAATAGTTGTTCTCTAAACAAATAAACAAACAAAAAGTTGGGAGTGTATTTTAAATAACCAGAGCCAAAGAGGAATAATGTATGTTTTTACTTCTTTTCAATGTTCTTTCTGTTACACTCCAAGACCATTTGTACCAACAGTAGCAACTTTCTTTTCCCCCATATAATCAAACATTTAGCTTTACAGGGTTATTAATCACACTTTGCACTTAGATGGTCTGAGTTTGAAAAGGAATTGCTTAGAATTCTATAAACAGTCATTAATCCTTAGAGAGAGAGAGAGAAAGAAAGAGAGAAAGAGAGAGAGAGAGAGAGAGAGAGAGAGAGAGAGAGAGAGAGAGAGAGAGAGAGAGAGAGAGAATAAAAAGGGGGGGGGTGTCGCTTCAGAAGTTTATGCACTTTATATTTATTTTATTCAAAATATTGAGTTTATAGAATTATCATGGGCTCACCATTTTTCATAGGACCCTGCTCCTTAATATTTTCTAGATGTGCAAGCAGGTATAGGTTTGAAACAGTGAAGTTGTGGGACAATCTGGCCATTTTGTCTAATGTTGACCATCCTTTAGTCTTTCACTTTTTTACTTTTTTTACTTGGAGGTAATTTTCCCATGGGACCTCTCTGACACTAGAATAGGGCCTCCTGTAGGTGGGCCATTGAGTTGCAGACATTAGCACCCGCATATATGATGTCATTCATGTAATTCTGATTTTCCAATTTGAGACTGTAAAATCTTACAACATAATTTGTTTTACTCATCCTTTCTTTCCCAGTCTATAGCAGGATGTGCATAGTAAACAGGATGTATTTGTTATTGAATAAATGAATGCAGTGTGACTTTGATGTTCTGAATACAGTACAGTCTCTGTTATGAACTAATTGTGTGACTATAGGCAAATTTAGTAAACTTCCTAGTACTCAGTATCCTTCTTTGCTAAAAACAATAATGCTAACATTTTGAAAGCAATTGTTATGCACTGTGTTGTTATAAGCAATATAATAGCTCATTAAGTCCTATAAAAATCCTGTAACATACATTCTCTTATTATTTATAATGTATAGGTGAAGGAACCAGTGCCCAGAGGGATTAAATGTATTAGATAAGTGAGTAAATGACAGAATGGAGAATTTGAATCCAGGCATCCAGGTTCTTAATCATTGTGGTATATGCCTCCCTTAAGTGATTTTTCAGTTTTATTTCAAAATTAATATTGAATAATAGTTTAAAAGTGTTTAAAGACTTTCCATTGATGGGTCAATCTTTTCTTTTACAACTCTTAGCTCTTAAGTTAGCAGATATTTAGCATTCTTGTTTATAAAAGAATCATAATAATACTGACCTCTTCTGATTATATAATAATTAAATAAAGTAGTATCTATAATGTATCATCATTTAATAAATGCAATGATTTTAGTGTAGAAATAATAAAAATAATAGGTGTTCTCATGTGATTTGATTTAAATTAAATAATAAATAGTGCCAAAATATGTTTTCTGGGAATAGCTTGGGAGGATAAAGGATGCTCACTTAAGGCAAAATTATTCAAAGTAAAGTTCTATAAAGCCATTACATCTAAAACACTCATCACAAGAAAAAATTAGGTATATGAGGTGATGGATATTAACTAAACTTATTGTAGCAATTATTTCACTATTAATACTGCAATTTAAACCAATAAAATGTTATATTTCAATAAAACTGGACAAAAAAGGATCTACAGTGGCTGAGTTATTTGGAATATTATAAGTTTTTCAATGGCTTTGGAATAACACCTTATCCGAAATCAATACCATAATCTGGTTTAAAAATATAGACACTGCTAACAGCAAGAATAAGAAAATAAATTTTGTTTTATTTTAGTAGGCAGAGATGAGGCAATGGAGGCCCATGTGTCCCTGGTCAAACTGTTAGTAAGAGGCAGAGCCAGGACTGGAAGATAGATCGATCTGACACAAAGGTCCTGTGCTCTTGCTAAATCACTTGCTATTGGAAAAGCATAGTTTTAGGTAATGTATACATTCTTTCTCCCAGGCTCACATAGCTTGACCTGGCTTCTGTTCATGGTACTCAACTCCAAGGAAGCTCATTAATTCACTCAGCTCATTATTTATGACATGCATGATAGAGAGGGATATGCCTTGTGGACACCACAATCTCTAGAATTAATTTTAAGCACATCGAAGGAAATTCATTTGTTTCCCTTCTTTATAGGAACACAGATTTACTACCAAAATTTTAATTTTGTGGCATTACAATTTACTTATTTTTTTCCCCTCCAAAACTAGCAGACCTGAATAAACTTGGTTTTCAGATGAACCACAGACTAAACAGGCCACAATGCAGAATCTTCTTGGGGACAGAGAGAAGAAAAACTTCATTACGTAGGCATTCAGCCAGTCCTGAGGAATCAACAGTGCATTTTCAGAATCTTTGCAATATTACACACAGGCCATAAGTAAAAGAAAATAGGAAATAAGGACCGGAGGTTGGGAAACCTGGAGTCAGTTCAGACTGTCTGAATCACTTATGCTGTGGTGGTGATTTGAGCTGACAAAATGTTATTGGAGAGATCACTCTCCTCAACACTGTTTGCTTTGGGAAGTCAGGCAGAGATTTATTATGGCTGAAAGCATTTACAGCTGTCGGATGTAAGTGCTGGGTTAAGCGAGTTGAAAATATCAGCTGAAATTAATAGCATGAGTTGTGATTTTGAATATTTTCAACAGTTGTGATGGGGGTTGTGGGGGGGGGAGCCAGAGACCACAGTTTTATTCTATACTTACAATGACATTTGGTTGTAAAAAGAAAGTCAAGATATAGCATGCAAGTAAAAGGGCAATCCAGTATCTACTGAAAATAATCCAGAGAGCTGAAATGCTGGTAGATGGACTGGCTATTAATGAATGGCATTTTGATGTATGTCAAGATGTTCATCTTGTGAGTAACAATCACTATAATTCTAGTGTCTAAAGATACCAGAAAAGTATTTGGGTGATGAAGATAGATTAAAGAGATAGGTATGTTAAACTATTGGTCATTATTTTTATATTTATATCTTCAGGTATGAATCGCTATAAATATTTATCCAGTTATGTATCTTGGAAAATGTAAACTCAATCAAAAACTAAGAATTCAGGTTTTGATTTAATTTCTAAGTCCATGGACACAATGGGAGAACTGCACACATCTTAAAGTGTTCAACAGACTTTTGTGATGCAGAACTATTCACACTTAGTGTTTATTATAAAACTCCAAGAATCCTATCTAATAAATGAGTAATATGCAAATTGACCATCACTCCAACACACAATATGGCTGCTCCCATGTGGTCAAAATGTCCCACCCCTGTAGACACAAGTTGGCCACCACATGATGGCCAGCAAGGGAGGGCAGTTGAGGGGCATCAGGCATGCAGGGGAGGGCAGTTATGGGGGGCAAGGCCTGCAGAGGAGGGTAGTTAGAGGGGGACCAGGCCTGCAGGGGAGGGCAGTTAGGGGCAATTGGGCAAGCAAGGGAGCAGCAGGGTTTGGGTTGTCTCCAGATTGTAGGCTGCTCTGGGTTAGGTTGGGTGTTGACATTGTGTCCCCGCCTCTCTTCTCCTATCTGTTTCCAGGAGGGCCTCTCTCTTCACTTGATTCCAAGGAATCTAAGTGTCGCCAACAGATTTATTTATTTTCTATCTATCTATCTATCATCTATCTATCTATCTATCTATCTATTTATCTATCATCTATCTACTATCATCTATTTATCATCTATCAGAATAAGTTGTTTCATGTGTATCTGTAGATTTGGTGTGTATGGATTTGGTGTGAGGAGGTGACTTCAGGATTTTTTTATGTGGCCATTTATAACCAGGATCCCTGTGACCTTTAATTTCTGTATAGTGTTTCTTGGTTTTTCATTTTTGCTATTTTTGGTCATGAAGATTGTGTGTGTGTGTGTGTGTGTGTGTGTGTGTGTGTGTGTGTGTGTTCGTGTATTCTAAGTAATGAAATACACAATACACTTAGGAAGATATACTCTACTTTGAGATTCCATCATATTTTCTTCTAGTTCTTTTATGATTTTGTTCGTTTACATTATATTTTCTTTTTCAATTCAAACCTCAATAATTTTTTCATGTTTCTCTTTAGCTGTTTCCACTAATAAGGGTAGCCTTATCTTGACTTCCAGTATCATAGGTTAGTTTTGCTTGTTATTTTGGGGCTATAGGTAAATTATATAATCATTGTGTTTTCTTGTGTGTGACTTATTTTGATAAAATGTGTGTTTGGGATGTTTATTTCATTCTATATTCTCATTCTGAATATTACTCTGTTGTGTAAATATACCAGGATTTATCAAGTGTTCTACTGAAGGGCAGTTTTAATTCTTATATTACAAATAAAATAATATCTATATTTTCTAGATATTAGTAACATTGCTGCTAGGAACATGCTGGTCTGCTTGTCTTATGTCACTTCTGTGTTTGGGTATATGTATATTTATTAGGTGTAACCTAAGAGTGTAATTGCTGATTATGGATATGAATATTCTCTATTTTAATGGGCACTGACTAGAGTTTTTCAGCACTGTTTAAATTTTTCCAGTTCATTTATATGCTTTAAAATACTTAGCATTTTAATCATTTTCTAAATTTTAGTCATTCTGGTGAATATTGTTATGTTTTATTATTTTTCATTTACATTTCTCAGTTTGTGAATCAAGTTGAACAC
Source organism: Pipistrellus kuhlii (assembly GCF_014108245.1). Lineage (NCBI taxonomy): Eukaryota > Metazoa > Chordata > Mammalia > Chiroptera > Vespertilionidae > Pipistrellus > Pipistrellus kuhlii. The sequence goes on along the minus strand of NW_023425404.1, from coordinate 120,465,372 downwards.
CTTTCTTATGTTTATTTGCCATTTGCATATGTTTTTTCAATTGCTTTTTCAAGTCTTTTGTCCCGTTACTACTGAATTTTCTGTTTTCCATAATGATTTTTAGATGTTCTTTATATATTATAGATGAGCCTTTTGTTGGCTGTATATATACATTATAAATGTCTTTTCACACTTTGGTTTGCCTTTTGGTTGTTTATTATGCACTAATAAACAATTATTTAAATAATCCAAAGTATCATTTTTCTTTGTTAGTATCTTTTTTCTCTTTTAAGAGATATTTGCCTAAAACAAGATCACCAAAATATCATCCTGCACTTTGTTAAAGCATCATGTTTTTGACACTTAAGTCTGCAATGCATTAATTTAAAAAATACATATTTTATTAATTTTTTACAGAGAGGAAGGGAGAAGGATAGAGAGCTAGAAACACTGATGAGAGAGAAACATTAACCAGCTGGTTCCTGCACACCCCCCACTGGGGATGTGCCTGCAACCAATGTACATGCCCCTGACAGGAACAAAACCCTGGATCCTTCAGTCCGCAGGCCGACACTCTATCCACTGAGCCAAACCAGTCTTAGCATGCAAGCATTAATTTTTATTTATAGGGTGAAATGAGAATTAATTGAGTTTTGTGTATATAGAGAGGTAGGGATTTACCTTCCTTTTTGTCTCTGTGGATACCCAGTGTGATGAGAAAATCCTGAGATGGCCTCTGAGCTACCTATCCCTGGTATTTAGTATCATCTCCTTTCCTAGAGTATATGAAGAATTATAAGCATAATGGATTTTACTCTTGGTTAAGTTAGATTATAGAACAAAGGTAAAGCAATTTTTCAGATGTCATTAAGTCCTCAATTCAGTTGACTTTCATTTAATTAAGAGGGAGATTAACTGAAGTGAATCTGATATAATCAGATTATTCCTTCAGAAGGACTTTTTTATTTGTTTGTTTGTTTGTGTTTTAAGGGAGAGATTTAAGATCATGAGATAACTTTTCCTGTTGGCTTTATAAAAGTAAACTGCCATTTGGAGAGGGACCCATATGTGAGGGAATAGCAGGTGGTCTCTGTCAACTGAGGGTCTGAGTCTAACAACTGCAATAAATGAATTCTAACAGCCAGGTGCCTAGAAGAGGATCCAGAGCCTCTAACCCTGACCTGCACCTCCAATGCAGGCTGTGAAGTCCTGAGCAGAGGACCAATTCACCTGTATCTATACCCACAGAAATAGAAAGTAATACATTTGGATTATTTTAAGCCACTCAATGTGCGATAATTTCTTGTGGCATCATATAAAACTAATACAGTAGTTGATACATAACTACTTATTGAAAAATGCACAATTTTCTCAACAGCACTGTAGTGCTACCTTAATCATACATGTCTGTCTCAGGATTCACCATTGAGCAGCAATGCTTATGCTGATACCACATTATCTTACATAGTGAAAGCCTAATATGCTAAGTGTCCGAGTCGACTGGTTGGCCATTCAAACAATCAAAGCGTGATATGCTAATGATATGCTAAGGCTGCTCAACTGTTTGCTATGAAATGCACTGGCCACCAAGGGGCAGACAGTTGACCAGTTGGCCAGTTGCTATGACATGCACTGACCACCAGGGGGTAGACACTCTGTCCTGTAGGTTAGCTTGCTGCTGGGGTCCAGCCTATCAGAACTGAGTGAGACAGGCCAGACACACTCTGTAGCCCTCCCTTTATCCCTCCCCTGCTGGCCAAACTCCTGTGTCCCTCTGCAGCCCCGATTATACACTGGTGGGGTCCCTCAGCATCGGCTGTACCCTTTCACAAACAGGGCCTCCTCAGGGGATGCCAGAGAGATGGTTTCAGCCCAATCCCTCAGGTCAGGCCAAGGGATCCACTGGTGGAGGAATTCATGCAACGGTCTTCTAGTCTTTTTATACTAAATCTTGGTTTCTAGTTGTGTTAAGTATTTTACTTTTTGTTTTTTGTTTTTATCCTGTTTTAACATTTCCTTGGCAGCCTCTGGTCCTTTGTATTTCTGTAGATAATTAGAATATGGCTGGACATTTTTGAAAAACAAATTCTGAAATTTTGATTGGGGCTGCTTTGAACCTACACAAATACCAGTAATTTTATATTTTACCCACAATTTTATGTTATATATATATATATATATATATATATATATATATATATATATATATATATATAAATGTATTTCACATTATGAGCAAGAATGCAATGAATATATGTATATTTCCTCCATTTTTCTCTCTTAGTTTCCCTACTTAATTTTAGGATATAAAAATATATTCTTATTCTTCACCTATATGCTTTAGTTTTATTTTCTAATTTTTCACTATATATATATATATATATATATATATATATATATATATAATTGATTTTGTACAGAGAGGAAGGGAGAGAGATAGAGAGTTAGAAACATCAATGAGAGAGAGTCATCGATCAGCTGCCTCTTGCAAACCCCCTACTGGGGATATGCTCGCAACCAAGGTACATGCCCTTGATCAGAATCGAACCTGGGACCCCTCAGTCCCCAAGCCGACACTCTATCCATTGAGCCAAACCGGTCTTGGCTAATTTTTCACTTTTAATTGATTCCATTTTTATCCTTCTTATAAAATATAATGAAATCAATGTTTATACTGTCTTCTAATTTCCTTATGCCTTTCCTTCAAACTTTGTATTATTTTGCATTATTGAGGCTTATTCCATAAATATTCTATTATGTACGTATAAATACTTGTTTTAGCTTACTCTACTATGAAATAAATTACACATTTTTGCCATTTATTAGACAGTAGTTTTTCCAGTCATTTTTTTTGTTTGTTTAATTGAATTTTGTCCTCTAGTAATATTTTAGGGAAGGAGTTATGAGTTATAGAATCTTAACTTTTTTTTTTACCTTATTGTATTTTAATACGAGTTACAGTTTGATGGTTTATATAATTATTGGTCCAGGTTTTTCTTTTTTATGTATTTTGTATTGGAACTTCTCTGTCTCCTAGAATTTCTTTCCTCTGGAGAAATTTGAGGTCATACCAATTTTCACTTCTTTTGGTCACCACTCCTTTAAAAATTATTTTTAAATGTGTTTTTATTGATTTTTGAGATAGAGGAAGGGAGGGAGATAGAAATATAGAAACATCAATGAAAAAACATCCTCAATGGGCTGCCTCCTGCATGCCCCCTACTGGGGATGGAGCCTGAAACCCAAGCACTGGATTGATCTTAAATCAGTGACTTTTTGGTTCTTCAGTCAATGCTCAACCACTGAGCTACACAAGCCTTGGTTAGCTTAGCTTTTCTCTATTATTTTTTGCTGAGATTTTCAGCTATCCTCAGATATTGCAGATGGGGATGCGGTTTTACCTAACATTTATTAAATCAAGATTTTGCATTTCTAATTTTCCTTGTTATTTTGTGATAATACCTAGTATTCAAGTCAAGAAAGCAAAAACACAGCTGCACACTTTCACATCTAAGCCGAGTAGTATCTATGCTATTATGCTACAGTGCATTTCTGTATGAGGGAGCGAGGAAGGAAGAGAGGGACAGTGAGGAAGAGAGAGAGAGAGGGAGAGAGAGAGAGAGAGAGAGAGAGAGAGAGAGAGAGAGAGAGAGAGAGAGAGAGAGAGAGAGAGAGAGAGATATCTGTAGACATATCTTTGGTGTCAAATCCAAAATATCATTGCTAAGTCCAATGTCAAATGAAGTAGTCCAGGATGACAATAACTTGAACCTAATTAAAATCATTGTGCTATGGCATTTGGAATGGAGATCAAAGGACAGATTATAAACATGCTTCCTTTACACAGTGGAATTAGATGTCTAGTTTCTGACAGGAATTTGCTGACCTAGAAGCTTAGCAAGATGAAATAAATAAGCACTGTAGGGTGAATATGTAGGAATATATAAAACGGATATGTGCTGTATTTGCCTTAAAAACATCCATTCCTTCTGCTCATGGAAGAGTGCCCTGTTTGTCTTTGTAGTACTACACCTCCTTGTCCTGTAAGACATAAATATTCATGAGGCTGACTGTCTCTCTCTTCTCATCTCTCCTTCCTCAGTCCCATAGCAAAGAGCAATAATCGCAGGTAAGGTAGTCAATCAGCACATTCTCTCCACCCATCTCTCCATTATGTTCAAGGATGGTAAAAAAGCCGGATGAGATTCATTTCTAGGGTGTTAGTGAAATTATTGGGAAAGGAAAGCCATTTCTACTGGGAATTTATTTTATTGGTAAATATTATCATTAATATAAACAAATATTATTTTTTGCTAACCTCAAGGACAGTAAAAGCCTATTTGAAATGGAAGGATTTGGTAAGGTGTAGCAATGACTAATGTATGTGTTAGAAATAGGATATAAATAAGGTGAAACTGTATGTTTTGTTAATATATTCTCTTATCTTAGACATAAAGTATCTTCACTGCCTTTGATGTAAAGATCAATTAGGACTATTGTATTCATTAGTGGATAAATGACACAACTAGAAAGATGTTTTTTACCATTTTCCACAGAAGAGTCACTTTTCTTCATCTATGCTTCTAGACCCAAAACAAACCATTTCATTGCCATTTCCTTTATTTTCTCAAGTGTTGATTGGTAAAACACACATAGTCATGTGTGCACATTCACTTTTATACATAGATTCAGCAAAGAGTTTAAGTAGTTTTTATAAAACTTAGTTCCTATTACATGTGAAACACTAACCTAGCATGAGAGATATAAAGATTAATAAGACATATTTGAGGATCCCTCCAAGATGATATGATCATGAAAAACTTAGGTAATACCTTCTAATATTCTGTGATTATACGATATTTTTGTTCCCATGTTATAGGTAAAAGTAAGAGTCTCCTTGTTATTCTTGCACAAGTTAAATATATATTAGGAACTTAGTAAATACTTGTTTGATTCATGGTATGTTGTTTTAGACAAACTTATTTTCCCAGAGACCCTGAGAGATATTCTGTGACTAATATGTCTCAATTTCAGAGAACTACTATAATAGCTATCTACAGTCTCTATTTTCTTCCAAAGATTAATCTGGTTTGGATGGGAATTTTTGATAAAGACAGATCTATCACAACCTATAAAAATAACTCAAATTATATCAAAGTGTGGTGCCACAGTTACTGTGGGAAGTACTAGCTCTGTAGGAAAGCATGATCTTAAAACAACTTTTAAACAATTTGTTGCTTACTTTGTTGCTTACTCTCCTGCCTTATGAGGAAAACTTGAGATTTATCATGCTTAATTGGTCCTCAGGGAAACATTTACTATTTTCAACATGATCTACACAGGAAACCTCCCCACACACATCTCACTAAAACAAAATGTATCCTTTGAGAATGTAGATTTGGAGTGAACCATAACTGATGTGTATTATGAAAATATCCCATTATTTATAGATGAATAGATTTATTGCAAGATATCCCAACTTCCTACATGTGATCCATCATTCCAAGATAAGGTCTTTTTCCAATAATCAGCTCTAATAGTAATAGTCTATATGTACATACCCTTTCACAGATTGCAAATTAATATAATATAAAATGTCACTTTATATAACATTTGAATATACTTTACAAAATATAGTAATCTGAAAACAACCTTGCATTTGGAAGATGTTTTGGGGATGGGAATAACAGTTTAATAGTCCTAATTTGTACCCATGTCAACATGTGCAGGTTTCAAAATAGATTTGATATATAACCTGGCTCTGTCACATACAAACTGGGTTACTTAGGTAATTACTGAATCCTTCTTGCCTCAGTTTTCTCAACTACCAAAGAATGATATCTGCCCGGCTTGCTGGCATGGACCAGTGGTTGATCATCTGCCCAGGAACCATAGGATCACAGTTCAATTCCTAGTCAGGGCACAAGCCCTGAGGGTGAACAGGAAGCATCCAATCCATGATGTTTCACTCATTGATGTTTCTATCTTTCTATCCCTCTCTCCTCCTCTCTCTCTAAAAAAAAAAAAATAATAATAATAAATAAATAAATAATAATAATAATAAAATCTATACTAATAAAAGGGTAATATGCTAATTAGACTGGGTCAACCAGACATCTTTTGGATGTTCAACTTCCATCCGAACAGTTAGGGGCCTCCAGGCAAGCAGGAGGACAGTTAGGGGTGATCAGGCAGGCAGGTAGAATGGTTAGGGGCAATCAGGCCAGCAGGGGAGCAGTTAGGGAATAGCCAAGCGAGCAGGGAACCAATTAGGGGGTGACCAGGCTGGCAAGCAGAGGCAGTTAGGGGCAATCAGGCAGGCAGGCAGGTGAGCATATAGGAGCCAGTGATCCCAGACATCCCCTGAGAGATCTTGGATTGGAGACTGTGCTGGCCAGGCTGAGGGACCCTCCTCTTTCCTGCACATCAATTTCATGCACCAGGCCTCTAGTCAATAAAATAGAAAGCAAGATATCTATATTTACTGGATAGGATTTCTGTTGAGATCATAGGAATTAATACATGTGAAATGGGTAGAGAATGCTTGCCACAGGGTAAGCAATATACATGTAAATATTAACTTCTTTCTCATAGTAGTCCCCTGTCATGGTAATATCATCTCCATTTTACAGATGAATAAAATAAATTTTACAAGTTACCAAGAAAAGAACCTTTCAAATCCAAATCCAACTATCTTAACTTTATCTCCAGTAGTGGTAGTGGTTTTAATGAGATCAAAGGTATTCATTTTATTATTAAGAAATTTCTTAACCAAGGATAATTCTTGGCTAATTTTATATACTTATGTTTTCTATAGTATTTCCTATACTTTCTTGTTTTAATCATCTTCTTAAACCAATTTTAGTTATAATAAAAAGATGTTAATCGCTAAAAGTTGTCAATATGTACATAAGGAAAAAATTGTTTCATTTTAAATCAGGCTGCATTTTGTCCTGAGATAAAGTGACACTTAGTAACTGTTACCTTCTTCATAAAGCTATTTTTATTTTTAATGAATATCTATAATGTATTTTCATATTTTTTAGTGTAAGTTAAAATATATGCTCATACAGCTATGCTGTAATTAATATTTTAACATCTTAATATATTTACATAAACTCTTAAGTACATTTTATCATTTTTATGAGAAAGCATATGCATGTGAAATATTTCTCATCTATATATTTGAAACTATAATTATTTTACATTATTATCTTGCTGTTTCAACTAGAAACAAGAATATTATGGGGATTTTAGCTATTTTTGAGTTCAAAAAAAGAGTAAATACATGTTTAATGAGGCATTCTTAATGCATCTATGTTCCTTGCAAGGGTTGCTGTATAATATTATAACATAGACTGAAGTTCTTGTACATCTTATTGTATTTGAGAATTGGGTGAATTAGTAACACTCTTAATGTGATTTTACTCCATGTTACAAAACAAAGCTCCGTATTTTCCTTTAAAGGTGAAAAGGGAAAGAAGAGGAACAGAAAGGTATGAACATGCTATTATACAGGAAACAGGGCAAGCAGGATTACTTTACATTCCTCTTGTCTGAAATTATCTATTTCCATTCTATAGCATCTTTGTTTGTCATTCCCTGGTTATGTGGTTACACATAGGCTGGCTTTGTTTCTGTATCCAAAACTCTTATCATGTTACCTTTAAAATTTGGCATACGGCAACAGAAGGGTCAACAGTGCCACCTTCCTCATGGTTTGTAGGAATTCATTAGTGAAATAGAACTGTGGGAACCAATTTTCTAGGCAACTCTGTAGTCATTATGAGCAATGAGGAGACCTTCCTATCTATTGAAGTAAATGTTTTAATATAGTTTGTCATTTAAATAATTTTACTTAGAAAATATTTGGTAGATTCTCTTTACAGGTTATTGTCAAGATATTTGACATCGGGAAGCATTCATTTTGTAACATGTTTTACTTCATATGCAAAAATGTGCACTGTTTTTAATTTAACTTGAAAAATCAGATTATATTTTAAAGTTTCTAAACCTCATAACATGACAATATTGAACATAATTACAAGGCAATTTCTGATTTCTTTAGACAAAAAGTAGACAAAGAGGTAGGGATAAAATGGGAAGTATTTATAGGGAAAACTAAATTATTTTCTTGGAAACACAGAGAGTGTTTGCAACTCTGAAAATCTATAGTTTTATGTTCTATGATTTTGGGGATGTGTTGTCACAATAGATAAAATTATTCTATCTTAGTCATTCAGATAAAATTATTCTATCTTAGTTATTCTATTTCAAAAATTATAAAATAAGAATTTATAAGACTATTGATTTTAGTTTAGTGTTTTGTGTTTTTTGTTTTTTTGTTTTTCACTTTAAAGCCTAAAATACATAAAAATGCATAATTATCTTCAAATCCAGAAGAGTATGAACACCAAAGTCTGGTCGTTGGCAAACAGATGCTATTGGAATCCAGAAATCAATGTGTTGTCTTTGTTTATTACTTGTGTCCAGAAATTAAGCAAATAACACAGAATATATTAGTTTTAATGGAAGTTCATATCATTCATGCAGCAGCCCTTCCCCTCTTTCTGTGGAAACAGTTGCAGAAATAATAACTCTGTTTTGTGCCAGATGGTAGGAGCCCAGAAATGAGAAATTGGAGCTGGAGAAGACACATCAGGTCAGCTGGGCCATCTCCCCTGCCACTACAGCATCTCTGAGGTGGTGTTAGGGCCCTCTAGTGCCTGTGTAGTGAGCATGATTACCCAGCCTATTGGCTCTTTGTTGCTTTTTAAAACCCCACAGATACAGACATCACTAACTTTGTTTTGCCTATCATCATTTTTCAAAGCTGCTCTTGTATTTCCATGATGTTATCTTGAATATTATTTTCCCCCACCATATTTTACCCATCCTGCTTGCCTCTAGTCTCATCATGGTCCTCCATGCTATTTGCTTAATAAGGGAGTTTTATTGAAGCATGACAGGAATTTAGATGCTGTTGTGTACAAAATGTAAGTAGATATAGAATTGATTGTAAGTTTTTATAGTGGTTAATTGAATCATAGTGGGCATGCTTCCATATAAACTCAGCATGATCATGTCATATGTTCTGATTGCTGTGAGCCTTTATTCCAGGGTGTATTCATTTCCAAGGGCTGCTTTAGAAACAATCCCACAAATTGGGTGCCTTGAAAGATCAAGGATTTTTTTTCTCTCCCTCAGTTCTGGAAACTAGAGGTTCTAAATCAAGGTGTTGGCAGGGTTGATTTCTTCTGAGCCTCTGAAGGAGAGTCAGTTCCATGTTTCTTTCCTGCTGAAAATTCTTGACATTCCTTGGCTTGCAGGCACACTACTCCAGTCTCTGCCTCTGTCTTCAGATGACATCCTTCTCTGTCTGTTTGTGTCTCTGAGTCAGAATTTCTATCTTCTGATATGGACAATAATCATGTTGGATTTAGGGCTCTACGCTACTCCAATATGACTTCATGTTAACCTGATTACATTTGCAAAGACCCTCCTTCCTAATAAGTTCACATTCACAAGATTTGAATGGACATGGACTTTGGAGGAAATGATGTAACTCAGTACACATGCATGGACACACTTTTTCTTTAAAAGGCCAAATACTTAATGTTTTAGGCTTTGCAGGCCATACAGTAACAATTACTCAACTCTGCTATTGTCCTGTGAAAGCAGTCATGTACAATGCAGAAATAATAAATTGTAACCGTGTTTCAATAAAACTTTATTTATGGCCGAAACCGGTTTGGCTCAATGGATAGAGCATCGGCTTGGGGACTGAAGGGTCCCGGGTTCGATTCCAGTCAAGGGCATGTACCTTGGTTGCAGGCACATCTCCAGTGGGGGGTGTGCAGGAGGCAGCTGATCGATGAATCTCTCTCTTCGATGTTTCTAACTCACTATCTCTCTCCCTTCCTCTCTGTACAAAATCAATAAAATATATTAAAAAAAAAACAATTTATGGACACTGAAAACTGAATTTTATATAATTTTAACATCTCATAAAATACTGCTCTTTTAATTTTTTTTTACATTTAAAGCTGTACAAGTCATTCCTTTTTTTAAACCTTATTTTATTTATTTATTTATTTATTTATTTATTTATTTATTTATTTATTTTTATTGACACTATTACAGATGTCTCCACTTCCCTCATCTATTTGCCCACCTCCATCCAGCCCCGGTCCCCACCCTGCTTCTTCATCACATTGTTGTTTGTGTCTATGGACTATGCATATATGTTCTTTGGCCAATCTCTACACCTTCTTTCACCCAATCTCCCCCCAATCTTTCACCCAATCACCCTTCCCCTCTGAGATCTGTCAGTCTGTTCCATGTATCCATGCCTCTGGATGCATTTTATTCCTCAGTTTATTTTGTTCATTGGATTCCACATATAAGTGAGATTATATGGTATTTGTCTTTCTATGATGAGTTTATTTCACTTAGCATAATAATCTTAAGGTCCATCCATGCTGTTGCCAAGGATAAGTCACATAGTATTCCATTATGTACCCCAGCTTTTTCCTCCACTCATCCTCTGATGGGCTATTTCCAGATCTTGGCTGTTGTAAATAATGCTGCTGTGAACATAGGGATGCATATATTCTTTCTGATTGATGTTTTGAGATTCTTAGGATATATTCCTAGAAGTTGGATTTCTGGGTCAAAAGTAAGCAAAAAATAATAATTTTTTGAAGAAACATCATACTGTTTTCCACAGAGGCTGTACCATTCCTACCAACAGGGTATGAGGGTTCCCTTTTCTTGTGTGTGGGTCATACAAAAGATGTGGTGGTCAATCTATTATAGCGGAAGAAATCATGGCAGCTATTCTGCAAAACGTTGCCTTTTTTTCTGTGTCTGATTTAAAAAGAAACCAAACATATTGTTTAATAAAGCATGAGCTTGTGGTATCAAACAAAAATTTCTTTCTTCATTTTTTCATTCTTGATTTCTGATCCTTAAAGGAAATGATTTCAACTATTCTAATTGTTTTAGCTGTTTCTCTTAGTAGTTAGTTCCATATTTTAAAAGCATGCTTATACAAATCTTGCTCAATCTCTTAGTCTTTAGTGTCTATTGAAGTCTTATTATAAACAAGCATGCAGATATTTTATACTTCCTTTGCCTTTCATGATATAGTAATACTCAAGAGCATTTGTGTTGCCTCCCCCATTCTCACAAAATAGCAATTTTGAGTTAAATCAACATTATGTTTATGCATAATTATGACTATGTAAATATTATATAAAGCTGAGTGACAAAAATGTTAATGTTATATTTCTTTTCGAGATTTTTTGAGTGACTAATAGCCTCATTTTTTTCATTTATTCAGTTTTCTAAGTATTATTAACCCATCACCATAATTCTTAGAAGACTATATAAACTTTCCCAATATAGTCAAACACAAAAGTCATTTCTCCATTGCATTTTTGTGCCTGAATGACACCCTGCCCCCATCCCACCCCCATCCTATGCTTCAGGATGGGCCTGTTGCGCAGTGATTGTACTGGGACATCTTTGAGCTCATAGTTGAAATCTTTTCTACTTCCAGTGTTGAAACATGTTTCTAGAGTTGAAACACATATGTGCTTTTCTGTTGGATTTTCTTCCACTATCTTGTTTTGGTGCATCATATCATCTAGTTGCTCTCTGAGAAAGGATATAATACTGGTAAATTTGTGAAGATATTTTTCATATCAAAAGGACTTCATCTTCTTTTATATTTATTAGATAATTTGATTATGTAGGCATTCTAAGTTAGAGATAACATCTATAATAATAAAAGCATAATATGCTAATTAGACTAGATGTCCTTCCGGACAACCTTCTGGATGAAGCCAGGGCTGTGAGGGTCCCAGGTGCCTGCCAGCAGCCAGAGCAAAGCCAGGGTCCTGGGTTCCAGAAGGAAGCTGGTGCAAGCAGCTGGGGGAAGGAATTTGTGCATCAGGCCTCTAGTTTAGCTATACTTTGTAAAGGCACATATTTTTCTGACCTCTGGCTTTGTGGATTGCTATTGGTATCTCTGAAACTGATATGTTTGATGTGCATTATTTGGTGACTTCTTTAACTTACAGAGTTTTTAAAATCTTCTTTTTAAATACCTGGTGTTTAGAAATTTCAAAGGGGTGTTTTGATGTAAGTCCTCTTCTTTCCCCTCTTGGTGTTCTGGAGTACTTGGTGTTGTTTTCATGCTGTAAATGTCTATCCTTTTGAGCTTTGAGAAATATTATTGTGTATACATATATAAATATATATGTTTATATGTAAGTATTAGAAAATATGCATGTATTATATATTTTACATATATAAAATACAGTTTATAAAAATATATGTGTAGTATATAACAGTATATAATATATTTAATGTAGGTATGTAATATATAATATAGTTTACACATATAAATGTATTTAATTTTATTTATATATAAATAATATATGTGTAATATATAAAATTATAATACTAAAGTCATTAGCCTCAGGCATTTTGTTTATTTAATATCCTAATATTTAAAAACTTGGGATTTGTAACGATTGACAGAAGGCTCTACTGAACACCAGAAGTCAGTCCTGTAGTCAGTACTGGGTTGCCATGATGATGCAATACTGACTTCCCAGGGGACTGTGGATCAGACCTGGAGAGAGTCCCCTAGAGAGAGGCAAGGTCTGATCCACAGCCTCTGTGACAGCTGTTGATCAGCCATTCTTTCTCTTTCTCTCTGGGCTTCACCAGAAGCCACATCTCTGTTTCTCTCTGGGCCTCCTTGGGAACTGCTGACTAGCCCTGCCTCTCTCATCAAGCCTGGTGTTAGGCCCAGAGATGCTGAATGGCATAGAAACCAACAAATCAGAACAAAAATTGGCCTGCAGGGGAGGGGCATTGGAAGCAAGATCAGGCCGGCATGGGGGGGGGGGGCAGTCGGGGGCAAACAGACCAGCAGGATAGGGCAGTTTGGGGTGAGATCAGACCAGCAGGGGAGGGCCATTGGGGGAAACATCAGGCCAGCAAGGGAGGGTTGGGAGCGAGATTAGGCAAGGGGAGAGCAGTTAGGGGCAATCAGACAGGAATGCAGAGGCAGTTAGGATGATCAGGCAGGCAGGCAGAGGCAGTTAGGGGTGATCAGGCAAGCAGGCAGGTGAGTGGTTAGGAGCCAGCAGTCCCAGATTGTGAATTGGACACCTCCCAAGGGGTCACCAATTGGAGAGGTTGCAGGCTGGGCTGAGGGAACCTCCCCTCCGTCCATGAATTTCTGCACTGGGCCACTAGTATAATATGAAAATAATTTCTTACCTCCTAGGGATTTTCTGATAATTAAATTATATAATATAGCTTTTTGTGGCCTTTTATTAGTATATGGAGAGAGTTCTGGAGTCTCTTCTTTTTCTTATAAGAAAACATCCTGTTGGATTAGGTTTTCACCTGTATAGCTTCATTTAATGTTTGTCTTAAAGACCTTGTCTTCAATTGCAGCCATATTGATGGTTAGGGCTTCAAAATGTGAATTTTAGGAGGGCATATTTGAGTTCCTAACACACGGTAAAAAAAGATGTACTCAGTTAATCTTGGCTTTCCTCAAAAGACAAGCTATAGGCAAAAGTTGAAATTAAGAACACTTTGCTTTCAGATAATTTTCCTTTCTAGTTTGATATATCCTCATATAAACATGATTCCAAAGACTTTCTCAGAGCTCTAGAGCCTACTTTGTAAGGATCATTTAATTGATTAACAAAGAATGACTTAGTTTAATACTTATATCTCTTGGGTGGACATGAAAACTAAAAGCAAGATATAGGAGAGAAACATATATGGTGGTTCTAAGATAGCAAATTTGTATAGAATGTGGGCTGTGGTTGAGAAGGTACCCTCAAATTTCACCAATAAGCTGATTTTACACCTAAAGAAACCAGTCCCCAGATTCATCTTCAATATTTATGTTTCCCATAATACTCCATCCCAGAAATATCTGATCAGATTGTTCAATCATACAAGTTTATGTGTATTTACTAATGCATAACCAGAATCATTTCTATATGTGAGCATAGAGCAAAATAGCATTACCTCTATTTATAGAGCTGGGCACTGAATTCTGGGGTAAGTATCTGCAGTAGGTACAGTTTTATTCTTTTGTCTGTGGCAATTTGTTTATATAGAGATTCTTAATTATAACTGCACATATGTGCTGAGGAAAATTCTTATAGCCTGTGTGTGTGCCTTCGTAAAAAAATGTATACATCTGCCCTAACTGGTTTGGCTCAGTGGGTAGAGTGTCGGTCTGTGGACTGAAGGGTCCCAGGTTAGATTCCAGTCAAGGGCATGTACTTTGGTTTGGGCACATCCCCAGTAAGGATTGTGCAGGAGGCATCTGATCAATATTTCTCTCTCATCGATGTTTCTAATTCTCTCTCTCCCTCTCTGTAAAAAAATCAATAAAATATATTTATTTTTAAAAAATATATACAACTATTTCATATATAAGAGAGGTATAATTGCATATGCATTTTTATGTTAGATTCAGGAATTTCAAGTATTCAATATTACCATTTGGTGCTAATGTTTGAGCATTAACAAGTAATTAATATGTAATTCTCTTTGACACTAAAAATCCCTTTTATTGTCTAACCTGTTTGGCTCAGTGGATAGAGCATCAGGCTGTGGACTGAAAGGTCCCAGGTTCGATTCCAGTCAAGGGCATATACCATGGTTGCTGGCATATCCCCAGTAGGGGGTGTGCAAGAGGCAGCTGATCAATGATTCTCTCTCATGGATGTTTCTAACTCTCTATCCCTCTCTCTTCCTCTTTGTTAAAAATCAATAAAATATATTTTTAAAAAGCCCTTTTTATTGGGAGAAATAAACATTCAAATTAAAGTATTTCATGACTCATGTACATATTCTATTTTTATCCCCCTTGAATTATCCTAGCATCAGGCATATCTATGGTATATGTTGTTTTTCTAATTGCCTTTTTATTAAAGTATAATAATTGGGTCATGTAATTTGTTTTAGTTCAAAACTGTTGACTTGTGGGAATATGTAGCTATTTTAGGTTATTCAGTCTTATTTCCGTCAATATATTGTGCCACTCTTAGTCATCTAGATATGGATTTAAGATTTAATGTACATAGAGCACATTTCCACATTACACAAATAAAACCCTCAGTGGAGTAGAGTTCATTATAATTTTTTTCATACTGAAAATAACAAAGAGAAGCATAAATGCACAAATTGTCCTAAGCAAGAGAAAAATGCATATGAAATAGTACTCTTTCTGAAGTATTCTTCCAGATCTCTTTTCTTTAAACCTTTGTGTTTCTCATGTTGTGTCAGAATGCATATCACCTATTGCTATCTGCTAGGTATCTGACTCATCTTGTATAGATAGTGATCAATGGCCAGGTTCATAAAAAGACAGGCACATTGTGCTTAATTAGATTGATCAACACAAAACTCTGGAATTTCTTCTTAATGTGTCCAAAGAGATCTTTTTTAAAAATAACATCTTGCTAATGTCTTATACTTAAAATAGTGCTTGTTTTCAAATAAATCAAGGCATTTGATTCTAAGGAAAAGTAAGGTTCTATTTGGTTTAATGCTGTTTTCAGAACATTTTATTTAATTGACACTAATAGATTTACTTTTTTCTCCAAATTTTGAATGTAATGACATAATTACTAGCTTGAATTTGAAAATGTTAATGTAAACCACTAAGTTAATTGGATCACCAGATGTTTTAATTTGGTTTGTTACTTTTACCTAGGCATGGACTACAACTATATGATGTGACCTAGAATATGATAACTTATGTGTGAACTATGAAATGAAGAGGTGAACAAACAATAGAAAAAAAATATATATGATGTATTACAGAATTGTACATCTGAAACCTATACGATTTTATTAACCAATGTCACTACAATAAATTTAAGAAAAAATTAAAGGAAAAAAGAAAAAAAAAGGTTTGATTTTTTTGAGGTGAAAGAATTTTCAGATTATTTATTCAGCCCCTAAGTTAACACATGAGGAAATTGAGGCATAGTAAAGTTAAGTAATTGCCCAGAAACTCTCATGTACTGAATTATAAGAAATTTGATCCATGTGCAAAACTCTGGAATACCAGTTTAACACCCTAGCAAACATAATTTATTCTAATTATAGCTCTCTCTCTACATGTAGGAAGAAATCTTGCTAAAATATTCTCACAGGCTACCTTAGGACTACCTTATAGGTAAGTCGCAATGTAGAGCTTCACTGAACTTAAATGGAGAGAAGCCTTATGATGCTTATCTTCTAGGCAGTATAGGCCTTCAAGCCTTCATAACCATTAAAACCAACTCTAATTGTAACAGAAATAACATGATTACCTCAAGTAACTGCTACAATGATTCCCTTTATGATTCAAAATGTGTGATCTCTTTTTGAACTCATTACCATTTTAATAGGAAGATCTTAAATATTTAAAATTATTTAGACTTTAGAATTCATATTATGTTTAGATGTAAATTTATGTTTACAGTTTGTAATAAATTATTTTAATTGTCAAAAGTTTCCATGAAATCAGCATTTTTCTTCTATTATAAATCTAGGAACCACAAGTTCAAAGTAACTTAAACTTTACCCCCAAAGATCATAAGGCTTCCAAATGGCCACCTTTACACTCTATTTCAGATGATCTGATAAATGATTGGTAATTGTGTTTAATGAAAGTTAAATTGAAGTTGAAGATTAGGTAAAATTGGTATATAAGGCAAGTTAGGTTCCATTATACTTTAAATTTCAATCCACACTTGTCATGTGTCTATCTCACTGTTCATAATGATATAAGGGGAGAGGGGAAGCATTGATATCCTTATCCTATATAATAAAGGCTAATTTGTAAACTGTCCCTCTATTGGGAGTTTGACCAGGAGTTCAATCGGGAATTCAACCAGGGATTGGGACTGGCCCAGCTAATGGCCCTCGGCCCTTCCCCCAGGCCAGCCCCATCCATGATCAGCCTCCCCATATGGATTGGGGGTGGGGCCAGCTGGACAACTGCCCGTGGCCCCTCCCCCTGGCCAGCCCTGCCCCAATTGCCCTCACCACAATCGGGGGCGGGGCAGGCTGGCCAACCACCTACAGCACCTCCCCCCAACTGGCCCAGCCATATCAGCCCTGATTGGGACGGGCTAGCTGGACCCAACCAGTGCATGAATTTGTGCACCAGGTCTCTAGCATTTTAATAAAAATAAATGAAGTTTAAAGGATTAAATGATTTGTCTATTATCAAAGGATATAACTGGCAAAGTCCAGACTAGAAACTCCTGATGCTATTTCAATAATTATTTCATTTTAATTGTAAAATAATAATAAAGGACTTTATTTTTGTTCATTGCTTTTTTTAAAAAAGCCAAAATTGCAATACAAAGTAGGAAATGAATGTCTGTCTCATAACACTTGGTCTTTCAGGTTTTTCCTAGAAATGACCATTCTTTATTCTTCAGTGTGTCTATTTGAATTATAAATGAAGACCCTACTATTCTTGCCTCAGTTTTAGTTATTTGAAATAACAACTTTTATATTTTCTGACTCATTTTTCTAGTGACTTTCATGACTCTAAATTACAATACACCTCTCTTTCTTGCACAATAAACTTTTAAAAAAGTGTTTATTGATTTTTTTTCTTTTTAAAAGATGAATAATATGACCAGTTATATATTTTTCTATGTTCTAAATTCTGTTGATCATATTTTTAAATTAAACTATTTTTTGCTAATATTATAAGTGTATATAATGTACTTAGTATATTATGACATTCTGCTATGTTAAATGAGGGATTCTTGTTCTTTTTTCTCCTAACATTTTTTTTTCCTTCAGTTTCCTTAGCTCCTATTGGATATGCCATGACTTTCAGTCTTTGTAGCATGGACATTCCATGCTGTCACCCTAATTAATCCTTTTGTGCTTTGTCTGTGACTATTGACTGCAAAAATTGAAATCTGATTACCAGGTCTTAGACATATTATATATTATATATTTCAGAATCAAATTATGTAGTGAGGGCCACAGTAGTGATATAATCTCATGCAATTAGAACACTGTTGCTCAAGTGCAAGTTTACAAAATTGTATGAGTTCTTTATGTACCTGTACATCCAGAACTACATCTAGTGCTATTGATGAGAAGTCTGATGCCAGCGTGATCATTCTTTTGTAACCAAAAATTAATTCCCTGTGAAAGCTTTTAGTCATCTCTTTTCCTTTGTAGATGATGTTCTGGAGTTTCACAAAGGTCATTCTGGATGTGTGCTATTTGCTTACTCTTTTTTTTTTAAATATATTTTATTGATTTTATACAGATAGGAAGGGAGAGAGATAGAGAGTTAGAAACATCGATGAGAGAGTCATCGATCAGCTGCCTCTTGCACACCCGCTACTGGGGATATGTCCGCAACCAAGGTAAATGCCCTTGACCGGAATTGGACTCGGGACCTTTCAGTCCCCAAGCCTATGTTCTATCGATTGAGCCAAACCGGTCTCGGCTATTTGCTTACTCTTAACTCATTGATATGTATGGTATATTGAAGTTCTTTCTGGCTAAAGGACTGTGTATATATGTAGACTTGTAAGATGGGTATAGAAAACAAATAGGGATTATTAATATATATAATAGAAGCAGTGTTATAGTAAAACCTGAAGACAGATCTCCAGAATTTGAAATTACTAGTATATATACTGATTTTTACTTGTTTCATTAATTTTTTTTTCTGATTAGTACTCTTTATTTTTTTTCTTTATTTTTTATTGTTCACATTATTATAGATGTCCCCATTCCCTCCCATTGTGCCCCCTCTACCCAGCCCCTGCCTCCCTTCCCTCTGGCCATCACCACACTATTGTCTATGCTCATTGGTTATGCATATATGTTCTTTAGTTAATCCCTTCTCCTTTTTTTCATCCACTTCTCCCTTCTCTTTCCTCCCCTCTGACAGCTGTCAGACTGTTCCTTATATTCATGCCTTAGTGTCTATCTTAACATGAAATTACATTGGTCAAAGTTTTAGGAGTATTAAATTAAAATATAATACCAATATTTTAAAATGGATTTTTCATCAAAGGCAAATAGACCTACACGCAGTCAATTATTTCTGTGTGTTTCTTCTCTTATAATCCTTATTATTTATTAGAGGGTACTATGCATATGTTATATTCAATATTGTGTTATTTTGGGTTAACCAGTCTATTTTTTATATTCTGTAAACATTTGAAAAAAACAACAACACCATTTACCTATTTAAATTTACTATAATAGAAAAGGGGCTTAGGAAAGATACTTGTCTTTACTAGTCTTTGATTGTCTATGCAGATATTTATTTTAAAAATTATTTGTTACTATTATTAATTAATCCTTAAAAATATTTGTAAACAGAACACATTATTTTAGATCTGGAATCTTTAGTGTCACAGTAAAATCACCTTAGTAAATGGATAATAGATAATTATTTCAAGTTGGTAAGGAAATCTTTTTACTACATCATGTTCAAGAAATGGTCATTTCATGCTTTGTGAATGTTCTTGTCTGTGATATTCTAACAGACTAGGATACCTGCTCTAAGGAATTGTCAATGAATAGTACACCACACAGCTGGGGGTATAGTTTGATGTGATTTACATGCTGGAATCACAAGTCAAATGGATTGCATCTCTTGTTTCTCTTGAACAGGTGTTTCTAGTGGTTAATAAAATGTTCTTCATTATCCATATAAGTAAATTATGTTCCTATGATAGATTTTTTTTCAAAGACAATAGTTTAATTTATGAAAAACTTTTAACCATATGAAAATCGTTTGCTAGATTACATCTATAATAATTTAAATTGCTCAGCATTTGAAGTGTGTTTAAGATATTAATCTATTTGCTTAGAAAGAGCCATGCAACTTTCCCCAATTTTGACCTTTTCTTATTTTTTTACAAGAGGCCCAGAACATGACATTTGTGCACTGGGGTGGGGGTGAGGGAATCCCTCAGCCCAGTCTGCACCCTCTGCCTTCTTGCACCCCTTGGGAGATGTCCACCTGCTGGCTTAGGCCCACTCCCCAGCAGGTGGACATCCTTAGCACTGCTTCAGAGGCAGAGAG
Organism: Pipistrellus kuhlii; assembly: GCF_014108245.1. Lineage (NCBI taxonomy): Eukaryota > Metazoa > Chordata > Mammalia > Chiroptera > Vespertilionidae > Pipistrellus > Pipistrellus kuhlii. The sequence continues at coordinate 120,445,271 of NW_023425404.1, read as the reverse complement.
GCTCCCGCCACCACCACTGTACTCACCAGCCTGAAGATGGGCTCACTGCTCCTTAGTGCTGCCTTGGCAGGGAGAGAGGCGCCTGCCATCACACCAGTTGTGATCCTGGCTTCTGGCTGAGCGGCGCTCTCCCTGTGGTCAGTGCATGTCATATCGACCATCATTCTGCCCTTCAGTTGATTTGCATATTAGGGTTTTATTGTATAGGATGTGAAAAGAGAAAAATTTTAGGGCTTTGTTAAAATAAAACTATATATTTACATATGTAATCTAAATAAATAGTGTAATTTATTTATATACACATGATATACTATGTAGTATTTAACTATGGATGAAGAAACCATATATAGAGAGATAATATCTATATACATGGAGATAAATAAGATACTATATAAAAATAAGGTATTATGCAATTATTAAAAAATGTGCTAAAGTGCTAATGCTTAATACTTTTGTAAAATTGAATTTTGTTATTTTAATTAGAACTTCTTTGTTCATTTTTAGTTTTAAGCATGCATTACTTTTTAAAATAGACTACACACACACACACACACACACACACACACACACACAAAACAAAACAAAACACAATCATACCCTCAGTATAGCTTCTTTGTTTAAAGAACAACTTTTTGAAATATCAGATGCCCCCTTTCATAGATAAGTCTGATGGTTTGCATAAATAGATTAAAAACATGTGGAATTAATTTTCGTAGAGATATATTTTGACTCAATTTTTTTTTTAAAGAACAAGGAGTTTTCAGGAATTTTATAAAGTTTAATTTTACCTTCCAGACAACATTTTCTACCTAATTATACTTTTTTTTTTAGTACTATAGGTGATTTGAATGAAGAATTACATTTACAAAATAGGCAACTTAGAAATTTAAAAATTTTAATTCCCTGAGATCTTTACACAATTTCTTGTAAACATTTCAATATAATCGCTGGTCACATTTAGTTAGCCCACAGTAGTTAAAAATATGGAATTTTGCACTAATAAATGTTTTAAAATCATAATTCTTTAATTAACTTATTTTAATAGCTGTTAGTATAATTATCTAGTATTTAAGTTTTAAGCATCTCTGACATGTCTATTGTGTGCATCATTTACTGAAAACATGATATTTTAATCTTGGTCATCTACAAATTAAACTGCCCATTATGCCCTTATGCTGAGGTCATTGAGCCATCCAAAGGTGAAGCCATGTGTAGTATTCTGTCTTTATGACTAGCAGATATTCATGTGAGTGCTGTTTGGCTTGACTTCTCCGAGTTGAAATGGAAGTAAATTTCTTAAATATTCCTACCCTGGGTGAGACTTACAATGATAACAGGTTTGTCTTTATGTTTTTAATTTATGACAACAGTGAAAATAAATATATTTTATGATAAATTATTTCTGATTGTAAAAAGAATGTTTGGAAATGTTTTCTTTAAATGAACTTTAAAACATATGCTTCTGATCAAAACAATTTTTAAATAAAATTGAACATTGGTATAAGGTCACTCGAGATGTTTAAATTTGAGATGGCAGTTTTGGAAACTGATTTTCTTACCAGATGTCATTGTTCTTAATGTCTATATTAGCTTTTTTCCATCCTATCCTTTTACTAATTTAGCTTAAATCCCTTTTATATTGTAATTCTTGCCCCCCTGTAATTGCCTTTTATTATGTATCAATTCTCTACCCTCTATTTTATTGAAATTATCTTTTTCTTTAGTCATCATTTAAGTAGTTTCTAAGAATTATTTTTAATGTTAGTTTTAAGAAGTATGCAATATTAAATTGAAGATATTATACTAAAATTATAGTATTAAAATTCATTTATGAAAAGTATGCCTTTTATATCCCACTCACATTTATTTGTGAGGGTTTTTTTGCATTGTGCTTTAGGATACAATTTGTGATAGGTAATTGAAAGACCTAAATTAATATGCCATTCTTTATGGCTAGGAATTGGCATTCTTATTATACCCAAGATTTATATTTTATCTGTTTGAATAACAGAATTTGTATTAGTGTTGATATAGCTAACTACCTAACTTGATAGATGATAGCTAGATAACACATGAGAGAACTAAATACATTTATCTATATCTTTATATCTTTAGACTATCCATTAGAATATATGAAATGAACAAACATTAACAGTATCAAATAAAATCAAACCCATCAGAACAAAATGTAAGAAACATTACTAAAATATAAAATGCAAGATAGAATTTGAAAAATTTGTTATCTGATAATACTCAATTATTTATAGATTTGAAATTTCAACTTTTAAAAATATAGCCATTAAGTACCCATCAAGTGGTAGTTTCTATGTTAAGTATTTATATACCCTTACCTTCATGAAACTCTGCTACCATTAATTTTACAGATAGGATAGTTTCTCTTACTGGTACACACAGAGCTACCTGTTAGAAAACAAAAATTATTTACCTAAGTGCAATGTTTTGTAGATTATTAGAAAGTATCAAATATTAGTAAGAACACAAGTAAGGCTTAAAATCTTTATCACTGTATAACTCAGCATACTTCTTATCTCCTCTAGAAATATGTATCATTAAAGAGGCACTATTTAATACACCTGGAATTCATTTGAAAAATATGTATGTATATGTAAGATATCAGACAGTATTTAGGGGAAGTTAATGTCCCATTTGAAGAAATTGATATATATTATAAAAATGTATTAAGTTACATATCAGAAAGGCAAGAAAACCTTTATAAATTGTAAATATTGTTGAACCACAGACTTCAATCTACTGATTAACATTATGAAGCCCCTTAATTTTTGGTCGATTTATATATATAACTACAGAGGTTAGAACAGTAGTTCAGGCTTTAAATCTTCAAAAAATAGATGATGATGTCAGATGAATAGAGGTGTGAGAGATCCCCTGGGCCTCTCCCCCTGAAAGTTCAACACTTAACCAATTGTAATTCAACAAAGAATTCCATACTCAGTACAGAGGCATGCCTGAAAGACTGGTGCATTGAAACATCTAAATGTAGACAACCTGGAATAAAAAGGGAACCATGAAGGAAGGAAAGCTCAGACAGCGGCCACAGATGCAGCCCTGCAGCTAGGAGTTTTCAGCTTGGCCTGGAGAGGGGAGGAAGCTGGTGGTAGCAGGTGATTTATTTGGCTAGGAGGAACAGAGAGCTGCTGGTGGGTGGGGGACAGTCCAGCAGGGTGAGCAGAGTGAACAGTGACTGAGTCAGCAGATACCTGACAAGTACACAGAGTTCTGCCTTGTGGCTGTCACCTATCACACAGTGGTGTTTCAGATAAAGAAACAGAACCACAAAGCCCTCCCACCAGTTGGATTCCTAAAACTCACCTCCCATTTCCTTCAATGTTGGGTCTAGGAGCATTTTATCTGTAAATTGAAAGATACTCCAGTAGAATCACTATTTCCCTCTATAACTGACCCCCAGGTGTAGTTCTTGGGGTGGGACCCCATGGAAGTCTGGGATTGCTGTCACAGTAAGGGCAAATAAAATCCACTCCAAGAAGCACCACTGTACTGCTTACAGAAGTTGTGGAGGAAAAGTCTTGGAGATCACAGAGATAAAAATCTTGTGATTCAGTGCCATATTTTGCAAAATAGTAAAAATACCTCTTCAGAGAAAGGTATTATAGAAGGGTTATTAATATAGACAAGCATACATGCATACATAAAGGCGAGCAGCAAATACCATGATTAACCATGGTAATGAGGATGCTCAGAAAGAAAATGAAAAATCCAGAGAAAGCAAGCTGGAACACATGGAAATACATTATATAAATGACGGAGATTTCAAGATTGCAGTTATGAAAATATTCAACAAGATTCAAGAAAATACAGGCAGGCAATTCAATGCACTCAAAAAATAAATCAGGTGAAACCGGTTTGGCTCAGTGGATAGAGCTTTGGCCTGCGGACTGAAGGGTGTTCAATTCCAGTCCAGGTCATGTACCTTGGTTTCGGGCACATCCCTAGTAGGGGCAGCTGGCAGATGATCGATGATTCTCTTTCATTGATGTTTCTAACTCTCTATCCCTCTCTCTTCATCTCTGTAAAAAAAAAATAAAAAAAATCAGTAAAATATATTTAAAACAAACAAAAAAATCAGTGATAAAAATGAGTAGTTTACTGAAAAGATTAAAAAATCAGAAATTCACCGAAACTGGTTTGACTCAGTGGATAGAGTGTCTGTCTGTGGACTCAGGGGTCCCAGGTTTGATTCTGGTCAAGGGCATGTACATTGGCTGTGGGCACATCTCCAGTGGGGGGGGGGGTGGTGCAGGAGGCAGCTGGTCCATGTACCTCTCTCATGGATGTTTCTAGCTCTCTATTCCTCTCCCTTCCTCTCTGTGAAAAATCAATAAAATATATATATATTTTTAAATCAGAAATGAAGAACGCAATTAAGGAGATTAGGGGTAAACTACTTAGCATAGAAATCAGAGCCAGCCAGATGGAGGAAAGAATTAGTGATATCAAAGATAGGAATCTAGAAATGACACAGAGAGAAGAAAAAAGAGACCTAAGCATAAAGAAAAACAAAAGAGCTCTTCTAGAACTAAATGACTCAATTGGAAAAAACAATATGAAAATAATAAGCATTCTAGAAGAAGAAGAAGAAGAGAGAGAAAAGAGAAGAGAGAGTCTATTCAAACAAATATTGGATAAAATCATCTCAAAACTATGTAAAGAACTAGATCCTTGAATCCAAGAAGCAAACAGGATATTTAATTTCCACAATCCAAAGAGGCCATTTCCAAAGTATATTGTATTAAAACTGTCAAAAAGTAATGACAAAGAAAAAATATCTCAAAGCATCAAGGGGAGTAACCTACAAAGGAAAAGCCATCAGAATATAATCTGACTTCTCAGCAGAAACTCTACAAGCAAGAAGAGAGTGGAACCAAATATTCAAAAGTCTAAAAGAGAGAAATTATCAGCCTTGAATAATATATCAAGCAAAATTATCTTTTCAACTAGAGGCCAGGTGCACAAAATTTCATGCACTGGGGGGAGGGGTGTGTCCCACAGCCTGGCCTACACTCTCTTGCAGTCCGGGACCCCTCACTCCTTACCACCCGCCTGCACAGTGAGCCTGGCTTCTGGCTGAGGGGTGCTCCTGCCTTGAGCACCTGCCCCTTGGTGTTCAGTGCATGTCAAAATGACTGGTTTTTCTGCCATTTGGTCAATTTGCATATTAGGGTTTTATAATATATAGGTTATGAAGGGGAAATAAAAGTGTTCCTAGACATACATAATCTGAAGGATTTTATTACCAGGAAACCTTCATTGTAAGAAATATTTAAGAGAGTTATTCTACCTGAAATGAAGAACATAAGATCACCCTAGACCCATGGTTGGCAAACTGCAGCTCGCAAGCCATACGTGGCTCTTTGGCCCCTTGGGTGTGGCTCTTCCACAAAATACCATGACCTGAGCAAGTATATTTTGAATAAGTGGTGTTAGTAGTTTAAGTTTAAAAATTTTGGCTCTTAAAAGAAATTTCAATCATTGTACTGTTGATATTTGACTCTGTTGACTAATGAGTTTGCTGACCACTGCCCTAGATCAAAAGGACATAGCTAACATTTACAGAATCTTTCAACAAAGAAGATCAGATTATACATTCTCTCCAGTGCCCATGAACAGTCTCAAGGATAAACCATATGTTGGGCCACAAACTAGCATTAACAAATTTAAGAAGATTGACATTATACCAAGCATACTTAAAAAAAATATATTTTATTGAATGTTTACAGAGAAGAGAGGGATATATAGAAACATTGATGAGAGAGAAACATTGGTCAGCTGCCTCCTGCACACTTCCTCCTGGATATGTACCTGCAATCAAGGTACATGCCCTTGACTGGAATTGAATCTGGGACCCTTGAGTCTGCAGGCTGACACTCTATCAACTGAACCAAACTGATTAGGGCATCCAAGCATATTTTTTAAAATATATTTTTAATTGATTTTAGAGAGATAGTAATATCAATGAAAGAGAAACATTTACCAGCTGCAGCCTGCATGCTTCTAACTGGGAATTGAGCCCACATGTGCCCTCACCAGGAAACAAGCTGGTGACCTTTTGGTTCATAGATTAATGTTCAACCATTGATCCACATTGGCTGGCCCAAGCATATTTTCTGATCACAATGCCTTGGAATTAGAAATCAACAGCAAAAAGGAAGTAAAGAAACCCATACAAATGTAGAGATTAAACAACACACTACTAAAAAATTCCTGGGTCAAAGAAGGAATAAAAGATGTGGTCAAAAGATATATAGAGTCTAGCTGGTGAGGCTAGGTGATTGTCAACATCTGAACCAGGAGTTCATGGTTTGATTTCTGACCAGGGCACATGGTCAGGTTTCAGCTTGATCCCAGTGAGATGTGTGAAGCCATTCAATGTTTCTCTCTCATCATTGATGTTTCTATCTCTTCTCCTTCTCCCTTCCTCTCTGAAATCAATAAGAATATATATTTTTAAAGATATAGAGAGAAGTGAGAATGACAATAAGACATATAAAAACTTCTGGGATACAGCAAGAGCTGTAATAACAACGGTGTTTATGTAATTACAGGCCTATCTCAAGAAATAAAAAAATTCTCAAGTAAACAACCTAGCATCACATCTTAAAGAAATAGAAAAAGAAGAACAAAAGCAACTGAAAATCAGCAGGAAAAAAAGGAAATAATAAAAATCTGAGCAGAATTAAATGAAATTTGAAGCTTATTTCCTTAGATAGGGTTTCTGGTTTCTCTGAGGAAGAACTTGTGGGGAAAACCTAACAAATTTCAGACCTGTTGGGAGATGTTTTCTGCTGGTTTTGAATGGAGAAGGTTAACAGGTGGAACAACATGGAGGGCTGTATTACCAGGATGCCATTACAGTAAATGAGGTAATACCATTTTGCTGAGCCTTAGTAAAGAATAGCTTAGGAAGGATGAACTCAAACTGGAACCAAATCTAAATTAATTAATTTCAGCTACTCTGAATTCTATTGTGAGAAAGCAATGGCTGAAGCCACAATTCAAATGGTACTGTAACAAGTTGAGAGAAGTGGGAAATACTACTTCACTAGCTGTGATGCAGTTTGATCTAGCAGCAATGTTAAATAACTCTAGGTTAAATAGGATTTAACATTAGTTATAATTGCTCAATAGCTTCACTAGTCAGAAAATCCAATTCAGAATAAGTCCATAAGCATTAAAATAGTTGCAGGATTTGCTTAGAATGGATAAAATGCTTAAATTATCAAGCAGAGTGATCATTATTATTATATATATGATTTACAAAGACATATTAGTAATTACTTTTTAGTTTTCTTCAAAATAATCTACTGCATACAATAGACCATCTCTTAGAGCTATGATAGAGGAAAAATTAAACTCCTAGATTATCAGAGGGTTAACACTTTATACATTTTTAAATAAAGTGAAAAATTGAGGTTCAAAATGTGTCTGTTGTATCATCAAACATGTTTTCCACTGTGAGAGTTGCTTTGTAGATCTGACTGTTCTCAGGCCTGAAATATAGAAATCATATAGAAGTGAATAATTAAAATGTTGTCCAGAAGAAGAGACTGATTGCACATTCAATCATCAAAATTATTAATTATTTTTATGTTGAGACATAATACATGTTTTGGTTCTCTGATGCCCATTTTCCTCACCATTGTTCAATAAAGTAGTGAATTCACTGATATTATTTAATTTTCATTGCTGTAAGTTGTATATAAATAGTTTTAGAAAAAGTCACATGAATAGTTTAGATGGAAAAAACTATACAGGCATTTATCCAAATCTGTCTGGATCCAAGTTGATTCTTGGAAGCCCTTTCATTTCTACAAATGCCAATCAACCCCTCCCAACTTCCAGGTTACTATAGTGGTAAGATCACATTTTCTACACACTTTTTAAATCCTGAATTTACCTTAGCTTTTTCTTAGCCTCTTATGGTGAGATTTAAGTCCCATCATATGTACACTCTCCATTTTTTTCTTTCAAATTGTCCTGAATAAAAGAAGGTATCAAACTGACAAGCTTAGCCCCCAATTAAATATCTAGTAACCAGAAGAGACTGATAATTCTGATTAAATCATAATGCCTGATAATCATATTTTGCTCATGTTCATCCCTCTATGGCCTTATAAGTGATTGGAAATAATTGGGTAAGAGTAATACAAAGGGTCCAGACAGTGTTGCTTAGTGGTTGAACGTTGATCTTTGAACCAGGAAAGCATGGTTTGATCATAGGTTAGGGCACAATCCCATGGGTTGCAGGCTCAATCCCCAGTAGGTGGTGTGCAGTAAGCATCTAATCAATGATTCTATCTCTCTCACCCTCTCTTTTCCTCTCTGAAATCAATTATATGTATATATATATATATATATATATATATATATATATATATATATATATAAAGAATGATATAAAGAACTAATTTCTCTAACACTTCTATAAATTAGGTAAAACATTCATTAACTATATAACAAAGCTAGAGGCCTGGTGCATAAATTAGTGCACCAGTTGGGTCCCTCGGGCTGTCCTGTGGGATCAGGCCAAAATCAGCTCTTGAACATCCCCTCGAGGGGACCCAGAGTAGAAGAGGGCACAGGCTAGACGGAGGGACCCCACTGGTGTACAATTGGGGCTGGACAGGGATGCAGGAGGTTGGCCAGCCAGGGAGAGACTGCAGGAGGGATACAGGACATGTCTGTCCCAATTTGCTCAGTCCTGATAGCCAGACACCAGCAGCAAGCTAACGTACCAGTTGGAACATCTCCCCCCTGGTGTTCAGTAAATGTCATAGCAAGCAATTGAGCAGTCTTATATCATTAGCATATTACACTTTTTAAAAATACATTTTATTGATTTTTTACAAAGAGGAAGGGAGAGGGATAGAGAGTTAGAAACATCAATAAGAGAGAATCATCGATCAGCTGCCTCTTGCACACCCCCCACTGGTGATGTGCCCACAACCAAGGTACATGCCCTTGACCGGAATCAAACCTGGGACCTTTCAGTCTGCTGATGCTCTATCCACTGAGCCAAACCTGTTTCGACAGCATATTACACTTTGATTGGTTGACCAGATGACTGGACAACCAGACACTTAGCATATTAGGCTTTTATTATATAGGCTATCTCTCAAAGGGATACAAATGGCTTCTTCCCACAAGGATGCTCAATTTCAGTGTGAAGTAGTGCTGATACAAGGGCCTTGCCATAAATGTGACAGTACCAGGGTGAGGAGGCTTCTCTGGTAACTTTGTGGGCATTGGACATCAGGGGACAGCTGTGATTATGGTTGGGCCTAGTAGCAGTGGAATTCAGGAGATGCCACAAGGTGTCTACACGCAGCTGAGTTCTCAGTATGGAAACTCACTGAAGAAGTTTAAAGCAGTAGGGGATTAATCAACACACACACACACACACACACACACACACACACACACACACATGCTGACTCAATAAATATTGGTTGATTTGAAGGTATACTCAGACACAAGAACTTTATCTCCTTTTTATACTCACAGGATAGAGGGATTTAACATTATTTGTTATCATTTAAAATATATCCACATGCCAAAACTGGTTTGGCTCAGTGGATAGAGGGTAGGCCTGTGGACTGGAAGATCCCGGGTTTGATTCCAGTCAAGGGCATGTTCCTTGATTGCAGGCACATCCCCAGTAGGGGGTGTGCAGGAGGCAGCTGATCGATGTTTCTCTCTCATCGATGTTTCTAACTCTCTATCCCTTTATCTTCTCTCTGTAAAAATCAATAAAATATATTTTAAAAATAAATAAAATAAAATATATCCACAAATGTTAAAAGAATATTCCATTAAAAATAAGATAACACATAAACAAAAAGAAGTATGTGTTATTAAAATAAGAAAGCATTGTGTCATTGTCCTAAAGCTTGACACAGACTGCTTAGAAGCTGAGCTCCTTCTAGCTTCAGATGTTCTCTGCCAGTCACTAGACACCAAAGGCAGAATTCAGCTTAACAGAAAAGAGAAGTGGTGGCTGAGGTTAGAGTTATCTTCTAAATTGGTGTAACTGAAACTCTCTCATATTCCCAGTGTGCCTGCTGTCTCCCTTAATAGACTAAACATATGTGTCTTTTCAATCACTTAGGAAAAGATGTTATGAAATAACTATAGTCATATATGGGCCATACATGATTTTAACATAATATCATAATCCATTCATAATTTCTAATTGACTTTCAAATGCATCACAGTTAGCTAAGATATTTATTTTTATTGATATATTATTCAGTAAAGATCATTAAAAAATCATGGCTATTTTCTGTTTTGTGTTACAAAAATAACTTTATGGTCATTTATTTGGTTTTTCCAATGAATAATAGTACCTTTATTTCTCTCACTTAAAGTTGCTGTATGTGTTACATTTTTAGAAGACAAATGAAAGGAAAATACTATTTTCCCAATGGAGTTGCAAGCCATTTTTACTTTAAAGTTACATGTTTTTCTATACAGAGATATGATTTGTACTAGACTGACAGTCGTTTTTGTGATCAGAGTGCCCTTTGGGTGTGGCGGGGGTCTCATTGTGGATGTCTGCAGAACGTCACTGCCATCATCAGGTTACTTACTGTCTCATGAAACTGATCAATGTTATTCAAAAAAGTAAGAACATACTGGTTCTTCAGCTGAATAGATTGGTTGATTTAATTTAGTGATTTGTGTGGGGTATCTATTTTATGTCATAGGTCTCTATAACAAATTTTACTTATAAAATTGAGTTAGAATTTTATCTGGTAATGGTTTATGCTTTCACAATTGTAAAGCTTATTTAATAATACTCTACAGTTAAATGTTCAGACATAAGTGCAATACTAAAGTCTCTAAACTAAGGTGGTGTTCTTTACCATCGTTGAGTTACTTACTCCTTGAGTGTCTGATGGATGCTCCCCTGAAGGTTGTGGAGACACAATCATGGAGCTCCATTTCAGTGTTAGGAAGAAATTATAATGGTGTTTAAATGTCTTTTTCATATTTATTATTTTATGGTGGAGAATGAAGAGTTCTCTGCTTTTGTTATCCATTTGCTTGCTGATCAGAATTCAATCAACCCTTAGAACAGAATCTGCAAGGCAAGTTACACTGTCATCATTGCCACATGTCTCTGGGTGCATCCTTCCACTTAGAGAGAAAATGTCACAGATATCACCACAACTCATGAAATATAGCAACATCTAAGTTTTCTCTCTTATGTTAGCAGACACAAAAAAGAAGAGGAAGAAGGAAGAGAAGGAGGGGTGAAGGAGGAAGAAAGACAGTGAGGGGAAGAAGGAGGATGGGAATTCAAAGCCACTTATTGAAGTGAAGAGGGGTTCCTAGCTTTACAAAGATTCATAGAATCCACCTCCCCCTACCTGCACAAACAGGAAAGCCAATCTCACACTTCACAAAAATGTGGAATTAATTTTCCCTGTCTCCATGAGTGTCTATTTTTTGAGATAGAAAGTATCAATGCTTCTCTTTCTAGCACTTGGCATAATCCTGCTTGGGCTACATAATATGGGTAAATTACAGAATCTTGTTTGCCCAGGAAGAATGTTTTGGAAGAAACTCTTGAGAAAATGCCCTTCTTATCAAAAGAAGGGAGGTATTAATCCATTCTTATCATTAACTACAAATTCCACTTAAATATTTTATACTTAATGTTATAAACAATCAAAAGGCCACAATTTCAACACTTGATATCCTCTCAGTATCTTTATTCCCCTTCCCCAAAGTGGTTTTAGTAGGACAAAAGTAATACATGCAGTTTCAACATCGCTGATCATTTTACCTAGTCTCCTCTTTCAAACATATTAGCTGTACTTGTTTCAACAAAGCCTTACTGAAAGGAATTCTGTCCTGAAATGATTATATTTCACAGTCATATGCTTCTTTCACTTATCTCTACCTTTTTTCGTTTAGCCAAAAATGTTTTTTAAGCTTCACCAGTACACTCAATCCACTGATTCTTTTTTTTTCTTCCAAAATCACATTATTTTCTCACAAACTTTTAATATATCTTTAGGTTTATTTTTTTAAATTATCTTTATTGTTGAGACTATTATAGATATCCCCCACCACCCAGTTCCTGCCCCATCCCAAGCCTTCATCATTCTATTGTCTGGTTTCTGGTTTATTTTTAATTCCACATTTTACTATCACAATTTCTTCTGTCAACATCCAAGTTAATGTAAATAATTTTTGAAACTACTCAGATTCCAGGTTGTCTTAATTATGTGGGTATTTGCTCTCTCTCTCTCTCTCTCTCTCTCTCTCTCTCTCTCTCTATATATATATATATATATATATATATATATATATATATATATATATATATATATATTTCTTTGTGTGTGTATAAATTTCCTCAGTCTTAGTTTTGTTTTAATTGGAAGAAAACATTCCATTTATTCAAGTCACCTGGGCTTTCCCTTCACAGGTAGTTAGGTAAACTTCCCTTGAAATCCCAGATCATAGGTCTTACTTTCCCTCAGCCTCACAACTTGCTTACCTGATATTGAAACTGCATTTCCCTGCCAGTTTCATGAAAATCCAAATGCATTACAGAAAATATTATTTTGCAGGCTTAATAACTGGAGGAGGCAACAAATTATCATTTGCCAACTTTCTGGCTTACGACATTTACTCCTTCTTACATATTTCTCTTTCTCCCTTTTCTGTCTTTCTCCTATTTCAGCCTCCCTGACCTTTACCCTTTTCTAGATGTCAGGGCCCTCTGTAAAAGCTACCCTCTTTCACAAATCTTGGCTGCTTTGAAAATGAGGGACACTCCTATTAGGCTTTCTATTCTTTTATGTGCTTCACTAGAATCTTATATCATGATGGCAAAGCTTATAAATTTATGGGCTTTACAATCATATAAGAATGATTGCAAGTGGCCTTTATGAGATAATATTACTATATCACACATTTGCTTATTTTTTGTGAAGTAACCAGGGTTACATACATATCATTGTCTCCCCATTTGGCCCTCAAGTGACTTATAAACTAGCTAAGACTTAACCTTACAAGTGTGAGATCTTAATGATAATAAATAGATTTTAAGTTGTTATAAGATATAACAAGTTAAGAGTAAGTATTTGATTTAGGTCTCATATTTTTTAAAAATCAGCATTTTGTATTAGTATTAATTACTTGCAATATATACCTACTGAATAAATTTGATGCTGCCTATTCATATAATATATTGATGTCTTCATGTCAATAAATAATTGGGAGACACACACAAACATACATGTTTATATAGAAGTTTAATTAAACAGTGTCTTAAAATTGATTAATTTGTCACCCACTAAAAAGATTATCAGTTGGTGGTGTTACTTCCCCAAAACAAACTTGTTAAATTTTTTGCAAGAAGTTCATTCAAGGACAATGAATTATGAAAATATAGACCCATCATATGTATTTATGATAGGAACACAAATAAACCACTTTCTCACTTAAAAATACTGTATTATTAAAAACCTTTCACTTACTTTATTTTAATCTGTGATTCACTGTAGAATATAAGAAATATAAATACTTGCATCTAGATCTTTAAATATATTATAATATACATTAAATATCTTTATATTATATATATTAAGTATATTTTCCAGTAAAATATTTTCAAGGGATTTCTGCTAAAGACAAGTAATAACTAAAGAAAAGAATAAGAAATAATTTTATTGAAATGGAAATACATTTTTAATAAGATTCCATGGAGTAAATGTCTCATGGTTAAATTCTAATTTAGTTATCTATCAAACTAAGAAAACAGAAAAATAGCTGAAATATTGTTCTCAAAAAAAGTGAAAATAATATTGTCACTTAAATCTGCATACTTTTTAAAAATATATATTTTATTGATTTTTTACAAAGAGGAGGAGAGAGAGATAGAGAACTAGAAATGTCGATGAAAGAGAAACATCGACCAGCTGCCTCTTGCACACCCCCTACCAGGGATGTGCCTGCAACCAATGTACATGCCCTAGACCGGAATCGAACCCGGGACCTTTCAGTCCGCAGACCGAAGCTCTACCACTGAGCCAAACCGGTTTTGGCTGCATACTTTTTAACTTAAAAAATTTTCAGACTTACAGAAAAGTTGAAAAAATAGTACAAAGGTCCTTATGTGGTTATTTAGCTTGTCCTATAATAATAACTCTTTTAATTTTAATTCTCTAATTCTTTATCATGTGGAGGCAATTTAATAGTCATCCAAAAAAGCTATTTTTGAGAGAAAAATGTGAGTCATTTTGAGACAAACAGTAGATAAGTCTCTATGTCATTATGAATGCAAGCATTTTAAGGAAAGTGTGCACAGTAAGTCAGGGCAAATGGAACTGATAGCAAGTTATATATTATAGACTGGAGATCACAAGATCATAAACTAGGACATGTTGACTTAACCTTAACTCTAAGGTTACTCAGTTTCACTCAATAGAGTTGTTTCTGTTTATAACTGTCTTTTTAAAACTGGGCATATGTACACAGGGGTGGGCAAAAGTAGGTTTATAGTTGTGAGTGTGTAAAACAGTTTATTCTTGTATTATTATTTATTTATTTTATTACTGATTATTATTAACTTGTTTTTGCCCTTCTCTATATATTTAAAACAGTTAAAATATGTGTATACATTTAAGTGGCTGAGATCCTAATATGACATATATAGTGATTATTGTATAAATCTGAGACTTTGCTTTCTCTGAACCTAGGAGTTCAAGTAGAAAAAATAGGATAATTTATAAATAGCATTTTTATGAAAAGCATTATTTTATTATATTTATGTGACCCATCTGACCTAGGTAGATGGGTCACATAAATCATGCTCTATTTTTATCTCACAAAAATAGGGTTGAATTGGCTTAACTTTAAAGTTAATTGAAGTTATGTGAGTAAATCATGAAAGTTGTAATAAAACTAAATGCATCAATATTAGACATTTAAGTATATCAACTAGCTAGGTCTGACTACATTTATAGAAGTCCATGAAATTCCTGCCTGGCATTTCCTTATATAAAAACCAATAAAGCTACTACTTATAATGAAAAGAACAAAAAGTAAACAATAAAATAAAATAAAATATTTTTAGGTTAAATATTTGTTTTCTGGCTATGCAATGCTTGTTAAATCTCTTAGTTTTTCCTTCTTTATTTGGAAGCCCAGTATCTAAAGCAGATAAAGATACTTGCACAATAAAAAAGATTATAATTAAAAATCCTGAGTTAGATGTCCCAAGTGTTGAAACTCCTCTGGTTCAAATGAAGCACTATGGAATTTTCATGAATTATAGTGAGATGTAGATTTTTATTTATCATAAAATTTACTAGTCAAGGGACCTACTGTGATTCACAGGTAAAATTAACCTTTCTTGGGAGTGACTAAATATATATAAATTTTTTATACCATAAATAATAAAAATTAGTTATATTTTTTATCAAAGCGTTGCTGAGAACGTGGAGAAATGATTAGACAGGATATCACAAATATGGCTAAGTAATGCCAAACATTTAAAGCCTAATGAGCAGTAAGAAAGAGAGCTTAGAGAATTGCACATCCAAGATATAATCAGCATGGATGGAAATCAGTAATTTTGTAGGAGCATGACAATAAATAGTATGCAATAGGATGAAATTGTGATCATTCTTGACACTTTGAAAATTATAATTTATTGTATAAGTGATTTAAAGCTTTTTTTTTAAGCAGGTGAATTACTTGATAAAATAGTGTCTTTAAAAGAGTTTTTAAAAAAATGAATTATTAGTGGCATTCTTTGGATTGAAATGGACAAAACCTAGGAGACTTTTGTAGTTGGCCAAATGGGAGATATAGAGATTAAGTGGACTGAATGACAATGAAAGTAGAAGAAACAGATAAGAAAGATAATCTAACAATAGAATCGTTAGCACCTGGTGGTTAATAGGATATGTATAACCAAAGCTAGATTATAATGCAGAACACACTTGATTCACTTTGATATATTCATGCTAAATAATAAAGTTTAATTAATTGTAGGAAACTCAAAATCATGACTTTTCCATTTGCATGAGGAAGCAAGCGTAAGTAGAGTGCCTGGAAATTTGTCTTGACTTAATTTTGTTTTTCATACCATCAATGACAAAATTATGAATTGGTACAAAATTTCACAACAAGATTAAGAAAAGTGTGTAAATATTCTAGCACAGAGAAATCGGTAACAGAATTACTGCTTTTTCTTGGTATAGTTAACTAATTTTGATTCATTTAAAAATTTAGCATGTAGGTATATGTTCAGAAGTGAATAGTACACATCTATTCAAGTAGCTATTTTTATATTTTATTAATAATTTTGAAATTTTTCATACTTAAAAACAATGCAACTCCACAGGGAATCTCTGTACTTTGATTTTCATGATATTCCCTTAACTGAATTATTTAATAGCAGTGAGTTAGTTAAGATAAAAGGTAGTTTCCCTTTCATTTATTTCCAAAGGCATCTTAAAGATAATTTTCTATATAATCACTAAAGTAAACATGTAAATATCAACATTTTTCTCATCCCTCTATTCTCAAAGCATAATTCAAACTACTAGTGGTTAGCAAACTTATTCTTTCATGTATTTCCACAGATTGCAGGAAAAGCATTCACTCCTGTGCTATTTCTCTGTCATTATTTATTAAATGTAAAATCTGTTCACTGAGAAAGTAAGTGGGAAAAGCTACTTTATACACTAGTAGATAAAGGAGCCAAGTACGAATTGCTATTATTCATTATCAAGTTTTTGTTGTTGTTGTGGTCTGGTCTTTTTCTGAACTTGGCCTTGCTCTTACTTTACTGAAATCGTATACCAACAACAGGGAGATGGCTGATATGGGAGAGGCTAAAAAGTTCAGTCTGCTGGGAGAGGGATTCATTTCAGCCCATCAGTGTTGTTAGTCTGCTAAGTGGTGACATAATCCCAAATTCACATTCCCAAGAGATTGGCTCTCAGGATCTCTCCCATTTGCTGACTTTACTGCAAAAGAATGCCGGCTTCTGCCGTAATTGAGGAAAAAGGTTTTCAGGCCAGATTATCATTTCTGAAATGGATCATATAACATATCTAAAAGTGTTAGTATAAACCCAGCCTTCTGCCCAGAGATTGTCTTCTTTTCAAATAAATAGATTTTTAAAAATCTGGTTTTGTAAGGTTACCATGTACTGGGCTTTTTTGTGTGTGGTGGTTTTTTTTTTTTGTTTGTTTTTTTTAACTTCAATAATTCTGATATTCTAAAAGAAAATACCTTAAACAAAACACCATCCTGGACCAGTATTTATTGCAAGGGTAAAAGAAAAAAAGACTAGGTGCAGTTTAAGTGGTTATTACTAGATATTCTGTAATAACTAAAAAGAAAAGACTAAAGGTCCATACATGCTCTAATATATTAGGAAGAATACATGGTATATTAAGTGAATAAATCAAACTGAAGTAGAATATATGATTATTGACTTGCCCCTGGGACAAATGATATATACATGCGTATGTATACATGCAAATATTCACATATATGTGAATCCAATTGCATATGCTATATAATCCTACCTAATAAAGAGGGAATACGCTAATTGACCCTCGTGCCATGGCAAAGATGGCAGCACCCACAACCAATAAGGACGGAATATGCTAATTGACTGCCATGCCCTCAATGATGGTAGCACTCAGAGTCATAAGATGGCTGCACCCAGTCCCCTCAGCCCTGCCAGGGCAGCAGGTACAGCAAGGCCAGGCCCACAACCAGGCAGGCCTGGTTGCTCTGTGTGCCTGCCTCTCAAGTCCCCTGGTCCCCTCACCCCCCAGCCCCCCAGGGCCAGCCCGAGGTGCCAGAGGTGCTGGGGCCAGCCCAGGGCTGCCTGTATGCCTGAGGCTGAGGTAACCAGGGCTGGCCAATGCTTGCGCTCTGGGCAATGGCAGCAGCAGAGGTTTGATGGGGTGACGCCTTCCCCTGATAGCTGGGTCACCTCCCATTCCTGAGGGCTATTACACTGTGAGAGGTAGCAGGCCGGGCTGAGAGACCCCCCCTTACAGTGCATGAATTTTCATACACTGGGCCTCTGATATGTACATCTGTCACAAAATTATTGATGGTTATTTCTGAAGGAACTAGAGTAAATTTTAATTTTATTTAATAACCTTTGGAAATATTTATGTATTTCAACCTGACATACTTTTATAATTTAAAAAATGTAATGTCAAATTATTGTTTCTACATTGTCTTTTGCAAAGTAAAATTCCCTTAGTGTATGCTTAAAGCATGGTTTTAATACATCATATACTTTGTTAACTTTATTCAGTTTTGATGCATTTTTAACATATTTAACTAAATGATGCAGGCATTCAATGAGTGCCCCCAAACGTTAGCCACAAATGGAAGCCAAAGTACTGACGCTCAGGTAATGTAGGAAAAGACTGTGACACAACACAAGTATAGACAGCAGACTATCCAACAGTATCTGTCAGAAATCTATGGTGGGTGGGTATAAACCCAAAACACATTTGGTCAGGTTCTATATTTCAAGATAAACTTTGCCCATATGTTTTTGATCCATTTACATGTAATTCATTGAACTGACATTCTGAAAGAGTTATTTGATGCATAAGGAGATTTTGGTTCCATAATTATATGTGATATATATAATATAATGCATAAAAATTTAGAGTAGAACTTGTGTTTTGCCATGTTACAGATTCCTAGCACATGTTTCTTCCTGATGATTCACTGTACTTGACCAGAAGTATTGAATAACTCACTGGGTCAGCTACAGTTGAAATGTATATTACTGCATTGTTTGTACTTTTTTTTATGTACATTTTTTTTAAAGGTTGTTTTTCTGTGCCTCAGTTTCAACAATTGTCAAATTAGCATGATGACCTCTATTAAAATTTTTGATGGTCATGTAGCAGAACCTATAAAATTTATTAACATACTTGTAAATAATTAGTTCTTAGAATTTGTGATTTAAATTTTATTTTTTAAATATATTTTTATTGATTTCAAATGATGAGAATTCATCATTTGCAGCAACCTGGATGGAATTGGAGAACATCATGATGAGTGAAATAAGCCAGTCCATGAAAGAGAAACACCACATGACCTCACTCATTTATGAATAATAAAGAACATTATAAACTGATGAACCAAAAGATAGATATAGAGACAGTAAAGCAACAAGCAGACTGTCAAATGACAGCGGGGAGGGTAGGGAGATCTGGGGGAGATAATAGATCAACCGAAGGACTTGTATACATACAAATAAGTACAACCAATAGACACAAAACTCGGGGGGGGGGGGGGAGCAATGGTAAGATGTGTCTACAGATAATAATTTAATAAACATTTAAAAATATATATTTTTATTGATTTCAGAAAGAAAGGAGAGGAAAAGATAGAAACATTAATAATGAGAGAATAATTGATTGGCTTCTCGTGCATGTCCCCTACTGGGGATTGACCCCTCAACAAGGGCATGTGCCTGACCAGAATCAAACTGTAAACTCTGGTTGATAGTTCGACACTCAATCACTTAGGCACAGCAATCAGGCTAGAACTTGTGACTTTTTAAAAAAATGTGATAGTGCAATTCAAATATATATTTTGAAATAAATTGAAAGACTGATTTTCCCTTGTCTTTCAACTTGGAGAGTAGGCATGCTACAAATTTTATGACCTATGAACTCTCTCAGAAGATTTATAAATACTCATATTTATAATTGTTATAATGGCTAAAAAATGACATGAAATTTCACCTTTTTTCATATTTCTCACTAGCCCTTCAAGCAGCAAACAATGCATTTTTTTAAATCCATTTTTATTTATTTCAAAGAGGAATGGAGAGTGAGAGAGATAGAAACATCAATGATGAAAGAGAATCATTGATCAGCCTCCTCCTTCATACCCCACACTTGGGATAAAGTCCTCAACCCAGGGATGTGCCCTGGCTGGGAATTGAACCATGACTTCCTGGTTCAAAGGTCAATGCTCAACCACTGAGTCACACCTGTCCAACATCTTTCTTGACCACTTAAAAAGTAAGATGCAAGTCAAAGGATTCTTCCTTTTATTTCTTATTACATAATTAAGCCATGTTTTCCCTTTTTATAAGTACAGAATTGAATTTTCTTGTGGTTCCTGTGATATAATTATTATGCCACTCTCTTTTATTAAATTTCTTTATTGATTAAGGTCTTACTTATGTTTCCTTGTACCCCAATTACCCCCCACACTTATGCTCTCACCCACCCTACCCCGTTGTCTGTCCATTGGTAGGTGTGGAATAATGTGAAGCAACAATTATCTCACTTTAATTTGCATAGACAACACACCTCATTTGCATTTTCAAGATTTTTATAATCTCTTTAGTATTATAGTAAAAGTGATAATTGTTGTTTCCCTACATGTAAGATCTTTTTTTCTGGATTTAACATACTCTCTCTAAATTTCTTGCTTTTATATATATATATATATATATATATATATATATATATATATATATATATTTTTTTTTTTTTTTTTGGATATTAAGAAGCATTATAACTGAGATGAATCCACTAGGAAGTTTCTGAAATCATTAAATGAAGGCCAAATAGGAAAATACACTAAAAATGTGAAAAACTTTAAACTGGATTATAACTATCATAATATGTCTAATAAACATAATAAATATGAATTACAGGTGAAATGTTATCAAATTAATTTGTCTTTAAATGACTTATTTCTAATGGTTAATGGCAGGAAAAATAAATCATATCTTCAAACAAATAAATTTGCCTTAGCAAGTTTTGTTCAGTGGTTGGAGCAGTGGCCCATGGACTGAAAGATTCTGTCAAGGGCCCATACCTTGCTTGAAGGCTGAATCCTGGCCCTGGTTGGGGTGCATGAGGGAGACAAACAATAGATGTGTCTCTTTCACATCAAAGTTTCACTCTCTGTGTCTCTTCTCCTCTATTCCATTTTCTCTAAAAATCAATGGGAAAAAATATTCTCAGGTGAGGATTAACAACAACAACAACAAAACACAGCTAAATGCAATTTCAATGTATTATTGGAAATGATATAAACATTAAGATCTAATGATATCTTTGTTATGAATTATAAGTTAAATCACTGATAACTATTTTAAGGGTACATCTCAATTTGTGGCAGAGGTTATCTGCTCACCCATTTACCTAAAAAGTAGATAGTTAATATATTGAAGATGTGTGCAGCTGAGTTAACAGTTTCTGTGTGTATTTTTCCTCAATAGGACTAAGCAGTTTGAGAACAGAAATACAACTCTAGGTTAGACAAAAAAATACATTTATTGGAAGGGTATTGGTGTAGTTGTGATTTGAAGAATGAGCTGCCTCTTATTCTTGTTTCTGTCCTCTTATTACCATGTTTCCCCGAAAATAAAACATCCTCCGAAAATAAGACCTACTTACAGGTTTCCTTCTGAGTGAAATATAAGGCATCCCCCAGAAAATAAGGCCCCCTTTAGCCACTATCTCAGAATGAAAATTAATTTACCATAAACTGGTTGATAGGGCCGCCCCGACTGGCTTCTAGCAACCAGTGATGTTATGCGGAGTCCTGACATCACTGCTGTGTGGAGGTGGAGCAGAGGTCAGAGTGAGCAGTGAGCGCCAGGTGGGAGAGAGGAGGAGACTTTCGCAGGTGCTGGTAGAAGAACAGGAGGATTAGAGCAGACCTGATGCCGCCAAGGTGGTGAGTGCTGGTCTGTCTCTGGTAAAACTACCTGATGCTTGCGGCCACCCTCATGATGACTGAAGGTTCTCAGTCAGTGGCAGACACTCCTTCAGCCCAGATCCAGGCCCCAGCAAGCCCAGTGACAGTCCCCAGGCAGGCCCCAGGGGGTAAGTGTCTGATAAAGCGGTAGGGGGGATGTCTGGTGAAGGTGTTCAGTGGCACAGGGATGGGGGGAGGGGAATCACTTAAAATGACACAGGAGGATCAGAGGGGGCAATCAAAATGACACAGGAGGATCAAAAGGGGTTACTAAAATGATAATCCCCTCTCTGATTCTCCTGTGCCATTTTGATTCCTCCCTCTGATCCCCCCTGTGTCATTTTAAGTGATCCCCCTTCCCCCACCTTGATAGCCCAATTCCTTTTTTTTACCCCTAGAAATGAGCGCAAAAAGAAAAAAAAACTAGTCCGTGGAGTACAAGAAAGGAATCATGGAAGACTCTTGGGGCCAAAATCTTACTGCTTTCTGCAAAGAGAAGATGTTGAGTATCTGATTGGTCCAAAAATGGTGAGCAGAGTATGGTAACCTCATTGAACAAGTGGACAAGGGAAATGCTAAAAAGCGCAAGTGTGGATCAGGTCAGCAACCATTATTTTCTGAGCTGGAAGACCTGGTCTGTGAATGGGTTGTTGACATGAGAGCAGAGGCTTTGGTTGTAAATAGGGCTCAGATTCAAGAATTTGCCCTTGCAATGGCACCACAGTTTGACATACCCCCAAATATTATACTTCAAAGCATCGCAACACTGGCTGGATAATTTCCTCCAGTGAAGTGAACTGTCTTTAAAAAGATCTGCAACATTGTTTAGGTTGGAAGATACTCAAGTTATTAAGTGAGCATTTGCATTCAAGTTCTTTATTGATGATGCTGACTTCTCTAAATACAATCTTTCCAACGTGATTGCTATGGATGAAACTGCAGTGTGTATGGGCCAATCATCTCAAACAACAACTGAACAACGTGCACTTTCATAAGCAGTGGAGGGAATGTACACTAAGGAGTATAATATTTGCATTCTTTTCCTGCTCTTTCTTCTTGTATAGCTTGTGCATTTAAACTCTCCTAAATTGAATACATGTGTGACATAACTCTGTAGAATTCTGTGTATGCCCCCAACGTACTTGAGTGAACTGATGGATAGTATGTTTAATGAGAATGGGAAAGTGAGCACATGGGGATTAAGACGCTCATTTGAGATGGTAAAGAGGGGTGTGGAGTTTTTCCTAGAAATAAAAGGATGATTCACTGAAAAATCATGACCTAGAAGGCAATTTGCTCTATTTTGCAGCTTTTTTATATAGGCAATTCTAATAAAAGGTGAAGGAAACGCCACCATTTATTTGATGCCTTCTATGTACCAGGTACTCATAAAATATGCATTAGCTCTGTTCATCTTTATAAACCCTCATATGAGGGAGGTCCTACTATCTGCACTCTATGGATAAGTATAACCAAGATTAAAGAGGTTCATAATTTGCCCAGGCCATATCAGTAAGAGGGATAGAGAAGAGAAAGGGAGATGAACATGACATGACCCAAAATTCTTTTTTTTTTTTTTTACTGTAAGAAACAGATATTTGACCTTTTACATTTTATTAAGAAAAAAACACCTAAATTTCCTGGAAAATGACCTTCAATAGAACATAAAAATAAAATCTACATCAGAAAACAGTTTGCTAATTTAAATAGTGAGAACAATTTTGAACCATAATTTTAACAGTAGTACAAATTCAATAACTTCAACCTACTATATGAATTGAAAACAAAGCATAAATTTCTTGTAGAGAAAGGTTTTGTGTCTTTATTACTTTTGTTGTTTGTTTAAAGCAGCTGTTCACTGCTGCACTTCACCTTTTTCTAAAGATAACTTGCCAAAGAGAGAGAGAGAGAGAGAGAGAGAGAGAGAGAGAGTGTGTGTGTGTGTGTGTGAGAGAGAGAGAGAGAGAGAGAGAGAGAGAGAGAGAGAGAGAGAGAGAGAGAGAGAGAGAGAGAGAGAGAGATGAAAAAACAGAAGTTAAACCCCCAATAATTTGGGATAGTTTAAATCACCCAATGCATTGAAAAGAAGGAATTTTACTCTAAATATAAGGCTTATGGTCTGTTTTCTGGCAATTTGGAAAGATTTATGCTACACAGATAGCCCATTATACCAGTAGCTGTGTTTTATAAGATACTCATTTACTTTAAAGCAAGTTTGCTTTATCCTGCGAGTTTGTTGACTATTCCTTGCTGAGTAGGACTATAATCTAAACTTTAAAGGGGGATTAAGCTTCGTGGTATTTACCTAACTAAGCATTGTCATTGCGTTATCCTCTTATATTTTCATTACTTGGAAAAAAATACAAGCTTCTTTTTTATGAGCCTTCTTGTTAGTTTTGAATGAAATACTTTGATCAGAGACTGTCATTTTAATAGAACCAAAAATTAACTCAGGCTACAATGCTTTTAATACATTTTTTGCTATTGTATGTATACATAAATAACCAAAGAAATATAACATAATTTGTCTCCTTTTTAATCTCTGAAATTCTGTGATTATTAATAGATCAAGAAAAATGGCAACTCTGCTAGCCATACGTGAACCACTCCATTTCAGAAATCATAGTGATTTTTAATATCTTTTGGAAAAAATTACACATTTAATAGAAAATCTGCTTCTTTCTTCTGCATGACTCTTATTCCCTCAAGGTAAACAGAAAATATAACTAAAGACTTTTTAATATTGATTGTTAATAAATCAGTAGAAATGGTTGATAGAGAGAAAAAAAACTCTAATGATATTTTGAGTAATTACCTATTAATAAAGTTCATGCACTTCTCATGAAATCCTAAATTCACCAGTTTATTTTATTCAAATGAGCTTATCAAATCACATCAAATCCATATCTTCCCTTCTGGAATGTTTCCTATCAGAAACTGTGTGTTCAGTGAATTCTGAGTCTTTCAGAATTTCAGGGAGAATCATATTGTTTCTGGTTAGTTAATGTGACCTTTTCCCCTTCCAGGGATTGGTTTAGGGGAGGGAGCAGGTGGAATAATCTAAATAAATAGTAATTGAAGTAATATTTTGGAATAATTCCTCGCTTAAAAAAAAGACTAAAGGAAAAAATAAATTCCATGTTTTTCTGGACATCATGTCTGAGGGTGTAATCCTTAGAATTGCTGCAGCAAATTTGCCACCATGAGGCTTTGATCATGAGGGCAAAGGCAAACTCACCATGATTGGTAGAAAAGAAATAAAAGATAAAAGAAAACCCTGGCTCTTTCAGGTGTATATATGGAGTTGTAATATATTTCCAGGCTTTCTGTTATGTGAAACCACATAATGTAATTTAAGTCGTGAAACAGAGACTTTTGTTACAAGCAGTTAAGAACATATAAAATGATATTCTTTTTTCTTTGCATAAGATGCTATAGATAGATATGTTAAGATAAGTTGGCCACTCTAGAACTTTCTAAAATGTAAGTGGACAGTGAAGAGAGATGAAAGATGGGAAAAAAAGATAAATAGTACAGATGTCGAACAATGACTATATAATATATAAACCCTGTCTATTATCAATGAATAAAATATGTGTTGAGATAAACTTCATTTTTGAAGGGGGAGAAAAACATCTTTAAGACAATATTTAGGAAGAGAAACACCTTATAACTTCTCATAGGAAGAAAATATTCTCATGGTAGTCCACACACAGTTTAACAAAGATGAGATAGTATAAGCTCTCTCTTGGCACCTACTGAATTGAGAGGACAGATAACTGGAGAAATACCTGTGTACAAGGGAACAATATAATGCTAGTGTACTTGAACTTGAGAAATGTGAGGACCAGCTCATGGGTTGAGAGTGAGCTAGAAATGTAGGTAATGGAAGGAACAACCTAAGACAGGCACAGTCACAGAGGGGCCATCAGGAGAGATGGGAGTCAACCGAGGTGGAGCACAGACCTTCACCCTCCCAACTTTGCATGGGCCTGAACTCTCACTCCTGCTGAGGGAGGTTGCCTGCTCCCATGGCTGCTTAGCTTCCCATGCCCAGTTCAAATCGGGATCCAGGTAACAGACAGAAACTTGGCCTACAGCAGCTACCCTCTCAACTGCAACAAGATTTGTTTGAGTTGTCTTGTACCCATGATGTGAGGAACTGGGTTTTTTTTTTATATCTAAACCGAGCCTAGCACCTGGAATGCTCAGGGCCTACTCAAGAAGGCAAATAGTCCTTTCCACTAATATTTACAGGGTAAAATAAGATGGTTGTTAGAGTATTAAATTTGACAGTAAAATGGTAGGTCAAGTTTTCTGGCTAATTTAAATTGTCTAATTGAAATAAGCGAATATTCTAGAAAAGTCAATTGTACTGGACAAAAAGCTGTTCCTAAAGTGTTAACTAAAATTTTTATTGGTAGTTCATCTCATGTAATGAACCTAAAGCAGTCATATTTTAATGCAAAAATTAAAATTTAAAACCTATCAAGATTACATTATAAAATTTCCAAAAGCCTCTTAATATTTAAATATAAAAGGGGGAATAGTAGAAGAATATCATGTAAGGAAAAATATCCGGTAAGTAAATTACATCTAGAAAATTTTACTTTAGAAAGTTAACTTTCATTTTTAATGCTAACAGCAAGACACCCATGTAAAACATGCATGGGTGTCTTGTTGTTAAAAACAAGCCAAAGAAAAATAGTTTGGGCAAAAAATGAAAAAGGATCACAAGTCAAATTTATAGAAAATATTCCTTTATTAACTTTTGTTTGAGAATATGTTTGTATATTTTCAGAAAACAACTCTAAGACCATGTGGATTCTTGCAACATAGAGGAATTGACAGGAGTGCTCCAGCCATGAAGACAGAAGAGAAACAGTCCAGAGATGGAAGACATTGATGATGCTTTGCCATACAAGCAGTTTGCAGCCGTGCATCACTGCAGGTTGCCCAGGACCAACCAGAAAGGGTCAAATCTGCATTACCACCATTTTTCCACCATCCAGAACTGAAATGTCATTGCTGATATGTACACAT
This sequence comes from Pipistrellus kuhlii, assembly GCF_014108245.1. NCBI lineage: Eukaryota > Metazoa > Chordata > Mammalia > Chiroptera > Vespertilionidae > Pipistrellus > Pipistrellus kuhlii. The sequence continues at coordinate 120,418,427 of NW_023425404.1, read as the reverse complement.
AAGAAAATGTTTGACATAGAAATTGGGACTCAAAAGAACAGTTGGCCCAGAAAGAAATTCACTATAGACTGTTTCATAACCATAATTGCTTGTCTCATTTTTGGTTCTTATAAGTGTATTTCTAGTATCACTTGAGTTCACTTATCTAGGGGAAATGATGAATAACATAGACTGTTGAACAAGAACAGCATTGATCAGACTGTCGGACCTCAGAGGGAAGGTAGAGGAGGGTGGGAATAAGGGAGAGAGATCAACCAAAGGACTTGTGTGCATGCATATGAGCCTAACTAGTGGTCATGGACAAGAAGGGGGTGGGGGCATGCATGGGGAAGGATTTGAGATGGGAATGGGGGAATGAGGACAAATATGTGATACCTTAATCAATAAAGTAATTAAAAAGAGAAAAATAGGTAAGGATCGATCAAGATGTGGAGAATATTGTAGAATATGTAGATAATTTTATTATAATAAGTTAAAGTATAGGAAATATAAGTAAATAAAAGAAAGCTTTTTTTTTACTTAAAATGTAAAACATTAAAATTTACATGTAAAATATGTAGATCACTGATTAAGTAATTCATCTATCGAACAAAACAAAACTGAAAATGACATATTTTTAATCTAATTATTTAATTCTAGGAATCTAGCTTAAAGAAGTAATATAAGAAGTGATAGAAGATTATGTACAAGGATATTTATCACATAATTACTTATATTAATAAGAATAGGAAACAACCAAAATATCAAACAAATGAAAATGTCAACTGAATCATGTTATATTCTTAAAATTAAATGAGAGAGCAATTACAATTATTTATTTATAGAATATGTGATGCCATGAGGTTCAGGTGGAGAGAAAACTAACAGGCAAAAATAAGAGGTAGATATGATTTCTGTTTGGAAAAAAGGGAGGAAAGGTGCAGGACATTTATATGCATAGATGCAACTCTTCCTCCACCACACACATACACAATTTAAAACTGGCTAGAATTAAGTTCAGTATATCAACAGTATTTATTCTCAGTTATTGAGCAATAAGAAATTCTTATACATAGGTAAGGAAACAGATTGCTTTTACACACAAAAAAATAGTGATTTATAAATAAAAATACAAAAACTAAAAGTAGCTCAAAATTAAATTTCAAAGAAAAAAAATTATAAATACTATGAGAAAGTAAAAAATACTTAATGCTCAGTAAATAAGCAATATTATAGTACCAACCATAATAGAGTTCACATTAGAAAAGCCTTCAGAAAAAAGGAACGTGATATCTATAGTTCTATGTAAATAACTAAGCCATAGTTACACTAAAGATTTTATATCTGCCTGGAGTTCTTTGTTACCTAGGAGATCAACAGATAGTTTTGATGAAGAAGGGCATGGTTACAGTGAAACAAGGGCTAAACCTCCTGTTATTCTCAATGGCGTAAGAGTCAGCTATCACCAAAACCAGTTTGGCTCAGTGGATAGAGCATCGGCCTGCAGACTGAAAGGTCCCAGGTTCGATTCCAGTCAAGGGCATGTACCTTGGTTATAGGCACATCCACAGTAGGGGGTGTGCAAGAGGCAGCTGATTGATGATTCTCTTTCATCAATGTTTCTATCTCTCTCTCTTCCTCTCTGTAAAAATTCAATAAAATATATATATTTTTAAAAAAGAGTCAGCTATTTCTAGAGCGATTCTAATAGTAGGGCATAACTGATAGTACAAACTGAGAAATTGATAAAGAAAAGGAAGTAAAGCAAAGTTTAAGGTCATGCATCCCACTTCTTTTCTTTCACAAAACCAAAATACACACTCTGGTTAACTCTCTGTCTATATGAATAATAAGAAAGATAATACTAAGAATAACTATCTAGCTCTAAATCCTCATTTTATATTTTAGGTCAGAGAAATTATGCTAATGTTTTCCAAGTCATAAAATTATTTAGTGGCAAGAGTCTAAGATCCTACACTCTTGATGCCCAGTATAGTTTAAATTCCATTAAACCATCATGACTCAATGCTCAAGGAAAGGTTTAACATCAACACACAGTAATGGGTTCATAAAAGTTTCTCAATGTTTTGTTTTATGTAAATGAATAAGTAATGTAAAATCCATTGCATTGAGTCTAAACATTTTCTGGGTTTGAGTTCCATTTCTTCTATTGCCTTGTGTTTGTCACTTAAGCTTGCTGTGTCTTCGTTCTTTTTAGCTGCAAAATAAATAAGTTGTATTAGTTTCAATGTATTCAGCTACCATGCAGAATTACATAAGTGATGAAAACAATATAGCTCTGACAAAAACATAATCTTTATGTTTATCTTGTTCATTCAACTGCTCCATCTTTCCAGAAGTCCCAAATAAAGTTGAAATACTAAAGCAAAATAATAGTTGAACAACTATTTCATGTCTGTGAGCATTATAGTAAGAAAAAACAAACAAACGCACACAATTATAAATGAGTTTAGGGGTATTTCAGGAACTGAAATGTAGAGGAGTCTTCCATTGTGTTCATTGGAAAATGTGGAAGGAGAGCGATTCGACTGGTGACAAGTACATATAGGGGACTCTTTAGAAAAGTTTTAATGCCTATAATTATTCTTGAAAATCTTTTATAAAATTCGTTTGCTAACTAATTTGTGAATTTGAAGACTGAAGAAAGATACTGGGATACTGATATGCTGAGGGGAGCTTCTCTGATATATTCTGCATTTGCAGGGAGACACCATTCTATGCTAAAGAGTTAATTACTCTCAAAGTAAAGAACAGTGACTTTGTACTAGATTTAAGTCCACCCTTACCAAATTGGGGGGAATAGTAAATGAAAAGTTTCATGAAACTTCTTAAATTAAGCTTCGCTTGACAGTAGAAATAGTGATAGGGATAATAATAGGATCTATTTATAAGGTTATTGTAATGATTAGATTAATTAATATAGATAAAATCCATAGTTGGTATGCTGTCCAGCACACAGTGCTAAATAAGTATTAGCTGTCATTGTTATTATTGTCTTTGTCATTGCTTTTTATTTGCTCTGATATATATATATATATATATATATAGTTTGATCTCTCTACATTTCTGGCAAATTATAATTTTTCTGATAAACAAACGACCTCTTCAATTTATAAGTTACATGGTTTTCATTTATTTTTTGTAAAGAACAATCCTTGTTGTCCATCAGAAAAATCATTCTATTTAAGGTGAAACATTCAGGAAGCCTCTGATTTGCTAAAGCAAAAGCATGTAAAACTCTGTTTTCTGCTAAGATACACTGAAATTCAAAATACTAATTTTTTTAGTTTTAGCCATGAATGCCTGGTCTCCTTATCTTTGAGATAACTTGCTCTTTACAGTATATTTTGTAAGTAGAGAGAGTATTGAAATCATCTCAAATCTAAGCTTGATACCTTAACATCGTCCTACACAACTGAATTTTAATTTCTAAGAATCAAATTCCTATTTGTAAGTACCTAAGAATTATGAATCACTTTTCAGTTCACTAAATGACACACATCTTGAGGTATTGAGATATTATATTAAAGCAATAACAAGCTACTTTCACATTCTAGAAAGCAACCACCCTACTAAACCAAGTAGAGGGAGTTACCCACTATTTCCTTTCTGCTTTCAATATGAATGAAATCAGTCCCACAGTGCTGTCTTCTATGTCCTAAAGAAAATTCTAAATAATTTCCACATGAAATTAAAATTTCAGGAAATAATTTTTAGTTTTCGTGTTGTTAGACTTTTACTAATGAAATAGTTCATCTTTAGCTGGTGAAACAAATAACATATTTCAAAAAGTATATATTCAGAAGTTCTTGATCTGAAGTGTTTTAAAACTTTCACTTTGGGTTAACTTTAATAAATGGCATTTCAAAACGTATATTTTTTAGGGGAAAGGAGAAGCAAATGAACACTTATTGAATATACAGGGTTTACAAATTATAAAATAATATTGATACAATAATTAATAAATAATAATTCAAGAATAAATTGTTTCCTGTACTCACAACTGTAAACTTACTTTTGCCTCACCTTGTATAAAGATGGAAGGCTCTGATATAAATGCTTAGATATATAACTTATTTGATAGCTTTTTTGGTTTACATTTTGACTATTTGCTGTTATATACATAAATTATCATAAAAAGAAACATTTCTTCAAATTCACTTTATATAACACTGGAAAATTAGTAAGTCTTGGCTTTTAAAAATACCCAAATGAAAAGGGACACTTCCCTAATTTATCTATTTTATTTATCTTTCTCTTTCAATACAGCTCTCTAATGCAACACTTGTATTTAACCCTAATTGCATTTTTGCAATATAATTTAGATTATCTCTCTTTCATTTATAAAATCATCATGATGTTATTACTGAGGAAAAAAATTAAATTACATGAAAACTACCCAGAATAACTTGAATAACTTGTCACAAGTCCTTGAGTAGATAGTTGCATGAACATACTAATCTGTGATGCCATGAAATGAACACACCAAAGATGCCTTGTCTAAAAGTAGTTGTTGAGTGTTAGGGATGAAGGAACCTACAGCATCATATCTCAGGTTTTTTTTAACAGCAGGGTCTGTGTACCAGAATCAATTAAATAATTTCTCTAAAATCAGGATAGGGGACAGAGTTGGAACTAAGTCCCAAGTCCTCTCTAACTTCTAGTTTTTGACCATACATTCACTGTTCTTCCAATATCATTGCATTAATATATATTGATGGTAATGTTTCATACTGCTTTTGAAGCTTATAATTAACAGCAGCCAAAGACACACCCACATCAAACAATTTGGGTACTAGACCAAATTATTCTCCTGTATTCTGCAAATCCAAAGGCTATAGGCTTTAACTCTCTGAAATAATCAAAGTGAACTTGATTATTCAGTCCTAAAAGCTTTTATTTAAACCAATTTCATCCTATTCTATTTGAATGCTAAGGGCTGCTTTTACAATAGATACTAAATATCCTTTGTAATCAATAACCCCAATTTAAACTGAATAGTACAAAACTCAAATCTATCTGCACCTTCTGATATCAGCTTTACTTATCCATCTTTATGATGTACTTTACATTTATACACTGAGTGGCCAGGTCATTATGATCTCTGAATGCATAATAATCTGGCCACTCAGTGTATATCCTATATAATAAAAGGCTAATATGCAAATTGTCCCCTCAACTAGGAGTTCAACCAGCAGGCAGGCTGGCCAACCACCCATGTCTTCTCCTCTGGCCAGGCTGGCCAGACCCCACCCATATACAAATTCATGCACTGGGCCTCTAATTATATATATATATGTATATATGTATATATGTATATATGTATATATGTATATATATATATATGTGTGTGTGTGTGTGTATGTGTGTGTATAATTATGTAATTATATACATAATTATATATATATATATATATATATATATATATATATATACACACACTGAGTGGCCAGATTATTTTTACTACCCTATCAGTACTTCGTTGTGCCACCTTTTGCCTTTAATATTGCAGCGATTCTTCTTGGCATTGACTCCACGAGATGTTGTTGAAAGGTGATATGAGGAATCTGACACCATGCCTGATGAATAGCATTGTCCAGTTCTGTGAGATTTGATGTTTGTGGAACCAGCTGCCTGATGGCTCTTTTAACTTCATCCCACAAATGCTCAATTGAATTGAGATTTGGTGATTGTGCGGGCCACCTAAGCAAAGTAAAGTCTCCTCATGTTCTTGCAATCACTTCTGCACAATATGAGCACTGTGGCATGGCACATTGTCTTGTTAAAAGAAGCCATCTCCATAGGGATAGGCCATCAACATGATAGGATGAAATTGATCAGCAATAATACTTAGGTATATTGTGCTATTCAGATGTTGTTCTACACAAATTAAAGGGCCCAATAATGCCAGGAAAACATGTCCCAAACTATAAAACTGCCCCCACCAGCTTGAAGGGTTGTTCTCGTGTATGTAGGGTGCATGCTTTCATGCTGTTTTCATGAAATTCTCTCTCTGCAATCTGCATGATGCAACTAGAAATGTGATTCATTGAACCACATGGCATTTTTGCAATGCTCAACTGTCCAATCCTTGTGTTCCTGTGCAATCTGGAGACATTTTATCTTGGTAACTACAGACAGCAAAGGTGTTTGAACAGGCCTTTAGCTTCCATATCCCATACGATGCAGTGTGTGGCAATCCACCCCCTTTCTTGTTAAAAACTCTCAGCAAAGTGAGAATAAAGGATTATATCTCAACATAATAAAAGCCATATATAAAAAACCTACAGCCAACATCATACTCAATGGCAAATCTAAACCCATTTTCCCTAAGAACAGGAACAAGAAATGGATGCCCATTTTCACCACTCCTGTTTGAGACAATACTAGAAGTTCTAGCCATAGCGATCAGACAAGAAGAAAAATAAAAGGCTTCCAAGTTAAAAAAAAGAAGAGGTAAAACTCTCCTTATTTGCAGATGACATGATACTATTGTATATGTAGGAAACCCCAAAGACTCCATCAAAAAACTGCTAGACCCAATAAATGAATTTGGTAATGTAGCAGTATACAAAATTAATGCCAAGAAATCTTTAGCATTTTTATACACCAATAACGAACTCACAAAAAGATAAATGAAAAAAAAAATCTCATTTACCATTGCACCAAAAAAATTAAGATACTTAGGAATAAACTTAACTAAAGATGTACTTGAAAACTATAGTAGTGCCCTATAAAAAAATTAATTAATTAATTAATTAAAAGAGAGAGAGAGAGAGAGAGAGAGAGAGAGAAGAGAGGAGAAGAAGACATAAACAAATTGAAGAACATACCATATACATGGATTAGTAGAATTAACATCATAAAATGTCCATACTATCTTAAGCAATCTACATATTCAATGCAATCCCTATTAAAATACCAATGGCATATTTCAAAGATTAGAACAAACTCTCCAAAAATGCATCTGGAATAAAAATAGCCACAGTTATCCTGAGAAAGAAGAACAAAGTTGGTGGATCACAATACCATATATGAAGCTATATTACCAAGCCACAGTTCTCAAAACTGCCTGATACCAGCACAAGAACAGACATATAGACCAATGGAACAGAATAGAGAACCTAGAAATTCACTCAAGCTATTATAGGCAATTATTATTTGATAAAGGAGGCAACAGCATACAATGGAGTCAAAAAAGTCTCTTTAATAAATGGTACTGGGAAATTGGGTCAGATACATGGGGGAAAAAATGAAAATAGATCACCAACTTATACCATAGACAAAAACAAATTCAAAATGGCTAAAGGAATTGAATGAAAGATTAGAAACAATAAAAATCCTACAAGACTCCATAGGCAGCAAAATTGCAGACTTATATCATAACAATATCTTTATCAATACAGCTCCTAGGGCAAGGGAGACTAAGAAGAAAATAAACAAATGGAACTATATAAAAATAAAAAAACGTCTGCACAAGAAGAGAAATCATCAACAAAACAACAAGAAAACCCACTGCATGGTAAAACATATTTGCCAATGGTATTTCCAATAAGGGTTTAATCTCCAAAATTTACAGAGAACACATACAACTTAACAAAAGGAAGATAAATGAGCCAATAAAAAATGGGCAAAGGATCTAATTAGATACTTTTTGAAAGAAGATATACAGAAGGCCCAGAGACATATGAAAATGTGCTCAAAGTCACTAATCATCCAATAAATGCAAATCAAAACAACAATGAGATACCATTTCACATCTGTCAGAATGGCTATCATAAACAAATCAACAAAAACAAGTTCTGGCAAGGATGTGGAGAAAAAGGAACCCTTGTGCACTCTTGGTAGGAAAGCAAACTGGTGTAGCCACTGTGGAAGACAGTATGGAGTTTCCTCAAAAAGTTGAGAGTGGAATTTCCATTTGACCCAGTAATCCTACTTCTATGAGTATATCCTAAGAAAATAGAAACACCAATCAGAAAGGATGTGTGCACCCCTATGTTTATAGCAGCACAATTTAAAATAACTAAGATTTAAAAACAGCCAAAGTGCTTATCAGTGGATTAAAAAACTGTGGTACATATACACAATGGAATACTATGCCGCTATAAAAAAAAAGGAACTTTTATCATTTGCAACAACATGGATGGAACTGGAGAGCAGCAACATTCTCAACACACTACATTCAGTAGATATTTTCCATAAGTGGAAGTAACATTCAAAAAACACACCACGGTTGCTCAGTGATTGAGCCTATGAATGAGGAGGTCATGCTTCAATCCGTGATCAGTGTATATGCCTCAGTTGTGGGCTCAATCCCCAGTGGGGAATGTGTAGGAGGCAGCCAATCAATGATTCTAACTCATCATTAATGTTTCTGTTTCTCTCTCATTCTCCCTTACTCTCCGAAATTAGTAAAAATATATTAAGGGGGGGAAAACATCCCCATGTCCACTTTTTTTATTTTAACAATGCTGATTATAGTTGTTCATAATTTAGTCTTTCAGTGCTGTGTTTAAATATATATAATACTCTTTGTTCTTTCTAATTAGTCTATTTTAGGAAGGATGTTGGAGAAAATTTCTAAAGAAAAATTATAACATTAATCTTTAGTGAAGTTATCTTTATAACAATGATATCTACTTTGCCTTTTCCTGAAAGACTTGCAAAATTGAATGTTTTATTAAGGTGGGATATTTATTAGGATCCCTTTTTGAGGGTCTTTTTAGGGTTTTGGGGACTGAAAATTGGGGGATTGCTTTGTCTTAACAAGATGGACCAAATTCAGGTTTATTCACTAGTAAATCTTATGGTTGTGCATGTGCCATAAAAGAGAGAAGTGAAAAGGCCCACCTGACACCTACATTGAGATTATAACCTTCCAGCTGATATTTCTATTCACAGCCTTTGTGATATTGAGAAAAGAATTAATAAGCCTGGAATAAACCACTGTGCCAATGCCATTCTAATCACTGAGAGAAAATTAAATGGGGATCTAGGAAAGAGGTATTAGTTTAAGTGGAAAACTTGAAAATATCTGAATAAGTGTGAGTCAAATCATATACTTCATAATTTGAAAAGTTGAACAGTGCTGACTTTAAAATATAATACTTTAGTGTGAAGAGCCAAAACAACTTTCAATAAATCCTAAAAACCACAGAATACAAACAAATAGAAGTGAGAAATATTAACCTTTTTCTACCTAGGAAAATTTTTATGGTAAATATGAGATGATATGTGGGTGGGGAAATAGGTTGTAAAATTTATGTAAAGTGACATAATCTTCTGCAGAAGTTAATCTTATTATCTTCAGGAGAGATTTGTGCTATGAAGAAGATTAACTAAATAATGTTACCTTATTTTTAGTTTGTTTGTTTTTTTGAATATTTTTATTCTGGAAAAAAATGAATCCCTTTACCCCCAGGCCACAGTAATTTATTTTAGCTTCTGCCTTTTTTCAAAGAACATTAGTTCACTCACTCCAATTTAGTGGGGCTTAAAAGGTTAGGTTGTTTATTTAACATTAATTCTGTTAATGAATCATTTTAAACAGATATTTGGAAATATGAGAGAAAAAAGGTAGGGAATTACAGGGAAGAAAAAGCTGAATTAAAGTATATGGGAAAGATCAATAGCAAGAATGTGAAAAGTGGGAGAAAGGGAAGAGAAAAGAAGAGAAATCAACTAATGATCCCTATTATAATTATTATTTTTTAAATATACTACAGAGAGGAAGGGAGAGAGAGAGTTAGAAACATCGATGAGAGTCATCGATCAGCTGCCTCTTACACACCCCCTACTGGGGATATGCCCACAACCAAGGTACATGCCCTTGACCGGAATCGAACCTGGGACCCTTCAGTCCCCAAGCCAATGCTGTATCCATTGAGCCAAACAGGTCTCGGCTTTTTTCTTAATTTTTATTGATTTTTTATAGAGAGGAAGAGAGAGGGATAGAGAGTTAGAAATATCGATGAGAGAGAGTCATCGATCAGCTGCCTCTTACATACCCCTTACTGGGGATGTGCCCGCAACCAAGGTACATGCCCTTGACCGGAATCGAACCCTAGACCTTTCAGTTCGTAGGCTGATGCTCTATCCACTGAGCCAAACCGGTTTTGGCATGATCCCTATTATTTTGTTCTATTATGATAAAGTATCTACATTTTTATTTGCACACCTTTTTTAATGTGTATAAATCTCTGCCTAAGCAAGTGAAAAATTTCTTGCATTTCTGTGAAAATCAAGTGCTTTTGATTTAGAGTGGGGTTCTAGCTAATTGGGAAAATAGAAAGGTTTGCAACCATAATTGGAATTACCAGTGGTCTTTTTATTTTTTCCCCCTCAATATGATAAATCTTTCTTTTCTTTTTTAAAAATTCAAATTATTTAAGTTCCAAGCAAAAAACAGTTTATCCAATTCTTCAACCCACCATCAACCACCAATATAAAAGAGAGCATATGATATTTGTCTTTTTTTGTCTGACTTATTTCACTTAGTGTAATGTTTTTTAGGTCCCTCCATGTTGTTGTAAATGGAAAGATTTTGCTATTTTTATGGATGAATAACATTTCATTGAATATATGTATATGCCACATGTTTAAATTTATCCAATGATGAACACTTTGGTTGTTTCCATATCTTGCCTATTGTAAATAATTTTGCAATGAACATGGAGTGTATATATGGTTTCAGATTAGTGTTTTTGTCTTCTTAGGATAAGTACCAAGAAATAGAAATTGCTGTATCACATAAATAGTTCCATTTTTCATTTTTTGAGGACCCTTCATAGTAGTTGCACCAATTTATATTTCTAATTATATTTCTAATCTTTTTGATAATAGCCATTTTAACAGGTATGAGGTGATATCTGTTTGTGATTTTGATTTGCAATTCTCAGATGAATTATTTTGAATATCTTTTCATGTACCTTTTGGCCCTTTGTATGTCTACAGAAAAGTGTTTATTCAGATCTTCTGCCCAGTCTTTAACTGGAGTTTTTGATTTTTTTATTTTGAATTGCATGACTTTCATTCTTTAGATTGCCATTTTTATTTATTGATAAAAAAGACAATCTATTGAATACATTGTTCACATATTTGCACCATTCCCTGGTGATCAGAGCATGTCATAATGAGCAGTCGAACTCTTGGTTGAACTCCTGGTCAAGAGGACAGTTTGCATTTAAGGCTTTTATTATATAGATCATTGTAGTATTTTTAAATACAAATAACTCTAAACTTATTTTTACCCCATTCTAGCATGCGAGCGCGTGCACACACACACACACACACACACACACACACACACACACACAATAATGCTATTGTATATGTGTGATATAATGATTTACTAGAGGCCCTGTGCACAAAATTCTACACTCAAGGAGGCATCCCTCAGCCTGGTCTGCACTCTCTTGCTGTCCAGGACCCCTTGGGATATCCAACTGAAGGCTCAGGCCCAGTCCTTAGAGAGAGCAGGCCTAAGCCGGTGGTTGGACATCCTTAGCACTGTCTGTGGAGGCAGGAGAGGCTTCTCCACAGACACTGCACTCGTCAGTTGTGAGCCTGGCTTCTAGCTAAGCAGTGCTCCCCCTGTGAGAGAACACTGACCACCAAGGTTGAGTGTCTTCCCCCTGGTGGTCAGTGTGTGTCATAGTGAAAGGTTGTTCTGTTGTTCAGTCAATTTGCATATAGGAAAATAAGAAATACATACTTGGTTTTCCTCTAGTTTCTGGCACACAACTCCTTTCTATTTTCCCTATTAGCTAATAGCCCACTCTAAAACCCTTAGAATTTTAAGTGAAAAGATCTATAAAGGTGTCTTTTGTTATGTTAACGAGATTACTTTTGAATCCCACCCAAGGATGGGGGCTGATTGTCAGGAGAAGCATACTTGTAACTAGAGGGTTAAACCTTTCAGTCTTTCCACCATGATCTCTGGGGGAAAAGGAAAAAGAAAGAGGCTGGAGGTTGAATGATTGCCAAATGCCAACAATTTACTATCGATAGTAATCAATCATGCCTCTGTAAAAACCCAAAAAGGATGGGGTTCAGAGAGCTTCTGGGTTGGTGAACATGTGCTGATATGGGGATAGTGGCACACCTTGAGGTGTGAAAGTTCTGCATCCTTTCTCCATACCTTTCCCTATGTATCTCTTCCATCAGGCTGTTTTCTGAGTTATATTCTTATATATAAACTGGTGATCTAGCAAATAAAATATTTCTTGCATTCTTTGAGGCACTCTAGCAAATTACTTGAACCCAAGATGTAGTGAGGGAGGTCCTAAGAATTTGTGATTTATACCAGGTGATCAGTAGTTGTAACCTGAGAAATTACTACTTGTGATTGGCATCTAAGTAGGTGGAGCAGTCTTGTGGGACTAACCCTTAAACCTGTGGAAACTAACATTTTCAACAGGTAGATAGGGTCAGAGGTGAGTCAGGTATTTTAACCTGACACTGAAAACAAAAGCGAAAAAAAGAAGAAAAGAAAAAAAGAAAAGAAAAAAAGTTCTTTCTATATCAAACTAAAATGTTTCTGCACAGCAAAGAAAATTATCAACAAAATAAAAAATAAAAAAGGAAATCTAATGAATACATTATTCACATTTATTTATTATTATTATCTGCTTCTTGTAATCTTTGGGGGAACAAGAACCTTATAATGGCACCCCCTGCTCTCACCTCTGTGTGCCAGTGACTAGAATATTGCCCATCACATAATATTGAAGAACTGACTAAATCTGAGTTTTTGCTACGACTAACAGGCTATCCATTGGACAAGTCCATGACCTGATTAATTGGCAGGATAAGTTAAATTGAAAATGAAAATTAAGCCCCCCCCAAACACACACACACACACACACACACACACACACACACACACACACAAAACAATCAAACAGGAGGGATACTTTGGTTTAGATCAATAATCCAATGGGAGCAATCTGAGTAATTGTAATGGTGTTGTTGTTGTTTTTATTTACTAGGTACTGAATGCCAAGGCAGCAGACCATCTTATCAGTGACATTATTGCTTCCAACTTCCCTGCCTTCCTTGATTTAATATTGTTACAAATAAGAGGAGAGGGAAGTAAAGGATGAGGAGCAGTAGTTAAAAAGTAGGAAAACAAGAAAGGGCTGAGAGCCAAAATGTGTTGAGAAAGGAAATACCGCATAGAGGGAGTTCCCACCCAATTGCAAATTTACCAGCTACCCTGAGGTTAGAATACTTATCAGATGAAATACAGCCAGAACTGAATCTTCTCTGTGACTAACCTTCATGGGGGGAGTTCTCTGTGTGTTTAGTTACTGTTATTTTTCATCTTGACTTCTTTTCAAGACATTGTATTTTCTGACTCAAAATTTTCTCAGGCTTTCAGTGCACAAAAGACTTTCTGGAAGTAAATAGACAAGATTCGTGGGAGAGCCCACAGCTAATTTAAGTACAGTATGTGGAATTTTATCACTCTTGTTTTTTTCTAAACTAATAACACTAGGTCATGATGAAGGAAATCTCCTATGTTGATCTCAGAAATACTCATATTTTTTGAAACTAGGGGAAATAGCTGCATAAGAGAATCACTGTCCAGATACAATTGTCAAGTTAGCACAGACAATTGCTGAACTTGCCAGTTGTAGCAAATTATATTTTTTAAATAGTGATTTTTCTGTTTTATGCACAGAGTAAATGTGCAGGTCATGCTCACATAATGTTCAAGAAAATTCTAATCAATTAAAATAATGATAAGAAAATAATTATCTGAATTTTGAACTTTCTTTAAGAACTGTAACATGTAAATAGATTAGTGTTTAACTAAAATTAAATCAGCTGTTTAATATTAACTCTAATTAAATGATCTTGAGAAATTGTATGACTTTACAAAAATGCCTTCTGAGAAGCAAACCATGTGATGAAGTGATAAGATTGCTAGCATGATGGGTTAATGCACTAGATGGCACTAATTGTATGCCTTTTATGTGTTATAAAATCAAATTTAGTGTGACAAAAGAAAGTACCTCACACTTGAAATGTTTTTATCAGGTATACTTTATGAAATTTCTTTGATATGTTATTTGTAATTTTTCATTACTGCTTTCCAGATCACCAGGAAAAAAAAAGAATTAATTATAGTCACTTTGATATTAAATGAAAATCAAATTGAAAAATATAATTCCTGTATTTTTTTTAACCTAAAGAAACTAATTTACTCCAAGCAAGATGCAAAAGTATTTTAGTACAGAGGATTAAGTGATTCAATTCAAGTGAAAAATTCTGTACCAATTACATGGTTTTCCATGAACTTTACTTATCAAAAAGATTAAAGTCTCAGAAAATAAATAAATTCTTCAGATTTTCTAAACAAAGTCTAAACCTGAGAGCACAATAGGAATTCTGTGCTTTGCAAAATTATTTCCTTGTGGTTTTTAAATACACAAATGGAAAAAAAGAGAAGGGAATAAAGTCTTGTTTTTTAAGAACAAAACAAGACTATAAGAAAAGACAATTTGCAAAATAAGCAGTTTTCAATTAAGTTACCTGGCATTTAAAAACAACTATTGTTGTGCTAAAAAGGAGGAAAGAAGCCCTAGCTGGTTTGGTTCAGTGGATAGAGCATTGGCCTGCAGACCAAAGGGTCTTGGGTTCCATTCTAGGACCAGGGCATGTACCTTGGTTGCAGGCTCCTCCCTGGGTCTGGCTCTGATCAGGGTGCATGCAGGAGGCCGCCAATAGATGTATTTAACTCGCATTGATGTTTCTCTCTGCCTTTTCCTCTCTGTTCCATGCTCTCTAAAATATCCTTGGGTGAGGATTTAAAAAGAGGAAGGAAAATCATTAATATAATACAATTGATATATACCTACTTTAAAATGTGTGCCATATTGATGTTAGGGTCTCTGAGTTAATTACAAATCCATTTGGTTTATTTACATTTTGATATAATTTAAATTTTTCAGTCAAAAAGAAACAATACCTGCTAAAAGTAAATTTCCCTTGCCTAATATGGTCATTGCCTCATTGAATATGAATTATGGGAACCGATGTTTCAGTGATTTCAATTTAGGAATCATTGTGGAGTTTCCCAAATCTTTGGTCTTCCAGATGTTCATAAACTAATAATTGAGAAAAACTGAATGCACATAATGGGATGAAATATATGAAAGTCAAATAGTTAAGAAAACACATAATATACAATAGTCCATCTTATTCGCAGGGGATATATTCCAAGACCCCCAGTGGATGCCTGAAACTTGGATAGTACTGAACCCTATATTCACTTTTTCCCCATACACATCCTATCTAATAAAAGAGTAATATGCAAATTGACTGTCAGTCCAACACACAAGATGGCCATCTCCATGTAGTCAAAGTTGGCTGCCATCATGTGAACACAAGATGGCTATTACAAGATGGACGACAGGGGAGGCAGTTGTAGGTGATCAGGTTGGCAGAGAAGGACAGTTAGGGGTGAACTGGCCAGCAGGGTAGGGCAGATGGAGGTACCCAGGCCTGCAAGGGAGGACAGTTGGGGTGACCAGGCCAGCAAGGGAGAGCAGTTAGGGGTGACTAGGCTGGCAGGGGAGGGAAGTTAGGAACAATTGGGCCAGTAGGGGAGCAGTTAGGTGTCAAACAGGCTGGCAAGGGAGTGGTTATGGAGTGATCGGGCTGGCAGGCAGAAGTGGTTAGGGGCCATTAGGCCTGCAGGCAAGTGAGTGGTTGGGAGCCAGCAGTCCTGGGTTTTGAGATGGATATCTTACTGCCCATTTAGGCCTGATTCCAACCAGACATCCCTTGAGAGGTCCCAGATTGGAGAGGGTGCAGGCTGGGCTGAAGGACACATCCCCCCTCTGTGCATGAATTTCATGCACTGGGCCTCAAGTATAACTATGATAAAATTTAAATTTATAAATAAACCACAGGTATGGGATTAGCATGGAACAGACTGAGGAATCTCAGAGGGAAGGCAGAAGACTAGAGGTGTGTGGTGGGTGGGAGGGAGAGCGATTAGTTGGGGAATTCATATGATATATGCATAGCCCATGGACACAGCCAATAGTGTAGTGAAGGCCTGTAAGGGGTGGGTGTGGGAGGACTGGATCAATGGGAAAGAAAGGGAGACATCTGTAATACTTTCAATAAGAAAGATAAATTTAAAAACATACCCTTAGTACAACCTTAGGCTTAAAGAAATCCATAAATATGTGACATAACGAGAAAAAAGTAACTAACAATAAAATAATTTCTTGAATCTACCAAGAAAACCTCTGTCATACTCAGAAAACATACAGTTGTATAACATTACATTGTAATAAAATTTATGTGACCTTTCTCTCTCTGTCTCTGATAACTGATCTAATATTCAAGGTGGCTACTAAGTGACTAACAGGCAGGTAGGCACAGAGTGGATGATACTCTGGACAAAGGGATGATTCAACTCCTGAGCACAACAGAGTGGGATGATGTGAGATTTCATCATGCTCCTCAAAATGGTGCACAATTTGAAACCTATCAATTGCCAAAACCGGTTTGGCTCAGTGAATAGAGTGTTGGTCTGCGGACTGAAAGGTCCCAGGTTCGATTCCAGTCAAGGGCATGTACATTGGTTGCTGGCACATCCCCGGTAGGGGGCGTGCAGGAGGCAGCTGGTCGATGTTTCTCTCTCATTGACATTTCTAGCTCTCTATCCCTCTCCCTTCCTCTCTGTGGAAAATCAATAAAATAAATTTAAAAATAAAAAACAAAACCTATCAATTGCTTATTTCTGCAATTTTCCATTTAATATTTTCTGACCATGATTGACCACTGGTAAGTGCAACAGGGGAAAGCTACACCATGGAAAAGAGGGAACTACTATATGACTCACACTGAATGGGGTTATCCCAACATTTTCTTTCTTATTCAGCATTGGTAAAACCTGTTTATTCTTAGGGACATTTTAAATACATGTTCTGTTAAAAAGAAAAAAAAGTTAATTTTTAAAAGATTAAAAAAAAGAAAAAAGAAAAAAATAATTTTCAGTTGAGGAGATGGTGGTGATGGTGGCAGGAGTGGCAGGAGTGGGGGAAAGGAAAGGGCAGTAAGATGGGAATGATGGCCGAAGAGAGGGTAATGGAGATGACGAGAGGAGTAAGAGAGATGACCATAATTCAGATGACAATTTGACAGTATTTTCTTGAATCAGAAATTTCCACTGATATGCTGCTCTGACTCTGATTTTAGTTGCTTTCAAATTAATTTACATTAATTCATATTTCATTGGTTATTTTTAATTTAAAATAAATAAGCTAAATGCAAAGAATTCATCATCTCTTTTTTGATGTTTTTTAAGTTCTTATTGATTTCTTATTCATTCTCTCTAATTCTCAATGTTCAGTCTTTTAAAAAGTAACAGTTTTCATTTTAATGATTTTTATTTTGCTAATGATCGGTCTTTGCAAATATAGGAATTTCATTCCATCACTGAAACTATATACTACAAAATTTACTCTTTGATGAGTTACACAAATGATGGGAAAAATTTTAAAGGTACTCTAGGTTTGAATGCTACCAAGAAAACCTCTGTTATACTCAGAAAACATACTCAGAAAACTGTAACTATTTCCTTTCTCACACTACAATATATCAGGTTCTCTCTCTTCCCTTAGTGCTACATTAAGTTGAGGTAGCTTCCCAAAATATACAGTAGAGACTTATAGTGTATCAATTTTCTCTTAAAGATTGTGCATTTTATGTTTATTCTTTCAGAAATAAAAAAGGATATAAGCTCATTTATATGAATTTGAAAGCATTTAATTGAAAGGAATAGGACAAATACACTAAACTGGTTTTATAGTTTACCTAAAAAATCAATTTTTTTTTTTGCATTTTGAAGCATGTACATTACTCAAAGTAATTCATAAAATTGAAATTTATAAGAAAACGAATAAATGCATATTACTAAAGGATTTTTTAATTTAAAATTTTTGTTGTTGAAACTATTACATGTCTCCTTTTTTCCCATTGACCTCTCCCTGGCAGCTCTTGGCACCCAGCACAGGCCCTCACCCTGTCTGTGTCCACTGGCTATTCTCATATGCATGCATACAAGTCCTTTGGTTAATCTATTACCCCATCCCACCCCAAGCCCCTCTCCCACCTCCCCTGCCTTCCCTCTGAAGTTTGACGATCTATTCAGTGCTTCTGTCTCTGGATCTATTTTTGTTCATCAGTTTATGCTATTCATTGTATTCCACAAATGAGTGAGTTCAAGTGATATTTATCTTTCTCTGACTGGCTTATGTCACTTACCATAATGCTCTCAAATTCCATCCAGGCTGTTGCAAATGTAAGATTTTTTTTTTTAACAGTAACGTGGTATTTCATTATGCAGTTGTACACTGTTTTTTAAACCACTTATCTGCTGATGGGCACTTAGATTGTTTCCAAATCATAGCTATAGTAAATTGTACTGCTATGAACAGAGGGGTGCATATGTCCTTTCTGATTGGTGTTTCTGAGTTCTTGGTATATAGTCCTAGAAGTGGATTATTGGGTCAAATGGGAGTTCCACTCTCAACTTTTTGAGGAAACTCCATACTGTTTTTCACAGTGCTGCAACAGTCTTCATTTCCACCAGCAGTGAACTAGGGTTCCTTTTCTCCACATCCTCACCAGCACTTGTCATTTATTGATTTGTAGATGATAGTCATTCTCACAGGTGTGAGGTGGTACCTCATTGTTTTGATTTGCATCTCTCAGATGATTAGTGACTGTGAGCATATTTTCATAAGTTTCTTGGCCTTCTGTTTATCCACTTTCTAAAAGTGTCTATTTAGTTCTTTTGCCCATTTTTAAAAAATGCGTTGTTATTTTCCTTTTGTTAAGTTGTATGAAGATTTCTCCATAAATTTTGGAGATTAAACCCTTATTAGATGTAGCATTGGCAAATATATTCTCCCATTCAGTGGGGAGAATTTTTATTATTATTTTTATTGATTTTTAATGATTTAGACACATTTGCATGCATAGCATTATTGGGTAAATAGTGGAAACACAACTTTAGTATTAAAAGAATGGGTATATTAGGTTAATGCTCCATTTATCATTAGAAAGATATCAACACACATGAACAAACACAGATTATTTAGGGTGAAAGTAAAAGACTAAAAAATATCAATAATTTTACATAATATTATTAATTGGTATGGGGGAGTCATTTTTTTAAAAATCATGATAGGAGAGATCTCCTTAACTGCCAGGTTGGGCAGTGAGAATGGACATTTTACCATCCCTTTATGCTGAACTTTTAGAATGAGACCTCCATCAATAGCTGACTCTCAGCCCCTAACTGATGCTAGCTAGGTCTCTGACTTGCTGTTATGAGTAAAGAAGAAATTGAGAAAATGTGATAAAAGATGAAAACAAGTCTTTAGGTCAGAGCCTGGGAGGCAAATGGACATATAGTACATAACCCATCCTACATTCAAGGAAGTTATTTCTCAGGGCAGCTTTTACTTGCTTATCTTGAGGATAATGAAAAATAGACAAAACATTCCCTTTTTCTTTCATTATAAAATTGTGCCTAGCTCCTGTTGTATTAAACCAAAAACCTACACTTCATTCACTACCTGGTAAATATGAGGCTCTGGCTTTGCCCTTTATATCCATTTTCATCATTTTACAATATCTATATAAATTAGGAATTATGCACAATTTACAGATGGAAGATGTAAAAAGAATTCCTCAAAGCATTAGATGACAGAAGTGAATCTTTACTACTATGCAAGTGTCTGAAGTAAGATTCATTTCATTAAAAAAAACAAAAACAGGGATAGTATTTATATGTTTATATTTATAGGAAATGTAGTAGGAGCTGAAGCTTTTGGAGTGGACTAGGGTTACATATTGGGGTTGAGGATGCTGAATATAACTGGAATAACAACAGTAATCAGTAGTCATGGCAACAAGGATTACATATTACTGAGATTCTATTTTTCATTTTTTAGTGGCTACACACACATACACATACACATGCACAGCCTGATTTTTAAGGTTGTCTAAATCTCACCTGCCAGTTGGGACTTTTTCTTTTGACATGCTTAACCAGCTCTCTTTATAGATCATCCAAAGATAACTTTTAAGTTAGTTAACATCCAGCTCAATACACCTTTCCAAGTAGTGTGATTAAATTACCAACAATTTGTTTGCAGCATGAGTAGAAAGAATGAGTCATAATGAATAAGGAGCTGCCTGGAACAGGGTGGATACTCAGTATAAGAGAATCAAAACTTGAAAGAGCTCCTGATCTTCAGAGGATTTGTTGACCCACCCCAGAAAGCTGGAAGAATGATTATTTAATCTCTGACTGACAGCAAAATGGCCATTTCATTATTCTGCCCATTAAATAAGATTTCCTCTACTCAACTCCTTTTCAACTAATTGCATTTTTAACTTGGTGAGAAAACATAGCAACATATCCTGTATAATTGTTTTGCATTGATAAGTTTGGGCTTCAATTATAATTGCCTAATATAATTAATTGAAATGTGAGATACTTTTGAAATATAAAAAAATGATTACAAATCTTCATATGTAATAAAACACCAGGAAAATAAATATATGTACATGCATAAATATACACATAGAATAGTCAATATTATTAATGATTAAAATTGGTAATAGAGTTTCAAGAAAATGTATTTTCCTTTATGCTTTTATGCATTTTTTGGAGTTTTTTTTTTTAAACGAGCATGTGTTATTTATGTAATCAGAGAGAAATTAGTAATTTTACTATAAAAATAAAATGTTGTAATTGTTTTAAAGTACAATTTAATATTTTATTATATTAATTTAAAACTATCATAAAAAGTCATTGTTCTGAGTTGTACATATCCTTACAATATCACACTTCAAAATGTATATTTGCTGGTGTGATTTACATTTAAAAACCACTCATTTAAAAGCATTGTTGTGAAAAGAGTTCTCATCACAAGGAAAAAAACTCTGTAACGGTGCATGGTGGTGGACGTGAACTAGCCTGATTGTGGTTATTATTTTGCAATACATACAAATGTTGTGTCATTATGGTGAACATCGGACTTAATATAATGCTGTATGTCAATTATACCTCAGTAATAAAAAGGTATATGATGAATAAATTTATCAATGTTTTTAAAAGATTATTTTAGGAAGCATTGCCTATTTCTGTAGCATGGAAATGTCACGTTAGATTTCACATGTAGATCATTAATTTAGTTGTAAAATAAAGCTTTTATTCTCTTTAAAAACTTCCTTTCTTGCAAAGGAAAAGGAGGGAAGAGTGTATATCTCCCCACCAAACTGCCACTTTTCTGACTTCTACAATCCTTTAGAAACTATTCCAGATACTTTAGTATTAATCTACTTATGACCTAGATGCAATCATTTTTATATGTATTTTTCCTTTCATATAAAATGTATTTTTTAAGTTATAATATTGAAATCGCCTACATACCATTGAGTGAAGCTACTTGTTAGTTGAATAAAATTACTAATTTTCCAGGAATATTTTTATTATTGGTTTCATATGTTTACCATATAAAAAGGAATTATGCAAAAAAAAAAAATGCTTTATCCTCTCCTTTTCTTCTCTCCTTTATCTCTGCCATTAAAAGCAAGCCCTTGCGATCTCATCATAAGTAAGAAGAAACATACATATATCATCTGTTTTAGGGATTACTAAAAACAAAAATGAAAGCAAAAACAAATGGCCTCCTGGCTTTCATTATTGATTCTCTGTAGTCCATTCTCAACAGAAGAGCCAGAGAGATGGGGAAATCTGACCCAACCTCTGTTTATATAAATAAAGTTTTATTAGATCACAGCTATATGCATGCTCTCACATTGGTCTTTCATATAACACTGGCAAGAGCTGAGTAGTTCCCTAAGAGACCATATGGGCCCAAAGCCCAAATATTTACTTGTCTGGCTCTTCATAGAAAATGTTTTTCAACCTCTGTCTTAAACCATAGGTCATAATCAAGTTCCTCTCATAATGGCTTCTTATGCTCCTAGAATGAAAACTCAAAATGTCTTTTAGATACTAAATGACCTGTCCTGCCCTAAGTCTCAATGCCCATGTTGTTGCTTCCCTTGCTTCACTCCACTCCAGCCATGCAGACCTTCTTGAACACTTCAAGTCAGCTCTTGCTATAAGGATATTTTCTTAGTTATTCCTTCTACATGGCAAGTTGCCACCCGAGATGTCTACAGCTAACACCCTCACCTCTGCCGTGTCTTTCCTCCAATGCCACTTTATAAATGAGGACTAACCAGGGCACACTATTCAAAAGCTTCCCCCTTCCATCCTCTCACCTCCCAGAGTGCCTGACCATACTGTATTTTTTTTCCCACCACAGCATCTATCACTTTCTAACATACCAAACTTGTTGATTTTCTTGTTTCACTTACAAATTTATTTGTTCATTACTTGTCTCTTCCCACTAAAATATAAGGTCCTTGAGGACAGAAATGTTTGACTTTTCTGTGCATTGGTATATTCCGAATAGATAGACTAGTGCCTGGTAGTGACAGGCACTCAAAACAAATGTGAAGGATAAATAACCATCTGTAAACATAGCATCAAAAGCAGGACCATATTCTGATACTGACTCTGTGATCAACTACCTCTGTCATCTTGGAGAAACCATAACCGTTGCAGGGCACTAGTACCCTTAAGTAAAATAGAGATTTAACAAGTTTTTTTTTTTGAATACTTAAATTCTTTGATTTTATTATTACCAGAAAAATATAAACACTCTAAATGCATTTCTGAACTTCTAAATCTATTTTATTGCTAATATAAATGTAAGAGCAAAACAAAAATTTCAAGTTAAACAATTGTTTTAATAAATGTGCAATGTTATTTCCAGATGTGTAATAACAACCCACATATTTGTTTCAGTTGCATATGATTAGAAAATGATAATTTATGTTGATGAGAAAAACCAAACATTTATTTGGTGAAAGAAAGGGTGGCCAAATACATATTTCTTCAAATATTTCTACAAGCTACATTCTACTTACTTTATTTTAGTCACTATTAGCTTACATTTTGTAGGATGATAAGATATTTAAAGTTAAATCTTAAAAGTTCTTTGGAAAATACTCTGTTTTCTATGTAAAATCATCCTACCTAATAAAAGAGTAATATGCAAATTAACCATCACTCTGCTCCACAAGCCAATCAGAGTGAATATGCAAACAAACCCAACCAAGATGACTACAGCCACAGAGAGCAGGAGAGAAGCATTTCCCCTAGCAATGAAAAAAAACAAGCTTTCTGCCTGCCTTTGCAGGCCTAAGCCTCCACTCAAGGCTACAAAGTTTCAAAGGTAAACAAATCCAAGCAGTAATGGCTGCCACCACAGAGCAAGCAGGAGGCTTGGCTCCACTCCAGGATACAAAGTTTCAATTGTGGAAAGTAAATATATCCCAGATATCAGGGCCTCCAATTGGGTCCCTGGGAGGCATGATCAGCCTTCAAACCACCACAGGACCCTCTCTCAGGCCGCCCCATGACCCAAGGGAACCCCCACCCTGATCTGGGATACCCTTTAGGGCAAACCAACTGGCCCTCACCATGCATCAGGCCTCTATCTTATCTAATAAAAGAGTAAAAGAGTAATATGCAGATTGACCATCAGTCCAACACACAAGATGGCTGCCCCCATGTGGTCAAAGATCCTGCCCCCATGTGGACACAAGATGGCCAGCAGGGGAGGGCAGATGGGAGGGACCAGGACTGCAAGGGAGGGCCGTTGGGGGTGATCAAGCCTGCAGGAGAGGGCAGTTAGGAGTGACTAGACCGGCAAAGGAGGGAAGTTTGGGGGGGGGGGGGGCGGGCAAGCAGGCTGGCAGGGGAGCAGTTAGACATCAATCAGGTTGGCATGGGAATGGTTTGGGGGTGATCAGGCTGGCAGGCAGAAGCAGTTGGGGGCAATCAGGAAGGCAGGCAGGCGAGCAATTGAGAGCCAGCAGTCCTGAATTGTGAGAGGGTTCTCAAGTTGGAGAGGTCACAGGCTGGGCTGAGGGACACCCCTCTCTCATGCACGAATTTCATGCACTGGGCCTCTAGTTATTATATAATTAGCATATTATAACTTACATGGTCATTTTAGATCTTTAATAAAAACACATAATATAGGCTCTTTGATACTCTCTAAATTCATGATTCAGTGTTCAAATTAGTAAATGTCTGTTATACAAAGGTGTTTTAATTATGTCAGTTATGATAAAGATATTTTATTAATTTAATAATTATTGACAAAGTGCTCACTATATGCAAAGCACAGTGTTTAATTCTGAGACCAAATAAGTAACCTTATCTGTCTTCTAAAATACTATATGGAACATATCTCAGTATGTCTGACACAGAAAATGCCTTTACTTGCCTTACTTATGTATCCTTAAAACATTTTCAAATAGTTAATATTATTATTAAACCATAGGCATCCCAGGAATAGCTTAGGTATTTTCCATTTATTAAGATAATGAAAATCTGTCTCAGATATTTAAAATTGATTTTTGAAGGTCAGATATTTAGTTAGTTCTGGATAAAGCACGAGACTATAGAACAACTGTGGTCAGGTCAGCGAAAAACTATGCCTTTTCTTAAAGGGACTAGGTATTGAACATAACATATGTAGATAAATATATGTGTGTGTCCTCTCCAAAACTCCATGTATAAAGAATCATAAATGATATGGACAACAAACTTTTTTATTAGTTATTTTTCACAACTTTGTCTTCATTCTTCCTTACAGGTTTGGTAAATGTCTATGTCGTATAATTCTGCTATTTACTTCCGATTTAGCATGTTGAGTTGACTCATAGTCAGAATGTAAATATGGCCTTCAAAAGAGCACATTTTCTATGTAGGTCACATTGTGAAAAGGCCTTTTGAAAAAGTGATGTTATTAAAAACATGGCAATGACGATAAGCCTCATTGCTTTTGTGATAGATAAACTTGGACATGTGTGCCAGTATGGATTGACCTAACTAGGAGATGCGATAGGCCCTGTATTGGAGATTTATTGACATCTATATCATAGTCCAAGCTTTTAAAATTCACCCTTGTCGCTGCTAGAAAACTCATTGCAATCAAAATAAATTCTAGTAAACTACTGGAAGCAGTTTACTTCTCAAAAATTTCTGCTAAAAATAACATTTGAATCACCAGTCTTTCAGTTCTCCCCAAAGAATCTTGTACTCCTTAACCTCATTTCACCACCTGCTTCCCCTTTCACAGTTCTGTTACTCCCCATGTTTCATTTTTCTCTCCATTAAAAAAAAAATCATACATACCAAAGGACACACCTCAGCCTAGATACTCAACAATGAATCTCCAAAAATCGATGGTTTCCTTCAACTTTATGTGAACAGTTGTAGAGTGTGATTATCTACATATTGCTGTCATCTGAACAGAATTCTAAAATACTTAGTTTTGAAAAAAAATGCCATTTGGCAAAACCCATTTACTCATGAAAAGTAATTGTGGTCAGACATATTTAGCTTATATTACTGGCATTCATCTTAAAGTTCTGTAAATATTTATAGTGAATTTAAATGCATGTAAATACTGTATATCGTTTCAGCAGTTTAATGGGATTCATTTATAGGGCATGAAAAAAATTGGGCTTAGCTGCCAAGTTCAAAGAACTGAAGATATTTTTTCATTTATTTCCAAATGTGTACGTTTCAGAATAGTAAAGTCACATGGAAAGAGAATGTGTGTTTGCCTCTATGCTGAATGTGCTTTAGATGCACAGTTTTAGATGTAGTTATTTGAATGGGATGCAAAATTGGGAACTTGGAATTTGAGCTGAAACAACTTTCCTGTCCTTGGCATTTAAATATAAAAAGAAGATAAATATTATTGAGTTTTTGGACCATAATAGTTGCCCTATTTCACCTAATTTTACCTGTAGGATGAAAACAGTCCTAAAGACTCTTCATACATATAGACACACATCAACATGCATGTATAAAAGTATAAATATTCCTTTTTGAACAAATTGTGATAAACCTTTGATCAGTAACTTGAGAAATATTTTAGTTTTCAAATTAATTTAAATTAATGAAAATGAATTACATTGAGTTAACATATGAGAACATTTTAATATAAGCCTTGCAGTTCCGGTTTTCTCACTGTGTGCTATTTCCACTAAACATTATAAAGTACATATTTTAAAGATGAAAATATTATTTAAATGATTGGGAAAATGTATAACAAATGTGGCTATCAAAATTTAATAGATTATCTTATATGGAAACAAGGTAAATAAAATGTTTTATTTAATATAGGGCTTTTATTTAATAAAGTGCTGTTATATACTATGTATTGCTAATTCTTCAAAGAAAACACATGATTTGCATCATTATACCAATGTCATAGATGAGAAAAAGGAGACTTACACAGATTAGATAAGTTTTTGAAGACCACACATTTGAAAAATAGTAATGTAGCTACTAATTCTGATTATTATGCCCGGTGCACAGTCCATTTCTGCCCAGCTAATTTATATTCAAAAGCACTTCAGGGGAAAGAAGATGAAGGGATTAGCCAAATAACAACAGAGAGGCACAGACAAAAGTGTGGTGATGGCCAGAGAGAAGGGGGAGCAAGGAAGGGGAGAAGGTGGGTGATGGGGGGAAAGGGGACATTTATAATAGCATAAACAAAAATAAAGTTACAAAAGGGAAATATTTGGTAAACAATAAAAATATAAACAAAGTAAACTTTTGTTAGGATAAAGTAGAGGGCATTTAAAAAAAATTGTTGAGAAAAATCCCATATGCCAGTTCTTTTGCTAGTTATATACCTAATAAGATATAGAGACTCTGATATCAAATATATTAAAAATCCATGATGCAGTGTGTAGATAGTATTTTATTGAAACTTGTATGCTTTGTGAACCAATGTCACCCCAGTAAATTCAATTAACAACATCCATGGGAAAATGAATACATTTATGATTAATAATGATATTACACTGTGACAAGTGCTAACTTAGCATCTTAAATAAAAGACAGAACTATCACAAAAATAGAAGTTAATTTGATTGGTGAAAGTTACTGAAAGAAAGTAAGTTGAAATGCCCAGGCTCTAGAATTTTTTTGGCAATGTATAAAATTTTAGATTAATGAGGAGCAATCTTTAGCCATAATGTTGTTATGGTCATTAAGTTGGTCTTTTGAAACAACATGTTTATATATAAATTAACCAGTTCCTTCATAAGGTATTAAAATTAAAGTTTTACACACTGCACCTAGAATATTTACCACATTTTTATAGAGTTGAAACATTTCTTTGTTGAAGTGAATCTAAATTTTCCCTGCAAAACCTCTAATATGGTCTTGCACATTCACATGTTCTGTTCCTTTCAAGACCTGTGTGTGAGAAAGAGAATGCAATGAAAAGAACCAAAGTTTATTTTAATCTAATCTAAATTATGTTTCAATATCTATCATTCCCCATTAGCAAATAAATTACTTTCATTCTTATAGTGGGTAGTCAGCATATTTATAGGTTGCTCAATTGAAGATCTTTGTATTAAAGTGTTTGTATCCATGTCAACAGAAGGCAAGGGTAAGTTTCAGTGATTTTAGGGAGGAGGTCCCAGTGGGCACAGTGGGTGGCAATTAATACTTTCTAGCATGAACAAGATGGGTTCTGCCCTTGTCCATGGCTCCAGACATCTAAAACACTGCATTTTCTCTGTCAATCCTATTGTGCTTAGTCGGTACTGCAAGCCACTATTTATTTTAAAAAGTTGATAATGACTGGAGTCATGGGGAGTGCTTTCCAGTGATAAATACCCTTGAAAAATGCCATTTCCCTTGTTGCCCTTTTTTGTCTTTTCAGTATTATATAATAGCAAGCATATTCTAAGGAAAGAAAATGGCTAGGTGTTTGTAATATATGTCACTCAATGTTTCTATTCCCATCATGATGTGGAATGTTTAATTTCTAAACTCTAAGTGCTTAATGACTACTGGTTATTTTCTCTTCTCTACAAACATTACCTGTTCAGTTCCAGTTTGTGGAATTTGGCCCATATAATAAACAGTAATATATGAACCCCCCTTAGGGTATTCTCCCTTTCTGGGTTAAACAGATAATTTCTAAGTTACTCTTTTATTTAAAAAGAATATGATCTTATTTGAATGCCAAAGCTGCCAAATTTGGGTTTATAGAGCTTTGTAGTTGCAGTTAGCAACCCATAATATGTCTTTTTTAGCAAGGTATGCCCTTACTTTATTACTCATATTCACCCCCACAATCAAAATGCTCTCAGAGATACTAATAGAGGTACTCTATGAGACATAATACTAATACTAATACATAATGGAGGGATTATTCTCAGAAAGGAGAGCCTTTAATCCTAAACAACACAGAGGCAAAATTAAGAATAGTAGGACCAAGGAGGAATGTATATTTTGATTTTTTATGTTTAGAAAGCACCAATCTCAGGAAAAAAAACAAACAAACAAAAAACAAAAACAAAAACAAACAAACAAGCTAATAGCTCATAAGTTGAAATGCATTTATTCATCTAAGTTGCCCCGCAAAAATTTCTCAATGACATTTCTTATGATCATAGGTATGACAATTAAAATCAGTAAGCAAATCAGAATAAGAAAGAGACTGGTAAATTTGAGCTTTTATATACAGAGAAGTGGTATCTGAATAATTATAATCAAACTAGCTTATGGCATAATAGTTAAGATGGAGGATTTGATTTAGAAAAGAAAAGTTTCTGTTTTTGTTATAATATAAAACAAATACACACATACACCCTCATGAAAATTACTTTCATAAATACAGCCTTTCTTTGCTTAGACCATAATTTCTGCTCTAAGTCAGAGGCACATCTTTACTGTCTTTTTTATTTTCTGGAGATTTCTCATCACTGGTGATAGCACTGACTAAAGAGAAAGTTTAGATAGAAATAATACTTAAAACAAATTTAATAAAACTAAGATTGCACTCTTGTTAAAGGAGTTATTGATAAA
Organism: Pipistrellus kuhlii; assembly: GCF_014108245.1. Classification (NCBI taxonomy): domain Eukaryota; kingdom Metazoa; phylum Chordata; class Mammalia; order Chiroptera; family Vespertilionidae; genus Pipistrellus; species Pipistrellus kuhlii. Next base: position 120,389,389 of record NW_023425404.1, on the reverse strand, counting down.
TAGAACACAATGAATGTTCACCACAAAAAATAGCAGAAAGGGTTTCTTTGTTTTGTTTTGTTTTGTTTTTGTGTGTGTGTCTTTTAGCTTATCTGATATTGAGTCTAGATGGATTAATGTAGACTTTTTGGTATATCATGTACATGTCTAAATGACCCCACACAAAACAATAGGAACAACAACAAAAAACCACAACAGGACTTTCTCCCTGATGGATAGTTCATCTGTTATTAAGGTTTCTGTACTTTAAATATGGCATGACTACCTTATAAATATATTTTTGTTGTCTGAACCATTTCCTCCCAAAATGCATTAATAAATTGCAAGTATTTTTGTTATTTCACTTTAATATATACAATTTTGCAATTCTTTTGGCATGAAAATGATTTAGTAGCAAAATGGGCAAATTGAGATTTTTACAAAAGACAAATTTCTTGGCATTATGTTCTCTAAGGTTATTTTGAGATAAGAAGTAGAAAGAATTATCATTGAAATGAAAAAATGATTGAAAATACTTTTTGTACAAAATGTTAATTCACTCTAGTTTATTTTATACTAGAGGCCCCATGCACAAAATTCGTTCACCAGGCCGGGGGGAGGGGGGAAAGGGGGTCCCTCAGCCCAGACTGCACCCTCTCCAATCTGGGACCCTCAAAGGATGTCCAACATTTCTCTCATAATCCAGGACTGCTAGCTGTCAACTGCTCTCCTGTCTGCCTTCTTGACTGCCCCTAACCACTTCTGCCAGCCAGCCTGATCACTCCCTAACCATTCCCATGCCAGCCTGACTGATGTCTAATTGCTCTCCTGCCAGCTTGCTTGCCCCCAACTTCGCTACTTTGCCTGCTTGGTCACCCCTAACTGCTCTCCCTTGCAGGCCTACTGCCTCCCAACTGCCCTCCCCTGCAGGCCATCTTGTGTCCACATGGGGGTAAGATCTTTGACCAAATGGGGGCAGCCATCTTGTGTGTTGGAGTGATGGTCAATTTGCATATTACTCTTTTATTAGATAGGATAGAAGCCTGGTTCATGGGTGAGGACCAGCTGGTTTGCCCTGAAGAATGTCCTGGATCAGGGTGGGGGTTCCCTTGGGGTGTGGGGCAGTCTGGGTGAGGGGCCTGTGGTGGTTTGCAGGCCGGCCACGCCCCCTGACAACGCAAGCAGAGGCCTTGGGATCTGGGATTTATTTACCTTCTACAATTGAAACTTTGTAGCCTAGAGCAGTGCCAAGCCTTCTACTTGCTCTGTGGTGGCAGCCATTTCTATTGGGATTTATTTATCTTCTATAATTGAAACTTTATAGTCTTAAGCAGAGGCCTGGGCCAGCCAGCGTGTTTCCTCCATCGCTGGTGAAACCCAAGCCTCCCTCCTGCACTCTCAGTGGCCACAGCCATCTTGGTTGGGTTAATTTGCATACTTGCTCCTGAATGGCTTGTAGGCATGGCTTTTGGGTGTATCAGAGTGATGGCTAATTTGCATATTGCTATTTTATTAGGATATAAATTCAAATAAAATTATAATAATAATGAACTCTATAACAAATACAAATATCAATAACTTGCAATATTTTATTATGTAGTTAGATTTCTACCAAATAGATTCCCAGAGTCATAATACATACACATTAATTATTCTATCTTTTAAAATAATTAGCATTCTATAATACTTTTTTCTTTAGGTTTTAGGGAAATAATATTTCATTCATGTTTTATAGAAATTCTCTTTTCATTAAGTTCTATAAGATTTATTGCTATTCAGAGACAAATTAACTTAATGAATTTATTAAGCATTAGAAGTATCTATACTAATAATAGGGTAATATGTTAATTACACTGGATAGACTGCATAGATTGGATGTCCTTCCAGCAAAAGTCATGGTAGCAAGGACTGAGGCAGAGCAGTTAGAGGAGAATGGTTAGGGGCAATCAGGCAGGCAGGCAGAGGCAGTTAGGGGTGATCAAGCAGGCAGGTGAGTGGTTAGGAGCCAGTGGTCTCAGATTGTGAGAGGGATGTCCTACTGTGAGAGTGCATAGGCCAGGCTGAGGGAATCCTCCCTTTGCATGTTTTTGTGCACTGGGACTCTAGTGTATTTATTAAGCCTATATCTGATAAAGGACTTTTATTCATAATATAGAAAATACTAAGACCTATTGCACAAATTTTGTATGGGTAGGGTCTGGCTGGCCCAGCCCTGATTGTGGCCCATGGACCTGGGCCAGGTGGGGAAGGGGATGTGGGAGGTTGGCCAGCCACCCCAACCCCGAATGGGAGGGTAATTGGGAGTGGAGCCGGCTGGAATGAGGACCCTGGTCAAACTCCTAGTAGAGGGAACAATTTGCATATTAGCCCTCTATTATATAGAATACTTTTAAAAAGCCAAAATTCAGTAATAAAAAAGTCATCAGCTCAACTCAATGGGCTAAAAGTTGAACAGACATTTCACCAAAGAAAGTATAGAGATTTCAAATAAACACAGGAAAAGATAGTGAAGCATCACAAGTCACTGAGGAAATTTGAAATAAAACAATAAAATTTAGCTACATAGCTAGAATGGCTAAATTTTAAAATATTAATCATACCAAATATTGGCAAGAATGAGGAGGAACATGAACTTTTCTATACTGTAAATGGAATATAAAATGCTATGAGTACTTTGAAAAAGAGTTGGGCCATTCCTTAAAAATATTAACTGACCTATACTCTAATCATTTCAATCCTAGGTGTTTACCCTAGAGGCTGTGTCCATACACATTCTTTCAAACAAATTTTCATAGCAGAGCCAAAAAGTAGAAACAATCTAAATGTTTACCACCAGTTAAAAGGATTAAAAATTTACATATATCCACACAGTGTGAGAGCATTCAGTAATAAGAACTATTAAAACCACCATAACATGAATGGATCACAAGTAAGCCATGCATTAGAGTAGACACAGGATGGTTCCATTTATATGTCTCTAGTAGATATGGTGATCATGAAGAAACGTTTTGTGATGGGTGGGTTCACTGCCTGGATGTTGTCATGGTTTTCTGGGAAGATACATACCGTTGACCCTTGTGCAATGAGAAGGACTATCTGCAGATGCTCAAGTCCTTATATAAAATGGTATAGAATAAAGAATACAGTCTGCCCTCAGCGTCTGGAGATTTCCAACCACAGATGGAAAATACATTTTGATCCCTGGTTGGTTGAATCTTCAGATGCAAAACCCAGAATATGTAGGGCTGACTTAATGTTTATTGAAAATAATCTATATGAATGGACCCATACAGTTCAAAATGTGTTTGTTCAAGACTCTGTAGTCAAAGTTTACCAGAATTTTCACTTTAAATATGTGCAGCATATCGTATCCATTGTAACTTAATAATAATTACCCCATATTCATTATGTTGATGGTGAATCCCAAATTTGAAGGGTTTTTGCATAATTTTCAAAAGGGAGCAGTCACTAGAGAAAGAGGAATTGGGCTAATTTGAACAAGAGGGTGCTCAAGGTAAAGTATTTGTTATCAGAGTACATACATTTTGGTCCCCAATTGCTTCATCTACTTTCTGTTTGTAGTAACTATTAGAAAAAATCTCTAAAATGCAACAACTGACTTTTAGAGGAAAATGTAACACATGAAAAGCATGGGATGTGTGTGTGTAAGGACTCCCTAAAGTTCAGGCTACAGCACTTGATAAATGTGTAACTGCTCAATTTGCTTATTGTCTAACCTTACTTTTCTCATCAGTAAATTACAGTTTTGTAATCTAGAAAGCTAGCTTCCAGCTCTGAGAATGCATGCTTGATACTTACAAAATCCTCAGAAGGACATACTCACCCTCCTCATTCCACCAATGAGCTGTGAGGAAGATCAATCACAGCACTAAGAAAGAGGTGATGGGGGCTTGAGTTGAAAAACACAGTTATGCAGAGAGCATGGTGGGAGAAAGCCTCTGTAGGCAAAATATATTTGACAGAAACATGAATGCAGCGAAGGATTAAGCCATGGGGAAATACAGAGGGTGGGGGTGTGGGGGACAAGGAAGCTTTCAAAATGGAAATAGTGCCAGGGGACTGTAAAGTGGGCTTATTGAGTGATGAGCTCAAGCATAAAGTAAATGGTTAGAGGACTTGGGACAGGTATGTACTAGGTCATGTAGGACTGTAAGGCATTTAAGTATTTTTCTTATTGTTAGTTTAATTTTAAGTATGTAGGTAAGCCATTAGAAGTTTTAGGCAGGACAGTGACCTGATTTTTATGTTTATAATTATATCTTACCTGCTCTGAGGGTGATTAATTATGAGAAAGCAAGAATCTAAACAGGGAGAACAGTCTGTTTAAGGGTCTCTCTACCAGGCAATGGCACTTTCTTGGTAACAGTTTGAAACTTCTTTAGGAAAAATGGTACAAAACTAATTCTGATAAGTTGACAATTCACTTTTTCATAAAATTTTTATTCTTTTCTGTTAATTAGCACTTGAGGATATTTCTTTGTAAATTACATGCATTCATTACAAGAAAATGGCATTTTATAATATAAAATAATAGAATATGGGACATAATAATTACATAGCATGTATAGTTACTTATGTATTATTTGTGTTGTATTATATGTTTGTTATATAAAATACTACCTATGTTTTAAACAGTCAAATAAATAAAGGTGGAGGGAAGTAAAGTATTTGATAAACAAACCAAGGCAATAACTGTACAGTTTGAAAGCTGAAAGGAAATATATATATATATATATATATATATATATATATATATATATATATAATTTATTTTTTATGGAGAGGAAGGGAGAGGGATAGAAAGTTAGAAACATCAATGAGAGAGAAACATTGATCAGCTGCCTCCTGCACAATCCCTATTAGCAATGTGCCCACAACCAAGGCACATGCCCCTGACAGGAATCAAACCTGTGACCTTTCAGTCTGCAGTCTGATGCTCTATCCACTGAGGCAAACCAGTTAGGGCATGAAAGAAAATATATTTAGGTATAAATGTATAAAGAACAAAGATTTCTCCAAATACTACATTCAATCATTAAAATGTCAAAGGTAATAATAGTTGTAGGACAAGTAATATATAACACTTGACCAGTAAATATGGAGGGTTCATTACAGACTGCAAATATAAGTAAAATAAATACAGACTTAGCTAAGTGGCATATGGTGAAAACAACTTATTCAATTCTCCAGCAACGTGTAGCAGGGAGTGAAGGCTTGAGCATCCTCAATTATGCTGGACCAGAGGAAGTGCAATGTGGCAGGAATAAGGTGAGAAAACCAGGGCTGAAAGGAGAGAAACTAGGGAAGAGAGATTCAGTAGTTTAAGGATATTGCAGTTTATCTTAATGGTTAAGAAAAACTTTAGCAAGTTGTGTTTGCTTCTTTATTTTCTTCTTTTTTATGTGGAAGAATGGCTTATTTAATAGGAGAATATGTAAAGTTGGGCCTATTCATTAAATTTAAAAAATCATATTCACTCTGACCCTTGAAATTAGGGTGAAACAAATGTAGAATTGATGAAAATAAGAATTTTTTAACTTAAGTAAACCTAGATACAGTCATATCTATAAAATGACAATAAACAGAATATACAGAGATTTTGAAAAAGAGAAAAAAAACTATTGGGAAAATGTGTTTATTGACGATTACAGATACAGTTATTGTAAATGTTGAAATATTGGTATCTTACTAAGGAAATAATTGTGATCTGTCAGGATTAATAAAATGTGAATATAATCTAAGATTTCAATTTTGACTTTTTTATTTTTAAAAAATGGCCAGGGCCTACTATGAGTCCCGCAGGAAATATTGTCAAATACCAGGATTAGAGCAACCCATAATCCCCTCTTTTTTCTTAGATACTGTAATCTAGTATTAATTTGTGCAACTGAAAATCACTTTGAACCAAATCACTTTTAATTAATATGCACATTTATGCTCAATTTAAAACTCCTCAACATACACTAATTTTTTTAAAAAAAAATCTGGGAAATAGAACCAGTAATATTGTTTTTTGCCACCATTTAACATATGAAGTCATGTAAAAATGAAAAAAAAACAACAGTATTAGGTTTTCATGAAATTCATTACACAGTTCTACTCTAGCATTTGTTCCTATCTGTCTGGATGCCTTCTATGGCTGTCTTTAAAATCTGCCAAAGAAAACACATATATTTCCCTGCAGTTAAAGCATCAAAGCTCCCACACAGAAACCCATTCCCATGGAGCCCAAATAAAAACATAAAGAAGACTGTTGGTAGACTAAATACATTTCAAGTCTTTTCCAGGTTTCTATTTAAACACACAGTCTGATTTTCACTTGGTTGACTCTCTTCTCTATTAAGCCCTCGGCACATGGACCAAGACATACTTTTACGGCTTTGCAATAGCAACGATGACAGCTAAGGTTAAACAGGCTCCCATTAGATCCAGCAGGGCCCGCAGAAGCACATTACACAGATTATTTTCGTGCAATACCAACAAATGGACTCTAACAGAATCTTGCTTAGTACCAGCACCTAGGACATAATGGGCAAGTACTAATTGCCTTTTGCATTATGACCAAATGAACCCAAAATAGGTTATATAATCCATGTTCTGAACCAGAGAAGACTGAGGAGAATAGCAAACAGATGGAAAGATAAATCCCATTTTAGTGTTTAGCTTGTCCTAGCTTTCAAACCTTTATTTGTGTGGATTAGGACCACTTATGGTGTTGAGCCACTAAAATTAAAATTATTGAACTAAAATAGTACAGGATTAATTTACACATCAAGGTTTTATTATATTTGTACCATTTGAATAAGGTTTCAAATTGAATATGCTTTCATGTATTTCTCTCTCTTTTTATTTTTATTTAAAGATGTCATTTTTATTTAAAGGACTTTGCCTAAGATGTCATTTAAGATACTATGATGAATGTGACTGTTAAGGTGAAAAAATGGCACAAGAATGTTGAACACACATGACCGTAAAGTCATACAAAACTATCCCTAAAATGAATGTTTGAGAAGAAACTTTAATTTTAATATTATTTTTTTTTAAATTCTAGAGCCTAAAAATGTGGTTTAATTTACCAGTGCTTCGTTGACTTTAGGAATGGGGGATGGTCAAATCATCTCTGTAAAATGATAGTTGCCATTATATATAATAGTTCAGTAGTCATATGTGGGGCACTGGCATTCAGGATGGGACTGGTGATGTTATGTCAAATGTAACATAAAGATTATTGAAATCCAGGAAGTGGGGGATCTATCTGAAGTCTAATTGTGCTTGTGTCTCCTAGCTAAAAGGCAGAGTAGGGTACACATGCCCTTCTCATAAATGCAGTTTGGGCCATAGAAGAGAACACTCATTATAGAGACAGAGAGCGATGTGATTCTAGAAAAAGCAAGTAGTAATTCCAGGGGAAATATAAAATATTAATTTTCATTGATGTCTCTGTATGTTGTATGCAATTTGTGGCAGAATATAGAAATTATTGAGGATTTCCTAATGCTCAACGTACCAGATGAAGCACAAATGCAGACAAATTCAGAAATCTACAGTTGTGGTTACTAAGCCTAGTTCTCTACAAGTTTCAAAGTAGCACCCAGATTTTTCAGAAATCCCTGTGTGTATCAGATGCAGTCCGGTGCCTGGAACTCATCTGAAGAAGCCTAACATTCACCATTTTTGATGCCTCCAAAGGATCAAACTGTGTGTCACTGGAAGGTGGTAGCAATTTGTGAAACATATCTTTAAACTTGATCAAGTGTAAACATATAATGTATTTTAAAACTAGCTTTCTACCTGAAATACTCGAACTAAGACTTTCATTCTATTAAAAATTGCAATTCTTGCCAAAACCGGTTTGGCTCAGTGGATAGTGTCAGCCTGTAAACTGAAAGGTCCCAGGTTTGATTCCAGTCAAGGGCATGTACCTTGGTTGCCGGCACGTTCCCAGTGGGGAGTGTGTAGGAGGCAGCTGATCAATTTTTCTCTCATTGATGTTTCTAGCTCTCTATCCCTCTCCCTTCCTCTCTGTAAAAAAAATCAATAAAATATATTAGAAATATGAGAGATAGAAAAAAAGGGGGGAAAGTTGCAATTCTAACTTTAAAAACTTTTTTTAAATTCTGTGCTCATGTCTCTTATTTCACACCCATTTGTACCAGTCTCTACAGTCAAGTAAGTGGTCATGGTGAAGGCATACCTTTGGCTGAATATGGCTACAAAGCTTAGTAATTGGTAGTTTTCAAGATATTACTCTAATATAACCCTGAGCTTTGCCCATCACTCACTCAGAATAATTATTTAGCAATGTTACCATCTTTCTATCAGGTACTAGCCTAGACACTGGAGGTAGGCACTTATAGTCTAGCAGGCGTCTTCAAACTACGGCCTGCGGGCCACATGCGGCCCGCAGAGGAGTCTGATCCAGCCCGCCAGGTTTTTTGGGCAGTGAGCACAGCCGAGGTGTTACAGTAGGAATTAGTAGTTCATATAGTCCAGCCCTCCAGCTCTCTGAGGGACCGTGATCTGGCCCCCACTTTAAAAAGTTTGAGGACCCCTGGTAGAGGGTACAGATAGATACCACAGTATAAGATATATATATATATATATATATATATATATATATATATATATAAAATCTATCTACACACACAATATATATATGTGTGTGTGTGTGTGTGTGTGTGTGTGTGTGTAAGGAAACCTGGTATAGAGAAAAGTAAAGCGAAGAGGAGGGATAAAAAAGTGCCCGAAAATTACTGAATTTTAACTAGGAGAACCAGGCCAGAGATTGTTGAGAGGTTACATTTGAGCGAAGATTTGAAGTAGTAGAAAGATGGCCATGTGGCTATGCGGGAAAGTAGTTAATGAGGAATGTGGCTGGTGTGTCTGCAGAATAGCGAGGCCCTGTACCATCTGTCTATGAACTCTCTGCTTCATTTTCTACAGCTCTCCTCTGAGGTATTTACACTCCAGATGGAGTGGGCTTGGCAGTCCCTGGTAAAGGCTTCTGCTTTTTCTAAGCATGAAACAGGGAGTACTGGAGAATTTAGAACTGAGCATAACATTATGTACATTATAAAAGACCAGGGACCATCACATCCTAAATGACCATAGGGATGGCCAGTCACCAGAATGCAGCATCTCTCGGTCCCCCCTCCCCCACCCCACCTGGATGGCCAATGGAGAGCCACAGGGAACCGGGCTGGGTGGCAGTGGAGCAGGACTGGGGATTGGAGATGGGAGCAAGGCAGACCTCCTGGTCCCTCCCTCCATCTGGCAGGCTCGGATCAATCCTCAGTTTCTCTGAAAGGAACGTGGACCTCCACTGTGCAGCCTCCCAGGACTTGCCACTGTGAGAGGCTCGGGATTGGAAACTTCAACAAGGACTTCAGTGTCTGCAGCGCCCCTCAGCGTTCACTGCTGGGAGGTGGACAGAGAACATCAGCTTTGAAGCACAAACACCTTCCTGGAAGGAAAAACCACCATCTCCCAACTCCACAGTTACTTCCGTGTCTGCAAGACACTGTGCCTGCTCCTCCCTATGGGATGGGTGGGGGCAGAGCCTGAGATGAGCAGTTCTGCAACTGCGGCTGGGCCTAGGCAGGAGAAAGGGGGAAGCCCAGTTTCCTGAACCTCCTGCCACAGGCATAGCCCTTCCAGGTGTTATGATAAAAGGAGTTGTGTTTTTCTAACTTTATCCAGGTAAAGAAAACAAGTGTCTGCTGACTTCTGATCTTACTCTCCCAGCCGCCAGTTAATCCATCTGGACGCATCATCTCCAACCTCCAAAGGATCTGAGAGGCAGGTTCAACCTTCATTCCATAGTGGGGGAAACTGACCAATAAACACATGGGTCTCATTCCTCAGTGTCAATTCCCATGGAAACCTTCAGGTAATAACTTAGATTGTATATCTAAGGGTATGTTTTCTTTGTTTTCATGTTCAATTCAACCTCAGGAATCAAATCTACACTAATAAGAGAAAAATGCTAATTGACCGTACATTCACTATGCCCACAGCCAATCAGAGCAAGTGTGCAAATTAACCCAACAAATATGTGGTTAATTTGCATATGCCTAGGGGTGGGGGAGTGAAGACAGAATAGAAAGAAGAGGGAGGGAAAGTGGAAAGCAAGGTGGCTGTCAGAGGGAAAATGAGGGTGGTGCTGTTGCAGCAAGGTGGGCCTCAGCATGTCCAGCGGCAGCTGCCACAATAGATGGTGGTGGTGGTGGTGGTGGCGGTACACATGGTTGCGGAGGCTGCTTGCAGGAATCTTCCTGCAAGGTGCCCCTAGTAATACAATAAAGAATAAAATTAGTTCAGATGGCTCAGCATTATATTCCCAGGGCCTTTGGTCCCAGACAAACCACAAAGCTCAGTTATCCCGAGATGAAAAAAAGAAATGGGAAGAGAAATGTGAAAGGTTTCCCAGCTCAGTCACAGAGAGAGATCTCATAGCCACATACTAAGGACACATTAACATGGGGTGGAAAGGACACAAATGGAATGGAAGATGGAGCCATTTCCATTCAGATTCAAACCAAGTTAATGAGGCAGAAGAAACACTGGACTCCATGGAAGAATAAGATGAAATGGTCCAGTAGGGAGTGTCAGAAACTTCACAGGGACAGCACCTAGGGCTCTGGACATGACTGGAGGAGGGAGGGGCTTTGCTGAGAGAAAGTGCATGGAAAGGCCTGGGAGTAGGAACAAGAGGGTGATATGCAGAAGGTGGGCTCCACCAGGTAATAACAGGGGCAAGCCAGTGAGAGGTGGCCAAGTGCAGCTGATGGAGAGGGAGGGTATGGCTCTATGTGGATGAGTTGCCAATGAGAACCTCCCTGCAGCCACAGTGCTTGGTGTTGTCAACACAGCAGTAGTGCAGGAGCATGTTCACAATGGCATGAAAGGAAAAGCATCCTATTCCCAACTTATTCACAGAATTCTAATTTTGTTATCTATATCCCCAATGTGTCCACAAGTACATTTGGAAAAAGAAAAAAAAGATTTGTATGTGATATGACTGCATCTTTAGAAAATCACTTGGGGTTTCTAAAGATGCAGTCATATCACATACAAATCTTTTTCACATACAAATCTTTTCATGCTATTGTGTATATCACATACAAGTCATATCACATACAAATCTTCTCATGCCATTGTGTACATGCTCCTGCGCTCCTGCTGTGTTGGAAATGGCTCCACAAGCATAGCACTTTGAACACCCAGTGAGCCAAATACACTGATGAACAAAAATAGACCCAGAGACACAGATGCATGAACAGACAGTGCAACCTCAGAGGGAAGTCAGGGGAGGGTGTGTGGGAGGGTGGGAAGAGATCAATCAATGGCTTGTGTGCATATATGCATCACCCCTGGACACAGACAATGGGGTGGTGAGGACCTGGGATGGAAAGTAGGCTGCAAAAGGTTAATGGGGGGAAAGGGGACCTATGTAAACCTTTCAACAATAAATATTTAATAAAAAAGTTAAAAAATAAATAAAAAAAAAAAGAAAAAGAAAAGAAAAGAAGAAAAAAAGAAAAGAAAAGAAAACAGAAAAGAATTAACTGCCTTGGATAGGTGGCTCTATTGGTTGCAGCTTCATCCTGTACATCGAAAGATTCCGGGTTTGAACCCGGTAGGGGTGTGTGTGGAAGGCCACTGAGCAAGTGGTACCTGGAGGAGGGAGGCTTCTCAAACCTAAACACAGTCCAGGCCTCACCCATGATCCCAGACCCAACCTCTGCTGAGTGAGACAGGACCTCCCAGCTTCCTGTTGAGTCCCTGGTCTCTTGAGTCATAAGGCTGCTTTCCTATGTTCCCCAGAATGCACTGCCCAGTAACCATCTATACTCAAAAAAGGGTAATAGGCTAATTAGACCAGGTGACCGGACATCTTCCAGATTCCTGACTTCCTTCTGAACAAGGCCATGGCGGTGGGAGCTGAGACAGAAGTGGTTAGGGCCATCAGGCCAGCAGGGAAGGGCAGTTGGGGGCCATCAGGCCAGCAGGCAGGCAAGCAGTTAGGACTTAGCGGTCCCAGATTGCAAGAGGGATGTCCAACTGTCGATTTAGGCCCCATCCATGCAGACATCCCCCGAGGGATCCCAAATTGGAGAGGGTGCAGAGGGACCCCTTCCCCATGCACAAATGTCATGCACCAGGCCTCTAGTAACTTCACAAAAGTATCCTTTTATATTTTATATTTATATTTTAGAGAGAAGATATTTTATATTTATATTTTAAAGAGAAGATATTTTGAAGAGACAAAGTTAGAAGCAGGGAGATCAATTAGTAGGCAGGTGAGAGGTGAAAGGCCTTAAACTGGGGAACTAGCTATGGAGGTTATGACAACATGTCCCAGTGTTTAGTTTTGTATACACAGTGCAATCTGGGGTCTCTTTGTGGATTCATTGTCTATGGCTGCTGATTTCAGAAAGGTTTCCCTTCACAAGCATTTCATTCCATAGAATCCACCATTGGAAGGATGGAATTTCTATTTTCAGTTTAAAAAATATCATGGAAAAATGTAATTGGCCCATAGTACATCGTATGTCCCTCTTCTAATAGGGTGTCCTAAAGCCAATAGGATATAAATCCTGAATTCCTGAGTCCTCATATGTCATAAGACCTGATAGAGACATCACTGGTAAAACTCATTTATTTGGTAGGCACCTTTTAAAAATTACTTGCACCACTTTTCACTCTGTCACCACACAAGAGCCCATACATTTTTTAGCTTTCAGGCCTTGGAGGGACCAATTAAATAGATATTTCCAAATGTAATTTTGTGAAGAAATTGGCCAAGGAGCATCAGAGCTCTCTATTTCATTCTGCTCCTCTTCTGCTTATGAAAGAAAAGCTATTTCATATGTTAGAGGAAGAATATCAAAGACTAGACCAAACTGTGACTGAAAATAAGTTGTATAGTTTATTCATATGCTAATCTGCACAGAAGTGGTTGAGATGTAAAAATCTAAACTCGGTTACTATTCTATAGCATATCTATGTCTTGTTCACTAAGGTATTACCAGCATCAAGCCCTGTACCTGGCACATCATAGCAAAGCAATAAATCCTTATTGAATGGATAAATGAATCTTACCACACTGGAAAACGATGAATTTTCAATTTGCTTCTTTGTATGCCACTCTTTGGCGAAGAACATAACTTTTAGCTTGCCAGGGAATAGGGGCGGGGGATATGAATGCATTGCTTAAGTGTTTAAACAGTCTGTTTTAGCATTAAGTGAATTATTTCAAATTACCGTCCATATATTAATCAATATGACATTATTTGCTTCAAAAGGACAACATGCTTCTTATATCCTTATGGACAGAGATAGGGAAAAGTCATTTTCTAGGCTGTAGCAGAGCTGTAGCAAGTCCCATGAACTTGAATTTTCACAGAGAGTGGTGCTTAGAGAACAGCCGTAGATCATGATTAGATGTACCACAGAAAGACCTCTAAGAAAGAGACCCCATCACATTAATAATACCCAGGAAAAATATACAGGGCAGGAAGAGAAGGTTTTGGTGGACAACCCAGTCCAATAGCTGATATCAGCTAGTTGTGTTAAAGTGAACCACGCCTTCCAAGCAATCTCTTTTCTGTTTTACATTCCTCACTTGTATATGGCAAAAACCCAGTTTAGTCAGCTCATGACCAATCAAACCTAGGTTCTTTAGCAAAATAAGTACTAGATAATTAATCAACTAGTATTTATATTACTAAATATAATGTTTATCAAAGGTTTAAGTGTACTTGTCAAAAAAGTGGCTATTACTATTATTTTTTAAGGTAATGTGAAAGATATTCATTTGTAAATCATGATTTGTAAATTGGAGTGCCACTAAATTTTTAAGCCGCATATTTATTTTTCCTGTGAGTCACCAATTTAATTAGTTCAACACGCCTTACATTTATGTCATCTGCAAGTTGTATGTACATTACATAGTAAAGGTAAAGAGAAATGTGAATGATACAGTTATTTCCACCTAATTGACTCCAGTGACTAGCTCAGGTCACTCAGAAAAGGACCTAGTTTGAGGGGCATTAGGAGCTGGAGATCACATGGGAATTCATTTATAGTACTGTATTCTGAGTTTACTCTAAAAGGAGACTGGAAAACATAATTCCCCCTTTACACATCATTGAGTAAGCAGATCAGCATCTAGCCCTGGCTCAGCATTTGGCATCCATTGACCAGATGCTCTCACAGAGCTTGCCCTCTTCCTGCTGCCAACTGGTTTGCATTTCACATTTACTTACTTCATTAGCGTAGGTTTTGCAGCCCTGGATAACTGTGACAAAACTGCCTCAACCTGTGGGGTTTTTCCACATGAAGCTTCTGAATCTGGCATAGATGGTAGAATTCACTGCCTTTCTCATGTGGCAATGTGACCTAAAAAGACTCATTGGCTGATTGGGTACATACGCCTAAGGACTTTAGACAAACATATTACATAACATTAAAATAATGTTCATCTGATTTCCAGTTAGTAATGGGAACAGAGAAAGATGTTTATATTACATAAGGAGCTGAATGCTTAGGTAGAGTTAATTTTTAAAGGGCCAGTGCTTATTTAATCAATTGCCACTCATTTCAAATATAGCTCACAAAGAAAATGGGGATATACATAAAATGCTGTGCAATTTTGGAAACAAAATGATCACTATAAAAACTTCTGTTAGTAAGATGAACTGTCTTAATTGATTTTTAACCTTGTGTTCATGTATGTACAGCATTGGTCATGGTGTATTGGCATCCTTATACTCATATATGCTGGATTCATATCACTTATATTTTGTAAGGTACTTTCCATCTATGTTTATGAGAGATAACAGTCTGTGAATATATTCTATTAATGGATGGCATTGTGTCAGTTTTGGAATCAGAGTCATTCTGATTTTATTTCATAAAATGAATTGGGAAGTAATCCTACTCTATTTTCTGAGTGTTTCTGTAGAATTGATAATATTTCTTAGTTTAATATGTGGTAGAGTTCACCAGTGTAGGCCTGTGAATTTCTTTATAAGATTTTTATTTATGAATTAAATTTTTTGACTAAAGATACAACTCTTCAGATTTTGTAATTTTTTTTGTCTTTGTTTTGTTTTGATGTACTTTTAAAGGAATTTGTTCTTTTTTCTAAGCTGTTGCAATCATTGATATTATGTCTTTACTAGAGGCCTAATGCACGATATTTATGAATGGAGGGGGGATTCTCTCAGCCCAACATGCACTCACTCCAATCTGTGACCCCTCTTACAATCTGGGACTACTAGCTCCTAACCACTCACCTGCCTGCCTGCCTCATTGGCCTTAACCTCTCTGCCTGCCTGCCTGATTGCCCCTAACTGCTCTCCCCTGCCAGCCTGAATGAGCCCTCAACTCCCTCTGCCTACCTGATTCCCCCTAACTGCCCTCCCTTGCTGGCCTGATCTTGCCCCCAACTGCCCTCCCCTGCTGGTCAGACCTCATCCCCATCTGCCCTCCCCTACTGGCCTGACCTCACCCCTAACTGCTCTTCCCTGCTGGCCTGATTGCCACTAAGTGCCTCTGACTGCCTGATTGCCCCTAACAGTGCTCCCCTGCCAGTATGACCTCACCCCCATCTGCCCTTCTCTGCTGGCCAATTTGGTTCTCATTGGTCAGTTTCTATGCCAGTTAGTATCAAAGCTCTGACTCCTAGGCAGCCATTGGTTCCTTATATTCACCCAGATTTGGTTCTGATTGCTCAGTTTCTATGCCAGTCAGCAACTCTGGGTCTATCAATGAGGCCTGATCAGAAAGATGGGGCTGATCAGCAGTCCCATTGGAAGTCTGGAAATAAATGGAGGTACAGCTGTTGGCCAGGCAGGGAGAGAAAGAGAGGCAAGTTCTGATCTACAGCTGCCACAGGGGCTGTGGATCAGACCCTGCCTCTCTCTCTGCAGACCTCTCTTCAGGTCTCATCCATTGCCCATTAGGCAGTCAGTGCTGGGTCTGGGTGCTGGCAGCAGTTCCAGTCATCACAGCAACCCAGCACTGACTTCTGGTTTGGTCTGGCTTTTGGTGGTAAAGATCGTTATGACCCTGGCTCTTTATTATATAGATAATATCTGTAAGATCTGTAATGACTTCCTATATGTGATTTGTGATACTATTTTCTCTCTTCTTCCCTTAATTAGTTTTATTAAGGAATTACATGTTTTATTAATCTTTAAAATAGTAATTTTATTTAAATAGTTTTTTGTTTGTTTGTTTTCCATTTAATTGACTTTTCTTTTTCTTTTTTATTTTTTATTTTGTCTATCTACTTCTAGTTTAACTTGCTCTGCCTTATCTAGTTTCTTTAAGTAGAAGCTTTAATCATTGACTTAAAGTTTTCTTTTTTTCCAATATAAGCATTTAAACCTAAAAATGTGCTCAGATGACCAATTTACAATAGCTACATTTTACCACTTTTGGTATGCTATGTTTTCTTGATAATTCATTTCAAAATATTATTTTTTTTCTTTTTTTAATGTTCACCAGAGGATTCCCCCCCCCCCAAATTGTTTTCTAAAGAAAGTGGAAGGGAGGGAGTAAAGGGGGAGAGAGAGGGAGAAACATTGGCATGATGTGAGAGAAACACATCGCTTGGTTGCCTTCTGCACTTACTGATGCTAGGGAACTTGCAATCTAAGTATATGTCCTTGACCAGGAATCAAACCTAAGATTCTTTGGTCCTCAGGCTGACACTCTAACCACTGAGCAAAACCTGCTGATGCTAGTTTATAATTTTTTCTATTGATTTCTTTCTTCTGTTATGTTCAGTCTCCTGTTAATAAAATTTTATCCAATGAACTATTATCTTCATATATTGTCTTTTATAATTCTAGGATTCCCATATTATTTTTATTTTACAGTTTCCAAATCTCATATATTCTCCATCACTATAATAATATATTTTACTGTAGACTTGTTAATAGATTCATCACAGTTATCTAAAAATTCTTATCTACTAGGCTCTTTATGCTCTCTTTTGATTTTTCTCTGAAACACTTATCATACTTTTTGTCTTTCTTCATGTCTCATAACTTTTTTATTGTGTATCAGATTTTATGGATGACAGGATACAAATATCCTGTAAATTCTATTATCTTCCTATGAAGAATGTTGAATTTTGCTCTATCAAAGGGTTGAATTACTGGCAAGTCATATTAACTTATGTAGTGTTTAAAAATCAGGAGGAATATCTTGGCTGTCGAGTTCCTCCCTGAGGAGCGATAGGTTCCAGTACCACATCAAGATCCTCAGCCCAGGGTTCTATAACTAGGAAGAGAAGTCTCTATGACTTCTAGCTGTAAAAACAACAACTTGTTTTATGGCTGAGTGAGGTGGAGTGCTGCTAGAGTCCCAGGCAATTCTTCTTACAGGGCTTATACAAAGACTTACTCAGATTCACTCCTTCTGAGCTCCAGCAATAGGACAGCAGCTTGAAAAGCACTAGGGACATAAGGGGAGGAAGTGAATTGTCTGGTATTAGGGAAAAGGCTGGCAGAAAAGCAGCTGTCTCTCAGATAGAAGTGCTCTCAAAGGCCATTGTTTCCTTCCTAAGCTCTCCCTGCAGTCAAGGCCATAGCTAAGCCTCCAAGAATCTGGATAATAGTGTTTGTCTCACCCCGGTAATTCTCTGAGACCCTGTTCTACCCAAATTTCCAGCTCAACCAAGCCTATCTCATGCTTCAGAATTTCCTGAAATCTCTTAAACAAGCAGCATCTAGCGTCAGCATATCCCATACCTCTTGCTGAGTGGCCCCAGGTCCAGCACTAGTGGTAGCTAGCATGGGTTCAAAGTTTGGCCTCTCCTGGACACCTTCAAGCCCAGCCAAAGTAGCAGCCATGTGCAGATTGCTTTGTAGCTCATGGTTAGGGCACACAGGTGGCAGCTCAACTTGGCCTACATGTCTCAGGAGACCCCAGAGCCAGTGCACCTGGTGGACAGCTTCAGACTATGTCAAAACACCACCCCAAAACCAGCATAAACAATACCTGTGATACAGTCAAGGGTGGATGTAACAGGCACCAGAGCCCCACTGGTGCCTGTTACATCCACCCTTAGGGTTGACTTATATACAGCAGATCCTCCATGGTAGTCATAACCAGTCTTTTAAGCCAATTAACCTGGGGGTCAGTGCATTCCATTGACATCTCATAGACAATCAAGACTCAACTATAATAGGAGGGTGCACAGAGCCCACATGGAAGGGTGCACCTCTAGTGTCCAGCTTAGGTGACTTGGGAGCTGTGCCAAGGGGCTGTACAGGACACTTACTACTACATAAGACCACTCTATAAAGACCAGGAGACATAGCTGCTCTACCTAATATGTAGAAACAAACAAAGGGAGGCATTCAAATTATGGGACAATGAAACACATCCCAAGTGAAGAACAGAACAAAATACAAGAAGCAGAATAAGAAAAAAAAAAAAGAAAAAAAAAAAAAAAAAAAAAAAAAAAAGGAAAACTAAACAAAATTGAGACAAGCATTCTACCAGATAGCAGACTTCAAAACACTGTTGTAAAGACGCATGATGAACTTAGAGAAAGAATAGATGAACTTAATGAGGATTTGAGCAAAGATACAGTAAAAATAAAAATGAAGATAGAAAACATAAAAAAGAACCAGTCAGAAATGGTGAATACAAATAACTAAAATGAAGAATACCTTATAAGGGATTAGTAGAGTAAATGAAGCTGAGAATCAAATCTGATTTGGAAGATAAGGAAGCAGGAAACACCTAATCAGAAGAGCCAAAGCAAAAACATACAAAAAATGAGCATAGTTTAAGGAGTTTCTGGGACAATTTCAAGTGTACCAACATTTTCATCATAGGGGTGAAAGAAGGAGAAGAGAGAGGGCTAAGGTTTGAGAGCATATTTGAACAAATAATGATTGAAAACTCCCCTAACTGGGTGAATGAAAAAAATACACAGGTTTAGGAAATGCAGAGAATCCCAAACAAGATGAACCCCAATACACCCACATCAACACACATCATAATTAAAATGCCAAAGTTAACAACAGAGAATCTTAAATAAAAGCAGCAACAGAAAGAAAGTTACCTACCACAGAGCTCATATAAAACTTAACAAGAAATATTCAAAGTAATGAAGAGCAAGGACCTGTAACCAAGATTACTCTATTCAGAAAAGCTTTCTTTTAGAATCAAAGGACAGATAAAGAGCTTTCTAGATGAGAAAAAAGCTAGAGGAGTTTGTCACCACCAAATCAGTATTACAAGAAATGTTTAAGGGTCTTCTTTAAAAAGAAGGAAAAAAGAGCACAAAATGTGAATAATAAAATGGCAATAAATGTACATTTATAAACAATTACTTTAAAGGCAAATGAATTAAATGCTCAATCAAAGCCATTTGGTGGCTGAATGGATAACAAAACAAGACCCTTACTTATGATGTTTACAAGAGACTCCAGATCAAAACACACACACATACTAAAAGTAAAGAGATAAAGATTTAATGAAAATGGAAAAAAAAATAATAACCTGAAATAGCATTACCAGGCAAAGTGGACTTAAAAAATGCTGTAATACATGACTTAGAAAGACATCTCAATTCCACTTCTGGGTGTTATAATGAAGAAACTCAAAGCACTAAATAAAAAAGACACATAAATCAATATTTTTATTTCAGCATTATTACTATAGCCAAGTTATGGAAGCAATTTAAGTGTCCATCAATAGAGGAATGGATAAAGAAGATATATATATATATATATATATATATATATATATATATATATATATATATATAGGAATATGACTCAACTGTAAAAAAAAGAATGAAATCTCATTATCTGCAACAACATGGATGGACCCAAAGATTTTGTGCTGAATGAAATAAGACAGACAGAAAGAAAAATGACAAATGATTTTGCTTATATGTAGAATCTAAAAAACAAAATAAATGAACAAGCAGAACAGAAACAACTCATACATAGAGGACATTTTGGTGGTTGCCAAATGGGAGGGGCTTTAGTGGAATGGATAAAAAAGGCAAAGAGATTAGAAATTGCAAATTGGTAGTTATAGAATAGTCTTGGTTATGTAATTTAGAGCAAAGGGAAAATCTATACTACAATAATAAAAGGGTAATATGCAAATTGGTCAGTTTGCCCTCACAGTAACGACCAAAAAGCAGGCTGCGTGGGATGACCAGGCCGACAGAGGGGGCAGTTGGGGCCAACTAGGCCAACAGGGGCCAGTTTCGGGCACTCAGGTCAGAAGGTGTCAGTTGGGGGCAACCAGGCCAGCAGGGGGGTAGTAGGGAGCAACTAGGTCAGCTGAGGTGGGGGGAGGGGCAGCTGGGTGTGATCAGGCCAGCAGGGGAGATAGTTGGGAGTGTCCAGGCCGGCAGGGGGGGTAAGTTAGGGGCAATCAGGCTTGTGGGCAGCGGCAATTAGGAGCCAGCAGTCCCAGATTGTGAGATGGATATCTTACTGCCAGTTTAGGACCCCCAAGGGGTCCCGGATTGGAGAGGGTGCAGGCTGGGCTGAGGAGACCTCCCCTGCCTGTGCATGAATTTCATGCATTAGGCCTCTAGTAGTCAATAATATTGTATTAACTATATATGATATCAGATGAGTACTAGATTTATATGGGTGATCACTTTGTAAGTTATATAAATGGCTAATCACTATGTTGAACACCTAAAACTAATATGATATTGTACAACAGATCTAATGGGGAAAAATATTTAAAAAATAAGTTCTGAGGAGCACTGTTTTCATAAAAAAACTTAATGTGTATTGAAATTTTATTGTTTCAGCTATTATTCTAAGAATTTATAATATTAACTCATTTTACATTCAAAACAAACTTACCAAGTATATAAATTTATAGACTTTGCCTATAACTTTACATACTTTATGTTACTTTACAAATGAGGAATGTAGGTCACAGGGAAGTTAAATAATTGTCCCATTAATAAACTAGCAAATAGCAGATCACACTATTGAACTCATACAGTTCGTCTCCAGAGCCTGAATTCTTAACTACCAATACTCTCCTTTTTATAAGTGAGAAATGTAACATTTTGAAAATATCTGGTATAATAAATATACTACATTTTTTTTCTTGAAGGTCTTCTCAGAAAATTATTTTCTCAAACATGTTAATTAATATGTTTATGGGTCAAGTGACTATGCTGGTAAAACACTCTCCCCACAAAAAGAGTCCCTCATTTGTACTAGTTTCCAGATAAAATAGCAAAACTGATTTCAATATACTAATTGTTGAACAACTAGTTCCTAGTATTTCTGAATATTTGGGGGATGGACCACCACTTTACTTATGACTTTCCTACTGGAATGTATTATTAAGATATAGAAATTATCTCTATCTCTGTCTTGCTCTCTCACTCTTCTTCTTTTATCCCTTCTCTCTCTCTGCCCCTCTCTCTCTTTACTCATTCACACTCTAAATATTTCTTTTTACAAATACTGAATACTTTAGAAAAATATTTTCTAAAGCAAATTTTAACTTTCTAAATAGAACCCTAATGCAAAATGAAAAACATAGATATTTGGGTCTTAAAATTCTACTGTAAAAAAATTAAGAAAACCAATAATAGTAAAAAGAAGTAATAAAACAAGAAAACATCATTTTTAATTAAAAAAAAATCACGTTTAAATCCCATAAGACCATGGTAAAAGTATTTCATGGAAATATTTTATTTAGTAATAAAAATGCTGTAATTACCCATGTATTGAATAAAAATGTGGTGGATGAATTCCTTTGAGTTGCTTAACAGCAATCTCTGGGAGATAATAAATTATTGCCTACTTTTGTAAATTATGCAGTAAAACCTCCCAGGAGATATTCATTTATTGTTGTTTTACTCAGTGTGACTAATGGAATCATTCCTTAGCTAGATTCAAGGAACGGAAGAAATGCTGAATATTTCTCATTATTTTAGATTATTTTATTTAAAGAGATAAATAAAATAAATTCCATTTCCTATAATAAGGTTCTAAAATTCATTTTTTTCTTGTTCAACTCAGTGTCATTTTAGAAGGTTTCATAGAAATCATCATTCAAACTAAATGGGCCCGATTGAGTATTAGCTTGAGAGCCAGGTACCCCCTGTCAGTGTGACCACTTTTCTATTTAAATATTTTCAGCATTTTCTTTTCCTCTGCCCCTCTCCACATTTATTTCAGAGAACATACATTTTTAAAATGTTAAAGTATCATCACATCATTTGAACAAATATAGGTGTGATGACTAAATGTTATTCACTTAGTAAGCTATAGCTGATTCAAATGAAGGGTTTTTTCTGCAAGTGGCTTATCCTATATAATAAAGAGGCAATATGCAAATTGACCTTCATGCTCTTGTGTCACAAAATGGCCACCCCCACATCATCACAAGATGGTTGCCCCCACATTGTCACAAGATAGCCGGCAGGGGAGGGCGGTTGGGGGCAATCGGGTTGGCAGGGGGCCAGTTAGGAGTTAATCATGCAGGCAGGGGAATAGTTAAGGGGCTATCAGCTGGCAGGCAGAAGTGATTAGGGGCAATCAGGCAGCCAGGCAGGTGAGTGGTTACAAGCCAGCAGTCCCAGATTGTGAGAGGGATATCTGCAGGGATTGGGCCTACACCAGCAGTCAGACATCCAGTGAGGGGTCCCAGATTAGAGGGGTGCAGGCTGGACTGAGAAACAATCCCCCGTGCACGAATTTTATGCACTGGGCCTCTAGTATCACAATAAAAGCAGCCAGACAATAATATGGTGCTTTTTTATTGAGCACTATCCAAACTGTTCACATTTCTTACATTCCTTTAAAACTGGTTGTGACAATATGTACTCTTTATATCCTTCCTTTGTACTGAAGTTTATTGCATCATATATGGATAAAAATTCAGTGCTTTAAAACACTACTTTCTCAAGTACATTTTTAATGAGGAAAAATATGGAGCTGTCCAAAACAAACAAATAAACAAACAAATAAAAACCTGAACAATAAGTGGTTTCATTTTCATTTATCATAAATAACTGAATTTCATGTCTCTCACATTTCACTCTTGAAGTTTTTTATTCGAAGTAGCATATTAAAATGTTCTTAAAACAACATTTTCCAAATTGTATCTCTTTTTGAAGTGGATGCCCATTAATAACTTGATTAAATTGTTCACACAGCAGAGTCCAACTCTAGTGGGAGAACTACTCCTGCTCTGGCCCTGCCATCCCCTTTTATTAAGGCTTTGGGGAAAACATCTTAGGCAATATAAATAGAAATTTACATGTAGCCCTCAGGCAGGAAATAACAGAAACTTACATGGGACAAACACGGTGGAGGCTGCTTCAGCTAACAATGTCTCAAATAAAGGGTGAGTAGGTTAGTAGGTTAGAGCAATTAAGGTTGACCAGCTTTCCTGGCTTCCTGTCAACATCTCTTTTTAATGAAACTGATTTGTTTTCCAGCAACTCAATAAAAGAAGAAATGCATATAGCCAGGTGTTTACTAAGAGAGTTCCATAACAATCATCCTATATAATAAATGCCTAATATGCTAAGTGTCTGGTCATCCTGTCAGCCATTCAAGCAATCAAAATGTAATATGCTAATGATATGCTAAGGCTGCTCAATCACTTGCTATGATATACATTGACCTGATCACAAAGTGGCAGATAGTCAACTGGTTGACCAGTTGCTATGATGTGCACTGAACACCAGGGGACAGATGATCCAACAAGTAGGTTAGCTTGCTGCTGGGGTTCAGCCAATTGGGACTAAGCTAGATGGGCTGGAAGCACCCAGGAGCCCTCCTGAGGTCCCTCCCCAGCCCAAATCGTTCACTGATAGGGTCTCTTGGCCTGGCCTATATCTCATAATCCAGGCTTAGGGACCCTCTGACTCAGTGCACAAATTCCATGCACTGGGCCTCTAGTTAAAGTAATAAAGAGAACCAAACTAAGCAGCTCAAATGTTGTTCCTAATAGGGGTGACACAGTCATAAATTATTTTAAAATAGCACCCAAACCAAGAACAATACATAACCTATCTTGGAATTTATTCTCTTATAGGTAATGATAAGTATGATAATTTGAGAATTCACATCTCTTAGAAAAAAAAATAAGGGAGTTCAAACTATCTTTAATAAACTATTCCCTACCCTTCAACATTTATCTTAGATGACTAATACAAACATCAAAATAATAGACTAAGAAGAGCTTAGGCCACCTAACATAATTTGTCTTATTTTTTAGACATTGCCTTTTATAGGGCAGTAGTTTTAACATAATTAAGATTCAGCTTGTCATTTATTTAATGGATATGGTGTTATATCTTTAAAAAATCATCACCATACTCAAGGTCATCTAGGTTCTTCCTATGTTATATTCCAGAAGTTTTATGTTTTGCATTTAGGTCAATGATCCATTGTAAGATAATTTTTCTAAAAACTATTAAGTCTGTGTCTACATTTATTTTTTTGAATGTGTATGTTCAATTCCAGCACAACTGGCTAAAAAAAAAAAAAAATGCATTTGTTCCATTAGATTGCCTTTATTCCTTTGTCAAAGATCAGCTAACTATATTTTTGTGAGCTTATTTCTGGACTCTCTATTTGGTCCATTTATCTATTTGTCTCTCCTTTCACCAATACCACACTATATGCTTATTATAGCTTCATAATAAGCCTTGAAATCAGGTATGGTCTGTCTTTCAACTTTGTTTCTCTCCTTTTAATATCGAGTTGGCTATTCTGATTCCTTGCCTCTCAAATTCTTTCAATTTATGTTTTTCTGAGAAAGTTTTATTTCTTCTTCACTTTTGAGGATAGTTTTGCTGGGTACACACTTTAGGTTAGTAGGATATTTTTCCCCTCTCAACATTGTATTTCAATTCACTGTCTTTTTGCTTGTTTGGTTTCTGAGAAGTCAAATATCTATATAGATAAAACCCTAATATGCAAATAGACTGAACAGCAGAACAACTGAACAACCAAACAACAGGACAACCAGTCACTATGATGTGTGCTAACCACCAGGCGGCACATGCCAAACATAGTGGGCATCAGTTGCGGCGGGATGGTAAAGCAGGTGAGCAGAGGCACCAGACCAAGATGGGGTGCTGGTCACTTGGTACACACCAAGATGGGGTGCTTGGTACACAGGAGCAAAGAATTTTCAGTAACCACCAGAGGCTCACTCTGCCTCTGGTGGTTACTGAAAATTCTTTGCTCCTGTGTACCAAGGTCCCTGCTGGCCTCAATCACCCCTGAGGGCTTCTCCACCTCCCCTGCTCCAAAGGGGCAAAGTTGCTAGCTGCCTCTCCACTCCTGGTGAAGGCCCCACTTGCACCCACTGCCTGCGCCTGGAGCCAGCCCCCATGGCTTCGGGCAGCAGCTACGGTTTGCATCCACTAACAGTGCCAGCCTTGTTTGCACCTGCTGCTGACTCCGGCCCCAATTGCTCCATGCCATTAGTGGGTGTGAGTAGTGCCAGTGCCATCAGCACGAGGGAGTAGCGGTGGCGGGAGAGTGGGGTTGCCAGCAAACTGGGGACCAGGGGCCATGACAGGAGGAGCTGGGCGGGGGCAGGAACAAAGGGGCCAAGATCCGCTCCAGTGCCCATCATAGCCTAGGGGCCCACAGTTCCTTTCAAGGTGATAGGATTCATGCACTGGGCCCCCAGTAATTTTTGTATTTGCTCCTGTATAGTAAGATATTTTTTCTCTGTGGATTCTTTTGATATATATTTTTAAATATTTGTTAATCCAAAGTTTGAATATTATATGGCTAGATGTAAATTATTTTGGTATTTATTCTGCTTGGTATTCTTTGAGCTTCCTGTATCTATGGTTTGGTGTTTGATATCAGTTTGAAGGAAATAGCTATGTCATTGTTGCTTACCCACCGTTCTTAGTCTGTTCTTTTCTAGTCATTTTTCTTTGATTTTTAGTTTAGCAGTTTTCTATTGTCACATATAAAGCTCAGATATTCTTACTTAATCTGTGTCAATCTATTAATTAGTCAATCAAAATATTTTTTTTTCCTATCATAGTGTTTTTTTATATCTAACATTTCTTTTTTATTCTGTCTTATAGCTTCTCTATTTATATTATCCACCTGTTTTTGCATGTTGTCTACATTTTCATTAAACTCTTTAGCATTTCACTAAAGATAGTCTCTTTATTAAATGGTGTTGGGAAAATTGGACAGGTACATGCAAAAAATAAACAAACAAACAAAAAAAAATGAAACTAGGCCACCAACTTACACCATGTACAAGAATAAATCAAAATGGATAAAATACCATAAAAATCCTAGAAGAAAACAGTAACAGGAAACCTCAAACATCTCATGTAGCAGATTTTTTGCTGGTACATCTCCCAGGGCAAGAAAAACAAAAGAAAAATAAACAAATAGGACTACATCAAACTAAAAAGCTTCTTCACAGCAAAATAAACCATCCTCAAAATGCAAAGGGAACCCACTGTATGGGAAAACATATTTTCCGATGATACATCCGATAAGGAGTTAATCTCCAAAATATATAAATAACTCATACAACTCAGCAAAAAGGAAGACAACCCAATTAAAACTGGGCAAACTACCTGAATGGATGCTTCTCCAAAGAGGACATCCAGATAGCCAGTAGATATCTTTAAAAAATGCTTAACATCACTATTCATCAGAGAGATGCAAATTAAAACTTCAAAGAGGTATCAGCTCACACCTGTGAGAATAGTTACAATCAATAAATCAATAAATAATTGCTGGAAGGATGAGGGGGAAAGGAATTCTAATGCATTACTAGTTCAGCCACTGTCAAAAACAGTGTGGAGTTTCCTAAAAAAAATAAAAATGAGACTTCCATTTGATCCATTGATCCCACTGCTAGGAATGTATCCTAAGAATCCTGAAACACTGATAAGGAAGGATATATTCACCCCTCCTGCATGCATACTTTGAATAGCATGTTGGAGAAACTTTTTGAATGCCTTTTTTTAGAGCAAAAATCACAAATATTTTTTTTGCAGATATAGTTGTGACTTCTGTTTTCTGAGCTTTAGTTCATTTTTAGCTCTGAATATCATCCCTGTGCTGTCATTGACATTATGTTTATTTCTCTCACTTTATAACTTATGATTTTACAATAGCATAGTAAGCATTATTAAGATAAGGACAACATGGCATTATAAGTGATGAATTGTAAAATTAAAAATATTCAGTCTTATTCAATATTACTATAGCTCTTTTAATTATATATCGATAGTTCCTTGTAAATGATTCATGTACAGTTATTTACTAACGGATCTTGATACCTTTTGTCACTTTGAAAAACTGATCTTAAAAAAAGAGAGGTTGTCACTTATTAAGAAATTGTACTTTAACTTTTCTTAACCACATTTCATTGAGGATTTCTGGTTGTATGTCTATCATACAGCAAAGTGAACACTTAAAAATGCGGGCAAGAGGATCAGACCTCCATAAACTGAGGAAGGATTTTGTCTGAGATAGTCACACACTATGAGGAAACATATGTCTATGAATTATTTAGATAAGTCCTGAAATATAATAATTTCTAAGAATTACAGGAAGCTAATTCTTATATGTAGAATTGTTCACTAAATATGCTCCCCATTAGCTTACATAAAAATCTTTTAGGAAAGTCACTAAACAAACTACAATTTATGAGGGGGGAAAATCAACCAAGATGTAATCGTTAACAAAATTCATTACCAAACACTGAACATGCTTTGTCTGGTTCAATTCTCAGAACAGCCTAGTAAGGAATGCAATATTATTTCCATTTAATAGGTAAGAGACATATCTTATGGAAATGTAGCTTCCATAAACTATACAGTGTAGTTTCCACCCATTATTCACCGAGGATACATTCTGAGACCCCCAGTGGATGCCTAAAACCACAGATACTGCATAGCCTTATTGATACTATGTTTTTTTTTTTTCTATATATGCATGCCTATAATAAAGGTAAATTTACAAATTAGGCACAGGTAAGAGATTAACAACAACAATAATAAAATAGAACGATTATAACAACATATTGTAATAAAAGTTATTCGAGTGTGGGCTGTCTCTCTCTCTGTCTAATAACCCAGATGGCATTGTGGGCATGCTGGACAAAGGGATCATTGACATCTAGGTTGGATGGAGCTTGGTGATGTGGAGTGGGTGCGAAATTTCAACAGGCTACTCAGAACAACATGCAATTTAAAGTTATGGAGATTGTTTATTTCTGGAATTTCCCATTCAATATTTTCAGTCTGAAAGTTGACCATAGTTAACTGAAACCACAAAAGTGAAACTAGAGATGAGGGGAGACTACTGTGCTTGAAAAGTTTAATGTCTCATGTAAAAGTCTGAATCAATAAGTGGCAGAACCAACTTAATACTGAGATCTAACTAAACCCTGAGTACTTCTTTCCTCCACATAACATTTCCTTCTTCCAAAGTAATGGGGCTTTGCTATGAATATCCATGAGTGCATACTCCATAATTGTAATCAGAAATCACAAAAGTGTTAACTCATGTGGAGTTAGTTTTATTTTAAAAGGTAGAATTTCGTTTCTCTCTCTCTCTCTCTCTCTCTCTCAAACACACACACACACACACACACACACACACACCTATATTTGCATTTGCATTTGTAACATTTCTAAAAAGTCTCTTAGATTTAGAATGTGTGTTTCAGGGGTATGGTAAGTCAGAATGGGACATTGGTGAAGACAGAACCGGACATTGGTGAATAAAGTTTTTATTGGGCTTCTTTCAGATGCCCTGGGGAAAAAATATTCTCTCTAATACAGCCCACCTTGTCTCACCTCTAACAGTTTTATCTCCTTACATGGTATTTTCTGGAGATTTTATAGTACCCATTAGTTCAATTATTGATCTAAAAATAGTTTTTAATCAGAGAAATTCAGCAAATTGAGTTTTCTAATAAATCAATTTTGTAAGAAAGTAACTGATAATTAAACAATTGTGCAACACATTTATCTGGGGATTTTTAAAAATTAAAACATTCCTTTGCTAGAAAACGAATATGTTTAATTATATGCTATTAAATACAAATTTGATACAATTGGATTTGATACATTTTTAAAATGCCTAAATCTCAAAATTTTCAACAGATTATTTTTCTTCTCTTACACTTCACTATTTAGATAGTTATCTATATTTCCACTTTACATCTTGTCCTTCATGATTTTACTATGATATAAAGCTCAGTAAATCATTTGAATATCTCCCTTTTTTACTTGTATGTTAAAAATTGGGTAAAGGCATTTTTGTAAGGATAAATTAGATTACTAAGGCACTTTTGTTATAGCATTTGTCTTTTATCTCCCAGAGTATTTTTTACAAATTATGCATACTCATTATGTTTATACAAAGCTCCCTAAATACCATGGCAGTTAGAACCCTATCATTCATATGCACAGTACCCCATAATTCTCCTTTGCTATCCTGTACATTTGCATTTAAATATTAACTTATAAAATTACAGAAATAAAATATGTATTTATTAATGTACTTATTTATTATTAATTGTTTATTGTTGTAGATACAGAAACTGTTAATGTGCTAGGCACATAATAGGTGCCTATGCTACCTGACTGCCTGAATTATTAAAATAGTAAAATCTGAATAAAAATGCAAAAGCCATAGGCAGGAGATGGACCCAATATGGCCCTGTAGTTTAGACAATTGACTTGGTGTTAGGCAAGCTCCTATATAAACTTCACCTCTGCCATTTATTAGTTTGGTCACACAGAACAAGATACCAACTATTTATTAGTCCTAGATTTGTTTATTTGTTTGTTTGTTTATTTATTTATTTATTTTATGAAAATGTGCACAATAATGTCTATATCATAGATTTATTAGGAGAACTATGCCAAATTTTTTGAATAGGTAAAAATTCGGGGGGGAGGGGAATGCAAACATGGTTAATAATCATATGAGAAAATGCTAAACGTAACTCACAAATTAAAGCAACAGAATGCCATTTCCACTTTTCAGATTGGCAAAGATTAAAAGGGTTGATAATATCTAGTGCTGGTAAGGATGTGGTGAAATGTTTACACTCCTGTGCCTTTGGTGCAATGTATATTAGTGCAACAGTTAAGAAAAAAACACTGCCTTGTCTTTTAATATTTAAAGTTTCTATCCAGTGACTCAGCAGTCATACTTCTAGGCACTTAGCCCATAAATTACAAAAGTTAGAACTGATGCCTGTGCCATTCTATTTATTGTAGCATTTTATCAACAGGGCGAGGGGGAAGGGGGAAGGATTAGAAACAACCTTTATTTTCATAATTTTTGTAATATTTAATAAAAACTCACAGATGAATGGGTTCATCCTAAATTCTTTCCATTTTCTCTTATATGTATTGAAAGGAGCATATTTTCTAAAAGTATTATATAGAAATACATACTGAGTCCAATGGGCTCTAGATTTTTTTATTGCACATAGTTTTTATTATTCTTTTATTCCTTAAATATATATAATTTGTATTTGTCAGTAATACCTAAATTAAGCTGGAAAATTAGTTTAGTTCCCCAGTATCATCAGATTTTCCTGTAAATGTTGATAAAGTTGACAGGCTTAACTTCCAAATGTCTAGTCAATTCACCATTATAAAGTTAAATTCATGAACATCTAAATCAAAATATTTTGCAATCTCAAATTAGGGTGTCATTTTTATTTTCTTTTTTATTGAATTTATTGGAGTGAAATAGTTTAATATAGGTTTTTTATTGAACTTTTTCAGATCATAAAATCCATTTTTTAATAGAAACTGTGTCAAATAGAAAAACTGTGATAGATTTCCCCTTCAATGTAAAGTAGAGACTTTTATGTCAGACATCATTCTCTATTTTCAATAGAAAGTTCATAGTTAAAAATATGCTCTAATAATCCTGGAAGGAGATGTATAAATCAATACAACCTTCTCTTTTTACCAGGTAAAAGTGTAAGGAAAACACAGATGAATCATACATTTCTGTATAATCTGTGCTTTTGTCAAAAGGTTGCCATGACTCATTTATGACTTTCCATAGTTTTAAAACCAGTGTTTTTAACCCTAGAAAATATATTACATGGTCCTATTATGATGACGCCTGAGTCAATAATAGACTCCTTTGTTCATGCATGAGTGTTGGTAGAAAAAAAGCCAATTAAAATTGTCCCCTTCTATAACTCATTAAAGCAGAATTTTGCACAAAGGAAGAAAGATATTATAACATAAAGTGGATGCCCTTATATACACTCTGTTAGGTTCCACAGAAATCACCTCATTTATTCTTCACAACAGCCTCTAAGATCAACTACTGCTCCAATGAGGGAGCTTCTAAGAAGTCAAGGGACTAGAATTTGAATCCAAATCCACGATCCCAAATATCACTAAAAATGACCAAATTGCCATGTAATTCAGTTCAATATTTATTTATTTATTTATTGCCAATGTTGCAGTTATCTTTGGGACAGTACTATCTGAAATAAATATTGTTAGTTATAAGCAGAAAACTCTGGCATTGAGAAAGAAACAATATCCTTGGATAATTCTAAAGTGTTGTTTTAACCAATTGTCTATTATTTCCCATACAAGACTGAAGAAAACAGAAATAAAGTCAGTCCTTTGTATTATTAATCATCACCTGATACATGGATGTCATCTGCTCAGTGATAGACTATTAATGTCTAGAAGGATCACTTTTTTTTTTCTCTCTCTCTCATTGGACTTATTTTTTATTTTATTTACTTTTTTTTCTTTATTTTTTTAATCTTTATTGTTGAAAGTATTACATATGTCCCCTTTTTTTGCCCCAGACTTCTCCACCCTATCACCAGATTGTCTGTGTCCATGCATTATATGAATATGCATACAAGTTCTCTGGTTGATCTCTTCCCACCCACCCATCCACCTGTGCCTTCCCTCTGAGATTTGACATTCTGTTCCATGTTTCTATGTCTCTGTATTTATTTTGTTCATTAGTTTATTTTGTTCATCATATTCCACATATGCGTGAGATCATTTGATACTTTACTTTCTCTGACGGGCTTATTTAGTTTAGCACAATACTCTCCAAGTCCCTCCATGCTGTCTCAGACGGTGAGAGATTCTTCATTTTTACTGCTGCATAATATTCCATAGTGTAAATGTACCACAGCTTTTTCATCCACTCATCTACTGATGGACAGTTGGGACATTTTCAGATCTTAGCTACTCTAAGTTATGCTGCTATGAACACAGAGTGTATATATTATTTCAGATTTGTATTTTGGGTTTCTTGGGAAATATTCCTAGAAGTGGGGTCACTGGGTCAAATAGCAGTTTCATATTTAATTTTTTGAGGAAACTCCATACTGTTTTTCCATAATGGCTGCACCATTCTGCATTCCCAACAGCATTGTACCAGGGTTCCCTTTCCCCACATTCTCATTTGTTGATTTGTTGATGGTAGACATTCTGACAGGTATGCAATGACACCTCATTGTCATTTTAATATGAATCTCTTGGATAATCAGTGACTTTGAGCATTTTTCCTATCTCTTGGTCATCTGCATGTCCCCTTTAAATGAATTAAGTTTTATTTCTCCATGAAAAGGGGTCAACTTGTTTAAACACTTCAATTATGTCAGGAGCTTATTCTTTAAGAAAAAAATAATTGCCTAATATTTCTATTGAGGACACATTTGTGTTAGGCACTTTATTTTAGCTCCCATTTAATGTTCTTCTGTGTAGAAAAAAATAGTAATTTTTAAACAAAAGAACATGGGAAATTTAGAGATAATGCAGCTGTTCTGTATGTCTATGCTTTTTTAAAAGCAACAAGAGGCTCATAAACAATGGAAATAACTGAGAATTAAATCTCACATTTCAAATACTACATATCACATTTTTTTTTATCATAGCACCTTTTTAAAAGTCATGTTATTTTTCTTTTAAAATTATTTAACCCAGGAGTTCCTACTTAAGAAAAAATATATTCCTAATATAAACAATCCCATCTTGCAACTACATAGTGTAAAAAATAATTTTCTTGATATTCCCTGTTTTATTCTCTTATAAGTGACTATTTGGTGTTGTTAACTTATGCAGTTTCTGTCTTTATTAAAGTCCTAAAGTACATGCCTACTATCTTTATTATTGTGAACACCATAGATTTTAGACTTCTTGTTTAGAAAGAAAAAAAGAAGTAAAAAAATATAGCGTTAAAAATGGAAATTAATCGGAGCTCTCTAATTAGAGCAGATTAAGTGTTCTAAAATACAGGATGGGGAAAATAGGTTTATAGTTGTGAGTACTCCAAACCAGAGTTTATTCTTATGTTATTATTTATCATTGTATTATTTTCCATATGAACAACTGTAAATCTACTTTTGTCTCATGCTATATATGTTCTGGTTATATATATATATTTAGAGGTTTAACTACTAAGCCCAACTTGCTTTCTGGGACTCGTGTACCAAGAACTTAACTTTGATGACATTTGTTTTATTTTGTTAATCCTCACAGGAATTCCTCTCCCACCCCCCATTGTTTTTCAGAGAGGAAGGAAGGGAGGGGAGAAAGCAAGAGAGAAAAACATAGATTGGTTGCCTCCCACAGGCATCCCAATTTGGGGGGGGGGGGGGGAAAGCACATCCCAGGTATCTACCCTTGACTGGGAATCAAACCCTCTACCCTTGGTGCAGAGACCAATGCTCTAACAACTGAATAGCACTGGCCAGAGCCCAAATACTTTGCTTTTGATACTGCTTATGGCCCCAAGTTTTTATACTCTGATTTCTCTCAAGCATTGAATTATCTATAACGATGGGGGGAAAAATAAATTATTAGATTATCCTGATACTTCTCTTTACTGATCACATCTAGTCACATCTCTAGTAACAGTTCACAGATGAAAGTTTTAATAAATAAAACAGTGTAGTAAAGGCAGGTATCCTACACCACAATGCTGACCTCTTTCTGAGAGGCATGTGGTCAAGTTAACAATTAGCTTCTCTAATAAGGCTTCATGGAGGATCTGGTCAATTACAAGATGCCACCCCCAAATAGGCATTATCAAGTTGAAATTCTTTTTTGTTGAATTTATTGGGGTGACATGAATCCGTGCAGGTTTCAAATGTACAATCCTATGAAACATCATCTGAATACTGCATCAGGCCCTCACCACCCAAAGTCAAGCCGTTTTTCATCCCTGTTTGTCCTCCCTTTGTGATTTTAGGAGAATATAAAGGGTTCATATTAAACAAGATTGTTAAGAAGCTCAACTTAACTCATGATACTATGGAGGTTCTAAGATTCCAATTTGTATATTTTCTTAAACAGAGCAAATTATTACAACTTAATTAAAGAAGAAAATGAAAAATATGTCTCTGATATTTACCAGTTCCTTCAAATCATTTCCTCTTCCTCTTACCTCTTCAATTCATATGTATCTTAAGCATCTGTGCATGGCCCTCCTCTTTGCCTGTGGCCCCTGGGAGGGTACTATTGTTTATGTTCCCATTCAGCTTCATCTCTGACCAGAGCAGTCCTGGTTCCACATGGTTGGTCTTCTTTAGATCCATATTTCTAAATGTTTATTGGATATTGATCAAACTGAATCTATTATCTGCTCTCCATATTGTGCCACTAATTTATTCTTTGAAACCAATTATAATAGTAATTACACATTAACCAGCTACTGTTATAAGCACTTTACATGTATTCATTGAATTCTTACCACCAACAGTGAAGAATACATTTTACTTCTTGACACGCAGAAATGGAAACAGCAACTTAAGGAAGGTTAAGACTAAGCTACTCACAGCAGACACTGCTAATGATAGACAGAACTGGTACTTCAACTCAAGTGGCTCTGCCTGGCATTGGACCAAAGGAGGCTGTTCGAAATCACCTTCCTCTTCCATATTTAAAACCTCAGGCTTATCTTTGGTGTTATCATCTCCTTTGTTTCGTGCAATTAATGTATTTTGCTGGTCTAAAGATAAGTAAAAGATACAATTGTTTAGCCTCCTGGGAATAATAGTATGACCATATTTATATATTCTTTATTTTTACAAATGTCCACATCACCTTGTATAGTCCTGAGAATTAGGTGCAAAATTAGATATGTTTGTTGGGTTAATGAAAGTCATTTGAAGTCTTGCTCAAAATTTATTTCCTACCTCTATCCCTTTCATGCATTCACTGCACCTTTCAGAGCTTAGACCTTTCAACACTAACCACCTCCGCCCCCCCCCCCTCCCCCCCCCCAAGATCCAGTTGGTCACAACACAGTGCTCCAAGAGCAAACATTCAAACTGTGAAACCCCACTCACTGCTGGTGGAATAAACATCTTTAACCCATTCTTCGGTGCCTCTAAAAATAACATTTCATTTTACTAATGGTTTTAAGGCAAGCTAGAATCAAAATTCTGTCTTCTATACTCAAGATCCATTCCTATCTAATGCTTTTCCCCATCAGACAATTACTTTCTCGGCCTTATAAAATTTTACTGAACCATCTGAGTTCAGCTCTTCCGTAAGATTTTCTGGTTTATCCAGGAGAAGTAAATGAATGTACATAATGCATTGCACACCTCTCCTGAACATTTGTCATTTTCATACTAGTGATTATAGTCTGCCTTACTATGTTTTTGAATCATGGTCAGTTTCTGTCTCATATTTGATTGTTCCACAGAGTTTAGTGAGTTACAACAAACATTTATTGAGTGAATAAATGAGTTAGCATCACTCTAATGCCAAATTCCCAGAATTAAGATAACAAACCTGATGGACTCATAGAAAGATAGATGGTTAAGATTGAATGGATGATTTTTCTGTAGACTAGATCATTCAAATGGGTCTAAATGTTTATCAAATTCTTGACTCTCTTGTCGAAACCAGTTTGGCTCAGTGGTAGAGCATCAGTCTGCAGACTGAAAGGTCCTAGGTTCGATTCCGGTCAAGGGCATGTACTTTGGTTGCTGGCACATCTCCGGTGGGGGTGTGCAAGAGGCAGCTGGTTTATGTTTCTCTCTCATCGACGTTTCTAGCTCCTATCTCTCTCCCTTCCTCTCTGTAAAAAAATCAATAAAATATATTTTTAAAAAAATTCTGACTCCCTGAAGAAAATAAACTTTTAAAAAGAAGTGTATTATTAAATACAATGGCATATATTATTCACTCAACAAAGAGTTAATGGGTCCTACTGTACACGATAGGGACTCTGCTGAGTATTTCCTTATCATGGCTATGCTTATTTGTAAATATATCTTACCGAGCAGAACATTTTTGCATGTTTCAGACACAAAGGAGTAATAAACTGTGTGGTAGGTAAGCTGCCACCTAACAGCTCTATCAAAGCAATATATTTAATTCCCAATGTTAAAAATGCAAACAAACCTTTAACTTCCAAGATCGATTACACTTATAGAAGGAGACTTGCTGGGAACAGCATTCTGTTTTGTCAAGGACTCCTTATCATCAAAGAAGAATAAACACTCTAATTATTTTTTAACTTTTTTGTTTGTTTTCTAATTGGATCATTTATTACTCTCTAGAATTCAAATCAACATCAGATTTATAGTTGGAGGAAACTGAAATATTGATTTGGTTATGGAAATGTCAAGCTTGGCAGGTAAGCTGTCTTACTGCCAGAGAATGCTTTTGCTTTAGAAAACCTGTTTAAAATGGCTGATAAAATGCAATGAGCAAGCTGCTTGTGTCTGCATCAGGCGTGGAGGGAAGATTTTAGAATTGAAAGAGTCTCCTTAGCATCTCTGTGATGCTGAATTCCTGGAATTGAGGTGGCAAACTTAAACCACAACATTAAAGAATAGAAATCCTAGTTTTAAAAGGTCTGATGTTAATTTTATGTTTCTACAGCCCCGTGCTACTCTTAAATTGAGGTAGAGGGGACACTGAATCGTAGAGGGTGTTATTCCGGGGTAGAGAGTTGGTCCCTGTAGTTAGAATCAGATTCTACATGGTGCTGCAATTTCTGGCCCAATAAACAGAACACGTATGTCTTATTTCACATATTTTAGTTTAATAGTTTTTAAGTTGAGAGTAGCAGATTTCTATCCCTTATTGTTGTAGTGAGAAGAATGACTATATTTTCTGAAAGCATTTTGATCCTTTTAAAAATACACAATTTTCTCAGAGAAATTATTACACAAAGCTCATATATATGTGTTTCTTTACAGGAAAAAAATTGGGGCTGAATTTTAAAAATGGAGGGAAAAACAAGAAAAGGCAATGATATAGAAAGAAAGAATGCTGAATACCAAATAGTGGTAAACTTAGAGGAGTATTTTGATAATGTCAGAAGTTATTTTTTCTACTCTATCACTTTAAGTAAATATTTTATGCAGACCTCTTTCTATTCTTTAAAAAATGTTCATCAGGTACTCTTATAATTGTCAGTAAGTTCTTTCTTATCCTGGGTGGATGAGCATGAATTATTGGAAACCAGAAGAAAAGGGTTCTATCCAGCCATCCTCCATCTTTCTATTATATTTGTACTAGAGGCCCAGTGCACAACATTCATGCACCCAGGAATGGGAGATTCCCTCAGCCCGGCCTGTGCCTGTTAGCAGTCCAGGAGCTCTCAAGGGAAGTCTGACTGACAGCTTAGTCCCACTCTGTGTGTGGGGCCTAAGTCACAGTCGGATATCCTTAATGCTGCTGTGGAGGTGGGAGGGGTTCCCACCACCACCTCTGTGCTCTCCAGCCTTCAACCTGCCTTGCGGCTGAGCAGCTCTCCCCCTGTGGGAGTGCACTGACCACCAGGGGGCAGCTCCTGCGTTGAGTGTCTACACTCTGGTCGTCAGTGTGTGTCATGGAGATAGGTCATTCAGCCGTTCGGTTGATTTGCATATTACCCTTTAATTATATAGGATGAGGGAACAGAAACTTATTGTGCTCACACATTTGTGCATTAAGGGAAGAAGATAGGACATCCTGAAAAAATAGCTGCCTCTCCAGCCCCTCCCTAGAGCTATTCCTTTTATCTTCTCCATCACATACATGGTCAGGATGGAAAACAAACTAAATTAAGCTGAGTTGGTGAGAGTGAGTTCTGTGCTATTGACAGAAATAGAAGGTAATCAATTTCAGAGTGGCATGTTGCAAATTTTGTCTCAATTTCAATGGAGAGAGTCATAAGAAATCAATTGTGATAGGAGCTGTTATTTTTCTCCTATCCCAAGACAAGGATTTGCAAATAAATGTTTTAAATTAAAGTAGTTTATCAACATTCTTTTTTAAGTGCTGGGA
This sequence comes from Pipistrellus kuhlii, assembly GCF_014108245.1. Lineage (NCBI taxonomy): Eukaryota > Metazoa > Chordata > Mammalia > Chiroptera > Vespertilionidae > Pipistrellus > Pipistrellus kuhlii. The sequence goes on along the minus strand of NW_023425404.1, from coordinate 120,351,096 downwards.
GCTGAGTACTTTAGCAAGCTCTTCTAAATAAGCTCTACAGGCCATCTCCCTCACACACCTCAATCTGATGATTCAAAAAAGAAACCTTTTAATCTCAGCCCACTGATCAGCTAAGATATTTTAATGTTTTATCTGTGAGTAAAAATAATACATTTCTCAAAGAGTACCTTTTAGTTTTTGGTTGCCAAGACTTTAGAATTAGCACTGGAAAAATTAGCCCTAGGCTTCTGTTTCTGCCCACAGTTTTTGAGTTAAGAATCATGTCTTTTGTGCTTAATAAAACAACCTTCATTTCTCTTCAAGAGGACTCAAGATATCACCTCTCCAGGCCCTTGGCAATGTAGTGTAAGTACCATATGCAGTCCTTTTAAACTCTAGCAAATGCTTCTCCTCTGGGATTAAAACTTTAAAAATTCTAATTTTTAATGTGCTTTCCACTCCAAAATAATACTTTTACAAAACTAAAATGGTAGTTGACTTTTCGCCTTCTTTTGAGGAATTCTTCCAAACATTTGAAACATGCTCATTAAGAGAAATCAGAAATCAAAATGCCATACAATGTTAAAATGCATGCAGTTTATTCTGAAGAGATGCATGTAGTAGTAGGGTCTTGATACAAATATTTGGTGGTATGGTTGCACAAATATCATTCTAATAAAGTAAGTAAGTTTGTGGGTCAAAGACCTTAATTTGGCTGTCTGAGAGTCAGGGATACCAATGAGGCATTTTGTTTTCTACCTAATATTTATAAATATCAGATGAGGTATAATTCTAAAGATAGAGGCTCAATTGTTAATTTTTTTACTCAAAGGATTGATGGGTATAGTTAAAACCTGCTACTGATAAAAGAGAACATCAAGCGAGTTCTTCTTAAATGATCATGTTTGGTTTAGATTATCAGAAACAGAAGAAACTGCTTTGAGAATTTGTATGCTCTGAGGTCATATAGGTGAATTTCTATATGCATGGCAGAATGTGATATAAATACATAAAGTTCCTTATTATTCTAAGAAAATATCATTTCCATTTGATTTTCATTAAGTACTCAGGAAAGGAAAACAGGGGTTTCAAAAGAAGTGAAACTACTTTTTAAATGATTAGGGGGACTTTAGGCAGTGTTCGGCAACCAGGGCGATTACTACTTAGAGTGAATTGATAAATACTTCGGATAAAATTAAATAAGTGAACATTTTAATATTTTAAAATGAAAACATTTCTATAAAAACAATCATCTACTCTCCTTAGGATACTTCTAAAACGTTAATTACACAGAAAAATATGTCTTTGGGTTTTATAAGGTAGCCAGTTGTATATAAATGTTGATTAAGTTCTTCCCAGAACATGATTTTTCTTAATTAAAACCACAGCACAGTGATTCATTGAGGGGAAATAAAAGCAGAGCCCAAGGGTCAACAGAATGACATAGTGGAAAGTATTAACTGTTGTCCCCTTGCATTTTCAAAGTTTTGAGGCAACCATTTCCTGGTTTAGTTCTGCCCACAGATCTCCCATAGAAATTCAGAAGAACTAATGAACCCTGTTAGTGTATCAAAAAGAGGCTATGTCCCCAGAGAGTGGCTCAGTTGAATGGTTTGACTTCTCTCATCTCCCCCTTCAAAATGCTTAACTTGCTGGCCAAAGTTAAATCACCTCATTTTTGTTATGGGAACAAATCTTAAAAATAGATTCATCTTCAGCTGATAACAGTAAATAATGGAAAAACTGTTGTCGTGGTGAGAAAATAGTTCAAATAAATAAGCATTAAGACAGTTTTTAGGGCTATAAGTAGCAATAGTTTCACTTGCATAAAAGTGTTGTATGCCTGAACCTTAAGTATGAAAAATGTTCTTTCGTAAGCAAATCAGTAATTCAAAGGTGAGAGATTACTATATAACTGAAGGTGAGAAAAAATAAATTTAACTCTTCAAAGTTATTTGGTAAGCTTAAATTGTTTCTGGTTAAACCTTTAATATTTAGCTAGAAAAATCCCATATTTAAACTATGCAGACAGAACTGGATGTGGCGTGACTCACACTCTGAATGATCATACAGCCCCCAGGTTCTGAAAAGAGCTCCTTTACATGGGAAAATAGCAAACTGTTTTTCCTGCAGGGTGCTGTTGCATCTTTTAAATAAAACCTAGAGATGGCACCAGGATATAACCTCAATTTTAAAGAAGTACTTTCTATCCTGCCAACATAATTATTTAAAAAAATACATTATTTAAATACTTGTGTGAATGGTCAGATGTATCATGTAAAAACCTACTTTACAAATGATAGCTAAACTTCTCTTGATACAAAAAAAAAAAGAAAAGAAAAGAAAAAAGAAAAAGATAGTCAGGCCAGATGCGTTGCTTGTTTCTTCATTTATTTTATACTTTTAAAAATAACATTTAAAATGACATTTTAAAATAAATAATTATTTACCTAAAGAAAGGAATATAAAGATTAAATCTGAGGAATAAAATGGGATAACAATATTGAAAAAAATGAAACATGAGTGCAAATATAAAAAACTTTATGTTTAAGATGTGCAGTTCATGTAAAAATTATCAACTAATATGACATAATATATATAATCATATTTAACAATTATATTTAAAGAAAGTAAATTAAATTATATTAAATTTAGAGAAATCAGATTCACACATTGCCCTTTTAAGTTACAAAACAAGGAAGATAGGGTAAAGTTTAAACATTTTGAATCTAGTATGTAATACAGTATCATACTTTTGATAGGGTATGTCAAGTTTATAAAGTCTAATGTTACTTCTTTTATTGGTTACTTCTTTTAATTATATTTATCTATTTGCTTGGCCTTATAAGTTACCAAGCCAATGACTATCTTCTGGAGCTAAAACATACAGAAGTCCTACTTCAATGTGAAAAGATTAATTAAAAAAGATGTAACTCAAAAGATCAACCAAAATGCATTGGAATAGTAAGAGTGGAAGTCTAAGAGAAACATAAAAACAATGGATATTGGGAAATAAATTGAAAAAGACATCAATAACCTATTTCTCATAAATTTGGTGTAAATATGTAGTAAAATTTTAGAGTGCTCATATTTTAACAAACTAGTGCATTTTTCTCTGTGGGCCGTGCTGTAAACAAAATGCACAAAGATAATTTTCTAAAAAATATAGAATGTTTTTAAACTGATATTCTTGCCACAGAGGTTGGAATAATTCCTGTGCGATTACTAATTTATTTGAAAGTACTGAAATTCCAAGTAGAACTGTTATTAAGGCTAAGAAAGGAAAACTAGGCAAGAGTGAAAAACACTAAGGCTCACCATCATATTAGTTTACTGGCCAAGCCTAAGTGGAAACTGCTAAATCCATTTAGAGCGCTGACTGAAAAGTTTTAAATGTAGTGAACACTCTGGATTTTATCTGTCATCACAAATTCCTCAGGTTACAAAGTCAGTTGTTTAATTGTGTAGCATTCCCTTGATATAAAATCATGCCACATTAGACTTCTAGGTTTTGAAAAGATTATTGAGACCACCTGAAATTGCTATATTTATAAGTGATCAAATCAGCTCCTGAAAATATCTAGTGATGTTTTAAGTCACATATGTGAGGATGGCTAAAATATAAAAACATGTACCCTAATCAGTTTGGCTCAGTGGATAGAGTGTCGACCTGAGGACTGAAGGTTCCCATGTTTGATTTCGGTCATGGGCATGTACCTTGGTTGTGCAGTAAGGAGTGTGCAGGAGGCAGCTGATTGATATTTTTCTCTCATTGATGTTTCTAACTTTCTATTCATCTCCCTTCCTCTCTGTAATAAACCAATAAAATATAATTTTAAAATAAAATATGAAAATATGTGGTAAATGTTGGAAGAAAAATAGACATACTGCTTTATTTTCTTTAGTCATCCATTTTTCTCTTCCTCTATCTCTCTCTTCTCACCTTTCTTCCTTTCAGAGGATTATTAGAATATATATTGTGTTGCTTCCAAATCCTTGAAGAATAAAACAGATTTATGCTGCTTAGCAGCAGTTTAAAATTAATAGGTGATTTTTTACTATATATCATTCTCTTAAATATTCTCTTATTTATGAGATGTATTCTCTTAAAAATAATATATCTTTTAATGGGGGTAGGGAAAGGTTTGCAAATGAAATTTGATTGCCAGAATCTACTTTTCTCCTAAGAAAATAATGTGCTAAAACACTTAAAAATGAAATTATAGTTGTTAAAAGGAGATTAAAAATAGAGACTACTATTGACCTGTGAAGGCAGACTTCTCCCTAAATAATGATATAATTATGAAAACCTCAAGTAAATGAAATCAAATGGTTTTTAAGAAACATGATCAAAACTACCATTTATCCAAATAATTTATGCAACAACAGTGAAGATATCATGGGATAGAAATGAATGAAATAGGAAGGGAGTTGACTGAAAGTCTACTATCTTATCTGTCAAATACTAAAATCTGTTTTAGAAAAAATCCATCCTCAGTACCAGTTTCTTTGTGTGTTTCTTTTTTCTTTTGTCATTCTAAATCATTCAGGGGATCAATGTTTATTTGAGATTTGAGGCTACTTACAAACTAGATGACTTCTAATATTGTATTATTTTACACACACACACAAAACAAAAACATAAAACAAGAAAAACAACACTCTTGATATATTTGTGTAAGAGTTCAGTTATTTGAACTTAAACTTATTTTAACATACTCAGCTTACCTAAAGGTACTCTGAGATATTTTAAAACTAGTTTTATAACTCATAACCACACCACAAACGAATGAGAAACCTTCACTTATGGTCCAGGATTTCTCATTCATTTACCACTTTAGAGTGCTTTGATCCTGTGGTTATTTAGTTCCATACCTTGAATTCTATGGACTTTCCATAGCCTCTTGCTACAGTCTATCATTATGCTGCATAAAAATTCCCTTATTATCATTTAAGCTCTTAAATGACTTGCATTTAATATGTTCTTCAGAAGTAATTTTATTTTAATTGAATAAATATATTAATTTATTAATTCAAATAATATTAAATTTAGTATCACTACAAACATTTCAGTTTCATAAAATGTCAAAGCTTAAATGAATGTTCCTGGGCTTGATTCTTGCCTATAACATTTGAACAATAGGATATTAGAACTTCTTCCAGATTTTATTTTATGAAAATGTAATTTTAGAATGTCGCTGTTTTTTGTTTTTTGGGTTTTTTTAAGCTGAAAACTATCAGATTAATAATTGGGACTGTAACTATTTATAGGTCTACAGTTAATATAAGGTCTTTCCTATAGCACTGGGAATTAAGTCTAGCCTAGTAGGTTTTCTAAATGTCATTAAAGTCACCAGAAATATTCTGATCATTGTAATTATCAATATGCACATATTAATCTTCTATGTATTGACAAATATGCCCCTGTGCAAGAATGTAGAGCAAGATGGGTTAATTCAAATGGGATAAACTAACCAGAAACTAGATGTGCTTCAATACCAAAACAGCACTGATTTCAAAAAGGAAAAAGAAAGTAATTGAATAGTCAACTTCTGTACTTCTGTGTCTCATTTAAAACAAAATAAAGCTGAGAACTAAGGCAGAGGTACTTGATCATACAGCTGCATAGCAGGAAGTGGAAACATGGTTGAGATTGTGTGTGTCTTTCACCTCTCACTTTGAGGGCTGAGTAGTGAAATGCCACATTTTTTTTTTCTTTTAAAGTTCCCTTTCAGGGTACTAGAACAGACTGGAAAAAAAAAAAGTTAAAAAACCAAGGGGCATCCAGGTATAGGTTCATCGTTGTATTAAAAAAAAAAAAAGTAAAATGGATAAAATTCATGATTCTGACAAAAACAATACTTAATAATTTTAAAGTCTGGTGTGAAATGAACTATACTTCCACACACACTGCACACACACACACACACACACACACACAAAAAACCTCCTATTTAAAATGGAGATAATGAGGTCTTTTTTTCTAAAATTCTGATTATTGAAGATCCACATTCTTTAATGTTTCCTTCCAAAATTCATATATAAAATCAAGGAATAACAGCCTTTTGCTTTGGAATATTACATAAATTCCTTGAGAACATAAATTATGGTTATTTAGTTTAGACTGTTTTCTATTTTTAAAGCATGATGTATCCTTTGGAGGACCTGAGCCTACTTTCTAAGTATCTTAAAGTGATTCTCAATCCTGGGAATGGGGTCAAAGAGGAAGGTGCTGTGGGATGGTCATCACTGGGCAATGAAGAGTCTCACATTCAAACACCAAGCTCCTTCTTACCTTGTCCCCACTGAGGCATTAATATTAACTCTAGATCCCTGGTCTGTGTGGTTGGGTGTCGTCCTGTGCACTGGAGGGTTGGAGGTTAGATCCCTGGTCAGGGCACATGCACAGGTTGTTAGTAGAAAATGTGCAGACAAGCAGCCAATTGATATTCAGCTCTCACGTCTACGTTTCTCTCCCTTCCCTCTCTCTCTAAAAATTAGTAAACTATTAAAAAACATATTGATCCTACATTCACATAAGTTGGTTACAGATCTTTTTCTCTATAGGAAACTGGAAATGATATCCAGCATTTTTATGGAAACAGGAAGATTGCATCATTTGATTAGGTCATGCAGATGTCTCTTCAGCACTTTTCTATAGACTACTAGTTGTTTTTAATGCTAATAGAGGAAGATTTTTCATTAAAGAAATAATCTCATAAATTTTTTCTTTATTGATTAAGATATTACATATGTGTCCTTATCCCCCACACCCCTTACCCCTCCATTCATGTCCTCACCCCCCTGGTGTCTGTGTCCATTGAATAGGCTTATATGCATATACTAGAAGCCTGGTGCATGAAATTTGTGTACGGGATGTGTGTTTTTGTGTGTCCCTCAGCCCAGCCTGCACCCTCTCCAATCTGAGACCCTTCAAGGGATGTTCGATTGCCAGTTTAAATGGGCAATCGGACACCCCTCTCACAACCCAAGACTGCTGGCTCCTAACTGCTTGCCTGCCTGCCTTCCTGATTGCCCCTAACTGCTTCTGCCTGCCAGCCTGATCATCCCCTACTACTTCCCTGCTAGCCTGATTGATGCCTATCTGCTTCCCTGCCAGCCTGATTGCCCTTAATTGCCCACCCCTACAGGCCCAGTGGTCCCCAACTTCCCTCCTCTGCCAGCCTGGTCACTCCCAACTGCTCTCCCCTCCTGCATTGATCACCCCCAACTCCCTCCCTTGCAGGCCTGGTCCCTTCCAACTGCCCTCCCTTGCTGGCCATCTTGTGTCCACATGGGGGCAGGATCTTTGATCACATTGAGGCAGCTATCTTTATCTTGTGTGTTGGAGTGACAGTCAATTTGCATATTACTCTTTTATTAGATAGGATACAAGTCTTTTGGTTGATCTTTCCCCTTTACTCCTACCCTCCCCTACCTTTCCTCTGAGGTTTGACAGTTTGATCAATGTTTCTCTGTCTCTGGATCTGTTTTTGTTCATCAAAAGGAAATATTCTTAAGTAAAATGTACATGAACACCTGTGTTTCTCTTATTCTCTAACATCTTGATAATAGTATAGGAGCCTTATATTCAGAAAGCATATCATGCTACCTTTTAATATTAACATATAAAATGTTTAATAAAGATGGGAACTAGTAATATGTATTTCAGTTGGTAGTAAGCAGCGATCACATTTAATTGTCTGAATCTCAGAAAGCTCACAGGATCTCAGAATTCGATAGTTAATCTCAGAAATCTCACAGGATCTCAGAATTCGATAGCTTTGATTTTGGTCTACATATTGGAGATGCTGTCCTTGCCTCCTTGCTTCCAGGAATCCACTTTCCAACACACACACACACATACACACACACACAGAAAAGTAATGTTGGTGAGACCAGAGATGTATCTTTCATCAAAAGAAAAGATTATTTAATGGAAAATGTGTTCAGTGTCTCTCAGCTAAGTAGGCTGCCAAAAATACCTGAAGTGCTTTTCTGAGTAGTTGTGTGTAGAGCAAACTCACATACAGCAAAGAATCTACAGGTCTTACCATAACATCTTCATAGTTAATTGCATGTAGAACTTGTGGGTGGCCTCCACATGTGTGGGGCTTCAGTGATTCATACATATATGGCTGGTTGAATACAGACTCGGTAGCCATATAGGCAAAAGAACATTAGTCTCCCAGACCTGACACAGCACTAAGCAAAACAAGACAAGGGAAGGGTGAGAGGTTGCTTTAGTCAGGAAGGAGGTTAGGTGAACTTAAAAGACAAGGATGGAGACAAACACATTTGTTTGTTTCATTATGTTCCTGGTAGAGCAAGTAATAGTTAACAATAAGAGCTTACACTGATATAGCATTTGACAGATGCCAGGCACTATTCCAAGTACTTTCATAAATGCTAACGTTAGTAATCAGTACTAATATTACCCCTATTTCACATATAAAGAAACTGGAATAGAGAGAGCTGAAGTAACTGCAATTTAAGTAACTGAAACCCAGAGTGAGGCCTTGGGTTCCCAGGCTCACACAGCCAGCATGAGTGAGAAGCTAGATGCGAATCCAGAAAGCCCTACTCCCAACTTTGTTCTAGGCCACGGCAAAATACTGTCTTTCAAAAAGGCACAGTGGAGAGCTACCTGTTTGCCCATTAAAATTCTAATTTTATACTAAGAGACTTTACTGTCTTCAATGAAACACAGAAAAGGTCTGTTTCTCCACCAATTCTCAGATCTTTCAAATTCCTTTTTTCCACCCCCCATAAAGTAGCCACAATCATTCACATAGTTATTTTGCAAAGCAAAAGGATTAAAAAAGCTTTTATGATTAAAATAATGTGTTAACTGGAGGAAATTTTGAGAGTGTAAAGGCAGAATTGAGTGGGAGTGGGAAATATTATATTTTCCCCTGTAGAACTTTTACCATTAATTAGTTTATGGTCATAATAAATAAAAAATATTTGCAGGGTTGTTTTGTTTGTTTGTTTAACATTAAAAGTAAAGTAATTTCCCCTAACTCCAGAACTTTCTCCAATGTCCCCATTCACAGTGAATCTGTCATACTGATTTATTCATTAACAATTTGGTGCTTTGTTAGTGAATGTTCTCTAAGGTGGAAATGTAGCTAGAAATGAGACATAGTTTCTGTTTTCATGGAGTTGAACTTCTAGTGAACTTGACTGGTAGTAAACATTTCACTAAATATAATCTAATTGTTTGATAATAGGTGTCTCAGATCTGATTAATGTTAGCAGGTTTAACTTTTAATACATTTATTTTTTCTCTGAATAAAGGGGCTGGAATAAAATGATTCAGTTTACTATGGTAGTGGTGGGCAATAATATTGAAGGATAGTTATAGGGGATTTTTAAAACTTTTTTCACTAGTAGGGAATGCTTCCCAATTTTAAATAAACTGTAGCATCAACAACAAATTTACAGATTATTCAAACGTTTCTACTGACTTACCTGTGGCATTTAGGATACAAGTTTTTTTATCTTCAAACTGGTTAAGAGTGAATGGAAACTCATTTTAAGACACATTTATGTGTCATTTAATGCAGTTACACTTTTCACTTTTAATGTTCCACATTACCAACGTATTTTGATTCTGGGATGTATTCTTTTCGATACATCATCTAAATCTTGTTTAAACTCCTAGCACTGTACCCTAAACATATTAAATATTTTTATTAGAACAGATTAAATTGAATTGCATTGACTAATAGAAATAAATTCTAAGAGAGAATTTTTAAAAGGTTGAAATAGCAAGAAGAGTTTTGTTACCATTTAATGAAGAGCCACTTTTTGTTTTTAATTATTTCAGAAATTCAATAAATGTAAAAATTTTTAATTCAATTGTGCATACATCTAGCCAACAAAGAGAAATATTTATTGCTTTGGATATCTACAATTATTTAATTACATACAACAGGAGAAAGGTACACATGGTTTATTTTTTAAATTTACTCAACTAAAAATATTGAAAAAATTAAGAAAGAAATTGTTATGCCAATAATCTTACTATCACAGTCTTTATAAAGAGTAGCTAACTGAATTACTCTGATCTGTAATTAATAGTCTATGTTAGTTACATATGATCCTATATAATAAAGACCTAATATGCAAATGGTCATCACTCCCTCTTGCCTTCATGCCAGGCTCAGGAGACTTGAGGCCATGCCCCCCACCCAGTGCCAGGCCAGGAGACCTCAGGCTGTGCCACCCTAACCACCAGGGCTTGACAGGAGTGGGGCCAGCTGGGTCTGAATATCACATGATTTTGAGACACATGTAGGTGGACAGAGACTTGACTCTGGGTCCTGTGGCATGCCCAAGACTCTGACAGGAGGAAGATTTTCATATACATTTTACTAATTTTCTTTCATCTCCGACACTTCTATTATAGAGAAAGGGCAAATAGCAATATTAAAATATTTCCTCTAATTAATTCCCTTTTAATATGCATTAATTTTGTGCACCAGGTCACTAGCATGGTATAAGTAAGAGTTGGCCTCGTGTCTAAATGCTTTGCTCTTTCTGGTTTAACTTGCTGCCTCTCAAAAAAAGTTCCCTACTAGAAGGGCTGTATGCACCTCTATGTGAAATGAAATTTCCTGTTGATTTCTCTGAGTCAGTTTGCATTTTCACCTTTAGTTTTAATTGTAGATTTTAAGATTTTGTGAAGAATGTCTAGCATTAGAGACCAAGTGGATGTGAGAGTTCAGAACAAGAGGCTCTTCCTAGGTCTTTGCCATGTTACCACCTGGGTGGGCTAGTGCAGCCCAGTCATGGTCAACCTCTGGCACTGTGAAGTGAGGGAAAGCAAGAAACCTGGAGAAATAAGAACATAGTCTCAGGGGATGAGCTGTGTACACTTGTGAAAGGGGATATTCCAAGTTTTACCCAGATTATCAGGGCTTTTTTGACCAATATTCCCTTTTGGAACCAAGAAGTGGCAAGGACTGATGTACTTGTCATGCAATAAAGTCTACTTCCCATTTAAAAGTTGAAATGCAGAGTATTTATGTGTTTAATATACTCTCAGGATATTCTAATACTATAGATTGAACTGTTCAGTATGAAGAAAATTGTCAAATCATACATTTGATTAAGTAATATTCAGAGTGTATCACTGTGTTGCAAAAATATTTCACAATCTCTTTTATGTTGTGCTCTTAATGCATTTGCAATAGTTGTATAAACATCAGTAGTTATAGGGATTTTGTCAAAAGTGTCCACGTGTTACATTATCAAGTGATGTAGTTATAAGAATTTATGAAGAAACATGTTATTATAGCTAGTAAACGCTTTAAGCTTATTTAGCAATTGATATAATAGTCTCCTGGACATACTAGTTTAATGAGCATGACCTCAAGTATACTATAGATTTCATGACACACATTTACTTGTAATAACTTTCTTTCTGGAAAAACATGCCTTTACTATTCTAACTCTATTTTTCCAACAATGTAATATATACATTTAATTTTTATTTTCTCAAACTATAATACAGCAGATGAGGTCAGAAATATAGCACAAAATGGTTAGTTACATACATACATTGGTGGATAAATAGAATATATTAGATAGGTAGGAAAATAAAGAGCAAGAACATATTATTCATATGTAGGAACATAGAATCAAATTATCTAATGATATAAATAATATTTCTGTGGAATACAAATTAATGTTCTAATAAACCTGAATTTGCAAAAGTAATGTATATGCAATGTTATAAATAATATTGTTTGGTAGTTTGTTCATGGAAATAGGTGGTCCTGTGTAGAACATAAAGCATTTCGTTCCAAGTGGCAGCAACTATTGTATAATGTAGCTCCAGTTTAGCTGCTGCTCCAATAAGTTCATTGCATTATTATTAACTTCTCTTATTTACATTAATTTTAAGTGAAAAAAAACCTACTGAAATGCTTTAATTGGTTTCATATTTATTCATTATATTATAATGTACCACCTCTTATTTTGCACTCTCTATTCTCCTACATATTTTTATAAATAACCTCAATAAAAATAAAGATTTCATTTGATCCCAGGTGTGTAGGAAATTAACAAGCTCCAAGATTAATGACTATATAAAACTTGTATGTAATTTATAAAATCTAGAGATACTAAAGTGTTCCTCTCACATATTAAATAGAAGATTAAGACAAATATATACATGGTTGTGTCAGAAAACAAGACACTTGGCCGTTTAGTTAGAAAAGATTTCAAATGTTAAATATTTTGTAAAGCAAAACAAGTTTGTGAGAACTGAGCATTTTGTACTGTAATTTATGTAGCAGTTGATTTGTGAGCAGTTTTTCACTTTCTGGTTCCTTGAGGCCACTTTCCACTGGCCAAGGTTTCTCTGGGTGGTACTGAGCCTTTCTTTGAGTTCCTTTGAAATGTTTTGGTGTACAAATGACACACGGTGAAGTATAATAAAAATAAAACTAAAAATTATTTATTTTATTTTTATATCCCTAAAGAAGAAGGATGGAAAAGAGGAAAGGGGGACCCCTTTATCAAATGTGTACTTACTATAATTGTCTCTATTCTTTATCTGCTCTTTAGACAGTTGTTCCAATAAAAAAAAAAGTGTTTCTTAGATATGGTTACAGGTTTCTTGTAACAATTTCTTCCAAATTAATATTTTAAAATATTAATATCTTAATATTTTAAAATATTAATTTGGAACATGAATTAGTCCTTCAAAAATAGTAATTAGAATTTAAAATAATGCTTTATGATTGAGTCTATATATTTGTGATTCTTCAGATAGGTAACCAAAATAAAAGAAGTCCTTAAACTTCACTCCTGCATCCTTATGGACAAATACACTCACACTCATACATGTTTGATTCGAGTCTTTACAGAAAAGTCTAATAGAAGAATCCCATTAGAGGTAATACATAATCATCATGGGTCTTTCAGTAGGAAATTTCACCTACAGTTTTGTTTGTTTTTCATGCAACTGTAGAATTTGGTATTCTTGTTACAGTACTTAAATATATGTGTGAGATGCTTTTTCATTGGTGTGTTCATTTACTCACTAATTCTTAAACAATTTTATGAACTCCAGTCTATCCTAAGAATTATACTAAATCTTATAAATACAAAATTGAACTACATAAATCATTTTCACTTTTTCTTTAGTAGATTTTGAAACAAATTATTATAAATCAAGACAACAATAAATATATATTAAATGTTATAGGAACATAGAGTATATAGTATTGCAAACAAAGTTCCCTGGTGGGACACTGTACAATCTACTTGACTGTGAATAAAATATGGGCAGTGAGGAAAGGATGTGGTCATTAGAGGAAGATAAACTTGCCTTGAGGCCACATTAGGCAAAGTGCTTATACGCACTACTATTTGGGGAGTTTTTTTAGTTCTAGGTGATAATGAACCATTGTTATAATAATCCAAATTATTGATTTGAAGACCTCTGATCAGGAGTACCTTAATAGTAGATAATAGTGTTATCCCAATTTTAATAACTCTAATCAATGAGAAGTTCTTTATTATGAATCAAAGTCTTGCCCCTTCATAGGTTGTCCTCCTCAATGTATTTCAGGTAGTTCGCATGTTCCCCTGGACCTTATCTTCCTGAACTTGCTCAATTTTTTTATATGAGGAACTGTTTGGAGTCCACTCATTCATGAAAAGGTTCATCTTCCCCAGAAAAAGTCAAAAAGTGTGTGGTGAACACAATACTTAAGCATAATTTGACTGCTATAGAGAGTCTACACTTTAATGCTTTATTCAATCCAGGATAAAAATAACTTTTGAATCACAACACTGTTTTATTGTAGACTTGTATTGAGTTCATAATCAATTAGGATCCCTAAGTGCCTTTTTTTGTGCAATTTGCTATATATATATTTTTTTTCTTCAATCTTGAGACTAACATTTATTTGACCAATTATGTTTTCCATTGTTACAGCTTGTTTAGTCCATTTTATTCTCAGATCTTGTCAAACAAATTCCATTCTTATCAAATATATTTTCATTTTTGTGTTCTATCTATAAGCAAACCAACTTTTATTTGAAACTTCAAGGAATAGTTTATTTCTTCCTAAATATTGTATTTTAGACCTTTTAATTGAAGGGTTAATATATTTCTAAAGGAAAATATGTAATCTCATCTATAGAAATATCAGGCCTTATAGACATGGAAAGCTTTGGTGTTATAATGTTTCAATGTTTCTGGATGTTTGAGTTTGGTATAGAGCCTCAGTCATACTTTGCCCAAAGCAAATCTTAAATTTTAATTATTCTGAAAGAAATCCAGGCATATTTAATCCATGTATTTCATGATTCATTTACACTTCAATCACTGCATTGTTGTTTTTAAAGAATCATTTGATGTTCATAAGCCCTTTGAGTCTTTAAAATATGCTTACAAAACCCAACCTCCCCCCACACACACGCTATTTGAAAATAGATCATTATATTTTATCCAGGCTTAAAAAAAATGCCTATACTTGAGGTGTGTCTGTAACTTTTATGTTACCCTTGACTACATACACATTGTACTCAGAAATTATTTCAATATAAATCCTTTGTTTAAAAAACACATTAGGGATTAAATTTTTAAATGACTATTTCAGAGATTCATGGAGCAAACAAATCAGACAAAATATTGATTAGCTAAAAGTGTAGAAAAGTTTTATATGCCATGTATTTTTGTTCATAGAGAAACATTGCAAAAGCCTATCCTCAGTCTTATGTCTTCTTTCATAGTTAGAGCAAAATGTCCAACTGTCTGTTGTACTTCACTTGGATGCACAAATTCAATACTACCTACACATTTCCACCATCACCATCACCTCCAAAAATATCCTTTTCTTCTTTCTGGATTATAACCATGTAAATGCTATTAACCACTTGCCCACTTGAAAACTTGGCAGAAGTATGGAACTACTACTTCTCATTCTGGGAATCATCTGATTGTGGTTTTTATCTCTTAAATACTTCCATGACCTTCCCAGTTTTCTTTACCCCTACTACCATAACGTGAGTTCAGATTCTCATGTCTGAATTTACTTCATAGAATTCAACACACTAAATTTTATTGAAGAACACCAATAACTATCCTCTAACCCTTAGAGTGTCATCAAATAATAATAAAAATGCTATAAGACACTTGAGGTAAATTCTAGGTGAACAACCTTATTTTCTAGAAAAAACAAAGTTATAATAGAGCTATCATTAATTTTCTTTCCTTCCATTCTCCTCTTTCTGTGGATGAGAAATATTGTTATTTCATCAACTTTATCAAAAAATTGAAGGTGATGATCATTTAAATCATATTGTGTTTTGGGATCTTGCTTAAATATAATCTAGACAATTAAAGTATGAATAAATTCCAACAGATAAAATTGTGTAGCCTAATGTACAGTTTGGTAGTGGCCATTTCAGCTGAAAAAAAGTCCCTTTGGGGGAATTTTTGTTGTCTTAGCTACACTCTTCAAAAGATATAGAGCATACCACAAATGATAGCATTTGAGACTCCCAGGCTTTATGAATCAGTTAATTTTTTCCCACCCTGATAAGAAAGATAGGATATCCTAACATTTTGAAACACCAAGAAGAGGCGAAGACACTGAAAAGCGTAGAAAGGAAGGTTTAACAAAGAATCAAGGAGCATCTGTTTGAGGAGGAAAGAAGCTGAGCTGCAGAGAAAGGCCGACAAGTGACATGTACTTTAAAAACCTGAACTGAGCCAGAAGAGAAGTGCAAATTGATAATTATAAAATAGTCACAGGGATGTAAAGTATAGCATATGGAAATACTGTCAATAACAATAACTATGTATGGTGGCCAGCAGGTACCAGAAATATTTGGGGAACACTGGCATCACTGTCCCCATCCTGCTGCCCTGGGGATCCCCAATACAGATCACTGGGAAATCTATGGGGGAATCCCTGATGGCATCTTCACCTGAAGGGTTTAGTAGGGGCCCCTTGACTCACATGGGAATATCCCCAAGAGCTCCCCCCATCCCCACCACTAAGAGGGGTAAGAGGAAGGGTTTATTTTTCTGGTGTTCTAGCCTAGAACCTTGACCAAGTTGGCTCTTAACTTCAAATTCTATCTTCCAGAAGCCAAGTCCCCCAAAGGCAGTGGACTCTTCTGTTTTGAATCAGTTGCACCAGAGACATCACCCTATCTTAGGGGCAATGCTACCTCTTCTCCCACCCCCGGATTTGCCTAAAGTGTTGGAGAAAAAGACATGTTAGAGAGAGATTCCTACCCAATCCCTCTAGGAAACAAAAAGAGCAGTAGGTTGGGCTGACAGCTAAGAGACCTCTGCTCCTTGTAATATAGCCATTATTTACTTATGCAAACAAATTAACCTGTACATTACAAGTAAAATAGTATGAAATTAATTGATTTTAAAATACATGAAAATATGTAAACTGTAATTCCCTTATGTACACTTTTCAGTTTCGTTATAGACCTGAAGAAAATACATGCTTCCGATGCCTCTCGTCTCACTTCTAATTAAAGTGACATTAATATCATTCAAATCATAATAGTTTATAAATGAAATGAAGCATTGATAACAATTGCATAGGAAAAGGGATATAAACCAGTACTTTTCCCCCATACACTGGGATGTATAGTCACAGACACAGAAAAGTGACTTACTTGGGGAATGAGTAACGAGAAGAATTAAACATTTTGTTTGGGGACCAGTGGTTTTATCATAAGTGTAGAATCAACACTGTTTCCTAAACACATTTAACAAAATGTGCCATAGGAGCTCTAGCTGGTTTTGCTCAGTGGACAGAGCGTCGGCATGTGGACTTAAGGGTCCCAGAATCTGTTTTGGTAAAGGTAGCATGCTTCAGTTTCAGGCTCCCAGCCCTGGACCCTGGTCTGAGGGGCTTGGGAGAGGTAATAAATTGATGTGTCTCTCTCACATTGGTGTTTCTTTCTGTCTCTCCCTCTTTCTTCTACTCTCTCTAAGAATCAATGGGAAAAATATCCTTGGGAGAGGAGTTTTAAAAACTAGGAAGAAAAGAAAAAAAAAAGGTACCATGGGAGGTAGCATTTTTATTGTATTCTGGGGGAGAAAAAAAAATACTATTTTTGTAAATTGCACTTGCTTTTTTCTTTCAGTTATTTATTTTTATCTATATCCTTTACTGCTTCATTGTAAACACCTTGGATATATTTATCTATATCTTTTACTGTTTCATTGTAAACACATTGAATAGCTTTTTTTTTAGGTATGATCACACACTATTGCTAGATAAATTCCCAATCTCTTTCTCAAAATAATGAATCTGAATATTTTAAAGTGGGACCTAGTAACTTATTTTTTAAACAATAATCTTTAGCCATTCTTATGCCATGGACCTGAAAAATTATGTTGTATGGAAAAGTTTTTAAGCTTTGTTGTCAGGAACAACTTGATGTGAACTTCAGCTCTGCCTTGTCCTGGCTGCTTCATCTTGGGCAAACTAACCAGTTTGAGCCTCAGGTAATATATCTGTGAGACTGCCATGAAACTCTTTATGCTCTCCGCAGGGATGACATATGTCTGTAAATGAAACTCAGACACAGGGCAGGTGATCAGTGAATATTACTCCTCTGCCCCTCAACTCCTTTTGTTTCCTTGAGAACACGGGGAGCAGCTCATTCGATTTTCACTTCTATTTCTTCCCCTCAACCATTTCCAGCCCAGCACCCACACTTACCTTAGTGCTACCAAAATATTTTGCACAGAATAGGTGCTCAGGAAAGAGTAGTTTTGGGAGAAAGAGATGATTTTTGAGGTCTGGGGGTAAGATTCTTATTGTTCTTAGTTAACTGTAACATCTCTGTACAGTTGAATATAGTCAATTCTTATTATTTGTGGTAGGTATGTTCTTTACAGTCTTCAGGACCACTCAACCAGAGAATACTAAACAACTGCTCTGAGGGGAAATACAGACTTTAGTTCCTGTGAATCACTTAGTCACAATATTTTCATCAACCTATTAATATGTAACCTAGTTTTATGAGTATTTCTGTTTAAAGACACTTCATTTAATATACAATGTTGATTTATTAAAATTGAAGTGCCATACAACAATACTATAACTCATACTTGAAGGAAGCTTATCTAATATGCATTTTCTCTGTAAGACACATTACAGACTTCCTGCATTTAGGAACATTAGCCATCACTTCAGCATTGTGCAGGGGTCCATTTTAACTAGTGAAATCACCAAGGAAAACGACAAAAATGCAATAAATGTAGCACTCAATAACCTGTTTACTGTATGAGAGCTGAAACCAGAAGGCAGAGTGTTGCCTTATTTGACCTCAGCTGTGCACATTCAGCGACTCAAGTTTTTGCTGATCTGCACATGTTCTCAAATGACCACGAAAGCACTATGAGTAATGATGTTAGGGTTACAAGTAATTTGTAGTGAGTAGGCAAATTAGCAAATCCAAAATATATGAGTAATGAGGATTGACTGTAGGTTGCTGGCCTTAGCTCTGATATGCATCTTTATTTACAGCTGGGTTATCCAAGCAGATTCCAAGTGGTATTCAAGAGGTGAATATAAAATGGAGAACAAAGGGCCAAGGAAAATACAGGTTAAAATGACTTTTCACATTGTTTTCTCACCAGCAATGTATGAGTGATAAGATCCTCCCACAAGATTTGTGCCATCACTATTTTAGACATTTGCACAGGTTTGTAATACCTCACTCTGATTTTAATTTACATTTCCCTAATGGCTAATAATTTGGCAATTTCTTAAAGAATTAAACAATTTAATAACCCAGCAATTGTACCCTTGATAATTTATTCCAGAGAAATGAAAATTCTGGTTCATAAGAAAACCTAAGCATGATTTCATAGTGTCTTTATTTGTAAATAACCCAGTGTCCCTCAATGGGTGAGTGGTTAAACAAACTATGCTTTAACTACTAAGGATACTACTGAGCAATAAAAATAAGCAAGCTATTGATACACACAACAACCTGAATGAATATCTAGAAAGTTTACATACTATTAATATATCATTCTGTTTCTATAACATTCTTGAAATGGGAAAATTATAGAAGTGGAACAGATAGGCTAAAAGGAGGTGTTCGGAACAGAAGAGAAGTGGGTGTGCCACAAAAGGGCATAATGTGGGATTCTTACCGTCATGGAAACATTCTGTACCTGGCCTATATTAATGTCAGTATCCTGGTGGTGACATTATACAGAGTTTTGAGAGATGTTACCATTGGGTGGAAACTGGATAAAGCATGCATTGGAACTTTCTGTATTATTTCTTATAATTATGTAAGTCTATGATTATCTCAAAGTAAGCAGCTTAATAAAATATAATGGAGAAATACTTTCTCAGATAAACAAACAAAACATGACTTTTATTTTTTCCAAGCATTAGTTGATTCTTTGAACTGATTCTTGTTCACCAAGTCATGTAACAAGCTCTTATCCTTAAAAAGACTTAATGAGAGATTACTTAGATATTACTTCATATTGAAACAACATATTTGGAGATAACTAATTAAAAATATAGAGAACACATAACACTTTACTAAAAACAGTAAAATTTTATAGCGAAAACATTGAAGATCTAGCCTATGCTTAGTCACCCTTACTAAATCAAGTACATAATCACCCAATTTTATTTTTCAAAAAAAGTTTTTATATGAAGTAAAATATATACAATAAAGTGGACAATATAAATGTAATTGGATCTTTTTTAATGAGGAAACTGAGGTTCAACTTTTATCTTAAGGAATGGATGACGTAGTTAAATAACATTGATTTAGACTAAATTGACTATTGCTTATATTTTTGGACCAAAAAGAAAAGAGCAAATGTATAAAACTATGGTGTGTTATTTTTGGTGGCCCATTTCCTATGCAAATCAGAGTGTCTAAGGTATAAACAACATCTTAACACTAAGCCTGTCTTAATCTTTCTATTTATATTAATTTTTATAATATATGAGGAAGGAGCTGACAATAATTATGTAGGACACACAAAATAAGATTTTCTTTCTAAAAGGAAGCAGAATGACTTTCCTCAGGTTGTTAGGTCCTGAATTAATTTCCTAAGGCTGCCATGACAAAGTGGCTTAAACAGCAGAAATTTATTGTCTGATAGTTCTAGAGACTGCAAGTCTGAGATCAAGGTGCTCCTTCTGAGAGCTATGAGGAAGAATGCTGCATGCTTCTTCCCCTAGCTTCTGGTCATTGCTGGTGGATTTTGGCCTCCCTTAATTTGCAGAAGCATCATCCTAATCCCTGCTTTCATCTTCACATGGTTTTCTCTCTGTGAGCATGCTTTATCCCTAAAGTTTCACTTCTTGTGAGTACACTCATCATATTAAATTAAGGGTCTACCCTGCTTCATAAAGTATGATCTCATCGTTCTTAACCAATTACATTTGCAATGATACTATTTTCAAATAAGCTCACATTGTGAGTTACTAGAGTTTAGGACCTCGATGTATGAAATTTAGGAAGATATAATTTAACCTGTAACAGATTCCCTCTCCCATTCTTATCCAGTGGATGTGACAGAAAAGTTTTCAATAAATTATTAAGTGAGCTATGTCCAAGGTATAATGATAGAAAATTATCCTGAACAATAAAAATATGAGCAGCCATTTTAATAGACATATTTGGCCTTACTTTATCTAAATAAGACAACTAAAGACAAAACTCTGAATATGCTATATTATGATCAATAATATAATATTGTTCTCTTTAGTAATAGAAAAATCATGTTTTAAAAGACATGCTATTTCCTTTTTAAATATTTTGAAAGTACTGATGTAAACATTTTCAACTCTGATTGTATATAGATTTGCCTGACCAAAATTAATAGTTTGTTTAATTTTAAACAGACACTAACACAAACTGAGAGTTAATGAAATATGAATATTTTTAGAATCAGCCCCCAAACTATTTTTTTTTACAGAGGACAAATACATTAAGAAATAACAAATGACAAAGTATAATTGTTAATGATCACTGATTTCCTTTATGAGTGCATTACTTAAGCATGTACATATTAAGATTTTGGGAGTTATATGCCTGTACTCATTTTGACTCTCTGTATAATACAGAGCCACAATAAATTGGGAAGGGGGGGAAATCCAAGTCAGTTGTTTAAAACTGTGTAAACCAATGTGTTGATTGACTGCAGGGTGTTTTCCCCAACTTTTGAAGCAGATATGCTAACATCCTGCATACATATCCTGTGATTATTATTCAAAGTGCAAATTAATGTCATACCCCACACATTCAAATCTCTTCTGACTTTGGTTCTTTTGCCCTCTCACTCCTGTGCACATCAAAGCCATTCTGTAAGGGGAGTAATGGAACTTTGGTACCTAGGAAAGATGAATGAACATTTCTGCAGAATACTGCTGTGTAGCCATGAAAAGACTAAAAATGGGTGGGTGGCTTCAAATGTAAGTGGGGGAAATAACAAATTCTAAGAAATCAAAGGGTTTGGTACCAATTTGGAAAACAAGAGCTATTTTTAGGTATAAAGAGGATGTGGTGATTACCATGTAGCTTAAAGTAATGTCAATCCAAATGATGCACTTTTTAATATCAAAATGCACTGTTATACATCGTCATTCTACCAAAAATAGAGTAGGTAGAATATATTTTCCACTTTAATCCAAAAATGACTTTCAAATAAAAATCAAAGATGTCATATATTTTTAGGTACATAGGGAAAAGTGATTTCATTATTTTATTGATGCAAATACTAAATATGTAAAATATTAAGCACAATTTCCTAAGAGAATGTTACATTTTAAAGATTGGTAATAGAATACTCCTAAATGTCAGTCACACAGATATTAGTGGCAGTAGAATTATTTTCTTTTGAGTTTTAATACTTTCTAAGTATTTCAGCAACTCACAAATGTCTGCTTTTAACAGATGAAATTCTGGAGCTGTTAAGTAAATTATTTTCCTGAAAATACCACAAATCAACTCAAGAAATTCTGTACCAGGACTTCACACTGTGCCTCGAGTCTAGCAGGAACAGTCCCAAATTATCTTCTCATTCTTTTAATTCTCTCCTCCTCCTCTCCCATTACAATTTAGTTCCACTTTAAGCAGGTTTCAGTTGAATAATTAAAAATTAAGAGATATTTTTATTTGCTCTTAAATAAAATGAAAATTATAAAAGAAATGAAAAAAGGTGATTTGATAATTTATCATAATGAGATAGACCTAGATTTGAAATTGGAAATGATACCGTAAATCTGTGAGCCTTTGCTTTCTAATCATCTATAAATTCTAGATAATAACTAATCTCTCTCAGTGTTATTGGGATCAAATTACACACATAAGAGTTTGGTAAATGCTATCAATAAATTTGATGAATTTGTATGAAATACAAATTATGACTCTATAAATGTGATCATTATTCTTATTTAATGACAGCACTATGGCTCTATCAAAAATCACAGACTAGTTCTTAACTGATTATAGGTTAAAATTCACAAAAACAACAAAGCTACAATACTGTTTACCCAACTAATGTCCTTGTCTTCAACTGAGAAAATATTCTTGATGACCGAAAATGGTTAATTAAATCTGAGCACTTCCTTGATCACAACTTTCATTGAGAGTTATCCTTTTGAAGTAATTTCACTTTTGAAGCCAGATGCTCAACATAGCCAGTGATTTTATTAAATATGAATGCAGTTGTCATCACATTATAAAATTTTATGGCTAATTTATTTAAAGCCAAGAAATCAGAGGTGAAACACTTTATTTTTTATATTCTATTTTTTTGTTCATTATCTTACCCCAAAATGATCCTCCAATGAATCCTTTGTCTGAAGCATTTGAAAAATGTAATAAAAAAAATGAAATAGAAACACAAAGACATGGTTACTATAAATAGTCTAAGCCAGTGGTCGGCAAACTGCTGCTCACAAGCCACATGTGGCTCTTTGGCCCCCTGAGTGTGGCTCTTCCACAAAATACCACGTGGAGATGCGCATGTACAGTGTGATTGAAACTTCATGGCCCATGCACAAAGTCAGTTTTCGGCTCTCAAAAGAAATTTCAATTGTTGTACTATTGATATTTGACTCTTTTAACTGAGTTTGCAGACCACTGGTTTAGGCTCACCTTCAAAGTTTCTACCCTGGAAAGATTGAATATCTTTTAATAAAAAAAATGTCTAATCTGGGCCTTATTTTCTGCATTTGATCTATAGCATAAAAAGTCATTATTTATTATTACTTATAAAACATACCTTCAACCTTCTAATGATGATTTTGTTAAGGCTGAACTTAGATAAGCTTTCTCTGTTGACCCAGTATTTGCAGACATAGCTCAAATTGTTTAGCTCAATGGGTATAAGTCTCTCTCTTACTCACTCTCACTTTCTCCTTTGTTCTCACAAGAGGAGATGTGTAAACCTATCAGCGCTAAAGAATCTCTTTCACACTCCTCATCGGAATATTGAAACTTTGGGAACTAGATTACCATTGACTTAAAGCCTTTGCTTGTTTCACATTCTTTCTGCTAAGACTCAGAGAATTACCTGAATCCCTGTGCTACCACATCAAAAGGGGAGAGTGAAAAGGCTACAAGCCAAGTATATGGAAGGCATTTCCCTTTGGAAAGGACTTAAATGGAAAGGGAAATAATTTTTGATATATGATTGTGATCCCCCAGATTACAACTTTCCTAAAAAAACCAATGGACATCTATAATAAAGCCATGTACATTTAAAAATATAAGGACTGAAAAGAATTCAGGAAAAAATTTTCAGAATAAAAATTTAGAACCAAACAAAAAAATTCTGTTGAAGATAAATTATACTGCTGATAATTTAACTCAGAAAAGTAAGAACAAAACCTGTCATTAAACAGCAAATAGCAAATGATATAATACAGACAATGGATTGCCTGCTGGTCTTTGAGAGTGGGATTCTTGACCAACAGGTTTGGGACCAGCATAGTAATTTCTTTACTCAGGCTTAAAAGTTTGTAGAGCTTTCCTCTTCTAATGCATTTATCAATGTGAGTATTTTTTTAATCCTCTAAAACATCCATTTAAGTGAATAAATCCCTAAACATGAGAACAACAGAAATATGGGAAACTATTCCTAAGCAATTTTATTTATAGTCTACTTTCCTCCATCTGGTATCAATTCTGTGATTATTGAATGAAGAATAAGTTCTTAGAGACATTTGCATACAATCATTGGAGGATGATACAGTTTATATAGTCGTCATTTTACGACTGTAAATTCCTGATTAGAGGGGCTCTGGTTTGACAAAATCTACACAACAGGCCAGTGCACTATCCCTCAATAGTAGCTTTTATATTAATGAGATTCCCAATCTGAATATGAATTGGAAAGAAATAAAAGGTTAGACTTGTACCTCCCCAAAATTTTGATGTTTGTTATTTGAAGTTTTTTTTTTGTAATGAATCACTGTCATTTTAGAGAAAACCTTTTCTTCTCAGTTAGAAGTCAGGTTTCACTTGTTTTTCTTTTTTTTCATAATGCTTTTGTAAAGATAACACAAATTTGTCATATCACAACACTTAGATGTTTTTGTTTTTCTGCTCAGCTCTTCTATAATGTGGCCTTTTGACTAAGAGACCGTTTTTAACTACTCTGTGCCTTCATTTACCCTCAGAAAAGATAGTCCCAGTTTACGAATCACTTTGACAGCCTTTCTTAGAACATTCTGTAAAAAGTGCAAAGTGTTGTCATTTGCATTTTCTACTGTTGGTGTGAGGTGATATGTCCAGGTATTGAGTTTACAGAGGTAATATGAACTACGTTCTTTTCTAAACTCGAGGGAGACACTCAATCATGAAGTGGCACGGAGTGACTCCAATGGAATAAAACAGAGTTATCAGGATACTGTGTCTGGGGCATTATAATGACTCTGTTGGTGACAGCTTGTCTGCTGCCTGGTGGTATTAATAAAGAGCACTTTTTCTGGGGAAATTGTTGTGCTGGCTTTGCTTTCATGTGATCTGCCAAGGCATATACCCTGTCAAATTGAGTCACTTCACATTTCACTGCAGACAAAGATCCCTTGGCAAACGGTACCTGGGAGTTTCACTGTACCAGCGCTTTGCTTTTATTCTTAAGAGGAACCTTTAATCATTTAAAATAGATATTTGCCTCCACCACCCAAAGAAACTAGAAATAACTCATTTACATATTTTAGCTTAATTGTGGCCATATCTCTTTCATTCTCACTTCACTGCTCACAAAACACATACATTTATTAGTGATAGTACTAAAATATATCTTCAGGATATAGTTATAATATTGACAGTAAGTTCATATGCTTTATGCTCAGTAAACATCTGAAAAATGATGGGTGAGGGATTGGGAATTTGAGAGGGGCTCTCAGGAACAAGGCACTCGAATGGGCTTCTGTTTGCATGGAGTCAAAGTAAATTTCATTTGATTCAGAAGTGGTGACCCAATTCCGTCTTATCTGAGGCTCAAAACAGCTTATTTCATTTGTTTTTGACAAGTGTACATTTTGTTATCCTGTAAGGTTAATGAGAGGAAATCAGTTTATAATGAGAACTACAAAAGGAAAATACCACAAAAGAGTGTGTGTGTGTGTGTGTGTGTGTGTGTGTGTGTTTCTTTTGTGGTGATTTGACCTAAAGAAAAATTTAGGTAAAAAAATTCACTTAGATTCTGAATTCTCATAAAAGCCTTAATAAGGCTCACAATAGTTGTTGTGAGCAAAGCTAATCTCTGAAGACTTTCTAAATATCAGAGAGATTAGTTGATTTAGGTAATCTACCATGTAAGTATGCATTGAAATTCTTACTCATATAATCTGAAAAATATCCCAGAATCATGAAATCATATCCACCTGCCATTATTCAAATAGAGAGAGGGGGAGATAATTAGGTTAGCTCTTTTGGCTCATTTATTTAGTTAAGTGACCAAGCAGCTTACTATGACTCGTGGATGTGGTTAATTTGAAAACCAACATATCATGAGTAATGTCTGTCTGATTAAACCTAAGAGCTCAATTCACAAATAGCTGACGCACAAAGGGACCAATATATGAAAGTCGCCAGAAGTATACCTTTTCCCTGATCTAGAGTAGAAATGGGAGAAACTGGACATAGCCCATAAGACGTGATAAAAGTCTTAAATAATTTTGACCAAAACAGTAAGGTTTTTACCTCTGACTGGACTACCTCTGGGTGAAAAGGCTTTTCAGTATTTTGACATTTAAAAAGAAAAAAAGGAAAAACAGTATGTAAATTTGCCCCTGTTTGCAGAGAGAAACTTTAATTTTATTCCTCTTTCCTCAGATCTTATTTCTTCCTTTCACTCTTAGGCTAAAAAGAACAAACTGCTTACAAGCCACTGATGGAAAATTGTACCTGTTTTGCTGCTACCAGGAAAACAAAACTATGAAGAAGAGAAAGAATGGGAAAATTTCTTGAAAACACTTCCTTGACATATCTCAAAACGATCTCTTTTATTGGATAAGAGTTACCTACAATTTCCAGGTACTCTTTGTACAGTTCTATTTTCCTTTAATAATTTTCTTACATACAGAGAAATAATTATTCCAAAATATGTTCCTCAAAGATGCTCAAAAACAGACCAGACTTTTACCTTCTAGAATGAGAAGATGTAATGGAGTGGTAGTAAAGGAAATTATATATTAATAAAATGAATGAAGATACAAATGGATATGTGACATAGTCTGCACTTATGAGCAAACTCTAATATTAATTGAGGACATAATAAAGAAGAATAAGGATGAGCAAAGAAGGAAGTCAACTTGTATAATATTTTAAACATTAAGAATGCTTAAATGATCAATTCCCAAGCTAACAGTTCAGCCTCATAATAATTTGAAAATACAAAAGAGTAATTTTTTAAATATATTTTATTGATTTTTTACAGAGAGGAAGGGAGAGAGATAGAGAGCTAGAAACGTCAATGAGAGAGAAACATCGACCAGCTGCCTCTTGCACACCCCCTACCGGAGATGTGCCTGCAACCAAGGTACATGCCCCTGACCGGAATCGAACCCGGGACCCTTTAGTCCGCAGACCGACGCTCTACCACTGAGTCAAACCGGTTTTGGCCAAAAGAGTAATTTTAACTGAGCCACCCAACTTTAAGGATTAACTTAAATGAAACCATTCATAGGTATACCACGTGTATTCTCAATAAATGGATTGGCTTTTTACTTTCAACAAGGCAAAATCTATTTGAGCCCTTACATGTTGATGTTCTCTTTTTTTTTTTTTTTTACTTTAGTTTATATTAATAATGTTGGAGTAGAATTCAAAGTTGTTTTAGGGCAAATCAAAGCAAATTAACCTGAAAAAGAATCTGTGCCAAATAATCATTAATTAAAGCAAACCAAAGCAAAACTAAAGCTCTAGTAGATGATTTTTCTCCTTTATTTGCATTTTGATAAACACTTTCATTCCCAAGCTATATATTTCTGTGAACCAAAAGGCATAATTTTTAACCAAGTTATTTGTATTATTTGGTATATCTTTCTCTATTATCATAATTCTCAGGTTTAAAATATATCTCCTTAAACTTGGGTTTTCATTGATATATGTGTATATATGTATGCAAACATACACATATACAAACACATATAATTGAATTAAGTGATAATATATTTTGTATGTAATGTATATAACATATATGTGTATTTGGACTATCATATATATATATTTGAACCAAATGATAATATATATTATATATACATGTTTTTATATTTATTTGAACTATCAATTCAACATAATGTCAAATCACATCACTTAGGAGCAATAACGTTGCATTTTTTTCCAACTTGATATCTTCATACAGTTCTTATACTTTGAAAATGAAGAGTGAAGAATATTTTCCAATAATTTTAATTCAATTCTAAAATTCACTTAGGTGGTGGGAGCTGTCGTCTTAAAACTGCATGTGGTGAAAACCACAGCCCATGGACAGAAACAAGTTCTGCCACTCGTGTGGAGAAACCTGAGGCTGATGAAATAACTGCACAACAGCAGTTGGAATCCAAAAGCACATGCACACTCACATAAAAGGACAGTGTGTTAGACGTGCGTTTTTGCTTTTATTTTGTGGCATTTTCTAATTGGATGACTTAAAAATCTGGCATTACACAGGCTTTTAGGAGGTATCTCCTAGGGATCATTAGTAAATGGGCCAGGCGTAATATAAGGAACTGGGATAAAATCTTAGTATTTAGTAGAGTGCACAAAAATTATAAAATGTTGAAATACTATGTTGTATCAACTATTTGATATTTGTATACCGTTTAAAAATAATAGCAGAACCTCTTCTAACTATGCTTAGCTCACTGTAAAAAAAGTACACAGAAAACATAAATGTGAGATAAACACAACGAACAAGTACACATAAAATGTTTTATGCATTAGTTTAGACAAAATTCGGGGAGGTCTGAGAGTACTGAGAACTATTTGCCTGAGTATTGGAAAAAACTACAATCTCACCACAATTTCCCACTTGGAAAGATATGTTATCAGTGTAGAAAATCACCAAACTAATATAGTGTTTTATAGGGAAGTCCGAAGTGAATGAAGCACACTTATGGAATTCATAAGGGGCCATGGTAAGATGAACAGAACAAGGGTGCAGGCAGGGTGTGCTTGTGAGTGAATGAGATGTGGAGAGGAAGAAAGGTAGCAGAAAGCAGTAATGTGTCTGCCTCTCCCATTAGCAGCCATAACCATCTGGTAATAGCAGATATGAATTTTTATAAATAAAATTCAATATAATATGGGAAATATGTATAGAATTTCAGAACCAGGACAGTCATCCACTTATGCAATACTATCCTCAATTTTTCAAAAAAGCTTCTAACTCAGGATTTTTCTCTTCCAAAAGGGAAGAGGGATCCTGGGAAGGTTTTAGAAGAGAGAAATATGTAACTAAAATTTTTTTGAAAGGAAGGCCACGGGCACTGATCCTTGGACAATTTTCTGTAAATAGGTCATACAGTGAAATTTTCATGCATTTTATCATTGAAGTGTCTAGTTATGAACACCAGTAAGTAAGGTAAAAGTCTTCACAACTTGTTGACACCAATCTGCCAATCTATATCCTAATTCGTATAAACACATTTCCTGTGTAGATAGTTATGTGGTTTGTCTCAGCATAAGCTCTCTATTTCTGAAGCAATCTTATTCAATAATAAGCAGTAGTATATCTAATAACCGTGGAGTTATTTATATCTCATTTGTTAATACTAAATAGCCAAATGGCACTCTTAATTATAATAGTCTCAGCAACACTGCTATTCTACCTTTACATAATCTGTGTTGCACCCAGTTAATAAAAGCAAGTAATAGTAAAATACTCTAATTTACTGACTTGTTTTCAGATTGTGCAATGTGTTAATATGGTACAATGCTATTTTGCTTATGCATGCACAAACTTGGCCTTTTCTCTCTTTTAGTCTTTTCCACCCCACCCATTTTCGGCTTTGAAACTATTGCCTTCTTAATCAAGCAGTCAGAATGCTTACCTAAGTAGGGCATTGTTCTGTTCATGCTAGTATTTATCGGTCTTTGGTATGCTCTGAATAACAGAAAATGCTCCCTAAGCTGCTGAGAAACTCACTTCATCATGAGGTAGGTCCTATTCCTGCTCCCTACACCCAGGCAGTTGCACCTATTTTATGAAGAGCTGCTTCTTCCCATATGTTTCTGGAGGGAAAGCAGCTTTATCAGAAGTGAAATGCCCCTGATATCCCACCTTTCTCTGCATTCTGCTAACTTGTACTGTATTCCTGGTATGCACTGGTCATTGTGCAAAGAGGCAGGATTGAAAAACACAAACAAAAAGCAAATAAGGTGTAACCCTTCTGTTCTAGGAGTTCATAGACTGGCGAAGACAGAAACACAGACAAACTAATAGCACCAAGCCTATTGGTTAGAATTAGGCTACCGGTGTCAGACATTCTTAAACTTGAACCTTTCTAATCAGCAATGTGACTATGATCAAGCTACTTATCTCTCTGTACATCTATTTTTAATTCATAAATGCAGTGATATCAATATCTCTCTTATGTGTGTGTTGTGAGAATATGACAAGCTTACAGTCCACAGCATATAATTAGCTTTCAGCATAACGTGATGCTGTGATGAGATGAGTGCTAGGATTGGTGAAGGATAGATCCTACAAAGGTCAGGACAGGAAAGGGTATCCTCTCACAAACACGTAGAAAGTACCTCTGGTGGTTGTTCAAGTAGATCTGCTCACAGAGAGCTATTTTGTTTGTAAAGAATTGGAACCACACAAAAACACATTCACCTCCTTGGTGGAGAAAGAAACCATTGGCCTCTTTCTTGAATTAAACTCTCCCCCAGTTGATGAAGTTAAGTGACCGGGATTACACAGAAATGTCGTATTGCTGATACCCTGAAGCTTCAGAGTTGCATGCGTGATGCTAACATATCTTTTGTCTTTGGCTCCAACTTTCAGGTGCC
Organism: Pipistrellus kuhlii; assembly: GCF_014108245.1. NCBI lineage: Eukaryota > Metazoa > Chordata > Mammalia > Chiroptera > Vespertilionidae > Pipistrellus > Pipistrellus kuhlii. The sequence goes on along the minus strand of NW_023425404.1, from coordinate 120,320,595 downwards.
TTTGCTACTATTCAATCATAGACGATAGCTCGGTAGATAAATGCACTTAGGAAAAGCAGGGAACAATACCGCAGTTTTTAAATCTGTCACAGTTCTTTCCCCACTTCAAAGTTGACTTGACAACTGCATTTATTTCACATTGCAATTGCTACAGGTTAATAATATTGTTTTATCAGGAAACATTTATCTTGAGGAAGAAAGTTATCCTAATACAGCAGATAACTTATCCAAGGACAAATAGAAAGAGGGCTGTGTCTCCAGGGTAATGCTAATGCCTGGCATGCTATAAAAATAAATGAAATCTGATTAACACTGTTGGGGAGAAGAATAAGTCATAGTTTCTATGAAATATTATTTGCCTGATTGGAACCATTTCCATTTTTGTCAGCTTAAAGCATTGTATTAAAGATGAGATGCCTTTAAAACTGTGACAGATATCTCAAGACCTATGATTATAAATGGTTGTTATAGGCTTGTAATCCTGAGGGTTTAGTCTAAAGTATTTTTTCATAAATTGAAAGAGAAACACACTAGGAATTCAGAAGATTTTAATTAAAGTTGTTCAAAGGGATTTAATGGAATTTTAAAGGCCGGTTCACTAAGTATTTTTGATAATGAATTTAATTTATAGAAAAAAATTTACTAGCAAATTTGGTTATGCCAAAAAAAGCCTTCAATGTACAATATATATTTTCATGGAAGCATTGTTATTAATTACTCTGCTTTAACTAATTTGCAAAGCTTGGTCCATTTTCAGCTCCATTTAAATATGTATTATTAAATCATCCAAAAAATTGATAAAAAACTGCTTTTTAAAGGAGAAAATAGACTACAACGTATTGGACAGTATTATCTTAACCATGTAACTAATTACTTTCAAAAATAACTTAAAAATAGTACATTTGTGTATAAAATGAAAGCAGTGTGGGTCAGAAGTGAAAAAAGAATGCACATGAGCATAATTTATTTTGAGTTACACAGCTGGAACACATCCAGTATAAAAATGCCTCACTTTTGTTTTTCTGTAAAACTCCCTGCAGCATTGTGCGGCATCCTCAGGGTGTGTTACACAACTGTGTGGCACCACAGCTCAGCAATGCTGAGGACAGTGTGAAAGCTGGGATTGTGCCAAAAAAAAAAGCAAGCAGGTTGTTTATAGTGATGCAGGTGTGGTTGTCATTAATAAATCAACACGCTAATAATGATAATAGCTTGCATTTATGCAGGTCCTTTCCTTATGAAGCCCAATGTGTTTTAAAAATATGATTCTGTTAATTCAAAATGCACTCCTGTGATTAGGAAGGATGCAGGTTTAATTAACTCTGTTTTATGGATGAGAAAACTCACAATGCCCTCAGTTGATGGGAAAATATTGCAGTGCACTAGATTCAATATTCTTTCCTATTGCGTGGGTAGGCCTTGGTAAGGCTAGAGTAGGTCTCAATTGATCAACGCAAAGATGACTGGACAGGAGGCCCATGAAGGGAGAACAAAGAGGTTAATTAAAGGCACTGTGCCTTATGATACCAGCCTATCTTCTGCTGAATTTCCAGTGTAGTTTTCCAGTGCAAAAGTTGGAACTTTTGCATTGAGAATCCAGAAGACTGCGATGTTAAAAACAAGAACCACTATGTCAATCCCTGGGTTGTTTTAGATGCACAGAAGCTTTGAAATTTAGAAGGAAAAAATAAGGTAGGGGAACCCCACCAATGGGCTTCCTTTTTTCACTCTCAAGGAAGTCAACAAATGCCTGCTTCCTGCCAGACATTAAATAAGAAACCACTGCATTGTGGGGAGACTCAGTGCTTTTGTTGTTGTTCAGTTTGTATTGTATTCTTTTTCTTTTTCCTTTTTTTTAACATACAAAAATGGGGTCCTTTCTGAAACTTCTGTTGAAAATACAAGGTTATTATTGTTACTATAGCTGAATGGAGTAGAGGAGAGTCATAAGGTAAAGCTAAGTTGACCACTTCTAAATATGAGAAGGTGAAAAAAGACAATGTCCACATTGTGAACCAGCTAGCCTCCTTTCCCCACTCCTAACTCGTTTATTCATTTAATTTTATTCAGCAAATACATATTTAGTATCTCTCATGTGCCACAGTATTCTAAAAGCTAGGGCACAGCAGTCACTCACATAGATGTGCTGTTATGGAGTTTATACTCTGGTGTGTGAGGTGGTATTTTGGCAAAAGAAAGATTCAGATCCTCAGGGTCTTAACAACATCTGAACCTCTGGAAGGGCGTATCAATGGTACACCTAATTTTAATCAACTAGTTTTTATAACAAGGTTAATAGACCAGGTCTCCCATTCTAAGCAGTATTTAGGGAAATGACTCAGTGAATGATGTCTCCATCTTATAGTCTCTTATGAAGACAATTAATATGGCATTGGCAAAAGTGAATTTACCAGTGAATATGTGGTCACTGCCATTTTAAGTGACAACCCTTTAGTTCTGTAGAAATGTAAAACTGTTCTATCAAATTTCCATGTCATCAGAGTATGGCAGCATTCTTGGAGAAAGATACTGATGTTGCATGAAAAAGTCATATTGTTGACTCCTTCCACCTAGGTTCTCACAGCTTTCCTCACTTTTACACATGGTAGAGCAATTGTAAAAGTTTGTTTTTTGTGTTTTTTTTAGATTATTATACTCTGCTGTTTTAGGTGGTAGTTGGTTTGGCAACATGCTTTACTGCAACAATTTAAGAGAAAATGCAAAATCAGATTTGGGGCTGTGCATGGGGAGATGGGGAATGGATCAGTCAAAGTCTAATTAGGAGACAGAATTCACTTGAGATTTTAAAATAGAGGGAGTTATAGTAGTTGGTTTGGTTCAGCAGATAGAGTGTCAGCCTGCAGACTGAAGGGTCCCAGGTTCAATTCTGGTCAAAGGCACATGCTTGGGTTGTGGGCTCAATCCCCAGTGGGGGGCATGCAGGAGGCAGCCAATCAATGATTCTCTCTCATCACTGATGTGTTTTTTTTCTCTCTCTCCCTCTCCCTCTCTAACTGAAATCAATAAAAATATATTTAAAAAAAATAAAATAGAGGTGAATTTAATCTTGGGAATGAGAAAGTTAAGTGTAAACAGAAATAATGAGGCAATCCAGAGGTTATCAAAGCAGGCAGTGACCATCACCTCCAGCCTGAAAGGGCAGAGAAGAATAACATATTATTAGGGCCTATGAGATCCAGGGTTTCCCTTGTAGCTGTGGTGCATCTACCAAGCAAGAGCTAAAGCCAAAGATGGAACATCACTACTGTCACATTTTCACTGGGAGCAGAGGAGAGGGATGTATGCCCCATATTGTCTTTTGGCACCAGGCCCTACCCCCAAATATACAACAGACCACAGCCCAGGGGCATCAGCCCACCTGTGCTACACAGAAGAGCACATCGAAAGTGAGTCAACAAATTCTTGCTTTCTGCCAGACATTAAATAAGATGTTATATGTAGGGGCAAATACCCTGCAATGTCACATAAAGTTGAGAAGAAATACTCTTCCTTTACTGCTGAATAGAAACATCTACACAGTCAGCCGGAAGAGTGACTGCATATTTTGAAACATTATTTCAAAAACCAGACTGAGATGTCCTTTTTTGAAGAATAATGGAAGTATTAAGTAGGAAATAAAATATATATATTAAATAGAAAAATGAAAGCATGAGAAGTTAACTGGAGAGTTCAGTGACTGAAAACAAGATGAAGATGTAAAAGCATCAGTCTGTACACCAAAAATAACCCATTAGAAACTATATATATATATATATATATATATATATATATATATATATATATATATATATATATATATTTTTTTTTTTTTTTTTTTTTTTTAAAGAGAAAAACATGCCGAAACTGGTTTGGCTCAGTGGATAGAGCGTCAGTCTGAGGACTGAAAGGTCCCAGGTTCGATTTCGGTCAAGGACATGTACCTTGGTTGCAGGCACATCATCGGTAGGGGGTGTGCAGGAGGCAGCTGATCCATGTTTCTCTCTCATAGATGTTTCAAGCTCTCTACCCCTCTCCCTTCCTCTATGTAAAACTCAATAAAAGTATGTTTCTAACTCTCTATCCTTCTCTCTTCCTCTCTGTAAAAAAATCAATACAAAATATATATTTTTTAAAAAGAAGCAAGTTACCTAAATTAAAAGAGAGAGAGAGAGAGAGAGAGAGAGAGAGAGAGAGAGAGAGAGAGAGAGAAAGAGAGAGAGAGAGAGAGAGAGAGAGAGAGAGAGAGAGAGAGAGAGAGAGAGAGAGAGAGAGAGAGAAAAACTACCAAAGTCTTGTGCAGAGAAATAAAAACAGACTTTATTAAAGAAAACATATGTTTTTTCTGAATGGCATTATTCAATTTAACCAATATATTTTCCTTCATATCCAAATGCACGTTAATATAAATCTGGAGATAGAGTGTTAATATAAATTCCAATAATGGTATTTTTTGTTTTGGTTTTGAAACTTTCTATAAGTTTGTTTAAGAATAATCTGGAAGTAAAAATAAAACAATAAATGAGTCATTTTTATAAATATCAAATTATAAAGTTTATTAATATGAAATGTTAATTAAGGCCCCAAAATTATAGTTACCAAAATAATAAGATTTTCTTGCAAAACTGAAGAAATGAATCAATGAACCAAATAGGAAGACCAATGTACACATATACACTGATATCCATAAAATTTAATATTTTAGAGAAGTTGTGATATTACTAAGAAGTTTTATTCAGTAAATGGCATTAAATGTGATGGAATATTATGAAATACAAGTATTTATAACAGGGAAATTTTTATATTTATATTAAATGAGAAAGAACATAACACTAAATTACATCATTAAGGCATATTTATATATATTTAAGATCAAATATGCACATAAGAAGTTAGGAAAAATATTTCAAATTTTTGAAGTCTTTAATATTAAAGTCTGGGCAATTCGCTTTCTTCTGAATTCCAAACTTAGCCTAAGAGTGTATATTATTTATGATTTAAATATATTTGGGGCAAGTTCTTAATAATTGGTAAAATGTGTTGAATAGTTAATATGACTTGGCAGACAGAGTTCTGAATTTTTCAACATGAAGAAATTAATTTAATTATCTTAAAAAATGTACAAGGGACATATTCCCCTACTCTACCCTACAAATAATAAAACAGAAACTTAGAAAGTGTTGGTGACTTTTGGAAAATCATACAATAACAGAGTGGCAGATCCAGGATTTGGAGCTGAAGAAGCTGACTCCAGAATTCACTAAACGCTGGATAGTACTGCCTCTGACAGCAAGGTGGCATGCACATTGGTGGAGAAATTTTAGCTCTTAAAAGGTTCTATAAGTTATAAGTTCTCATCCTTGCCTATGATAACTCAATTGACTATAGAAAGTAGTTGGATAAGAGCTCATGTTATTTTTCTAGTTGAAAGTCTTTCAAGCACCATTTATTTAACATTCCAGGTCAGTAATTTTTCCCAGTCCAGGTGTGCTTGTACAGCCTCCTACTTGTCCTTGAGCTCTTGTGAGCTACCACCCTTGTTTCCTGAAAGTTGAGTTATTGGTGTGCTATAGACTGTGAAATCAGAGACAGTTTCTATGGGAACCATCTTTTCTTAATTCAAAAGGGCAGTGAAAAGTAATTTGTAAATGTTACAGAGTGAAGAAAAAGTTAGCCACACAGCATATCTTCAGTTTAAAATAAGAGTTCTTTCATTTCCTTTGTCCCTTTCAGAAATTTCTCTTTTAAACCTACATAGATGAAGGGGTTGGAACATCTTTACCTTAATAAAATCTCTACTTACCCATCTTTACAATATCTAAACCAGGGAATATTCTCTCCTCACATATACTTTTTAGTCTTCGTCAATCCCTAAAATAGATTTTGCAATATTGGTATATATCTATGTATTATTACTTTAATAGAATGGTCTTAAATATTTGGGGTTGAACAGGAAGAAGTGATGAGAATTGGTCATTGAGAAAGCTGGTATTATAGTTTTTATCTCTGGATATCATGCTTTCTCAGTAGCCCACTTTAGATTATAATTTAAAAAATAGAAAAGTAAATCAATCCCCAATATATCATTTTAAACCCTAGCTTTACGCATTCCTATTTATTATTGGACATTTAAAATATATTAAGAGCAATATTCTCTTTTTTAACATACCTTTTTATAACCTGACTCTGATAAATATAGTTAAATACTTTTAGAATAAATAATATAGTATGCTGTAGAAACCAATTCCTAACAAAATATTTTAGTATTACCAAGAAATAATATTTTATTATATTTTAATATAAAAATATTTCATATTTTGAAAAATAATTTCTTGAGTCCACACCATGAACATAAAAACTACAATGGATTTATCATAATCTAATCAATTCCTAAAATTAAAAGTATTTATGGATATATATAAAAATTTACCAGAAGTTTTTAGGAATCAAAAACATCATAGAAATATGAAAATATGGTGAAGGCTTGGGGCATTGGGATGGGCAAGGTAAAAGAAGTCAATGGGAGGGGAGAAGGGGACATATGTAATACTTTCAACAATATTTTTTAATGTGAAAATAATGCTTTAAGTTTTGATTTTATTTTCTAATATGGTAACTATCAATAGAGATAAGCCACATGAGTAGAAGTTCTATAACATTTAAAGTGTGTAGAAAGATCCTGAAGCAAAAGGTTCGTGAACTGCTACTCTAAAGATTGGTTTGACCAAGTCTGAGTGCTGGAATTTCTCCTTTTGAGCACATTCAGATCTAAGTGATCTAATCTATTTCTATGGATTTAAATGCTCTCTCTACTTTGGTAACTCACAAATTCATGTATCCAACCCTGGCTTTGCCCTTTAATTCCAAACGTATGTGTATTTCTACTTGGACATCTAATAAGCATCTCAAAATTAATATTGTCCAAAGCATAACTCCTGATAGTTTACTTCAAACCTATTTCTTTACCAATCTTCCCTATTGTGGAAACAGATAATTCCAACCTTCCAATTGCTATGACAAAAACCTTGTCTTCACCCTTAACTCTTCTCTCACATAGTTTATCCAATTCAGTGGTCAATCTTGTCAGCTCTACTTTCAAATTATATCCCAGACATGAACAGTTGTCACCACTTCTGCCACTACCACCTTGGTTTCAGACAATATGATCTCTCGCATGGTTTATTTCCATTAATCTCAAACTGATCTCTGTTCTGCATGCTTGCCTCCTCATTCATTCAGGATGTGCTAGGTTACACTATAGCAGCAAATATTGGCAAAAGTTTGGGGTCCTCTCTTTCTTTACCTTTCTATATGTTTGTGTGTTATGTGTTTATAAAATATATTAAATGTATGCAAATACACATGATTTGTAGATCCCATAAAAGACGTAGAGCTCAGAGTGAAAAGATATATATTATCTATTACAACCTAGTTGCAAATTCTCCATGTGTCCTTACTCTGAGATGCAATTGGTGGAGCTCTCACAATCTCCTAAGTTACTAGTCTTCATTGAAAAGAGAGCTCTCTACTGTATTTCTCAACAGTGATTAAATTTTCCAGCACAGAAGTGACAGGCATGACTTCTGCTCACAAATCTCTGGCCAGAACTGGTCACATGATGCTACCCAGCCTCATAGAAGGCAGGATAAGCGATCCTTGTATGTGCCTAGAAAGCAGAGAGTTGTAAGTATCTGTTAAACAGTATGAAAATAAAAAGTTCACATTTTAAACTCAGGAAAGGAAAGATGAATGGTACTTCAAACATTAACAAGTAACATTCATGTGGTTCTAAGTCTCAATATAACAATTTATTGTGAACAGTTTTCTTGTCCCATAGCTAATAAAGAATCATAAAACAGTATATTCTTTAAAAGTGTGTAGGGTTACATAAATACACTAAAATCTACGGGGGGGGGGGGGGGAATATCACTTTTTAGAATTTATAGAATGAATTTAAGATTTTACCATTGTCACCAAAACTGGTTTGGCTCAGTGGATAGAGTGTTGGTCTGCAGACTGAAACGTCCTAGGTTTGATTCTGGTCAAGGGCATGTACATTGGTTGCGGGCACATCCCCAGTAGGGGGTTTGCAGGAGGCAGCTGGTTGATGTTTCTCTCTCATCGACATTTCTAGCTCTCTATCCCTCTCCCTTCCTCTCTGTGGAAAATCAATAAAATATATTTTTAAAAAAGATCTTACCATTGTAATTACATGATACCTCAATCTTACATAGAATTAATGCTTAATTATATATATATATATATATATATATATATATATATATATATGTGTGTGTGTGTGTGTGTGTATATTCAGATTATAGTATATATATATATATATAAATATGAAGCTTGATTAAGGAATATGAAGCGAGTTTAAGTATACAGTCTAGTGATTTTTAATAAATTTATACAATTGTGCAGAAGTTAGTACAGTACAGTTTTAGAGTACTTCTATAGATTTAAGAAGTTTCATTTGACCTTTTAGAGTCATTCTCTGCTTCTACTCTGAGCTGAGCAGTTATTTGTCTCTATAGCTTCCTAACCCTTAGGGAAATATTTTAGAGAATTATAAAATACTTAAAAATGTCATGAAAAATATCATTTATATTCTAAGAAAGGCTGAAAAATAATTATGTCTGACATCAGAGTTCCCTTTAACTTTTTATATCCATTACTAGAGGCCTATTGCAGGAAGATTCCTATAAGAATAGGGCTTCCTGTGGCCATTTCTGCTTACCTGCTTGCTGTTCTGCAGCTTTGTTCCCCTCTGCAGCCCTTGGCCTCCTTCTACACTGTCTTCAGTCTTTGTTCTGTTCCTGAATATGCAAATTAACCATCATCTTGGTTGGGTTAATTTTCATATTCACCTCTAATTGGCTTGTGAGTGTGGCTTGTGGGCATAGCGGAGGTATGGTCAATTTTCATGTTTCTCTTTTATTAGATAGGATATATTATAATATCGGAGGTGTTTTTTTCTTTCATTTTTTTCCATTTAGATTTTATAGCTGGAAATCTTTACAAGTCAAAGAACAATTACCATACATCACTGAATCTATAGGTGCTGTCACACAGAATGTGCTTTCCTAAATAATGATGTAAATACATGAAGATAAACATTTTTGCCTTTGACTACCTTAAAATATCTCCCACATTATTCTGACCACAGTGCCTAAAAATAGTACCATTAGAATAAAAACATTTAAGCTTCATGTAACTCCAAGATCATTTACCTGTTATTAGCCTCTACTCTTAAAAAATTTATATTTTACATAAGTGCAAACAATAATTATCTATTGGAAATGTGAACTGTTCTAATCCTCTGATAATATACTTTAGAAAACATAGAGAGGGAAAGTAAAGAGGGGGAAAAAGTGCTGAGTTTTTTAAAATAAACTTAGTGTAATCTTTAGGACTCTAGCCCATTAATGCTGTTTGTAAAATAAATGTATTAAAAATAAGAACAAGAATAGGGCTGAAGTGTTTTGGGAGAGTTAATTGACTGATGATTTTTTCCATTATTATAACTTTTATAGCACCTAATTACTCTAGTAGATTTTTATTATCCCCTCTCTGTATTTGAATTTATGTTTTCTTCCACAAAATGGGGCCCCTTTTATAAGAAATGAGAATTTTTAATCAGGACTCTGAGTAGCCAATGGAATGGTCAATTTTTCATCAAATGATGATAGTCATGGGGCTCATCAAAACATGTTCAGACCATGTGAGAAACTGGATGAAGACATTCAACTATGACTGAAGAGTCATCTTTTTCAAAGCTGACACATCCAGGGTGAGCTAGTGCCAAGACAAATGCAAGCAGAACTGTAGCCTGGAAATACTTAAACATATTATTTGAATTCTCAGAAGTATCATTTTTACTTAAAGTAAACATTGGCATGCAAAGCCAATAGTCTGAGTAATCCGGTCTTCAAGTGTAACTTTATTTGTTATGGGGATTTGCTCAGGGAAGAGAAGGGGAATAAAATAAACCCAACTCCTCTTCTAGTGCAGGGAGAAAACAGTTCTTTCTGCAACATTGGAGACATTATTTGAGGCCATGTAAGTGACACTGCCTCAAGCTACTTTAACAATTCACAACTAACATTTAATTTAATTGTTTTTAGTTTCATGTTCCACTGGCACAGGCACCCAGGATGATTATTGTCTCTTTATTAGCAGGTGGGTATTAAGCTCTACTAGGATCTTAGGCTGCAGCCAAGTAGCTGGGACAGAGTCACTCTTAAACCCAAAGCAAGAGGCTCTCTTAATTCTCTGATGAATCTCTTCTCTTGAAGAAGGTAGAATTGATGAGCACTTTATAACCCAGGAGTCATCAACTTGGAATCCATGGTTTAAGAGTTCTAAAGCCCTCTGTAATTGTTTGCAAATGTGTGTGTATCTTTACTGTTCCGGGATCAGGTGCTCATAATGTTAACATGACCCACAGAGGGATATATGACCAAAGCAGTTTATATAGGAAGCACTTGTATTGTACAGCCCCACCTTTGTTTTGCTAGAGTCCCCCCCTATCTCTCAGCTCCCTCTTGGCTATGGAATAATCCAACATCACTAATTGCACATTTGACTACCCTTCAACACTCGTCTTCCATCTCCATGTTTTTCTCCACTCCCATCACACTCCTGGGCTGTGCCATTGAAGTGAGAACAGCAGGATACTGAGGTTTGTTTTTTCCATTGAGTATGCTAGAAAGCATTCCCGATAACACTGTGTTTATTTTTTATGAACTGTATCATGTTAACAAATTTTGGAGCTTATTTTAATTTGAAGTGTCCAAATTTGAAGTAATTGCTCTTAAATTGTACCTGGATGAATTTCCAGCCCTCTAACTCTTCTAATGATTTCTCTTAATTTCTCTTACCATTAAATCTTGGAGTTTCTCAAAGTTTAGTCCTTAAATATCCTTTTGTTTATTTATAATTTGTTTCTATATATCTCCTCTAGACCCAAGGTTTTAAGCAACTTCTATGGTGAACCTTAAATTTAGACTTCCAGTCCAGACCTCTACCCTAAACCTCTGATTAAAATCCAATTGCCAATTGATATATCTTAGATGTCTAATAAGCACCATAGATTTAATCCTACATGTCCTAGTATATGGTGACTCTATTCTTTTGGTCGCTCAGGCCAAGAACTTTTGAGGTGTTGTTAACAATTATCTTTCTCTCATCCAGATTTAATTTTTCAACCAATCATGTTAGCTCTACCTTCAAAATATATCCCAAATTTCATCCCTTTTTAATACCTCCATCACTAATATCTGATTCAACTTGTATTATTTCTTGCCTAGATTATTGAAATAATCTCCTGACTGGTTTCTTTGTGTTCAATCTTGTCTTCTTCAATTTAGTTTGATCTAATTAAAATGTAAGTCACATCAGTTTACTTCTATGTTTAAAACCCCTCAGCGGCTTTCCATCACTCTCAATATAAAAGCAAAGTCATCTGTAGGACCTATGATGGTCCTCCTCTTACCTTCTCTGACCTTACCTCTCACCTTCACTCACAATTTCAGCAATTTTTTTATATGACAAAATGAGCAAACTGTTTCTATGCTATTAAAAATATGCTATTCTAAAAATACAGTATCAATTGTGAAGGTTTGATGATTGATTGAATACCCTGTATTTGAAAAGGCATTCGTTCACACACTATTTAATAAGCATTTCCATAAAATGCACTTATGCATTTATGTCAACTGCAGAAGTAGATTACAGCTGGAAAGTGTCTCCAAGGTGGAAAAACTTCTGCTGGTAGAGCCTCTGACAATGGCTCATACTCATTATGCCTGTGACAGTTGGTATGTGGCTCTTGGGGGTAACCCTACTGCATACATCATGGATGCTTTCATATCAATAGAGCTCAAAAATTATATATGAAGTAAAACAAGCCCTCCTACCTCCTGCTCCATTAGTAGAATATGTCTTAGCTTGGACTTCTACAACAAAAATATCAGCTTGGAGTGCCAGAATGGTTGAGTTATGATAAGGCCTCCAAGTTCTCATTGTCTCATCACATGGTAGAGAACAGAGCTTTCTTGCGCTTGTGACCTTTATTTTTTTTTTAAGAAAGAGAGAGAAGAGAGAGAGGAGAGAGAGAGAGAGAGAGAGAGAGAGAAAGAGAGAGAGAGAGAGAACAAAGTGAGAGAGAAACATCAACTGGTTGCCTCCTGTAGGTACCTCAACCAAGGATTGGAGCTACAACCTAGGTATGTGGCCTGACCTGGAACTGAACTTGCCACTTTTGATGTACAGGATAATGCTCTAACCAACTAAACCACCCAGCCAGGACTTTCTTGTGACCCCTTTTTAAAAAATATATACTTTTATTGATTTCAGAGAGAAGAAAGGAGAGGGAGAGATAGAAATAGTGATGAGAGAGAAACATGGATCTGCTGCCTCCTGCATACCCCATGCTGAGGATTGATCCAGAAATATGGGCACTTTGCTATGACTAGAAATGGAATCAGAAACCTCATGGTGTTTGGGATTACCTTCAACCAACTGAGCCACAACAGGCAGGCTCTTTTGAGCCTTTTAAGGGCACTAATTCCCTTCATGAGATCTCTACCCTCATGACCTCACCTAATCCTAATTTTCTCCTAAAAGTCTCACCCTCTGGTACCATGAGATGGTTGGAAATAAGGTTTCAACCTATGAATTGGGGAGAAAAAAATCAAATATTCCTTTCATAGCATAGCATCACATTAGAATGTCTTCTTATGATATTGTACAATAGTAATATCTATTATCTAACAGGTTTGTTTTGTCACAACCTAGTATTGAAATAAATATAAAGCATTTTTAGTATTTACTTTAGACAAGAAGAAAAATAACATAGTAGCAGAATCAGAAACTCTTGGCCAATCCTGGCTGTAACATACTGTATGGTTTCAATAAGTTACCTTTCTCTCAATTTTCTCCTCTATTCATTATTATAAAAATCAAAATGGGAAATGTAAGTAATAATGCCTTTTAAACTAAAATTCATTGTAGAAATATTAATTATAATTAATCAACTTTATTGCATTTTATTATTTTTAATTTCTTTTTTTAATGTTAGTTTATAATCAATATTATTTTGTATTAATTTCAAGTGTACAGCATAGGGGTTAGACAACCATATACCTCACAAAGTGTTCCTCCAGTATTTCCAGCACCCACCGCACACCACACATAGTCATTACAGTATTATTGCATGTTTTCTTAAAAGCCAAATATATTTTTTAAAAGCTGGTGGCATATCAATTTGAGTTATTAAACATTAACTATAAGATAATAGATATACTCTGAATGCTTTCATTTTACACTCTTGCTCATGTCATCAACAAGAAGACCCTATATTCCAATCTTTAAACCACAGGCCTAGAAACAATTTTCAAATAGGTAAGTAGGTATAATATGTCCTGTTCTTGGCAAATCAAAGCTCACATCTGGTAATAAGTACTTTCCTTTAATCTACTCACAAGTTATCCACTCCCAAGTCATCTATTCAATAATTCATTACCTACTACTTGCCAGAAATTGACATAAAGCTCACCAATTTGTCTTTTCTTCTTAGAAATCTTTGCTTTAGTCACTTTAAAGCTTTTTGGTACTTCTTACATTGCCCCAAATAATTAAAAATCATTAAAGAATATTCTGTAAATACATTTGTAAGTTTTAAAAAATACATTACATTTTACTTAAAGGAATGCATTTTTATTATTTCAGCTTTAATCTGGTATTAGTACAGGGTAGGCTAATAGCTATTTACAGATACTACCCTTCCACCCTACCCCCACCCATGCCAATTTAATGGTTTAACATAATCCACACTTAATTTTTACTCATGCTAATTTCAATATGAATGGCATCTATTGGGCAAATCTACCAGAGTCTTCCACAAAAGGTGACTTGAGGACCCAGCTCCTTCCACCCAGTGGCTCTTTTTGAGTACTGAGACCTCAATGAATCTGTTGTATTCCTTGTCTCTGGCTTATGGCCAAGAGAAGATAGAGAAAGCCAACTGAAGATCTTGGATCTTGTGCAGGAGATTAATGGAACTTACACTAAAGTAAAACTGAGATGCAGCCCTTTCACCACCTTGAATTGCCTACGACTAGAAGCATGACTGGAAAACATTGCATTTCATTATTCAAGAGCAAAAATGAAATGGTTGTGCACACTTAGCATTGTCTCAGCCTTTAATGCCTTCCTTGATAAAGTCTTTCTACCTCTGCATACTAAATACCAGTCTTCTCATAAAGAAATAGTAAAAATGGAACTTGAATGGTTATGTATTCACAAACCTGTAGTCTTTCCTCAATCAAAAGGTTTTTTTGGTTGATATTTTCACATATTTGAGTTTCCATTTATTCTAAGCATTGCCCTTTCTAATTCAGTTCTTAAGGGATTTTTGCCTTTAGGTTAAAGGGCCTGTGCCCTTGTTATGTCTTCTGTATATGTATGCTTGAAAACTGGGTTCTCTGTGCAGCCACAGGCTCCTGTATATTTATCTTAATTTTTGTTTTTTACTCCCATTACCACAGAGATATGCTCATCATCATGCACACTTCCACATTTCAAAGTACTATATTCTTGCGTTCAGAATATAGTCTTCAATAGCAGATACTTTGTTTTCTTTACTTTCTGCAACATGTCCTTCCTGGTCCTGACAGGTTGTACTGTCCCTTGGTTATAAATCATATAACCCCTAGCTATAAACACAATGCACACATACTATTTATCACATCATCTGCACACCCAGCATTGCCATCTATGAGTCCTCGTTGTGAGAAAGTCCCGCAGAAGGCCTTCTTAGGGGGAGAAAAGCATGTCTGTTGAAAACCCATAGGTCCTTCCATAAGCTGGTTTATGTTTAAGCCCCTGAGGTTTCCTTCCTCATTAGTGGGACTTCAAAGTTAGAGGCAGCCTTCAGGCAATGTAAGTCTGAAAAGAAAAGTCTCTACTAAGCAATACATCATCACTCTTAATATATATTTGTAGGACACTTTGGGGCACTTTATTTAGAATAAAGTTATAAATAAAGAGACCTTTTCTTGTAATATTTTAAAAGCAAAATAGCATTGCTTAAAAGTGGTGTGTGCCCTAAAAATATTAATAAAGTTGAGAGTACTGGGATTTTAATAGCTGATTTTAAATGGAGCTGTTACTCAGTAGAACAACAGTACTGAAATGTCTGGGTTCTTTTGTTTTCCCAGGTGTTAGCAATCCCTCCAGGCTTAACTGGCTCTGTGTTTACTTCATCCTTTGGATCATTAATAATGACAGTAAATAAAACCCAGCCTAGGAAGCTAGTTCTTTTAATCTGACAAGTACTGAAGAAACAGTCACGCCTCGAAATGAAGAAATACCTGCTGCCAGAACTCCCTCAATTTCCCATCTAATAACTGAACTATTTAGCAATAAAATTTATTTTTATTTAAATGCACTGGAAGAGCCTTGGCAGAGAAGCTCACAGTGCTCAATGCCCTGCAGCCCTGAGCACTCTCTGCCAAGGCGCTTTCCCTCACTTGACTGCTGTCATATCATGAGTGTGGCTTCCTTGAAAAAGATGATCCTGAAGTGGTATCTGTGCTTGCTGCTTGGCCTTAGATGTGAACTTATCTTGCCTTTATTTTGGTTAAACATTAGTTTAACACAGACATATATTTTCAGAAAAAATAGAAAAATTAAAATCATAATTCCACCATCCAGAGAAAACTAAGGTGATCAATGGTAAGTGTTGTAATATTATAGAATTGTTCTGTGCATATTATTCCAAATACATCCTGGCCTCTCTCTCCCCCATGTCATCAAGAAATTTTGCACTTGTTTTTTCCTTGTGGCATGATTTCCTCTGTGGTCTTTCTAAATATATATAAATGTTTACACAATACATTAGTTTGCTTTTGTTTGTATTTAAACTTCATAAAGTGATGCTATGGACTGAATTGCCTCCCCAAATTCATATGTTAAAGCCCTACACCCCATTGTATCTCTTTCAAAGAAGAGAGTCTTTAGGAGGTAATTAAGATTAAATGAGGTCATAAAGTTAGGACCTTAATCCAATAGGACTGCCACCTGATAAGAAGAAAGAGAAATCTCTCTCTTTTTCTGCTATGTAGACACAGCTAAAAGGCAGGAGGAGATTTCTCACTAAGAACCAATTCAGCTGGCACCCTAATCTTGGACTTCTCAGCCTCCAGAATTGTAAGCAAAGAGACTTGATTGGGTTGTCTTTTTCATAATTTTTAATAATATCTCTTTATATATTAAGCAAATGCTTATCTGGCATATTTTTTTCTTTTTTAAATTAAATTAATTGGTGTGATATTGGTTAATAAGATCATATTTGACTTTGTAAAAATTAAGAATGTTTGTTTGTATTACAAAAGGTGCCATAACAAAGTCAGTAGAGATGTAGTTCTGGAAAAAAGATTTACAAAGGTTATGAGAGTTATAACATATATTATAAAGAGCACCTATAAATTGATCTAAAAATGTTGAAAATAATCTTTGGGTTCAAAAATATGAGAAGAGGTTCAAGTTCAAAATTAATCACATAAATGGAAATTGATGTAATTAATATGCCAAATTGATAAGAAAATATAGGTAACAGTGGATTGTATATGGATAAAAATTACATGCTCATGCAAATAGTGTAAATGTAAGTGCTTGCAGTTATTTAGAAAAAAAATCTACCAAAATCTATCAAATTTGTAAATTAACATATGTATGTGGTGTGGGTTCAACTGTGCCCCCAAAAAAGATATATTGACATCTTAACTTCTAGTACTGTGAATTGGGCCTTTTAGATGGAAAAAGGGTCTTTGTAGATGCACTTTTAAAAATATATATATTTTATTGATTTTGTACAGAGAGGAAGGGAGAGAGATAGAGAGTTAGAAACATCGATGAGAGAGAGTCATCGATCAACTGTCTCTTGCACACCCCCTACTGGGGATATGCCGGCAACCAAAGTACATGCCCTTGACCGGAATCAAACCCAAGACCCTTCAGTCCCCAAGCCGACGCTCTATCCATTGAGCCAAACCGGTCTAGGCTGCAGATGCACTTTTAAGATGCAAATTTTAGCCAGAACAGGTTTGGCTCAGCAGATAGAGCATTGGCCTGCGGACCCAGGTTCGATTCCGGTCAAGGGCATATACCTGGGTTGCAGGCACATCCCCAGTAGGGGGTGTGCAGGAGGCAGCTGATCAATGTCTCTCTCATCAATGTTTCTAGCTCTCTATCCCTCTCCCTTCCTCTCTGTAAAAAAAATCAATAAAATATATATTTTTTAAAAAGATGCAAATTTTAAAAAATAATAATTTAAAAAGGTGCAAATTAAGATGACATCATATTAAGATAGGGTGGACCTTTTTATCTAATATGATTGGTGTCTTTATAAGAAAGGACAAGAGACAGAGATAGACACAAAAGAGAATACCATGTGAGGATGGAGGCAGATGTTGAAGAACTACAACTGTCAGCCAAGGAACACCAGAGTTTGACAGCCACCACCAAGTGGTAGAAAGAGGCAGGAAAGGTTTCCACCCAGAGTCTCAGAGGAAACAGCCATGATGACACCATGATTTCAGACTTCTAGCCTCCAGAACTATGAGAGAACAAGTTTCTCTTCTCTGGTGCTTTGTTACAGCTATCCCAGGAAAGCAGTACAGTATTTGACCTAGAAATCCCACCTATGAAATCTCTCCCATAAAACAAAATTATAAGCATTCGATTATATATAGATAGATAGATGTTTATTGCAACCTTCATAGTAATAGTGAGCAAATAAATAAAAAAGGGAAATAACCCATCAAGGGAAATAAATTATGGTGAATATATATATATATATATATATATATATATATATATATATATATACACTGTCATTTAAAATAGAATAAATCCTAATTATACAAGTTCAGTTAGGATTTGTATAATATTTTAATAAGAAAAGCCAAGATTCAGAAAATTATTTATAGTCTGCCACTTTCATAAAATAAAATAAAAAACTAAACAAGTATGTGTGTGTGCCTGTGTGTGCTTTTGTAGAGCTGCTGCCTGACAAGTGGTAGGATTTTCCATCCACACTATTCACTTTTGAAGCTTCTCCAATTCCCAAACCCAGAAAAGTGCCCCATGGGTCATGGTGATCCCCCTTCTCAGGGACCAGTAGAGGATCCTGTGGTGGCAGGTGGTCTGGCTTTCTTAAACTTCCAGCCAGAGAGAGCAGTCTGAAAGATGCCACCTATGTCTGGAAAACAAACTTTGAGTAGATGATCCCTCTGTTTTCTGGGCCCAAACCCAAGGGCAACCTTCATTCTTCCATAATAAAGATGTGAACAGGGTCAACAATGATATCTCCATTTATTTTTCCTGACATTAACCACTTACTGAGGGTGTTATATTTCTGTTTGCACTTAATAAATGTTCAACAAATATTTATTGAAGTAAGTAATATGACAATCCATACATTGTATAGGTGAAATATTAAAAATCTCTGGCATGTGGGTGAATTTATTCTACGTGCACATAATAATACTCAACAAATATTTATTGAAATAAAGAAGAAAGCAATCTCACTTTATACAAATTCTAAGATATATTGCTTAAAATTCTATGGTATGTGGGTACCTCACATAACTTTAACATTAACAAATATTTTCCCCTATTTTTCTTCTCCTTTTTTGTCATTTATTTTCTTTTTTTGTGAAGGAGAAAGTGAATGCCTGCTTTAACATCATCATCTTTCATCAAAATCTCTTGTCTTCACTATATTGAAATCTTTATGAATTACATATAATTAATATGAATATGTAACACATCTTGCTTGTACTCCTTTTTGAGCTTCAATGTTTCCTATAACATAAGCAGCATTTCCTAATCCCAAACATACCTGAGTCTTAAAGTTATAGAACCATTCCTGAAAATTTTAACTAATCATCCAGATATTATTTTCCAATGCCCTACAGGACACAACTGCACAAGAACTACTTTGAGCTCATAAACAGTCACCTTACCTCATGCAACCTTCCAAAAGTGACACCCAGCGAACCTCTCTAGATGGCCAGTGTTTCATCTAAGAGGAGCAGATGAAAAAGCATTGCTGCTAACCCGGTAATTTTAGCTAAAAACTAATTTTAACTAGTATAGTTTGGGGAAAAATTAATTCTACTTATTTTGGTGGTAGGTGAAGTAACTGAATTTAGTGCATTTATGATCAAAATGGCAGGTGCTTTAACAGGGGTGAAACAAATGGATATGTATTTTTAACAATCTCTTTTGGGTTTTATGTACACTAAAGTTTGTGCAACACTGTAAAAAAAACAAACAGAATTCAAGATTTAATATTTGCTAAATAAACACTTGAATTAAAAAAAGTAGTACTTTAATCAATAAAGGAAATAATAAATAAATAAAATTTAAAAAGTCTGGAAAGCCTTACTTCTTAATTTTTATCTATGACAGTGGATGTGTGATTAGAAACAAATTTAGGGATTGTGAAAATAATTTCTTAAATATCCATTGATTACTATGAGAATATAATCCATTTTTTCCTGGTGAATTTATGCTTTCTCTAATTTTAATAATCAATTTTGGAAGTAAACATGAGATTAGAAATATAATCAGAGTACCATTTTAACTTCTGCAGAATCTCAGAAAATAATAGAATTTAAGACAATCCAGTAACCTTTAGTCAAACATGATCTGGATTATTTTTTCTTGAATTATATCTTTTTAAAAAATATATTTTGATTAATTTCAGAGAGGAAGGAAGAGGGAGAGATGGATAGAAACATCAATGATGAGAGAGAATCATTGATTGGCTGCCTCATGCATGTTCCCCACTGGGGATCCAGACCTCAATCCAGGCATGTGCCCTTGACAGGAATCAAACTTGGGACCCTTTAGTCCGCAGGTCAATGCTCTATCCATTGAGCAAAACCAGCTAGGGCAAGTTATGTCTTCTTTCTAAGCCTTTTATTTTTTCTTTCTAGCAATCTCCCAATTTTACTTGCTGATAATTCTTAATTTTACCAAAACCTCATAATTCTGGATAAATTAAATTAAAATATAAAGGTCTAAAATATGAGTAATACATTTCTCTTACATAAATTATTTAGCCATCACTCTAGGTTAGTTCCAAATATACTTTGTAATATTTAGATTATACAAAGCAATATATATGTATTGTCTTTCATAAGTGTGTGTGTGTGTGTGTGTATGTGTGAGTGTATGTGTGTGTGTATGTGTGTGTGTGTGTACATTTGTGGGAAGGATATAAACTATTAAGTTCAGAACAGCAATACCAGGATAGTAGTATATTACAACATTCAAAATATCAATCAATATAAGACAATTATAATTTACTCTATATCAAAATATGTATTGAACACATGGTGTCTTTTGTTGAGTTATGGAAGATACTGAAAATGTATTTATATTTTTTAAACATAGTCTGGTAGGTACTGCCATGGAGATTGGCATACCAGGGAACAACCAAATGACAGCAGGGGCACCAATAAAATGACATTCTTTAATCTAAACTCATTTCAAGACTAACATTGATCACTGAGGTCAATGTCAGAGCAGCAATGGTGGGTGAGACTGTGGGAGTAGAGAAGTGGGAATCCAGGCCTGGCCAGTCTGATAACTTCAAGTTATGTTTCTCTCTGAACATACTTTTTCTTTTAAAGTTTCATATAAAACAAGTCAGCTACTCACTCATCCATTCAACCAAGCTAAACAGAGTAGAATGTAAATAGGTCAGAAAGTGTCCAATGGGACCACTGCATTGCTCAAGATAACTGGTAGAGATGATTTTGCCCCCTTAAGTTAGTTTTTGTCACAAGTCCCAGTAATTGAAATTTTCTATGGTTGTTAAAGAATCATTAAAAAGCTGTTTCTTCGTCAATTAGAATCTTGCTGCCAGATTGTATGACATTTGGTGAACCAGATTTAATTTGTTATACATTGTTCCCAGAAGGTGAGAAGTGATTACAGGGATTTACGTGCTGAGAGATGTATTTTACATCTACTTCTCATGGTACCTTTCTAGTAATTCAGATATAATGGCATGATCTTGATTAGTTAATCTTTCCACATCAGCATTTTTAGATGGTACTTCATGAAAATTTTATACTACAATTAAAAATGCAATTAAGTGGGTTATCTAAATCAAAGTCAATCTTTAATTACAGCATGCTATCTAGATCCTTATTTCATGATAGAACAGATAAAATTCTAACAATTACAGTGCTAATGCCTTCATTATTGCAAACATAATAATACCAGTCTTTTGAGGCTCCTCTCATTTCCTATCAGTTTCTTTTTTAGGTTGTCATCAAGAGTTTGCTTCCTTTAACAACCAGGCCTGCATAATCCTAAGCAGGTTATTATATGCTTCTCCTAAGAACAATTAAATAATACAAAATCCACCTGATTAAGTCCTTTTGCTTAAAAGAAATGATTACCTCAATACTGAACTTGTCCTAGTTATTCTTTTTGCTTTTTGTCCCCACTGTTATCTATTGCATAAATAATTAAGAAAAGAAAGTGCTTATTAAACTTACTGACTACCACATCAAATATTTACTTTTCAAGTTATTCAGTGTTTTCTAAACGGTGTCGATTTGCATGCAGCGTTTCACATTTTGCTTTTTAATTTTTTCAGTAGCGTTAATGTCGATAAGTGAAGTAAAATTTCATGAACTTGATAAATTAGAGGGCCTTCATTTCAATGTTCATACTATGTACTTGTTATATAACAGTGGGAAAGTTCCCTAAACTACATCAGCCTCTATTCCTTTTTCTGTAATGTGAGAATGACAGAAGTACATACCTTGAGGCATCATTGTAAAACTAAGATAATGGTTTATGAAAAGTTCCTGTTACATAGTAGATACTCAATAAACAGTGGGTATTTTTATTATATAGTAAGTGATTTTCATGTTACCACACAAGTTTTCTGACTGCCAAGATAGCATCTTAACCTAGGAGTCTACAAATATTTTACAATAAAAAAAAAAAATGTTGAGAGACTCTGAGGTTGGATATGTTGGTGCTTTCCCAATCTCTCAATATTTGCATATATAATAGTGTTTACCTACTATTTGAAAATATCTAGCCAATATCTGATATAAGTACATGTAATCCTAAAATGTCTAATGAGACACCTAACAGGACATGGCATTATATCAATTTTTTTTTTTTTTATAAAGCCAGTTAAACCAAAATAGTCTTTATCTTCTGGCAGCTTAATCTCCGACCAAACATTGATAATAGACTAAATTTTAAGGGATCCTAATAAACATTCAACAAATTAAATATTATCATTGAATTTAATAAAATACCAAATGATTTTTAAAGAGCAGATAAATTGTTTTTAAACCTGCATATCAGTGACAACTCTAGCTCCTCCATTACACAGAGAAGACTTACTTAGCAATATGAAAATTCTGAAACATCCTGTCACATTGGAGGCAGGAAAATGTACCTGTGGGTGGCATAATCTGAATAAAAACTATTGATAAATGAAAAATTAGAAACTAACATAATTGAGGAAATTGGGTCAGTTCTGGTGGTGCTGTGAGTGACAGAGCAACCAAAGGTGAAGATGTTGATATGGCAATGACTGAGCTAGACGCAGAGAGGAAGTGTGGACAGTGAAGCTAAAAATAACTATCAGGAATTATCAATGCAAAAAGTATCCAGGGTGCATGGATAAGTGATTAGGATGCCCATGAATTTATGGATAGTTTCCTCTTGATTGAGTAGTTAACATTTGTCTTCTTCACATTGCAATTCTTTACAGACAGCTTTGACTTGAGTTAGAGAAATAAGTTTATCCTCATTGTTGTTCCTTTTATTGTGAAAGAAAAATAGATTCTCCAAGGATTACTGCCTTTTGTATCACGATGAAGCTTATAAAAACTAACAACTCTTTCAAAGTGTCTTACAGATTGACATTTTAGTTCCTATGCTTTCCTTAGAGATAAAATATTATCAAAATCCAATAGCCAGATATATTTTATAATGTCACCAAATGCAGTATAAATGCCAAGTTCAATGTTGGGTCTTTTGAGTTCAGAGATGAGAAAGCCAGAGTCAGTGCTCTTTTGCTGGAAAGGACAGCAAATAACCAATAAGACAATACCAGCCACAGAGCCTCTGGCTACATGAGTAACAGGTGATATCTAAAAATAAATAACTAAATAAATAAGTAAATAAATAAAAATAATACATTTTAAAGAGCAGCATTCATGAAAAATCTTATAAAATACTTTTATAGTTTGAATCAATTTGAAAATATACATTTTAAAAATGAGAAAAATGCTGGAGAACAGTTAATGTATACATTTGTATATCTAATTTAGAGATAAAATAAGATACTGCTCATGTAATAGGAGTTTCAACCTTAATTTCTAAAATTAAATGAAAACTGTGTACTTTTTGAAATGACCCAAATATTCTTCATAATTTTTTCTCTGGTTAGATTTAACAGTTTAAGCTTATTCTTTTCTATACTCTACCATGTCTTAGGTCAGTCAGTGTATCTAGAAGAATCTTCCTTGCCATAATTTTTCTTTCTACATTGGAATATTTTCCCATTAACAGTGTTTTATATGAAAAAACTGACATTGTCAAACATTCTCAGTAAATAATCATTGCACTAATATCCACATGATTTTTAATTAGGACTTCTTAGAGACTTCAATAGGCTCAGAGGAACTGTGAATCTTCTCTTAACCTGTTATTTTATTGTAATTTGTTGGTACATAAAAACAAAAATAACTCATAAAATGAATTTCTAATTTATGTAAAGCTTTCCACATAGGATGCTTAAGTTATAAACACTATTATTTATGTACATAAATCAAATTAGAAAAAGCCTAAAGATGACCAAGTCTCTTATAACCAGTGCCCTCTATCTGAATCTGCTTAACGGGCACCTCTTCATATCTAAAATTGTTTTTTTAAAGACTGTCCTTATCTGTTTTGATGACCACTTTTGGGTCTTCCTAAAAAGAAAAGGACTTTTTTTTTCTTTGCTTTCTTTCTTGTTTCAGGGGAGTCCAAATTTTATGTAATAAGATTTAAATGTAATTAAATCTTGGGTGTCCTCCTCTGCTTTTTATTGTGCAAATCACTTCTCACTTGGCAAGAATGCATATTTGTTTGTTCAAGATTAGGGTCAGCTACTCTTCAACATTCAAAACAAGCCAACACAGCCAAGGCTTACCATTGACACAACCAGCTACTATTGAAGATGTGGTCAATACCTTTTCCCTAATTAAACAAAATAATAATATATAATAATAAAAGTATGCTAATTAAGAGCAAACAGCCTAATGACCTTCTGAACACCATTCTGCATGTCCTTCTGGACGAAGCTGTCCTTCTGGTGGGGCTGAGACAGAGGCAGTTAGAAGAGTTGAGGCAGGCAGGCGAGCAGTTAGGGATATTCAGGCAGACAGGTGAGCAGTTAGGGCCAATCAGGCAGGCAGGCAGAGTGATTAGGGGTGATTAGGCAGGTAGGCAACCGGTTAGGGGTGATCAGCAAGCAGGCAAGTGGTTATGAGCCAGCAGTCCCAGATTGCATCATGGATGTTTGACTGCTGGTTTAGGCCCAATCCAAAATCGGGCCTAAACCAGCAGTCGGACATCCCCTGAGGGGTACCAGATTGTGATAGGGTGCAGGCTGAGCTGAGAGACTCTCTGCACCATGTTTAAAATTTTGTGACCAGGCCTCTAGTAATGATAATAATAAAATCTAATTTTCTAAAGCAATTATTACTGATTATATATTTTTAATTAAGAAATATAGAGTCATATATATTTAAAAAGTAAATGTTCTCTCTAAGCATAATTTGGCCTAGCCAGTTTGGCTCAGTGGATAGAGAATCAGCCTATGGACCAAATGGTCCTGGGTTTAATTCTGGTCAAGAACTTGGTACCTTGGTTGCATGATCCTCCCCCACTTCCCACCTCTCCCCAATCACAAGCCATGTTTGGGACCCTTGCAGGAGGCAACCAATCAATGAGTTTCTCTCACATCTATGTTTCTCTCTATCTTTCCTTCTCTCTTCTACTCTCTCTAAAAACCAATGGAAAAAATATACTCAGATGAGAATTAACAAACAAAATTAAAAAACAAAACAAAGATAAGCATAATTTGTCTTGGGCTGTGTAGTACACATTTACAAAATACTCTCCACCACTGCCCCCATCATTTTTAAAACTTCAATTTTACTCATGCTGGTGACAAATATTCAATTTCTAAGCCATTATTTTTAGGTGGTGACGATGAGTGAGACACTCTAAAGAGATGTTTCCCAGAGCTTGTTTCTAATGGTCTTTCAGCTTATATTGCATATACTCTCACTCTAGCTTTATTTCTTGGCATTTATCCCACAATTTCTAAGACCATTTTTAGCCTCATTAAAAAATTTACACCTGAGAAAATAGAAATCATCCCATTATCTGTCCCTTAAAATACCACCCACCTTGATTTCAGACAATCATGCCCTGACTTTGCTATTGCCCCATCACTGTTACTCTTCTCTTTAGCACCAGGCTCCAAGAAGGCTGAACTTCATTTCTGATCAATTCCTTTTTAACCTGTTCCATTTGCCACAAGCATATTGATTTATTGGAGAAAATTTTAAGGCTAATTCTATTTTTTAGTGAAGTTCATTATGCTAAAATAACATTATAAATTGGTCTCTTGATATTTTATGATTCTGCTTCTTGTACAACTCTGCTACCATGGACTCCCCTATAAATAGGATGAGCACAAAAATTATTGTCCAAATGGGAACACTTTGAGAATGAAAGAAGGTGCTAGTGATCTGTATGTCTGGACAATAGCCATAAACCAGGACTCTCCCAGGCACACTGGGACATATCTTCACCCTACCTGAAATGCATGAGTACAAAGGGCTGTGAACACTTGGTTTAAATTCATATTTTAAATAAAGATACATAGTGAATTCATATTGAGAAGATTTAAATGGAACTGATTATGTTTACCTTACTCTTCCATTTCTCCTTAACTTGATTTTTTGTTGTAGCCCTGTACTCATACTTCACTTTCTTCATATCCATGTAGCTGGAAAATATGCCCATGCACTGATCTTAGAATATATGTCATAAAATAGAATGCATCTGTGTTTTTCAAAATTTGAAATGTGGTGTAGGGAACAGAACTATTGGCGAGTTGTTTGGAGAACATGGCAGTCTTATTACAATCTGTAAGTTTATTTATATCTGATAGATGCCAAAGGCTGGCTTTAGCTGAACGAGTAGTAGATTGGCTCTTCAGAATTTGGGAAAAAGTGCCTGGGAACTAAGCTTACCCTAAATTATGAGATTACAACATTTTCAGTTTTATTACGGTTACTCACTTGGAGAAAAAGAGACAATCTACTCTCAGATGCCATATTTTACTAGTGAAAATACTAGTAAAGTCTTTTATTTGCTTCCCAAACAGACCTCCATACATCACAGCTCATCACCATATCAGCAGTTGTTCTGTTTTAAATGTGGTGTGCTTGAGGCTACACAGTGCATATTGCATCCAGATTGAATCTAGAAAGAAAAACTTTAATCCTCTTGTAGGTATCTTTCTGATAACAAAAACCTTTGTTTCAAATTTTCTGTATCTCCATGAAGGATTTTTGTTGTTGCTGCTGCAGTTGTGAAATATGAAGTCTGATACATCAGATCAAACGGATCTTTGACAGAGATAAAAACCACAAAGTTATATGCCCTTGAATAAATAAACTTGCAAGAGGGAGAATGTGTGAATGATCATATGGTTGTACCAAACATAAATCTACCCAATTTATGTGTTTGATTAAAAAATCTGAATGTAGTACAGTAGAGTACTACAATAAAAGGGACAATTTATTTGCTCTGGTCAAGAATGATATCTGTCCATAATCTAGCACTGTTTGTTTGTTTGTTTGTTTGTTTGTTTCCACTTTCATAGGTAGGGTGGGAGTATAAAGTTTTCTTATCCAGTTATTTAGTTTCCAGGCTTATGTTAACTATTATAAAACTGGAGGCCTGGTGCACAAAATTTGGGAGGGAGGGGTGGTATTTCTCAGCCCAGCCTGCACCCTCTCATTACCTGGGACAGCTGGCTCCCAACCACTCACCTGATTGCCTCTAACAGCCTCTGCTGGTTTGATTGCCATCTAACTGATCCCCTGCCAGTCTAATGGTCCCCAACTATTCTCCCCTGCCAGCCTGATCACCACAACTGCACCCCCTCTGCTGACCTGGTTGCCCCTAACTGTCCCTGCTGCCAGCATGGTTATCCCCAACTACCCCCCTGCCAGTCAGATAGCCCCTCCCCCCCCCCCCCCCCCCCCCCAACTGGCCTGGTCACCCTGTGTTGCCTGCTGTTCAGTCATTTGGTCATCCCACACTAACCCCCTGCTGGCCTGGTCATAGGCAGCCATCTTGTGAGAGTGTGAGTGTTAATTGGAATAGTACCTCTTTATTATATAGATTATTATGTAGGATAAATTTTACCTCACAAAACTATAAAAAAGTAAATTGCTCTAGCAAACCAAAAATATTATTAAAATTGGTGAGATATATGTGATTACGGAGGGATAGTACTTGAAGTGTTATTTAATGACTAGAGGCCCAGTGCATGAAATTTGTGCATAGGGGTCCCCTCAGCCCAGCCTGCACCCTCTCAAACCTGGGACCCCTTGGGAGATGTCCAACTGCCAGTCTAGACAGTTCTGGATCCTCTCACAATCCTGGACCACTGACTCCTAATCATTCACTGCCTGCCTGCCTGGACACCCCTAACTTCCCCCTCCCTGCTGGCCTGATTGCTCCTAACTGCCCACCCCACCCCTGCCAGCTTATTCACCCCTAACTGCCCCCCTAGCCAGCCTGGTTACCCCACATAGCCTGCTTGTTCAGTCATTTGGTCATACCTTGGGCCAGCCCTGGGCAGCTGGGCAGTCAACATCTGAGGCTTGCCTGTGCTTTGGGCTGGCCCTGGGTGCCTGGGGGCTGATGGGACTGAGGTACTCCAGAGGCAGGTGTGCGAAGCAGCCAGATCCACCTGGGGGTGGGCCCAGCCACGCCGCATGCCTGTCGCCTCACTGGGGCTGAGGGGACTAAGCACTGCCATCTTGTAGCTGAGGATACCGCCATCTTTGGGGGTGTGACTGTCAATTAGCATATCTCCTCCTTATTGACTGTGGATGCCTCCATCTTTGTGAA
Organism: Pipistrellus kuhlii; assembly: GCF_014108245.1. Taxonomy (NCBI): domain Eukaryota; kingdom Metazoa; phylum Chordata; class Mammalia; order Chiroptera; family Vespertilionidae; genus Pipistrellus; species Pipistrellus kuhlii. The sequence continues at coordinate 120,292,332 of NW_023425404.1, read as the reverse complement.
GGTGTGAAGGTCAATTGTCATATTTCCTCTTTATTAAATAGGATGTCAATATTTAGTTATAAATGCTATGAAAATTCAGTTTTATTTTTACTCTACGTGTATAAACTGTGATGACAGATATTTTTCAAAATTGTTTTTATGCTAGTTTTCCTGAGGTGTAGAGTTTACCATCAGGTTCTGTAGAAATGACCAAGATGTTTACCACTGTGGATTCCACCCATTTAGAACAAACTCACTGGGCAATGATCTGCCTAAGGGTTAAGAAGATGATATGAAGAGACACAGGAAGAAGATGGCCATCTACACCCCAAGGAGAGAAGCCTAGGACTGCTGAGAAGAAACCAACCCTGCTCACACCTTGATTTGGGGCTTCCAGAGCTGTGAAACAATAAAATTCTGTTGTTTAAGTCATCCAGTCTACAGTTATTTTGTTATAGAAGTCCTAGCTACTTAATGCACTGGCCTACATAGGGTCTATTTAATATAAACTAAAATATGTGCAAATAATCTAGATTGTTTTTATTAAATTCAAATGGATTTGCTACTGAAATGCAAAATAGAGTTGGAAATATATTGCAAGAATTGTAATGTATTGTAAATAAAATAGGAGAAATTAAAAAAAATCAACATATCAAATGCAAAATAAAAACTGAAAAATTTTAATCTTGTCATCATATTAAAAATTTTATCTGACTTTATAGATCCTTGGACAATGGAAGCTACTTAAGAAGACTTAGGTGAAGATAAGCAAGTTATTAATGTGCGTCTACAATAGTTTGAATTTAGAATAGGAAAACATTCTTTTTAAATATGACATTATAGTTTTCCCAGAATATATATCTGCAAATTTTTGTAAAACTCTATAGTACATAAGCATTCACCTGGGCAGTTGCATATCATACAAGTATTATATGGAATATAGTGACACAAGGAGAGACATTATATTAAAACTTCTTATAGTGTCCTCCTTGTTAGAAAACTTTGTGTTTTCTGTAAATATTTTGGGATAAATATTTTTTACCTGACCACTGAGAATGAGTAAAGCGTACTCAGAAATTCATTTTAGCTGTAGCTTTTTCAGATTTTTTTTTTCATTATTTCAAGTGGAAACTTTTGGTGAAAGAAGAAGTACTCAATTTTTGAAATGAAGACTTCCCATTCAAAATTCTATTCCATTTCATCATATAATGAAGAAAAAAGGAAAAGAAAAATTTTAAATAATTTTGATGCATAGATTTTTAAGTTGTCCAATGAAATTTAAGATTCTGACACAATTAACTTGACACAAAATATAAATGGAAAAGCTATTCTAGAATATTTGACATTATACTCATATGCAAAAGTTCAATTTTACTAATTGTAAATATTTAAAATAAAGCACCTAGATTTATATGTACATGCATGCATGTTGATTATCATTTGTTATTTATTCATTTCCTAATTAGTATTTTCACATGAATAAAAGTGCTAACAATATAGGAAAAACAAATATATTTAATATATAAATATATACTTATTTTATCTCTAATGTTACATGTATTGATTTATCTGTGTCTATTTCTATCTCTCTATCATCTTTTCTTTGAGCTTATTCTGTATGTAATCTGAATGGGCGTCATGATAATTGATTTGTCTATTACTCTCCCTGCCTTCCTCTCTGATATCGAAAAAAGAATGTTTTATGAATACTTGAATTGTTGATCCATTTTTACTTTGAGGAAATGTCTTCAAACTCTCTTATCATATGAGCATCTCTCTTATATCATTGCCTACTTGATATCTCTTATTGCATGTTTCATAGATACTTTAAACAAAACATACAAAAGTGAGCTTATAGAGACCTCTAACTGCCCCATTTTATCACCTACCCTACAGCTACCAGGGGCAGAAATCTAGAGTCAAGCCTGAACTCCTTATATGTTTTGTCACCACATCCACTAGAATTACCTTTCTAAGAAAGTCACATCTCTCCATGGCCCCCATTAATATCAGCCTCCACTGTAAACAAATCCAAGTTCAGCCTCACCTTTACTATGGGTTATTGCATGTTTTCTCCTAAATGACTCAATAATTTCCTTTCTAAATTATTCCCGTTGTTCTCTAGATTAAATTATCTTTTCAAAATCAATAATAAACTTTGTGTTTCACATATTCACAACTGTTAATCTACTTTGCCAATCTCTGTACCTGTAAATATGCATATGTATGTATGTGGGTATACACCTACACAATGGAATATTATTTAGCCTTATGTGACAACATGGAAGGCATCATTATAATGAATGAAATAAGTCAGTCACAGAAAGACAAATTTTGCTGACTTCCCTTACATGAAGAATCTAGAGTAATCAAACTCATGGAAACAGAGTAGAATGATGATCACCAGGGGTTGATGTGGGGGAATGGTGAATTCTAGAGATCTGCTACACAATATAGTATTTATAATTGAAAATATTGTAATGTACACTTAAAAACATATTCAAGGCATAGATCATGTTAAATGTTCTTATCACAAAAACAAGAAAAAATAAATCATAACTTGTTTCTTTTATTTAAACCACAATATATTGATTTGGCATATTGTACTATGGATCCCATGAAATAGGTTCTCACACGATACTAATAAAAAAACACTTAATTTGACTGGATTATTTCTCTACTTACAAATATAAAACATCCAGGTACTATTGTATAGAACAGTACCATATCAGTGGGTCAGATCAAGTTCAGTTTCCACTCAGGTATGGCGTTAAATCATTCGTCATGACTTATGAGAAATAGATAAATTATTATAAAAGGGTTCACTATCATTGGAAAAATATATGATATTTTTAAAAAGCCTTACGATAAGTATATTAAAGTCACCACAAACACAAAAAATATATATATAATACTGGACTGGTTCTAGGGCATTTTAACCTTAAAGTAAACTATTCTTTTTAAATTTCACGAATAAATTCATGATCCCAAACTCATAACATTAAATAAATTTTCAAATGAGAGATAACAGTGAATATTTATTTGAAAATAAAGACAGAATTTAAGCAGGTAGGATTTAATTAACCAAAACTGGAACATAGCCAGACCTCTTTAGCTAACATCACTGCTCATTAATAGATAACATTATTCCTGCCCTGCTAAACCCAATGTCAGGAACAGAAAACATCCTTGCTTCCTTTCCTCATTGGTAAATATTCAAAATTAAAATTAAATAGAGTATTAAAATGCAAAATTAAATAGAGTATAAAAATGTGTTCACTATCAAAAAGGTATAGCCACTTTTTCACTATTAAACTGTTATTGCTGGGAAGAATTCATGTAACAGTAATAGCATTATATTTCAAAATATGAAATCAAGTAATTTAATGATCACTGCATTCTTGAATGGACTTATGTTTTATCTAACCAGTCCTGTCCCTTTCTTTTCTTTTCCAAATTGTGGTCCTTTTTTTTTTTTTTTAGTTTGAGGAACTGCTTCTCTCCTGATCCTTCAAATAATGTGATATAATGGGAACTGCATCCCTGACCACAGAGATAATCCCTCAATGAATGCACAATCCTACACTAGTTCCCAGGATATATCAAACTGCATACAGAAGAGGAAACTTTTTCTCTCTTATGGGGAATTCGGGAAGCTGCCCCCTTTTCCAATAAAGTTGCTAATTATCTCCATTTTATCAACAAGTAACTGAACTGGATTTAATTTGCCTAAATTTATACAACAGCCAAAACCAATTTGGCTCAGTGGATAGAGCATTGGTCTGTGGACTAAAGGGTCCCAGGTTCGATTCCAGTCAAGGACATGTGCATTGGTTGTGGGCACATCCTCAGTAGGGGGTGTGCAGGAGGCAGCTGGTCGATGTTTCTCTCTCATCGATGTTTCTGGCTCTCTATCCTCTCTGTAAAAAATCAATAAAATATATTTTAAAAATAAATAAATAAATTTACACAACATCTAAGGTTCTAATTATCTATTCCTATGTGACTAACCACCCCGAAATCAGGTTATTTAAAATAATGATGTTCTATCTATGGGTTGACCCTGCTCAGCTGAGAGGCTCTGTACTGTGTTTGTAAAGATTGTAGCTGGGCCTACAGTCGTCTAAATATCCATCTAGGATGGACAAAAATATTGGCTATTGCACTCACATGTCTGGTAGCCCAGCTGGAATAGTTGAATCAGCTGAGGCCTTAATGAACTTATCTCTCTAGTTCTCTGTGTGGTTTTCCCTTTGACTAGGTTGAGGCTTCCAGACAGTATGGAAGTCTTGGGATGATTGGATCTGTCAGAGAGTGCCTAGTTCCCCCAAGGAAACATCCCAAGAATTCCAGGTGGAGTCTGCAAGACCTTTATGACTTAGTCTGGGAAATAACTTCTGTTGCATTTTATTGCTCAAAATGTGTGTCTCAGGGCCAGCCCATATTTAGGGGAGATGCCTACTGAGGACCTGCACCCTGGGAAGCATGCTTCATTTAGAATCTGTCTTTGAAGATTAGTTTCCATAGTGAGTAATGAAGTAATAATTTAAACTCAGTTAATTATCTAGACATCAGGCATTATTATTTAATAGCCATGCTATACTGGCTATCCTTTGAATGTCTTATTTATCTTGGCATTCCCAATATCAAATATTTTGTTTGAAACATAACATGAGCTCAGTGGATACTTGCAAATTAAATAAGTAAATGTTGGTCTATACAACCAATTAGTATTTGTTTATAACTTATGGGACCTTTATTGTGAGATTAATTTAATGACAAAAATTCTGAAGTCATAAAACATCCAAATATCCATTTTATGTGATGAAAAAAAATTTTTTTGAAATTAATATCTGGGTCTTATTCTTCCTGGGTTTCTCCAAAGTGCACAGTTGAATATTATAGTTTTAGCGTGTGCTTGATAAATACATAGGATTTTTGAAAGGGTACAAAAGAAAATCTAAATCAAGATCATATAGGAAATAAATCTGGGAAATATTGAATCAGGCTTCTAGGTCATTTTATAGGGAGATCGCTTAGATTGGTGAGAATAGGTTAAATAGCAACAGGTGTTAACATACCAATAGGTAGCTAAACTGTATTTCAAATATATATATATATATATATATATATATATATATATATACACACACACACACCATTTCTACTGTGCATATATGTTTGAAATACAGTTTAGTTACCTGGCTTGTAGCTAGCTGAAGAGATTCTACAAAACATAAAGCACCATGTGTGATATAGCACCTAAATTCTAAAAAACCCATATGGTTTGTGGTTCAACTGGCTAGGAACTTTTCATCTTAAAATAAACTGGAGGGAATTGTAACTATATTTTTGTCTATAGTCCCCTGAGGATGTGTGTGTGTGTGTGTGTGTGTGTGTTTTAAATACATTTTAGAGATAGAGGAAGAGAGAGAGAGAGAAACATTGATGTGAGAGAGAAACATTGATCTGTTGCCTCCCATAAGCACCACCACTAGGGACCAAGCTGCAACCTAGTATGTGCCCTGACCAGGCCTTTGAACCTACCTTTTGTGTATGGGCCAATGCCCCAACCAACCAAGGCACCTTGCCAGGGCTGTAACGATGCTATTGTTTATTCCACAGGTTAACTAATAAAACTACCACCCATCTTAAATAATTATCACTATAAAATATTTATAGGCATAAGACATGCCTTGAGATATGCCTTGAGGACTTTGTTATGAGAAAAATGTAATAGCATTTAATAAACATAGCAACATTATATTGACTGCCTTCAGCAATAATGAAAAACTTTACTGAAAAATTCCCATTTTCCTACTTATTATCTGTATATATATATATAGACTGGAGCTTCTGTCGATGTTCACAGACTATCGGGTCTAGTAATACTTAATGTCGTTTTTAAACATTCATTTAAAATCTTGCTTAGCGTGGACTTGTATTGACATAACCTTCAAACACATGGTATCTACAGAACGTGTGAAGTGCAATTAACAAGTTTTGCTTGAAAAAGTTTGTGTTTGGTTTGGTTTTTGTTGCAAAACTAGGGCTAAGAAGATGGCGGATGAAGAGCATATTCGGCACTGCATGCTTTACGAGTTCCAATTAGGAAGCAAAGCAAGTGAGGTTGCTCTTGGTCAAGATGCAGTTAGCACCAGAAAATGCCAGCGTTGGTTTGAGAAATTTCGCGAGGGAAATTTTTTGTTAGATGACAAGAGTGGTCGAGGCCGTGTGTCCAATTTTGATCAAGAAGCTCTTCAAGCTCTTTTGGTGCAAAATCCTCAAATTACCCAACAAGAGCTTGCGACAGCTTTAAATTGTTCACAAAAAACAATTTCCAATCAATTGCGTGCACTTGGCAAAGTCCAAAAGTTTGGAAAATGGGTTCCTCATGAGTTGACCGACAACAACCATAATCAAAGAGTCACAATTTGCAGTTCACTCCTCTCTCGTCAAAACCGTTTGCCGTTTTTAGAGCAAATTGTTACCGGAGATGAAGAACGGGTGCTGTATGTTAATTTGAAAAGGCGGCCTCAATGGTTGGACAAAAATGAGGCTCCACAGTCCACGCCAAAACCTGACCTGCATGCGAAAAAAGTGATGTTGTGTGTTTGGTGGAATTTTAAAGGAATTCTTCATTATGAACTTTTACCATCTAACCAAACCATTACAAGTGCAGTGTATAGTGCCCAATTGGAAAGGTTAGCCCAAGCTTTAAGAGAAAAAGAACCCGCGCTGATTAATCGGAAGGGCGTAATTCTTCACCATGATAACGCACGACTGCATACTGCAAGAACCACTGCTGAAAAACTGCGCCAGTTGGAATGGGAAGTTCTCCCTCAACCTGCATATTCTCCTGATATTGCCCCTTCCGATTACCATTTGTTTCGTTCTTTGCAAAACTTTCTTCTTGGAAAAAAATTTAATAATGAAGAATGCCTCAAAAATGCATTGACCGAATTTTTTGCATCAAAATCACAAGAATTTTACAACAGAGGGATTAAAATGCTTCCTGAGCATTGGGCACAAGTAGTAGAAAACAACGGCAACTATATTGTTGATTAAATTTTGTTGTATTGTTTAAATAAATTCGATTTAAAAAAAAATATTAGAAAACGACATTAATTATTACTAGACCTAATAATTTCTACCTGAGGGTTTCATGCTGGAAAATACATGAAATCCTGATTTGCTCCTTCTCTCTCTTTACTAACTAAATTTTTTCTAACAATTTTAATATTATGTTAGCTGAAAAAGCCCTAATATTCACAGATTGTTGTACACGATTGGAAAGTATCAGTGAAAAGTACCACCATCTAATAGCACAGACAGCTTAATGAGGAATAAGTGAAAGTGCAAAATGTCTTCACACTGATACGTTCCAATCGTGTACAACAATCTGTGAATATTAGGGCTTTCCTCCTGATATTAAAAAACATTTAGTTTATACTTTCAAAATACTAGGAACAGTGCATGGCACATAATTTCCATTTGATAAATACTGAAAGTTATTATTGTCATTATTATCATATAAATCATTCAAATCATGCCTTTAACAAGGCTTAGAATTTTTTTTTTGGTACAGTTCAAATTTTTGTTTTGTTTTTAAATTGAGATATCATTGACATTTAACATTGTATTAGTTTCAGGTGTATGACCCAGTGACTTCTATTTGTATTAATTTGTTTTAATATAGGCATATTCATATTATTCATTATACTTTCATTCTTAAAGTACTTTCTTAAAGGTAGCCCTCTGGGTTAGGTTTTAATTAAATACCCAAAGATGATACCTATAAGCTTCCATTTTCCAAAATGTAACAAGTATGGTTTCAATTGTAGTCATTCTTAGTTTGTACTATTGTCTGGAAATGAGCTTTCTATCTATAGCACACTGGCTTGGCATATAAAAAAAATCATAAATAAGTTTTGATGGGTCTTTGCAAAATATAACCAATTATTGATTTGAAATCCTGCTTAGCCACAATAGAATACTCTGTAATCAATTACATTTGGGGGTTTAACCTATAGACAGAGGACAAAAAGAAGCTGAGTTAATGACTTTTTCAACTGGCAAAATGATATCCCTGGGGGCTAAGTGTAATCCCCAGGCTGTCAGTAATTTTCAGTTTTTGCTGTCTGCTTGCTGCTGGGGGAGCGGACTGCCTACTGCAGAGCCAACAAACTACTCTAGACCATCACTAATGTTTCCAAAATAAAAGACCAATCCAAACCATTTTTTTCTCTCTACTCCAAATACTACTGATCTTCCTATTTCCATGGTAACCAACTCCTGCTGGCATGATGAAGAAAAAACTGATTTGGGATTTTAATTAATTGCTTAGAAATGGAAATGTAACAGGGACTGGCAGTTCAACTAAGCACATTTTGCAAAGTGAATAAAAATAGAGATTCTGAAATACTTGAAATTGTTTCAGTAGCTGTAGCACATCTTTTGCTAGACACCTTAATTTATTCCATTCTCCAAATAAATCTGCCAAGTGTACTAAGCCATTTTGTCAACACAGATCATTTTTGCAAATACTTTAATCCCCGTTCTAAACACAATGCATTGTACTTTTAAAAATCTAACCCATCGGTGTGAACCCACTGGGTCCCATCTGAAAATACTCTTGAGATATTAGCAGATCATGTTTAAAGGAGCTGTCATCTGCTATGTGTAAAGGAGAGCCCCTATTCTTGTTGCCTGCGTCCTTGAACCTCGCCCACCACAGCAGTGGTTCAGACATTTGAAGATAGAAAAGCTTTAAAGTCACCTTTTCGCATGGAGATTAAGAGCATGGACTTTGGAGTCAGAGTCTTGGCTCCTTGACATACTAGCTGGATTACCTAGAGCTAATTTTTTTTTATTGTTTAGGTGTGTTTTTTTACATTTTTTGTTTGTTTTTGTATCTAGCAGAACCTCAAGTTCCTCATCTGTAAAATGGGTAACCACTTAAAAGGTTATTATGAGGATTATGTACATTAATAAATAGAAAGTTCTAGAAAGATGCCTGGAAGATAATGAATACTTAATAATTATAATTTATTTTTAATATTTATATTGTTTAGTCTATATGTAAATTCTATTTTGAATTCCCTATAATGCTTGGCTCTAAATATTCCCTCTAGAGCAGGGGTGGGGAATATCTGGCCCGAGGACCAGATAAGGCCCAAGAAATCGTTTGGTCTGGCCTTGCCAAGGCATTAGGAGTGAGTTAATTTAATGTTTGACCAAATATAGTCGGCTATTTTTAAGTTGATCATTTTGCATGGCCCTCAAATGATGTTATACAATAAATATCCAAGTGGCCCTTGGCAGAAAAAGTTTCCCCATTTCTGTTCTAGAGACATCTCACACCTAGAATTAATTAAAAACTGTTTTCCATTATAGGATATGAATTGTATTTTCTTTAGAGAAATATTAATTCCTGCTATAAGCAACACAAAACAATTCTATCTAATGCCAAATAAATGATTATTAAATATTTCAAAGTAAAGTTCTCCCCAGTGAAAAGAAGACAAGTGGTGTGATTTCAAGGCATTTCTGGAGTAATCACCACTCTTGCTTGATTTGCAAGTGTTTTAATTATACAAAGACACCAAATTCTCAGAGGTACAAAGAAAACAATAATAGTAATTAAACAAATATTATTTATCATTGTCAACTGTTAGCATAATTTGACTGAATGCTCTTGTGAATATAAAATTATTATAGCTCATGCATACGTATATTAATAGGTTTTTTAATGTATGCAATAAACTTTATTTCCAAGATAATTTAATATGTTTAAAATTATTTGGAAGAACAATTCCAATTGAATACAGCCTTCTCCACTCGTCAATTTATAAAATTTAATCTCAGGCTATGAGGTGAGAAATAAGGTATCATAGCTTAGATAAAAAGTAAATTTCTTATTTTCTTCCATGCTAATAATACTGCACTTCGTTTTTGTCCTTCATAAGTACATAGGTTGAGGACATGTACTAGGAAAGTCATGGTAGCCTGGAAATTATGTTACTCCTATTAATGACCTTAAGAAAAATATTTTTCCATATATAAGATTAAGAAACTATATTATTGTCTTACACTATTAGTTTTACCTCCCACCATGAAATGGAGGAAGAGGTGAGAATGGGAAATCACCATATAATTTTGGCATTGAGGAGAAATAAAACTCTCCCATATCATTGTAATGATGGGCCTTCTAAACTCAATTACATAAAAACTTACCTATTTAGAAAAGGGTATATGTAATATATATTCTCCTTTCATGTTACTTTTTTATTTTTAAAGCTTTATTGTAGAGTAAGGGCCAACCAATAAACTACCAATGTTTAAAGCATACAACTCTACATCCTAACATTTGTATACATCCACAAAACCATCTCCAAAATTAAAATACTGACTATATCCATCACCCACAAGGTTTCCTCCTCACTGACGTCACTTTGTTACCTCTCCTTGCAGTCTCTCCTTCTCATCCCCAGGCAACCACCAATATGCTGTCTGTCATTATAGATTATAGAATTTTCTTTCATGCAATATACTTATTTTTAGATTTTTCTATCTTGTTTTATATATCAACTAGAGGAACAGTGCACAAAATTTGTATCCGGTTCAATCCCGCCTGTGATCAGGGCCATATTTCCCAGCTGCCTGGGGTGATCAGTGCCTGATGGTTAGGAGAACTGAGAGGTTAGCTGTTCTGGTCCACTCGCTGCCCACTCCCCCTGCCATGGGTGGCCACCAGGCAATCGAAGCCTGACAACCAGGGAAAGAAACCAAGAGGTGGTCAGTGTGCCTCAGGAGACCAATTGGTGGTCAGTGGTCATTCTGGTCATTCTGCCATTAGGGTTAATTTGTATATTATATAAGATAGAGGCCTGGTGCATGGGTTGGGGCTGGCTGGCTTGCCCTGAAGGGGGCACCAAATCAGATTGGGGATCCCCATTAGGGGAAGGGCCAGTCTGGGTAAGGAGCTGCAGGCAGTTTGCAGGCCAACCACATCCTCGATTGGGGTGGGGATCCTCTCTGAGTGGTGGAACCAGCCTGGGCTTGGGGCTACTTAGGGTTTGCAGGCCAGCCCTGCCCCCTATCGTGGTGGGGGTCTCTGCTGGAGGGTGGAGGCAGTCTGGGAGGGGGTGCATGGGCAGTTTGCAGGCTGGTCACACTCCTGGCTTTGTAAGGAAGGACATCCAGAATGACTTCCAGAAGACATCTGGTCTGCCCAGTCTAATTAGTGTATTACCCTTTTATTAGTATAGATAGTTCGTTTCTTTATATTACCAAGTGGCAGTCAACTATATAGCTATATCCCAATTGTTTATGCATTCACATGTTGATGGGCATTTGAGTTGTTTCAAGTTTGGGTTATTATTGTACAAATGAAGCTGTTATAAATATTCATGTACAAATATTTTTAAAGAGATACAATGTCCTTTCTTTCTTTCGGGTAAACACCCTTAATTGGAATCACTGGGCTATATCATAACTCTGTTTATGTTTTTTTTGTTTGTTTGCTTTTGTTTTTAAATATATTTTATTGATTTTTAACAGAGAGAAAGGGAGAGATAGAGAGCTAGAAACGTCGATGAGAGAGAAACATCGACCAGCTGCCTCTTGCACACCCCCTACCGGGGATGTACCCACAACCAAAGTACATGCCCTTGACCAGAATTGAACCTGGGACCTTTCAGTCAGCAGATCGATGATCTACCACTGAGCCAAACCGGCTTCGGCTATTTATGTTTTTTTAAAGAAACTGCCGAACTGTTTTTCCGAGGTAGTTGTACCATTTTAAAAATCTTAACATTTAAAACAATATATTTTGCTTTACAAAGCATTTTTCTAAAGTTTACTGTGTCCAATTTCTAATGTTACTTAGTCTGTCAGGCAACAAAGAAAGATGAAATGTACTTCAATTAACCATGTAATTATGTTTTATAAAAATTCCCAAACAAAAGTTTAATGGAGCACACCCAAATTATTGGGGAATAGATGTTTTAATCTCTTTGAATTAGCCTTTCACCATAATTATGGACCTCATTCTGCATGTTTAGGCACCCTCCAATATGAAATTACACAGAAGCACTGCATGAGTGAGTGATGTCAACAAACACAGCAGATCAGAATTGGATTATTAATTTAATATAGTCAATTAATAATACACAAGGTTTAGCAAGTTTTAACTACAGCGCATTGAGGTCCACCGACTAAGAGTTTTCATGGACCAAGTGATTGGTTATAGTTCGTATCTTGTCCTCTCACTGTTTCACATCTACGATCAGAAGGTAGAGAACATAACTTGGGAAAACTTTGAAAGCAGACCAAAAGCACACTATGATAACAGGCATCAATGATAAAAGGTCTACTGAAGTTTGGAAAGACTAAAATCAGACCCTACCACAGGCCCAACCCTTTTGTCAACAGATAGAAAATATGAAATGAAGAACCTCCGAGGTGAATTGGCTTGTAACACGGTGGTAATGAGTCATCTCTCTTACAAAACAGGCTTGTTGATTTGTCAGGAGTCCAGCTTAGGTTGTTCGTTTTCATCTTTTTCTTGTTGTTGTTTTTTTGAGTCACTGCCAAAAAGTGAGCAATAATAATAATTAATGTCAAAAGATGTTGCATCTTCAAAGCAAAGAGCTATACTTCAGAAAATGCTTCCCTACCAAAGTGAAGGAAAAGTCTAGGAGATACACCAATATTTTGTATGTGTTTCTACTGCCTATGAAAGAAGCTTATTGAAGGCAAAAGAAAATGACACAGAGCCTTTTGATTCCTGAGGTCAAAGAAGACAATCCCTGGAAAGAACAGATAGTCAATCCTCAACAATACTCTGCGTGGCCCACTCACTACTTAAATCAGTGCAACAGAGTTCTATGGACCAGAGACACAAGGTACATACAGATGGCACTCATACTCAGCTCTCTTTTATTCCCTAGAGCTAATGCATGTGAAGGCTTTACCCAATAATACAATTAAACAAGAAACTAATAGAAAAACTGGACAAGATAATGACAGTATTTTTTTCATATTTTATTTTTATTTATTTATTTATTTATTTTTTAAATAAATTTTTATTGTTCATATTTTTACAAATGTTCCTTCCTCCTCCCCCCCTCCATTGCTCTCCTCCACCAGGTTTCCATCACACCCTTTGCCCTTTCCCCACCCCCCATTGTCCTCATCCATATTCACCAGTTAATATTGTTCATTTTTTTTATTTCCTTGGTTTTTAGATTCACTTGTTGATAGTTACATATTTGTTGTTCATAATTTTTATCTTTATTTACTTTCCCTTCTGAAAGAATCCCCTTCAGCAATTCATATAATTTTGGTTTGGTGGTGATGAACTCCTTTAGCTTTTTTTTTTATTAGTGAAGCTCTTTATCTGGCCTTCGATTCTAAGTGTTAGCTTTGCTGGGTAGATTATCTTTGGCTGTAGGTTCTTACTATTCATCACCTTGAATATTTCTTGCCATTCCCGTCTGGCCTGCATGGTTTCTGTTGAGAAATCAGCTGACAATCCTTTAGGTGCTCCTTTATAGGTAACTACCTGCTTTGCTCTTGCTGCTTTTAATATTCTCTCTTTGTCTTTTGCTCTTGGAATTTTAATTCTGATTTGTCTTGGTGTGGTCCTCTTTGGATTCCTTTTGTTTGGAGTTCTGTGTGCTTCCTGGACTTGAAAGTCTAATTCTTTCACCAGGTGGGGGAAGATTTCTGTCACTATTTCTTTCAGTATGTTTTCGATATCTTGCTCTCTCTCATCTTCTGGGACCCCCATAATTCTGATGTTGGTTTGCTTGAAGTTGTCCCAGAGGTTTCTTACATTATCTTCAATTTTCTGAATTCTCTTGTCTTCTTGCTTCTGCAGAGGAGTGTCTTCTGGCTCTTTATGTTCCAAATCTTTGACTTGATTCTTGCGATCTTCCATTCTATTTTTAGGACTCTGTATATATATATTTTTTTTTATTTCAGACAATGTATTCTTTATTTCTTGTTGATCCCTTATCATTTCTCGTTGATTCCTCATTAATTCTAGTTGATCCCTTTTTATATCCTCATAGGTTTTATCAACCTTTTCTAGGAAATTCTTGAAAAACCTTATTAGTGTAGATTTGAACTCTATATTTAGTCGCTTTTTGTCCTCCATTTCTTTGATTTGTGATCTATTTCCTTGTAACATTTTTGCAGCTTCCCTGATGGGGTGGAGTTTCAGGGTGGAGCCTACAGCTTTGGCTTCCGTCAGCCCCGCCCTATGCAGCTCCTGAGTCTCAGGGTCCTTCAGTACTAGCTGCAAGCACCTCTGAGAGAAAGGTGCCCTTGATTTTTGCCTGCTACCGAACAGTCTAGACTCTCCCCCAATGAGCCCGGAACTGGGGTTTAGTTCAGCTGGAAGTGGGATTGGAGGTGGCATTCAGAGCAGTCTGGAGCCCCAGTGTCCTTCCCGCCAGGGCAATCCCGGGGCACAGCCAACGGTCCCTTCTCTGCGTGCAATGTGTGCGCCTCAGGGACCTCCTTTCGCCGCTCCCCTGGGGTTCCACCTTATAGCCCAGCTCCCTATGGATGAGCCTGGGTCCCCGGGGTCTGGCCTAGAACTGGGGTTCAGAGCAGTGGGAACTGGGGCCCAGCACAGTCGGAGCTTTTATCTCCTTCCCGCTAGGGAACGCCTCCCAAGCAATCAGCCTCCCCTTCTCTCTGGCTCCTTCCTCTTGGCATGCGCCATGTGTCTCTGTACCTTAGGCTTTTACAGCTCCTCCGCATATATATATATAACAGTAAATTTATTTCAATGTGCATGTGTGCATATATCCATCCATACCACACATAGCAATTCCTACCTCAGTTTTATCACAACGTTTGCCCTTGTCCATTATAATCATGAGGATTAATTATGTATTTTCACTCTGTCTTACCTCTCCTTATATCCTGACCTAACTTTTGGTTACACTCTGCTCTTTGACCTAATAAATCGTTGGACTTCTGAACTTTATTTTACCTTTAATGTTTGTTATTTTGAAGGGATTTATATCTATTTGGTGCCATTGTCTTTCACAGGAAGTGTGTGTGTGTATGTGTGGCATTGGTGTCAGGGCTGAGGGGAGGAAAGAAAGGAACAAAATGTTTGGATGCTTCCTGCATGCCAGACCCTGTGATAGACTGGACACAATTGTTCAACTGTCTCTCCATCAAATTCTAATAAAAATGCTTTAAAATACAGACTTTTTTTCTTTTTCTTTCTAGACTTACCATTGGACCTGAACCTTCTGCCTAGTACAAAATAATAAGCCTAGATGTAAAACTCAAATATTAAGAGTATTCTTTAAGATAAGCCTCCTAAAATCATGCATATTTTACCAAAAAGAGCCTATTTGAAAGAAGAAAATTTTCTTTGCTATGGTTTTTACTTTGTTAATTCCATTTTCTCCCTGAAAGATACATTTTTAAAGTCAAAAGGAGGAACCTTCATTTTAGATGGATTTTATTATACTGTAAAAGAGACTGGACAGTTCAGAATCAGTTCAGTAGCAAGAGTTTGGGTAGTATGTTCTATGGGTTTCTTAGACCTCCATTTGAATTCTTCATTTATCTCATCCGTTTCTACTCTTGACCTTGACTTACCATAAAACAAATGCTTTATGAAGTTGAGGTCAGTGAAGGTGGCTGCTGAGTATACTCTCATTTTCCTTTCACACCATTCCTAAGACTTTTGTCATTCTCTTGCAATATAACTTTCCAATTCAAGCAAAATATCTTTTATGCTATGGATTACTGACTGTATAATTTAGCATTAATCTTTTAAAGTGGAATAACCTGTGACATTGCTTTGAACTGTCTGTATTATCTAACATTACCTTTTAGTCTTCAAGTTTAAAAAACAACAGTAAAAACTTGGCTCTATCTGGAATTAATAAGTAAAAATTCAATATACTCCTACAGGATAGAACTGTATTAGTATTCCTGAGAAAGATGAAACTAATTTAAGAACTTCCCACATATTGAGAACAGTTTGCAGAAATTTACCAGCTGCTTCTTCAAGTAAGATAGTATCTTGTGGTTTCATGTATGAGCTGAATGCCAATTAAAACTTTACCTACCTTGAGGGCATTAATATGAAGCAAAAGAGAAATACTGATGGGAAGGGAAGGTCAAAATAAACTTAGCAAAAGAAAAGTAGTGTCTGATAAAGAATAACCTTCATTATCTTCTAAAACAACCCGACAACTTCCTGAAAATTGTTGTATAAATATGGATGGTGCTAGTTGAGCTTCTGTTCAAGTCTCAAGTATCTGTGATAGTCAATTTCTGAATATAAGCAGTTTTATATGAAACAAACTGCATCTTTTTTCCTGCTGTGACAATTTGTCCAGGTGTCCATTCCAGGAGGAAAATGACAATTAGAGACTATTGGGTTGACAGTGTTGAGGGGTTTAGAGTGGATTAGGATGAACTCATGTTCTAGTTGAGTTGTCAGTAGCATAGGCATTCTTAAAACAAAGTAAATGCATCTACATTCAGTCTTTCCTGAAATAATTGTGAATTTATATTATCCATGATAGTTTTGCTTTTTTATGAAGTCCTCCACATCAGCACATGATCTTTTGGAAAATAATCACATTTACTTTTAAGCAAGCAGATCTTTGTTGATACACCTGAAAACAGTGGGTGGGCCTTTTTTCTTTCAGGTGAGAAAAAGCAGGCAGAGAAGTGAACACCTCAGATTGCTTCTGTTTCTTTGAGGCTCTTATCCTCAGGGCTGCATTCTCTTGGCTGGGCATACCTGTTGATCATGCTGCTTAACTATAATTATTCCAGACAGCATTTTGGCTCACAGTGTTGTTTCATAGGCTTCATAAATCATACAAATTATTACCGCAATAGAAAACCATAATTACCCACAAACCCTGACATGCCAAAATGTGTATTAATTAGATAAGGTAATAAATGCTTTACTGCACATAGCTATAATTATTACCTCAAAAATGACATATATACATATACCATCTTGATATTATTCAGCAAATGATTTGATATAACAGAATTGTTATTTAATTTGATTAGTTGGTTAATACTTTTGCAAGGTGTTTCCAATATGAAAAATGATGTAGAATTGTTACATTTCAAACTTAATGTTATGATCAAATGAGATCCAAACTATAATTTACAGAGGGATTTTCCACTAGAATGATTTATAAACTTGTATGTTTCTTACTTCTAAATTTAAGTTTACGTAGGCAGTCTTAAGAATGATGATTACATCTAAAATTTTGCACATTCTGTTTCCATCTATCTATCTATCTATCTATCATCTATCTATCTATCTATCTATCTATCTATCTATCTATCTATCTATCTATCTATCTAAAACCTTAATATGCAAATATTCCGAACAGTAGAACAACCAAACAACCGAACAACCAGTCACTGGGATGTGCACTGACCACCAAGGGGCACACGAGGACATAGCAGGTATTGGCAGCAGGCGGCAGTAGAACATGGTGGGCATTGCCACAGCGGGATGGTGGAGTAGGTGAGTGAGGGTGCCAGACCAAGGCAGGGGTGCTGCTTGCTGTCATTGGGATGAGCCTCTGGTGGTTACTGACAATTCTTTGCTCCCATGCGTCATGGTCCAGCCTGGCGCTTGCACCTGCGGCCAACACGGGAACCGCTCGCACTCACTGCCAGCACTGGCACTGGCCCCATCTCTCAGCACTGTCAGTGGGTGCAAGCGATGGTGCAAGCGATGGCCCCAATCACCCCTGAGGGCTTCTCCACCTCCTCCAGCTCCTGAGGGTTATTAGGGCAGCAGCTGCTGCTCACACTCACTGCTGACACCAGCCCCAATCACTGGGCTCTATCAGCAGGTTGGAGTGGGGCCAGCTCCATCAGCATGTGGGAGCAGCGGCAGCAGAGGGAGTAAATCTGCCAGCAGACAGGGCACCAGGGGCCGAGTGGGAGGGTCCAGGCAGGGACATGGAGGATGGGCTGAGACCAATCCTTGTGCCCACTGCAGCTTCATGGCCCACAGTTCCTTTCAAGATGCATGAATTTGTGCACTGGGCCCCATAAAATCAAATGTATAGGATAATAGGAGGTAAATGAGTATCGTTATATTAAAGTCTCTACTATTCCTTAGTTTATTCAACACAATCTATTGCTTTTCAACTCATTTTTTTCAATATATGCAGAAACATGGTTCTAACTTTTAATGTTCTAAGTATTGTATTAATATATAGTGATATCTCTATTTTATCTTAACCAATATATGTGACACATTACATTGAAATAAATATTTCAGACTAAAGAACATTAAATTTAATGAAGGCAAGAGGTAAGTCAGTCCAACTATTATTTGATTAAATCTGCTAAAAAAAAAACAATACTGGTGGTTTTCATTTAAAGAGAGGCGTTATTAAGGAAACTTTAATATGAAGAAATGAAATATAAGCTACTCCATATTTTCCTGTTTAGATTTTTATCTCCATGAATCATTTGCAAGGGAATTCAAAGACAATTGACTCATCTGTCCTCATTTTACCATTATTGGGAAATTATTAGGGAGTGTCAAATGAAAAAGAACTCATGTGGAAAGTAACACATTAGCAATTCCACTATAGAGTTTTCTAAAAATAGTAAAATAAGAGATTCTTTCTTGGACACAGTTGAAGCACTATAGTTGTGCAATAAATTGTATGTATTTTGTCTACCTCTTTTTTATTGTACTTATACATATTTTGCCTTCAATAAATATGTGTTGACATTTATCCTAGAGAAGAGGAATTAATTGGCATTGTACTTTATCTGGATAACAGTGTCAGTATAACATGATAACTTTGAGAAAATACAAATAACTCATAGATGCTACTAATGCGGAATGGGAAATGGTACTATAACATATTATAGAAAGACTGAAGAAAGAACCTTTTAAAGAGGATATTACTGTACCAGTGGTTCTCAACATTTCTAATGCTGTGACTCTTTACTACAGTTCCTCATGTTATGGTGACCCCAACCATATAATTATTTTCATTGCTACTTCATAACTGTAATTTTGCTACTGCTATGAATCATAATGTAAATATCTGTGTTTTCCAATAGTCTTAGGTGACCCTGTTAGCTCTTCTTAACCTGTGTATTGCATCCCACAGGTAGAGAACTGCTGCTGTAGAGCCATTGTCTTTTGGCATCAAACATGCTAAGGTTGTGGAACTGAACAATAATGTTTGGAAATATCAGAGTAAGGTTTGATGCTCACTCTTTCAAGTATTTTTATTTACTCTCCTAGAAAAATAATTCAGTCAATCAACCACTTGATCCATAGACCCACAGAATTCCCTGTCTTCAAAAAGTGCTGTGGGACAAAATAAAAGGGTGAGTTCTACTCTTATTCTAAAGATGATATCTCATTTTATAGCAGTTAAGCCCACTTGTTCAAGGCATGGCAGGACTTTAACCAATTTATAGACTGAATACAGATTCCCTTTCTTTGTAATGAAAGAAATTACAATTTTCCTAATTTAATGTAATGCACCTTATTTAATACTAGAGGCCTGGTGCATGAAATTCATGCACAGGGTGGGTCCCTCAGCCCTCTCATAACCCAGGACCACTCGGGGGATGTCCAACTGCTGTGGGGATCAGATCTAAACCAGCAGTTGGACATTCCTCTTGCGATCCAGGACGTTGCATGCACTAGTGACCATACTTTTCATACAGGTGAAAGGCATCTTGCTGGTGTATGGGCAGCTACATTTTTCACCCTGATTATAACATGATCCTTCTGAGGCAGTAGTGTCATTTCCCTCATCTTATGGATAGAAAAACTGAAGCAGAGAGAAGTTAAATAATTGGCTTTGTCAAACAGTTATAAGTGTCAGAATCAAGGCTGACCACAAAATGTGCAAGCCAGAGTCCATGCATGTCATTGCTGCATCATCCTGTTTTTAAGCCCAGTTTTAATTTTTAAATCTAGAGACTGTTCCCTATATATATGGATGCATGTTCATCCTCATGTAAAATAAACAGGATGTGGACAGTTTGGAGATTCTTCTAAGGAATTAGGATTAAGCAGCCACAGATCTCTTTTTCAAATACTGCAGAAGCCACCTTCCTTATTTAACTGTGTGTGGGATGTAGCAGTTTATAAGCTATGACATAGTCACTTGTAACCCGGGACCCCTCAGGGGATGTAGCAGTGTGCCAAGTGGCAGGTAGCCAGAAAGGAGCCCAAACCAGGACCAGGTGCTGCACTGCTCATGTTCATCCCAGCCCGCTATGCCTGCTGCTGCACTCTGTAGTGCTGCTGCAGTGTCAGGAGAGCTCCTGACATTGCAGCTGCACTCGCCAGCTGTGAGCCAGGCTTCTGGCTGAGCAGCACTTCTCCTGTGGGAGCACACTGACCACCATGGGGAAGCTTCTGTGTTGAGCGTCTGCCCCCTGGTGGTCAGTGAGCATCACAGTGACTAGACTACAATAGATAACCAGTGGTTCTGTTTGTTCCATCATATAGGTCATTTAGGCTTTTATATATACAGTATAGATTAGTAATCACCTGTTTTCTCAGGTCCTAATCTCACAACTACCATGTTTCTGCACATTATGTTATACATTTATAGGGTCTGATGGAGAACTCAGAAATAATTATAAAATTCATAGAACTCAAGTCACCTAGCACATCTATATTCAGAAAGTGGGGTAGGTACTGGTCAAAATTTGGGTTTATAATTGAATGAAAACCTTTGTTATATGCTTAACATATAAAACTCAGGAAACTGTAAGAGGCACAATTTAGAAATCTAAAAGATCAATGATTTTATCTTAATATCAATAGAGATTTTACCATTAAGCACATTAGTTAAGCATCTAATCTGTATCAGATACAATCATAGACAACCAGTAATTAAGAAAAATGACAAGAAAAACATTTTCCCAAATGAAATTGCCTATTCAAAACAGGCAATTGCCTATTCAAAACAGGCAAATGTTTGTGTGACTCTACCTCACACTTCAATTATTGAAACAATGTTATGTTTAAATTAAACAAATATTTAACATGACCCTTTTTTTGTTCATTACCAATATTGCCCACAACTATAATGCTATTCAGTGTATAGAAAATGATAAATATACAGAAAATTAGTGAATTAATTAAAAATTTAGTTAATAAAATTAAAGTCTTCAGACAATAACACTTGCCTATAATTTTTTAAAAACTATAATATTCTATTGGGGATGTATTAAAAAAAACACTAATTATTTAAATTTCATCTGATAATTGTTATTTTAGTTCTTTATGTTTTATTATGCTAACTATAAATGATTATTTCATAATGCAATAATTTCTAATTGCTATAAATGATTCAGGATTTTGATTGTCTAATTTTTTATTTAGGGGTTAAAGAAAAAGCTACAAGAGATGAACATAAAAAGGAAAAACATAGATTGTCATTTATTTTTATAGTGAGGACTTGTTGGATGCAATTTCAGTAAGCAAGGATTGTGTGGAGAGATTAGATCAGTTACAAATTGCTAAATCTGATGGTTTAGATAAAAATTTTACCAGAGGCTTTAAAAGAAGTAGAACGTGTTTTGGAGAGAAGCAATTGCTTTCTGGAGAGTGCACATAGTATATATTTTTCAAAGCAAATTAAAGGTGAAGAGATTGTGTGACCAGACCTCCAATTAGAATGAAATGATTACATTTTCAGCCAGAATAGGCAAATCATCTACATTCTGTACTTAGACTTGTTTCTTTATAATCACCTTCTCTTTCTACTTCAGCACATGGCATTAAGAAAAATACTATATATATACATATATATATATATATATATATATATATATATATATATATGTATGATACTGACTGAAGAGAAATAAAGCATATATTATTCCTAGATGGGTCTGTACAAAGTACTCTGTAAATGGAAAAATAATGGCCACATATATATTTAATGTGCTTGCTCTTTCTTCTCAAAGTAACTACATGTGATGCTAAATTACTGATAAGCAAAAGATATAACATAGAAAAAGCCTAACATTTTGTTTGATTTTTGTTTTTCTTTTTCATCTTTTTTGTTTTTCTTTTTCATCTTTTCTTTATTAAAATTCTTTATTGTATAGAGAATTTTACCCCATTGACCTCTCCCCAACCATTCCTACTCCCCAGCACATGCCCTCACCTCACTCCTGTTGTGTCCATTGGTTATGCTTATATTCTCGCATATAAGTCCTAAGGTTGATCTCCTACCCGTACCCAACCTCCCCTGCCTTCCCTCTGAGGTTTGACGGAATGTTTCCTGTATCTGGATCTATTTTTGTTCATCAGTTTATGTTGTTCATTATATTTCACAAATAAGTGAAATCATGTTTCTATCTATACTTTAGAAACAATCTTTCAACTCAGGAATTAAAACTGTGTTGGAAAAACTGGGATACATTTCTTTGGATCTATCTCTCTGAATCCTTCAAGCACTAAACTGCATTGTGTTTGGTTTATAAATTGTTCAAAATGTCAAAAATAATCACATTTTGATTAGACATTCTCTTATTTATTTCATACTGTGTGTGTGTGTGTGTGTGTGTGTGTGTGTGTAGTATTGTCTGAGGAATGGGGAAACAGAAGATCCACTTCTTCCTGAGAGAGGCCAATGTTTCAGAACCATTTACTATAAAATGTCATTAAAGTTGGACAATTTGTCCTGAACTCATAAGAATGTCTTGAATCTTCCTGAAAATGAGCTCAACTTTATATCTCACTCTTGAACTTTAGCTTTGGCAGTGAAAGTGCATTTATTGGCATGAAAAGGGCCATTAACCTTTACTTACAGAATGCTTTTTTAAAATGACATTAGTTATGAAAAACACTTTGAAACCTTTCATCTGGCAAACTAAAGGATCAAATGGATCTTCTAATTAAAACAACTAATTGAGAATATTAGAGAATTTCAACAATGATTGTAATTCAAGAAAGTATATTAAGCATATTAAATGCAATGGAAAGAGACTCATTCTTTGTGTGCTTTGGTATCATTTTTTGACTGAATCCCTTATCATTTTCTGAGTGAATCCCTCAGGCCAATAACTTAGAGCCCTAGTTTCCCACTTTTGTTTTTGTGATACATGCAGAGACTAACATGTAACTAACACAACACTTAATGTAAACCATCTCTATGCATGTGATCAAATTTAATGATACAGCTGAAATGTAAATATCACAAAGTAAAAAGAATGTGAACTCATTTTAGAAAGCAATTAAAGGTATTTCAATATATCCCCCCAACTCTTTTTAATTAAGGACAAATGAAGTTAAGTTATATACTCACCCATACTGCTCAGCATAATATCTGTATTTAATTGCAGTGACAATATTGATAGTAAAGACATTAAAACCAACTACATTTTTTCCCCAAGAACTCCTTTTCTACTTCTTCAGTATTTAAAGTCATTAAGAGCTAAAACTTAGTGGGAATGGGAGAATAAACTAAGTATGGATGATCTGTTTTGTTTTTATTTGAATTATCTAATCTTCATTTATGAATTTTTTTCTAATGTGAAAAAGAACTACTTAGTCTAAGATGTGATATGATCACCTCAGTTTGGTTTTCCACAGAATTTAATAGAGACTGAAAAAAACTTATTTACTTCATCAGCTCTCTGTAGACCATTAGTATTAGCTATGCCAAAGTAGAAAATATATACAACTTTATGTATATGAAATTTGGTGCATGAAATTTGTGCATTGGGGTGGGTGTCCCTCAGCTTGGCCTCTGTACCCTCTTCAATCTGGGAACCCTCAGGGAATGTCCAACAGGGATTGGGCCTAAACCAGCAGTCAGACATCCCTCTCATAATCTGGGACCGCATAATCTCCTAACGACTCACCTACCTGCCTGACTGATTGCCCTTAACCACTCTGTCTGCTGGCCTTCTCGCCCACAACTGGCCCACCCCCTTGCCAACCTGCTCGCCCCCAATTGCTCTCCCCTTTTGGCCTGATCATCCCTAACTACCTCTGCCTAGGCCCTGCCACAAAGGCTTTTTCTGGAAGACGTGTAGAAGGACTCCCAGAAGGTCTCCTGGTCTAACTAGGATATTACCCTTTTGTGTGTGTGTGTGTGTGTGTGTGTGTGTGCGTGTGTGTGTGTGTGTGTGTGTGTTGCCTGTGTTAGAGGAGTGCCTGAATTTCCCATAAGTGCTCAGAGAACACTTAGGTAGAAGGGGTTAATAGCAATGAGCCAAGTAAGCATTTTAATATTCTTTAATGCTTCAATCTCTGATTTCTTTAGGCATACAGAGCTTTCTAATGCTGTGCTGGAACTGTGAGCCATACCAAATAGACATGAGAAACCAGAGCTCAGGTTATCAAGGGAAGTTTGAGACTAATCAAGTTCACTGAGATTGAGTCTGTCTATAGTTATGGTAGAACTGGTTAGGTCTGGAGCTTGAAGGGTATCAGGGAACCCAGGTGAATACAGGCAAACAGGAATAACACCAGGTGATCCAGTTACATACCACAAATGGGCCTTGATAGCATATAAGACAATTTCTATCTTAGCCATGAAGCTTCTTATATGCTTCCTGCTGAGACAAGAACCAATTGCAAGAACTGTCTGGCAACTGAGTGAAAGAAATCCCCACCGAAAGGCTTAAGGGGGTTAATCAAGCTTGACTAAAAGATATGAATTATATTAATATGGGAAACTTACAATCTCTCATTCCTTTACATGTTTTACAGAGGATGATGAGAAACAAGTTTATTTCACATGTTAAATCTGCAGGGCAAAGGAAATGTGTTTTTCTTTCTCTCTTTCTCTCTTTCTTTCTCTCTCTCTCTCTCTCTCTCTCTCTCTCTCTCTCTCTCTCTCTCTCTCTCTCTCTCTCTCTCTCTCTCTTTCTTTCTTTCTTTCTTTTTTGCAACATGGCTACTTCTCCCGTTAAATTCAAAGAACATTCCAGAATAGCTCTATAGTATTTGGTACCTGTGCTCTGCGTATCTTCTCTGCACATATATCATGTGCAGACTGTGCTTCTGCTGCCTGCATTCACAGTGAGTTTTCTTAGTGCACAGAGGCTGAACTGCATTAGTCCCAGGGGGAAGTCACAGTCAGTGTCACTGCTGAAGTCTAAATACCCTTTCCAATCTAGTTGCAAATAGGAAAAGTTGGACTTTTGCAAAATCAGCAGGAGAGAGTCCCACCTAAGGGTGAGGCAAATTGAAATTAAGATTGTGAAAGAGATGCCTTGAACTTCAATCAGAAAAAAATTTAAAGAGGTGTGAATAAGGAAGACTGGAGGCTGGAGGAGGCTGCATTTATATCAGACTTTTGGCAAGAGCTGTTGCTGTTTCTGAAATCAGGTCATGGGAGTTAGGAGCAGTGTCTAATATGGAATGAAGTTTTGGGATACAATGCCCTTAGAAACTGGAAGAATATTTATAGATGTGATAAGGGTTAAAATTTGATCTGGACTTTATAAATTACTTTTCATCAAAGAGCTCAAATATCTATTACATCCATGATCTTTTTTCACTCATACCATCCTTGTGAAGTAAAGGAAGCACCACTATTATTATAACAGTTTTAAAAAATAAATCAAAATCCAAGTAATTTAATAATTTACTCATGCTTACACAGTGAGTCAAGGGCTAACCAGTTTGCAATGTGGTGCTGTAGCTATGAAGGAAGGCTCTCAATTCTGAAAAAGTAAAAAGTTCCCAGTGTTAAAATGGTGCTTCATTTTATAATCTCTGAATATAATCTATGTGTCCATTTCTCTTTAATGTGAATTCCTTCTCTTAAATTATATGGAAGTATAGCTCTCTACTTGAAAATAACTCCTTAAAAATCTACTTATATTTAATCAATCATTTATTTTTTTTAAAAATATGTTGGAGTTAGAAGGTCATCATTGAATGCTAAAACCAGTAGGTTAAATTTTAGTGAGAGAGGGGAGATTTACATAATCTCAAAGTATCTCCTCACAAATAACTACAATAGGGAATATAGTGATGATAAAGTTAAGTAACCTGGTGGAAACCATTTTAATCAAGTGATTAAAATTAAACTCATCACTAATAGAACAAAGCAATATCAGGTACTATATCCAGAGCACTGAGAAAGACATCATATCACTCTATGGTATCCCTGAGCCAAATCTATCACATAATTTTAACTTTATCCTAAGGCACTATCAGATAAACCCAATCAAGGAACATAATATAAAATTAACTTCCCTTCATTCTTCAAATATGTCCAAGTCAGGAAAGACAAAGGAGTAAGGGACTGTTCTAGATTAAATGAAACTAATATCTCATAAAACTAAGTGGAATGTCTGATCCTGGACTGAAGCCTATGAACAATTTCACTGGGCAATCAAATAATTTGAATTTAGGCTAAATTAGACAATAAATTATATTAATGATAATTTTAAAATTATTGTAATTATGCAATGCTTACCTGGTATATTAAAGACTATGCTTCATTTTAGAATAGCCATCCTAAAGTATATAGGGAATAAAAGGGCATGATGTTGCCTTTATCTTTCTCTTAAATGGTTCATATATAAAAGAGATAGAGACCTGGACAGCATTGCTCAGTGGTTAGACTGTTGGCCCATGTACCACATGGTTCTGGGTTTTATTCCTGGTCAGGGGCATGTACCTGTGTTGCAGGTCCCATCCATGCCCCAGACAGGGCACATGTGGGAGGTAACCAATCAATGTTTATCTCTCACATTTATGCTCTTCTCTCTCTTCTGTCTCTCTCTCCCTCCCTTCTGCCTTTCCACTATCTCTTAAAAGCAATGGGAAAAATGTCCTCAGGTGAGGATTAACAGCAAACACACACACACACACACAAAAAAAAAAAAAAACACAAAAAAAACACACATACACACACACACACAGACACACTAAAAAATAGAAGAGATGGAGAAAGAGGATGCCAGGGAAAAAGAGTAAATAATGGATCTATCTAGTTATTAATTTGCTGAATATCTCAGGTCTAGGAAATCTTTATAAGACTTGAGACAGTCTACAATAATTACCAACTTCTTGTCACATGTCAGAAACTGTTTTAGTGGATATATTGCTGAGTAAATATACAGAATGACTCTTGGGTTTCAAAACCATTTACCTGTTTTCTAAAGGAGATCCTTAATATGGAGCTCTCCATTTAAACTAAAATATACTGCAAGGAAGAGCCCAAAGCTCATTTTTTCTTGAAACCAGTCCCCTTATTTCTCAAGTTCCAAAAGTAAACAAGTCACTGAATCAATAGCACACACAGATGTCTTTACTTTATGGCCTGTTCATCTCTTGACCCAGGCTCTCTTTATCAAGGAAGAGTTCATGTTTTATATTTTCTCCTCCCGCTAAGAAGGATTAGTTTGATTGTTAAAGTTTGTAAGTGCTGTTTGGCCATGGTTCTTATCATGTCTTCAATCTTGAGAGTATGTTATTCCCAAGCAGAGAAAAAGACCCTACAATATACCCCTTATTCTGCTCAACTCTGTACATAATCTGAAGTAATTTATAGCAGGGATGATTTCTGAACAATTCAAAAAGGAATTGAAAAAATTCTGCCACAATAAAAGACATATTATAGATAATATTTTCAATAAAGTTCTAAGATTGCATTGGTCATAAGTGGCCTTTATTCAAAGCCCCAAGCTTAAAACTGCTTCATGAGAACAACAATTATTTATTACAAGTTGACGAGACATAAAGCTTTTGTTAGTTGGTAACAAGTAGGTACATCAACTTGATAGCATTACTTTAACGTTATCAATTCAGTATTATGTAGTCACTTAAATTAGTCTATACTAATAATAGAAGAATATACAAGTTGTCCAGGATGCCATCACAGTAATGACTGAATAGCAGGTTGCATGGGACGACCAACCTGGCAGGGGAGTATTTGGGGGTTATCAGGCAAGCAGGCAGGTGAGCAGTTAGGAGACAGCAGTCCCGGATTGTGAGAGGTATGTCCCACTGCCAGTTTAGGCCTAATCCCATTGGGCCTAAATCAGCAGTAGGATACCCCCCTAGAGGTCCCAGATTGGAGAGGGTACAGGCTGGGCTGAGGATACACCCCTAACCCCGTGCATGAATTTCATGCACCAGGCCTCTAGTTTATATATATGTACAGTTGTATATGTGTATGTGTCATGGTTACACCAAAAGTAAAAAATATAGGAAATTGCACTTGGTGTATTATAATATAAGACGGTATATAATTTTTAAAACTGATTTCTCATACACAACATTAAAAACAATTATTGTAAGTATAGGTAGTTTAGGTAGAATATCTTTATGCCTAATACTTGTAACATTAGCATATGCCTCAAAAGATTTATAATAATTAGTGTCAAAATTATATGCGCAGTAATTATCATTATCATTGAACAAGTAGTTATCAAGTGTCTCATAAGTATTGTGGACTTTCCTAAATGCAGGGTATATGACAAAAGTTATATGGCCAACCACTCTCATGGGACTTAGAATTCAGTGAAATATTTGCTATCCGTTTTTTTATTCAATAAATATTTTAAAGTAGTTAATATGAGCTAAATATTATTTTAAATCTTCATTAAGTTCAAACTTGTAGTCTTCATAACAATTCTAGGAGGCATGAGGTATAATTATTTTCAATTTATAGATGCTAAAGTGAAATATGGAGAGGTTAATAACTTTCCAAAGATTATATAACTAGAAGGTAATAGAATGAAAATTTGAATCAGACAGTCCAAATTTCATTCTCTAATCACTGCACAATATTACCTTCTATGGTCATCATCATCTTTATTATCATCATCATCATCATTGTCACCATTACTAGCATTTATTAAAAGCTGTATTCCAAAAGTTGTGCTGAGAACTTTACATACCTTATCTCATTAATGGAGCATGTGGCATAGTACCTTGCATATAAGTATGTGTTCAATATATAGTTGCTTACTGATGGATGAAAACAAAGTTCCAAAATTTCAGTATGTTGCCTTGATGATGCTGACACACTTTAACCTCACTCTTTTCATTTAACCTTTTAAGTCATTTACTATATATGCCACATAATATAGCATCTTTTTTATATCATGTCATTCTTTAATTATTAAGTGGTGGTAATGTTACATGACCAGTGTGCACTTAAGTTACTTAAGCATAGTACTTTCAAATATTTAAGGTTGTCTTACACATCCTTACATATCTCTTAAATGTCTTCATTCAGAATTTAATCTACATTAAACAAATACTTATGAACTGATGCAATTCTGGATTCTGAATCATAATGGATTCTTAATTCTTGACATCTTAATTCTTGAATCCTTCCAACATACTGCTAACCCAAAGGAGTTAACTGCCTCTGTGAAAAAACACTTGGCTACCAGTGGAATTTTACTCACCTTGACTCACTACTTAGTCAGGCAATCGATCTTACTTGATTTCTGTTTCAGATTCTCATCACAGATAGTTCCTCTTTCCTCTCACTCTTTCCCTCCCTCCCTCCCTCCTTCCCTGTTAAAATTATGCTTTTCTTTCTCTCTATTTTTCAATGAGCTGAAGAAAACCTCCAAGGAGTGATAATCACCCACAGGTTTTATAAAAGCAACTGACTTTAATCCTAAATTTCAGAAATGGGTTGATCCAGTTGTGAATTCCAAAGGAAGACAAAAGGGTTCTAGAGGATAAAAGAGAAAGAGTGGGGTAAAAGTAAAGGACAGATGTAGCAGCTTTGCAACAACTCAGTTACATGAGCCAGACAGTGGTGAAAGAAGAAGGAGAAAAATGTTCTACAAACACACCATATTTATCAAGGAAGTAAATAGTATTGTTGAGAGAGTACATATTTCCCTGTCTTGTCTTATTCTCATTGCTGGGGCTATCACCTGATCCAGGATATCCATCATTTGGTTTTCTATTTCCAAAACATTACTCAGACATCAAACTATTTAGGAAAGGACAAGAGAACATTAATGATTCAAGAAAATAAAGTGCAAATGGAGAACAACTTTCTAATAATTGCACTGCCATGTTATCTAATTCCACAGGCAGAAGAGGTAAGAAGTATAAGAGCTGAATTTTCTCTACAGAGATATTATTTAAAAAATGGGGAGGAACTATAACTACTCCTTTAGATTAAATATACAATATGTATCAAAGTCTAGAATTTAAATTGAGTTATTTGACTCTGCAAGGCCGTTGGTATTTACAATGTAAACTAGAGGCCCGATGCATGAAATTCATGCAAAAGTAGGCCTTCCTGGACTTGTGTGCATGTATATGAGCCTAACCAGTGGTCACGGACAACGGGGGCATGGGGCATACTTCGGGAGGGGTTTGGGATGGGAACAGGGGTGGGGGCATGAGGACAAATACATGATACCTTAAACAATAAGTAATTTTTTTAAAAGTAGGCCTTCCTTCCCCCAGCTGTTGGCACTGGCTTCCCTCTGGCACCCAGAACCTGGACTTCCCTCCGGTTGCTGGCACCCGGGAACTGGGCTTCCCTCCAGCCACTGGCAGGTACTGGGTTCTTGGTACCCCGGGCCTCCCTTTCAGCCCAGACTTTAGCCAGAAGGTCGTCTGGAAGGATGTCTGGTCTAATTCACATATTATGTGTTTATTATTATAGATAAGAGTGAAATAGTACTTTACATTTTACTTTTAATCTTCACAATAATAATATGAGGTAGGTACTACATTACTCTTATTTTATAGATGAGAAATCTAAAGCACAAAGAGGTAAAATCATTTGTCAAGAAACCAACTAAGATTTTGGCTTCACAGGTGTAAACCATAATTTAGTCAATAAATTATTGGCAGCAAAGAAACTGAAATCTCAGCAGTTTGACCCCTAATTGTGCTAGTTTAGTGCATACACCTTCTAAAACACACACATTACAACTATATTTATACTTATCATCAATATATACCATAATTATCTAAACAGCTTTACTGTACATCATATAGAATAAATTTGTTCATCATATACCTGATGATTTTGTCAAAAATATATTTCTATTTTGTCCCCTGAAACAAAACTTACTTCTTTTGGAATTATTACTGATAAGTGTTACATGGAGTTTTGCCAGTTTTATCAGTTCATGACTATTTTATTCTGTTACATTCAAACAAGCCTGTTTTCATCTACATTAATAAAAAAGAGAAGAAACTAGAAGTACACTGAGATCAGCTCTCTTTGCCTTCAGCATTCCTGTCAATTTGTCATGCAGAAATCACTGGGAAATTCCAGACTGCCACCCTTCTTTAAGGCTGGCAATGAAGTGAGTGAGGAAACCAAAAAGGGAAATTTTTTAAGGAAAACAGGGCTTTTGGCAGGCTTTCCTACTCTATAAGTTTTATTTTAGAGCTGAAATAACAAATTCCTATGTACATAAGAAACAAGTGATATCCAGATGTCAAACCCTCATTGAGTTATTAAAGAACAAATCCAGTGGACCCTTGAACAGCACAAGGTTGGGGTTAGAAAGAGAGTTATCCCCACATATATCTTGGACTTTGCCAGCACTTAATTATTAATAACCTACTGTTCACTGGAAGCCTTACCAATAATATTAACAGTTTATTAACCCATACTTTATGTTATATGTATTATATATTGTATCCTTACAATAAAGTAAGCTAGAGAAAAGAAATATATCTAAAAACATAAAGAAGAGAAAATACAGTTACCATAGTTATTGAAAAAAAAATATGCCTATGTATTATAAGTGAACCTGTGCAGTTCAAACCTGTGTTGTTCAAGGGTCAACTATATATCTTTTTAATATATCACCAGAACTTAATTTATTTTGGTGCTCAGCATTATTTGCTAGAATTAATAATTCAGCATATCATATATATTTATTCTGTTATAAAAATATTGCACATATTTTTTGTTATATGTTCAAGCTATAATTATGATTATAGTTTTAACATATTAAGACCCTGCCTAGAGGAGCTCATAGTCTTATTGTGAGAGAGGTGGAGGAGTTGGAATGGCAGGAGGGAAGGCACAAGAAAATAAATATCAATAGTCAAATATAATTAAATTAAATTATTAATATAAT
The DNA here is from genome assembly GCF_014108245.1 of Pipistrellus kuhlii. Classification (NCBI taxonomy): domain Eukaryota; kingdom Metazoa; phylum Chordata; class Mammalia; order Chiroptera; family Vespertilionidae; genus Pipistrellus; species Pipistrellus kuhlii. The sequence continues at coordinate 120,260,271 of NW_023425404.1, read as the reverse complement.
TAAATTATATAATTAAATTTTAAATGCAATTAAATTAAAAGTAAAAAGAGAGAAATTCCAGGATATTACAGAATTAGAGAAATAAACTCTTAAGTCTGCCAAGAGCCAAGAATTGGAGGATAACATTTAGTTACTAAATAAATTAATTCAAAATTTCATTCATTTTGTATGTGAACATTAATATTTGTGGAATACTTATTTTTAACACTATTTCTTGAATACTATTGGTAATAGTTAAATAAATGTATATTTGCAATATGTTGCTTCAGATTGGAATATGCCACCTTTCAGTCATCTCAGTTGGCTCCTAATCTACAGTTGACTCTGATAACAATCAGAACTGACCACTTTTAGGAAAAAACTTTTGTAAGTACTTGTTGGTGTCTACATTGATTGAAACTCCTTCCATAATAATAGGTAAGTGACTCATACATTATTGGTTGATGGTTGGGTAATAAATCTTATCTATCACATACAAAAGTAATGAAGGGTTTATCACATCAAATCTATCCAGCCTGGCCCCATTAACTATGTTTCTTACCACAGGTATGAGAGATAGACCAAGGAGATCAACCACAACTGATGACAAGGAATTGTAATTCACAAGAGATTTTGGCTTACTTCACAGGTATAAACCATAATTTATTCAATAAATTATCTAATCTATATCCAAATTTATTATCTATATCAAGCTTTCTCAAACTTGGCACCATTGATATTTTGGGTTGGATAATTCTTTGTTTTGGGAGAACCACCCTATGTATTGTGAAATATCTTACAGTATCTCTGTCTTTTACTCACTAGATCCCAGTAGCAATCTCTCTTACCTGAGGGGTGGCAAACAAAAATGTCTCCAGATGTTGCCAAATATCTCCTGAGGTGTAAATTCCCTGTGTGGTTAAGAACCACTGATCTATGTTAAATTGTATAAACTTCTAAGGAAGATATTTTACAGATTAAAACAAACAAACAAAAACAAAAATATGAGAAATTCAACTTACCAACACAGGTACCCAATTATTTTCATAACACCAATTAAACATCTATATGCTAATGGTACTAAAGAAACAGTTCAAGTCAGACTTTTATGCAGGTTCAAAGATTCCTCTAAATGTTCTTAATAACAAAAGATTTTTGAAGACATAGCTTTATAGACACAGAGGCCCCTGCATTAAACTAAAAAAGAACAGGCTATGGATCTGTGAAAGTAGTAGCATAAAAAAATCAGCACCTTCAGTCCACAGGCTGATGCTCTATCCACTAAGCCAAACCATTTTTGCCATGAGAAGACTTTTTAGAAGAGACATGACTTGAGTTACCTATTGAATAAGTAAAAGACTTAGGTAGAAAGAAATCTCAGAAAAAGTGATTGGAAAATAAAGGGACAGTAAAGTGAGAAAATTTAAGGGGAATTTTGGAAGAATAGGTAAAAGTGTAGGATAGAGGCTTTATATACAAGATTGTAACAAATTAGATTGAAAAGGCCTATGGAGTTACACTGCAGAGTGCCAAATGGCAAACTAAAGATTTTTCATGTTATTTTTTAGGAACTAGAACTCTATGAAAGATTTTTTTGAGAATAGTATAACACAATGAACATAGCCTTTCTGATTAAATGACAACTGTTATGGAGAATCTATTAGAGTGGGGCACAAAGAAGATATAAAAACCAGAATAATCAAATATAAACCAGAAATAGTATTTTTAACTTAGGTAACAGCAAATAAACTATGGTCATGGAAAATGTCTGTATTATTACATGAATTAAAGCACCATAAATTCATTTCAGCAGTTAGAATCACATCGGTTCTGATTCAGTTCCAATAGAACTGATTGTGGTCACAGAATCATGAAGCTACCCCCATGATGAGATTAATAATAGCAGTCATGCAACCAGGTAAGCTTCTCCTTTCCTTTTAGTTAGCTGTCTTGATGTTGCCACCCCCCCTCTTTTTTTTCTTTGTACTTTCATAGTTTGTCCTGAAGTATTCTATATCTTGACGTGCATTGGAAGAGCTCTTAAAAATAATCTAGATGTTATAAATTTAACTATGCTCTAGGAAGCATGACTATTAAAATTATTATCTATACAAGGAACTGGGAAGTGATAGGTTAAGATTGTTAACTGATTCTACTTTTATAAGTGAATGGTACCTTAAATCAGCCTGAAGGAACAAAATAATGTTCTCCACACTCTATATTGCTTGTTCACATTTTTTTTGTTATTATTTCTCTTCTTCCTCTTTCTATCAAGTTTATGTTTAGCTCTGCCCAACTTTGATTCTTCTATCTTAGGATGGATAGGGGAAATAGATGAAAATCAGGAAGTGAGCATTGAAACATCTATATAACTCTGATGAGGAGAGATGTATAATAGGTGATATGGGAACCTGACATATTTTCCCGGATATGCTAGATCTTCAGAGATGATAGTTGAGAGTGAATTTTCCAAATTTACAGATATTACAATCAAAAGCAAGATACAGGTGATGGTAATATTAGCAATTTCTGGAATAACTTTCTACATATACTGAATTCGAGAAGACCCACATAGCTTAGCAGCTCAGGAAAATCCCCCAGGCCACCCAAGCAAATGTCCCATCTGCTTACTGGTGCCTGAAATTACATAGTAAGAGTTTCATTTCTTAGCCCAAAGCATTTGATTTCTGTTTAAGTACAAATCTCCTGAGTATGACAATACTCAAAGTTCTGCTATATCCCAGAAAAAATTATTTCAAATACTTTTTTAAAGCAGATGTGAGCAAGGTGAGATTATGAGTCTACTGGATCCTAAAAAGGGGTGGAGCAGTACAACTTTAAGGGATAAAGTCAGGGTAGGGATGAGAAAAGAGAATTAAAAAAAAAAAAAAAAGAATGCAAAATACAACAAAAGGCATGTGAAAATACTTTAGTATCTTCCCTAGATCCAGAGGTTGATATTACTTCTTGAGAATATGCTACTTTTACTAATTTCTGTCTTCAGTATTAAGATGTTAGAGGACTCAGACAATGTCTGTCCTTATAAATGTATAATCAGCATAGTCCTAGAAATCATGTTCAAATTCTCCATCAAACTTTGAGTTTTTTAAAAACACTTTCTCTTAGGAAAGATTTCTAATCTTGTTTAGGTTGAAATCAATGATAAAATGTCTATAAGACACTAAATAAGTCTAGCAAGATGTTTTCTAAATAGTAATTTTTCTGCCTTAATTTTACATTTTGCTGTTTCCCTAAACTGACAAAACAAAACGAAACAAAAAGCCCACATTTATAAAACTGAATTAAAGGAAATGCTTTCTTAAGTGAGAAAAATTATTGTCACAATCATCTATTTTTTCAACTGGGCTTGTATATTTCAGATTTTCTTAAAAATATTAAAATCAATATGTTTATTTATTTGGATATAGTTCAGGAAAATTATGAGAATTAATTGAGGAAACAATAGCAAAAGTTTACTTTATATATTCATATTCTAGCCAAATTCTCACCAAATGTCTCAAAAATTTTTAATTATTTTTTAAGTGAAAGTTTACTGTGATGTCTTTATGCACACAAAAAGTGACCGATTCAGGCGGGAGTTAGTATTCTGTCATGTCAACTTCAACAACATAAGTTTATATTGTATCTCAAGGAATCTAAGTTCCAAAGATTTGGAGAACCTCCAGTTTATTTCCTGTATTTAAATGAGATGAAAACTGAGCCAGAGAGGTTGAGTGATGTACCCAAAAAATCCCAATAAAGCAAGCCCTTGATGTGGCTTCTGAATTCCCTACACAGCAAATATTTCACCACAGCATTCTGCCCTGCTGAAAGTGGTAAGTATACTTAAGATTGTAGGTTTGGGTGAGTTTCAAAACATCCACATATTTTATACTTTTATGAAACTCAGAGAGAAACTAGTGGAAATTCTTAGGTGGAACAATCCAGAACAAAGAATGAATTTTCCAAGTTGTATTAATTGTTCAGGAAATTGAGGTACAAAGAGGTCAAGTAGCCCAATGTCATTATACTAGTCGATAGTTAAGTTGGAACTAGTGCCATAAACTTCAATTTAATCAACTCTGAAGTGTGACCTCTTTAAATGCAAAACATGCAGAGAAGAATTTATAATATAGAGATGGAAGACTGGTAAAGGATCAGAGTTCTGATAACAGAAAAACTTGGCTGATGTTTATAGGTAAAGAAACCCTGTGAAGAAGTGAGTTGCCTTAATTAAAAATGTCTTCTAAGTTAATGAAATCATGGGAAAGGTTTCAATGGATAGCTCCAATGGAATCCTTCTCTATCCAAGATACACAAGGTTGTAGGGGAGGAAAATATATATATTTTTAACCCTTCTAGGTTCTTGGATGAGACTCCCTTTAATAAAAATAGATTAATAAAAAAATAAACAAATGTTTAATAACATGTATGTCTTCTGAATATGTATCAGAGATACCAGGAAAACTGAGTAACTCCCCAAAATGGCCCAACCCAACCCACCACCTTAAATATCATCTCCAGCTAAAGACAAAAAAAGATATTGGGGTTGGGGGGCGGGGGTTGGTTATGAGAGGTTATTAGAAAAAGCAGAGTAAACAAGGATAATATTGTTATGGCAATATAAAATTTTGCCTTCTCTATTGGTGAGTTTTAGAGATTTAGTCATCCATCTCATCCTGGTACATAGGGGGACACCCTTATAAAGAGAGTTTGAGTTTTCCCTTATAAGTGAAAGTGTCTCTTGCCAAATAGTACCTTTTACTTGGTTTTCATAACTCTTCTTATTTCTGCCATTTCTTAAAAATAATCAGCCTAAAATTAATCTTTATGCCAAAGAGTCATATTTTGGGAATGGCAAATTCTGCTCCCCATCAGAGTATAAATATGGTAAAGCTCAGTAAGAAGGACACTCATGAAGTGTACTGCTAGTGAAGAGAATTATTGATATTAAGAGTAAAGATGAAGTCCTCCTTTAAAATCCACCCTCCAAATGGCCCTGCTGGCAGAATACTGAAAGTAATAAACAAGTTGAAATAAATCTAATATGATAATATCTGAGTTTGAATAGCACAATAGTGAATTTAAGCCCTAATATTTCAATAATACTATTAATGATAACTTGTATTGAAAGTGATGCAGAAATTTGCAAGAAGAATGTATATTAGACAAAATTCTTAATCCAGGGCTTTAGAATTTAAATTTATTTGCTTTCCCATTCTATAAAATAAGTAGAGAACATTTTAACTAGTAAAAATGTGGAATTGATAAACTTATAAATACTTGTTTTTTAGTGTATTTACTTAGAAGAGGGTACAAATGCAAAATTATTGGTATTAAAGGAAATGATATTTGTGTTAGTCCAGATACTTACTTGTTAAAAGGAAACCTCCAGTTTTTGTTTGTTTGTTTGTTTGTTTTGTTCTATATTCTTTCTAGTTCAGAAGTTAACAACACACGAAATGCTCATTTCCACAACAGGTCCTTGAACTATGTGAATACTATAAACCAGTTAATTTGTTCTCAGACCCAGTTCTAAATTGAATTGGTTGGAAACACTGATGTGACATATTCAAATATGAAACTGAATCCAAAACTATTACAACAATCACTTTCGTTTTGTCAGATTCAACTGACCACTTTTTGATGACTTTATACTTCTCCTTGGAACTTGTTACCAGCTATGACTCTAGTACATAATGATAAGACTCAATAATTAGCTATCTGATACAAACTCTATCAATTGCCTTGAGATTTTGTTATTAAACTGGTGCACAGATTCATGCACCAGTGGGATCCCTTCGCCTGGCCTCCTTGGATCAGGCAAGACCAGTTCTCCAACATCCCCTGAGGAGTCCCATATTGCAAGAGGGCACAGGCCAAGCTGAGGGACGCCATCAGAGCATGAATTTGTGCACTGGGCCTCTGACATCCTCAGATGGGTCCACGGTGCTGGTGAAGCAGAAGCAAGGCCAACAGTGCCCCAGTAGCAACCTAACCCATGGCTGATTCTGTGACGGATCAGGCTCCCTCCTCTACTGGTTAGAGCGTCTTCTCCCTGGTGGTCATTGCATGCCATAGCTATTGGGCTAATGGTTGAATAGTTGGATGGTGGCTTAGGCTTTTATATATAGAGATAATGTGGACAAGAACTGAGAATGACCATGGCATTCAATCAACATATCTGATACCTACTTACATTTCCAACTAAATTCTTCCCTTCTCTGTCATATACTCTCTACTTTAGTCATTCTGTAAGCATCATACTGTATGTTTCAGGTATGCCTTTCTTTCTCTATTTTCCCTTCTATGCCTTTGTACCTATCATTAAGTCTGCTTAGCTAGGGCACCCTTTCTTTCCCTCTATTTTATAAATTCCTACTAGTCTTTGAAAATGTTCCAAGACATCTTCTCAGGTAAAACTTCTTTGAGCTTACAGAATAGAATTTTATATTTTATCACAATTCTATCATACCACCAATCATCACATGTGGTAATTACATATTAATTTGACTGTAAATTACATATTAATTTGACTATAAACAATGGGGCTCATTTAAAAATCTTTGCATGAATTAATGAATGATGGCAGAAAGCCAATTTTTAACTTCAAGTATCATAATAAACTCTAAAAGAAATTATTGGATTAAAATATGCATCTTCCATAGGACTGTGAACCATTGGAGGATACACACCAAGCACAATACTGAGAATATAGAATGTACAAATAATCAATGAATCTAATCACATATTTTATTAGATATTAGAACCCAGTGCACAAAATTCATGCATGGGTGCTATCCCTAGGCCTGGCCAGTGATCAACACGTGATCATCTGGCATGAAAGGGCAGGTGGCAGCTGACCTCTGCGCCCTGGGAAGCACCTGGGCCCCTGGACCCCTGTGCACACCCTTCAGTGGCTCAGTGGTTGAACATCGATCTATGAACTAGGAGGTCATGGTTTGATTCCCAGTCCAGGCACATGCCTGGGTTACAGGTTCAATCCCCAATGTGGGGTGTCAGGAGGCAGCCAATCAATGATTCTTTCTCATCATTGATAGTTTTATTTCTCTCTTCCTTTCCCTTTTCTGAAATCAATAAAAATACATTTTTTAAAAAAGCTATCTTGAAATAAACTTAACCAAGGAGGTAAAAGACCTTTACTCAGAAAACTAAAGGGCACCAAAGAAAAAAATAAAGGAAGATACAAACAAATGGAATAATATACTGTGTTCATGGGTTAGAAAAATTGACATCATTAAAATGTCCAAAGAAATCTATAGATTCAGTTCAATACCTATTGAAATAACAATGGCATTTCATAGACCTAGAACAAATACTCCAAAAAATTTATGGAATCAAAAAAGACCCCGAATAGCCACAGCAATCTTAAGGGGGAAAAAAAGAAAAAGAAAAAAAGTAGGAAGGATCACAATATCATATATTAAATTATATTACAAAGCCATTGTAATCAAAATAGGTACTGGCACAAGAACAGCCATACAGATTTATAGAACAGAACTGAGACCTCAGAAATTGACCCAAACCATTACACTCAATTAATAGTTAACAAAGGAGGCAAGAGCATTCAATGAAGTCAAGATAGTCTCTTCAATAAATGGTGTTGGGAAAATTGGACAGGTAGATGCACAAAAATGAAACTAGACAACCAACTTATACCACACAAAAGAATAAACTCACACTAGCTGGTTTGACTTACTGGATATAATGTTGGCCTGTGGACTGAAAAGTCTTGAGTTTGATTCCAATTAAGGGCACAAGCTCGGATTGTGGACTTGATCCTCCCTAAGGATGTGCAGGAGGCAACTGATCAATTATTCTCATAATTGATGTTTATATCTCACCCTCCCTTTCCCTTCATCTCTAAATCCAATAAAAAAAAATTTTTTCTCAAAAAAGATTAAACTCAAAATGGATCAAAGACTGAAATGTAGGCCATGAAACCATAAAAATCCTAGAAGAAGCTATAGGCAGCAAAATTTCCAACATCTCTTGTAGCAATATGTTTGTCAATACATCTTGTAGGGCAAGGAAAACAAAGGGGGGAAAAAATAACAAATGGGACTATGTTAAAAATAAAAGCTTCTGCAAAGCAAAAGCAACCATAAAAAAAAAAAAAAAAAAAAAAAAAAAAAAAAAAGAAAAGAGCCGAAACCGGTTTGGCTCAGTGGTAGAGCATCGGTCTGCGGACTGAAAGGTCCCAGGTTTGATTCCGGTCAAGGGCATGTACCTTGGTTGCAGGCACATCCCCGGTAGGGGGTGTGCAAGAGGCAGCTGGTCGATGTTTCTCTCTCATTGATGTTTCTAGCTCTCTCTCTCTCTCTCTCTTCCTCTCTGTAAAAAATCAATAAAATATATTTTTTTAAAAATGAAAAGAGACCCCACCATATGAGAGAACATATTTGCCAATAATTAGGGGTTTATTTTCAAAAATATATAAAGAGCTTATACAATTTAACAAAAGACAAACAACACAATTTAAAAATAAGCAAAGGACCTAGCCCTAGCTGGTTTTGCTCAGTGGATAGAGCATTGATCTGTGAACTAAAAGGTCCCAGGTTCAATTCTGGTCAAAGGCAGACTCGATACCCAATAGGGGCCATGCAATAGGCAGCTGATCAATAATTCTCTCTCATCATTGATTTTCTATCTCTCTCTGACTCACCCTTCTTCTCTAAAATCAATAAAAAAATATTTTTTTAAATGAATGAATGAATAAATAAATAAAAATGGGCAAAAGACCTATTTATACACTTTCTAAAGAGGTCATACAGATGGCCAATGCACATATGAAAAAATGCTTGAAGTCACTGATTATCAGAGAGATGCAAATTAAAATGACAGTGAGGTATCACCTACCTGCCAAAATGGCTAGCATCAACAAATCAACAAATGACAAGTGCTGGGAGGATGTGGAGAAAGGGGAACCATAATACACTGCTGGTGGGAACGCAGACTGATGCAACCATTGTGGAAAACTGTATGAAGTTTCTTTAAAAAATTAAAAACAAAACTGCTATTAGACCCAGTTATCCCACTTCTAGGAATATAGCCTAAGAATCTAGAAATACCAATCAGAAAGAATATATGCCTCCCTGAGTTCATAGCAGCATTATTTTCAATAGCTAAGATCTGAAAACAGACCAAATGTCCGTAAATAAATGAGTGGATAAAAAAGCTGTGGTACTGTTACACCAAGGAATACTCTGCAGCTTACCCTTTGAGACAGTATGGAGGGACCTGAAGAGTATTATGTTAAGTAAAATAAAGTAGTCAGAGAAAGACAAGTATCACATGAAATCACTTATCTGTGAAATTGAATGAACAAAATAAACTAACAGACAGAATATATCCAGAAACATGGAAGCACTACAGATTGATGAATCTCAGAGCAGGAGGGGAAGAGATTAACTAAAGAACTTATATGCATATCTGTATAACCCAGGGACACAGATAATAGTGCAGTGAAGGTCTATGGAGAGGGTGGGAGTGGTGGAGGTTATCAACAAAGGAAACTGTAACACTTTCAACAATAAAGATAAATTTGAAATAAAATAATTTATTGAATTAGAGATTACTAAGAACTCTTAAGTAGAATTAGGAAACTTTGCATCAAGCTATTTCCTATGCAATTATTGAATACATTCATCCATTTTTTTTTAACAAAATGTCATCATGTGTTCAATGTACTGTACTAATAAGTTATATAGAAATAAAATTGTGAATAAGACATAGTGCTGTTGTTGTTGTTTAACATGGAGTTTACATGTCAAAATAACCTAAAGAAAAGTGAGCATACCTTTAAAATGTATTTGATAGTTATAGAAATAAATGGATATGTTTACCTAAACCAGGGAATGCTGCCACTTCTAATATTTAAGCAATGGTCTATCACTGAGTAGAAGTTAGACAAAAATGGAGACAGGAAAACTAGTTACAGAATTTCTTTAGTAATTTGGGTGAGATATGAATGACTGGGTTTTTTATACATTTAGGAGGTAGAATGAGCAGAATTAGATAACTGTAAATGAGGGAAATAAAGGTACAAGAATGATACCTAGATTTTTGACTCAGTAACCAGTAGTGCTAGTCACTAAAATGGGAAAAATAAATTAGAAAACCAGGCCTGTACTTACCAGGGAAGGGAGTTGATGAATTCAGTTTTGCATATATTATTCTACATACCTATGGAACAGCTGAGTGGAGATAGCCAATGTTCAGCTAGATACATGAATCTTAAAGGTTTTAGCTGGCAGTTACTAATTTATGGGGGGGGGGAATGAAGCTAGAAAAGTGAAAGTGATCTCCTAGGAAGAATATATAGAACAAGAGGGGAAAATGTTCTAAGATACAATTTAAAAAATATTCACTTAATAGAGGAATAGAGCCCCTTACAGAATTCAGAGAGATAACAATGGAATGGGTAGATTATGGTGTAAAGACAAACAAGAAAATAGTTTTATTTTAAGAAGAAATGTCATTTGAGAGGTAAGTGTCATTGGTTCTAGCAACAGGATGAGGGTGGATGAGGGTGGATGTTGGTTAAAATTAATAGATCGGAATCACTGCAGGAAAATGCATCTTACCACAAGGAGATGAAAATCTACTGGGAAGAAAAGACTTACTATAAAACCATTCAAATAATTTTTAAATGGAGAGGCACTAATGTAATTAACATTAATATCTTAGTAAGGGAAATCCTTTTTAATCATATATGCGGGCGACAATATAACCCTGTAGCAAAAGCACTGGGTTTGATTTCAATCTCAGCTCTTCATGTACTAGCCAGCTGTGTTACTTCGGCTCATTGTTATCTGAGAGCTTCCGTTTTCCCATTTATAAAATAGGCATAATAATATAAGCCATGCATGGATATTGGGGAAAATGTATTTAAAAGCCCTCGACATAATGCCTTTGAAACTGGGCCCTGAAAAATGTGGATGAGTGTAAATTATTAAAGTAAATGTGTCTCAGACAGCAGCCTGAGTAAATGGAGTAAAAAAAGCAGACAGAAATTAGAAAGTTGTTTGGGAGATGGGAGACATACTTGGTAAGCAGAAATTCTTAAGGATGAAGACTGGGTGACTCTTGACTACTGGAATGAAGATTTTATATTTTATATAGAAAGAAATTGAACACATTAAGAGAGTGACTAAATACAGGCTTATAAGGCTAAATACTCTTTCTCACATGATGTAAATCTCTTTGAAGCCACAAAATGTGAAGAATTTAGCGATAAAACCATCGTCTTGATCATCATCATCATTGCTGTCAATATTACCACAACTAATATTTCTTGAATGCTTTCCTTGTACCAAGCAAAGAGCAAAGCATTTCCATGAATTATTTTATGCAATCCTCATCACAATCCATTGAAGCATGTATTCTTAATATCCTCATTTGAAAGATAAGGAAATGGAAGCTTAGAGCATGTATTTCAATCAAAGGCATATCAGTTAGGAGACCCAGAATGATGAAAGTGTCATACTGGGTCTCCTGCTGCTCAAGGCAGGGGTATTCAAATAATAGTGAGTTAAAAACCTATTATGCAAATTATATTACCAATTCTACCAATATTTCTAAAATCAAAATTACTTTATCTATGGGCAATCTGAAACCAAAAGTAATAAGTAAATAAATAAATACACCCAGGCAGGGAATTATAAAAGAATTAGTAGAGAGCCAAGGCATGCATGGCTGCTGACTCTTTTCTTCTGAGTGTTTCTCTTAAAACACAGGTCTTTTTACTGCCCAGAAATGGAGCGTGAAGATCCATATTTTGGTTTAGAGTCTACAGGGAGTTTTAATAAAGACTTGGCATGTAGGAATTAGGAAATGTTATAGTTTGTCTGATCTTTGTAAGCACAGGGGGAATTATCTCTCTCTCCTTTTATTTAACCCAACATAGAACAATTCTTTTTTATGCTTTAATTTTTTTTATTTACACTTGACATTCAATATTATATTAGTTTCAGGTGTAGGACCCAGTTATTGAACATTATATAACTTACTAAGTAATCATCCCAATAAATCTTGTACCCATCTGGCAGTATACATCGTTATTAAAATATTATTGACTATATTTCCTATGCTGTATTTGACATCCCCATTGTTAATCTGAATTACCAATTTGCACTCCTTAATCCCTTCATCTTTCTCACCCGTCCTCTGACCTTCCTCTCACCTAGTAATCTTCTGTGTCTATGAGTATGTGTTTTTTTTTTCTCTCTCTTTATTAAATGTATTGGGTTGACATTGGTTAATAGTTACGTGTAGATTTCTATGATACATGCACTGCATATTGATTGCATTTTTATGCTCACCGCCAACAAATCATCTTCCATCACCATATATTTTGCCCCCTTTACCTTTCAGTAACCCTCATGAGTCTGTTTCTGTTCCACTTATTTGTTTATTATGTTTTTTTAGATTCAGTTGTCAACAGATATGTATTTCCATTTATCTTTTTCCTTTTTAAAATATATTTTATTGATTTTTTTTACATAGAGGAAGGGAAAGGGATAGAGAGTTAGAAACATCAATGAGAGAAAAACATTGATCACTGCCTTCTACACACCCCCTACTGGGGATGTGCCCACAACCAATGTACATGCCCTTGACCGGAATTGAACCTGGAACCTTTCAGTCCGCAGATTGAAGCTCTATCCACTGAGCCAAACCAGTTTCAGCTATCTCTTTCCATTTGTTACATTTATTTTTGTTTCTTTTTATTGAACTTATTGGGATAACAATGGTTAATAAAATTATATATGTTTCTGGTGTACAGTTCCATAATGCATTATCTATACATAGTATTGTATGTTCACCACACCAATGCAAGCCTCCTTTCATCACTATTTATCCCCCGAAGCCTTCTTCTACCTCTCCTCACCCCCTTCCCCTCTAATCACCATGTGTTGTCTGTGTCTATGAGGTTATTTATTTATTTAATTTTACTCCTTCATCTTTTTCACTCAACCCCGGAACACCCCTCCCCTCTGACAGCTATCAGTCTGTTCTATGTCTCTATAAGTCTGTTTCTATTTGTTAGTAATTTTGTTCATCAGAGTCCAAACATGAGTGAAATTTTACGGTACTTGTCATTCTCTGACTGGCTTACTTCACTTAGCATAATGCCCTCCAGGTCCAGCCATGCTGTCACAAAGGTAATATTTTCCTCTTTTTTATGGCTGAGTAATGTTGCATTGTGTAAATGTACCCTAGGTTTTTTTTATCCAGTCATCTACTAATGCAGTGGTCAGCAAACCTCAGCTCATGAGCCACATGTGGCTCTTTGGCCTCTTGAGTGTGGCTCTTCCACAAAATACCACATGCGATTGAAGCTTCATGGCCCATGTGCAGAAATTGGTTTTCAGCTCTCAAAAGAAATTTCAAATTGTTGTACTGTTGATATTTGTCTCTGTTGACTAATGAGTTTGCCGACCACTGTACCAATGGGCTCTTGAGCTGCTTTCAAATCTTGGCTATTGTAAATAATGTTGCAATGAAACCAGGGGTGCATATATTCTTTCGAATTAGTGTTTCATTTTTTTTCCAGATATCTTATATAATAAAAGGGTAATATGCAAATTGGCCCTAATGGCAAAACAACCAGAATGACCTCTGGAGCAGTCACTATGAGGCGCACTGACCACCTCTAGGTCCCTTCCCCCAGCTGTCAGGCACTGATCACCTGATAGTGAACGGGAACCTGGGGCGGGTGGGGGGGGCGGGCAGGGTAGGCTGAGGGCAGCTGGAAAAGATGGTCCTGATTGCAGGCTAGGCTTAGGAACCATAGGTGTGCGGGCCTTTAGTATTTCCATAAGTGGAATTGCTCGGTCAAAAGTCAGTTCCATTTTTAAGTTTTTGAGGTAATTCCATACTGCTGTCCACAGTGGTTGCATCAACATGCATTCCCACTAATAGTTCACAAGAGTTCCATTGTCTCCACACTTCATCAACACTTGTTGTTTATTGATTTACTGATGATAGCCATTTTTATAGGTGTGAGGTAATGTCCACTTATGGTTTTAATTTGCATTCACCTGATGATTAGTGACATTGTCTATTCAGGCCCATTACCCATTTTTTAATTGAGTTATTTATTTGTTTGGTTTTTTATTTTGGTGCTGAGTTTTATAAGTTCTTTATATGTTTTGGATATTAACCCCATACCATATGTATAACTGGAAAACATATTCTCTTGTTCAGTGCATTGTCTTTTATTTTGTTGATGGTTTCTTTGTTGTTAAAAAAATTTTTTTTTGTTTGATATAGTCACATTTGTTTATATTTTCCTTTGTTTCTCTTGTCCAAAGAGATAAATCAGAAAAAAAAAACTGGATAAATTTTTGATATTTTATTGCATACATTTTCTTCTAGAATGTTTGTGGTTTTGAGTCTAATATTTAAGTCTCTTGTCCATATTGAGTTTATTCTTTTATATGTTTTAAGAAGGTGATCTATTTACATTATTTTTGCATGTGTCTGCAATTTTCCCAGCACCATTTAATGAACAGACGACTTTTACCTTACTGTATGTTTTCACATCTTTTGTCAAATATTAATTTAGTGTAATGGCATGGGTTGATTTCTGGATCCTCTGTTCTGTTCCATTGATCTGTATGCCTGTTCTTGCGCCAGTATCAGGATACTTTGATTACAGTGGCTTTGTAGTATAACTTGAGATCTGGTATTGTGATCCCTCCAACTTTGTTCTTCTTTCTCAAAAGTTCTGCAGCTATTATGAGTCTATTTGTGGACATTTTAATCATGTCAATTTTAGCAATCTATGGACATGGCATATTCTTACATTTGTTTATACCCTCCTCTCTCTCTCTTTCTCTCTCTCTCTCTCTCTCTCTCTCTCTCTCTCTCTCTCTAATTATCCCATAGTTTCCCAAACACACGCCTTTTACCTCCTTGGTTGAGTTTATTTCTAAGTATTTTAATATTTTTTTGTTGCAATGGTAAATGGAAGTTTATTTAGTTTCTCTCTCTGATAATTCATTATTGGTATTTAAAAATGCCATCGATTTTTGGGTGTTAATTTTGTATCCTGCTACATTGCCAAATTCCTTTATTAATTCTAGTAATTGTTTTATATAGTTTTTAGATCTTTCTATGGTATCTTCAAATAATGACAGTTTTCAGTTTTACTTCCTCCTTTCCAATTTGGATGCCTTTTATTTCTTCTTCTTGTCTGATGGCTATGGCTAGCACTTCCAGTACTATCTTATCTAACAAAGAAGGATTATGCTAATTGACCATCACACCCTCACAAAAATGGTGGCACCCACAGCCAAATAAGGAGGGAATATGCTAATTGACTGTCAAGCCCTCAAAGATGGTAGCACCCACAGCAAGAGATGGCAGTGCCCAGTCCACTCAGCCCTGCCAGGGCAACATTTGCTGCGTGGCTGGGCCCACCCCCAGGTGAGTCCAGCTGCTCCATGTGCCTGCCTCCAGAGTCCCCAAGTCCCCTCAGCCCCCAGCTGCCCGGAGCCAGCCCAAAGTGCAGTAAAGCCTTGGATGGTGGCTGCCCAGCCGCCCAGGGCCACTTGAGGCTCAGGTAACCAGGGCTGGCCAAGGCTTTCACTGCCAGCAGTGGCAGCAGCAGAGATGTGATGAGGGCATTACCTTCCCCTGATTGCTGGGTCACCTCCTGGCCCTAAGAGCTCTCAGCCTGTGAGATGGGGAAGGCCGGGATGATGGGTTTCCCCCCCCCCCCCTTCAGTGCATGAATTGAATATGATGTTTGCTGTAAGTTTGTCATATATGGCCTTTATTATATTGAGGTATGATCCCTCTATTTCAACTTTGCTGCAAGTTTCTATCAAAAATGGTTGTTGGATTTTGTCAAATGCTTTTTCTGCTTCCATTGATATGACCATGTTATTTTTGTCTTTCAATTTGTTTATATGATGCATCACATTCATTGACTTTGAATATTATGCCAACCTTGCATCCCTGGAATAAATCCCACTTGGTCATGGTGTATGCTCTTTTTAATATATTGCTAGATCTGATTCTCTAATATTTTGTTATCTATGTTCATCAGGGATATTGGACTGTAGTTTTCTTTCTTTGTAGTGTCTTCATCTGGTTTTAGAAATAGGATAATGCTGGCCTTATAAAAGAGGTTGGAAGTGTTCCTACCTCTTTGATTTTTTTGGAGTAGTTTGACTAGGATAGGTGTTAGTTCTTTGAATATTTGGTAAAACTCCCCTGTGGAGCACTTAGATCAGGGCTTTTGTTTGCTGGGGGCTTATTTATTTATTTATTTATTTATTTATTTATTTAAATTGCTGCTTCAATTTCACTGTTTGCAGCTGGGGTCTGGCCTATCAAGACTGAGTGAGATGGGCTAGACATGCCTTGGAGTCCTCCTGCAATCCCTCTCCAGCTCCTACATTCCTCTCTGGCCCTAATCATGCACCAGGGGGTCCCTCAGCCTGGCCTGTGCCCTCTCACAATCTGGGACCTTTTGAGGGATGTTGCAGATCCAGTTTTGGCCTGATCCTGGAAACCAGGCTGAGGAACCCCACTGGTGCAGGAATTCGTGAACCAGGCCTCTAGTTTTCTATAAATGTCAATTAAATACATGTGATCCAGTGTGTCATTTAAAGTCATTGTTTCCTTGTTAAATTTTTGTCTGGAAGATCTATCTAGAAAAGTCAATAGGGTATTAAGACACCCTGGAAACATTTCACCAACATCTGTAACTACATTTTGCCCATGATTTGCCAACATTCTCTTGGATAAATCATACAATTGGTGTTTTCAATCTTATAATAGAGCACACACCCCTAGATTAAATATATAGCTCAGTGGATGAAACCACATATTAATGATCCCTAATCTCAACTGATGATACAATGCCAGACACCCATGCTTTCATTTTGTTTTTCCTTAAAAGTTTGCTTAACTTGCTTTCTTAGACTGTTGCAATTCCAAAATGACAGTGTTCCTCTCACATATTAAATCCAATCTCTACCTCTTTTGATCTTGGAAGTTATTTGCATGATTGTTCATCAAGAAAATTAAGGCCATTAAGAAAACAAAACAAAACAAAACAAAAACAATTAACTGCAGTAATCCAGTCATCACCATGTTATTTGCTTTTGTTCTTTACCTCCTGTTTGTCCAAGGTGTTTTCCTTCCTGTATAGGATAAGACTATATTTACTCTTTATTCCATCCCATTATTTTTTGGGGGACTCTTATTTCATTAGATATTCCTTGTCCCTCCTATAATTCTTAATAAATTATATTTTTGAATAATTTGAGATTTACTGAACAATTATGAAGCTAGTACAAAGAGTTCCTATATACCACACAAGTTTCCTCTATATTAATATTTTATGTTAGTATGGTACATTTGTCACATTTAGTTTATTCAGTTTCCTAAGTTTTATTTTTTTAATATAATTTTATTGGTTTTTACAGAGAGGAATAGAGACTTACAAACATCAATGAGAGAGAAACATCTATCTGGCTGCCTCCTGCACACCCCCTACTGGGGATCAAGCTTGCAACCAAGGTACATGCTCTTAACCAGAGTCAAACCCAGGACCCGTCAGTCTGAGGGATAAAGCTGTATCCACTGAACCAAACTGGTTAGGACAGATTTCCTAAGTTTTAAATGTTACTTTTTTTTTTTTTTTTTTTTTTTTTTTTTTTTTTTTTTTTTTTCCCTCCACAACTCCATTCAAGAAATCACAAAACATTTGGACATTTCTCCAGAATCTTCTCTGATTGTGATAGTTTCTTAAGCTTTCTCAATATTGTGGGGGTTTTGAAACTTTGTTACTTTCTGGAGCTACAAGGTGTTCTAGGCTCATCTTGTTTATTTAATGGTAGGTTTTTTGTAGATAGCATTTGCAAGCTGGGATACTTCCACTTTATTACTAGTTTCCTGAGTCTTTAATTATGAATCTGTTACACACTGTCAAGTGCTTTCTAAGCAATAATTGATATAATCATATGATGTTTTTTCTTTTAGAGCCTGTGAAATGGTAGATTACATTGATTGATTTTCAAATGTTGAAACAATTTTATGTACTTGGAATACATTCTAATTGGCCATGATATATAATTTATTTACATTATTATATGCAATTTGCTAATCTTTGTTGAAAATTTATATCAATATTCATAAGAAATATTGCTCTATTTTTTTGGTTAGCTTAGCTAGAGCCATATCAATAATATATCAAGGACATTTTTTAAGATCCTATTTTTAAAATCTTTTCAAAGAGTCAATTTTTAATTCTTGCTTTAGGCTTAAATGGTTCTTCCTCTTCCCGTTTCCTCAGGTGGGAGCTAACATTATTGATTTTTTTTAGGCTCCTATTATTTAAAAAATATTTAATTCCATTAATTTTCATCTAGACATTACTGTCTCTGCATTCTACAATTTTGATATCTTATTTTCATTCTTATTTAGTTCAATATATCATTAAATTTCTATTGAGACTACATCATTGACCTATGGATTATTTAGAAATATGCTTTCAAAAATATTTAGGTATTTAGAATTTTAACCTATCTTGTTATTACTGATTTCTACTTTAATTCCATTATAGTATAAGAAGATTTACTTGGTTAAAGAGTGCTATGCCCCATAATATGGTCTACTTGGTGAATGCTCCATGTGACCTTGGGAAAAATGTGTTTTCTACTGTTTTGGGATGGAATCATATAAATGTCAATTGGATCAACTAAATGAGAAGGTAGTTCAGGCCATCCATTGGTCCTTTTATTTGAAAGAGGGGAATTAGAGTCTCTGAATATAAAGTTATATTTGTTCCCTTCTTTAGTTTCTTGTTAGGTGTACATACATTTAAGATAGTTATGCCTTCTTGAAAAATTGACACTTTTTGTTATAATTTCCCTCTTTATCTTTGATTATCTTATTTGTTTTGAAGTCTGCTTTATCTGCAATTAGTATAGCTACTCCAGCCTACTTTTGATTCATGTTGTCATGATATATATTTTTTTCAACCTTTATAGATAACCTAAGTCTTTTCTATTGAAAGTCAGTGGATCATTCATGCTGATACAAGCCCTTGACCAGAGGGCATGTATCATTCATGCGGATAGTCTTTGTCTTGTTATTTTTCATTCATGCTAATAGTCTTTCTCTTGTTATTGGTATTTTTAGACCATTCTCATTTAAAATCACTATTAATACAGTTGAATTAATATCTACCATGTTTGTACCATTTTTTCACATGTTGCATTTGTTTTATACTGCTTTTTCTCTCTCTCTGTCATCTCTGGATTAATTAAACATTATATGTAACTAGAGGCCTAGTGCACAAAATTTGTGCACTGGGGAGGGTGTCCTTTAGCCTAGCCTGAACCCTCTCCAATCTGGGACGCCTTGAGGGATATCCAATTGCCTGTTTAGGCCAGATCCAGGTAGGATTGAGCCTAAATGGGCACTTGGACATCCCGCTTACAATCCAGGACTGCTGGCTCACAATTATTTGCCTGTCTACCTTCCTGATTGCCCCTAACTGCTTCTGCTACCAGTTTGATTACCCCCTAACCACTCCCCTGCCAGCCTGATTGATGCCTAACTGCTCCCCTGCTAGCCTGTTAGCACCTAACTGCCCTCCCTGCAGGCCTGGTCTCCCCTAACTGCCCTCTCTTGCATGCCTGGTCCTTCCCTACTGCCCTCCCTGCTGGCCATCTTGTGGTAGCCATCTTGTGTCTATATGGGGGCAGCCATCTTGTGGGTTGGAGTGATGGTCAGTTTGCATATTACTCATTTATTAGATATGATAGAGACCTGGTGCATGGGTGGGGGCCAGCTGGTTTTCCCTGAAGGGTGTCCCCAATCAGGGTGGGGGTTCCTTTGGAGCATGGGGCAGCCAGAGTTAGGGGCCTGTGTCAGTTTGCATGCCTGCCAAGACCCCCAGCAACACAAGTGGAGGCCCTGATAGCTGGGATTTATTTATATTCTATAATTGATACTTTGTAGCCTTGAGTGGAGCCAAGCCTCCTTCTTGCTCTGGGGCCACAGCCATTTTTGTTGAGATTTATTTATCTTCTATAATTGAAACTTTGTAGCCTTCAGTGGAGGCCTAGGCCAGCCAGGGTATGTGGAAGGCTTGACTTCCTCCATCACCCAGGGCAACTCAAGCCTCCTGCTCTCTCCAGCATTGTGGCTGCCATGTTTTTTTTTTGAGATTTATTTATCTTCTATAATTGAAACTTTGTAGCATTGAGTGGAGGCTAGGTCTAGCCAGGGTTGCAGAAAGCTTGGCTTCCTCCATTACTGAGGAAACCCAAGCCTCCTGCTTGCTCCGTGGCTGCAGCCATCTTGGTTGGATCAATTTGCATACTTACTACTAATTGGCTGGTGGGAATGGCTTGTGGGAGTAGTGGGGGTATGGTCAATTTGCATATTAAACTTTTCTTATATAGGATTCCATTTTTTCTCATTATTTAATGATTGTTCTAGAGTTTATAATATGGGGGTCTCATCTAATCTAAGTCTACCTTTAAATAACACTACACCATTCCATGAGTAGTGCCAGTACCTTTTAACAGACTGTTCCAAATTCCTCATTCCCATCCATTCTGACATTCATTTCATTTATGCATGTGCTATAATCACTCAATATATTGCTAATTATAATTCATAACCATATTTAATTAAATTAAGAATAAGAAAAATAAATGATTTGTTTTCCTTCATATATCCCTTTTATATGCTCTTTTTTCATTTATATAGATGAAAGTTTTTTTTTCATAGATCATTTCCTTTTGCCTGAAGAATTTTACTCTGTGTTCAATGATATGTCTCCACAGAGCCTATTACAATAACTAGAATTTTGTTAGTGCTCAATAATTATTTTGTGACTTCTGAGCAAATTTGTTAAATGAGAAAAATATATTACCACATCATGTTATATTCTATTTACATTATCTATCATTTTCTGTTTACCTCAAACAATAATTTCCACAAATATAGAAACTGTGTATTTGCATATCTAAGTCACAGTGTCAAGCATAGTATCTGACACTAATTAATAAATACCTATTGAACTGAATTGTTATTGCGATATAAATACTATAGAATGTGTATATATAGTGTGTGTGTATATATACATATATATATATGGTTGTGTATATATATACATATATATATGTTTGTATATATATATATGTTTGTGTATATATATGAGCTTATTTAAAAATATATACTTTTCATTCTTCTTATTATATTAATATATCATTAATATTTTAATTTGTTGAATGGCCCAATGGAAAAGAAGAACTTGAAGTACTTATCTCTAGTTGGAGGCTTGGACTGGAAGCCAAAAGTGAATATGTTTAATAATAATTATTTCCATTTGTCTATTATTTGTAATTTTATGAATAATTTCACACACATTATCTGGTTAAGGTCCCACAGGAACCATTTGCTTTTTTCTTTCTATAAGCATGCTTTATTAGATGATATACTTTTTTTTCTATATGTTTCAGCCTCTATTGCCACATGAAAAAAAATGATTCAGAAAATTGAACTTGCCTATGAGTAATGTGATCGCATAGCAACTAGGGAATTCTTTTTACAATAGGGGAGCATTATTATTATTAATATAAGTTATCCCTCAGAATATTATAAATAATATGTATAATTACTGTTAAAATTTTAAAATATTTAAATTTAAAATTGAACTATAGAATTTTGGTAAAAAGTTGTTTTCTATTATGTGAGAATGTTGCATGTGTTTTGATAGCTCTCCATAGATTCTCTATTTCTTGGTTCTCTAGGGAGTAAAGGCATCATACATAAACAAATATAAAAATCCACGATTTAAATAAGTGCCTACAAATCTAATCTTAAAGTATATTTTGTAGCATTTTTTAAATAATAAATTAAAAATAATAACTGCTCTTTGCTGGATAAAGTTAAATTCTCCTGAAAATAAACAATTGGTATGAAAGGACACTGATTTTTACAAAAGATAAAAAACTATTAACTCAGTAGTCATTTTATGTCAGTCTCAGAGGTTGACATGTGCTTCTGTGGATGGCAGGGTATTTCTAGTGGTAAACTAGATCCTTTCAAACTTAGGCTGAATTAGTCACTTTCTTTCTGAAGTACAAACAAGCAAAACTTTTCACTTTGTTATAGCCATGAAGCATATTAATGATGCTTCAGTATTGAAATAGTGAATCCTGATGATAATAGTCAAGACTATCCCAAAATTTAAGCAGAGATTTCAAAAGGAAAGTAATCCTATGGTCAATATCCTTCTAATATATTAACTTAGATAGAAGAAGAAGAAGAAAAAAGAAACCCTGAGTAAACCCTAGAGATGATTGCAAATGAGGAGATTACATACTTAAGACCAGAAAGTTAAAAACAGAAAAATTGCAGATGGATCTTGAGAGTTTAAGATATAAAAGAAAATCAAGTGAATGAGATTTAATTTAGATAGACAAAATGCCTTTATTTAAGAAGAATAATGCCAATGGGATTTATAAATCAAGTGAATACCAATTAGAAGCTAAAAAAGAAGAGAAAACCAACAGAAAAGTAGGATTTTAATATGAGGATAAAACCGAAGATTTATATTTTGAGAAAAATTACTTTGTTAAATAACTAAGTAAACAATTTTTAAAATAGGTTTTATTCTTTATATAAAAGATGAAACATTCATCTTTGAAAGGAGAAGTACACTGACAATATACTGTTTTGGGACCCAAAATAATTCCGTTTAATTCAATAAATATGCACTAAGGGCTTACTGTGTGTCAGACATTTGGGCTAGACAAAGGCATTAAAAGATTAATAGGATAGAAATTAGATCAGCAGTTTCAGGGAATGGGGAGAAAGTGGTGAGGTGGAATTACAAAGTGGTATGAGCAAACTTTTGGAGGTAATAGATGGTGATGATTTCATGGGTACATTCGTATGTCAAAACTTACTGAATTAGATATTTTAAATGTACAATTTATTTTTGCCAAGTATCTCTAAGTAAATGTGTTAATGTTTAAAATTTACTTTAAGATAACAAATTGTAAGACTTTAAAAAATAATCTGTGTAAACTTCATTATACATTGACAATTGTTTAGTCTTTCACTGGTTTAGTTGGAAAAATTATCTCCTGAACTTAGTGCCATATGAAAAACTTAAAATAATATATCATGTTAAGAGCATTTTAATACATTGTGTGTGGTTACAAAAGATAAAAAAGCAATCACTGGCTTCAAATAGTTCATAACTTAGAGAAAGGCATACATGTATATAAACATAGACCCTCAAACACAAACACAGAAGACATACTATCAACTAGATCTAATGACCATTTGAAAACATACTTAGAATGGTCTTGATAAAACATATGAATAGTTGATTTAATTTTTTTAAAATTAAATGTTCTAACAGTCAAATAAAGAGTCATACAAACTATACCAACTTCTGTCTACTACTTGTATATCATTTTATGTAGGTGACATTCATATATTTTTAGAATGATAATGCAATGGTGGTTTAATTTGTCAATCTAACTAAGCCCTTAGTTAAAAAAATTGAACACTAATCTAGGTGCCCTGCAAAGCTATTTTTGTAAATGCAGTTTATATTTATGACGAACTGACTTTAAGTGAGGCAGATCATTCCAGATCGTCCTGGTGTGCCGGATTAAGTCAGGTGAAAGCTGAAGGAGCTCTGCTGAGGTACACGTGAAGATGGAAAGAATCCCCCTGTGCACAGAAGCCTCAGCCTGTGCCTTGAGTTCCAGCTCGTCCCTCCTGGCTACCTGCCCTATGAATTTTGGAATTGACTAACCCCCACAATGTCATAAAATTTCTTGCAATAAATATTTTTCTATTTACTTATGTATTTATTTGATTTCTTATTGGTGTATTGGAGTAACACTGGTTAACACAATTATACAGGTTTGAGGTGCACAATTCTACAATGCATCATCTTTATACCGCATTGTGTGTTCACCACTCCAAGTCAGGTCTCTGTCCATCAGCATTTATCCCCCAAATACCTTCCTCCTCCCCCTACCCCTTGGCAATCACCACCCTGTTGTCCATGTCCATGCTATTTTTTATTGTGGTCTAGTATACATAACATAAAATTTGCCATTTTTACTATTTCTGTGTATAATTCAGTAGCACATTCACATTGTTGTGCCTCTATCATCACCACTCTCCCCCAGAATCTTTTTATGATGCCAAGCAAAAAACTCTATCTTCATTAAATTATAACTACCCATCCCTGCTGCCCCAGTCCCTGCTAACCTCTATTCTACATTCTGACTTGATGAGTTTGACTATTTGAGGTATTGAGTATAAGTATAATCATACAATATCTGTTCTTTGGTGTCTGGCTTATTTCATTTAGCACAAGGTAGTAAATCTCTCTCTCTCTCTCTCTCTCTCTCTCTCTCTCTCTAATATATATAAAATTATATATAAAACTAAATTATATATATAAAAGTTTATTCAAAGCACAGTTTTTCCTGATTGGCCATCTAATGACATTCATTCTAGACAGAATCAATGGCCTCTTCTTTGCTTGTACATGTTCCTTATACATATTCTATTGCAGCAGCTATTGATTTATATAATCTTCCACCTTTAGTTGTGAGCTTTTTAATCTAATTCATCCTTATTTTCTCAGAACCTGAAAGTTTTTAATTGAAAATTAATTTATTCAATTTATATGTTAAATATCTTCTTTCTCATGAGAAATTCAAGTTTTTTTGTTTTGTTTTGTTTGTGTGTTTGTGTGATTTTTTTGTTTTTGTTTTTTGTTTGTTTGCAAAGGCAGCTACCTTAGTATATAGGCTCCAATATAATTATTTATTTCTTTTTATTAAAATCATAATCTAAGTTTTAACATATAATTTAAAACTCAAATTATCTATGTTACTGGGCTACAGTTACTTAACAATTCTGAGCTGAAGCACATAGTGTTCTCAAAACACCTGTGTTAGCATTCACTCCAAAAATACACAAGACCACATGCATGCCAAGGACTTGCTACAACATAAATTCTAGAGCATCTCTGTACTGATTCCAGGTCACTATGTAATTCTTACTTTCCTAATGGTAAACTTTGCCTTTGAACTTTGCTACACTTTGCAATCTGAAGTCCTCAAAAATATTGAGACAGTAGTTGTGAAAACTGGGACTAGCCCAGAGGCACTTGGCATCACCAAATAAATGCTTCTTATTGGCCTTTCCTATTTAACCTTTGGGATATGGCAAATACGACACAAGAGCAGCTTCAGTTACTGGCCCTGTGACTGCCCATCAGTAAATGTTTGTGCTCCTTGGTCTAATCATAGTTGAAATACTCCAGCTTGTTTATTTATTTAAATTAAAAAACATTTGACATAGAGCATAGGCCTTCTTACTTGTCAGGTAATCTCTAGAAAATACTAGGAGGAAACTTTTATTTGTAATGAATTTGCCTTTCTATGCTTCACCTTAAGAGCTAATAATGAGAAAAATCTGAGTATTTCATGGAGTTGTAAAATAAAACAACATCAGTGTAAACATTTTGTACTTTATTTCCATTTCTCTTTCACTCAGGCCCAGTTCTTCCCAAGGGTGTGTATGTGTTTGTGTATATGTGTGTGTGAGTGTTGCTCAATTAAGATACTTTTACAAATTATTTGAGGTAACTAAACAGCCACATGGAAATCAATAGGTATTTTCTACATTCTATTTCAAAAAGTAAAAAAATCAAGCAGAGTTCATTTCTGACAGAGCTTATCTAAGAAAAGTTGGAAAGATCTCTCTTTGTCATCAGTGTGCCATCTGAAAATATCTTCATTACTATAATTGCCCTATCAGCTCTTAACAGAAAAAATATCCAGAATAGTAAACACTGAGTTATTCAGTTTTGCTTTATTGTTTTTCAAATTAATTTACAATTTTATATGTATAGGTTTATCCTAACACACCATTAAAAATGATGTCATTTTCACTTGTTTCTGTCAGAGTAATAATTGTTCCATGAAGACCCAATTGGTTTTTATGCTTTATTTATTTTTTTTATCTACAAATAACTTAGTTAATATAGATATTAACTAATATATATATATATATGTATATATATGTATGTATATGTATATATATACATATATATACACACATATATATATATACATATATACATATATATAAAACAATAGGGATTTATTTTGCTAACATTATGAAACAACTCATAGAGATCTACAATTTACAATAGTGTGGTGAAGGCCTGGGTTGGGGCAGGGGTAGGGTGTAGGGGAGTAAGGGGGGGGGTGGGGAACATCTATAATACTGTCAACAACAAAAAATTAAATGGATAAAATTAATGTTGAATGAAAAGTAAAAATAAAAAATAAAGCCAATAATGTTACAAATGACCAAGCCTTCATCTTCCCAAGTACTGTGTAAATCTTATGGTTTCCAGAGAGATAATTGTGCTTTTTTAAAAAAATATATTATTTATTGATTTCAGAGAGGAAGGAAGCGGGAGAGAGAGGAAAAAAGAGAGAGAGAGAGAGAGAGAGAGAGAGAGAGAGAGAGAGACATTAGTGATGAGAGAGAATCATTGATTGGCTGCCTCCTGCAGTCCCCTATTGGGAATCATGCCCGCAACCCAGGCATGTGCCCTTGACTGGAAGGGAACCCAGGAACCTTCAGTCTGCAAACCCATGCTCTATCCACCGAGCCAAACCAGCTAGGACTAATTGTGCATCTTGAGTATCCCAATGTTGATGTTCTGATTTAGGAAACAAAAAAATATAACTTTTTTTTTCTGTAAAAGTTGTGCATTCCCAGCTTGTTAATGTTTGAGCTGAGAAAATTTAAAATTATTCAGATACTATCCCAGCCAACCAACTAAAAATCCAGGATAAGTGAGCATCATCTTAATAAGTTACTTATGAGTGGAGATCATTATGTTCACTGGTGAGCTAAAGAAAAAGAATGGTAAGACCTCTATCTTCTGTCTTTATCAGTTCAAGTCAGAAAGCATATATCAAAAGTCAAGGGTGACTTCAAATATTGCACTATCAAAGAATGACTTTAGAGCACAGAGCAAATTGACTTGAAACCAAATTCCTATCTGTAACCTTCTATTTAAACAGGTCTCACTGTGACAGCGATGGCAACAAATATCAACAATTTGTCCTTTCTAATATCATTTCTTTGTATTTATTATATTTCCCTTCTTTGGTCTTTCTCCCCTTTGCCTGAGCAGTTCTGTAGCACACATGCACTTTTTCTTTGCTCTTTATCACACACTGTGATAAACACATACCAAGTATCTCCAGTGGAAGTAACACTTTACTGAACACTGCAAACACGTAACTAAAGTAGAGAGGATTTCACCCTTGACTTTGAGGAACTTAGCTATAACTAAAGATTCCAGATAAAAGGCATTAATAAAAGCTGAAGCAACAGGATATATTCCAAACAGAGATTAGCTTCATGCTGGCATGCCTGGTGGTCAGAGCACCATGATGGACAAATAATTCTAAGAACTCTAAACGAGAAGAGAAACTCTTTTTCACTTTATAAGTTGTTATTCTTCTGCACTTATTATGTAACAGACATTGAACTTGATTCTGTAAAATATGCCAGGAAGAGAAGCCCTTCATAAGCTTATCAGCCAACTACTTGACATCTATTAGTCCTGAATTTCCAACCATTTGATAAATCCTTGAGAACTATGGTTCACAAGTATCCCTGTGGACCAGTGACTAACAGTACTGAACACATAGAAGGTATACAGTCAGGGTGGAGGGAAGAACACGATATCCTGAATGAAATTTAAATAACCATTCATCATTCCTAATGTTTAGCTTGTCGTTAATTTAGCTCAGCTGGCTCTATAGGAAAACGTGCATGCGCACACACACACACACACACACACGAGCGCGCACACACACACACACACACACACACACACACATCATGTCCACAGTTATAATTAAAAATAAATTGCATAATTTGAACAAAGTAAAGAATTATGACTTTATAATGTGGATCATATGTAATTCATTTGGAAAAGACCCCATTAAAAATATAAGTTGTGAGCAATGGTTTTAAATGATGAATTGAACACAGACTTCTAGGGAGGATGAGGAAAAGGGTTCCAGGTACTTCTTCTTTCTTTCCTTCTTTACCAATGGAGTTTTTCGATCAACTTAATCTAGCAGAACATTTCTCCTCAGCTACTGAGATGTATTTGCAGCAAATTTCCACTCACTTAAAGAAATAGGTTTACCTCCTTCATTCCTAGAACTTTATAATTGGGGAGGGGGGGGAAGGAGGTGGGGCAGGAAAGTGAGTTTTCTAAACGGTATTTAAAGGATGAAAGAGAGATGAATCTACATGGAAAATCAGATGAAGGAGTGAAAATGTCATCTGTCATGTAAGTCCTACAACATATAGATAAACTTACTCCTCCATGAAACACGAAAATTTCTTTCAAAAGTGGTACTTGCAAAGTCAGCAGAAATTCTTTACAATGTCTCTCCCACTGCTGACACCGTATTTTTCACCCCAGTAATAATAGATAATTTGGGCCCATTCTCCTTTTCATGGAATGTTGCTCCTTTCCTTATTGCATTTCTCCCACTGCTCTTCCTACATGAGAGGTGACTGCATTACTTCTGAAATATGATGAATCACTTCAAGAAACTCATGGCATTTGGTTAAGGCTCTTTCTAGCATATAAATTAAGCCTGAATGACAACTTGGTCAAAAATTTTCTTTGAAACTGGTTCCTGGGTGGCCAGATAAAATAAAATATTATCATTTTATCAAAAAGACTTTTCCCAGATAGCTGATGTCTCTAACCTTTATTAGAAAAAAGTGGGTCACTTCTCCACCCCCTGAACAAAAGGCATGAGATGAAGTGGAAGAGTTAGATGAGGAAAATGGAGAGATGTATTTACAAACTATGCTGAGATGAGGAATTGCTAACCGAAATGTGACTGATAGTAACACTGATTTATACTGAAAAAAAATGTATTACTCCAAATTAATATCTTAGGAAAAAAGCAAAATAACATATAACCATTCATTCAATTGAGACAGACTGGCAAAGATTACCCCAGTAAAAATTCTCCAGTGGAATAAAGAGAGACTAGACAAGATATTTTTTACCCCTGACTTATGTGATTTTTTTTTTTTTCTGAATCAGAAGGTTTCCTTTTTTTCCTTAAATCTGTCTCATGGGAAAGACAGAATCTAAATTATCAATATTTAACTTCTGAAATACCTTTGTTTTGTTTACCTTGCGATGTTTAAACATTTTATTTGTGGTGACAGTGATTGCTCCTGTGTCAGGAAATTCAATGTGTTTCACAGAGAAGCCAGCGAAGGAACAAAAACATCAAACAAGGGAAGATTCCCCAACATTCCACATGATGGCAGAAGATCTTCTCCTTATTAAGTAGTCAAAGCTTCCAGTTCGGTATAATTCTATTAAATGTAGCAAGATAAGCGATCTCCCATATTCCCTAAGCCATTTTAGAGTAATTTGTTCTCAGGACAAACCAGAAGGGACGATGTGCTTTCCTGTGTGGAAAACAGACAACCTGGGGAAAGAAATACCAAAGCCATCTTCCTAAAGTTTTCCTCACTGAAGTTGAGATAACAAAAAGTACCTTTCAAAATCACACATAAAATGGGATCTTTTAGGCTCTGTTTCTCAATGTCACTGACGATTTTGTCTGTTTGGGCTGTTAATCA
Organism: Pipistrellus kuhlii; assembly: GCF_014108245.1. Taxonomy (NCBI): domain Eukaryota; kingdom Metazoa; phylum Chordata; class Mammalia; order Chiroptera; family Vespertilionidae; genus Pipistrellus; species Pipistrellus kuhlii. Next base: position 120,230,532 of record NW_023425404.1, on the reverse strand, counting down.
CAGTAGACAGGTCCTGTGAATGCACTTATGTAACAGGCTGCTGTGTACAATGCTCTTCCAGGTGGAAAGCTAATAACAGCTGAACTTTTCTTCAGAGAATCTTTCTCCAATTTGCAGTGTGGCTCTTGACTGCTTGGAAACTCAAGAAAGCAGTGGGCTTCTTACCCCAAAATGAAATGCCTAGGCAGAACTAACCAGAACTTCAGTCAGCCCTATAAGGTAGTGGTATTTCCTGTTTATGGCAAGAATTTGAAGACATAAACTTATAAAGCTGAATTTCTCCACAATTTATAATGCTCCTTCTTATGCTTATTGGCTGCCTAGTATCTTATCTCCTCACTTTGTTTTCAGTTTGTTTATTTTTTTAGTGTCAATGATGGGAAAATAAAGACTATAGTTTCATTATCTCTCACCTTTCTTGACTTATTAAATTCAACTTATTGTCTGTTCTCATATTTTGTGCTAATGGTTGTAAACAATATCTATTGCCCAAAGTGCAGATCATTATGAAAGCAATGCGCACCAAGTTACTTACTCAAACATGATATTCATGAAATAATAAATGATAAAAATCTTAACTGGGCAATGGTTTTACACTCATGCCCTCATTTAATTGTGGGAAGAAAACAGCCCAGGAAAATAATAATATCTTTCATTTTTATATTGTCTTTTTGTAACTAAGGGTAAAAAGTTTACTTTTTTCCCCTAAGATCTTGAGCTAGTATTTGAAAGGGGAGGAAATTAAATCAGAAATTCTAGCTCCTAATCCTATGTCAGTTGAAGAAAATAAAAATCATTAATATGGATGAAACTAAATTATAATTTTGGTTTTATAAGAACATTTGGCCAACTTTATCTTCAGATGTCCTTACACTGGGGACCAAGTACCCAACAGTGAGCATGTTCTCTCCTGGCAGTATCACTTAAAGGAGACAAAACCCACATCTCAGCTATCAGGAGCACAGAGACCAACAACCATCCCTGAAGGAGAGGTTCATCATGACTGTCTTTCGCTAGCTGGGTTGATGTTCTTTATCTCCCCCTTAAGACTCTACAGCATCCGTTTATTACCTGGATTGTGGTGATGGTAACACAAGTATATGCATGGGAATCAACTCATTAAATTATACATTATTTATAAAAATTGAGAATATATTTTTCCATGCCATACATTGAAACAAAACTCTTTTGAATGATTTTATAGACCCACAGTTCCTTAACCTGAAAGGGAACTTGAAAGCATGCCAAGTATCTGTCTCTAGGCAAAGAAGGTATCATTATGTTTACATTAATGAAAACACAGCTAAGGAATCATGCATGCAAGTGGCTTTTACAAGGTCTCCAAATAATTCTCTTCCAACCCTGGTTGTTTATATGAATAAAGGGGTATTTATGACAGGACACTATTACTTCTGGTAGTCAATAGAAATTGTGTATTTTTGTCATGAAAAAGGCATCTGATTTAACTCTCTCAATTTGCAGACTTGAATTCTAGTATATTAAATAGCATGTCCAAAATTGCATAGAATACAAAATAAAACCAAGATCTTTTGGCTTCTGTTTGGTGTTTTTTCCTTACATCAAATGTAAATTTGAAATGCAGCAATGTGAATAGAAGTGGATGGGTTTGATGTTTAAGTTCTGCATCTCTGAATAGAGTGATTTCTTTATTCACAAACCACCCATTTTTCCTTAGTAATTTTTTATGGCTGTGTTCCGATGTTCAAACTAGAATGTGAATCTTTCAATATAAGCATGGGTTATTAAATCAACTTGAATTACCCCACCCCCATAATTGATACAATGTTTGGGGCAAAAAGATGCTTAAAATAGGTTTTATTGATTACAAAATTAATAAAAAGTCATAACATATTATATTAAACTTAAAAAAGATAGTCAATACTCAATTTGGTACCCTTTAAAAATACTAAAATGACAATAAGGAATTAAATACAAGTCAGAAGTTATTTTGTTTAACAGTCATTTGCAAAAATATTCTCTCCTGTGCTTGATATGATTTATCTATATTTTTCTTAGTAATTTTATTTACATTTATCTTTCTGACAGAAACTAATAAATGATTTAAAGTAAAATAGTTGCTATATATAACTCTGAAAGAATACTCTTTGAACATAACAACTTTCCAAATAATAGTTTACCAATAACCAACATTTAAGAAAATTATTTGAATTAAAGTATTTAAATACATCATATTTTACTTAATATTCTAAACAGAGAAATTCTAAATGGAATTGGGGGTTGGGGGGGCATGGAGTATCCAAAAAACTTCATTGTAGTAATTAGTTCTAATTTTTAATAATTATTTCTTTCTTTTGAATTAAGATGTCAGCTCACTATTGCTGACAGTATATCACTAGAAGTATGTTTCCTCCTTTTAATTTATTCTAAGATGTATCCAAGTTTGTTAGAATTGTGGGTAAATTATGTACAAACAGGCTCTGAAATTAGGACTTTTTTTTAGTAATGTCAAATTTATAAAGAACTTATAAAACTCAACATCGAAAAAATAAACAATCTAATTAAAAACTGGACAAAGGAACTGCATAGACACTTCTCCAAAGAGAACATACAGAAGGCCAATAGACATATGAAAAGATGCTTAATGTCATTAATCATCAGAGAAATGAGATTATATCTCAAAACCACAATGTGGTATAACCTCACTCTGTCAGAATGGCTATCATCAATAAATCAACAAACAAGTGCTGGCCAGGATGTGGAGAAAAGGAAACTCTCCTGCATGGTTAGTAGGAATACAAATCAGTGCAGCCACTATGGAAATCAGTATGGAGTTAACCCCAAAAAGTTAAAAATCTAAGTACGTTATGACCCAGCGATTCCACTTCTGGGAATATATCCGAAGAACCAGAAACACTAATTCAAAAGAATATACCAACCCCTATGTTCATTGCAGCATTATTTACAAAAGCCAAGATTTGGAAGCAACCCATATGTCCATCAGTAGATGAATGGATAAAAAATTGTGGTACTTTTACACAATGGAATGCTACTGGGCTATAAAAAGAAAGGAAATCTTACCATATGTGACAGTGTGGATAGACCTGGAGAACATCACATTAAGTGAAATAAGCCAGTCAGGGAAAAACAGGTAACATCGTTTCACTCATGTGGGATCTAAAGAACAAAATAAACTAACACCACCATAGAAACAGATTCATAGATAGAGAACAGATTGCTGTCAGAAGGGAGGGGGAAGGGAGCTGGTGAAAAAGGTAAAGAGATAAAAAACAAACAAAAAAACAATAACAGCAACAACAACTCATAGGCACAGACAACAGTATGGTAGTTACCAGAGGGAAAAGGGGGGGGAGGGAGATTGAGGCGGGGAAATGGGGTAAGAATGGTGATGAAAGGAGACTTGCCTTGGAGTGGTGAATACACATTACAAAATATAGATGAGATGTTATAGAATTGTACACCTGAAACCTATATAATTTTATTAACCAATGTCACACCAATAAATTCAGTAAAACAATGTGCAAATGCAAATTAATTTTAATTCTTGAACTTTGTGAGTTGGATTTGGCACTGGTAACCAGTTTAAATTAATTTATCACTCTTATCAATGTTCTAGATAGAAGAGAACAAATAATTCTCAACTTTTAGGATAGCTGAACTATAAATCTGTCTGATCCTCAGTGTTTTAATGTAAGCAAATCCTACCTGCCTGATACAATATTTATTTATACTATATCATAGAAGTCAGTCTGCATGGTGTATTCTGACACTGGCTATGCTAGTTCATAGAGACTTACTAATAAGTGTGGGCGTGTTCTCATGGGTCTTGGCTGGTTGCAATTAATGTCAACAACTCACCAGCCTAAATAGTTATCACCTTTACAAAATGCCCTATCATTGCTGCCCAATTTGTGATAACACACTTTTTTTTTTTTTTTTTTTACCTCTCCCCAAACTCTACAACTTCTTAATTTTCTCCACCCAAAAAGCTCTGCTTTCTTGTTATGCTATGAGTTGGTAGGATTGCTGCTGTCAGCTTAAATGTTTCCCCAGCACTGCTATCTTATGATTAGTCAATATGAAGAGGGCTAATGGAATGATTTTATTATTTGTTTGTTGTTTGTTTTGGAGGATTTATAGATTGTATAAATATTGATATGTTATATATTGTACAAGGTATAGATCAAAGTTCACTTTGTTGCACAGGGGCATCCAGTTTTTTCAGGATTGCTCATTCTGACTGTTGTCAAAGATCACCTGTCTCTTAATGGGTGAGTCTGTTTGTTAGCTTCCTACTCTGTTCCATGATCTAGGAGTCTGTCAAAACATCAATCAGGGTTGTGGTAATCAGTTTTTCCTACATACAACAGTATCTCACTAGCTCCTAGCTGTGATTCTCTTCTCACACAGATCATCATCACAATAAACTTTTTTTGAAGCACTGGTTTGAATTATTGGCCCCAGGGTCTGGATTTTAAAAGCTGTTTATATATTAAGTGCTGAATGTTGCTGGCACTCAGGGCTCCCCTCAAATAGTGAGTCTTCTCTCTCTCTATTTCTCCTCTGGGCACAAGTATGATAATTGTTCTGAAAGGAGGAAGTGTTGGAATTTCAGCTGTAGGTAAATGCTTATATTCTTTTAATTCCTTCAAAGTTCAGTAGAGATTAAGATGACTACACAAGTGGAGCTAAGGAGCTGGGAAGAAATTGTTTAACATGTGACAGATGATGGCTAAATGTTAGGATCTTAAATAATGGTTTAAATCTAAAGATGTATTGGCTTTGGAAAATCATTCACAATGAAACCCTCAACTCCATATTTTCTGAAGAAAAGCCAATTAGATTCCATAGATAATGTTTTTTTGTGTGTGAATAGTAATATGTGTATATTTATTTATCAATTCAGCATGCCTTAGCATGTATACCTAGTTACTCTCAAATTCAGTTAATTTAGGAATTTTTTAATATAAAAAATCCAGAAAATTACATTAACTCTAAATAAAATTTAAAACTTATATATAACCAATAATATACCAAATTACATATTCTCCCTAAATTCCAGTATTTGTAATCTATTTTTATTAAGCTATTTCTATTAAACTATGTTCTATTTTATTTCTATTAAACTACTTCCATTAAAATGTCTAAGTGTCTTGGGGAGAGCTCTATATTTTGAAAGGACCAAATAAAAATAAGCATTCTGTAGAGGGCCTCCTGAGAAGGCACATGGACATCCTTTACATTGTCAGCTGAGCCCGAGGCACAGGCAGAGTCCCATGTCCTGGTTACACAGCCCCCCCACCCCCAAGAGGGCGGGGGTGTTATTCAATTTCTGACTTACCTTTGTCCAAGTGTCAGCAGGAGCGGGTCTAGATGTGTAAGTCAAGTAATGCTAGGGCCTAGTTAAGAATGCAAATAAGCTCCTTTGACCCTATAAAATAAACCTGTTGCGTGGCTCCAGTGCTTGCTGCCTCTCCATCAGAGAGAATAGCACCCACCTAGCTCCCAGTTTTATGAATCTATTTCTGCCTTTTGGTCTCTTTCTTTAATTTCTTAACTTTTCTGTGATGGAGATGGGCATGGAAAAGAGAGAAGCCCTCCCCCCCCCCCCTTTCCCCTGGCACATTCAATATTAGATTAGTATACGATATTTGTAACACAAAGATGTTGTGGAACGATATTCATTACAATGAATGCACTGAAGACCAGGATCATGAAGGGAATTGATAAAGGATGCATAGAGCTAATGAATTTATAGAACTGGTAGCCCCACTTCTATGCCCATTTTGTTGCCCTTGCAAATGAAGGCAATGAGTAATTGTTAAAAAACAATGTGTCAAAATGACTGAACTAAATCTTGAAAGTGGGAATTTGAAAGCTGCAGATAGAAAAGGGAAACAGAAAACACACACACACACACACACACACATCAGTTGATAGGACACCAGGCACTTCTCAGGCCAACACCTGTAACTCCAGCAAGGGTCGTCTTTACACACCTGCACCGTGCCATTGTGATCCATCTGTGAGTGAGAGCAAAAAATACATACTAATTTTATTTTGTTACCAGCATTCATGAGACACAAGCCTTGTGTACCATCCCAACAGTTTTCATTTCATACTTTTCTTTAAATAAAGGTGGAGAAGACTTTTAGTAAAAATAACCCAGATCCCAACCCTCATAATATTAATGTTAAGGCCTGGCTACTTTCCAGCTTCTCTAGGATAGAAAAAAAAAAAAAAGTACCCTCCAATTTAATAACTAAATTAATTTTTCCTCCCACAACAGCATGTGCAATTATTAAAGTCAGAAAGATCTTGGCAGCCTCTTGCACTAGTAAATAGAACGTTGCATTCTCATCATATGATTAATTAATGTTCCTGATTCAAGGAGATATGAAATCGCTTTACATTCCTCATGTTATTGAATAACCTAACGTGGATTTTGCTCGGGTACTTTTTACATCCAGGCTGTTAAATCACAAGTAATAAGCCACAACAGCATATAACTTTATGCTGAAGCTCTGTGTGAGTTACAGGAAATAAAACTTGAGATGTGTATGAGTGGGGGAAGGAAGAAAAGGAGCCGGGGAGAAAAGAAAGGAAAAGAAGGAGGAAGGAAATTTGTATTAGTTTATCCATCATGTCAAAAAAATGTTTTACTTCCAGCTTGCCCAAGGTTTGCAGTATTATTTAATGATTTCTTCATAATCTGTCTCCTTATTTGCAAGTCATGAAAGATAAAAAATAAAATAAACATACAAACTAACAGCTGCTTAGCCCTTACAGGTTTGGCTCAGTGGATAGAGGGTTGGCCTGTGGACTGAAGGGTCCAGAGTTCGATTCTGGTCAAGAACACAAGAGCATGTACCTTGGTTGTGGGCACATTCCCAGTAGGGAGTGTGCAGGAGACAGCTGATGATGTTTCTCTCTCATCAATGTTTCTAACTCTCTATCTTTCTCCCTTCCTCTCTGTAAAAATCAATAAAATATATTTTTAAAAAGAAAGAAAAGAAAACTGCTTATGTGATTGTTGGAAGGATTGGCCCCTCTATTGTCAGCCAGGAAATGGTTTTCTTTGGATTTCAAGCGAGTATAAATGTGACACTGGGAGGATCCAAGGGGAGATGTTATGGAAACTGCATTTGTCTCTCATCTTTAGCATAGTCTGGAACCAATAAGAAAGAGGGACAGTGTGCCTTCTAAGAAGTGGTCTCCAATATTACAAAACAAACAAAAATGACAAATGTATGCCACATTTTCTACTCTGCTTTTTTTCCTTTAAAATTGAGAATTTAATTATTATTACATATCCCCCCCAAAAGGAGCCAATCTTTCTAATATTTAACCAACATAATAAGCCATTCAAATAGAAAACTGTCAGATTTTTCAAGAAACCTAGTCTGTACATCATTAGAGAGAGTTGGGATTTCATCCCTTCAAACCACCTGCTCGTTGTAAGAGCATCAGAAGGATCATGGCTGGCTGATCAGTGAAGAGAAAAGCTTATCAAACCCATAAAACAACCTCCTCATGTCACATGACTAACTCTGCAAAAGGTTAATAGAAAGAGGAAAAAAATTTGTGGAACAACAAATTGTTACACAACAGAAACAGATGAGGGAAGGTCAGAAAATTTCCAGGAATTAGCAACCAACATGTGTAATGTTAAAGAAATGAAGTGCATTTATCTCTTTTTAAACAACTTTTCTATTCTGTCTTTCACGTCATAGAATCATTTTAAGTTTGTTTTTTTACCAAACAGAGATGTTTCTGTATGGCAGAAAATTATACCCACATATAAGTAGCATGAAAGAAATAGACAGTGACACTGGACTATTTCAAGAATCTGGTGAAAAGATTTTAAGAATTCTGCCTTCCCCAAACCCCAACATTTAGAACCTTAATGTTGCTTTCTAGTTAATCTGCTAGCATACTCATGAGGGTGGTAGAGTTGAGCTAAGATAATTGGTAACAGTTATAGGTGGGAAAATGATTCTGGGTAAGAGAAAATGACAGCCTCAGTGTTTCCCCTTCATTTCTTTGTTGAGTTATGCCCGTGAAAGCACAGATGTAACCACATGGGCTTTTTGAAATATTATGTTTCTCAATCCTCAAGTACTTTTAATTTCTATTTTGCTTTTTATTTCTATTTCCTTCTAATTCCCACATGTTTTTTTTGTCTTTCCCCCCTAAAAATGGAATTTGATATATATTTCAGTATCTTCTGAAATCTCTAATGCATTTTGTCACTGAGTGAATTTTAATTAATCATAGAAGTGGAAATATAATCCAGAAGCTAGTACTTTCTTTTCTACTTTTTTTTTTTTTTAATTTGCATGGCTTTTTTAGATGTCAATTAAAACTGAAAATCTGACAACATTGTCTTAGGCAGGGGTCAGGAAATGTAAATCTCTAAATTGGAACCCAGATTTCTGTGGGCATACACAGAACTTTAATTGTTTTTTACTCACTTTCTCCCTATTTAAAAAAGAAAAGAAAAAAAGTAGTGCTTACTTCACTGGAGAATCAAAAAGGCAAACATGATAATAGATTAAATTTGTCTTTTCTTGGAGAAATAAGGTGTTATCAGAATTCTAAGCATCATTATTATACATACTTGTAAAACTATAATAATAGTAGAAAATATTATATGTAGTTGTTTCTTCCATTTTCACCAAGAAGACATTTAAACTAAGATTATAGGCTACAAATAGTTAATATCCAAGATGTAGTGAATAAATGTTAGTACCTTGGTTATTTTTCTCCTCTAGGAAAAAAGAGTCTTCAATTTTAAATATACAACATTAATATTAATAAAGTATGTTAAATAATAATGTATCTTATTATGGATCAAAAGTAGTTCTGAAAAGCCCTGGCCAGTGTGGTGTAGTTGATTGAGTGTTATCTATTCATTAGTATACCAAAAGGTTCCTGGTTCAATTCCTAGTCAGGACTCTTGCTGGATCCCCAGTAGGGAGCACGCAGAAGACAGCTGATCACCCTTCCTCACTCTCTAAAAAATCCATTTAAAAATATTTTTTTAAATGTAGTTCTGAAAATAAAGTGTCATTGAAGAGAATAAGTCATATTAGTAACATGAAAACTTGGGTTCAGATATAGTTCCCAGGCAACCAAAAAGTTCAGTGTTCACTAAGAAAACAGTAAAAAAATAAAAAACACACCGTGAAAAACTCTCCTCTCTTTAGTATGCAGAAAGCACATGCTGGAAGTAGCTTCACCTGCCAGTTGTGATTAATTTGCTATTTCTTACAATGTCTCACTTTGATTATTAATGATAATGATTTGATTTATGAGCTCTGTTCACTGAATATTCTCAATTTCCAAAGATGTACTCTTTGGGGGGGAAATAAAGAAGAGGGAGAATAAAGGCTCTTGGGCAGATAGCGACTCAGGTAATGGAATGTGGCATCATTTACCTCTAGACACTGGTTCAAATCTATCTCCCCACGTTTTCCAAAGGTGTACAGGGAAATCTAAAGGCCAGGCAGAGATATTGTATATAATGAATGAGAGAGGGATATCATGATGCCACCTTGTTCTGAGGTTTTGTCTCTTTCTGTGTTGTGGAAATAGAGAACATTGGGGACCAGGGCTTCCGGATTTTAAGGCTTTTCTCTGTGCAGAATTATAGCATGTAGACCCTGTGACATGAATTGCATATTAGCATATTGTCATTCATGCATACATTAAGAAGCTGAGATTTTTAAGACGGAATGAAAAAATGCTAGTCTTCAGAATAGAATTATAGTGAATTAAGGCAATTAGAACTTTGAGGGGCAATGCACAGTGTTGTTAGAATATCATATTCTCTACCATCTGACCTCCTCGTTGATCATAGAAAAGAAAATTTAGTAGCAATTAATTTGGTGCTTTTCATAAGTGCAAAAATAATTCAGAAATAATTGATTTTTAAAGGTTGAAAATTACAAAGGCTCTCATCTTTCTTGAGAAATATCTTCTAGAAAAATAAGTGTGAGAAAGGAAAGTAATGTAATCATCCTTGCTTAGATCATATCCTCCCTGGGAGTCTGAGGACCTGGGAAGATTTCAGAGCTCTCAGCACTACCTGAGCCAACTACCCACTGCCAGTTTATGAGCCTCCAGTCCATTAAATTTTTCTGTACAAGTGTTAATAACTGTTAACCTTATTATTAAGAGTTTTCCATGTGCTACACACCTTGGATATATGCCCAAATTTACTCCTCACAACATATCAAGACAATTATTATTATGCTCATTTACAATAAGGAAGATAAGGCTCAGTGAGATTAAGAGATTGTCCCAGGTCACACAGTGAGAACAGGATGCTGACCCAGACAATTTGATCACACAGTGCTACCATGGTGTCCTGCCTCTCTATCCCTTTTGTTGATATGGCTACAAACTCCACACTTTAAATCCATGCTTTGTCATAAATAAATTCTATCTCCCGTTGACTAAAGTAATTTAGAAAAAGGTTGAAAATGTTGTACAATTGTTACTTTAGTGATTTGTATTGAGTCTGATAAGCTTCCCAAATCCTAGAAAAGGATCCCTCAGTGTCTAAAACTCTTCAGATATCTCTTTTTAAAAAAAAAAATATTTTTTAAATAAATCTTTATTGGTCATATTATTACAAATGTTCCTCTTCCCCCCCCCTCCATTGCTCCCTTCCACCAGGTTCCCATCCCACCCTCTGCCCTTTCCCCACCTCCCCCATTGTCCTCATCTATAAGTTCACAGTTTATATTCAGTCTCTTCCCGCATCCCCCACTCCCCTTTTCCTAAGAATTGTCAGTCCACTTCCATACCTCTGATTCTATTATATTCAACAGTTAATATTGTTCATCAAGTTTTTTAATTCCCTGGTTTTTAGATTCACTTGTTGATATTTGTATTTGTTGTTCATTATTTTTATATTTATTTTCCTCCTCTTCCTAAAGAATCCCTTTCAACAATTCATATAATTCTGGTTTGGCAGTGATGAAGTCCTTTAGCTTTTTTTTTTATTTGTGAAGTTCTTTATCTGGCCTTCGATTTTGAGTGATAGCTTTGCTGGGTAGAGTATTTTTGGCTATAGGTTCTTGCTATTCATCACCTTGAATATTTCTTGCCATTCCCATCTGGCCTGCATGGTTTCTGCTGAGAAATCAGCTGACAATCGTATGGGTGCTCCTTTATAGGTAACTACCAACTTTGCTCTAGCTGCTTTTAATATTCTCTCTTTGTCTTTTGCTCTTGGAATTTTAATTCTGATTTGTCTTGGTGTGGTCCTCTTTGGATTCCTTTTGTTTGGAGTTCTGTGTGCTTCCTGGACTTGTAAGTCTATTTCTTTCCCCAGGTGGGGGAAGTTTTCTGTCACTATTTCTTTCAATATGTTTTTTGGTATCTTGCTCTCTGTCATCTCTGGGATGCCCATAATTCTGATGTTGATTTGCTTGAAGTTGTCCCAGAGGTTTCTTACACTATCTTCAACTTTCTGGATTCTCTTGTCTTCTTGCTTCTGTGGAGGAGTGTCCTCTGGCTCTTTGTTTTTTAAATCTTTGACTTGATTTTAGGACTCGTATAATACTTTTTTCTTTCAGACAATGTATTCTTTATTTCTAGTTGATCCCTTTTCATATCCTCATAGGTCTCATTTATTTTATTGGTCTTTTCTAGGAAATTCTTGATGGTTTTGAACTCTAGATCCAGTCGCTTATTGTCCTCCATTTTTTTCTTTTGTGATCTATTTCCTTGTCTTGGCATTTTCGCTGCTTCTCTTAGTTGGTAGGGAGAAACCAAGATGGTGTTATAGGTAAATACCGAACTGCAGCCTCACACAATTCAAAAAATACAACTAAAATATAAAGGGGACATTATCCAGAACCACAGGAAAGTTGACTGACTGGAAATTCTACCACTAGAAAGAAAGAGAAAATCAGAAGGAAAATCAGAAGAGCTGTAAAAGCCTAAGGTACAGAGACATGGGGCAAGCGTGGGGAGAAGACGGAGCTTGCGAGGAGGGGCCCCTGAATGCCTGGCTGGTGTTTCCTAGTGGGAAGGAGATAAAAGCTCCAAACTGTGCTGAACACCACTTCTGACTGCACTGAACTCCAGTTCTGGACAAGATCCTGGAGTCCAGGCTCATACAGAGGGAATCTGGGCTGTAAGGCAGAAACTCAGGGGAGTGGTCAAAGGCAGAGCCCTGGAGGAACACATGTTGGGCACAGAAGACGGACTGTTGATTATGTTGCTGGATTGCCCTAGTGCACATGTGTCAAACACAAGGCCCGCGGGCCAAATCCGTCCCGCCAGGTCTTGCAATGTGGTCCGCACCGCGCTGTCATCACTGCACTCCGCTGCATTTCCATCACAATGACAGTTTGACTATTCAGTAAACCATTCGGCTCGCGATTTAGGCTGGATTTTAGATTTTGGCCCCTTCTCTGATTGAGTTCGACACCCCTACCCTAGTGGGAAGGATACATAAGCTCCAGACTGCTCTTAACCCCACTTTCAACTGCACTTCCAACTGCACTGAACCCCAGTGCCGAGCTCATTGTGGGAGAGACTAGACTGTCCAGTAGTGGGCAAAACTTGAGGGCAGAGGTGCTTGCAGTGAGTACTGAAGAACACTGAGGAACACTGAGACTCAGGAACTTTATAGGGTGAGGCTGACAGAAATCCAAGGCTGTAGGCTCCACCCTGAAACTCTGCTTCATCCAAGCTGAGCACAGAGGCTTTTGCAATTTTCCAAGTCTAGTCGAATAAGGCTGTCTCCCAGCATAGACACAACTGATCCTCACAGCCAATTGACTTGAAGGTCAGTTCCTCCCAGTAATACCAACAAAAATCAAGACTTAACTACAAAAGGCTGTACACACAGTCCACAAAGGGGTGCACCAAGAGTGTCCACCTCAGATAACTGGGAGGCTGACCCACAGAATCATATAGGACACCTTAACACACAAAGATATCTCTTCTTAAACCCAGGTCTAGAAGTTCTGTACCTAAAGTGGGCTATATTTCAGTGAACTACCTCATCACTACCTGGATTATAATGATGAAGTCCTCACTAATATCCCTACTTTCATTCTGGTCATTCTCAAAACCACCTTGTTTAATACAACCAAGCAGACCTAATGTATTGTGTTGCTTCCTGCTTAACATCTCCCCAAATTTTCCAAATTCATATGCATAAATTTGACCTTGACTTCTTCTCTGATCTAATCTTTTGACAGACTTTTCTTACACATCAGACTAAATAATTGAATACTTCCATATACCAAAATTATGCCTTCATTGATATTACTTTCTCTGCCTGGGATGCCCTTCCAACTTCAACCTTCCCAATATTTCCTATTGATCCATTCATAGTGCCCACCATATCAGGCATCTTAAAGCAGTAAGTATCACTTTGGGTTCAAATTATCCTGAGTTCAAATGCCAGTTCTGTCTTTTCTAATTATAGGACTTTAGGAAAGTTACTTCACCAGGTTATAAATGACCCTGTTAAGTGCTTAAAGAGATTTCCTACTTTACAAATGTTTTCCAAACAGTTAATTAGTTTGAGGTAATAGGACCAGTAAGTCTGACTATTTTTAGACCTACAAGATAATTTATTGTTTTTGATTCTTAGTTCATTGCTTCTACATAGGGCTTTGTAACAGACTCATTAGTCACTATGAAGAAATCATACTTTGATTCTAGTTCTCCAAAACTGTAGAAAAGGATACAAATAAAATAATTTGTATTGTATATATTATTGTATTGCATATATAGTAAATGCAATATAAATTATTATATCTATAAATTAAAACAAAATAAACTAACAGTGTTCTCATATCAAAGACAAGAGTATGTATTCAAATACTGATGCTTCTTCCATGGTCTTCTGTGTAAGATAGTAACTGTATATTTGTTTTTTATACTTCTGTCTCAGCAGGCATTATAAATAGAATAAATAACTTCAGGGAACAATTAGAAGGCCTCCAGGAACACACCTGTTTTAGACTGTTCTCTGACTTTAGAACAGAGACACATATATAGGTTACCTGGGTTGTAAGCTGTCATTAGATCTTAGAATCAACAAGGAGGTAAGGAAGTACAATGAAGATGTAGAAAAGTTTGCCTAGCCAGGCTGCATGGAGGTCTAGAACAATTATAAGGATACTAGAGGCCCAGTACATGAAATTCTTAAACAGGGGCGGGGGCAGTCTCCTCAGCCCAGCCTGTACCCTCTCCAATGTGGGACCCCTTGGGGAATGTCTGACTGCCAGTTTAGGCCCTATCCCCTGGATCAGGCTTAAACTGGCAATTGGACATCCCTCTCACAATCCTGGACTGCTGGCTCCTAATCGCTCACCTACCTGCTTGCTTGGACACTCCTAACTGCCCCCACCCTTGCTGGCCTGATTGCCCCTCACTGCCTCTGTATGCTGGCCTGTTTTCCCTAACTGCCTCCCCTGCTGGCCTGGTCACCCTGAACTGCCCCTGATGCGAGCCAGGTTGCCCCCAACTGCCCCCTCCCTGTTGGCCTGATCACACCTTCCTGCCCCCCTGCTAGCCTGGCCACCCTCAACTGCCTCCTGCCAGCCTAGTCTCCCCCAACTTACCCTCCTGCTAGACTGGTCACCCCCAACTGCATCCCCCTTGTTTACCCCCAACTGACCCCCCTGGTCACCCCACACAGCCTGCTTGTTCAGTTATTTGGTTTTCCTTCACTAAACCCCCTGCTGGCCTGGTTGTAGGCAGCCATCTTGTGAGGGTGTGAGAATTAATTTGCATATTATCTCTTTATTATATAGGATAACAACAATTTTAGCTGTTTGACTATATGTTTTCATTCTCTGTTATACTTTCTCTTTCTACATGCTTTAAAAACCCAAGAACTAATTGTCATATAAGGAAGTATTACCCTTTAATGAGTTATTGCACCAAACTGATGGCCAGACTAAAGAAGGTTACTTTGGGTCCAGAAGCCAATCCCTGAACTGATAAAGGCAACCAGGTCACCTGACCCTAGTGCACATCCAATCACTCCAGTCACTTTGTTCTTAAGAGGGCTCATGGGTGACAAGTGCTGAGAGCTCCCAATATTGCTCTCCAATTAGAATGAGGTTAGATTACATATCACAGATCCTCCTCCCCCATCCCGCGCCCCACACACACAAACAATGGCCTAATTTTTTTATGGATTTCTTATTCCAAACTCCTTTGAATCCTAGCAATAAAGTTGAGGAAAGGGGGTTTTTCAAACACATTGTTTCCTCTCTTTTAAGGACACATCTCTGAGTGTCTTGCATACTTCCACTTATATCTCATTAGTATTAGTAGAATGTAGTCATCTTACTACCATGGAGGCTGAGAAACATAATTTTTGTTTCTCAGGATTTTATCACTAATGCAGAAGAATGGATTATTTTATAGAGAGCTAGCCAACTCTGTTATGTCAATATACCCCAACTCCTAGTATATACTGACTCTTCCCTAATTCATTTCCTAATTCAGTTGGCTATTCAATTACTTACAAAATTCATAGTATATTAAAGAAAACAACTTTCAAAACTCAAATATTACCTTTCAGAGATATGAACTGAGCCAATTCAAGTCCAAAAAACTTAACTCTATTTAACTGATTAGCTAGTCATTTCTTTAACTATTGTTTGAAAGAGGCCACAAGACATAAAAGATCAATAAAAAGTAATGGAACTTTAATAGCTGACAATCAAGTGGAGGCTCAGTCAAGGAGGTTAACAACATCAGAGTGCCTAACAGAAGGTAACACTCAATTAGTCTCTAAACCCGAAAATCAGAATAATCATATCAATATCATTGGGATTTTTATGAAGATCAAAGGAGCTAATACCTGGCATAATAATGAACATAAAACACAATCTCATATCTGAATCTGAAACAATATTGAGGACCAATTCTAGGCAAAACTGTGCATCAAACCAGTGTTGTCATCAGAATGCTAATCTCTCACCTACCGTCTGGATACCTCTCCCCTTTTTTACCTCTTTCTTAGAAGACAAATTTTAAGGCCTCTAGTTGACCAGAAATCCCTTCAGGATCTGTTCTCTGGGAAGTACCATAACTCTGGGCTTTGAATTTTCTATTTCCTTTTTTGGTACCAACAACTGTTAATCTCATGTTTTAGAAAATTTTAGCACATCATCAAGATATAGAAGAAGGGATAAACAAATTCTCTCGGTAAAATTGCCATTGCATATAAAAAATTTTTCTAAAGCAGGTATATTTATATTTTAATTTAAAGCAAATCCTTTGATACAGAGGAAGAATATTTTACAGTGTAATTTCAGGCATCAACTAGACATATAGGGGAGATATTTTTAACATGGTACCTTTTCAACACCCTCTAAATTTCCCAATATAGGTATTTTTTTTATTTCCACCTTATTAAGATATATTTAATATATAAAAAGTTATACATATTTAATATATACCATCTGATGAGTTTGGATATATGCATGCTATGCATCCATGATATCATCACAAGCAAGGTAATAAACATAATCATTACCTCTAAAAGAATTCTTGAGAAAACATTACTTATTGTATAAGGACAAAATAATTGTTTAATACCAGGTCCCTTATGAGACATTTCTTGTCCCATCATAAACTAAGAACAAAAACACAAAACAGAGGTGTGTGTTTCTGTTGTTGTGTTTTATTCTATTGAAATAAAATCAAAGGGAGTTTTTGAAAGGGAAGTTCTCATTGCTGTGTACTGGGAATCAAGCCCTCATTACACTTAATGGATGTTCCATGCCAAGTTCCCCAACCCCTAGAGGTGAAAATTTCCCCTAAAAAGACCTGGAAGGAATTCAAGGTTGCTAAAGACTTGAATAAAACTTTACTTAATGTGTATTGTACATTTTTATTACCTTGAGATGATATGTTATAATTATGTTTTTAAATCATGTGAAAGAAACTTAAACACTTTATTAGCAAATGATAATATTCCCAAACCAAACCAGTTTGATGGCAGTCTCTTTAGAGAAGAGAATAGTGGATAGAAGCAGGCCAGCACAGTAGTAAACATGTCAGGAGTAGGAACAAATATTAGGCAACTTGATTCTATCAAAGACCACAAAACTTAAGAGACACAAATTAGTCTCTGCAGGAGCTATATGGTAAAAAACAAAACAAAACAAAAAATCCTTTTGAACTATGCAAGCAATTATACTGTCTGATTTTTGGATGTTCCATAATTAGGTGAAACAGAAATATATGTTTTTCAGAATAAAGTGAATAGAGAAAAATCTTCTGGGAAGAATAGTTACTTTAACTTCTTAGGAAACAAAATTGAGCCGAGACCAGTTTAGCTCAGGGATAGAGCATTGGCTTGTGGACTGAAAGATCCTGGGTTCGATTCCTGTCAAGGGCATGTACATTGATTGCAGGCACATCCCTGGTGGGCGTGTGCAGGAAGCAGCTGGTAGATGATTCTCTCTCATCAATGTTTCTAGCTCTCTATCCCTCTCTCTTCCTTTCTGAAAGAAATAAATAAAATATTTTTAAAAAGAAAACAAAACAAAACAAAATCAAATCATTAACATTGTTGAAATGGGCACAATTGATTTTGTATGGTATTTGGACACAAAATAAATTGACATTAATTTGCATCTTTTCCTTCACCCTGCTTGAGGTCAAACAAACTTAAAATTTAGAAACTTCTTCCAGAAGAAACTGCCTTGAGAATCCTTACATTCAAGATTCATCCATATTGTCCTAAATGGCAGTATTTCATCTTTTCTTATGGCTTAGTAGTATTGTATTGTGCAATATCATACTAAGCAAATAAGTCAGGCAGATAAAGTTAAGAAGCATATGATTCCACTCATATGTGGGATATAAAACCAAAAACAACAAATGGACAAATAAGAAAAACAAATAAAAACTCATAAATACAGACAACAATATGGCGGTTATCAGAAGGAAGGGGTTGGGTGAGAGTATAGAAAAAATGGGGTCAAATAAATGATGATGGAAGGATATTTGACTTTCAGTGATGAACACACAATGAGATATATAGATGATGTATCATAAAATTGTACACTTGAAACATATATATATTAAGGCATTACATATTTGTCCTCATCCCTCCATTCTCATATCAAACCCCTCCCCACATATACCTCCACGCTCCTGTTTTCCATGACCACTGGTTAGGCTTATATGCATGTACACATGTCCTTTGGTTGATCTCTCCTCCTTCTCCACACCCTCCTCAACCTTCCCTCTGTGGCTTGACAGTCTTATTGATGCTTCCTGTCTCCGGGTCTGTTTTTGTTCATCACTTTATGTTGTTCATTATTTCCCCTAGATGAGTGAGAACATGTGATACAAGAAATACACTTATAAGAACCGAAAATGAGACAAGCAATAATGGTTATGCTGGGAGGCAAATGAATCAGTCTGTAGTGAGTTTCATTCTGGGCCAACAGTTCTTTTGAGACCCAACTTCAATGTCAACAGTTTCTTATGTGAACATATCAGCAATTATATTTCAGTTCTAAGTGGTGGACAAATGGTGGCAATGCAGGTCTGACCCTCTCTGGTTTGGTCCTAGGCAATCTGCAGTGACATACAGTGGCTGACTGCTAGTATGGCAAGTCGTCTTCAGCGTCTTCCATCTCGGGACTGTTTCTCTTCTATCTTCATGGCTGGAGTAGTCTGTCAATTCCTCTCTGTTGCAAGAATCCACATGGTCTTGGAGTTGTTTTCCAAAAAAAGGGGGATAGTAGAAGAATATTATGTAAGGAAAAATATCCTGTAAGTAAATTACATCTAGACATTTTTTACTTTAGAAAGTTAACTTTAATTTATAATGCTAACAGCAAGACACCCATGAAAAACACACATGGTGTCAAAACAAGCCAAAGAAAAATTGTTTGGACAAAAAAATGAAAAAGAATTCCAAGTCAAATTTATAGAAAATATTTCTTTATTAACTTTTTGTTGAGAATATGTTTATATATTTTCAGAAACCCATATATTTTTATTGACCAGTGGCACTCCAACAAATTAAATTAAATTAAAAAATAATTCTTACATTCAAATAGGCATGATGAAGTCTTTTAAAATGAGGTTACTTTTGAAGTTGTAGAACTGGAAATAAAGCTGGTAACCAGAAGTGCACCTCTACCATCTGGGTAGCACTGAACCTCTTTTGCTTGATGGCTGGAAGGGCAATTGCTATCTCCTTTTCTGGATTCCTGCAGGCTGGTGGTTACAAGCAGCACAGGCAGGGTCTCTTCAGGAGCCTCTACTCTAGACAGTAATTCTTAGATGGGCTGATATCCACCTGGAGGTGAGGAACCGTAGGAGAAGGCAGGCTTCCCCATTGCTTGATTGCAGACCAAAACAGATTTTGTTTTGTCAAATGTCTTTTAGAAATCAGAACTTTAGGGCATTTAAAGTTTATTCTTTAGGAATATATTCAGGGAGATGGACTTGAAGTCAATGTGCAGAAACTTGTAGTATTAAATGTTGATAGAAAGAGACTGATGTGCTTGATAATGCTAATTGGTTACCCAGAAACCTAGATGTGGGAGGAGATTTACAGTATATGAGGGTGCAGGAGAAAGAAAAGGACTTCTGCATTTCTGCCTTTGTTAAAGCTACAATGACTCTATCTATACAAGTCTAAAGGCTGTTGTGCATATCTGAATGTGATAAATATGAATAAAGTTTTCCAGTGATTTCCACTGTTGTTGTTTTTTTTTTGATACCCTGTTTCCCACAGACTTTAAAAATCCAGTATGATGAAAGAGATACTGGACCTAGAACCAATAACTATTGAATGGGTATGACACATTCTACATGATAAAGTATATATCCCCACTGTAAATATAGTGTCAATATTAGAAGTTTCCCAACAGTATTAAAGAGGTTGATATTACATTTTGTGAATTCCTTGGAAAGGCATATATGAGAAAATTGTGTTCATTACTATAATACTTCTGCATGAATTCAGGAAATAATAGAAAATCTTCCCTTTCCTAATCTTTCCTTTATTCCTTGAAACTTATGATCAATTCAGGTTGGTCAGAACTGGTCCCTAAGGTAGTCAAAAGTGATAATATATTATCCACATCTATACAGTTAAGTCAGTACTTTAATCTCTCAGAAATAGGCAATAAAATATGCTTTATCATAAATTCACATCTAAATTGTCAATAAGGCAGAGGCTCGAGCAATCATCTGGACAGCCTAGAAAGTAAATTTAGGCCATTCTACAACCAGATTTTGTATTGAATTTATTAGATAACTCTGCTTTGCCAATGTAAACTTGATCCAAGAGACATCCAAAAGTTCTTAAAGGATAATTAAACACCTAAATCCAGCCTCAAATAGTGACTATCAGAAACCTGCAGAAATTCATTAAAAACAAATTATACAAATCTCATTTTTAGATTATATTACTATAAAATGGTTTACCAGAGAATGCCATAATTCTTGAACATTAGTTTTAGCAAACATCTTCCAAAGTTATGAGGCAATTGGATATAGTAAAAGTGGAAATAAGTGAACAGGATTATAGCTTGAGTTCTATCTCAGATAAGATGTGTAACTGAAGAAGTTATGTCATCAGTTCTTAGGCAAAGTGATAAAACAAGCACATGTGAATACCCTCCTCTCCCTTCAATCACATGGAAATGCACAATACATTTTTATTAATTTATGTTAATAAATATGAATACCTATATGTACACACATTTAAAACAAATAATTTGGTTTGAAAGCAAGAAAATAATTTTTCATAAATCAGAAATGGAAAGAAAATATCATATCAATACATAGGATCTCAGTTTTGTGTCCCACAAAGGGGCTAAAACCATAGGGACTATAGTCATATGTGCAACAAGAGTTAGGTACTGAATCCCATTCATAAGACTGCAATCCAGTAACTGGTTGTTCTTTTTTCATTGGATTCTCAGGTTTATTTTTTATTTTTCAACTAGAGGCCCAGAACATGAAATTCGTGCACTCGGGAGTCGGGGAGGTCCCTCAGTCTCACCTTCACCCTCTCTTAATCAGGGAGCCCTTGGGAGACATCCATAGCACTGCCACAGAGGCAGAAGAGGCTCCCGCCACCGCCGCTGCGTTTGCCAGCCATGAGCCCAGCTTTTGGCTGAGTGGCGCTCCCCCTATGGGAACACACTGACCACCAGGGGGTAGCTCCTGCATTGAATGTCTGTCTGCTGGTGGTCAGTGCACATCATAGCAACTGATTGTTCTGCCACTTGGTCAATTTGCATATTAGCCTTCTATTATATAGGATTAGAGGCTAAATGCACAAAGATTTGTACAAGAATGGGCCTTCCTTACCCCGGCTGCCAGCATTGCCTTCACTCTGGCTGGAGACACCTTTACACCATTGCTTTGGCCCAGAACTGATTTTCCATCTTCCCATGCTGTCCAGAGGCCCCGAGTCACTGGCGTGGTACAGAACACCTGCATCATTGCCATGGTAATGATGCAAGCATCCTGCCCAGCCACTAGGCAACTGTATATGCAAATTAGTCTGGTGTATTTGTTGGGTTAATTTGCATAATTTGCATACTCACTCCTGATGAGCTGGTGGGCATCGCAAAGGTATGGTCAATTTTCATCTTTCTCTTTTATTAGCGTAAATTATAGTTGACGTATAATACTATATTAGTTTCAGGTATATAACTCAGTGATTAGACCTTTATATAACTTACAAAATAATCATCCTGATAAATCTAGTACTCATCTGACATCATACATAGTTATTAGTATATTATTGACTGTATTAGAGGCACAGTGCATGAAATGTGTGCACTGGGGGTTGTCCCTCAGCCCAATCTGCACCATCTCCAATCTGGGACCCCTCAGGGGATGTGTGACTGCTGGTGTAGGCCCGAACTCACAGGGATTGGACCTAAATTGGCAGTTGGAATCCCTCTCACAATCCAGAACTGCTGATTCCTAACTGCTTGCCTACCTGTCTGCCTGATTGCCCCTAACTGCTTCTACCTGCCAGCCTGACCACCACCTAACCACACCCCTGCCAGTCTGATTAACACGTAAATGCTTCCCTGACAACCTGATTGGCCCCAACTGCCAGTCTGGTCACCCCCAACTGCCTTTCCCTGCTGACCTGATCTCACCCCCAACTGCCCTCTTCTGCAGGCCTGATCTTGCCCCCAACTACTCTCCCCTGCATGCCTGATCTTGCCCCCTACTGCCCTCCTCTGCCAGCCAATTTGGTTCTGATTGATCGGTTTCTATGCCAGTCAGCATCAAAAGCTCTGCCTCCTATGCAGCCATTGGCCCCTCACAGTTCACCCAGATTTGGTTCTGATTGGTCAGTTTCTATGCCAGAAAAAATCTCCAGGCCTATCTCTAGGCCTGATCATATAGGTGGGGCTGATCAGCAGCACCGCCCTCCCCCACAAGGCTGCTGGCAAGCAGATGAACTTCTGACCTCTGAGAAAGAGAGAGAGGCTTGGCTGCTGGCAAGAGAGAGAGAATCAGGGTCTGATAAGCTTGCTTTTGTATACAGGCCTTTCCATCAGCCACTGCCACTGCTGATCAGTCATGCCTCTCTCTCTCTCAGAGAGGTTAGCAGTTCAGCCTACTCGCTTGCTATCTGCTACATGGCAAATGGTCGAACCTCCCAGTCATTGTGGATGTGACAAACCAGGGATTTTATGTATTAGGACGAGAGGCCTAGTGCATGAAATTCGTGCACCAGGTGGTGTCCTCAGCTCAGCCTGCACCATCTCCAATCTGGGAACCCAACTGTCCTCCTCTGCTGGCCTGCCCCCCCCCCCAACTGCCCTACCTGCTGGCCCAGTTACTCCTAACTGCCCTACCTGCAGACCTGATCGCCCCAATCAACTGTCTTCCCCTGCCAGCCATCTTGTGGCAGCAATCTTGTGTCCACATGGGGTCAACCATCTTTGACCACATGAGGGGCAGCCATCTTGTGTGTTGGAGTGAAGGTCAATTTGCATATTATTCATTTATTAGATAGGATATCCTATACTATACTTTGCATCACCATAACTCTTCTGTAATTACCAATTTGCATTTATTAGTCCCTTCATCTTTTTATCTATACCAATATAAACCCCTATTTGGCAACCTGCAAAATGTTCTTTGTATTTGAGTCTGCTTCTGTTCTGCTTGTTTATTTATTTTGTTTTTCAGATTGCACATATAAGCAAATCACAGCATTTGTCTTTCTCTGTCTGACTTATTTTACTCAACACAGCACTCACCATCTATATTATTGCAGATGATAAGTTTTTCACTCTTTTTTTATAGTTGAGTCATGTTCTATTTTTATATAAAAACACTTTTTTATCCATTCATTTACTGATGTACACTTAGGTTGCCTTCATATTTTGGCTATTGTAATGCACAATGCACAATGCACATACATATGTACATGTTTTTTTCAAATTAGTGTTTTGGTTTTCTCCTGCTAAATACCAAAAATAAAATTTCTGGGTCCTTCTTCATCTCTTCTTTGAGCCTTCATTTTAAAGTCTGTTTTGTCTGGACTATAAGTATTGCTACCCCAGCTTTTTTTTTTTTTTTTTCCATTTATATTTTCATGAAATATCTTTTTCCATTTCTTTACTTTTAGTCTGTGTGTATCTTTCAATTTGAAGTAAGTATTATAGACAGCATATGTAAGTATCTTGTTTTCTTCTTCAGTCAGCCACCTTATGTCTTTAAATTAGAATATTTAATCCATTTTCATTTAAAGTAATTCTTAAAAATATGCATTTATTACCATTTAAGTATTCATATTTTTGACATTTTTAAATATTTTTATAAAGAAGTACCTTTAACATTTCTCATAATGCAGGCTTGGTGGTGATGAATTTCTTTCATTTTTTCTTGGCTGAGATGTTCAAAGCTAAATGTTAGCTTTGCTAAGTAATGTGATCTTGGTTGTATTTCCTTGCTTTTCTACTGTTTTGAATATTTTGTGCCAGTCCTTTCTGACCTACAATGTTTCTGTTGAGAAATTAGCTGTCTTATGGAGCTCCCTTGTAACTAACTGCTTTCTCTTGCTGCTTGTAAGATCCTCTTTCACCTTTGGAATTTTAATTATCATGGGTCTTAGTGTGGGCCTCTTTGTGTTCATCTTGTTTGGGACTCTCAGCACTTCCTGGACATGTTTGTCTATTTCCTTCGCCAGGTTAGGGAAGTTTCCTATAATTTCCAAATAAGTTTTCAATTCCTTGCTCTCTCTCTTTTCCTTCTCAACCCTCCATAATTCAAATGTTGATAAGCTTGATGTTGTCCCAGAAGCCCTTAAACTACCCTGTGTCCCCAAAAATAAGACAGAGTCTTATATTATTTTTTGCTTCCAAAGATGCGCTAGGTCTTATTTTCAGGGGATGTCTTATTTTTTCATGAAGAAGAATACAGTACACATTTATTGTTAAATGAAAATAAAGGAAATTTATTACCTGTATATAGTACCGTAGTATGGTAGTTGTCAACACAAACCAGACAAACTGTGAATCCTACAGTATAAAGAATTTACTCATTTATTCAATGACAATCATGTCATCATCTTCTGGAACATCATCATAACAATCCAATTCCTAAATTTCCTGGTGAATTTCTTATGACTCCATTTCTTTCAGAATCAGTGGACCAAATCTCTCATGTTTAGCAATAGCACTGTCTTTAAATGAGTACTTCTTGTCAAGGTAGCCTGCTCGCAGTGCATTTGCAATTGATTTTCTCCCATGAATTCTTCACCCAAGTCACAACTTCTTGCAGTTCAGGTTCCACAAAGTTTCCATGCTGGTTTCTCTCCATTCTATTTTCAATGTAGTCATTAGTTTCCATGTGCAAATTGTCTTTGAATGGCTTGTTTATTGCAATATCAAGAGTCTGGAGATAGGCCGTCATTCCTGCGGGAATCATTATCTGATCTATTTTTCTTTTGTGAAGAAATGTCTTCATGTCTTTAGCGTGGTGAGTGCTGGCTGCATCCCAGACAAGCAGACCTCTTTGGCTCCCTTGCATAACAAGCAGCAGCATTAAATTGACCCACTTCCTTATAACTGCTTGTGTGGCCCAGGCTTTTTCAGTTTCAAGAATAAAAATGCCCAAAACAAGTTCAATCTTTTCCTTCTTGCCTTAGGAATGATTAAAGGTGCGATTTTAGTGCCATCCAGATGAATTGCCAAAATACAGGAAACACATGCACTCTTGTAAGCAGTGGAGGGAATGTACAGTAAGGAGGCACCCCGCTGTTCAATTGTTGTTTGAGATGATTGGCCCATAAATACTGCAGTTTTCATCCATAGCAATCATGTTGGAAAGATTGTATTTAGAGAAGTCAGTATCATCAATAAAGGTCTTGAATGCAAGTGCTCGCTTAATAATTTGAGGATCTTCCAACCTAAACAATGTTGTAGATCTTCTTAAAGACAGTTCACTTCACTGAAGGAAATTATCCAGCCAGTGTTGTGATGCTTTGAAGTCTTGGGGGGCTATGTCAAACTGTGGTGCCATTGCAAGGGCAAATTCTTGAATCTGAGCCCTATTCACAACCAAAGCCTTTGCTCTCCTGTCAACAACCCATTCACAGATCAGGTCTTCCAGCTCAGAAAATAATGGTTGCCTACCTGATCCACAATTGCGCTTTTTTGCATTTCCCTTGTCCACTTGTTCAATGAGGTTACCATACTCTGCACGCCATTTTCGGACCAATCAGATACTCAACATCTTCTCTCTGCAGAAAGTAGTAAGATTTTGGCCCCAAGAGTCTTCCACAATTCCTTTCTTGTACTCCATGGAGCAGCTTTTTCTTTTTGTGCTCATTTCTAGGGGTAAAAAAAAAAGGAATTGGGGTATCAAGGTGGGGTGATGGGGATCACTTAAAATGACACAGGGGGGATCAGAGTGGGGAATCGAAATGGCACAAGAGAATCAGAGGGGGGATTAGCATTTTAGTAACCACTTTTGATCCTCCTGTGTCATTTTGATTGCCCCCTCTGAACCTCCTGTGTCATTTTAAGTGATCCCCCTCCCCCCAGCCCTGTGCCACTGAACACCTTCACCAGACATGCCTCCTACCCCTTCATCAGCCTGGGGACTTTCACTGGGCTTGCTGGGGCCTGTATCTGGGCTGGAGCAGAGTCTTCCACTGACTGAGAACCTTCAGTCATCATGAGGGCTGCCGCTAGCATCAGGTAGTATCTCCAGAAACAGATCAGCACTCACCACCTTCGCCATGTCCTGTCCACTCTAATCCTTCTGTTCTTCTACACACATCTGCGAAAGTCTCCTCCTCTCTCTGGCCCTGTGCTCACTGCTCACTCTGTTCTTGCTCAGCCTCCACACAGCAGTGAAGTCTGGACTCCGCGTAAAGTCACTGGTTGCTAGATGCCAGTGGGATGGCCCTAGTGACCAGTTTACAGTACATTAATTTTCATTCTGAGACAGAACCTGGGGGGTGGGGGTCTTATTTTTGGGAAGATGCCTTATATTTCACTCAGAAGGAAACCTGTAAGTAGGACTTATTTTCAGAGGATGTTTTATTTTCAGGGAAACATGGTATCTTCATTATTTTAATTTCTTTTTTTCTGTTGTAACTGGGTATTTTTTCTATTTTATCTTCTAAGTCTCTAATTTGATACTCTGTTACATTCAATCTATAGTTGTTTATTCTTCATTTCATTTGTTATATTATTTATTTTAGATTGGTTCTTTTTTTATAATTTCTATATCCATTTTTATGTTTTCTACAAATCTGTTGAAGTGCTCACAGAGTTCATGTATGCTTTCCCTAAGTTCACTGAGCATCCTTAAAACAGGGTTTTGAACTCTTTTTTAAAATATATATATATTTTATTGCTTTTTTACAGAGAGGAAGAGAGAGGAATAGAGAGTTAAAATCATCGATGAGAGAGAATAATTGATTAGCTGCCTCTTGCACACCCGCTACTGGGGATGTGCCTGCAACCAAGGTGCATGGCCTTGACCGGAATCGAACCTGGGACCCCCAGTCCACAGGCCGGTGCTCTATTCACTGAGCCAAACCAGTTTCGGCGGTTTTGAACTCTATCTGGTATATTGCTTGTCTCCATTTTGTTTAGTTCTTTTTTCTGAAGTTTTGTCCTGTTTTTTGTTTGGTTGTTATTGTTGTGTTTGTTTGTTTGTTTTGTGGTTTGTTTGTTTTGTGTGTGTGTGTGTGTGTGTGTGTGTGGTGTGTGTGTGTTTTGTTTTGTTTTTGTTTTCATTTGGCACATGATTTTTGTCTCCTCATTTTGGCTGCCTCTCTGTATTTCTTTCTATGTATTGGGTAGAGCTGTTAAGTCTTCTGGTCTTGGAGAATGGCTTTATGTAGTAGGTGTCCTACAGGGCCCAGTGGCCCAACCTCCCAGGTCACCAGTGCTGGACAAACCCCGGTGCACCCCCTATGTGGTTTGTGTATATTCTTTTTTTTTTTTTGTAATTCTGCTTTGGTTGCTGTTGTAACATCAGTGGGAAGGGATTACTTCCAATTACCTGATATTG
This sequence comes from Pipistrellus kuhlii, assembly GCF_014108245.1. Classification (NCBI taxonomy): domain Eukaryota; kingdom Metazoa; phylum Chordata; class Mammalia; order Chiroptera; family Vespertilionidae; genus Pipistrellus; species Pipistrellus kuhlii. The sequence goes on along the minus strand of NW_023425404.1, from coordinate 120,202,992 downwards.
CTTTAAGGGACCTGATATTGAGGAGCTGCTTTGCAGAGGCCAACCCCACAGAGCAGCACTCACTTCAGCAGGGCTGTAGTACCTGATGATTCCACCTCTTGAGTATGTCACTCATGGAGGTGTTTTGGTAGTAACTTGGTCATGGTATAAAGCTTCCCAGGTGTGTGGACTGGCTTAGGGCCTCCCAGGAGGTGCAGGCCAAAGTCAGTCACCTCTTCTGCACTGCCCAGGCTTCAAAGTGATCATCAGATGGGTTTACTTGTTCTAGGCCTTAATGTGCCAGGGAGATACCAAGCTGTGAACCCAGGCCATGTGCCACTACTGCAGGGACTATGACCACTTAGCAAGATGAACGGGAAATGCTGAGGCCAGATGCTACTAGTTTAGGGTTTGTCAACCTTTGAGAAATTTTAAGACGTCCACAGCATGAACTAAGACAGGCTTTTTACTGGTATATGGATAAATAAAACACTGAAAAAAAGTTGGATGGGCCTGCAAGTTGGTGGGGAGGAGGAGAGGAGACAGGGGAATACCAGGGTGGGCCGATGTTGTTAACCCAGTTGATGGAGACTCAAATACGATGCCCTCTGTGCCTGCAGAGGAAAAACTCAGCAAAGAAACAATGGCTTTTGCCAACATTTCTATCTGGTTGAAAGCTGCCCCTCCAGTCATCACCTCAAAACCTGCAATTCAGTTCTTCCCCATTTGTTGCTGGTGCCTTTTGAGCTGCTACCCCAACAATGGAGCTCAGACTGAGTGAATCCATCAGTGAGTAAATCTGTACTCTGGCTCCTTAAGAGGAACAAGAGGGACTCCAGCAATTACCCCATCTTACCTGATAAACCTAAATCTAAGTTAACTTTTAGAAAATATCTTAATTCCATAGTTAGATATGAAGAATAAATTTTATAAACACATGAATGAGATGATGTTATTTTATATTTTTAGTATCTTTAGCTTTTACTAAATGTTTTCTTCATGAATCATTAAGGATCTACAGATTGAATAGGACAGATATGAATAGTTCCATTTTACAGAAGAGAATGCTAAGATTTCAGATAATTTAAATAATTAATTCAAGATTACACAGCTAGTAATTGACAGAGTGGAGACTAAACTCCTTTCCCAGGCACTCTAAGTCTAGCACCTTTCATACACCTCACTGACTTACTGCAGTGCACAGGACCAGAGATAGCTTCTATTTTGAAGGCATGGAGGTATGTAGGCACAGACTTTAACTCCTAATAGTACTTCTAAAGAGAGATAAGCCTTTTGAAGGCAAAATAAAGGAACTGAATAGATGACATCAACATCCCCATTTATCTAACCGTGGGTATAAATATATCTTTGGAAATTTAGATTACTACCCACAGAAAATGAAAGTTAGCATCCACAGAAAATAAATCTAAGGAGACTTCCATTCTGAAGACAAAGCTCTAATAAAAGTGGGTTTTATCACTTTAAGATTGACCAAGTCTACTTTGAGGGTCTATTAGATTCAGAGACATAGGCTAACTTCAGATAAAGTAGCCTTAGTTTCAGTTTAGCCAGCCCACTAGGCTATTTCGGAGCTATCCAAGGTGCTCATCAACAGACTATATTAGTCAGTTTACCCAGCCTACCCAGCAACTTACTTGGTCCTGGTCATACTTGTTATATTGAAGCAAATACTTTCATTACGGGGAGAAGGAGATAATTATAGTATTTTATTTCACACTTGACTGAATTATTGAAGGTCTAAATTTCATGAAGAATAAGGCATCCTTGATTTCAGAAGCAGTCAGTGGGAACACAAGAGACATTTAAACAAATATTGATCAGTGATTGACTGGTTTATAAAAACCAAATTTTTAAGTGTCAAGTCATACTTGAGCCAAAATGTTCCATATTTTTGTATTTTAAGGCCTGGCATAACTGAAAGTAGTAAAATTTAAAATGTTCTCAATTTTTTAAAAATGTTTTTTCACTACAACTTACATTAAATGAAATATTATAGTAAGCACACAAACACACACCTAGAACAAAAACTTAAACTTAACTGTATGATATTTTCTGTTCTATTTTACTGTATTGAAAAGCACAAGTTCTAGTTATAACCCATTCTCCCACTAATAGGTTCTGATCACACAGTGTGGAGGAAAGAAGAAACTGAAAAGAATGTCTAATGACCAAGATCACAGGAGATATATGTTTTTCACATGTCTTATTCACCATACCTATCTCTATCATCCTGCCCTGGACATGTGCTCAGTTCTACTTCTGTTATCTTATAAAAATTGTGTCACTGTCAAGTTCTTTTTGAAGCGTGCTCAATATGCTTTAGCCTCTAATATAAATCCTCCACTAATCCAAGATCATTTTCTATCACCCCAACACAGACAATAAGGTTGGAGAGAGCATAGAGTAGAGACAAGAAGTGGTGCCTACATTAGAGTGCTTCTATAAAACAGAAAACCTGATAAAGACCACCTGCATCAATGTTTCTCTTCTCCCTCATGTTCTCCTCATTCACCTTCTTTAGCAATCTAAAAACAAAGTTTTATTTTAACCTACTCTGTTCCCTATGTCTACCTTTTACCTACTGGTAATTTTATAAATGTCACTTACTTTCTTTAAGCTTCACTATAACAGTAAGGTCTGTATTCATTTTTATATTATATTCCTTTTTTAGATGTAGAAAGCTTGTAGGAGATTATATAACTTTCCAGTAAAGAAATAGACAGGATGGTATAAAAGCCATTAACTTAATATATTAGTGGGCCAATAGAAATTATTGAAAAACCCATTACATAATGCACAAATCAAATATATGGGTTGTTTAGATAGAACATTATGACTATCATGGATTAGACAAGTAAACATAATGAAGCATCCAACATTACTTTGAAAAGCTACTCTATACTTAATCCTTGTGTTATTGCATAATCTTATCACTGAGTGACATTTTAACAACACTAGGAACAAAATAAACAGTCTTAAATAATCTAATAAGAAACTAAAACATGCATTTATTTTAACTATAGTCCACTGCATTTGAACTAACTACCATTGATTCTGAGCATCCTAGTGATCACCTTAAACTTAAATTGAGTCATTCTTAGTAAGATGAACTGATGAAGGGAGAAAATACTCAGTTTTACTCCTCCCTTTTGTTCTTCCAATGAGGTTTCAGAAATGCCTGTAAATACTTAAAACAATTGAAAATATGGACAGGGACACCATTAAGAACTATGAATGAATACAAAGTAACTTAAGAACTATTAAGGAGTTAAAAGAATATTAAGGCAAAAGCAGTGTGATCTATTTTTTTTTCTGGATTTGTAGATGAGATTGTTTTTTTTTTAAGCAATCAAATAATATAAAGGGTATAGGAGTTACTATGCCAAGATAATACATTCAGCTCTTTTAATGGGAAAGGGCTTTTTAGATGCAGTGAAATTTGAGAAGATCTAATGAGTTACTCAAGTGAAAAATGAAGGGTTAGAAGACAAGGATGACGAGGAAAGAATCATAGTTAGAGCTATTTTGGCAAATGATAAGAAAGCAATGGTGACCGAGAAAGTCTTCAAATCAATTCATGTGAATTGTAATGCAAAGGCTGGCAATTTTCCATTCCCACTTTTTAAATGCTTTAATTGCCTTAAAATTATTTATATTGGACATATGTACAGAACATTAAAGTAAAGCAGTTGTTTGACCACATGAAAAAAAGTTTACCCCTGACATTTTCAATTAAAACATAAATGGAAGGGAATTGAAGGGAAAGAGGTAGTATTGCTTATCCCTTGGTAAAATTTTACTCTGGTGACAGGGGACAAAATAGTTTCACTTTCTCACATTTGTGATTTATAGAATTTTGTTTTTGCATAATTGAAATTTCCCATACTATCATGATTTCAACTTAAAATATGTTATGTAGTTTGTATCTTAAGCAATAATATATTTCATACTTGATAGCGATCTAATATGGGTAAAATATTCTCAGAAAAATAGAAATTCATCTGAACCTAAGAGCATATTGTTTGAGATCCCTGAAGGCTGTGCTCTGATGCTGTTGCCATAGAAAAGTTCTATTATCTATTTTTGTATATATTCCACTAAAAAAAAAAAAAATACTGAAAAATCAAACCAAAACAGTACATGGAGGCTGAAGAAGGGAATATATAAAGATATGGTTAAACCTAACAGCTGAAATAATGATTATTGAAAAAATTATGTAAGTGATTCATTTTTCAACTCTCTATATTCATTAAAAATGATAATTATGGCAAATTTGTTTTACAATCCAGGTCTTCTAATATGTTTTCTGTTTTAAGTGTTTTCTATCTCTGGCTCATAGGAATAACAGTGTTCCATCCATTGAAATAAAATAACCTGTCAATAGCTACAGCACCCCCCAACTATTGTTTAAAAAAAGATAATGAATACAATATTTCAACTTGCAGATATTTTTCCCTCATAAGTTTGCATCAACCTTTGGTAATGCACATACACTAGACTCTAAGTATAAATGAATCAGGCTTAACACAAGTTGTACATTTATTTTAAATTAATTGTGTCAATATTTCATTTTCCTCTCCCCAGAGCACCCTGGTCTAGGTAATATGCTTTGTGTGAAATGCAGAGCAGACATTAGAGCACAAGCATTCAGCTGTTTGCCTAACATTTTTCTTTCCAGGTCTAAATTCTTTAGTAAAAATTTTAAAATACTAAAAAGAAAATATTTCACAATATTTCTAAGATTCTTCATGACAAAAGTACACAGATCTAAGCAGAAACTCGATTAAATTTTACATTCAAAATACTGAAAACCTCCAAGTGCAATTCTTTTCTAAGATTTTGAAGTCATCACACAAAATAAAATATGATAAAAGTAAGTGAGACAATAGAGTTTTTCCCAAATAAGGATGTGCATTGACATCCACCTTTTGACCAAGTTCACTAAGAGGTGACCAGTAAGACAGAAAACTAGACGATGACTAATATCACAAAGGAAATCAAGACACCAGGACATCAAAAGAAACTTTTGTCTCTCCAGATCATTAATTCTCAAGTAGTCGTTATTTCTCTACCTATTTTCTAACCTCAACTTTTCAACATAGGAGTTTAATGCCCAGGTTTCTAAGCCAATAATTTACAATTTTTTTATATAATATAAAATGTTAAAAATTATAATATTTATGGTAAATTACAAGATAGCCAGTGGAAAGAGATGGTCAGTCAAGGTCCAGATGCGCCAATCCATCTGAAGAGGACGCTGAGTGGATCAACACCAAGGTGTACATGCAAATAGTTACGTCTTCACACAGAGTTGGAAAGCTGTCCCACCTAACTTCTGGAAATAATAGTGTTTATTACCTGCCAAGTACCTTATGTGCATGATCTCAACACCTCCTTTAACCAATTATTAGTATCATTAAACCAGTTTTTTACTAGCCAAAATACAAAACTGGAATTCTACCACAGGTCTCTAACAATGTAGCTTCTAAAACACTATGCTTTGCTACATCTCTTTTGAGACAGAAATATAAATAAATATTTTAATATAATATAAATAGTTCAAGTCCATAAACAGTCTAATAAATGATTATATAAACCTTTGGAAATATATTGGACTAATGAATATCCATGGGTTTAAAAAAAAAAAAAAAGGCCAGTGAAAATTTATGAGTATTTTCTCCAAGGAGGAAAATGTAATCAGTATTTTTCATCTCAAATTATCTGATACTAGAATTGTTATTTAAATGTCTTTCTGAAAAAAGTCTTTTACATGCAGATATATTTATGGCCTCAGTTATCTGAATAGTATTTTAGAAATGTCAATCTAAATAGAAGAGAACATAACATTCCACTCTTTTAGCAAAAACAAACTATATATATATATATATATATATATATATATATATATATATATGGCCTGGCTTACATATTCTTACATATTATTTTAATAAGAAACTCTATGTCATCAGTATTTCTAAATGTATTACCAAATAAGTAAGAGATTTTAGATAATTTTCAGTTCACATTACAATTCTTTGAAATTAACCCACAAATTGGTTTTACCTCATATTTACATTTTATCAAACCCATCTTTCTGACGTAGGCATTTCTTTTCTTGGGATTCTTATAAAGATAATTATCATGCACAGAGTACACTCTAGCCTTCGGTGGTTTTAATCTCAGTTAACATCTTTGTGTTTAGTACATTTCTTTTCTTTCATCTGATCATGTACATGTTAAAATGTCAAAACTGAAGTCTTCTAACATATCAGTCATAGGTTCTCATCAATATGTCAAATCCTTGAAGGTTTATAGTTTAAAAATTCATCATAATTATAAAATAGGATACTAGTTGGGTCCACAGCAAAATATACTTTTTTATTATGCTTAGAATTAAACATACCTTCTACTGAAAAGGAGAAAAAAATAGGAATTTTTTATATATCTCCTTTTCAATTAACAGTACAATTCATACTTCAGTTTAAGTGCAGTTCAAGTACAACTTTTCTTGATTATTGTGCTAAATGTCTATATGTAATAAAATTTACTTAGAACAGTTTCTGAAAAATAGTTTGGTTCATGTGTATTAAGTGTGTTATGTTTTCTCTCTTCACAATGTATTTCCTTAAGGAACTAAGAAAGATTTTCCATAGTGATGTGAAGTTAAAATTTCACTTAAAAACAACAATAATAAAGGCAGCAATTGCATTTACAGTTAGCTAAAACTTCAGAGGTGCTTGAATATAGCAACTGTGTAATTCATGGGAGTCTCTTTGAAGAGACTCTTAACAGAGTTCCAGACCTTCTTAACAGACAGCTCATTACTACAGACTATCTATGCAAATTGTACACTGACAATGGGCCCTCAGGGGAAGGTTTTTCTGTTTGCTGTCTCTGGTACTAACCTAGTATAACTTGCCATGTAACTGCCCTCTTGCCAGTAATGTTAATGATGGTGATTATTAATAATAACTCTGAGTAATGAGGTTTTCTTCCTTGTACTCAAAATAATTGCTCCATATAAATCCACAGCAATTTTTACGGTACACTAAAGATTAGTAACATTAGAAACTTGGCAAATCTTACTTAGGCATTTTACCTAATGATCTAATCCATCAGTTCCCAGGCTTAACATCTCAAGACTCGCTTAGCACTAAAGGATCTCCCTCTTTTCATAGCAGTACTAAGAAATAACTCAGTCACTAAGCTGCCTTTTTGGGAGCTTATAAAAAAAGTTCCTTGAAAACATGAACTTTGGTTTAAGCAAAAAAAAAAAAAAAAAGCCAATGGCACAGAAATATCTAAAATTTACAGATAAATTCCTCAATTATTCACTAATTAAACATTATTTAATTCAAGTTTCTTTATATTTTGATTTCTAAAGAAACTCAAAATTAATTTCTAACCATGTGAAACTTGTAGTCAATTTATCAATCATGTAAGCTAATTATGAGCATGCCAACAAGGAACTAGAAACATTAGCTATGCTATGACATTTCTCAATTTCATCACTTCTAACACATCCCAGAATCTCCTATTAAAAGAAGAAACAGGTGGGGAGAAAGTTACTCACTTATTACTATTGCTACCCAATTTTTCTCATTTAATCAATACATCCTGAGAAAACTGTAGAACCCACAGATTTCAATGAAGAGATAAAGGAAGAGGCAGGATATGCATTTTGGCTCACTTGTCTCTCTTTTACATCATGCTATTTACAAATAAGAACTAGGCTGCCCAAAGATAAGAAATGAAGTTCATATCCTACAAGATTTTGTATTTGTCCAAAGGAAATTTCCACCACTATAATTCCCTCTATAGTCTTAGATCAATCAGATCTTTTCAAAATACAGGAAGGTAGAATGGGTAATATTTCATGGGGAATAGTCCTACTGCATTTAATAATCCTCAGGGGAGAAAAAAACACAAAAGTAAAACTAGATTTGGTGGTGAGAAACTCCTTTAGCATTTTATTGTCTGTAAAGCTCTTTATCTGACCTACAATTCTAAATGATAGCTTTGCTGGATAGAATAATCTTGGTTGTAAATCCTTCCTATTTCTTGCCATTTTCTTTTGGCCTGTATAGTTTAGGTTGAGAAATCACTGACCATCATATGAGCATTCTCTTATAGATAACTAATTGTTTTTCTCTTACTGATTTTAAGATCTTCTCTTTGTCTTTAGTCCTTGGCATTTTAATTATGATGTGTCTTCGTATGGGCCTCTTTAGGTTCCTCTTGTTTGGGACTCTCTATGCTTCCTGGACTTGTAAATCTATTCATTTCACCAGATAGAGGATGTTTTCTGTCATTATTTCTTCAAATAGGTTTTCAATATCTTGCTCACTCTTTTCTTCTGGCACCCCCATAATGCAAATGTTGGTATGCTTGAAGCTGTCCCAGAGGTTTCTTACACTATCTTCATATTTTTTTAAATTCTTTTTTTTATGCTCTGCTAATTGCATTTTGCTTCCTTATATTTCAAATCATTGATTTGAATTTTTGTAATCCTCTACTTTACTGTTAAATCCCTGTATATTATTCTTTATTTCAGTGTATACTTAATTTCTGACTAGTCCTTTTCCTTTTTTTTTTTTCATCCTCTCTAAAATCCTTTTTAAAGTCTCATTAAGTCCCCTGAAGGTCTCATGAAGATTCTTGAATAACCTTATAACTGTGGTTTTGAATTCTATATCTAGTACTTTGTTTTCTTCCATTTTTTTTTCATTTGTAATGTATTTCTTTGACTCCATATTTTGGCTACTTATCTGTGTTTGTTTCAATGTATTGGGTAGAGCTGCTATGTATCTTTGAGTTGGTAGAGTGCCTTTTGTAGTAAGTGTCCTATATGGTCCAGTGCCTTAGCCTTCCCAATCATCTGAGCTGGGCACTCTAAGTGAACCCTTTTGTGGGTTGTAGTTGAGGCTTAATTACTATTGCTGTCACTGGGAGGAATAGACCTCCAGGCCAATTTGCTATGAAGACCAGCTGTGATTACAGTGAGAGAGCTGCTGTGCAGGAGACATCCCTATGAAGTAGAACTTTCTTCAGTAGGGCTTTGGTGCTTACTAAGTCTGCCCCTATGTGTTGCTATAGATTTGTAGAGCTATAATCTGGTATGGTCTGATGATGAACACTGGGTTCACTGGCTGTTGGGACTCCAATGAGACACAAAGTCAGCCACTGCTTGGGGCCACCTGGCAGGAACCACAGAGAGATCTTCAGATTCCTCCTATTTGTATTGGGTTTGGAAGTGCCCAGACAAGGTCCAATTATAAAGAAGGAAGGCTGTCAGTTTTGGTATTTTGTTGATAGGTTTAGGGCTACCTGACCCAGCTATAACTTGTTTGAGAGAGTTTAGCAAAGTCTGAAGCCTAAGCAAGGATAGGCCATTCATACGCAAAAGCCACTACACACAGGTTGGGTGGGCTGCAAACTGGATGGGGCAGGATCTCAGGCAATCACTAGGGTGGAGCAAACAGAAATGGCTGCCAGTCTGTCCTGCCACCAGGGAAGTCCCAGCATAGGAACAATGACCTCTGCAAGCACTTCCATCTGGGAGAAAGCTGCCCCTGAGTTCCTGCCCCAATGCAAGACAGTCCAGTTCCTCCTCATATGTATCTGTGTCCCCCAGGGCCTCACCCTGGTGCTGGAGCTCAGGGGCAGTGGGACCTTGTAAATTCAGTCTATATGCCTACCTTTTAAGAGCAACAGTTGGGTCTCCAGCAGCCTCTGTGTCACTGAGCCTTAATCCCCACTGGTTTTTACATCCTGTGGTTGCAGGAACATTTCTTCCAAGCTCTGGGATCCTGGGCTGAAGTTCTGGTGTGGGGCTGGGACCACTTGCTCCTCAGGGGACCTCCACAGAGATGATCTCCCTCCTGATTAAGAAAGCAGTACATGTGGGTGTCAGTCCAGCCCCGTTCTGCACCTTTGCCTTTCTTACCTGTCTCAACGTGCTGTCATCTTCATTTCTCTAGTTGTAGGACTTACATTCAGCCACCTTTCGGGCAATTCAGAATGATTGTTTTTCTGTATTTTCATTGTAATTTTGATGTGGTTGTGGGTGGTGGCAAGTATAGGGGTTTATCTATTTCACCATCTTGGTTCCTTCCAAGGCATCCTGAATTTTTTTTAAAATATATTTTATTGATTTTGTACAGAGAGGAAGGTAGAGAGATAGAGAGTTAGAAACATCGATGAGAGAGAGTCATCCATCAGCTGCCTCTTGCACACCCCCTACTGGGGATGTGCCCGCAACCAAGATACAGTACATGCCTTTGACCGGAATCGAACCTGGGTCTCTTCAGTCCCCAAGCCGACGCTCTATACATTGAGCCAAACCTGTCTCGGCAGCATCCTGAATTTTAACCTTTTCCTTTTAATTTGTCTTAGCCTTTTACCATTTACATTTTAGACTCATCATTATATATCACAAAACATTTTCAGTATTGTTATTGTAATTGAAGATAAGTTCCATTGCAATACCTATCCGTGTGCTTTTGGGTTTTCTCATTTTGAATATTGTATGCATTTATTTATTTCCAATATATATTTAACTCAAAAACAGTTTTATTTAACTGATGCACTCAAATATTTATTTCTACTACATTAATTCTAATCTTATCTTATTTTTTAAATTTTTCTTAAAATCTACTTTAAAAAAATATTTGATAGACTGTTTTAGTTGAACAAATTTATTTTCAATTTTAAAAATAATTTAAGCTGAAACCGATTTGGCTCAGTGGATAGAGCGTCGGCCTGCGGACTGAAAGGTCCCAGGTTCGATTCCGGTCAAGGTTATGTACCTTGGTTGTGGGAACATCCCCAGTGGGGGGGGAGGCAGCTGATCAATGTCTCTCTCTCATCAATGTTTCTAACTTTCTATCCCTCTACCTTCCTCAATGTAAAAAAATAAATAAAATATATTTTAAAATAATAAAAATAATTTAAAGTTATATAATAAATAAAGGATAACTTCATCTTCATCAAATAAGTATTTTTCTAATGAGTACTTTCCTGGTCATTTGGTGAAAACTGTTCTGTAAATTCCATTGAAATTTTCTTTAAATTCATGAATTATGTTTAGCTCCCAAATGTGTAGGGTTTCCTTCTCTTTTAATTGCTATTTTCAAACTTATTTTTATTATAATCAGATCACTAGATTTAGTTTCTTATTTTAGGAATATATTTGGGTCCCTCTGTCTTTCTTAGACCTACAATCTCACATAATCTGCATGTTAGTACCAGTATTTTCAGCATCCTTTAAGCAAGAAGTTTTATCTCAGCACCTAGTTTTGAACCAAAAGATACTAGCTCCTATCCTCTGTCTCCTAAGAAACCTTTCAGTTTTCATTATTCCTCTGGACTGGTACTTAAAAATATTACAATACAACATAACAATAAAAACCAATTTGGAAAGCCCTTGGTTTCAGCCCTACTAATTATCTTGCATTTCAATTCCATGTATAGTCCAGGGAAATATTTAACATTTCACCTGCTTGATTTTGACTATCATTATTTCACTTAAAAATATTTAACATTTTAGTACTTGGTTTTTCTGTTTATTGTTTCATATTAAAATATTTGAGGTACATAGTAATAAGTACTCAAGTACTCTAAATACTCAAATAATAAATTTACTCTAGTATGCTGATTTGGAATCTTAGATAATATTAGTAATTGCTATGTCAACCATCTGAATTAGATGCCAGTATTCCATTGATTGATGGAGAAATGGTCCTAGGGAAGTTAAGGCCCTTAAATAGAAAATACAGTCACTTGAGAAAGTATTTTCACATAAATGTCTGAAAGAAAATTTTAAAATTTGAGAGTTTTTTAAAATTCCCCTTTAGAAAAATTACTTTTCCAAATGCTGAAACTCTGGCTTGGCAAAGCCAGTGAAATAACAAATAGCAAGTATGTTTCTATCTTTCTAAACCTTATGCTAAGCTTGAGTAAACAAATACAAACATACATAGTCCTTTATTTTAATGGATCATTATTTATGTAGTGCATTAAAACTGTTTTTTAATACTTTATGAATATTATTTGAGGCACATTGATCTAACTCACTTCTTTGTAATAGCTGCATTACATTCCACAGAATGAATGTATAAATTTTATTATTTTTATATTGATGGATATGTAGGTTTTTATAAGGTCTTAGGAAATTATATTTAATATTATTAAATTCTTCCAATAATATCTTTGCAGCCAATCCATTGCCTATAACTTGATCTTCAGCTGCTTTCCTTTTATATATCATATAATTTTTATTCTCCATTATAGTGCATATCTCACCTCATGTGTCTTTCCTTGAATTAGTCTCATTCCAACGTGAGAGATCAAGTGACTAGGGAAAAAATAATAAAAACAGCATGTCTTAAAACAGTTTATGAAGTTTTTTAAAAATCTTTTTACCTAGAATTAGAGATCCTTTCTGAATTTGAATTCTAAAAGAACTGTTTTCCAATTGTATTATGAATTGTGTTTCAACACAGGAGAATTTTTTAATAATGATTATTTTTCATGCTTTGCCAAATTTGACCATCCTAAATTTCTTAGGAAAATACTATAAGGGTTCTCTGGGCTATGCAGTCTAACTTTCCCATTTCATTCACAAAGTGTGAAGCAATACATGCTCCGGAAGCTGGAGATTTCAACTACTGATCTAAAGAAAGTGGAAATTATCTCACTTGAACATAAAATAAAATAAAGCATCCTTTTGAATGCTTAATGTGGCTAACCACTGATTAACTGAAAAATAGTACCTTAGATATGAATTTCAGGCACTTTTGACCTCCATTACTTAACATTACCATTCTCTTGAGTCTCTTTGTAAGATTCACTTAAATTGTTGTTTCTAGAATTATACAAAGAAAATTATTTCAAATTCTTAAAATAACATACACCAATAGCCATATTTCCTGAATGGCCACTCCAATTATTAGCTCAGAAACACAGTCTAAGCTAGGAAACAGGAAGGTGTTAAAATGAGAAAGTAAATACTAGTTTTAACTTCATATATGCAAGCAATAAGATGTATCTAAAATTGAATTGAAAAAGCATTGGGGGGAAAAAAAACAGAGAGGGCATCAATATTCTTTAATTTAGTTGAGCTACAATTATATAATGAGAACATTGGCTCCTTTGAAACAATCTGAAAACTGTGCTGAGCTCTCTGTCACTTGGACCAATGGATCTATTCATGCCAAGACCTGATTTCCTGTTCAGTTTAGCATACCATTAGTTGAAGGTAATTGTTGAGAGGATACTCTATTACAAAAGCTACAGAACTCTCAATCATTTCAGTGCGGGGTAGGTGCCCTGAATAAAGGATCCTGTTTCCCTAGTGTCCTTCTTTATGTTTGTCTCTTCACACAATTGTGTGATTGTATACCACTAAATAGTTATTTAGTGGTAATGGTGCATTGCAAATTGGTGACTCAAATGACAAGAATGGAGGAGAAAAGGAGAGAGAGTCTGATCTCTGCTGAGCTATACACCTGCGAGTTTCAACTGAGTCAATATGGGAACAGAGTCCCAATGTAATATTTTCAAGACCTTTGCAATGACTGAATGACACATTTCTGTGAGAAAAAAAAACATTTTAAACATATTTAGATGTTATAAAACTTCAACTTTGTTTACCTAGCTGTATTCCTAGGCATGCACCCTCCTCATTCTTTTTCTACACATTCGTTTATTTGAATTGTGAAAGCAAGCAAGAGCCGCATCAACCTTTCCTTCAGAGAGGGAATGTGATCTTATGGTTTGGCATCTCTTTAAATTGGGTCTTCCAGTTTAAAGAGAAAGGAAAGGACATTTCCCACAACTGTGGTCAACTGATGCTGAAATATTGCCCCTTTCACTGTATTGGTTTTATCACATTGTGAAGATGTGGCAGCAGGAAATATATGTGTGTGTGTGTGTGTGTTTTTTAGGTTTGCTCTTCTTTTTTTAATTACTGTAAATTTAATTATGTAAATTGTTCTCTAATTAGAAGATATTATGCAATTTACTAAATTACCTGAATTAACTATTGCCTTAAAGAAGTGGGCCTTCAGTATTGAAAAAAATTTATATCCTTTGGTGAAATTTTATCTGAACTATATATTAATTCATACCTAAACTTAAAAACCGCAAATAAGTAGTTTATAGACTACAGAACCATCTAGCAACTAAATGACTGAAGACAGAACATATTTTATTTAATCCTTCAATATTTTAAAAATACTGATGTGAAGCTCAGAATATTTTTAAATAATTTTCAGACTATGAATGACATGAATAAACATCCTTGTTTAAGAATTGAATGGTATCTAAAAAAAGCACTTCTTCATGTGCACTAGAAGCAAGACATGGATGTGATTTCATCAAATAGAGCTGATTGATTCATTATCTTTGACCAGCATCATGATAAATGTTTTCTGTCAATCAAATCTTAAACCTTCTAAACCTGGGTTTATGTTCTCATCAATTCACTTAATAGCACTTACCTGTCAGGCAGATTAGTAGCGTTGGCTTCACCAGCTTAAATGTCAGGAACCATTTGGTTAAGTATCAAAGAGTCTCTATCTCTTAATATGTGAACATAGCACTCCAATTATTCATCTGATTTAACCTATTCCCATTTAAATCGAAACTTGAAATGCCTTTCTGTGTATTAACAAGTTGTTCTGCAAGAAAAGCATTACCAAAATGCAGTTTTACTTCCTCTCCTCGGTCTGTCTGCAAAGATATGGCAGTGAGTCATGCATAGGGAGCTTATTTATACTTGCGCGTTACATGGAGCTTCCCAAAAGGTACTCATCTGCAAATGTTTTCCCCAGCTTTTCAAACAATTGCCTTGGCCTGAACAATGGTGCATCTGTGTCCTAAGGTTCAGTCACCTGAAGAAGTAATAATGCTATAAATTGCCCAGTGATTAATTTATTGACTGAAAATTAAGAAACTTAGTAAAAAATAGTATTGTATTTCAAGAGCAACTGGAAAAGAAAAAAGTTTGTGAAATCCAGACAGAAGTCAAATTTTTCTATTTTAATGTATTATTTCCTCCTCCCCACCATAAAACTCAATAATTTACCTAATAGTAAAAGTCTAGAGAAGATTATGCAAATTATGGCAGAGAGTCAACCTACCACTTCTAAAGCAAGCTTTTATACAGATAATTCTCCAGGGCCTCATATTTATGAATAAGAGCTGCATCAACATAGCTAAATGATGAGTCTATGTTTAATTTAAAAAATGGAAGAGTAAATGATACAGTACTTTTAAGATGTACTCTGTGTAATATTTTAATAATATATAAAATTCTTATACTATCAGAGTAGAGAAACTAATAACACATCCAGAAATTATAAATCGGTTCTCATACCTGCTCTGTTATAAGGTGTCCCAGTCACCTTGGGGAAACAGCTCTAAAGTCTGTCTCTATTCTATAAATTTAAGGGCTTAGGCTAGATGATCTCCAATACCCTTAAATAATTAAGGTAATCATTCTGTATATATTTCTAGAGTAAAATAATAAACAATATTGAATTCTATGAAAAGTAAAACTACCTTTAAAATACAAAAGAGAAATTATCATTAAATATTTTGTTCATTCATCTATATATATAAAAAGCTAACATGCAAAGTGTCCCCACAGGAGTTTGACCAGGAGTTCTATCGCTTGCTATGATATGCACTGACCACCAGGGGGTGGTGCAGAAGGAAGGGAGGCCCTACCCAGCAGCCAGAAGGCCCCAATAGGCCCTGATCACCAGACAGGCCTAGGAACCCTATTTGTGCAAGAATTTCATGCACCGGGCCTCTAGTCTTTTATACAATAAAAATGCAGCTCACTTGTTGCTAATATTCTTTCCACTAAAAAATCTTCATTGCCAGGTGGGTGGTTGAAATATTGGAGTATCACTTTATAAAGTATATGATCAGCTAACCACTGTGGTGTACACCTTAAACTAATACCAAGTAATATTTTAAAATTAAATTTAGAAACTACAGATAACCTGATTTATTTTATACTTGGCCTTACTTGTATTTATAATCTATGTTCTGAAAAAGAGGAAGAGAGAGAGATTCAAAGACAGATATGGAGATACAGACACAAAGAGAAGGAGAAAATAGAGGAGAAATGCAGGATGCTGGTCCTCTTTCAGCATTGCTATTTTATATAAGTTCTGGGTGAACATGTTATATAGACAATAAAAAACACATAAAAGACTGAACATCTCTTTAGAAAAGACAATTTTTATGACCCATCTTCCTAAAACAGAGAAAATTTTTTACTACAACTACTATGTATGACCATAGGGTTAAAAAGAACAGAAATGCCTTCAGTGCAATTTTTCAAATTGCTTTCAGGAGATAGCAATATTTCATCATTTGAAAGCAATTGTTTTTCTGAATTAGCTGATGACAGAAATTTAATTTTGTTGTGAAAATGCTACATGCTATTTGTGCTACTGAAAAACATGTAGGGTCCCCATTAATCTGCATTATGAGTCAGGTCCTACTGAAAGAGCTTCAACGGTGGTCTATGTGCTTCTACCAACAGTAAACTAATCCAGGAGTCAGTTTTAAAGGGAATGTTTAGAAAAAGGGGTCTTTAGAAAATTGTATTTTAAATACATTTTTATTGATTTCAGAAAGGAATGAAGAGGGAGGGAGAGGTAGAAACATCAATGATGAGAGAGAATCATTGATCATCTGCCTCCAGCATGCTCCCCACCCCCTATGGAGATTGAATCTGCAACCCTGAAATTGAACAGTGAATTCCGGGTTTATAGGACGACGTTCTACCACTGAGCCATGCTTTAAATAAGAAATTACTTTCCTTAAATAAGGAATCTCATTCAGTCCTGAGAAAGTGGTGTATCTTTGTCATAATTCAAGGAAAGGCAAATTGTAGACCAGGTACAAAATATAAGATTAGAGAATCTATCATCCAGTTCTTTGATCTGGTAGTTCTTAGGTTTGTCTCATCACTCTTGTAACTACAAGTGATCATGGAGAGGTGAGTTCTCACATAAATATGCCTGCCTTCAGCCAACCCATCAGGACTAGATCGTTAATGAAATTCACTTAAAATGACAGCATTTTCCACTCTCAAGCAAACATTAATAAAATATTTTTTTTCCAGCAACGCAACCTTCATTTACAAAAGATCATGGTATAGTTAAGCCACTGATTGAAGGAGAATTAGCAATTTTCACTTTGTAAAGTATATGATTGTCCATTTAGAATTAATCCAAATAAACTCTATAAAAGTAATACAAAAATAAAAATTGCACTTCTGGTATTTTTGAAATCATATAACTCAAAAAGATATTCATATTTAAGAATACAGTATATAATACCCCAGAATAATAAATCATAATTTTTCTCCCCAAATCCAACAGATACTAAATTAAAACTTTTAATACCTTTATCCAAAACAAATGGTAGCAACTAGTACCTTTCAGAAATGTTTACAATTGACCTTCCTTATGGACTTTTTAGTGATTAATTTGAGATTCACAGTAGGTAAACATTGTGCTATTAGCATGCCTGGGGTGCATTCAGACATAGACCAGCCTCTGCACAGCTCCAGAACCGAGCATCCTTAACTGGGAACCTCATTAGCTGGGAAAATAACTAACTCCAAAGCATTTTGTGGTGAGAGCCAGGGTCTATGAAATAGGGTCCTACAAGGAGATGCATGAACACTGTTGATAAATTAGAGGAACACTTCCAGAAACTTGGAGATACAACACACTTGTAATGACAATTAAAAATTTGCTAAATAATAAAATCCATAAGCAAAATGAAAAAAATTAATAGTACTTTTATTATTAACTAGAGGCCCAGTACACAAAATTCATGCACTGGAGGGATATTTCTCAACCCAGCCTGCACCCTTTCCAATTTGGGACCATTCAGGGGATGTCTGACCGCCAATCATGCAGCAGTCAGACATTCCTCTTACAATTTGGAATTGCTGGCTCCCAACTGCTTCCCTGCCAGCCCAATTGCCCCCAACTGCCCTCCCCTGCTGGCCTGATTGCCCCCAATTACCCTCCCCTGCAGGCCTTGTCACCCCCAACTGCCCTCCCCTTGGTGCACCTAACTGCTCTCACTTGTCAGCCAGGTCACCCCCAACTGCCCTCCCCTACCAGCCTGGTTGCCCCTAACTGCCCTTCCTCTCCTGCAGGCCTGGTAACCCCTAACTGCTCTCATCTGCCAGCTTGGTCACCCCCAACTGTCCTCCCCTGCTGATCTGATCGCCCACAACTGCCCTCCCCTGCTGGCCATCTTATGACAGCTATCTTGTGATCACATGGGGGCTGCCATTTGTGCAAGGGCATGACAGTCAATTTGGATATAATGTCTTTATTATATAGGATCATGTTACTGATAGAATAGTCTAATTTTAATGAATACATGATGAGTTAAGTCTCTGCAATTTCATTTACACTGGAATGTCCTCTCCCTGGTCCCCTGCTGAAAAATATAATCATCATCATAGTCATCTTCATAGCAATACATATATATATATATATATATATATATATATATATATATATAATCACATTTTTGTAGCATTTTGTAGTTTATTAGAGGCCCAGTCAACAAATTCGTGCACCAGTGGGGTCCCTCAGCCTGGCCTGCAGAATTGGGCTGAAACTGGCTCTCTGACATCTCCTGAGGGATCCCAGATTGCAAAGGGCACAGGCCAGGCCTAGGGACACCACCAGTGCATGATTGGGCCTGGGAAGGGATGCAGGAGGTTGGCCAGCGAGGGAAGGACTGCAGGAGGGCTCCAGGGCACATCTGGCCCTTTTCTCTCAGTCCCTATTGGCTAGACCCCAGCAGCAAGCTAACCTACTTGTCCAAGTGTCTACCTCCTGGTGATCAGTGCACATCATAGCAAGCCATTGAGCAGCCTTAGCATATCATTAGCTTAGCATATTACACTTTGATTGGTTGAATGTCTGACTGGCCAACCTGACACTTAGAATATTAGGCTTGTATTTTATAGGAATTTTTTTTTTAATCATAACAATGCTTGGAGAAAAAAAAAAAAAAACAAGCAAGGTGTGGTGGAAAGAAGAACAAGTTAGAGTTGAAACTGGTAAGACATGGTTTTAAATGAATGTTACTTTTGTGAATTTGAGGAACTTAACCTTTGTGTTAATATTTAAATTGTCAGGGACTCTCATGTTCAGGAAATATAAATTTTAATTGTTCCCATTCTATGAGTGAAAAAGTTAAATTTAGAGAATTTAAACAGCTTGTGTAAAATCACACAACTAAATGCTAAATGGCTGGACCAGGACAAGAATGCAGGAATTCAAGAATCCAAGAATTGCACTTAAAAAAAAAAAAAATATATATATATATATATATATATATATATATATATATATATATATATATACTGATTTCAGAGAGGAAGGAAAGGGGATAGAGAGATAGAAATATCAATGATGAGAGAGAATCATCGACAGGCTGCCTCCTGCATGCCCCACACTGGAAATGGAACCTGAAACCTGGGCATAGGCCTTGACCACAAATCAAACCATGACCTCCTGGTTCATTGGTCGGTGCTCATCCACTGAGCACACTGGCTGGGCAAGAATTTCACTTCAGTTCTTGTTACAGCTCTAATAACCTCTGCTCTAAAATCCTTGAGGATAACAGAGCTGTTCTTTCAGTCCAGAGCAACCTCTCATGTCTCCTGACATCTGTAGTACTATCTGTGTATCTTATTTGGGACCTATCACCAAACATACTAAAAATTATAAGTGAATTAATAAGTAGACAGATATAGTATATAAATTAATGGATATATAGATAGACAATATGAAAGAGATTTTCTTTTACTTACACAGTAAGTCCCCCAAAGAAACCATACTTTTGTTTTATAATGCATAGCTTGGTATTTATGTGATCTTTTCCTTTTGACATGTGTTTTTACTCTGTAAAGGGTAATTCAAAATTGGATTTTATATGCTTTTTTTTTAAGATGAGAGTTATACAGATATTGTCAAGAAGTGGTATAAAATGTCCACTTAATTTTGTCAAAGAAATAAAAATTAATGTGAATTTCACTATAAACTGTAATGACTCCAACTCCCCAATAGGCAGAGTCCATGCCCCAGTGGCTGCTGAATCTTTCCAAAGTAATCCATACCAAACAGGATGAATAATTGCCTCTGAAAAGAAAAGCACTCACACTCATGATGAACCTTTTACTGTCATGTCCTTGGGATGATTTAAATTCTTGAAGCCGAGAGACAGTTATTAACCCTCAGCATGATGTTTAGGCTGAACATCTTCTTAAACTCTTTTTAACATTTTAGAGTAGATAACAGCAATGGCACCAGCTCTTGTTTCCCATATAGTTCAATAACTGGGCTCATTCTAACTTATTTTTTTTATATATAATTAGATATTGAAAAGAGTTTAATATGCATCTGGTCTGTATGTAAATCATTTACAGGCACTTTTAGAAATGATTGTGCAATGTTTTCTCACAGTTGCTCTTAACTACCCATGCCACTAGATCACTGAAGCCAAGTAGTTGCTCTTAACTACCCATGCCACTAGATCACTGAAGCCAAGTAGTTGCTCTTAACTACCCATGCCACTAGATCACCTTGAGCCTAACAAAAACCTAATTTTTATTTTGTGTTTGCCCAATCCAAGTTGTGTTTGAATATCCAAAACATCTAAGTAATAACTACTCATAATAACAACTAAAAATAAAAAGGTAATTACTAAAATAACCTTAAGCTAATATATTTTAATGTCAAATGCTATTTAGCATCTAATATAATTATCCCAATTTTTTATTGAATTGAAACAAATATCTACAACCTGTCTGTATACCCTTTAATCATTTATAAGCTTAAAAAACACATTTGTTAAGCCAAACTGTATTCAGGCTTAACATATGTACCTAGGTTTAAACTAACTCAGAAATGTTTTCTAGCAGGTTTTTGTTGTTGTTTTTTGTTTTGTTTTGTTTTGTTTTTTGGAAGGGAGGGGTTAGATTGTGATTCTTTTTGTTTTGCTATAAATTTTATTTTCCTAATATACAGGGTGGGGCAAATGTATGTCATTTTTTTTAATGTATTTGTGATTATTCCATGTGTTTCCCTTATGTCTCCAACTATATCATACAAATTTGAGGGTAAAGACCCTGTTTTTTTGCTTCTTTGTTGCTCAGATGGTCTAACACATGCCAAACAAAATAAATGCCCAATGAACAGAGTATGCAATCCCTGAGGAGGGAATTCCATAAGAACACAACAGCATGTTTACTACTTAATTTCAAGGGTATCAGCACAGTGTTTTGTTTTTCTTAGAAACAGTGCTCAGAAAACCAGATAAGTCCATAATATACATAATTTTGTATCTTGTGTTTTATATTACATTTTGAAGAAAGGGAAGAAATGTTAGATGTTACTTATTTTTAAAAAATGAAAAAAATGAGAACAATACTTACTTAAAATTTTCCTATATGCTTGCTTGTGCTTAAGGCCATTTCTACCCAGGTTTTTAAAACACAGTATTTGTATGTCTATTAGTTACGAGTCTAAACATGACAAGAAGAAGGAAAAAAGACTGTGTCACTCATATTAATGAATCAATTAATATGTGCATGATGAATACAGGCTCAATTTCACAGGCAGCTACTTGTCCCATCCAGAACCCTGTCGGCCTGTTACCATCCATCATGAGTCAACAGTGAAAAACAGCTAAAGGGATATTCTAGATTATAAGTCAATTTTGACTACAATGGATTCACATCTGTTTTATTTATTTTGCATTAGTTGATT
The DNA here is from genome assembly GCF_014108245.1 of Pipistrellus kuhlii. Lineage (NCBI taxonomy): Eukaryota > Metazoa > Chordata > Mammalia > Chiroptera > Vespertilionidae > Pipistrellus > Pipistrellus kuhlii. The sequence continues at coordinate 120,181,162 of NW_023425404.1, read as the reverse complement.
CTCCCCTGCTTTTATCATTGTGTTACATTAAAATGGTCTTGCTGGAAAAGAAGTGCACCACCTGCCCACAAATCTCAGAACCAACTATGTTGCTTGGTCTGATCAAAAGCCAAAGCTAATGCTGGTGCCTCACTTCAGCAAACAGTTAGTAGATGAACTGATTTATTCACAATTCTTCATATTTATTGCACATTAATTTCATTTTCCATGAAAATGTACAAATATGAGTGGGACATAAATATCCAGTGGCAATAATAGAGACCCAATATCTAGCAATATATAGCAAGATTCTCATGTATTTTTCAAAGACTTTTTAATAAAAAATAAAGATTTACTTGAAAATACAATAAAGGGACTTTCTATTGAAGGGTCTTTTAATACTGGTGAAAAAAAAGCCATTTGAAGGGTCTTTCTGAGATCTCATGAAGCCCTACTAAAAATGTGCTTTATGTCACAAGTGAAATCTCTGTTGACCTCCTCACACTGCCCCATCACTCTAGTTCAACCTCCATTTCAAGTCTTCTAAACATGAAAAGTTTTCTCTTTGTGAAACATTTACACCCACAGCTACCAGTATCTTGGACATTTTTATAAAATCCCACCCAAAAGTCATGGCCTTTTCCTTGCATCCTGCAACCCCTCTGCTATAATTAAAGATGCAATCTTGCCTTCCCTCCTCACATCATAATTGTTCCAACAATTGTGAATGCAGTGTGAATATCTGGGATGGTGTGGTAAAGCTGATTCTCCGTCCATTGGATGAAAGTTATCTTTGGCCCACACTGAACTCAAAAGGCAACATGAGTGTCTCTGTGGCCCCAAGTTTACCACATCCTCTCAGTATTATCCCCTTGAGGCTCTTTTGGAGAACCCCACCTCTGCAGAATGGGTTATTGCACCTCATATTATGAGTGTTTCAAACTGTAGTATCCAGTGTTCCCAGCACCATGTTATCCAGAAGCTAGGTTAAAATAAATATGAAGAGAAAAAAAGTTTTTCAATAGGAGAATGCAACCTGAATATTCTAAGTAGGAAGAGGACTATTCTTTGACCACCATTTGATTTGCACTTCATGGAAAAATGTTAACTAACAGCACTCAGAATAGTGCCTGACACATATATGCAGTAAATACTTTTTGGCCAAGTGAATGGTCTGATATCGTGTATTTGGGGCTTTGTTTTGCTGGAAGCCAGCTTGGCATTATGGGTGAAAATCAAGTTGGAATTTAGGCAGCATGAATCCCAGCTCTTTTGATTGATAAGTGTGAGCTCTTGGACAATTTACTTATTGGTGTTGTTCAAAAAATAGTTTCTGCAACTAAAAAATGGGAGTAATAGGATGCTTCTATCACACAGTTGAAGTGAGAATCAATAAGTTAATGAATATAAAAATTACTTAGCACAGTGTCCAATCGGATATTGCTTTGCTTCTTTCCTTACCATCTCCCCTTGAGATCGTCCTCCAAGAAAGCAGTCCTGTCCTAGATAATAAACTTGCAGATGAATTGCCTACCTTCCTGGATTTATCAATAACCTTCTATTTGTGCATGACATCTTTCTGTCAACCCACCTCCATGTCTCACTTTTTATTAAACAAATACTTATTATGTGCCCTTTCTACACCAGTTACTATATCAAGCAAAGAAATTAATTGTACTCATGGACTTATTCATCTGGTGTTTTTGAAAACACTGATATGAACTCCTATCTGCTTGTTTCCTCAGTTATTGTTTTCTGCCACTGCCTGTAGTTTTCTGTCATCAGCCAGACCACATCTTACTCCATCTTATCTGTCCTCTATCCAGGGCCCATTTTAGCTTACCTAGTGCGTTTTGCTCTGTCTGTCCTATTCATTGCAGTGTATATGACTGGGCACCACAGCATCCACCACACAAGCAATATAGATAGTGCATATTACTGTGTGTTCAACTTGACTAATTTTCTCACCTAACAATTTTTATGTTTGATTTTTTTTGTAATTCTAAGATGATTCCCCAAGATTTCCTGCCCTAATCACCATACTGTGAATAAAAAGAGATGTATCACCTTGTGATTTATGTTACATGAAACAGCAAAGAGATTTTTCAGATATATTGGAGACTACTAATCAACTTTGAGTTGATCAAAAGGGAACTTATCTGGGTGTTTCAATATAATCATAGGATCCTTTTAAATGAATAGTCTTTTCAATCTGATAACAGAAGTCAGAGAGATTTGTAAAATAAAAAAGTAATGCTGTTGACCCCTAAAAGAAGAGAACAAACTGGCTGAAAACCAGAAAGAAAATGAAGACCTTAGTCGTACAACCACAAGGAATTAAATCCTACCAATTATCTGAATTAGCTTGAAATAAGACCCTTCCCAGAGCCCTCAGATAAAAGATCAAGCTACCATCCTGAATTTACCCTAAACAGAGATCCCATCTCTGAATCTGACTGAACTTCTGACTTACAGAACTGTGAGTTAATAAGTGGTGTGTTTTTAAACTACCAAGTCTGTGTTATTTTGTTACACAGCATTAAAAACCTATCATATAAGTGTTACTTTCCCTTTTATTTTAAAATATATTCTTTATCACTGATTTTTTTTTTTTAGCAATTTGATTATGATGTGCCTTGGCACAGTTTTCTTTATTTTTCTTCTGCTTATGCTTTATTGAATTTCTTTATTTTCTTATTTCTTTACTCTCCTTTTGATTTGCCAATTGTACATATGTTTGGGCTACTTAATACTCCCCCAAACTCACTTATCTTCTGTTTATTTTGTCAGTCCTTTTTCCCCCCTGTAATGAATTTTGGATAGTGCCTCTTACTGTGTGTTCAAGTTGACTAACTTCATCTGCAGTGTCCAACCTAGCATTAATCCCATCCAGTTTTATTATCATTTGAGGCATGTTATTTTTCATCTTTAGATGTTATATATGCATCTTTGTATTATATTATATCTTCTTGTATCTTCATTTTGTTCTTTCTTTCCTCTAAATTTTTGAACACATGTAGTACTGTACATTTATAATTATTGTTTTAACATCCCTGTGTAATAATTATCATCTCATTTATTTTGTCTCTGTTTCTACTTATCTTGGTTATAAGTTATATGTTCCTATTTGCATGCCTGGTGATTTTTTTTTTAATTGGAAATCAGGAATTTTACATTGCTAAGTGCTAAATTTTCTAAATAAATTAATTTTAGGCTCTTTGATGTGATGCAGTTATGCTGCTTTGAATTAGTTTAATTCTTTCCATGTTGCTTTAAAACTGTGCTGATTGGTCCGGTACCGCCTTTAGTCAGGGGACAATTTGGCACCACTACTGAAGCAACGCACCTCTGTAGACAATAGATAATTTCCAATGTATTAGAAGATCTTCTCTCTATATCTGTCAGCAACACAAAACATGACCAGCCCTGTGTGTGCTCCAGGGATTGTCTCACTCGTTTTTTCCCCATGATTCTTCCCTGCTCTCACTGTCCTTACACACATGTATAGATAAGTTTATAGCCAAGAAGAAAAGGGATGCTCTCTACAGATTTCTTAAGTGTAGTTTCCCTCTTTGCATACCAACCTTTTCCTAGTACTCTGCCCTGCATCTTCTCCCAAGAACTCTTAACTCTATGTCCTAAATCAGTGAGACCCCACCAGATGCTTTTTAGGTTTCTCCCCCTTAACCTGTATACTGGATACTCTCACCTGTCATGAGCTGATGCACTTGTAGGCCTTGTCTTGTTCATTTTCCTTCTTCTGGGCAATCACTGTTCTGCATTGCTTATTTTCCAAATTCTGAAATCCATTGTTTCTCATATTCTGCCTGACTTTCTACTTGTTTAAGTCATGAGGATACATTCAAGCCGTATTATCTCATCAGGTCTCCAAGTGGAAATTTTAGGAACTCAGTATTTATAAACTTAAGGACCCAATAAGGAAAAGCCTAAGCAAGTAAGGAAGTGAATGAAGTAAAGTATATCAGTAGGAAAGAGCAAGGCTTTGACCAATAATTTTCACTTAAAAATAGAATATGGAGCAATTTTTTTTTGTCTGCAGTGCAGCAGGGCACAATTTTGTGCATTCAGCTCTATACCCTCTTTTTATATCCCACCTTTGAACATAAATAAAAAATTCTTAGAGACTCCTCTCTTGCAAAACTCTGATAGGATGTATATATTTAGTGTTTGTTTAATTTAGCATGTTAGTGTTAAGGATGTTTGCATTTTCCACCTCAACTATAATTATGCAGTCTTTCTTTTCAGAAAAAAAAAAAATATGAGAATGTCAGCCAAAATATGAGGAGGTATTTGTTAGAAGGTGGCATAGGAGAGTGAAATGGGGGATGGAAGGAAAACAAAGTTGAAAAAGAAAAAAAACTAATAAAAATTCTGATAATTATACCTATTTTATCCTGAACAATAGAATCAGAAGTACAAGAACTCATGCTGAACATTATAACATATGAATGATATAATTCTTATAACTTTTTTAGAAGATCATTTAAATCTTCCAGTTAACAGGTGGATCTAATCAACTCTGAGGAACTGCATTGACAAATTGTAAATATATGTTTATAGTTATTCATAATCTGCTTAAAATTTACTGCATACGCCAAAACCGGTTTGGCTCAGTGGATAGAGCATCAGCCTGCGAAGTGAAAGGTCCCGGGTTCGATTTGGTCAAGGGCATGTACCTTGGTTGCAGGCACATCCCTGGTGGGGAGTGTGCAGGAGGCAGCTGATCGATGGTACTCTCTCATAGATGTTTCTAACTCTCTGCCCTCTCTCTTCCTCTCTGTAAAAAATCAATAAAATACATTTTAACAAATGTACTGCATACAAGGTACCTTCAATACTATATGTCAAAATGATGATATGAAAATTTTGTATCTTGAAAAGCATTCAGTTTGTTTAAGATACAAGGAAGTGGGTAATTATTGTTCACAAGCATCCTTAAATTTTAATCTAAATTTTTTATCTCTACTCACATACTTGTAGTAACCAAACCACAAAATGAATATCTAGATGCATATGATCTGGCTGCCTAGCCTCACCTAAGAATAACCACAACAGAGCCAGGATGAAATGCGGGATCTTGTGTCTCAATCATTGAGCACTCAGCTTCTAGAAGAATAAAAAGACACCGAGTAGAATCATCATAAAAACATACCTAGAATGGTAGATTTGATCAATGAAATTCTGTGAACTAGAAAGGTACTTTACACCTCAGGAAGTTTGCGGGGATTTTAGGAAACAATAACTGTTCAGTTTCCCCATTACCACCCCAGGAAAAAAAATAAAAAAAAAACAAAACAAAAAAAAAACACAAACACAAAAAAACTGATGTTTTACATACTTTGACTTTAAAAAAAATAAATTTTGAGAGAAATGCTCTCACATGAGAATATTTGAGGGAATTTATAATCCAACAGTTGAAAGATCAGCACAAGAACTCATTTGTCTAATACATCCCATTGTTTCCCCATGAAGTTTGCTTGGTACAAATGATCCCAAAAATGTTATATTTTATGCAAATTATTTTTTAAAACCATCAAGTAAAAATGAAGTCTGAGCCTTCTTTGACATAAAACAAATATATCAACAGTCATTATTTAATCTAGCCAACACCTTCCCCTCAGCTAATCTTAGAAGTTGGTGGTACTTGGTGTGATTTAAAAGCAATCAAATAGCACCAACCATTCTTAAATTCTTAACAAGCTCTCATATGACTTCCTATAATCCACCAATTGGAAAACCATGTTATTAACCAGTATGATAACCATTTTAAAGGTGAGGTATTTACTAAAGGTGTTAAGGGCTAGAAAATTACTCAGGGCTTGCTATGAATTATTTTAGTTAGATTTCAGAGATATCCCCATTTTCGTCATCTGTTCAATAATGAAGCCTTGTTGATCTCTTTAAATTCTTTTCTTTTGGCTCCATTCCTATTATAAATGTCTAATGTAGGTATTCGTTATTTCTCATCTGGATTACCACATCAATTTTCTCAAGTTTTACTTCACCCAATCTTATTTTATCTTAACAGAACAGTATTATGTGTCTCTGCTTAAAATCTCTTAATGACTTCCTAATACAAATGGATAAACTGAGGATGTCTAATGAAGAGTCAAATGCGCTTAATAACCAAGTGACAAACTATCTTTCTTAACTCATCTCTCATTGGTCTAGCCAATGATTCAACCAAAGCCCAACTAGAATCCCCAGAATAGGTCCTGTCATCTCACTTCTTACTTCTGCACATTCTATTTTCTTTACTAAAAATTCTCTGTCTAGCTCCTCACATATCTCACTTCACCCTGGCCATTTATCCCTTTGACTGAGTGGTTAATTCCTACTTATCTTGCAAGACCTACCATTGATGTTACCCCTTTGAATCCTTCTCTGATAATGCCCCAGGGCATGCCAGGCAATGGGAAATTATCTCCCTACATTCACAGCCTTCTGTATGTAATCCTATCACAGCAAACATAAAAATCTTGTCTCACAACTGGGGGCTCAAGTAGTATAAGCTATTTGAGGGCAGGATTGAGTGTTTATCTTTATCTCCTGATTGATAAATATTTTGAGTGGATGAATGAGCAGTATGGGAGAAGTAATTCTGACAATGAAATAGCAAAACACTTTGAGAGACTACTACCCGTGTTTCCCCGAAAATAAGACATCCTCCGAAAATAAGACCTAGTGCATGGAAAGATAAGACATCCCCTGAAAAACTTTGGGAGAAAAAATTAATATAAGACACTGTCTTATTTTCGGGGAAACAGGGTATGTGCCAAGTTCTTGTGGAAAATTATATTGTTTTATTCTTACCACAATCTTTTCTTCAGATTCATTCAATGAGTCATTCAGCAAATAGTAAGAACATGTAACATACCCAAATTTTGCTGGGGATTCAATAACATATCCATCAGAGCCCGGCAGGAAATAGATAAACTCAAATTGGGTAATTTAGAGAGAATTTAATATACTTGGTAATTTACCAAAGTGTGAGCAAAGTGAAGAGAAAACACTTTTCTTACACTCGCAGATTTGGGTATACTATCTGTTTGCTATTGAAATTCCGGTGCAAATATACATGGAGAATTCAATCATTTCCCACTTTCTTCAAGACTCATCCTTACTCCTAAATCATCCCTCACTTCTACAGTAGTCTGTACCTGATCTCCCTGCCTCTTGCCCTCTTCCTTCATTTCTCCACAGAGAAAGGGATTTTTAAAATGCTGAGCAGATTATATCACTTTTTCTGATTAAAGCTCTCTAATGTCTCACCATCATATTCAGAATAAATCTCAAATGCCTTTCCATGGCCCGAAGAATGCCCTGACCTGGCATGGCCCAGGCCATTCCTCAATCCTGGCCTTCTGAAGATCTTGGTTTGAAAATGCCCAGCTCCTTTCTACTTGCACACTTTTCTTGTAATGACTTCCTCTGGGTCCCTACACAACTCACTTTGATTCACTTGGGTCTCTGTCCTAGTGCTAGCTTGGCAGGGAAGCCTTCCTTGACAACTGACTCTAGATTAGCTTCCCTGTACACCATTCTCCTTTTCCTTGTCCTGCCTTGTTACTTATTTTATCATTTGTTATCATTGATGGCACTTATAACTATCTCTGTTATGTATTATTTATTTGGTTTGTACTTATTTTATTTTTGTCTCTCCCACTAGAATGCAGTCTCCTAGAGAATATGGTCTTTATCAGACCAGTCACTGCTATAATCAAAATGATAAAGATCTTAACACTAAGCAGGCACCCTTTTAAAAAAGGGCGACTGTTAGTATTATTAATAAAGTATTTTGGATGCCAAGTATAAAAACCAGCAGCATTTTCATTGATATATGTGTGTATGCTCAGGTACACATTCATATACTAGTATATACAGATACTCTCTCACAGCATTTGGATTTAGTAAAGTCTCAACAAGGGGTCATTATTACTATCATTTCTTTAGATGAATTTAGTGAATATTAGCATTATGACAGTAAATATAAATATTAGCAGTGCAGTTTGAGGAGATAAAAAATAAGTGCTATTATTGTTTTAATATTTACAATTTTTTATTCACAAGAACAAAGAGATTTTAATCATTTTAATATGCTGATGATAGTAGTTTGGTGCTATTTTTTTAAAGCACAGAGAATAGTGAATTGTCATTTCTATCTAATTTTTATGAAATCACTAACAGTTTTAATTAAAAAAACATATCTGTACGTATTACCTTCCTCTTGCCAAATTTGGGGAAATTTAGTGTGTTTGTAATAAATATGGTATCTTATTTATATAAACAAAATATATGTGTTGTGTTGAAGAATGCAGTTGGATTAATACCTCCCAGCAATGAACCACAAGTAATAAAATAACTAACTATAAATTGAATAGGTTTATCTTTTTAAATCTCTGTGCTTTTAGTTTTACCATTCTGCAAGAATAATTTTTCCTGAATCCGAGGGAAAAAATTAACATTTTTATTCTAAGAAATGTTTTCACTCATATGGTAAAATTAAATATGATCATTCATTCATTCATAGCCATGAGCACATCAAGTGATAAATCTACCCCTTTTTAACATTTTCTTCTCTATAATTTTGAAATATAAAAAAATTATCTTTTTCTCTTAGGCAACTTAAACAAGGTAATAAATTTTAAAAATCAATATAAGTCAAATTGCAGCATATGCCCTTGGAGAAGTTAGGTAGGAATATAAATCAAATAAATTTAAGTCAGTTAAATTCAATATTATTAAAAGGATAGTACAAAATAACTTATACCCATCTGCTAAGGAAATCTCTCTAAGTGCAGTGGATAATTTTATAGCCAATAAAAATCCATTTTACCAAATAGAGTACAGAATCCTTCCATCATAGTATAAACTTTTGAAATCTCATGTCAATGATCATTTAATTTTTTACTATTATTATTTTTTTAAGTTATGCAAGTGTACACTGAAAATTCTACCATCTGCCATTAGAAATTCTCCAGAATATCATCAAAAGATTGATAAGCTATTTATTTTCTGAAGTTGAGTATCAGAGCTTAGCAGTCTCTAAATAATATATACTAAATTACACAGGGGATACCTTACATATGTGGGGTTTGTAAAGGGACCTTTCATGTCCTATATTCCTTATGCAGAAAAAGTAGTTTCATTCATTAATATGTTTTTACATCCTTCCTGGTGACTTAAAAGCTGTTATGTAATCTAGCAATTTAATTTGCATACAAATAGAAAACTTTAGGTTGGGCCAAATTTAGTTATGTCAAAAAATTGTCTCCCAGCAGCATCTCTCTTTAGTTTGGAAAAGGCCAGTCTACAGATCCTCTTTTGCTTTGTGTCCTATTCTGGTCTAGCCCTAGACTTCAGCACATGTTAAATGTCAATTTTACCCTAAACTCTTTACTTTTCTCCTGTAAATTGAAATAATTTTTTCTTTTTCTGATATAAAATGAGGGGTTTTCTTTAGATTTGATTTGAATCCAACTATATTGTGAATATTTTGGATTATTTCTACAAAACTGGGCCTTCGCGCGCCCCCCTCCCCCCCCCGCATTCTTATCTGTCCTAAAGCCAGAAAGGTTTTTCCAGTTAGAGATGCCATAAGAGTTGTTGAGATTAATTTTCAACATTGAAAATATATAAATAATAGCAATGGAGATTTCAGCTACCACATACCAAACTTAGCTATCTCAGAAAGTTGTCTCCCATTGAATTCTGCTGTATGGCAGAATACTCATTGACTTGGGAAGAGCAACAGAACAGTGTGAGACTTTGTGACTACTGATGATTGGATAAAAAATACTCAAAGTCACTAATCATCTGAGAGATTAAAATAAAAACAACGAGGTACAACTTTATACCTGTCAGAATGGCTATGATCAACAAATCAACAAATGACAAGTGCTGGGGAGGATGCAGAGAAAAAGAAACCCTTGTGCACTGCTGGTAGAGCCAGTGTGGAAACCAGTATAGAGTTTACTTAAAAAGTTAAAAATGGAACTCCCATTTGACTCAGTAATCGCACTTCTAGGACTATATGCCAAGAAACCAGAAGCACCAACCAGAAAGAATATATGCATCTCTATGTTCATAGCAGCACAATTTACCATAGCTAAGATTTGGAAACAGCCTAAGTGTTCATTAGCATATGAGTGGATTAGAAAACCGTGGTACATTTACACAATGGAATACTACACTGATGTAAAAAAGAAGGAATTCTTACCATTTACAGCAACATGGATAGACCTGGTGAGCATTATGCTAAGCGAAATAAGTCTATCACAGAAATATAAATATCAGATGATCTCACTCATTTGAGGAATATAATGAACAATATAAACTGATGAACTAAAATAGAGTCAGAGACAGAGAAGCATCAAACAGACCATCCAATATCAGAGGAAAGGCATGGGGCTGGGATGAGGGTGTGAGAGACCAAAGAACTTGTATGAATGCATATAATCATAACCCATGGACACAGACAGTAGGTGTGTGAGGGCACGTGCTGGGTGGGGGAGGGTGGGCAGTGGGAATGACTAGGGAGAGGTCAATGGGAGGAAATGGAGACATCTGTAATATTTTAAACAATAAAGAATTAAATTAACAAAAATTTGTTTCTTCAAAATTTTACCTGATTTTATTTTGTTCATAATTTTCTTTCTTTCTTTCTTTCTTTCTTTCTTTCTTTCTTTCTTTCTTTCTTTCTTTCTTTCTTTCTTTCTTTTCTTTCTTTCTTTCATTTCTTTCTTTCTTTCATTTCTTTCTTTTTTTTTAATAATAAAGGTGTAATCCAAAGGTGGGGGGGGGGGCAGTGTGAGAAACACTGGGACATGATGGTGGCCACAGCTCACCTCTCCTCAGCATGGCACAGTGTAAAGTACAATCCTGCTTTAAATCAGACCCTGACCTTCACACTATATCTGTTTCATTTAAGTTAGTGTGAGCTGCCCCTTTTATTCCTCTAGATTCCCAGAAGGGAAAGCACTTGGCTGTGTGTCAATATCTACTAAACAAAACATTTACCTAACTTATGTCACAGCTATTCTGATTCTAAGTATATACCCAAACATGATATGTATACATACACCAAAAAACATGTACAAAGATGTTTGTAGTGTTATTATTAGTAATAGCCAAAAATTACAAAGAACCTAATGTTCATTATTCATATAATGATTAAATTGTGGAATGACCATGCAATGGAATAGTATGCAGCATTGAGGAATGAACACAATATGGATTAACCACACAATATTAAGCAAAGGAAGTCAAGCATACATACTATAGAACTTTATATATTGTATAAAGTTCAAAGACTAATGTACAGTATCAGAAATCAGGAAATAATTATCCTTTGAAGGGAAGTAACTGGAAAGGAGCAGGTGGAGCCTTCTGGAATTCTTATAATATATTTTTTTATCTCATGTAGGTCACATAAGCATGTTTATTTCATGAAAATTTATTGAGCTGAACCCTTATAACTTGTCCACTTTTCTGTCTGTACTGGTATGTCACACTTCAATAACAAGTTTTAAAATAAAACTTTTAAAAGGTCCAAGAACAAGCAAAATACATCAACTAGAAAAGTGAATGTTTCCCCCAAGTAATCAGTTTATTTGCAATGCAGGAACTAAAACTCAATGAATTATCAGAAAACTAACATCTTGCTTTTATCTCACCAGCTGGAAATTGCCCTAAAAGATTGATTTTATCTGGGATTCCACAGGTTTCATTCAGAACAAACTGGAATTCTGATGTAGTAGCATCAGTTTATATAGGGCTTTGTGAATGGGTGTAGGGGACAGAATAATTGTACAGATCATGATTTAGAGGGAAACCAAGACCATTGGGGGAAACTTCGCTGACCCAACATTTACATGCTATGCTTGTTGTACTTCTGTAATTCAAACAAGAAAAATAAATCAAGGACACTAGAACTCTATTCTATGCTTTCTTCATTAAAGGTCACTTTGCAATGTTGATGATATCTGTACAGCGATGAAGATGCAGCATCATTGAGGGATTTCCCATTCTTGTGATCTTTTGCAAGTTTCATCGTTCTTTTCCAGTGATGTTATAATCACGAGCTTCATCAGAGCTATTCACACCAATCAATAGCTGACAAAATTAAACTGTGTCATATGTGGGGTGACCAAACTGCCGAGTTATTATTTCATCAGGGCGGCTGGATGGGTTTTTGACCCCCAGGAACAGTTTTGAAGCAGCAAATTCAGTGAAGATTCTCTTTCTGATTGAATCAGGGCCCAGATAGAAGTCTCATTCTTTCATCTTCCCTCCACTGTTCTCTATCCATTCACACAAAGATTTCAATTTAGAGGTGATCAAGAAAGCAACATCTAGTTTCAAGGAATAATTGTCTCTTTTGATGTGATCTGTTTTACATAAAAATGAATGAAGATGCACATTTATGGGGAAGCCTTTGCCATTTGAGAGCACTTTATCATCAGCAAGCAATTTGCCTTCTGAAACTCTATGTAAGGAAAAATATTCTTTCTTCATCATCATCTTCCTTCCTTCTTTCCTTTCTTTTTTTTTCTGTCCCTCCCCCCCCCCTGTCTGTATCTCTCTTTCTCTCTTTGCTATAAAATATTTTAATCCAAATAACATAGATAAAACTTGAATAGCAGGTTGCAGAGAGGGTCATGTATAAAACCAGGGCCATTTTTCCCGAGCTCTTTGAGTAGAGGGTGTTTTTGTCCTATGATCTTACTAAAAAAGAAAACATAATACAACACGGTGTAGTACTACATGAGATTTTATCCACTCCTTTCTCCTATTTTTTCAACATATTAAGTATGTCTACATGGAATTTATAGCACTCACTCCAACCATTGTGGTAGTAAATACAAAATTTATAATTGAATAGAAAAAATTGTAATTTTATATAAAATTAGAGACCCAGTGCATGAAATTAGTGCAGGGGGAGTCCCATCAGTCCAGCCCGCACCCTCTCCAAGGCCCATTCCCTGGGGATGGGGACAAAACTGACAGTCAGACCTTTCTCTCAAAATTTGGGACCACTGGCTTCTAACTGCTCACCTGCCTGCCTGCCTGATGGCCCCTAACTGCCCCCCCCCAGACAGTCTGGTCGGCTCCAATTGCTACCCCCTCCCCACTGGCCTGGTTGCCCCTAACTGCAACCTGCTAGCCCAGTCACCCCCAATTTCCCCCACTGAAGGCCGGGTTGCCCCCAACTGCCCTCCCCTGCAGACCTGGTCGTCCTTAACTCCCCTTCCTGCAGGCCTGATTGCCTCTGACTGCCCTCCCCTGCTGGCCTGCTCTCACCCAAGTTCTTCAACATATTAAGTATGTCTATATGAAATATATAGCACTCACTCCAACCACTGTGGTAGCAATTGCAAAACTTGTAATTGCATAGAAAAGATGGCCCTTCCCGACCAGCCTGATCTTACCCCTAAATGCTTTTCCCTCCTGTCCTGATATCCCCTAACTGCCTCTCCCTGCATGATCACCCATAACTGTCCTCCCCTGCTAGCCTGATCTCGCCCCTAATACCCCCACCTGCCAGCCCTGTTGCCCCCAACTATCCTCCCCTGCTGACCCGATGGCCCCTAACTGCCCTCCTCTGCAGGACCAATAGCCTCCAACTGCCTTCTCCTGCTAGCCTGATCACTCCCAATTGTCCTCCCCCTGCTGGCCTGATCTTGTCCCCAACTGCCCTCATCTACCAGCCTAATCTCACCCCTAAGCTCCAGTTTGAAGATACTGGGAGTCTCCCTAGGGGAGGGTACCTTTCTCCATTCCTTCCTGTAGCTTTAGCTCCCCTGCTCACTTCTGAGCACCACAGGTGAGTTGGGGAGGGGTTGGTGAAACATTTCAGTTCCTGGCCCTCACAGGCTTACCTTCCATCCAGTCCTCTTCAAACCCAGTCTGTTTTGTTTCCATCTTTCCATCCCAGGCTCTCCCAGGCTCCGTCTCTCTTTGTCTTTCTCAGCAATCTTCCAGGCCTCCCTGCCTCCCTCCCTCTTCCTCTTTCCCAGCTGGGAGGGGGCAGGGCCAGTGGGGGCAGCTCCATCCTCTATCCACTATGGAGCTTCATTCTGAGAGAGGCTTTGAGAGCAAGCTGGGAAGGAGGAAAAGAAAAGGGAAAATGCTGTGAGCTGGTGGGCACTGTGGGTCTGTGCATGTGTGCAGTTGTGAGTGACTTTGAGTGCTGGCCCTATCTCCCCTGGCCCTGTTCCTGCTGCCACAAGTCCCCACCCACCAGAGCCTGCTGTACACACAGCCTGGGCTTTAGGCCAAGCTTTTGGTCATTGTGGATGTAACAGACCCTGACTCTTTATATATTATATATATATATATATATATATATATATATATATATATATATATATATAGATGCTTTATATCTTGGTCCATCAGCCTGTATGTGTTGAATCTTACCTGAAGAAATACACTTATCTTTTCAAATCCTTTTCTAGATCTTAATTCCAAGGAAACTGTAGGCAGGAAAAAAATTAATGCGTCAATAAGAAAAAATGCATTAAATATTTTAAAGTTTAAATATTGCACATTATTGAATGAAAAATCTACACAATAGAGACTAGGATATATTTTAGAAAGTGTATTAAATATAGCAAGCAATCTTGATCTTTTAATGTTGAAATTTCTTCTCACTGCATTCAGATCCTTAGACTTTTATGTAGGAGGTTGGAGTTGCGATCAACATACAGTTAATTTTTATTATATTAAAAATTTGAAAACAGTGGTAGATACTCCTAGTTACCCAAAATATGAAAATATATACTGGTACATAGCAATTGGAGACAAAAAAAGGTAACTCTTGCAACTTGTTTTTAATATATATTTTTATTTCTTTCATAGAGGGAAGGAGAGGGAGAAGGAAACATAGAAACATCAATGATGAGAATCATTTATCAGTTGCCTCCTGCACAACCCCTCCTAGAGTTGCATGAAATTTGTGCAAGAGTAGGTCTTCCTTCCCCCAGCTACCTGCACCAGCTTTCCTTTAGCACCCAGAACCCAGGCTTGCTTCCCTCCAGTCACCTGCAGGTACCCAGAATCTGGGCTTCCCTCTGGCCCTGGCTTCATCCAGAAAAACATCTGTTCTATTTAGCATATTACATTATTATTATTATTATTATTATTATAGATATATATCATTACTTCTATTTCATATTTTTAAGTCAGTCGTCTTATACTTTTAAATATAGAAATTATTCAAATCTTTTGAAAATAGAAACCAATTTTTAATCCCTAGTGTAAGCCACAGGTTTTGATATTTAATAGAGTTTTAAATAAATGTGTTTTTGTTGTTGTTGTTGATAAAACTAGTGAGACTCTTTAAGACTGCTCCCATTCTCTCCCTTGGTTCTACTGAGGTGAGGTAAGCCATGAAAACCAGCAGCTTTGCTACAGGAGGGAGTAACATTTTCTGGAGCAGAATGTGGACAGATACAATGGCCCTAGGCATTGCCAGAGAGAGTAACAATCTTGGTGGCAAGTGAATAAGGAAGGTCAATGTGAGGTTGAGACAGGGTTAGCTAAGTACCAAATTGATAGGATACTCAGGAATTTAACAGTGAAAGCAGGGTAATAAAACAATAAAGTGTTTTGATAAAAGCCTGTGCACATGCCTAAGGATGGATGCACACTGGGTAGGGTGTGAAAAGAATCCTAGATAGCCATACAAAGCAGGTGGAAAGAGGATACTAATGAACATTAAGGTAAAAAATGAATAAAATAGGATAAAAATTATCAAGAAGATAATCAATGAAACAAAGAAAATTAATTTTTTTAAGAAGAAAAAAATTGTCAAAGTTTCAGCTAGACTGACAAGAACAAAAGGGAGAAGACTCAAATGACCAAAATCAGGAATGAAAGAGAAGATATCATGAAAAATTAAAGAGATTAAAAGGTTTATGATCTGATGCTATGAACACTGGTATGTCAATTAGTGTATCAATTTAGGTGAAATGTATTAACTCTTAGAAAGTTGAAGATCAATAAAACTGACTCAAGAAGAAATAGGTGTCTGGCCAACATGGCTCAGTGGTTGAGCATCGACCTATGAACCAGAAGGTCACGGTTCAATTCCCAGTCAGGGCACATGCCTGGGATAAATGCAAGATTGATTTAACATATAAAAATTAATTTAGTACAATATATAACATTAATATAATCAAAGACAAAAGTATTACCTCAATAACAAAAAAATATTTTTAGAATAACACAGTACTTAAGAATCACTGATTGACTGCCTCTTGCATGCCCCCTATTGGGGATTGAACCTTCAACCCAGGCATATATCCTTGGCCAGAATGGAACCAGAAACCCTTCAGTACACAGGCTGATGCTCTAACTACTGAGCAAAACTGGCTAAGGCTCCATTATAGTTTTGAGGGAGAATTCAGTCTTTGGACAACCTTAGTTTTGACTCTTAAGGCCTTACAATTAGTTAAGAATAGACCCCACAGTATGTGTTACAATGTGGGTGAACCTCAAATACATTGCTCTAAGTGAAATGAGCCAAAGGCAAAAGAATATATATTGTATGGTTTCATTAATATGAAATATACAGAATATGCAAATTGATAGGACAAAAAGAAGAGTATTGGTTATCCTGTTCTACTTCAGATGACTCAAGAGATTTTTCTGAAATAAAGGAAATGTTCTGAAATGGGATTGTGGCAGTGGTTACACAACTCTATAAACTTACTAAAATGTGTAGAATGGTACATTTTAAATGAATACATATGGCATATAAATTGCACCTCAATGAAATTATTTTTAAATGTATTAAAAGAAAACTTTTTTTTTTTCTCATAATGTAGTGGGTGGTTTTTGTTTAAAGTCTCTCAGGCAGTTGCCCTACTGTACCAAATGACCAAAATACAATAATCACTGGGTTGCCAGTTAATGCTAGTTGTTGACAAGGAGCTAACCTGAAGCTGTAAATTTTTTTTAAATATAATTTGATTTACTTATTAGAGGAAATGAGAGGAAGAGAGATATAAAAACATCCATGATGAGAGAAAATCATTGATTGGCCCCACATGGGGGATCCAGCCCATAACCCAAGCATGAGCCCTGACTGGGAGTCAAACAGTAATCTCCTGGTTCATAATTTGATGCTCCAGCACTGAGCCATGCCACCCAGGCTGAAGCTGGGAATTTATGTGTCCTCTACATAAATCTTGGGCTTCACAAAGTGTGGCGGCCAGTTTTTGAGAAGGAATAATAGCCTAGGAGGACAAAGCAGAAACCATCAGACACCTTCTCACCTGGTCTCTGAAATTACACAACCTCCCTTCCACGTTATTCTGTTGATTACAATGAATCACCACAGGTATTTCAGATTCAAGAGGAAAGAGATTAATCTCACCTCCTGATGTGAGGAGTATCATAGAATTTGTGGTCATCTTTAATCTGGCATCTAGGCAATCACTCTTGAATAAATAAGTAGCCTATATTGAAAGAATAAACTCCAATTGAAGAAGAAAAAAAGAAGAAGAATAGAGCAAATCTCTAGCATAAGCAGAATAACTTTCTCAAAATTCCTGTTCATGCTCTGGTTTCTCTTCAGACTGCATAAATCTTTCGCCTTTTCAAAATTCCTGTTCAGTTGGTCTCTCACTGTCAGAAGATCCTCTGATCCATGTCCAAAGTAGTTAACCATGGTCATTATTGCCTTTTTTAAGACAGAAATATTCTTGATTTGTTAAATGTTCTTATCAAGCTTTTACAACAATCATGATTGGTTGGGGAAGTGCTCAGGTGAATATAAATTAAGAAGAAACTAGACGAAAAAGAACAACATTTAGATTATTTTCTCAAAATTGGTGATGGACAAGATGCAATTATTATGTAAGTTTCTGAAGAAGAAAGACCTTAAATTTAAGCAATGTGCACATTTCATAATGGAAATTTTCCATTTGGGAACTACAGGTGTGGTACTATTAGGGTATAGTCAGGCATTGTGGGAATAAGACTGAGTCTCAAAAGTATTGAGCTTCAGAGTTATAGGGCTGCCACTGGTTCACACCCTTCTCTTCAGCTGATTATAGAACATTTCCTTAAATGACAAGAGGAATTAAAACAATTATTATGACTTTCAACATTAATTCGTCTTGGTTAAGATTGAATTAATTTCACCCTCAATGGGATTTATTCACATAACCAGGTAGTGTCTCTCTTATAAGTTATGTATCCTCTGAGTGGAGACTAAGAAGGAAAAAAAGTCATTTTGTGATAAAGTGAGTGGGTACCCCCCCCAAAAGAAAAGAAAAGAAAAGAAAAAGAATAGGCTCACAACACAATTTGCATCAAAAAGAAATAAAAGTCTAATGATTATTTGATGGGAAAAACCAGGCACTTTGTTATTTGTACCTGGATCACTTTGCTATTTGTTACCTGGATCATATTCTTTATTTGCAACATCTCTATAAGAAAAATGTTTTCACTGTTCCCACACCTAAGAAGATCAAGTTGCAAAATGTCACATAATACATATAGAGAAGAGCTGAGTTCTGAACCCAGCACACTGGATTTTAAAATTTAACTCTTAACTGGAAAGCTATGTTGTAAATCTTAGACCAGTTAAGAATCCCCACCCCTCCTTCCACCCCCATCCCCACATTATTTCTCACCATGTCCATCCATTTCCTCATTCCTTTAAAAATGTTTTTCTAGAAGAACTAAAAGTGAGGAGAACTAGACTTCAAAGGTGAGTAGAAAGGAACCACTTAAGTATAAGAGGAGTTTTCTTGAGTTATGTAGGCCAAAAATAGCTCTCTAAAAATTCAAGCTGTCTGACAATAAAAGCTATCTACAGTTAAAGACCCCTGAGATTAAGATGGTCATCCTCATCCCTTCTGTTTACTTCTGTAGTGGAATCTGTTCTACAAAGACCTCTAAAGTAGCGTTTTTCAACCGCTGTTCCGCGGCACACTAGTGTGCCGCGAGATGTTGCCTGGTGTGCCGTAGGTGCAGACAAGACAAGAATTTTATAATTTTTCACTATTTTGTTTACTTAATATTTCATAATAAAGTAATTATAAAATACTTTCTTTGTGTTTATTTGATTCCTATTCAAGAGAATTACTTTATATATAGTCAATATAGGCACAGAGTTAAATTTTTTAACATTTTCTAATGGTGGTGTGCCTCGTGATTTTTTTCATGAAACAAGTGTGCCTTTGCCCAAAAAAGGTTGAAAAACACTGCTCTAAAGCACAGTCCCTTTGGCATCTTCAACTGTACAATTGAGTAGGAAACATGTATCTCACAAAGTAAAAATACCATACAACCTGCTTTAAACTCAATAAGGTTGTCAAAGAACTTATCTCCTCATGACCTTATGCACCAATAAAGGATTTATTAAATCACAACGAATCTAATTAAAATATAAAACTTTCACCATGTGAGCAAAGAGTGCTTAATCTCTGGAAGAGAGATTAACAGGGATTACCATTTAAGAGAAGTTTATATATTCAGGTTACCTCAGCTTTAAGCAAGGGTGTGTAGAATAGATTTTCCTCCAGAACAGTGAAGATCAAACAACTCCCACTTTTTCATCTGGTACTTTACAGGTGTGGCATAACATTGCCCACACCACTCTGCAGCATTCCTTTTAGATCTCATCATCCCAGTAAAGTAAGCTGTATTTTACTCCTTCCCAAGTTTATATACTGCTGAAGATTTGCTGTCAACTTGATTTACATTTTGATGTCATTTGAATGCATGATCCTATTTTCTTTCTATTCAAAGTTTTCCTGAACATGAAAATAAACTGTGTTGGATAAAAATGTATGTGATAGTCTCTGAATTGCAAGAGAGGTCAATCCATAGGGAGAGGGGAAGGATATTGCCAAATAAAAAAACACTGTAATTCTCAGTGAGAAAGCAATTCTACTCAGAACTAGAGTCTATATCACTAGCTAGTTGTGTTACATTGGGTAAATCATTAATTTGGGACATCCTCAGTTTCCTGTGGGTAATATTAGGAAACAGTTCTTGAACCTAAGGAAATAACATATGTTAAAGTGCTTTGGAAGGAATAGAACATTGTATAGTAGGCTTTGTAGTATTCTAGTAACCCTGTCAAAGACTACAGAGGGAGTTGCCAGACAGGTTTTATCTACTTTCCCTCTTATTTTTCCATCATCCTGGCATCCAGGAAGACAGGGAAAACTCTGAAAGAAAGATAAACTCTTTGCTTCACTGTCTGAACCATCTACCACATCCTATAAACATTTTTCCCCAAACTCCTCTGTTACCTGTGTCCTCATAATATTTCAGTTCTGAATTGACAGCTATTCTAGTTTAAAGATTACTGACATTGAAATAAAAAATGCTGTTTAGCCTGCAGAATACATTTGAGCTCTGTGAGGCAGGGGGTTTTCATTAAGATAAAGTTGGTGTGTATAATTTTAAATGTTTAATTTGTATTTATTTATAGGCATTATAGAGAACTATTTTATGCTTTAAAGATCACTCAATTGATATCACAAACTTTTTATCCTTTGGAATTTTTATTGATTAAATTTTGTTTTCCCAAGTTTATCTATATTGAACTCTAGTCCAATAATTTTAGCTATTATACATAATTTTATGACTATGCTAATTTTCAAAATTCATTCCCCTTCTAATTGGGGTTTTAGTATTATATAATAAACAATACTACAATAAAGAGTTGTATAGGTCTCCATTTGTACTTGAGTGAGAGATTCTCTGCAAAATTTTAGGGCCAGAGTCAGTTTGCAGGATCAACTATATTAACTATTGACAAATGTTTTTGAAATGTAAGGATACCATCTCTACTGTCATCAGAAATGTAAGAGTATCTTTGTTTCCCATGTTCACTTCAAATTTGGAAATTTCATAACTTAATTTATATTTTCCCTTTACTGTAAAAGATATACTTATAAAATAGAGTACATAAAACATATATGCAATTTATATAATAATATAAAATAAATATTTATATGACCACAGCACAAATTAAGAAATAGAATATTGGCATTTCTTTATCTCTGGTACACTATTCTGCAATTTGGATCAATCATTCTCTTGCCTTTCATTGGCATTTCTTTATCTCTGGTACACTATTCTGCAATTTGGATCAATCATTCTCTTGCCTTTCATATAGATTTTTCATCTCTTTACACACAAATAGACAATATATTCCTCAATTAGGTTATTTTGGAGCTGATACATGTAACTGACACATTACAGTTTGCATTCTTTATACCTGTTTTTTTTTTTAATTTATTCATGTTGTTGAGTATAACTTTAGGTTATTTATTTTTAGTACTCTATATTATTTCATTTATGGCATGCAAAAATGTATAACAACTCTACTATTAATTGATGTTTAGCTTAAGCTTAATTGTGTATATTTATGTTTACTCATTTTTTTCTTGTGTTGTCATTGCCATAGTAATCCTGAAGATTTATTTATATTGTGGTGAATAACCTCCCAAAATAGCCTTAACCAATGCTGTCCTTATGTGTTTTCAAATGTTGCTGCTTTTTCAAGAGGTAGAGTCTATTTCCCCTAGAGAATCTGGATCGGCTTGTGACTTCCTTTTATCAATAACCTGCAATGGAAATATAATGCTGTGCCAGTCTCAGGTCTAGGGTTTCTGAGGCCTGGAAACTTCCACTTTCCCTCTTGACTCATTTAACTCTTATTATTGAAAGAGAGTTTATCTGGGTATATAAATCTAAGTTAAATTTATGTTTGTTTAAGGCTCTGAGGATAGTATTCTACTACCTTTTGGCTTTATCATTGCTATGAAAAGTAATCTGACTTCCACTCCTTGAAGTCAATCCCTTTTCTACACCTGGATGGAATTTTAGTATGCTATGTCTAAGGGAAATTTTCTTCTTTTTTTTTTTTTAAGATTTATCTATTCATCACATATATTTTTACTTATATAACTATGTATATATGAATATATAATATGTATGAATGGGATTTGTTTTTCTTTAATCTGTGAACTATTCATCTCATTGTTTGTGAAAAATTCTTAGCCATTATCTCTAAAAGCAAATAATATTTCTCTTGGCTCTCCTTCTAAGACTTTAATTAAATGTATTGTATAGATGTTCTTCTTATCCTTCGTATCTCATAATTTCTCACTATTTTTTAAGTTTTGGTCTCTCCATCCCACATTTAAATAATATCTCATTAAATATAGTAACTCTGTGCACACTTAAAAGATATTAATTAGCAGGTGGCGGGTGGGGTGGGACTGGAAAGATGGGCTGGACATGCCCTGGAGCCAAGCTCCTGTGGTTCTTCTCTAGTCAGCCAGCTGCATCTGGGGCAGCCATGGCTCGAAGGGCATCTGTTGAGTAAGGTCCCTTTGGCATGTGGGGTCCTTCAGCTTGGCCTGCAGGGATCAGGCCAAAACTGACTCTCTGACATCCCCTGAGGGATCCCAGATTGCAAGAGGGTGGCTTTTGGGTGATGCACCCTGGAATCCAGCTCACTCCTCTCTGGTTCCAGTGTGCATCACCGGAGAACTGCAGCTGCAAGTCACCAGAGCTCAGCCTGCAATGAGCATCTGATCCTTGTGGTTGTTGTGTGTCATAGCTATCAGCTGAACAGTTGAAGTTGCTTAGCCTTTTATATATATACTAGAGGCCCAGTGCACAAATTTGTGCAGGGGGGGTCCCTTAGCCTGGCCAGTGGTCAGGGCATGTGGCTGGTGGAAGGGACCAGAGGTTGGCTATGGGAATGCACTGACCACCAGGGGGCAGCTCCTGCATTGAGCTTCTGCACTGTGGTGGTCAGTGCGTGTCATAGTGACTAGTCGTTTGGTCCACTGGTTGAATGGTCACTTAGGCTTTTATATATACAAATATATAGAAGATATTCAAATTCTTTAATTCTGTCTTTGACTATGACTAATAAGGCATTAATCCCATCCACTGAGTTTTTCATTTTAATTATTGTATTTTCATTTCTGGAAAATTTATATGGTTTTATTTTTCCAAAATGCTAAGTAACTTAATAGTTTCTTGTTACACACAGATATTTTCAGTGTTGTCTTGGAGCATTGGTTCTCAACCTTTCTAATGCCATGACCCTTTAATATAGTTTCTCATGTTGGTGGTGACCCCCAACCATAAAATTATTTTTGTTGCTACTTCATAACTGTAATTTTGCTAATTATAATTAAATTTTGTTAATGAATTGTAATGTAAATAACCGTGTTTTCTGATGATCTTAGGCTCTACAGCAATGGTTCTAAACCTGTGGGTTGTGCCGTGCCGAAACCGGTTTGGCTCAGTGGGTAGAGTGTCGATCTGTGGACTGGAAGGTCCCAGGTTCGATTCCGGTCGGGGGCATGTACGTTGGTTGCCAGCACATCCTCAGGAGGGGGTGTGCAGGAGGCAGCTGGTCAATAATTCTCTCTCATCGATGTTTCTAGCTCTCTATCCCTCTCTCTTCCTCTCTTTAAAAAATCAATAAAATATATTTTTAAAAATAAATAAATTAATAAACCTGTGGGTTGTGACCCAAAGATTGAGAACCACTAGTAGGATTGCCTAAGAACACTGGAAAACATAGATATTTACATTACAATTCATTAACAATAGCAAAATTACAGTTATGAAGTAGCAATGAAAATAATTTTATGGTTGGGGGTTACTACAACATGAGGAACTGTATTAAAGGGTCACAGCATAGAAAGGTTGAGAACCACTGTCTTAGAGTGTGTGTGTGTGTGTGTGTGTGTGTGTGTGTGTGTGTGTCAAGGAGGTGTTTAGACATAGTAAGAATAGTTGTTTTAAAATTTGTATTTGGTATTTCCAACATTTGACATATTTACAGGTCCATTTAGACTCTTTGTCTTGTTTTCTTTCCTTAATGATTCATTGTTATGGTTTCAAATTTTCATGTATAATTATTATTTATCAACTGTGTGTTCTCATTGTCTTGGAAAATTATTATTTTTGTCTTTATGAGACCTATAATGAAAGTTAATGCCTTCTTCCACAGATGACTTGCATTTCCTGTGTCAGGCATTTAGGGACTTTACTAGTTAAGAAAAAATTTAAGCTAAATTCATACTTGGAATTTTTGAACCATTCAGATAATGCAAATTTGAACTAAAATGTACACAGGGATAATAAAAATGTACCCAGACTTAGAAAGCATTATTTCTTCCTACTGTTATGTTCAGTGCACAAGCAACTTTCCTTGTGATAACTGAGGGTTGGAGAGTTATTTCTAATTCATCTTTTCTCTAAATGTTTAGCTAAATGGGGTTTTAGCTTAATATGACAAGAATTTTTTATTAGTCATAGGCTGTAACTTATTTCTCACCTATAAGGTCCATTCAAAATGAAGTCCATCTTTTCTAAAAGTATCAAATGATCTAAAAGGTAGGTGGCTTGAGTGCCCTGTAAACCTCTCTGTTACTCCTAGTAATTTGCTACATGAATTTTAAAAATGTTAAAATATTTTTATTTACAATTTTAACTATTTTCAATGGCAAGGTTGATTGCAATAACCCAGTCTGGAATGTTCTAGAAAATTATTCAATTTTTAAAATTTTATTTACTATACTTTTCATATCGATAAGTTCAATTTGATACTATTCAAATCTGTTTGGAAAATGTTTTGGTCTCTTTTCTGTTTTTTTTTTGTTTTCAATTTATCTTTATTGTTGAAAGTATAACAGATGCCCCCTCTCCTTCTTGATCTCTTGTTTTATTTTCAAACCTTTCATTTATTTATGTAATAAGCTAAATAAATTATTTTTATTCTATATATTATTATTTCAATATCTGAAATATTTGCAGATCTGAAAGCTAAAATCATTGATTATATTAACTCTCATGAAATCTTATTTTTTAAAAATATATTTTTATTGATTTTTTACAGAGAGGAAGGGAGAAGGATAGAGAGCTAGAAACATCGATGAGGGAGAATCATCAACCAGCTGCCTCCTGCACACACCCCACCGGGGATGTGCTCGCAACCAACGTACATGCCCTTGACCAGAATTGAACCTGGGACCTTTCAGTCCGCAGGTCGACGCTCTATCCACTGAGCCAAACCAGTCTTGGCTCTCATGAAATCTTAGTTTTATGTATAGTTAATATTTTTTTTTCCAATGGGAAGTACTTTCCTTGGAATTCTATCAGCAGAAGAAATTTGAGGCCTGGTTTTAAATATATTTTATTGGAGAGACTCTGTGTTATCTTCTTCTAGGCCTTTTGGGATGCTTCCAACACTGAATGACTAAGTCTCTTGTCCTCTTTAGACATAACACATTAAAACTTAGTTCCAAGCCACCAGAAATTGGTACATCTTTCAAGGCCAAAGCCAACTTCAACACTATCTTATCTTTGAAGAATTAAAGTTTATCTTTTCATCTCTGATTATTTATTCCTTTTTCTCATTCATACTATTAAAATGTTTCTTTTTTGTATATTTTATTTTTAATTTTTATATGTGCTATTACTAGAAGTTATTTTTCTATAGATCAGTGAGACATGTTATGGAAAATAAAACTAATCATATCTTTAAAACCTTCCTGCCTCATTACCTTCCTGCCTGATTCTTCTCAAGTTTCATTTTTTTATCTCATTTATTATGCTTACATAGATTTCATAATCCAATGTTTGATAAAGTAAATTATTGCTTAATGGTAAAAAAAAAAAGTGTTACTTCTTTTCACAAATGAATCATACTTTTTCAGCAAAAACTTTATATATGAAAAGTATCTTTGACCTGTTTGTAATTTTTTACTTTATAACTTTATTCAGTTGTAAAACTAGAACATAAATTGTTTTACGAGTTATATATTTATTATTTTGTTTTATGAGTTATGTAACTTCTATTATTTTGTTAACATTAATTGACATTTAACCTACAAAATTTATAAATATACATCTATCTTTCTTAATTGATTAGAATCTTATTAGTTTTCTCTTTATTAACATAGATATTAGATAATACTGTAGGTTTAAGCAAGAGCTGTTTCTAAAATCTAAATGGGTTGTTTGAGGATGAACACTATTAATCTCAAATAAAAAATAAAATAATATTTAAAAGCTGTTTTACTGTATAAAACAGCTTTTAAATATTAATAAACATGCAGTTTATGCTCAATCGTGCCCATGCATTGTCACAATTATTTTGCTAAGAGTTAAAGATTCATGAAGATTTTTCAATAAGGTTTCTTTCCAAATATCAGATAACTCAAAATTCTGAGTTGGTGGTGAGTTTTTGAAGTGAGTGTAATGTATAACAACATATCTTTTCAGTCAAAACCTAAAGTACTCAATCAATGCACCTACTTTTAATAGCAAGTGTAGTACAACAGAATGCCCATTTTGGAAATTTGAATAAGCTGTGTAATACAGAAAATATTGAGTCATCAAAGAAGTTTTTGAGGTAATTATTCCTAGAAAAGTATTAGGATACTAAGCAAAGGACTGGAAAATCACTGCCATAAAATATCCTTACCAAGGTTATCAAAGCTCCCAAATTCAGGATATCTTCATTGAATTCTCACAATCTATGTTTACTCGAACTATGAAACTTTTTTTCAGGTAGTTAGAAGTTAAAAATAAAATGTTTCAATGTATTTATATGAGGGGAAAAAATTAAGTGAAATTTTGTAATAATAGAAACTTTCACATAAAAATGAGAAGAGCTGGGGTGACTTTAGCTAATCAGTATTTTTCCCTGCTCTTAGATGAGATATATTTGTTCCCTTGATAGCCATTAATATATATAATAGCCATTAATATATCCCTTTCCAGAGCTCAGTGATCACATATGCATGAATTCAATATTGAACAGACATTTTAAGTTCTTGCAATTTACATTAGTGGGGACACTACTTGATGACAATCTAATGAGAATTTGCTAAAGATATGGTTTGGCATTTCACTAAACCTTAATCTATAAAAAAAAAAAAAAATGATGTGTTTGTATTTCTGTAATCTCCCCAAAACTAAAATTTTCTATACTATCATCTCTCCTTCAGAAGCAAGAAGAGAGAGGAAGAGAGAGACTTATAAAAACAAGAACATTTAAAGACAGCAGTACTTGACTTTTCCTGCTTAAGTGAGAATTTCCTGTCAAGAGAGTTGACAAAGTGGGTTTGAAACAGCTTTCCTGTAATTAATTTTCTTTGTGTGTGAATTTAATACTGATGCAAGGGGGTTACTCATTTGACAACCCCAAGGTTTAATGTCTAACCATCCAACAGGAAAGGAAGAACACGACTTCCCAGAATTCCTCATTAATTAGCTTCAATCCTCACTTTATGGTACTCATCCACTCATCTAAAACTGCTAATTGTTATCAATTGAATGATTTTTCAGAATGCAACCAATACCTAGGATGAATATAACTCATTTTACATTGCTTGTTCAACATCTTGGTAGCAAGAAATATTCATATTTCTGACTCTGGGCTAGATATAAACTACTAGTTGAACATAGTAGCATTATGTAGTACAAGGAGCATTGAACTTGAAATAACAATGACTAGATTATTGTTCTACCTTATTGTGGATAAAATAAATAATTTGACAGCTATGAGTTTTAATTTCTTCAATGGATAAACAGAGATAAAGTCAAAGTATTTTCTAATGCTTAAAAAAAAAGAAATTAGGATTCTCAGTGCACCAATCAAACTATGGTTTTGTGTGATAAAGTAATATTGAAAACTATGTATTTTAGACTATCAGAACTTTTATGTTTAAATAAATATTCAATTTAGTATTTAAGTGTCAAGAAGAAAATAAGAACTTTGAAATATCTACATCTATCTTATTTTATCCTTCATTTCATTGCTTGGCTTTTACAGTGAAACTGACTGGGAGATATTTGAGAATATAAAGGGTTTTGGATGAGTGAATAGTGAGTGACTGAAGCACACAGGAAAGAATGTAAAAGATCTCAAAGGCATGCAGCCATGTTATATAAACATATTTTGAACTGGACCATCCTATCCACAGCACTGGCACCACTACTGCATTTAGTGAAATTTTATCCAAAATGTTGAAAGGTATTCCTAGATTGTCTGCTCTTCTGTTCTTTCTCAAAAACCTGAAGTGAAAATCAAGATAGTGTAGACAAATGTGTTTAGTGTTATGAGAATCCTAACAAGACAAAGACCATTTTAATTTCAGCCAACTTTGTCAAAATTGCCACTCTAGTCTCAAAATGATTCCTAGGGAAAACATCACAGTTACATAAATTTTTCTAGACGCTCATCCTTTTAAACTCAAAGAAAATTTATTCTTCCTTCATTTTCCCCTTCCTTCTTAAGGAAGGGGCATAGTTACATCTCTTTCTAACTTCTGAAATCCAAAAGACTATTTCTATGCCAGACTATTATAGTTGTCATGAAAATGCATTTACTTATCTTTTATACATGCTTCCCCTGACCCATCAACTAAAGTTTGTATTTATTTTTCTGGAAATATCCAAAGTGGCCCTGGCTAAGCTTCAAATCTATTTTTCTATATGCTGTGGCTTTAAATTTTGCTGTCTGTACTGGGCAAAAGGAGATAACTGAATAAGCTCAACAATAACTGAACTTGGAAAAATATGCAAGGGCAACTGACTGTCTAAAAGTCAAATTATGATTTTCATTTGATGAATTGTAAAACCTTCTGGTGATGCTAGTAAGGCTTATACTTATATCTCTTATATTTTGAAATAATTGCTCTGAATTATTTGTTTTACCTTGGCCTTACACAAGAAAATAGCATTATTTCTATTTGCATGCTATACCTTATGGAAATTAAGAGCTCACCCTTTTATTATAAATATTTTTGAAATTTTATTGTTTTAGACTTGTTTAAAGAAGTAGACAAGGCTATTATCTATATTTTAATAAAATGATTTGACATGAATATGCATGATTAAATTTATCTGCCCTTAAAGAGCCTTGAAAAGTCATTTTTTGCATTTGTCATCTTTATTACACAAATATTTAAATTAATTTGAAAAAGGTATTTTTAAATCATAGCTTTTTTTTTTAAGAATTCAGCCACTTTTCTAAGCCATAGTCCAATTTATACCTCAAATAATCTTCCTTATGCCTAATTTAAATCCTTCTTAGAATTTTTATACTGATATTTTTCTTATTTAAAAGAGAGTGATCAAATTTTAAATCTATTCCTATTCTCTTACAGATTAACATTATTATGTATAAATGAGCCCACCATTTAGAATCCCAATTATTAAGAAAATCATGTGCCTGTTTCTTAGAGAATTATTTGAAAAACAAACACACCACCAACAAGAAAGCAATATAGTTTATGTGCTAGAGTAGTGAAATAATAACAATTGTTATTTCTTCTGTATTTTTCTTTATTGCTACCTTTATACAGTAAATTAATAAAGAGGGTATCTTTTAAAAATTTACTTAAAGACTTTTTCTGAAGACTTAAACATTTACACATTAGTTCCTCTATTTTACTTTTAAAAATTTGGATGGGTTGGTAGGTATTATTAACTGCATTTAATAAATAAAGTTAATTTTTTTAAAAAAATTCAATCATAAGAATGAATATATGATCAACAAATCAACAAATGAGAAGTGCTGGAGAGGATGTGGAGAAAAGGAACCCTCGTGCACTGCTGGTGGAAATGCAGACTGGGTGCAGACATTATGGAAAGCAGTATGGCGTTTCCTCTAAAAATTAAAAATGGAACTTCCATATGACCCAGTAATACCACTTCTAGGAATATATCCCAAGAAAACAGAATCACCAATCAGAAAGGATATATACACCACTATGTTCATAGCAGCACAATTTACAATTACTAAGATTTGGTAACAGCCTAAATGCCCATCAGCAGATGAATGGGTTAGAAAACTGTGGTACATCTACACAATGGAATAAGATGCTGCTGTAAAAAAGAAGGAATTCTTACCATTTGCAACAGCATGGATGGAACTGGAGAGCAAATGCTAAGTAAAATAACCCAGTCAGGGAAAGATAAATGCCACATGATCTCGCTCATTTATGGATAATAAAGAACATTACAAACCGTAGAACAAAAATTGACAGAGGCAAAGAAGCATCAAACAGACTGTCAAAGTACAGCAGGAAGGTAGGGGAGAGTTGAGTGGGGGATAAGAGATCAACCAAAGGACTTGTATGCATGCATATAAGCACAACCAACAGACTCAAGACACTGGGGCAGAGGATGAGGGCAAGCACCGGAAGATAGGGGAGGTTGGGAAAGGTCAGTGGGGGGGCGGGGGGGAGAGCCATATGTATTACTATTTCTAATACCTTAAAAAATAAAATTAAAAATATGTATTAAAAAAGAGTGAATATATGAAAGTTTGCTTGGACTCTCACTATTCAACAGCTGATTGTTTTTTTTTGTTTTGTTTTGTTCTTTTCTATAGGGCTTCACACATATAGGTTTTGCTTTTTGGAATAAAACATTAATCCTTAAAATTTTAGTTTTCCAACATAATTCATTGTGAAGTCATTTCTCTATATAATTTATTAAAATACTATTTCCATCCTTGCATGTTCCTTCTTCTTGATACCTCTACAAGGTTTGAGTGCCTTGAAGGGACTGTGAAATAGAAAAATACAAAATTAAGGGTCTGTAGGAATAAGAAATCTCCAGTAAGTCCCTTGGGCTTTAGTTGAAGTTACTCCTGTGTACAAAAAGCCATAGAATTCTCTGTAAATCACCAGGCTGAGGGAGGAAAAGGTCAGGGATTATTGGCAACTGCACAGAGCTCATTGCTGACTTCACTGAGCCCACCTCAGTTTCCAGTGGAAGAATCAAACTTCCCATGAAGAGACTTTGACATAAATACTGTAAGAAAGTCTACTCAAATATGCTTTGAATTCAAATAGGCTATTACAGGTATCTAAGCATATGACTAAATTGATGAGCTCTTTACAAGCTGAAGTAATCCTGGGACCCAACATGTCTCTGGTATTTAAAGCATGCATCCTGAAACTTAAGAAACTAACACGTTGCTCCAAGTTCACATTCTCTATTCCAACATAAGCCTTCAGTGTGGAGAAAGAGGAAAACAGCTCTGGTGTCACATATGCACGAGTACCCACCCTAGACCCATTTTGTAGCCTATGACTAGGTTCCCTGTATGTGACATGGTTTTTATGAACGTTGGGACATCGAGACCCAGGAAAGAGTCATAGACATTCTCACCACTACCTTCAAAATACTCATCCATGCCAAACTTATTATTCAAAGGATACTCTGACCCAAACAAGCTAAATGAACTGCTGTTCTAATCTGTCTAGAAGGATTTTTGCACTGCCTTCCTCTATAGAAATGTCTATTAATAAAAAGAAGTAAATCTATGCAGATTTCTTCCTCACCCCCATTAAAACTGTACTGGATTCCCAGTATATCTGAAACGTGGTTCCCTGGCCTCAGTTCAACATTGAATTTGCGTTTGTTGCTCTGGGTGTCTGTGGGCAGCTGAATCTGACTCCAGAGGTCAAACTCAAAACTTTCTACTCTAACCCAGTTCAGATCCCACTTGATAGCAGCTCCCCGCTTCCCACAACTCTCCTGTGACCAATGATTGCTTGGTTAGCAGGCCCATTTGGATCACCTATGGACAGACCAGTTTATAGCACAACCTGTTTGCAGAACTGCACTGGAAATCGTTCATGGACTTACAATGTTCTTTGCAAAAACAGTTTGGCCACTACTTGTACTCTTGGGGAGAAAAATAGTTAACACAAAAATCATTAAAAGTTTTTAACCAAATTCTGGATCTATCTTACTAATCTCTTATTTAAAAAAAAAAAAAAAAGCCTGAATAATAAAAATTTAGGCTGCTTCTCTCTATTGTTTTTCAGCTCTTTGTTCTGAAAGCCCTAAGAGAGCTTTATAGAGTTTCTTTCTTTCCGTTTGGGGAGGGCGTCTTTGAGGGGTTTCTTGCGTTCTTTGGCTTAGGGCAGGGAGGGCTTCTGAGGGAGGAAGGAGGTCTTCCTTCCTTCCGGCCTTCCTTCCTTCCTTCCTTCCTTCCTCTTCCTTCCTTCATTCCTCCCTCCCTCTCTTCCTCCCTCCCTCCCTCCTCCCTCCCTCCCTCCCTCCCAATCTCCTTTCTTTCTTTCTTTCTTTCTTTCTTTCTTTCTTTCTTTCTTTCTTTCTTTCTTTCTTTCTTTCTTTCTTTCTTTCTTTCTTTCTTTCTTTCTTTCTTTCTTCCTGAAAATCCACAGACAAGAGGGAAAGTTCAACTCTGTGAGCCATGGGTCTGAGTTTTTCTTGCCATCATGGATAAAATGTAATGGCACCTACATTATTAGTTTTGGGAAGAAGAGTTTTAATCCAGCCAATGCTAAGTGACTAGTGTTCTGGAAATCACCCTAAGAAACTTTCTCACCATCGTGAGCTAAGCTAACTTGATATACTGTGAGAAAGGACAGCATATTACTCTGGGTAACTGAGACACACACAGAAAATAAAATTGTTAAGTTTTGCTTGGAATTGAAAATTGTTGAAGATTGAAGACTTTCATGTAGGGAGTTTATCAACGGCAGCAGAATCAGTGGTTTTATCACACCAGCAGTCAGGTCTGCAAAAAAGTCACTTCCTGCTGATGAAATTATATAGATTCTGGGTCCAGATTCTCTACTCAGGAAGCCCTTGAAAACTTGTTTGCTACTGTCATGCTGAGGAATTAATAGATTAGACATTAACCACTAAAATTTTTGAGATGTCTCCCCCAAATATAGCATTTACTGAAAGAGCAGAGCGTCCCTGAATTTCATATTCAAATATGGAACACTTTATTTTATATAAAGGCCATTTGCAATAGCATCTAAAGCTTTTTACATGAAGGAGACCATAGTAAATGTGTGAACTATGCCTTTAAACTAACCTTGAGTTATACGTGGAAAAAGGAAAAAAGTGACTATAGATAAAATTCAGGTTGAATAAAAATATTTCTACTTATATGTTTGTTTTTGGTTAATACAATTTAGAATCACATAGACTTCCATACTGATACACTTCAAATTATTTTGAATATGATAAAAATATTTTAAAAGGAATAAATGACAAATAATTTATAAATTTAAATTATATCCCTTAGGCAGTTAATTTAACTTTCTTTTTTACCTATGACTATAAAAACATTTATTACACAATCATCAAATATTTATTAAGTGCTATATATGAAAACTTGGAGGAAATAGGAAGAGGTTGGTAAAAGGGTACAAACGTTCAGTTACAGATGAGTAAGTATATGTATAATATGGTGACTATAGTAGTAGTTAAGAACACTGAAAAAGAAAGAGAATTGTATAAGGTGAGGAAAAAATAAAATAATCAGAATGCTTTGAAGGATGCATTAAATTCAGTAGAGTAGAGTATATTATTGTGCCTACGGGACATTTATGATATATAGAAATATTTGAGAAATCATGGATTAGAGCACATTTTTTTTATAATTCAGTCAACATAAGGACAATATACAACCTTAAAAAATTTGAATATTCTGGAGGAAGCAAAAGTAAAACAATTATAATATTGTGTGATACACTTATTTTACAAGAATGTCTAAAATATTAAGGAAGTTCAGAGAAAATGCTAAGGAAAGACACTTAACTCAGTCGAAGAACTTCCCGAGGTAGCTGATTCTCTAAATCTCTCTTAAAGGAATCACAATGGGAAAGAACTTTATCATGGACACGGGGATAGCACAGAGAATAATATGGCATTCAGAAAGATAAACAGAATGGTTGAACTACATGATTGGTGGACTATAATGAGAGCTTTGGTTCGAAAGATGTGCTGAAACCAGAATATTAAGGACTTCTTATAAGTCTAAACTTTTTGCTAAACTAAATTAAAAACAAATATATGATTAAAAGCAAAGGCATGAATATTGATTAGAAATTTTGGCTTAGCACAGTATGGAGGATAAATTGAAGAGGAGTTAAACTGGGACAAGGATGCTAGATAGAATGAATCACGCTGTGATGCGATCTTCAGAAGAAGTTTAATTATTCAGTTTTAGTGGTATATATTACCTACAAGAAAGACTAGCAAATACATGAACAAGAGTTAAGGTCATCTGTATACTAGCAGAAGACATTTACTAGCTTGAGTCAATTGTATGAATGGACTATGTCCATAACTACCCCAAAGTCTTCACTATTCTCACCTCTCTAATTGCAAATATGTTCATTTAAAAAACATCTTGAGAAATTTAAGTCATTATCACTTCTCTCTAAGAACTAGTAACTAAAAGGAAAAAAAAAAATACTTCATCTTCATTAAAATATTCATTTTGGAAAGGTTCAGTTTTTTCTTCCTTGCTGAGGAATATCCATTGTTCTAACTTCAGATATTCTATAAATGTCAAATTATTTATTTAAAAGTGATTTTATGATTATTTAAAGAAGAGTAATTCCTATTAGAACTGCAGGTAGGGCCATCTCTAATGTCATTCTCTATAGAACTATTTATTTAATGTTGTACCACAGAGTCAGATAAACGAGGTAGAGTTTGTTTTTCTATGGATTAACTGTATAGGCTCAGGCAAATTATTTAAGATCATAATGCCTTAGTTTCCTTACCACTAAAATGAATGTAACAAAAGCCATAGTTGTATAATGTTTGCCTTACACCAATGAGATAGCCTAGTTAAGAAATAGCACAGTACCTTCCACTAAGTAAGCATTCAATAAATAAATGTTAGTTTTATTAGCTTTGGAGGATAGGATTTTGGTTGGAAAAAATTCTTTAAAAATAGGGAAAATCAACTGTATTCCTACAATAAGAACTAAAATAAGCTTTGGTACCCACTGAGAATCCATGTTTTTATGAAATATAAAACCACAACTTTTAATCAAGAAATATAATTTCAGTACCTCTAATAGATAATGAAAATAATATAATTCCATCTAAAAAAATAAACAAAAATAAATAAAAAATAGAAATAATTTTCTAGTTTTAAGGTTAAGATCCTTGATAAAAACCACTTAAATAATTTAAATATAAATCAATTGTTTTCCTTAAGCATTACTATATGTGAGGTACACATCATATATCTAACTGATATTTAATAAAAATTGTCTATAAACCATGAATCATAATGCAATGCATACAAAATAGCTTATATTTTCATTATTTAAATCTGATGAGTTACTTTAAACATATGCAACTATACAGAAATAATCTTTTCTTTCTATTTAATTATGTCAGTTCTTAGACAGTATATAACAAATCAAATGAACAACTTCTTTATATGAAAAAAAATCAGTTTAAAAGGTTAAAATATTGTTGGTTGGTTTGCTTTGATTTCCAAATTACTATTGGTACATTAGATATAATAGATATAATTGATTTTTGCCTCTGTCATGATTTTCATAAGCAAGACATTAAAATAAATGAGAGTTCCCTTCTCAAAGCAAAAGACAACAGATCTAAAAAAGCTCCAGAGTTCAAAGAATAACTTCCCAAAATAAAATCCTATATAATAAAAGCCTAAGATTCAAATTGTTCCCTTGACTGGGAGTTCGACCAGGAGGCGGGGCTGCCCAGCCAGCCTCAGGAAGGGATCCAGGGGAAGGGAGGCCCAGGGTAGCATCTAATAGCCACCAAAAACCTTACCTGTGCATGAATTTTGTGCACTGGGCTTCTAGTTTAATATGATAGGGGACTATACTTGAAAAAAAAAACACAAAAAACATATAGAGCACTTTTCTGTGGAAGCAAATTTATTTGTGTACCTGCATAGGATCACTTATTTATAATAAAGAACATTTGCCCAAACCTACATCATATTAATGTGATTCCATTTTATACTTACATGCAAGTTTTCAAAGTGATATTCAAATAGGATTGTTATCCTTAGGCCATGTACACACTCAGGGATGCCCACACAGGAAAATAAACGGAAGTTACTTTCCCTAAGTTGCATACTTCACCAAGCTGCCCAGAGAAACCATAAATGTTAACTCCCCTTTTGGCCAGTAGCATGAACACAACTGTTTTTTGTATTTCTGAGACCATCTGAAAAGCAAATTGATGTGAATTTTTACAGGCAGGGATCCAGAACTATTTAGAAATAGTGGTTCTCCACTTTTCACCCTCACCTTCAGTTTCAGGTGCTGTCATATGGCTTTGTGGGTCTCTGCTAAATATTGAGCATACATTTTTGTTTGTTTGTTTGTTTGTGTCATCTCTCAGCTGTTTGCTTGTTACAGAAAGCACATTGTCTTAGAAGTAAAAATTCACTTGAGCAAAGAAGTTCTCAGTAATTTCTTCAGGAGTTAGGTAGAAAGTAAGAACCAGGCAGCACAGTGACTGCTGAGGCATAAATGGGCCTGGGATATTTTCCAAGCTCAAATACCTGGGAAATGATCTGCTTCTTTGGTCAGAATGATGGACATTTCAAGGACAGCTGGAGGGTTAGAAACATGTTCCATTCTCACAATGTGGAATTCAACTCCTCATTTAGTTGCAATTGGTAGAGAAGTGAAAGTTAGTATTCTTGCTTTATTTAGTCACTCTCCCTACATGCTGATGAAGACACAGGCTATATAAAAATAAAGTTTTGTTCATAGCAGCTTTAACAGTTGGGCCCTAAACTTACCAAATAGCAAAAGTGTTAAACAATTCATCATTGATATTATTAACAACAAATCCAGCAAGACAGAATTTACTTTTTATTTTACCTTAAATTTAAAAATGATGGAAATTCTATAGCAAATATGTAATGCTCCCCCCCCCCAATGTACAATATTAAATTAATATTTTAGAAAAAATTCCCACTAAGTGGTGATCATGGACAGCAGGTGGAAAGGGGAAGTGCTTGTTTCTGTCTCATCTCCGAGTGCATTGTGGGTGCATGTTCCCTCACTCTTCATCCAACATAGTATTACCAGCTGGAATATAGTATATATATATATACAAAAATCACAAATTCTCTTCTTTTGAACAGATATATTCTTTTTTCAAACTCCGATAATGAGAAGTTCTGAATGTTAAGACCAACATGAAGAATTTTATAAATAAAAGAAGACCTACTTTTCACATTATATACCTTTTGTTGGAACATAAAAACTGGAAATAGTGAACACAGTTCTTATTCATAAATATTAATCATTATGTTTGCCTGTGACTTATACTTTCTTGTGAAATAGACATGCTACTGACTACAAAATCCCATAGCCTTTTCAGATCTGTAATTTTCAAATAGTACAAATGAGAAATATGTAAAAAGGAAATTACTATGCAGTGGCTGAAAATTAATTTTTCCCCCTCCTGGAAACAGCTGATTTTAAAGCTATTCAGTTTCCTGTGCTGGAGATGATGAGGTCACTATCACCTCTACTAGCAAAGGAAGTTAAATTCCTTTCAATGGCTTTGTTGCTTTGGATGTTATCCAGTGGAGCAAGAAGAACATTAAATTTGATTCCTGACAGATAAGCAAAGAAGGAACAACTTTGCAAATACTCTGATTTAAAAACACATTTATTTACAGACATATACTGTCAGGTACTTAGGGTCTAAATACATGCTTATTTATTTTGCACATTTGATATAAGGATAAGTACTATATAAACCTTGCAATTTCTAAGGTTAGAACAAATTGTATAGCTTTTTATGTGATACGTTTGTTATTTTGCAATATCCAATTTTCTATTTCTAATAAATAGATTTATTTTGCCACTCTTAGAGTTAGCTCAGAGCATATATTTGGGTAAAACTCTCATAAAGCAAAGAAATTTTTTTTCTTAAATATAGTTTTCAACTAAAACACATCTAATGAATTTATGGCTATTGGTATCAACATAATTGAAAATGCAATTTAATTTAGAAATGTAGTATAATACTAAAACACCCAGGTATGAAACAAAAAAAAATCCAACAACTTAAAATATTTTGCTATTGTACATCAACACTTATCTGAAATAACTGAGTTATATGTTTTATGTTGTTGAGGTGTTTTGTTTTTTATTTTTTACATAACTGTTACAAAGTAAGTGCAGTTTGCTGAGAGGTAAAATAATGTTGATAATTGTAAATTTGTTTACTTATCTGCATCATGCTTATCAACCCATTCTACTAGCAATGTGAGAATTTAGGAGCAAAATACAGCCAGCTGAGAATATTGGATACCATTTTGTACTTGTCCACAACATAATTTCATTTCAATTTATAAAAGGTTATTTCAATTTTGAAATTATGAAACTGTAGTAAGGTGTAAAGTTAGTGTAAGAAGTTTTAGGGAAATGAACATAAAGTTACTGCATTATATGTGCAAGGTAACTTAGTAAAGTAAGAAAATATTCTTTCATAAAAACTATGAAAGTAAAACTACATAACAAAAAAGCATCTCCACAAGTTTGACTTTAACTGTAAGCTCTCTCTGTGCCTGTCCTTCCCACCATCCACACTGAAATATTAGCATCAGTATTATTAACTGTCAAATAGTGCACCCGGCTATGAGCTGGGCACTCTGCTAGATGCTTTAAACTTATCTCCTACTTCAAAGGTAAAGCCACTGCCTCTCTCAGACACGTAATTTGGTTTAAAAGGTTTAGGAGTATTGAGAAACAACCACAAGGCTGGCCCAACCTTATTCACATTGCTGAGAAAAATCTACCTGGTAAAATGAGTTTGAAATGTATGACACCAACTGATAGCAGCAATTGGTTGGTCAAATTTTTATCATAATAACCATGTGGCTGTGCTGACATCCAACCTCTTAGAGGTCCTTCTTCCATTTGAAACTACTTCATTTACATGTTGGTCTACAGGTTCCTACAAATCAGCTTTACAATAAAGTGCTATCGTTAATTAAATGGGTTGACCTTTGTTTGCTTGCTTGTTTGTTGAGCCAATGTTAGAATATGCAATTATATGACAAGCTAAGAAACAGAAGTACATCATGAACAACTTTGGTTTGTCATTTACATACTGAACTCTGAAAGTTATAAAATTTTAATTTAATATAATTATGAAATTATGAAAAATTAGTAATCCACATTTTGACTATGCAAATGCGCAAAGGATAGATCCACCTACAATATAATTTCTCTCTCTCTCTCTCTCTCTCTCTCTCTCTCTCTCTCTCTCTCTCTCTTTCTTTTCTGTTTTTTTTTTTTTGCTATGTATGCAAATTTGAATGTGCGTAAATTACAGATTGTGTTTCATTACTTATCAGAGCCCTAGATCACTTACTTCAAAACCTCTTTTACTTTTTATTCCTGGAGATTTGCTTACGAGAAAACTGAGGTAAGGAAGCCAGTTTTTCAGGTTCATAAAGTTTCATCAAAGTGAGTGTTCTATGTAGTTTCTTGCCAGAAGATCACAGCTTTTTATTTCTCTTTAACCTCTGTAGAAATTTAACAGATGTTACATTTCCTTCAGATATTTTGCTTCCCTAAATTAATAACTTGGGAGATTTATTTTTTTTAAGTAAAGCAGTGCCCCCAGCTAAATTACTTATATGAATATGTAACTTGAGGATACATTTCATAATATAAAGTTATATGTAACTGTTTTGTTAACATTTTAGAGTGCAGCAAAATCCTTGAGGCTTCTCTATGTAAAATCTCATGACCTCAGTGACATATGGTGTTACATTCATTGAAATAAATAAAAATCAATAAACATTTTAATACATATTTTACATATTTGTGTGACCTTCTAAAAGTATATGAATATTTTGTTAATTCAAATTTCCTAAGTGTTACCATGATAACAAATCATATCTGATTTATATGGGAGAATAGACTCATTTTCTCTAAAACTATTTTAAAAAAATAAAGAATTATTTATTGCTTTCATTTAAATAGATAACAGTTCACCCATGCTGATGTGTCGCTTTTTACTGGAGCTTTATCCCATACACCTGAAGGTATCTGGGTCAGTATCCGGTCAGCACTCATACTGAGGTTGTGAGTTCCATACCCAGACAGGTTGTGTACAGGAGGCAGCTGATCAATGTTTTTCTCTCACATTGATGTTTCTCTCTACCTTTACTAAAATCAATCAAAACATAATAAGTTTAAATACATAACAGGTCTATAAGACTACATTTGAAAGTGAAAAAACTCAGACTATGTCTCATTTCCACAAAAGAGATATCTCAGTAGACTTTAAGGACTACTTCTTTAATTGACTCAATACATTCTTCCTTGATCATTTTTATATTTGAGATATTTGATTGGTCCATCTCCTCCAGGACCTACAGGGTGCCATAGAATTACTGCATATGCAAAGAATGCATGTGACATTAGACGTATAATACTTTACTCTGCCTTATAAAGATCAAGTATGAGCAGCAAGACATGTCTGAGTTTTGGCACTAAGTAATAGTATGACCTTGGGCATATCATTTTTCTCCTCTTGCCTGAATTTCCTCACATTATGAATGATCACACTGAAGGGGAATTACAAGTGTCAGTTTGGTGACTGGTAAACAAAGATGCTTCATTTTGTTGAATTTGAAGTGTTCCCAGAACCTGAACTCCAATTGAGCCCTTCTTATTGTCTTTCTTTAAGCCACCTACTACACACCTACAGTTCCATCCTGGTCTGGCATTCTATTTACCATATGTACCAGACATTTCAGGGCCTCGTTCACCCTAACACTCCAAGATCATTCATTTATCAAGCTAATTTCCACGTTAGAATGTTATCCAACATAGTTCTGTAACAAAAAAGTTTCTCTATAGACTTATAACACTTTAAATATTAATTCCCAGTATTAGAAAAGCAAATAATTCTGTATTCAATTGAATAAAAGAAAGTATATAAATGTGAGAAATTGTTGCTAACATATAATTGCTAAAAATATTAGACTTTCTATGCTATGAATCTGTTCATTAATTTAAGAAGCAGAAAGCATTTGCAAATTTCAGCAAATATATCTGACTTTAAGGGAAAACAAACCTGAACAGTAGGCCTAGTCCAAAAAAAAAAAAAAAAAAACAGTTTTGTCAGTGACGGGAAAAATTATAATGATGACTGATTTCAACCTCTAAGAATAAGATAAACAGGTTATTCTAATATAATTTACAATACATTGAATCTCATTTCAGAAAAATTGCTCTTCAATGACTAACTTATTATGGATAGAAATTTAAATGAGTCAATAATATAATGGGGAAAAAGCAAAAAAGAATTATTTATGTTAATTTTATACCAAATGGGGAAGGTGAGTGATAGGATATACTTGTTTTAAAAGCAATATAATTCATCTTCCCTGAGTTGGTAAAATAGCTTCTAATTGTATCCAACGAAGGCTTGTTGTGCAGGCGTTTAGCTAGGAATTTCCTTACTTTGGCCCCTAGATGACCTCATAGTTAAATGGTTAAAGTTAACAAAAGAAATTAAAATCTTGCAAGTTTATGGTGCCACTCCACTTTATTTATTTACTTATTTGTTTGTTTGTTTGTTTGTTTGTTGTTATCTTGGATTAACATGATAAAAACCAGGTTACTGTTATCTAGAGGAGTGATTGCAATACTTTAAAAAGTTACATTGGGGAGAAAATCAAGATACTCTCTTTGCAGTTTCCATCTTTTTTGGTATACTATTCTTGTCAATCTGAAGTGTAACAGAATTAACTTATGAAGATAGAGCCACAGTTTTAAAAATATGAATTGACTTTCTTCTAAATTCAAATGAACATTGCCAGTTGAACATTGTAAGAGAATTATTTATTTGAATTAGAAAAAAAATCAAGTGAAAATAGAAAACACAACATTTTTGTTTGTTTTTTATAACTGTGGTCATGGTTATGGATGTGTCTGGTATATAGGAGAGAAAAAATACTTTATGTATAATAATATCTATTGCATCTGGAAGTTTATAAATTTTCTAGCAACATTCTCACATATTTACACTGCCGATACAGATGATATTAGAATGCAATAGAAAAATACTCAACATTCTATTTACTAATCTTTAATGAAATATTCATTGAATTTCACATTTTGAAAAAACAGAATATGATCTTTCAACAACTTCATCTGCAACCATTTGAAAATTGAAGATGCTATCTAAGAGGCTATTTTCTTTGAAGCATATTTATATAGTTCTAAATTCCCTTGAGCTTGATTTTTAAAAAAAGATCAGATTCATCTTACCCAAGAGGTACTATTCCAAAACTTAGGAAAGTAAGTTTCCATCATTTCAACCTGTAACATCGCCTTAATCTTTTTCATTTGCATTTTAAAACTTCTCAATATCAAAGGAAGGGGGGAAAGTATATCTTGTTTATACCTTCCTGCTGTTTTGAATTTCAATGTATCTAGTCACACACAAAAAATAGCCGTTTTCAGTATTAACATTTATGGGTAAAGACCTAAGGCCATTCCTATGCATATATTGACACTTGGAAGGCCCAAAGCCAATTTTTAATACGTGAACAGTAACATCAGGACTAGGTCTAAAATACTAACAGATGAGCTCATGATATCAGTTGCCCTAGTTTCAGGGCAGCCACAATTTGTTTATAAATCATTTTCAGAGAACCCTGCTGTTTTCCACCCACTAAAGAGGAACCCTAGGCATGGCACAATACTTCAGATAGCACCACAGCAAAAATAAAGAAGAGCTCCATTCATATCCAGGCTATTGGCATGGCAAAATGCACTTACCTCTCTCTCCTTTCACCTTCATCTTGATGCTGTCTTTGGGAAGACTTTCCACTTTAAAGACTTTACAATTTTAAAGTTTCAGTTTTAATGCATTGTCAAGAAAAAAAGAGGCTCAACCACTGCCCTCCTTGAAAGTTGCAAGAATAGATAAAATGAGAATTAAACAACCAAGCCAGCAGGGAGGTTAGTGAGGAACAACCAAATGACTGAACATTTGGTGTGTGGGGTGAGCAGGCCAGTGGAGGGAGGTCGAGACATGAGGGGTGACCAGGATGGCAAGGGAGGGACAGTTGGGGAGGGTAGTTGGGGGCAAACAGGCTGGTGGTGGGGGGCAGTTAGGGGTGACTAGGCCATTAGAGGGGGCAGTAAGAGGTGACCAAGATGGCCGAGGCGGGGGGGGGATTAGGGGGGATGCAGTTAAGGACAACCAGGCCATCAGGGGCAGGCAGTTGGGGTGATTAGGCTGGCAGGGGACAATGAGGGACAACTAGGCCAGCAACCGGGGGCAATTAGGGCAAACCAGGCCATGGAGGGGTGAGGCAGTAAGGGGTGACCAGGCTGGTGGGGTTGACAGGTAGGAGTGACCAGGCTGACAGGGAGGGGTCAGTTGAGGACAATCTGACCAGCAGCAGGGGGAAGTTAGGGGCGACCAGGCTGGCAGAGGGGGCAATTAGGGGTGATCAGGCTGGCATGCAGAGGCAGTGAGGGGCCATCAGGTCAACGGGGGGGGGGGGCATTAGAGGTGACTAGGCAGGGGGCAGGTGTGTGATTAGGAGCCAGCAGTCCAGGATTGTGAGAGGAAGTAAATGGCTATCTAGGAGGTGGGACTTTCGACACTGACTTGCATAGAAATTGACCAATCAGAATGAAATTGGCCAACAGATGAGGGCAGTTAGGGGCGAGATCAGGCCAGCAGGGAAGGATAGTTGGGGGTGAAATCAGGCCAACAGTGGAGGGCAGTTGGAGTTGATCATGCTGGAAAGGGAGAATTGTTAGGAGGAAGGCAGAGGCAGTTAAGGGCGATTAGGCAGGCAGGTAAAGAGGTTATGGGCAATCAAGCAGGCAGGCAGAGGCAGTTAGGGGTGATCAGGCAAGTAGGCAGGTGAGCAGTTAGGAGCCAGCAGTCTCAGAATGCAAGAGGGATATCTGACTGCTGTTTTAGGTCCTATCCCTGTGGACATCCCCCAAGAGTTCCCCGATTGGAGAGGGTGCAGGCTGGGATGGATGAGGGAACTCTCCTCCTTGCACAAATTTCATGCACTGGGACACTAGTATTTAATAAAAATACTATAGTCCATAAACACTGCTACTAATATTCTACTTATACAAAATAGTCCTCCCAAACAAAAATTTAACCCAACACAAATGTCAGTAGTGCCAAGGTTGAGAAACTATGAAGAGCACAGAATTATGAACTTTAATACTAAAATCACTGCTTGGACTCCTCCTCACAATTCTATGTTCTCCCACATCTAAACTTCACCATAAATTTAAA
The DNA here is from genome assembly GCF_014108245.1 of Pipistrellus kuhlii. Classification (NCBI taxonomy): domain Eukaryota; kingdom Metazoa; phylum Chordata; class Mammalia; order Chiroptera; family Vespertilionidae; genus Pipistrellus; species Pipistrellus kuhlii. The sequence continues at coordinate 120,137,041 of NW_023425404.1, read as the reverse complement.
AAGTATATTTGCAATGCTTATAATTGTTTATATATGGGGCAGAATAAATAAAAATACATCTGTTTTCTAGATGAAATTAGAAAACTAAAGGGAAGTATGGAGTTAAAATGACATTGGTTCAGATATCTCTGGTATTGTCAATCACTTTTGAGATCATTTGAAACAACATCCCCCAAAGTCATGATACTAGGTTTTACACATTTTTTTTAATATATTTTATTGATTTTGTACAGAGAGGAAGGGAGAGAGTTAGAGAGTTAGAAACATCGATGAGAGAGAGTCATCGATCAGCTGCCTCTTGCACACCCCCTACTGGGGGTATGCCCGCAACCAAGACACATGCCCTTGACCGGAATTGAACCCGGGACTCTTCAGTCCCCAAGTCGACGCTCTATCCATTGAGCCAAACCGGTCTTGACTTACACATTTTTTTAATAAATATATTTTATTGATTTTTTACAGAGAGGAAGAGAGAGGGATAGAGAGTTAGAAACATCAATGAGAGAGAATCATCGATCAGTTGCCTCTTGCATACCTCCTACTGGGGATGTGCCCACCACCAAGGTACATACCCTTGATCAGAATCAAATCTGGGACCTTTCAGTCTGCAGGCTTATGCTCTATCCACTGAGCCAAATCGGTTTTGACAAGGTTTTACACATTTTTAAACTTTAGTTAAAGTGAATCTATTCATCTTAAGAGACTTTTGGATATTCTTTTTTTCATGCTTTTTTATGTTTTTGAGATTCACCCGTGTTCGTATATATAGCTATAACTTTTTAAATTTCAATAACATTATTTTTCTGTTCTACTACTGAGTATTTGAGTTGTATCCAGTTTTTACTAATAAAAAGCAAAACAAAACAAAAACACTTTTCTATATATCTTTTTATTTGTGTCAGTTGGTGCACTTATGAGAATTTTTTTCTTGGTATGTCCCTCAGAATAGAGTTGCTAGGTCATATAATGTAATTATTTACTACTTATGTCAAAATTTACTAATGATATCAATATAAGGTGTAATTATTTACTAACTAGAGACTCTGTGCATGAAATTCATGTACTAGGGAGTGGGTCGTTCTGCCTGGATTGTGAGAGGGTGCAGGCCAGGCCTAAGAACCCCATTGGTGCACGATTGGGGCTGGGGAGAAAAAAGAGAAGTTGGCCAGCTGAGGAGGGACCGCGGGAGGGCTCCAGGGCATTTCTGGTCCATCTCTCTCAGTCCTAATCAGCTGAATCCCAGCAGCAACCTAACATACCCGTTGGAACATCTACCCCCTGATGTTCAGTGCACATCTTAGAGACTGGTTGACCAGTCAACTGTCTGCCCCTTGGTGGTCAGGTCAATGCATATCATGGCTAGCGATTGAGCAGCCTTAGCATATCATTAGCATATTTCATTTTGATCGGTTGAATGGCCAACAGGATGATCAAACACTTAGCATATTAGGCTTTTATTATGTAGGATAATGTCAAAGTTTACTAATGATTTCAAAAATTTTCCAAAATTATTGTCAATTTACATGCCTGCCAACAGATCAAAAGTGTTATTGTGGCCTACATTTTCACCAAGAATTTATATTGTCTGACTTATAAATTTTATCTTCTAGACTAATTTGCAGAATATGAATATCCAAAAATATATGTAGATTCTAAATTCTAATACTTTGTGAGTTTTATGTGTTACAAATATTGTCTTTTATAGATGGGTATGTCCTTCAATTATATTTATGATAACTTAGCAAATGTTCTTTTTCATATATTAAAACTCATCATGATTTTCTTTTATTGCTACTTTTCATATTTGCTTAATAAATATTTCCTATCTCAAGGTCATAAATATATATCCAAAAATATTGTCATGTAAAAGTTATTATAGTTTTGCTTTTCAAATGTTGGTCTTTTATTTCCTGGAATTAACTTTTGTGAAATGTAAAATAAGTCCTTTTTTTCTTTGTATTAATTACCAATTCCCTCAGCTGTATTTTATGAAAGACCGATTGATCCACACTAAACTATATCAGATCTGTCATAAATCAGTTTTCCACATTAAATGAGTCTGTATCTAGGTTATATTTTTTTGTCCTATTGGTCAATTAATATAACCCTTAATTAATTACATACACTCTTAATTACAATGGCTTACTTAATCTTGATATACAGAGGGTAAGTTATTCCCACTATTTAGTTCTTCTTCAAGAGTATCTGTGCTACTCTTGGCCTTGTGTTCTTCCGTATCAGTTCTGGAATCAGCTTGTCAAATTCACACACATGCACAGGCATGCACTCACCTTTTGCGATACTGATTAAGTTTACATTGAGGGTTTATATTAATTTTGGTGGAAAAATCTCAGGTTCCTAAGACTTTCCTTTTTATAATGCATTTTAATAAAATATTTTAAATGCAGTACTTTAAAACAGATGTTTATTCCTAAATAATTCTAATATCTATTAGAAAAGGTAGCAAACATATGTTCTACTTATTTTTGATATATAGAAATCCAATTGAATTTTTAGTATTAATTTTTATCTAATCATAATGAAGGCTTTTATATATTTCAATATTCTACCCATTATTTTTTTGAATTTGGCAAATAATGGCATTTTATTTTATCCTTTTCAGGCTTATATCACATATTTTTTTTTCCTTTCTATACTGTGTAGGTTAATATTATTCTCATGAATTATAATGTTTGCTCTATTTTTGTTGTTTAGTATGGTGGTATATATACCAATTATAAATATGAAAAAATAACTTTTTTTTAATTTGTCAATATTTTTGTTTTTGTTTTTGTTATATTAGATATCGAACTTTATGAAATTCCATGTCTAGATTTAATTTTTTTCTTTTTATCTGTAAATGTGGTGAATTTCACTGAATTAATTCCTAATTAGCAAAACATATTGTAGTTCAAACACAATAGAAGTTACAGTCAAAGCTGATAATTAGGTTGCAGGGGGCTTTTCTCTGCAGAGCCATTTAGAGACCATCTGACAGTGATCCTTTAATCTCCAATATATGGCTTCCAAGGGTCAATCTGGGGCTAGTTATCACCATTGCTATTCCCAAAAAGGGGTAAGGAATCTGGAGAAGCATGCATGGGAGGGTTGTATGCCAGAGTTGGATTTTGAATTTACCAATTCCTCTTACATTTTCTTGGATAAAACTCAGTCACGTAGTAGAGAGTTTAGTACTCATGAAGAAGTAAGTATAAATTCAGTGAGAAACTAACCACCGTGCAACATGAACTGAATAATCTTTATTAATTTTTTTAAATTTTCAACCAATCTTTTATTGATAAATGGACCCAACTTGATATATTGTGCTTTAAATACTAATCTTGATTTGATTACCTAATAATTCTGTAAAATCTTTGCACTGCTTTATAAGATTAATCAAAAGTTTCCTAAACTCAATAAAACTTTACAGTTATTGTTTCTATGATCAATGTTCTGCTTTTTATTCATATATATAGTCTTCTCCTCCTCGGTTTTCATATTGCAATATGAGATCTTTTTTCCTTTTGTGAACAAATATAAAGATGATAGAGATAGATGATAGATAGATGATAAAATTATAGATAGACAAACAGACAGATGGATAAGAGGGCAGATAGATGATAGATAGATGATAGAGACCAGGCTTACTGGAAATTATTGTTTTAATTATTTTACTTCTCCATTTTTTAAAGACTTTATACTTAGTATTAAATCCTAGGTTGGCATTTATTAATTTCATCATTTTAATTAATCAATCTTTGTTTTTCAGGCTTTAATCATTTAAGTTTAAGTGTTAGCAGCTGTCAGTAAAAGTATCCTATGAATGCAATAGGTCTTTTTCCTCTTTATGCTTTTAAGATTTTTCTCTTTGATTTTCAGATATATTTTAAAGTTATCAGTTATCAAAAATACTATGTTTTCTTGATTCAGGAAAAATATATCACTGGGCATAAAGAGAAATATTCATATTGGAGACTACATTGTCTGCTATTAATTATAATGATTCCAGATATTTTATGATTTTTTTCTATCCCTTAACTCTTAGCATATCATTGCCTTTATTTAAAGTTTGTTTTCTATAGCCCAGCATATAGTTGATTCTTGCTTTTCTACCTAATTTGATATTCTCTTCCCCCAATTTAAAACTCTAAACCATTTTCTGGTAATGTGATTATAGACATATGTGGCTTGAAGGCTATATTTTTTACTTGTTTTTATGTATCCTATGTAGTCTTCCCTCTTTTCTACCTTCTTTCAAGTTGTGTACTTTTTAGTATTTAATTTTATCTACTGTGGTAGGTAAAACCTCATTGGCCACATTCTAATCCCCCAAACCATTAATACTATAAATGGAAGGAACTTCAAGTTGGCCACATTCTAATTCCCCAAATATGTAATGATACATTGCATATTAAAAAGTACTTTGCAGATATGATAAAGCAAAGGGCATTAAAATGTGAAGATGTTCCTGGACTGTCCAGGTAGGCCAAGATTTCTTATAAAAGGGAGGTAGGAGGATTACAGTCAATAGTAAGAAAAGTGATGATGGAAGTGAAATGTCAGAGTGATACAAGAAAGAGACACAAGTCAAGGAATACAATCAGTTATTAGAAGCTGAAAAAGGCAAGGAATAAAATGGTATCCTCTTACGGCCTCTCAAATAAACCTTAAAAAAAAAAAAAGAAAAGAAAAAAGAAAAAGAAAAAAAAAGTTATTTATGTCAGAACCTTGACTTTATTCCAGTAACATTTATTTGGGGCTTTAGACCCGCAGAACTAAAAGTGAATAAATTTGTGTTGTTTTAAGTCCCTAAGTTTGCAGTAATGTGTTATAGAGGCAGTATGAATGTAATACAAATTTTGGTAACAGGAAGTGGAACATTGCCATAAAAATACCCAAACATTTGGAAATGACTTTGAAATTGAATAAGTGGCAAATTAGGAAGAATTTTGAGGCACATGAGAGGAAACACTAGGCTGTTAATAAAATTATGGATGTTAAAGACTGTTGGCAAAGTCTCAGAGGAAGTGAGAAGCACAGTGGAGAAAACTTAGAGAATACCTAAATCTTTAACGAATGTTGGTAGGAGTATGTATGTTAAAACACTATGGTGAACAGGAGAGTTTGACCAAACATTCAAGAATGAACTAAAACCTATCCTCCTAAGACTATTTAAAAAAATTTAAGAGGAAGAAACACTTTCAAGCTCATTCTATGAAGCCAGCATCACCCTAAAACCAAAACCAGGTAAATATAATACAATGAAAGAGAATTACAGACCAATATCCCTCATTAATATAGATGCCAAAATCCTCATCAAAATTCTAGCAAATTGGATCCAGCAATACATCAGAAAGATCATACACCATGACCAAGTAGGATTTATCCCAGGGACACAAGAATGTATTGTACAATATCTGTAATCAATAAACGTGATACATCACATAAACAAATTGAGAGATAAAACCACATAGTCATACCAATTGATGCAGAAAAAGCATTTGAAAAAATCCAACACCTATTTTTGATAAAAAACTCTAGCAAGGTGGGAATAGAAGGATCATAACTCAACATAATAAAAGCCATATATGACTAACCCACAGCCAACATCATACTCAATGAGCAAAAACTAAAACCATTTCCCCTAAGAACAGGAACAAGACAGGGATGTTGAACACCAATCCTGTTCAACATAGTAATATAAGCATTAGCCATAGTGATTAGATAAGAAGGAGAAATAAAAGGCATCCAAATTGGAAAAGGAGAAGTAAAACTGTTCTTATTTACAGATGACATGATATTGTACATAAAAATCTTTAAAGACTCTATCAAAAAACTATTAGACTTAATAAATGAACTCAGCAGTGTAGCAGGATACAAAATTAACGCCAAGAAATCTATGGCATTTCTATACACCAATAGTGAATTTACAGAAAGAGAGACTAAAAAAAAAAAAAAAAATAAAAAAATCTCATTTACCATCACACCAAAAAGATTAAGATACCTAGGAATAAACTTAACTAAGGAGATAAAAAAAAAAAAAAAAAAAAAAAAAAAAAAAAAAAACTATATGCAAAAAACTACAGAAAAAAAAAAAAAAAAAAACTAAAGGAAGATGTAAAACGATGGAAAAACAAACCATGTTCATGAATTGGTAGAATTAACATCATTAAAATATCCATACTACCCAAAGCAGTCTATAGATTCAATATACTCCCCATTAAAATACCAACGGCATATTTTACAAACCTAGAAAAAACTCTCCAAAAATTCATCCAGAATAAAAACAGTCCCCGAATAACCACAGCAATCCTGAGAAAGAAGAACAAATTAGGTGGGATCACAATACCAGATTTCAAGTTGTATTACAAGACCACTCTTCTCAAAACAGTCTGGTTCTGGAACAAGAACAGACATATAGACCAATGAAATAGAATAGAGAGCCCAGAAATCAACCCAAAGCACGTTCAATTAATATTTGACAAAGAAGGCATGAACTTACAATGGAGTCAAGACAGTCTCTTCAATAAATGGTGTTGGGAAAATTGGACAGATACATATAAAAAAAAAAAAAATGAAACCAGACCACCAACTTACACCATGCACAAAAATAAACTCAAAATAGATAAAGAACTTAAACATAAGACAGGAGACCATAAAAATACTAGAGGAATCCACAGGCAGAAAAATCTCAGACATATGCCAAAGCAATTTCTCACTAATACCACTCCTAGGTCAATGGAAACTAAAGAGAAAATAAACAAATGGGACTACATCAAAATAAAAAGCTTTTGCACAGCATAAGAAACCATCAACAAAACAACAAGAAAGCCCACTGGGTGGGAGAACATATTTGCAAATGTTATCATTGATAAAGATTTAATCTCCAACATTTGCAGGGAATTCATACAACTCAATAAAAAAGAAGATAAATGATCCAATTAAAAAAATGGGCAATGGACCGAAATAGATACTTTTCAAAAGAAGACAGAAGGAAGGCCAAAAGACACATGAAAACATGTTCAAAGTCACTAATTATCCAAGAGATGCAAATCAAAACAACAATGAGGTACCATCTCACACCTGTCAGAATGGCTATCATCAACAGATCAACAAACAACAAGTGCTGGCAAGGATGTGGAGAAAAAGGAACCCTCCTGCACTGCTGGTGAAAATGCAGACTGGTGCAGCCACTGTGGAAAACAGTATGGAGTTTCCTCAAAAAAATAAATAAATAAATAAAATGGAACTCCCATTTGACCCAGTAATCTCTCTTCTAGGACTATATCCCAAGAAACCAGAAACACCAATCAGAAAGGATACATGCACCCCTATGTTCATAGGAGCACAATTCACCATAGCTAAAATTTGGGAACAGCCTAAGGCCCATCAGCAGATGAGTGGATTAGAAAATTATGGTACATGTACACAATAGAATACTATGCTGCTATAAAAAAGAAGGAATTCTTACCATTTGCAGCAGCTTGGATGGAATGGAAAGCATTATGCTGAGTGAAATAAGCCAGGCTATGAAAGAAAAATACCACATGATCTCACTCATTTATGGAAAATAATGAACATTATAACCTGATGAACAAAAAGATAGACACAGAGACAGTAAAGAAACAAACAGACTGTCAAATTATAGCAGGAAGGTTGAGGAGTGCTGGGGAGCAGGAGGAAGAGATCATCCAAAGGACTTGTATGAATGCATATAATCACAACCAATGGACACAAGACACTGGGGGTGGGGATGGGATGAGGGCATAAGACAGGGGTTAGGGGAGGCTGGGGGAATGTCAATGGGAGGAAAAAGGGGATATATGTACTACTGTGTATAATACTTTAAACAAAATAAAATTTAAAAAGAAATATAGCACTATGGTGAAGGCTCAGGTGGAAATGAAGCATGCTAATGGAAACTGGAGGATAGGTAATCCTTGTTAGGTAGTGTAAGAAAGCTTAGCAGAATTGTACTGTAGTTACATGCAAAACTGACCACTAGAAAGCAATGAACTTTAATATTTAACTGAGAATATTTTAAGTATAGTGTTGAAAGTGTAAACTGGTTTCTTCTTACTTCTTATATTAAAATGTGAAAGGAAAGAGAAAAAATGAAGGAAGAAACAAAGAAAAAAGAAACCACGACTTGGTGATTTGGGAAATTTTTAGCCTTCTAGTTTATACAAGATCCTAAATTATTGTTTTGTGGGGTTTTTTGTGTTTTTTTTGTTTTGTTGTTGTTGTTGTTTTAATCAAAATGCATGCTTTAGAGAGAAACCCAAAAAATGTGGCAAGACAATCTTTGCTAGGACTGTGAAAGAATCAAAAGATCTAAATAGTCAGTCACACAAAGGGCTATCTAAGAGATTAGGCATATAAGGGATTCCTTCAGTCATCTCAGCAGAAGCAAAATACAGAGATAGAGTTATCCAAGGAATACCTTCACTGATGGAGGTTATCCCTGTGGCACACACAGGAGACCCACAGTGTTTCAGTAGACACCCTGCCAGCATGCACTGAAAGAAACAGGGGGAAAACAAAATGGGGGAGGGATACCATCATTTTCCTTAGATTCTACATGCATGAAACAGGCCAATAAAACTATTCAGCGTTAGTCACACTCTACCTTTCAAAAGAAAGGATGACACGAAGGGTGGAGCTGTAGGCCCAGAGGGCAGAGCCATGAACACAACAGATAATTCCCAGACCTTAAAATCAAATGGAATTTTCCTATTAATAGTTGTATTTCAAAATTGCCTGAGACCAGTGACTTGATTTTTTCTTTTCATTAATATCCTACCTTATTTAAAAAAAATGTTTTTATTGATTTTAGAGAGAGGAAGGGAGGGGGAGAGAGAAACATCAATGATGGGCATCATTGACTGTTGCCTCCTGCAACCCCCTACTGGGGTTCAAGTCCCCAACCCAGGCATGTGCCCTATCTGGGAATCAAACCTTGACCTCCTGGTTCACAGTTCAATGCTCAAACACTGAGCCACACTGGCCCGCCAATGTCTGCCCTTTTGAATAAAAAGGTCTATAATTGTTATCTATTCTGGCCTACTATTGAATTCTGGGAACAGCCAACTTGTTTTCTAATTCACAAGTCCACAGATGGGATAAATATATATATTTGTCCCTGAATGGATGATATGAAAATTCTTATCATAACTAATTTAACTAATTTAGATCATTTAGATTATGATATTTGGGACTTTTGAACGAATAAGGCCTGGGTGAGATCTTTGGGCTTGAGTGAATACTGCAATGGGTTGATCATTTTAGGAACAATCGAAGAGGATGAATGTATTTTGCTTGTGGGTTGGATATGAAACTTTGGGAGCCATAGAGTGGACTCTCATAGTCTGGATAACAATTTGTTACAGCAGCAATAATAAATGAATGTTTCTACTCTATTGTATGATTATTTCTTTTTCCTTTATCATGGTTGTCAGATTTATAAGATGTATCTTCAAAAATATATTATTGCTTCACAACAAATATTATTAGGCCCTCAAAATAGTATACTTCTCTTTCTTTTGCTAGTTCTTAATGCTATTGCTGTATTACATTTTACTTCTAAATGTTATAAGTCCTATAATAACTGTTAGGATTTTTACTTTAAACAATTACCTTTAAAGAATTTTTTTAAATGAGAGCAAATAAACTTTATATATATCTATGTATATACTAGTTATCATGCTACCTATTTATTTGTATAGATCCATGTTATCAATCTTTTTTTCTTCTGACTAAAAACTCATTTTGATAGTTTGTATAATATATTGAATAGATTGCTAGAATAAAATCTTCTCAGCTCTAATTTATCTGAAAATGTTTTTCTCATCTTTATTTTTTTAAATTATTTGTTTCAGCATTTTAACGTTATCCTATTGCTTGCTTGACCATGGATTTCAGACAGGAAAGCTGTAGTCATTTCTGTGTTCATCTGTGTGCAATGTGCCTCAGTAGAAATTTAATCAACATCATTATCCTCATTCAAAATTTTTAAATACATTCTCTCCAAGTTCCAATATTCTTTGTGTATATGATAGTACTATTGTGTATTTTAGAGTCATCTTATGTATTATTTTTATTCCTTGTGCCATTAGAATTGTTGTTTTATGAAATCAATATTTATCTTGAGTTACTGATATATTTTTCAATTTATTTGCTTTTTATTCCTTCTTGCAACATAGACCTTTATTTGAGATTATTTTTTTTCCTACTAGAAATAAACTTAATTTTTCTATAGTGAGGCTGGTTTATGACAATCTCTTTCAATTTATATTTTTTAATAGTTTGTTTGTCTTTCTTCTTGAAATATATTCCAAATTTTCAGTAATTTACCCTTAGAACATTGGGTATTTCTTCTGATGAACTTTGAGAACTCAGTTGTTTTTAAGTTGTCACTTCCTTAAAGATAATCAATCTTTTGTCTCTAGCAGGTTTTAAGATTTTTTTCTTTGTCTTTATGCATCTGGTTGTGTTATTATTTTTAATCTGGCTTAGGATTCAATAATATCTTTGCCCCAGTGCCCTAGTAAAAGAGCTTCTTAGTTCAAGTGAAAAAAAAATGGGGTTTGATCAATGGACAGAGACAGCAGGGGGGTAAGGGTATGTATGAGAGAGGGGTGGGGGGCAATAGGAGGATATGGACACATATGCAATACATTAATAAATTTTAAAAATGAGGTTTGAAAAAGAGCAAGTTATACTTTAAAGGTGGATAAAAATAAAATGTTGGAAAAAGCCAAAGTAGAAAATGGAAAATCCCTGTGTAACCTCCAGACACATTCACATCCACCCACGAAAAACAATTGTTCACCTGCAAATTACATTTTCTCAACTTGCATAATGATTCCCATGAACAAACTACCACAACCTAATTTTGCAATGGCACAGTGGGTTTCTGCATTGCTTCCAAGTGAGTCACTCCTGCATGAGGTAGGCAAAAGGTTTGCAGTTAAAACACCATGACCAAAAACATCTCAAAATAGGTTTCATTTCTAGAACATAAATATTCACCCTAGAGATCCTGCCCGATGTAAAATGAATGAGGTTTCTTTTCTCTAGGTATGCGTCCATACCTAGAAAAGTTAACAAGTTATTTGAGATGACACTTTTTAACCAATGCATAACAAAGAAGATACGGAAACATTATCCAAATGTAACCTACTAAATTCTAATAAGCTCTTTTTTTTTGTATAAAATTCCATAAAACTGTGAAGCCCATCAAAAGCAATAATATATAAAACATCAATTTAATAATTTTACTCTCATTGCTAATATAGCTTAAGCATGATATATACTGTACCTCAGCAGATATTATCATTTTTCAGGTAAATCAGATTATTTTGTTGTAATGTACACACCTTGAAAAGAAATTTCACTGACATAATAAAAAATAATCATCTCATAGAAGTAGGAGTCAAGTTCTTTTCATGTGACATTAATGCTAATATGCTAGTTATGTTGAATAATGTATAAAAACTACATTGAACTCACTTTACTGGCTAAATTTGTATCTGGTGGAATTTTTATTTGGTCCTCACAAAACACTAGGTATTTAGATCAGATTTATTTTGAAATCCTCACCAGAAGATATTTTTCCATAGTATATATATATATATATATATATATATATATATATATATATATATGGAGTATATATATATATATATATATATATATATATATATGGAGAGAGAGAGAGAGAGAGAGAGAGAGAGAGAGAGAGAGAGAGAAAGAAGTTGGGGGGAAGGAAGGCGGGAGAGTGAGAGAGAGAAACATTAATGTAAAAGAGACTCATAGACTGGTTGCTTCCCCCACATACCCCAATCTGAACCAGGGACCAAATTTTTTGCAACTGAGGTATGTGCCCTTAATCAGAAATCAAACACAAGACCCTTCAGTGACTAGGTCAATGTTCTAACCACTGAGCAAGGCTTGGATTAGATTTTTATTTCAATGACAACACAGAAAATAGTATCAGTCGTGGCTGCTGTGACTTAGTTGATTGAAGCATTGTCCCATATATCAAAAGGTGGTAGGTTTGATTCCTGGTCAGGCTATATGCACAGTTTGCAGATTAAATCATTTGTTGGGTTGTGTGCAGGAAACAGCCAATTGATCTCCTCTCTCTCTCTCTCTCTCTCTCTCTCTCTCTCTCTCTCTCTCTCTCTCTCTCTCTCCCCTTCTCTCTAAAATCAGTAATAAATAAAAAATAAAATAGTACCAAACCCACAATTCACAATTCACAATTTACATTAAAATGGAACACAACTTTCACTCACAATGTTAGATCTGAAGAGACAAAGATTAGTGGATTCAAGTCCCTCTTTATACAGATTTCAAATAAAAGTACAAGTTTGCAAAGTTTGTAATGGCTTGATTAGAATCTAAGTGGTTTTCTACTCAGCCCTCTCTGTTTGATAAACTGCTAAGGGCCCGGTGCACAAAATTCATGCACTGGGGTTGGGGGGAGGAGGGGTTCCTCAGCCCAGCCTGCCCATTATCACATACTGGAAGTCCTCAGGGGATGTCCTATTGAAGGTTCAGGCTGCAGTCTGGCCTCCCTCTGTGGGAGGCAAATGGGCTGATCAGGGGAAGGCACCAGCCCCATCACCCTGCTGCTGCAGCCACTGCCAGCCACCACAACCACCAAGGTATTTTCATCAACACAGACTACAGTCCCTTCACCAAGTAAAAATGACAACTTTCTTTAGGCATTTTCAAGATGTGTCTTTTATAGGATATGACATTTCTTTCTTTCTTTTTTTTTTTTTTATCCTCACCTGAGGATATGTTTCCATTAATTTTTCGAGAGTGTGGGAGTGAGAGGGAGAGTCAGAGAGAAATATCAATGTGAGAGGGACACTTTGATTGGTTGCCTCTTGCATGAGCCCTAACCTGGGCCCCGGCCAAAGAGGAGCCTGTAACCTAGGTACATATCCTTGATCAGAATCAAGCCTAGACCCTACAGTCGGCAGGCCAAGGCTCTAGCCACTGAACCAACAGGCTAGGGCAGGATATGACATTTCTTAGCCCCTCCAGCAGCGGACCATAGCTTTTTCCTCCAGAAGTGTGGTGGAAAAACCCTAGATCACCTTCTTGGATTCTTATTACCCAAGTTACCAAGAACACTGCAAGTGGCTGTGTACAGGGAGCTTAGCCAATGAGAGGTCAGAAAAGGTGCTTATGCTTGAACTGGTTTGGCTCAGTGGATAGAGTTTCGGGCTGCAGACTGAAGGGTTCCAGGTTTGATTCCTGTTAAGGGCATGTACCTTAGTTGGGGGCACATCCAAGAGGGGAGTGTGCAGGAGGCAGCTGATTGATGTTTCTCTCTCATCGATGTTTCTGACTCTCTATCCCTCTCCCCTATTCTCTGTAAAAAATAAATAAAAAATATATATTTTAAAAAAAAAAAGAAAATTGTTTTTCTTCTGCAGCTCATGCGCAGAGGACCCCTGCATTGTGTTCACTGGGATAAGGGGATTTGCCCACAGCCCGAGGGTGGGAAGCATACCCCCAAGGCCGGCAGCCCCACATTGTGGGTGCCAGGCTGGGGTTGTGGATCCGGGCCACTACTTTTGCTAGTGGCCGTGAGTCAGGAACATTCGCCGTGTCATCATGGCAACACAGCAGATGTTCCTGCCTCTCCTCCAGCCGCTCAGTGCCTGTGCCTATAGGCCTGGAGTGGCCTGTGGATGTTCCCAGGACCCAGGACACTGGGCACCTGCATATACAAATTAACCCCACATCTTTGTTGGGTTAATTTGAATACTCATACCTTCTACATTGTGGAGGAATGGTCAATTTGCATCTCTCTCTTTTATTAGTGTATATATGCAATCATTTTGTCTTCAAAATCACATAATTTAAACCTACCAAGTGTCATTTTCACCTGCACTATCATAAAAGACTTCCCAGAGATACAGAGAAAGTATAAGCCTAAAAGTTAGGCATGAATCCCAGAGCTCTCTTGCATTATCCTTCACCTGAACTCTGTGCAGTCTGGATACTTTTAGCATTCACCTTTAGTATTTACTCCATATTTGTGCTGCAAAAGAATCACAGGCAACAAGTGGAATGAGAGAAGAATTAACACAGTTACCCTCATTGCTTCAAATGGCAATTAGAAACTCCCTTGACTACATTTTTACATAAATGGAACAGAAACCATACTTGTGAAATTATGTTTGTGAAAATTTATGGAGTCAAAGAACATTGAAAGAAACTTGAGATACTTGCCTCAGCTTATAGAAGAGAAGATGAAAACACAGAAAGATTAAGATTTCTGCCCTGGGTCACACAGTTAGTTATTAACAGGATGGAATTAAAATTCAAATTGCCTGACTGTCTGGCCACTTGTTATTAATTCTTCTGTTTTAAAAGACAATGAAAGTATTAAATCATACTATTTTAACACGCCCTTTAATAATTATTTGGAAGGCTGTTTTATGTCCTAGTTCAAATTATGAGATGATTATGGCATGTGTGTGTGTGTGTGTGTGTGTGTGTGTGTGTTTCCAGTACCCAGATGGCAGTAGTGTTTTGATTAAGGCTTCAAACTGTTTTATTTATTTATTTATTTATTTTAATTTACTCTGTTACCATTATCTGCAAGCAGCTACATTTACAATATTTCAAAGCTTCAGATTTGCTGCATAATGATGTAAGTTCAGTTAGCACATCCCTGAAAAAAATAAAACAAGGCAATGCTACTTCTGCTTACATACATAACATCAAAACGTCTAAATTATATTGTAAAAATACTTGCATAATGCTTTTCCCTTTCTCCCATGTCTATTCTGCATGATTTTAAATCAGATCTTTGACTCAAATGAGAAAATTTCCACATTCTTAGATTCAGCTTGTGCTCAGGTTTTAATTGTCCTGTCAAAACTCATAGTAGTATATTGGTTGATTTTGCAATCTGTTTTTAAGACATTGAGCTACCAAAACTGAGGAAATCCTTAAATTTCCTTGTGAGTGATGATTAGAAAAATTTGCAAATTTTTATTGTGCACTGACAACTACAATGTTCACATCCTTATAATCATAGCTGTTATGTTATTTTCTTCTACCCAACTATATTTCTTAAATACTATGGAAAGTCAAGACTTTTTTTTAATATAGTGTAATATATATTATATTATATGCAACCATTAAAAATGTCAAGAGAGAAAAGTTAGGTGGAACCATTAGATACAATTAATAAAAATTCAGGTAGGTTATCATTAAAAAAAAACCATGGAATCATAGATCAAAGACCCTTATTTGGTCCTAGAATCTTGATTCTGGTAGCAATTGTGTGGGGGCTTATATTAGTTTCCTATGGCTGTTAAACCCACTTAATGAATTTATCATTCCAAATTCTGTACTTTTCACTTTTAGAGTTTTCCATTCATTTTTATTGTGCTTATGTATTATAAGAATCCACCTGTTCACTCATTATCACCATATTTTCTTTTATTCCTTGAAGGTCTTGTCTACTAAAGTTGACATCTTAGACTTGAATCAATTTCTTTTTATTTTTCTCCTTGAATATAGATCACGTTTTTATGTTTCTTCACGTGACTAATAATTTTAATTTTATGCCATATATTGTAGAGGACACCTTTTAGGAACTCTGAATTGTAGAGACTGTAGATCCCACGGAAGAATGGTGATTCTGGCTGATCACAATGAGCTTGTGGAAGGAAGGCTTTAACTTTGCTCTTGTGACGCTTACTGGTTTTGCCTATATATAATGGGAATCCGTTAGTCCTGAGACCGTCTTCAGTCCTGTTATAGTCCTTATAGATGTTCAATGAGTTCTTGGGGTGTTTACCATGCTTTTCTAACTTGTCAGGACCCAAACTCCAAACTCAATCGCCTATGTGTTGGTTAAGAGCTGAAATTTCTGCTCAGTTCTTTCAGTCTTCCTATTGATCTCCACTGGTTCTCTTGAGTACACAGTGCCAGCAAAAGATATGCTGAGTATTATAATGCTCCTCTTCTCTCCTTCAATTTAAAATTCTCTCCATCATTTCCAAGTATTATAGATGTCCTGAACACTATCCTCTAAGCATCTCAAAGCACCTGCATTTTCTGGTTCAGTTCTAAATGCTGTAGCTTTAGGAATGGAGAACGCCTTCGGAAGAAAAGCTCTGTAAACATGGCTCTACCCCAATGTGGCTTCCTCCTTTAATGGTTGAATCTACTCCAGTTTCTGCCTGCGCTGTGTCTCTTTCCAAGACTCTCAAATAGTTGTTTTATTCTCTTTATTTTATTTATTTATTTTTTGTTAGGAGTTTAAATTGATATCTATAGCATGATTACTTCCTTCAAGCACTTAACACCATTATCCCTTCTGGACTTCTCTTGAATGAGAAATAACTAAATTTTATGCTATTTAATCCACTATCCTTGAGTCTCTGTTACTGTGGAACCAAGCCTAACTCTAACAGACATAGTTAGGGTGAGAATAGCCTTCTTAGGGGATGGAAAATCAGTTTCATGATGAACTCGAGAGAGGAGGGCAGAGTGGGCTCTTTAGAGAGACGGTTTCAAATGTCAGTTTGCTGAAACTATAAAAAGTAGCTAGCAGAAAGGGGGAGAAAGGAATTTTTATCAGCTTTGGCAGTAAAAGATTCTCATACAATTATCCCATTAATTTGAACCAGGAAAACCCAAAAGGGGGCACTAGGAATGTCCCCTTTTCTTACACATTCAATTATATAAGTTTCAAATTTACAAGATTTTTGAAACATTAGGTATGTTGTCCCAAACTTATATAATCCATTCTAACTATCCATGCCCCCTATCATTGGTTAGGAAAACATGCTTACAATAACTAAAGTCATACAGAATGCAAGATGACTTTTTGATTATAGTTCTTTTTTCTTATATATTGGATCTATTTCACTTGCCTGAATATGTTATCAGTATGAATACACAGAGTGAGTTGCTCTCAACTACATATGAAGATCAACAGATGTACAAGCACACGCAGAATATCCTTACCTGGGATTCCCAATTAAAACCAGAAACTAGCCTGGACTCAGAAAGTTACTATATATATATATATATATATATATATATATATATATATATATATATATATATATATATATATATATATTGTTTGGTCTATACCCCTAGGCATCAAGGAGAGAGCACCCTGGACATTTTTACCCCTTAATTGCCTTCCACTTTTGGCCAGATACCCAAAGACAAAGGAACATAAGACAATGGCAGAGAACTGGATGAAGTTGTCAGGGTTGAAAACTGCAAGTGGTGAGAAGGAAAAAGTGACATTACAGCATTGTCTACTACTGCGTTGCTTTTCAAATTTGTTACTAAGTAAGAAGGTAATTAGTGTTGATTATATGCAATCAGGTTTGCTTCCTGAATAGGTTCAATCCCTGCCACGCATTTGGAAAATCTCTTTGTCAGATTAGAATCTCTTCATGGGAGAATAACACTATTTTTAAGAATATGAGAGATGAGAGAATGCCTGTCCTATTAGATAATATGTTTTTAGCTTAATTTGTCATATATCAACTACCTTGCTGTCCCCTAACCTTTTGCCACTATTGCTACTTTGTATTGAGAAAGGATGCTAATAGAGTTCTGTACTGGGTCATGTTTATTGACATGTTTCTACCTACTCATAACAAAGTCACCTTGTAACCTGAACTTTCCTACATTCTTCTCTCTTTCTCTCTCTCCCTCCCACCCTCCTAACACCATACACACACACACATACACACACACACAACTCCAGGAAGTTTTTGTTTTCGTTTTTGTGTTGTTTTTTAAACCTCCCCCCCACTCCCCGAGTTAATAAAATTAGAAAACAAAGTCCCTGGTTTGCCATATTGTATAAAATATTTCCAAAATATTGTGTTATCATCAACTTCTTAATTCTTTCCCCTGCCCACACTCTCCACAGCCTGGCAGGTCATCATCTCTGCACACTCTATGCTTTAGGTCCAGTCACCTCTGACGCACAGCAAAGCCTGCAGCAACCACAAAAGGCATTCCTTCAGTCCACATGTAAGAGTTAATTGCAATCCCACTCCTTGAAGTACTGCCACAATTCCCTGCTTCACTGAAGAGTCTTTGATATCACCCTACTGCTCTTGGAAAGATTACAACTTTTGCACTTGGATTCTACTAGTTGGGGCACACAAAAACAGCAGTTATGAAAGCAGGATTTCTTTCTGTGCAGTTTGTGAGCTCCACACTTCTTAATCATGCTCAGTGTGCTGGAAACTGAGGCATGTGCTTGTCTCTGAAATACAAAGCTTCCTGGGTAGTTTCAAAGTAAGTGTTCAGCCCTGGCGGACCAAAGCCTTACAGATTGGTTCCAAGTTACTGAGGAGCTGTGATCTTCAGACAGTGACACTGTTCACCCACCACCAGTAACATCTGACCTTTGAAACATGTATTTCCAAAAGAAAGTATCTACTTAAATTGTTTCCTTCACATAAATTTCTGTATTGCCTCTAGGATAAAATGGAAGTTGCCTGTGAGAGTCAGGCAGAATCAGAAGGTGAGTTTTCTCTGTTGCATATTACATTGGACCTGCTAACTTAGGGTCATTAGAAATATTGTCGAGTAAGTGATTAATATGAGAAAATGTCAAAATGTCTTCCCATGTTGGAGGTGTCTCTACAGTTTAAATTAATCTAAATCACTTTTAATTGCTTGGAAATGTTAAGGAAAAGGGTCTTTTTCTGAAACAACTCTCATTTTTAAAACATCTTTATTTTACCATTTGATTAATTAAAATGACAATGAGGTACCATTTCACACCAATCAGAATGGCTATCATCAACAAATTGGCAAATGAGAAGAGCTGGGGAGGATGCAGAGAAAAAGGAACCCTTGTGCACTGCTGGTGGAAATACAGACTGGTATAGCCACTGTGGAGAACAGTATGGGGTTTCCTCAAAAAACTAAAAATGGAACTCCCATTTAACCCAGTGATCCCACTTCTAGGAATATATCCCAAGAAATTGGAGACACCAATCAGAAAGGATATATGCACTCTTATGTTCATAGCAGCACAATTTACCATAGCTAAGATTTGGAAACAGCCTAAGTACCCAGCAGCAGATGAGTGGATTAAAAAATGGTGGTACATCTACACAGTGGAATACTACACTGCTGTAAAAAGTAAGGAACTCCTACCACTTGCAACAGCATGAATGGACCTAAAGAGCATTATGCTAAGCAAAATAAGCCAGTGAGAGAAATAGAAATATCACATGATCTCACTCATTTGTGGATTATAATGAACAACATAAACTGATGACAAAAAACAGATCCAGAAACAGAGAAGCATTGATCAAGACATCAAACCTCATAAGGAGGGTGAGGTGGTGGGGGGGAGGGGAGGGGGTCAACCAAAGGGCTTGTATGCATGCATATAAGCCTAACCAATGGACACAGACTCTAGGAGCATGAGGGCACAAACGGGGATGGCAATGGGGTTAAGGACACATAAGTCACAATCAATAAAGAAAAAACAGGAATAATCATCACAACGTCTTTATTCAACAGTAAACCTCTAGTCCCTTTAATCAGATCATAACAAGCATATTTAGATGCAATAGAGGTCACATAGTTGCTTTGGTAATTGACTTTTAGATGTGTCTCTAGCACAATAGTTCTCAGATGTGTCTCTAGCACATTAGTTCACATTAGGGGAGTTGGAATATTAGACTCTCCAATATATTTCTTTTTCAGTGCAGATTACCAGGCTATTTCTCAGAGCTTGCGTAATTAGCCTGAAATCTGTACTTTTAATCAGTAACCAGGCAATAATTCTAAGGGTTAGCTTAGGAAGCATTTTATGGCAAAAAAAAAAAAAGTGAGACCTGTTGTATTTTTAAAAATTAAGAAGAGGAAGCAAAGTGGCATTTAGCTGGGATTTTTCCAGATAAATTCATAGGCAATAAAAATATACTATAATACACTTGCAAAGTGCCAAAGTTGTGCCAGTTTTATTTGGTGTGCCAGTCTATTTGATATGCTTGTTAAATTTATATTGAAAATAAAAAGTAACACAAACAGGCAAAATGAAGCAAGATGCATCCTTGCATTCAAAGTTAGTGATTAGTGATTCTGCTTTTTTTTTTTTTTTTTTTTTTTTTTTTTTTTTAAGACCACACAGCAAGTTAGTGACAAAAGTAGAGTGAGCCTGGCAATATCAATATTCTTTGGGATTTTTATAGCTCTTTTCATCTTCAAAGCACTTAACAAAATTCTCTAATTAGGCTCACATGTTCTGAGCCATACTCTCTAATCATAAGACAGCATACCTGCTCTTTATTCCTTAGCTCTGAGCAACACACCATTCTTAATTATTACTAAATTAAAGGAAAAAAGTGTTTGCAATATTTTCAACTTAATTAATGACAAATATGAACATTTCTTTAAGTACAAGTCTAATTGCTTGGGCCCTAATCTATATTAGAAAAGTTTAGCCATAATTTATTCAAAGCAAAGATAAATGTTCCTTGTAAAATTACTATAATTAAATGCAATGGTTACAATAGTTGTATTTCTGACCAACTTAAACTATCATTCAAACTAATTTCATTGAAAAATACTTTAGTTTTAACATATCTTTACTATTTTAAAAGTCACTTTATGGCTAGTTGTGCTTTTTAAATAAACATTTAGGTACATGTAAAATAGCTTAACCTTTAATATGAGAACTAACCATGGCAATTGAGATATCTGGATTTTTTTCTATCTCTAACTAGTTGCTTGACTTTAAACAATTCACTTATTGTTTCTGGGTCTTGGGTTCCTTCTTTCTAAATTAAAGAGTCTCCTTCCAGCTCTGTGACCCTGAGAGTAATTGTGTGCATCTCAGTGCATCTTGTATGCATGGGCGCTTGACTCTCTAAAAGCTCTTCTAGTACCTTCTGTCATCATCAGGTATATGCAGAGCTTGAGTATCGGAATTAGCTCCCTGGTCATCAGGCATTTTATCCCTCTGCCATGACATGGCCAATTAAATAGCAATAGAAGAGGTTAAAAATATAAGCAACTGAACATTAAGTCTTTTCTAAAGCACCTCTTTGTTTTGAACCAGTGTTGTATGGAGAGAGACTATGGTGTCACCTAACTAATGTCCATTGAGTACTTGGAAGACTTGTTTCTGTCATCCTTTCCCACCCTCCACTTCTACACAGGTCTTCTTCAAACCTACAGTTTCTTTCTCTTGTTAGCCTTGTTATGAAAATAAATTGCCACGTTAAGTTCTATCAAACTCCAACCTTTGTGTGAAGGGAATTGTATCTTATTCTCAGAGCATGTGCTGAGATAGGAAGGTGAAAGCTTGTTTTGGGGAAGTGTGGGTGTTAGGGAAAGAGACATGATCTACTAAACTTGAAGAAAGAGTGAGACTGTGAATGAAGAGAATGAAAAATGAGAAAAACAAAATTTGCATGCAATCATTTAGGGAGGGGAAATCCCTGCCTGCCTACAAGATACAAGCAAATAGTAGATATAATCTGGCCATGGAGTCCTGTAATTGTAAATAGAACTCCCTGCATTTGCAAATTCTTGGGAGCTAATCCTTTCAGGCCTACTGAAAAGAAAAAAAAGTATATTTTAGCTAGAGCTAGATTATAGGTGATAGATGATGATAGATGATAGATATATAGATAGATAATAGATAGAGGGAGAGAGGGAGAAAAAGATATATATTCCAACAAGTCAAGCTTCTCCAACTTTATAACTCATGTGTGAGTGTGTGTGTGTGTGTATTGGTGAGATGAAACACAGAGGAGAAAGCAGAACATGAACTCCTAGAACAATCTCACTTTAAAACAAACATGTTAATGAGGAGAAAGAAGAGAATAGGAGAACTGAATGTTCCTCTTAATAAATGACTGTGGTTTGAACTGTAGCATACATAATATCTGAAGAGATAATCATCTTTGTTGTTGGTGCTGTGAATTCTCCCTTTGATATCAAACCTAGTTCCTCAGGTATCTCAGTTTGGAGATAGTCCAAACAAATACTGGTAATAACCTCAGAAACAAAATAGGAATCCAAAATATTACCATTCAAGTTTTATAATGGAATCTTTTGAAAGGGAAAAATTACTGCAATGGGTTCATGTATTAGCTAAGGAAAGTGTTTCACTTTTCTTTCAGGAGAATGTTCCATTAGGGCCGAGACCGGTTTGGCTCAATGGATAGAGCGTCGGCTTGGGGACTGAAGGGCCCCGGGTTCAATTCTGGTCAAGGGCATGTACCTTGTTTGCAGGCATTCCCCCAGTGGGGGGTGTGCAAGAGGCAGCTGATCAATGACTCTCTTTCATCGATGTTTCTAACTCTCTATCTCTCTTCCTTCCTCTCTGTACAAAAATCAATAAAACATATTAATAAAAAAAAAAAGAAAAAAAGAAAAAAAAAGAATGTTCCATCAGGGTTTGTACTGATACTTTGGCCAAACACTTCTTCAAGCACAACTATATTCATGTACCTCAGTCTGTGAGTAGTGATGATTTTAGGGCAATCATATTTTGCAAATCAAGATATTAGATGCCCACTAGAATGTAACCTTAAGATAGAGAGCAAATATATTTTTAGTATAAGTATGTCCCATGCAATATTTTGGGCATTCTTAGAGTAAAAAAAATTACTTGTTTTCAAAATTCAAATTTTACTAAAGTGTCTTGATTTTTTTTAATATATTTTTTATTGATTTTTTTTTAACAGAGAGGAAGGGAGAAGGATAGAGAGCTAGAAATATAGATGAAAGAAAAACATCGACCAGCTGCCTCCTGCACAACCCCTACCAGTGATGTGCCCGCAACCAATGTACATGCTCCTGACTGGAATCAAACCTGGGACCCTTCAGTCCACAGACCAATGCTCTATCCACTGAGCCAAACCGGTTTCAGCTAAAGTGTCTTGATTTTAATCTGGAAACTTTAAGTTGTTTTCAGTAGAAATATGAATTATTTTAGCCTAATTTCAATGATGGATTGAATTGAAATATGGCAAGAAATTTTGTCCCCATGACACCTTTTCACTTCATCTTATTACCAAAAATAACAGGCAGACAACAAATTTCTATGGGTTTGAAAATAAAATATGGAGTGTGTGAACATGACCTATGACCCAGTTTCATCATTAAAAATAACTAGAGACCTGGTGCTCAAAATTCGCACATGGAGGGGGGTGTCCTTCAGCCCAGCCTGCACGCTCTCCAATCTTGGACCCCTCAAGGAATGTCCAACTGCCCATTTTCGTGGTGGCAGCCATTTCTGTTGGGATTTATTTATCTTCTATAATTGAAACTTTGTAGCCTTAAGCAGAGGCCTGGGCCAGCCAGGGTGTTCAGAAAGATTGGCTTCCTCCATCACTGGAGAAACCCAAGCCTCCTTCCTGCTCTCTCTGTGGCCTTAGCCATTTTAGTTGGGTTAATTTCCATACTCACTACTGATTGGTTGGTGGGTGTGGCTTTTCAGTGTAGCAGAGTGATGGTTCATTTGCATGCAACTCTTTTATTAGATAGGATTATTTCTTAATAAGGAGATGGTGCTTGTAAATTTTAGAAAAGTTGCATAATCCACATAATATCAGGTTTAAATTCAGCTTTAAATGAGGAAAATTGAATGATTTACTGTTGATTTGATTAATCACTACCCAAGTGTTGATGAAATTGACTCATCAAATTTCATTACAACAGTTTCAATCTTCTAACTTCAAAGCAAAATCTGGAAATAAGGGGGCAGGAATAGAAAAAATAATAGTGCATAAATCATCCTTTCAGCATCAGAAGAGTTGCCATCAGTAGGAATAGCTCACTTCTCACTTGTCTTCTCTAGTGCTTCAGCAAAACTACCTGTGTCCAGAAAAATTGCCTCCTCAGGTTAATCTCAGCTCCTATTGTTTCCAGCACTTCTCTTTCTCCCTGTGGTTATAAAAAGAGACTGTCACATCCTTACCTTGTGTGTTCCTTAACCGCTACAAATGCTGAACTCAGCCTCTTCTCTTCTCCCAGAATTCCCTAATAATCCTCTAGTTCTTTATATTTTATTTTTCTGTCATTTCTACAAATTTGAGGCTCACTTTTTTGGTTTCCTGACACAACTTCCTCCTTACTTTATTATAATTTTTTTTTATTGTTTGTTCTCAAGTCCTTTTGTTGCCTTGCCTTCCACTGTTAGTCTTAAATTTGTGTTTCCTAATGTTTCCTACTTAGCCCTACCTCATAATAATGTGCACTTTATCCCTTAGTGATTTCAATTTTTCTTACAGCACCAACTACCATATGTATTTTAGGGCAGAAACTATGAATTCAGGCTGGGTTGACAGCTCAGCTCAGCTACATCCCAGCTGAGTCCCATAAGGAAAAATCACTAAATCTTCAACTCAAAAACAAAAATAATATCGTCAATATCCTTCAGCCACAGACCACTGGAAACAATAACATAGACTATGAAGAACAAGAGAATATCTGAGCAGGAAGATGTTAGGAGGAACCTAATATTGGATTTGGGCTTGGTTGGGTGTTTGAGGGTGAGTTTAAGGAAGAATGGAAATGGTCTAGATCTGTTGTTGTGGAAAATAAACTAATAAATAAATTTAAAGAGCCAAATATTTGTCATTCAATTTAACTTGCATAGAATCACATGGGTATATGTTTTTTGAATTGTTGTGTAACTCAACACTAGAATGGTTGAAATAGTGGTGAAGACCATAATTCTCATAGTCTTGCTTTGGAGAAAACTAGAGAAAAGGATGGAAGAACTGACAAAATTGTTAGTGTTTCACATAAATGTTATAAAGTACAAATGTTTCTGTAACATTTATCTGACTTTGTCTGAACAATCCAAGTCTAGAAATCAGATTGCAAATCCATCATATTAATTTCTCTATCAAGGATTCCAGTGTCTTTCTGTTCTTGTCTTTCTGACAGAATCTTAATACTTTTGCTTCCTTATTTTCCACTAAAATAAAAAAAGCACAACAGAGCCCAAGCATCAACCATGCCTTTATGGTCAATTTGACAAAGGAGGCAAGAACATACAGTGAGGCAAAGACAGTCTGTTCAAAAATAGTGTTGGGAAAGTTGAACAGCTATATGTGAAAAAATAAAACTAGACAACCTTCTCACACTACACATAAAAAGAAACTCAAAATGGGGTAAAGACAAATAGTAGACTCAAAACAATGAAAATTGTAGAAGAAAACATGGGCAGTAAAAACTTTGACAATATTTCAAAGGCAATATTTTTTTCTGATATATCTCCTCAAGCGAGGGAAAACAAAAAAAAACAAATAAATAAGCAAATGGTACTACATCAAATTGAAAGTTTTTGCATAGCAAAAGAAACCATCAACAAAAGGAAAAGACAGCCCACTTAATGGGAGAACATATTTGATGATACATTTGATAAGGGGTAAAAATTCAAAATTTATAAAGAACATATAAAAGTCAACACTAAACAACAAACAATCCAATTTTAAAATGAGCAAAGGATATGAACAGACACTTCTCCAAAGAAGGCATATAAATGGCCAATAGACATATGAAAAGATGTTCAATGTCATTATCAGAGAAATGCAAATTAAAATCACAATGAGATATCACCTCACACTTCTCAGAAGAGCTGTCATCAATAAATCAACAAACAAGTGTTGGCAAATCAACAAGAGAAGAAAAGAGAACCCTCATCCACCTGGTGGGAATGCAGATTGATATAGCCACTGTGGAAAGCAGTATGGAATTAACTATCCTATATAATAAAGAGGTATTATGCAAATTGACCCTCTTCAGGAGGTGACCGGGCTGATCAGGGGAAGGTGCCAGCCTAATCACCCCACTGCTGAAGCCACTGCCAGCCACCACAGCTGCCAAGGTATTTTTATCAACACAGACTACAGTCCCTTCACCAGGAAAAAATGACAACTTTCGATAGGCATTGTCAAGATGTGTCTTTCATAGGATATGACATTTTTTTTCTTTCTTTTTTTTTTTAATACTCATCTGAGGATAGGTTTCCATTTATTTTTAGAGAGTGTGGAAGACACAGAAATAAACATCAGTGTGAGAGGTTCTATTCACTGAGCCAAACCGACTAGGGCAGGATATGACATTTCTTAGCCCCTCCAGCAGTGGACAGACCTTTGTTTTTTCCTCCAGGAATGTGGTAGAAAAACCCTAGATCACCTACTTGGATTCCTATTATCCAAGTTACCAATAACACTGCAAATGGCTGTGTACAGGGAACTTAGCCAACAAGAGGTCAGAAAAGGTGTTTATGCTCAAACTGGTTTGGCTCAGTGGATAGAGTGTTGACCTGCAGACTGAAGGGTCCCAGGTTTGATTCCTGTTAAGGGCATGTACCTTGGTTAGGGGCACATCCCCAGTAGGGAGTGTGCAGGAGGCTGCTGATTGATGTTTCTCTCTCATCGATGTTTCTGGCTGTCTAGCCCTCTCCCCTATTCTCTGTAAAAAAATCAATAAAATTCTTTTTTTTTTTTTAAAGAAAAATGTTTTTCCTCTGCACCTCATGTGCAGAGGATCTCCTGCATTGTGTCCGCTGGTCTAGGGGCCTGTCCCCCAGCTGCTGGGGGCACACCCCAAGGCCAGCAGCCCTGTGTTGTGTCTGCTGGGCTTGGGGCATGGACCCAGGCCACTTGGCCAGTGAACGCACAAGTGGCTGCAGATCAGGAACATCTGCCATGTCACCATGGCGATGTGGCAGATGTTCCCTGTTCCCACCCCCTGCTCCCCAGACACTTGGCGCCTGTGCCCATAGGCCTAGAGTAGCCAGAGGCATTCTGGGGCCCCTGGCTGCTTAGGGCCTATGCATGGGCCTACAGGCTAGGAGCAGCCTGGGTCCTGAGGTCCTTTGTTCCCATGACCCAGGTTTCTCTGTGCCTTGTATGCAAATTAACCTGCCATCTTTGTAGGGTTAATTTGCATACTCACTCTTGATTGGATTTTGGGCATTGAGGAGGTACAGTCAATTTTCATCTTTATCTTTTATTACTGTAGATAGCCAATATTTGGAAGCAGCCCAAGTTGCATCAGTAGATGTGTGGATAAAAAAGCTGAGGTATATTTACACAATAGAATACTACTGGGCAATAAGAAAAAGAGAAAATTTTACCTTTTGTGACAGTGTGGATGGACCTGGAGATTATTATGCTAAATGAAATCAGCCAGTCAGAGAGAGACAGTATCATATGGAAGGAAACTTAACTTTGAGTAGTGTACATACAATATAATGTAAGGAAAATGTAATATGGACTTATTCACCTGAAAACTACATAATTTTATTAATCAATGTCACCCCAATAAATTCAATAAATTAAAAAACCACAATGATGCAGGTGAGACATATTCAATGGGAATATACTTCAAAAAGCATTTTGCAACATTAGTTAGAATTTATTTCAAAATTTCTCCAGTACTTATTCTATGCTCTATCCAGTAAATTGGTTTTATATTAAGGTTAAGAAACCTGCCTTGAATTTTTTTATCATTCTAAGTAATAAATTTAAGTAGGGAAATGGATATCTAATATGAATGTAAGTATAAATCTCAATTAAAATAATAGTACTCTGTAAAATTTAAGCATTAGCTCCTTAGTGATTATTGAATTCAAAACACTATTTTCATAATTGAGTGTACTGAAAACCAGTTAAAATTCTCAATTATTCTTTACAACCTAGGCTTTTAATAAAATGAATTTGTTTCACCATCAAGATTTATTTGATTATAATATTTTATATTTTGCATTTTTATAATATTTATTTGGTATAAATTCTTAAGCTATTAGTCCATTTTATAACAGATATATTTAGTGATAGATATGATCATTTACTTATCAAACATTCAGTTGGCCATATAAGAAATAGTATTTATTGACATTTATTAGCTTCTAAGTACTATGTTAAACATTTTACTTAAAATATCATACTTTGTCCCAACAGTAACTCTCTAAGTTAGATAACACTATTTTTCAAGTTTTGAAGATGAAAACACTGAATACAGCAAGTTTAAGGGACTTTGCCCCTGTCACAAATCTTATTACCATCAGGGACAAAATTTGAGGTATATTTACACAATAGAATACTACTGGGCAATAAGTAGTTGAACTTGTTTCAATTACTTCAGGGTCTGAGCTATCAAAGGGAAAATTCTGTTACCACTATGAGAACTTGCAATTTGTGAGACCATGTTAAAATATATATTTTCAAGTAGCACTAAAATATTTCTCATGTACCTCCTCACTGTTTCAATTCACTTGAATACACCTTTTTGGTCATTTGCCCACTGTAAGGTCCTGTACCAAGTGATTGAGAGTACATGTTACCCAGAGAAGTAAAGCTGGATGACTATACTAGAGCCCTTTTTCAGCTCGTGGTTAATGTTAAAAATAGAAAGAGTGTGATGGTGAGTTCCCCTTCTTAGAGTCAGTTATCTTAATAACAAGAGATAATCGTCTAATTCAATATTGCTCATTAGACTCTATGTTCATAGAGTCCATAGGCAACCTGGCTAAATACTGCCTGCATTATTAAAGAAAGGAGAGCAGAACAAAGTTTGTACCCAGATCTAAATGAAATGGTAAAACTATTTCAAAGAGGCGGCTCTAACTGCTTCACAAAACAACCATAGTGGTTATGTGTTTTTTTTGTGTTTTTTTCTTTGTTTTGTTTGTGTGTTTGTTTGTGTGTTTTTCTTTTGGAAAGGATTAGTTTATCAGTGTAATTTTTTCTTTGAGCACTAGGAAAATTTGAACTAAGTTTAGTTTTCAGTTGTAATAAAGATCTCAACTTTACATGACGGTACTTTATGATTTTTTTTTTTTCAAAATGGTTTCCAAACTTCATTTTTAATTGTGGAAAAATATTTTACTTGGGGTGGTAGACATAATACAATATACAGGTACTGTATTATATAATTATATACCTGAAGCCTATATGATCTTATTAACCAAAGTATCCCAATAAATTCAATAAAAAATAAAATAATGAACACCTTTTTAAAAAATTGTCTTGTTTTCCATATATTTTCTTGTTGAACAATCTTTAACCAAAAAGCTTTAAAAAACAAACAAACAAACAAAAAACACTCATGCACAATTTCCAAATAAACAGTCAACCATGAACTGTTTTTCAGTAGACTCATTTGTTTTTCTCTAAGATGTTTCTATTTCATTTTTTGAAATTGTGAAATCTAGAATAAGATGATATTCTGTTATAAAAAGATTCTGAATTATATTCAGATAGAATTTATTATTCCCAATTAAGTAATTTGATATCCAGATATAAATTGAAGCATAATTTTCACCCCAATAATTGTTTACAAATAACAGTAAAATGAAATTTTTTACATATTGTTCAGTTTAGAGATAGATCAGTAGCATATCTAGAAATGACAATATGTGAGAAATGAGATACATGTGTAACAACTTGTAGAAATAAAATGTTTCTTCAATTATTCTTTATTTAAAAGATTGTTCTGACACAGTAATTGACTTTTCAATTTTGCACATATGAACTTTATTGCTCTGCTTAGCATTTAAGTAAAAAATATACATGTATTTTTAAACCAGAAGTAGTTTTTAAGTGCACAAATATGCCTACCATGAACAATCTTAAATATAAACATAAATATTTGACATGATTTTACTGAAATTGTTTTAAACAGAAAGTTCATGCAATACCCACAAATGTGTAGAAAACAAAATGGTATGGGTCTGCAAATTACAATTTCAGTATTTTTTAGTAGGATGCAAAGCAAACTTTCCTCTTTTGCAAGAGCATCAGAAGGCTATTTTTCACCCAATTGGTTTCTTCTATAATGTGACCATCTTGCAAGTCACCTGTGAAATAGGAAAATAGAGATTTTAATCTCTGTGTCCACCCCCAAGCTTGCTTACAACCAGACTCACCTGGCTACAAAACAGAGCTTAGTACTTTTGATCTCACAACTTGTGTGGTTTATTAATGTGGCTTTTTAAATTATAAAACCTAAAATATAAAAGTCTAACACAAGTAAAATAAAATAAAGAAAGAAAAAAAATAAATAAAGGCAGAAAAAAGTCTATCTGCCATTTTTGAAGTTGTTCTTTTAAGCCATTCACAGCAGCACTGGTCAGATCCAATGTGCCAACAGTCACAAAGGTGTTTAGTGGGTCTTTAAAGGGACATTCCCTAAATCCCAACATAACACTATAAGAATGGCTATCATTAATTGATTATAATGAATATTTTAAACCATGTACATTTATTATTTTTAGTCCTCACTACAATCCTATAAAGTAGTGTGATTTATCTTCATTTTCCAGATGAAAGAACCAAATTTAAACATCTTGCTCAAGGCCATAGAGCTAGTGCAGGGCAGAGTCCTGGTCTGAACTCTTGTCAGTATAACTGCAATACTCTTTCCACATTTCATGTTGCTTCTGGTGACCCTAAGGTAATGTGTTCCTGGTGGTCGAAGGTCAATGATGATTATATGCAAGTGAATAAGCAGGATGAAGTGAAAAATTATATCACTAGCTTGTGCATTTGGTTTGCCACCATTTTAATTTTTTTTATATCTCCAGTCCAAAGACTAGACTGTTTACTAACAAACATTAAAACAAAACTATGTATTTTGTGAGTTTACCACATGTGTAGTTAAAAAAAAATGCCAAAACTAGATTAGATTACTTTATCACTTTAGGCATGTCAAAGCTCTATATTTGAAAAGGATAAAATGTAAAATGGTGTCATTGTTGTCATCTTTTAAAATACCTTATTTTTCGGACCATAAGATGCACTTTTTTTCCCCCAGAAGTGGGGGGAAAAAGTCCCAGGGTCTTATGGTCCAAATATAGCCTACACATATACTTTTTTAAAAAAAGTTTTTTAACTTGCCTGGCTCTTTGTGGTCTCTGTGTGCTTGCCCAGCTCTAAAATGGTTCTAAATGCTGCTGTTTACTTTACAGGGTTGATTACATGTGTTTATGACTGTGATGTTGGGTTTTAATGCACATAAAATATTTTAGGACACTATTTGTTTCAGAATCTTTTTTTCTTCATTTCCCTTCTCTAAAAACTGGTGCGTCTTATGGTCCGGAGCGTCTTATGGTCCGAAAAATACGGTAATCAAAACTTGCCTCAGTATTCAGCATTTAAACCTCCTTTTTAATCACTGGTTGACCAAGTCTTTATGTCAGTTTTATGTCAGATGTCAGATGTCACAACTTCTGACTCTTTTGAATTTATATTCTATCACAAGTTCCACTTCTCTCAAGAGAATACTCAAAACCCTCACCTAAAACATCTGAGTTTTTACTTTTGATTATTAAATTTATTTTGCTATAAGAGCTTAGACAGACCACTCAAGTAAATGAAAGTAAGGTGTGTACCTTTTGGTAAAGGACAATAAACATGTTTCCATGAAGATCTAAAGAGTAGATCAGACACTGAATTCCTGAGTGGTCCTTGGCCACCATCTTGGTAATCTTCCGAGTAGGTATAGAGTCTTGCTAAATTTAACTCCTGCTCAATCACAACCTTAAGATCTTCCCACTCTCCAACACACTCAAATGCATATCAACACACTACATTTTGCCCTAGGAATTGTATAAACATAAACTATAAGGAAGATAAGGTGGGAAAATTTTTATCCAGGTTCTATATTTCTAGCAGAATGAATACATAATTATTGTGTTGCTGTGTGGGATGGTGATTCAGCTCACAGTTTGGTGATGCAATGGGAATGATTGGCTGGTGCAAATTTGGTACTAAATTAAATATATGTTAAAACCTTAGGGACTAGAAAATAGACAACAGTAAGAAAGAAAATGAAAATAAACATATATGGTTATTTCTGTTCTTGTGTTTTTCCTTATCAAGTAATACTATCACCTATCTCAGAGATTAAAAAACAGTAGTAGTGACAATCCAAACAAATCCAGGCTATCTCTGTTTTAGTTGGCTAACCCTTTGTTGTATAACGTTTTGAATTTGCTTCCAATAGTTAAAACAAAACAAAAAAAAGC
The DNA here is from genome assembly GCF_014108245.1 of Pipistrellus kuhlii. Lineage (NCBI taxonomy): Eukaryota > Metazoa > Chordata > Mammalia > Chiroptera > Vespertilionidae > Pipistrellus > Pipistrellus kuhlii. The sequence continues at coordinate 120,105,000 of NW_023425404.1, read as the reverse complement.
TTATAGAAATTCATATTCTAGTTTTTTTAAAAAAAAATCAAATATCTGATCATCCTGGACCTAAAATTTTCCATGTCAGTAACCAACAGGTTTGGAATACAACCTGCATGCTTTACCGGGGCATATTCTCCAGATTAACCAGGGTCCTACTCTGTCAGTCTCCATCATTTCAGCATCCACCTTATTTCTACAGGATTGGTTTTTTTTTTAATTTTCTGTCATGATCCACCCAATTACTTTTCCCAGAAACTTGAGATATGCCCTGAATTTCCTACAATCATATATATATATATAATTTACCATGATTAAACCACAGCTCCTGCACCTGAATTACTCGTTTCCTTTCTGCACACCTATACTGTCAAGTCACTTCCCTGCTTAAACTACTTCCAGAATTTTCAAGATAAACTTCAAAGTCGTTGAGATAATTCACAAAATCCTGCAAGATCTGGTCCTTTCACCTGAAAAGGTCTTTTTCTACCTTAGCACTCTATTACTTTAATGGGCTGATTCACGATTTTGCATTTGTTATACTATATGCATAGAGTATATAGAAGAGTGTTATTTAACATTAGAGGCCCAGTACATGAAATTTGTGCACTTGGGAGGGGGGTGGGGGGATGGTCCCTCAGCCTGGCCTGAGCCCTCTAGCAGTCTTAGCAGCCCTCAGGGGATGTCCAAATGACAGCTTAGCACTGTTATGAAGGCAGAAGAGGCTCCCATCACTGCTGCTGCACTCACCAGCCATGAGCCTAGCTTCTGGCTTAGTGCCCCCCTCCCCCACCCTGTGGGAGTGCACTGACCACCAGGAGACAGCTCCTACATTGAGTGTCTACTCTCTGGTGGTCAGTCCACATTATAGTGAGTGGTTGAGCATCCTTAGCATATCATTAGTATATTATGCTTTGATTGGTTGAATGGACAACTGGATGACTGGACACAACATATTGGGCTTTTATTATATAGAATATTTTTAACTTTTTATTTAATATAATTTATTTCACATAATTCATAATAATTCTTTACTTCAATTAGAAAATACACTTTCTTCAAGACATTCAAATCTATAAGCAGCCAGAAATTCTTTCTGGATCTAAGTGAAAGTTTCATTAATTTATACAAATGTTTAAATGTTTTTAATTATACAACAGATTGTGTATGTACCTATGTTAAATTGCTTTCACTGCTGAACCATGCTTTAATTTTTAAGACATGGATATCAGTGGTTAAATGTCCTAAAATACATTATCTCTGTGAAGTCAAACTAGGATTGCAGTTCATATAAATTGTCAAGTTTGTTATATGCTTATATTTGCAGCTATGTCAGAATTTTAGGATGCTCTGGTGATGGGGACAAGGTGTTAAGCTAGATAAAAATCAATATAAATTTATTACTTATTTTTAAGTAATGATAATTTTCAAAAGCTAATTTATTAAAAATGGAGTTATAATGATCAGGGAAATATGGCTGCAGGTACTTGTCCCAGGATCCCAACTCATAGTTCTTCCCTCTAATTGAGAGGTTGTTCACCTGTGGTTCATGGATGCCTAGAAGCTCGCAGAATAGCTTTAGTAGGTCAGACCATGCAGCCCTAAAATTGAAAATAAAACCTGTTACATGCATGCTTTTTACTTTTTTTTTCTTTTTTAGAAAGAATAACCTATCATTTAATCCATTGCACAAACCCTATTATAATTCACTGGTAAACATTAAGAGGAAAATAACAACTATAATTTGGATAATTTATTTAATAAAGTTAACCAATGAGTCAGTTATAACTTGGACTATTATTCACTTATGTCAAAGGGCAAAATGACAGCCAACATTTAGTCAAGTTGCTACAAGAGTTGGCATCACTCCATATTCAGTCTGGCATCAACACTCAGCTGCCCACAAATGGAGCTGAGTTCAGAGCTGCAATATCAAGTGACCTCACATTTCATAACTGTGACAATAGACACAATATTGTCTGAAATTAAGATTCTATCTAATTTTTCTTCCAATAGTTTCAGAGCATAAGAATGAAAAAGGCATCAATAGAATACTGATGCAAAAGAGCAGAGGAGAGCTGTTTCAGAGCTATTTTACACATTATGAATGGTTTGTAAGATTAGATTTACAGAATGGGTTTTTTTCTAAATAAATTTTATATGCATATGATAACAATTTTTCCTTCACAAATTCATATTTTTAAAAAATAGATGAGTTAAATATGAGCATTTAGCAAAGAGAATTTTAATGATTCAGAAAAAATTACCCTTTCCCTACCCTAGTAAAAGTAAATTTCGTGAATTCTAACTAATTTAAGATTATGTCGATGGCATATCCTGTGGTTTTCCTTTTCTTTTTGAGGTAAGGAGTGCAGAGAAGAAAAAGACATTCACATTGAGGCTTTTCCTTTAAATTGTCAGTTGATAAACATAATTTCTCTGCATTTTTGCTTCACTGATCGGAAAGGCCAGTAGTTAATGGTCTTTTATTACAAACTTCCTTTAGTACGCGGCACAGCAATTAGGTGTGGGCATGCTCCGTGACCCCTCGCTGCCTCGCCACTGGCTTTGATCAGAACTTTGCTCAGTGACACACATCTAATAACCAGGAGTAGCATGAACTGAACCATCAAGACCTTGATTTATTCCTCAACCCACATCCTTGGCCAAATAGGGGTGTAATTACCTATTATGCCAACTGCCAATATAACCTGACTTTGTGCTCAGGTTGGGGCAAAGACAAAACAAAACAAATAAAAAAACAACACACAAAAAAGGCATGCCTCTGTACAAAAAAAATCATGAAGACGGCACAACAGGAGTTTCAGCCTCTGAGGCCAGCCAGCACAGAAGCTCAGAAGCAAATGAATTTTGCCATCTGTTTTGTTGCTTTGCTTTGCTTTAAATGAAGTGGTTTATTTCGTGCAATGGAACTAAAATGAGCAAAGAGGTGTTTGGAATGAAGACTGTAAATTACAAAGATTCTTCTCCAGTAGCATTTCAAACTGTATAATCCAAAGTTGTGAATATTTGATTGGAAATAGCTCTTAACATACAAAAGAGTTGAGGATGATACCACAGTGGTATTTTTTAGTCATTGCTAATGAATACAGGAAAATGAAATGGCTCTGCCGTGTGCTGCCTGCCCCAACTGGGCAACCCAAGGGCAGCATAAAACAGGCCAATTCCCATAATCCAGAGTTCTGTATCAGTGGTCTCACAAATCACCTGAGGATCTTGTTAAAATGCAGATTCTAACTCAGTAAGTCTATCATGGAACCAGAGTTTCAGAGTTTCTAACAGGCTCCCAGTGAGGCCAGGGCTGCTGGTTCTGGAACCACAGTTGGAGCAGCAAGGTGGTAGATAACTCAGAGGAGGCATGTTTAGCCTCAGCAAGGTCTCAATGTGTCCCTGTATTTTGCATTGAAATTTTGGAATTTCCTGAGGCCTCCTCATAAGGCATTTGGAGTGAGCTCTGTAGAATATAATTAAGAACTCTTCCTTAGAGATATTTACAGATAAGAATGTCATGAGATAATTTATAAAGATTATAAAGATTCCTTTCCCTTCTTGTTATATAGCTTTTAGAATATATAAAAATAGCAAGCAGAAAAACAAAAAAATCACTCATAACCTCACTTTTCAGTAACAGGCTTTTAACATATTGCTGGGTATTTATCATTAGAATCAATGGCATTTACACATTCTGGGCCTAATTCTTTTCACTAAGCATTTTTTTTTATATATACATTTTCTGTGTCATTCACTTTTCTCCAGAAAAAAAAAAAAAAAAAAAAAAAAAAGTTTTTAGTATTGTGACCCATGGAGGCACTATAACTTATTAAATGTTTTTCTTTCATTCAACATTTATATTGCTCTCAAAATTTCCTTATTTAAAATGTCACAGAAATATAGTGATAGAATTTTTAAAATATTACTGGCACAGCTTACTTCCTGTAAGTTTTTTGTGGAGAAAGTTGCTCTTCCCTCACAAGGAAGTTCTTCCATCTTTTTCTTTTCCACTCTCTAAAAGAATATTTTCAAAAATAAAAACAAATGCTTTACTCTCTCTGTAGTTCAGGTGGAAAAAAATCTCACAACTGTTTTCTCACCTATAGTAACCTAGGTACACCCTCATTGAAAACCACTAATAGCTCTCCCATTGTTTTTTTTACTACATTTCTTTCCTTTTAGTTGTTATTTTTCTCTAATTTATGTTTTAAAAATATTCCATTCTCAATTTATACAAATGGTACTACATTATTAAGCCAATCTTTTAGAATAAAAATCATCATAATGAAAGAGTAAGCTTTATTACTTACTCTTCCTGTGGCTCTGAGCACTAGCACAGATGAATTAATGGTCTATACCAGTGGTCGGCAAACTCGTTAGTCAATGGAGCCAAATATCAACAGTACAATGATTGACATTTCTTTTGAAAGCCAAATTTTTTAAACTTCTTCTAACACCACTCTTCAAAATAGTCTCACCCAGGCCGTGGTATTTTGTGGAAGAGCTACCTGTAGGCTTCTCCTCTCCCCCTCCCCCACCCCCACTACCACCTAGGAGAAGGGCTGGTAGCTTTGCCATAAATACAAACTAAATAACCTGATTCTTTCAATATGAACTACCTCAAAATAGTTGTCTTTAGCTTTATATTAGACAGGATTCTGTTGATTGTAAGTGACAAACATACAATTTAAACTAGCTTTAAAAGAGGTAGAAGTGGAATGTACTAAGTCATAAAACTGGGATCTTCAAAAAACAGTATTGACTTTAGTAACTGCTGGATTTGTGGATTCCGCTAATGTCATTAGGGCTGCATCTTTTATTCCTCCATCTCTCAGGCCCTACTTTTCTCTGCATTGGCTTTATTCTTAGACAGGCTCTTTCTATTGAGCCACATAGCCAAAAGTCTAGGTTTTCATAATCAAAAGAAGGAAATGTTCCTTTTCTGGGAGTTCTATCCAACCACACCCCCACCAGAAGAGGGCATTGATTGATTGATTGTCATCTTTTAGTCACATTCCTTTTTTCTGAACCAATTGTGTGGGTAAAGGATTTAGTATTGTGCTTGGCCATCTTCTGGATCATGTACCTGTCCCTGAAACCATTGAATAGGGTTGCTACCACCTAAGCCACATGGATGGAGAGTGGAAGAATATAGTGTTCTTAGGGAAAATTTAAGGCATTGTTATTAAAAGAAGAGAAAACCGATACAAGGAAGGCAAATTAACAATGTCCATTGTAGGTAAGGTGACCATACTTTTCAGTTTGCCCAGGGCCATCCTGGATCATGCCTTTTGCCCTAGTGTTCTGTGTGGCTTAGTGTTTAGAATGGTCTCAGGTGTTTTTAATGAATGAGCATTAATAGTCAAAATAAAATGTCAGGATGTATTAACCTCTACTCTGTAGTGTGTGTAAATAAAGACACTATGATTTATTCACTTTATTGTTTAGTTTTACTTATATATTTTATAATAAATCCTTTGGACAGCAATAAGCTCAAAAACAAAGGCCATGTGTAATGACAAATTAATTACTAAATTTATGTTCATCAAAAAGGTTGATACTGAATGACTAACTGTCACAAAATGTTTCGATCCATTTATCGTTCTCTGAAGAGGCCATAGTAATATCACTAAAAAATAGTTTATATTATCTCTTAGGAAAAATACAAGACACCAATCTGAAGAAACATAATAGTTACTTCAAAAGTTGGTAGTTATGTGGAAAAGGTTGTGTCTAAAAGAGAAACGCTTAATGTGTGCTCTTGGAACATTTATGCACACATAACCCTCTAAGAAACATGACTTTTTATTTAGGTCAAATAATTATTTTTCTAAATTAATTTTATTTATTTTGAATTCCGAAATTTTCTCCACAGATGCAAAAGTGATAAATGTTACTATTTTGGTTCTGTTTGCGGAAAACTAAAGATACATTTGAAAAAAGTTAAATGATAAAAGTTTTATATCAATGCCAACAGCTCTTTTAAATTAAAGCCATTACTTCCCAAAATTAGTTCCATTTTTTATCCTACTTTCAGCTGGAAGTTTATTTTATTTATGGCAAAACACTGAATATTATTATAAATGTTATCCTAAATTCTGTTGAAAAGTTCAACACTGAAGATAAAGTTATTTGTTTTTCAGGTAATAATACAAGTGCAAATTCTAGTGAAATATATTAATAAAATCATAGTGAAAGTAATGTCCTTACTAAATTAAGAAATCTCTAGAGCAATTGTGTTCTACCAAACAGAAATGTAAGCCAAATTTCTTAAAATCCACAAATACTTTTACCATACAATATGTTTTTCTTATGAAGCCAATGTTAAACATACACACACAATTTACCATGGTTCTAAACCCTTGATCTTTTTTCCTGCTTTCATCACAGGATTCTCAAAATGTTTGAATCTACAATTGTACTATAGTTTTATAAATGAGTAATCTATATTTTTGCTGCATTTTATTCAAAATAAATTAGAAATCTTCAAGCAATAGAGCACCAGCATAATTTGCCTTTTGAAGATTTTAGCAAATTGCAATTATTAATAGAAATATTTGTAAAAATGAAGATATGATTAAGAGTTAAGAACTGAACTGTACACACTACTTACTTTTAAAGTTTTAAAGTTGTACTTTGTAATACCTCAATTTGAAGGATATATCTTTAGATGATTTTCATTTTTTATGGAATAAATATATATTCTGCACCAGGAGAGAATGAAATTAAGAAGTTCTGGGATTTTTTTAGCATATACTTAGTGAAACATTTAGAAGGAACATAAATAAGAATAAATTGCCTGATGAATTTAGACTTGTAAATATATGATTCTATTTACAATATGTGTGGTATGTATGTGTGTGTGAGAGAGAGACAGAGAGACAGAAACAGAGAATGAAAACACTTTATTTAAAAAAAAAAATACACACTCAAAAAAATGTGTTAACTATGGCAATAAACTTCCCTAAAAAGTAGAGAAGATAATTTTTATTTTGTATCTTATTATTTGAAAATTTTATCTTGAGCATACATTGCTTTGATAATAATAAAATTATTTATGAATATTAAAATGTAGATAAATATATTTTGAAAAATATTGTTTCACCACTTTTCAAGGGTATTAAGAGAAAGTTTAGAAATCTCTAAAATTCAAAGTTAATAATTTTAATGGTGAGAATTTTACAAATTGTGTCTGGCCACAGAAAGATATGTCTAAACATTGGCCAGGGTTTTAGGTATTTTCAAGGCCATCATTCTAGTTAACAACCACATCTTGTTCATAGGGCTAGGGTTTTTGTTGATAATTTATTTTGCTTCCATGTCAGCCACACACAGTCATGAAATCCAAGTTCCTTTTCATTGCAAAAAGAAACGTATTAGCCTTGGAAGTGGGTAATTGACTATTTTAAGGCTGAAGAATTGATAGATGTTACCTTCATATATTTCACCACTGGTGTAATCTCAAAGGGAAGAATGAGCAGAGTAGGTACATTTGTTGAACTTACCTTGGCAGCAATGAGCACTTTTTCTGGCAGTGATTATGTACTTAGCTGATAAAGGGAAAATAATGTTTGTGAGACCACATGAGAGCATTAGGAGCCATTATTTTCCTTGAAATCTTCTTGGCCCCAAAGAAACTGCTAGCTGCCATCCAAACTGCAACCCAAGGGATGCTTTGTCTATAACACATTTTACTAATGAACAAATACAGCTTTATATGAAGTTATTGATAAATATTTTTTGCAATTCTTAGGTATTTATTTCTAAGTAGTTAGAATATTCAATAGACAATTGCCTGAATTTTTTTTCTACCAAAGATGGCTTAGCATCATGACACAACCATAATTTCTATTATGATACAATCCTTTTTGTCTCTGCAAGGGAATACATTGTTAGATTTCAGAAGAAATTTAAAGGTAATCTCCTCTAATCAGTAACTCAATTCTAAGAGAATGTATTGTTTTCCAAGCTTTCAGAAGTATCAGCTCTCTCTGTGACACCATCCCAAACCATTTAGTCAGAAACAGGTGAAGCAGAGAATGTTATAAAATTGCCATCCTGGATGAATTTCATCAGCCAGTGATAAGTATGATGCAATTCAAAAACTATTTTACAAAACATTTACATTTCTCAAAAAATTAGTTTAATAAGTTCAGAAGATTTCTACTGGAAATTTTTCTGAGAATTGGTCATGAACTTTTAATAATGTCAAGAGCTTTTCCTCTAAATGTGGTGACCAGCTTACATTCTGACAGTGCTTCATTTGCTTTGTCACTACACAACTGAAAAGGAACAAATAAAGGTAAAATGTAATGACAACTCAGTTCAATGCAATAATTTCCATGGAATAAATCAGTATCATATGTAAAATTATTTTATCCTTGAGTGTGCCTTCACTCAAAGTAAACTATGGACCCTCATCCATTTTGAAATGTAGGTCAGCCATTTAGCTAAATATAGTATGCTCTCTTCTCTATTTGCAAGAACAGGTGTCTACAACTCAGTGAAAAGTTTTCTGTCACAATTCTTCTCTAAAATAGGGAATGTACACTACCTAGAGAAGAATCAGCTCACAATTTAGGTGTCCTCCAAGGAGTTTTCTTACACAGCTACTTCTACTGAGCCATGGACAGGGTGCATATTGAGAAGAGGAACATAAATAGACAGGCGCATTGTCAACTCTTAATTGTCCCACTAGGCTTTCAACACCTGAAACTAATATAACCAATATTAGAGGCCTAGTGCACAAAATTCATGCATGGGAGCGTGTGTCCCTCAGCCAGTCCCTCCCTGTATCATCTCTAATCAGAGGATGTCCAACTGCCAGTTTAAGCCCTAAACCAGCAGGCATACATCTCTTTCACAATCCAGGACTGCTGGCTCCTGATAGTTCCCTAACCACTCCCCTGCCAGCCTGATCACCCCCAACTGACCTCCCCTGCTGGCCTGATCATCCCCAACTACCCTGCCCTGCAGGCCTGGTCACCCCCAACTGCCCACCTCTGCTGGTCTGATTGCTCTTAACTGCCCTCACCTGCTGGCCTGATATCATCCCCAACTGCCCTCTCCTGCTGGCCTGATTACCCCAAACTGCCCTTCCCTGTTGGCCTGGTTGTTCCCAACTGTCCTCCCCTGCTGGCCTGATCTTGCCCCTAACTGTCTTCCCCTGCAGGCCTGGTTGCCCCAAACTGCCCTCCCATGCCAGCCGGGTCACTCCCTGCAGGCCCAGTTGCCCTCAACTGGTCTTCCCTTCAGGCCTGTTTGCCCCCAACTGCCCTCCCCTGCCAGCCATCTTGTGGCTGCCATCTTGTGATGATGTTGCACGAGGGCATTGATCAAAGGTGTGATGCCACCAACTTTTTGCTATATAGGATAAGTTTATATACCAACTATATTCAAAATAAAAAAAATAAATAACAAAAATATTTATGAAAAAAACAATAATCTTAGAATAAGTGTTTTTGCTTCTATTTTCATTTCTGTTTTTATTAATCCTCATCTAAGGGTATTTTTCCATTGAATTTTTTAAGAGAGAGTGAAAAGCAGAGGGAGAGATAGAGAAAAACATTGATCAATGTGAGAGAAACACATTGATTGGTTATCTCCCACACACGCTCTGACCAGGATTGAGCCTACAACCAAGGTACATGCTATTGGCCAGAATCAAACCTGGGACCCTTCAGTCCTCGGGCTGACACTCTATCCCTTGAGCCAAACTGGCTAGGGCAAGATAATAATTATTTTGAATAAAAAACTCCTGAATTTTATTTTAGTGTAAAAGCTGAAGTTTATGCTGTAAATAATAGATGCAGGATCTATATATGAGGATAGAAGAGTCAGTTTTCCACTCTAGCCATGATAATTATATCATAAATGGAGAGACACTCAGTCAGTAAGGAGCATGTTGTTAAAAGTGCCTGAGAAAGTTCTTTGATTTGCCCCCTACGCCTGCACGATCTCTACCCAAGAGAAGCAGGCAGTAGGCTTGCTAATAGATTTGGGAGCAACCTAAAATCTATTTGTGCTTCAATTTCTAGGAAGATATTTGGGAAAGGGGATGCGGAAGGGGAAATGACTCAGAGTCTACCCATCTCTCTCATGTGGTAGCAGAACAGACACAAGCATGGGATCAGTGAGGGTACAAAACCCAGAGAGAAATCCTCATTTTTCCTGGAGCTCCAGGATGATGCTGAAGGCTTCCAAAATTTCTCAAGGGGATATTCAAAGGATTTACCAACACTTTATCACCAGGTGATTACCAATGCTTCATCCAGATATAATATTCTATGACTCCTTAATAGACCCTCCGCAAGGTCTAGGAGTGAAATAAAAATTAAAAAAATGAATTTAGGTGACTGGGAAAAAGATTAGCTCATCCTCTTCAATTGTATGGCAGGTATCACCCTGCTATTACTGTAGCTGTTTATTCCTTGCCCTAAAAAATGCAATGGACATTTGAGATTGTAGATTTCTTTCTCTGAATTCCTTGTGTTTTATTTTCCTTTGCTCTGTTATCTGATATATTGTGACAGTCCTTAGTTGGCAGTTTGGGGCTTTCCCTTCTTTCTTTACATACCCAACTTCTTCGAGGAAATCCACCAATTCCCCATTCCTTTGGCAGTGCGTTGAGCCATGAAATGACGACCTTCAGGCACGTGGTGCCTTCCCATTTTGATACAAATTACTAAACCGCATATTCTTTCATTGGTGAGTGGGATTACCACTCTGTGGCTGGGCACATGGAATGCAGATCAACTCAAATTGTTAAAACAGTGGCCCAAATCCCAAAGGGGACAAGTGGCCTTTTGTGAAGCTATTTGCAAGTATCCCATTCCTCCCTTAAAACTTAATATGCCCTGTTATGTTATTAGTACAGTCAACCACAGTTTTATTTTTACCTAGCTCACATTCTTTTAGGATGACACAAGATAGGCTTTGCACATGGTTCTGAAATAGTAACAAGTCCTTAAGATCTATTGATTCGTAACCAATCCAGCATGGCAGTGCCAAAGTGATCAGATAAAGTATACCACCACAAGTCATACATAGAGCACTTGCCAGCACCTAAACTATGGTTTATGTCAATATATATTGATGTTATGAATGATGAATATCAATCAAGTATATATTACAATAAAGAAGTATTATAAACACATGCAAAGTTAGGTATTCCCCTGCCTATATTTTTCTTTGCATGTACAGAATGGAATTCTGTGCTCTTTCAGGCTACACTAAAATGTTAGTGTTTAACAAAATTGAGAAAAGCTTTCAAGAAATGCTTTCCCTACTGTGTGAAATGCAGTGGGAATGGAGGGGAGAAGGTAAGTCTGATGATAGTAACCTCTCTGGCCTTTAATGTTCTGTTGAGAGCATCTTCAGTATACATATTACCAAACATTTATTCCCACATATACCAAATTACTCCTTCAACTAGATGCGACCTCTTTTCCTCAAACCTCTTTAGCTCTTTTGTATATAGCTTTTCTGGCCATTAAAAATTCCGTTTAGTAAAGATATTTTCTTTACCTGATTTGAAGCAACTTGAGGACAATGACATTGTGGCATTATTTCTAACTCTCTATCCTCTCTTCCTCTCTGTAAAAAATTTAATGTGGCATAATTTAATGAATGCATCACCGTGCAATGTTTAACAAAATTCACTGCATAGATCTCTCATACAATAAATATTGTTGAATGAGTTAATGAACGAATTAATAAAATTAAATGTAAACTGGCTACTCAAAGAGCTTTACTCTGGCTGTCACTATTCTTTATTAAATGTGTCTTTGGTCAGCTGCCATACCTGAATACCTCATGTTAATCACTGATAGCAAATACACAGAGGAAGCTCCCAGGAGAGAACGTTGCAGGCTGCATTCATGATAAGCCCCCTCTGCCTCCTTCTGCATTTTATACCAGCGACCCCTTTCATCAGGGAGGAATTGCTACATTACATTGTCAGTGTGCTAGAAAAACAAACTAGAGGTGCTTGTTAAAATCTTAGTGAAAGTGAGCAGGTAACATCAGCCTTAAGTCAAAAGCAAAAGCTGGGAGGGACTTCCTGACAGGGAGCAGCACCCTTGAACCTGCTCCCAGTGCTTTTCCCAGAAAATCCTTGCAAAGCTGCTCATTTCTCTGGAGGCACACTATGAAACCAGTTTAAGTCCCATTCATCTCTTCAAATTTAAGGTTGATTCTTCCTGATTTTTGGCTTATGCTCCTGTGTCAACTGAAAAAGTCAAGATTACACATATATTTTTAAAAATATTGCCCTAACTGGTTTAGTTCAGTGGATAGAGCATCAGCCTGTGGACTGAAAGGTCCCAGATTCAATTCTGGTCAAGGGCATGCACCTTGGTTGCGGGCACATCCCCAGTAGGAGGTGTGCAGGAGGCGGCTGAGTGATATTTCTCTCTCATCAATGTTTCTAACTCTCTATCCTCCCTTCCTCTCTGTAAAAAATAAAAAATTATATATATATATATAAATATATATATATATATATATATATATATATAAATTTTTATATTGGTTATGAAAAATCCCGAGTATTTCTCCCAAACCAATAGCTATGTAATTTAAAATTTAGGAAAAACAAATGTAAATTCTACAGTGAATTTTTCCTATTCTTCAATGCAGATATCTATTCTACTCAAGTAATATTACATTGCTGAGTTCAATAAACCTGGGAAAGGAATCAATTTCTTTACTGTTATAATTTCCTCCTTTAGGCTGCCTTCATCAAATATACAAAATGCTATGTGCACAGAGAAATGATGCTGTCATTGCCATGGCACTATACATCAATTTTGTTTTCCAGATAAGCACTATAGGAACTTAATGGCAAAGAGCAGTTTTTTTCAATGACAATGCATGACAGAAGCCGAAAGGTTTTCAAGCAAACAAATGTGTCATCTAATAGTCCATCAACCAGCCCTTGTCACACTGATAAACCTTTTATCTCTCTTTCCCATATTTTAATCAGTAACTTGGTTTGCATGTTCCTTGCAGTAACCAACTTAATGGGGATTCTTTATGCCCTCAGAAATCAAGTCATTTTGGCCTAAATGAAACATTTCACTGTTTTGTTTTATCTCGATTTCTATTCACATTAACATAATAGCTTTTAATTGGATTGTATTTGTGATTAGAGTCAGCAAAGGTGGCTTTCTCTCAGAGGAAACTGACTGCAAGGCAAACTGTTGAGACTCCATCTGGGAACTTTTCTTTCTTTCTTTCTTCCTTTCTTTCTTCCTTTCTTTCTTCCTTCCTTCCTTCCTTCCTTCCTTCCTTCCTTCCTTCCTTCCTCCCTCCCTCCCTCCCTCCCTCCCTCCCTCCCTCCCTCCCTTCCTTCCTTCCTTCCTTCCTTCCTTCCTTCCTTCCTTCCTTCCTTCCTTCCTTCCTTTCTTCCTTTCTTCCTTTCTTTCTTTCTTTCTTTCCTTTTATTTTTTTCTTTTTTCACCTCTTGCCACAGGGAAAAATGGCCTAAGGAAAGAGCCTCAGGAGGAAGTCACCTGATAACTCATTTCTCATAAGTAATGGAAGTCCATTACATTTATTATAAAGGCTTACATACTTAAATATCTGAAATACTTAATTAGTATTTAAATGAATGTTCTCTAAAGTATTCACAAAAGGACATGAAAATATGGGTGAATTGTGCTTTAATTTTATAGGTGGAAGAGGCTTTCTTAAGTATAACACCCAAAGCAGAATCTAAAGATCAAATGACTATCAAGTAGGATTACATATACAAAGGAACATGTTACATCTACATATCAAAAACAATAAAAATGAAATTTCAAAAACCTGAGGAAATATATGTATAATTTATTTTATTACCAAAGAGTTATTATTCTTCATATATGAATTCTAAAAAATTAATACAAAACCCACAAATGACACATGTGAGCACATTATAGGAAAAAAGAATTCACTAGCCCTGGCCAGTGGGGCTCAGATGGTTGGATGTTGTTTTGTGAACCTAAAGGTAGCTGGTTCAATTCCTGGTCAGGACACATGCCCAGGCAGGTCTCATCCCAAAAGGAGGATCCTAGGAATACAGGGGGCGGCAGATCAATGTTTCTCTCTCACATTGATATTTATCTCTCTTCCTCTCCCTTCCTCTCTCTCTCTATAATTTAGTAAAAAGTCTTTTTTAAAAAGAATTCACTAAAGAAGTACAAATGAATCTCTTTATATAGTATATAAGTGTCTCATCACTATTATACACCTGAGATTAAATTTTGTATGCCAACTATAATTGGAAAATATATTAATTTTCAAATTAAAAAAAACCTTAAAAGTAATTTCAAAAATAAATAAATAGGCAAAACCGATTTGGCTATTGGCTCAGTGGATAGAGCGTCAGCCTTTGGACTGAAAGGTCCCAGGTTCGATTCCAGTCCAGGACTTGTACCTTGGTTGTAGGCACATCCCCAGTAGGGGGTGTGCAAAGGGCAGCTGATTGATATTTCTCTCTCATCGATGTTTCTAACTCTCTATCGCTCTCCCTTCCTCTCTGTAAAAAATCAATAAAATATATTTTAAATAAATAAATAAACAAAGGAAGAAAGGAAGGAAGGAGTACAAATATCCAATAAGCATATGAAAAAACAAACATTAAATTGAGATAACATTTCTTAACATTCTAAATAAATAAATAAATTGTACAGTATTTTCAGAAAACAAAGTATAAATAATTTCAACATTCTGTATGATTACACACACACACACACACACACACACACACACACACACGGAGAGAGAGAAGAAAATTGTAAAAAAAATCTACCAAAAACTATTGAGCTAATAAATAAGTTCAGCAATGTTTCAGACTGTAAGATTATTATATAAAAATTAATTGTATTTCTATATTTAGCACTAAAATCAAAGTAAAATGAAAAAAATAATTTATAATAGCATAATAAAGAATAAAATAATACTTAGAAATAAATTTAACAAAAGCAGTGCAAGATTTATATACTGAGAACTATAAAATACTAGTATTGCGGAGAGGAATTAAACACCTAAATGAATGGAAAGACATCCTGAGCTCAGTATTTGAAGATATAATATTGCTAATATGGCAGTGTTCCCTGAAATCACTGGAAATCCATGTCAAAATTCAAAGTACCTTTATTTTATTTTATTTTATTTTTCTAGAAATTAAAAAGCTGATTCTAAAATTCATATAAAAATTCAAACAATTTAGGTGGCAGAAAAAGAAAAATTGACAAAGATCATAATGGGGAGCTCACATTTCAAAATCTTTAATATTTACAAAATGCTACGAATATCCATCTTGTGCTAGCTAAGCTATATAGATCATTAGAGTAGAATTGAAAATCCAAACATAAATTCTTACATCAAGCATGTCAAACTCGCAGCCTGTGGGCCGCATGTGGCCAACAATGAATATTTTTGTGGCCCACAGAATATAACGGTACATAAGAAACATTTTAATAAAAATTTCATAACTTAATTTTTACAATACCCCATTATACATAATTACTAAGAACAAACTACAATGTTTGCTAATGACTGATTACTATAATGGTGTTGCATTCTTTTCCCTTATGCACCTTATGCACAGGCACACCATTTCTCTCCACTAATACTAGAAATGAATACTTTAGCAGCCCATTACCACATCATTAGTCTTGGACTGACTTGTTTGGTGTGCACAACAGGAAATATTTCTCATTCGTAGAACAAGAAAAATAGGCTTATTTGCATTACAGTTATTAATTTGAGCAGTTATTCAGTGTCTGGTAAGTTAATGTTGAAGAAAAAATATTAGGCCAAAACTGGTTTGGCTCAATGGATAGAGCATCGGCTTGGGACTGAAGGGTCCCGGGTTCGATTCTGGTCAAGGGCATGTACCTTGGTTGCAGGCATCCCCAGTAGGGGGTGTGCAAGAGGCAGCTGATCTATGACTCTCTCTCATTGATGTTTCTAACTCTCTATCTCTCTCCCTTCCTCTCTGTAAAAAAAATATTAAAAATAAATAAATAAATAAATAAATAAATATTAATTTTTATTAAAGTGTTCTATTATTTTATATTAACAATTGCTCACTTATTTAAGCCCTTTGTATTTATCATGTCTCTATGGAAATAAATCTACATTTCTAGGAAAATTGAAGCTTTTGGGTTTTTTTGGCCCACATATACTTAAGCCTTATTTATTTGGCCCATGTTAACCTTTGCGTTAGACATGCTTCTCTTACATTAATGCTCACTAGTTTGATAAGAAATAATATACAAATGACTACGTAGTATCATATTATTTTATTATTTTATGTTTTTTTATTATTTTGATGTTCTCCTCAAATGCCAGTGCAAAATCTTCCTCACTTTTAACCAAAACAACTAAAGTTCATCACAGAAATCAACTCATACATATGGGTGCCTACCAATCCCAACATTGCAACAGATACACTCAGCATTACCCCTGTAGTAATCATCCAAAAAGGAAAAACTATAAATATTTTAATTCTTTTTTTTATTAAATATATTTTATTGATTTTCCACAGAGAGGAAGAGAGAGGTATACAGAGTTAGAAACACTGATGAGAGAGAATCATCGATCAGTTGCCTCTTGCACATCCCCTACTGGGGATGTGCCCACAACTAAGGTACATGCCTTTGACCAGAATCGAACCGGGGACCTTTCACTCTGCAGACCAACGCTCTACCACTGAGCCAAACCGGTTTCAGCAAATATTTTAATTCTTATCCTGTTGAAAGATTTAAAGCCAAAAATGTAACAAAATTTACAAGCCAAATAGTTTTCAAAAGTAATTATGGCAAATAAGTTCAATGCTCCATTTCTATTTTTTAACATATTCACTAAATTATTTTACCCAAATGCACTGGACTGGCTATACATCAGAAGTTTTGCTAGACAGTAGGAATATAAAAGGAGTATTTTCTAGTCTCCTTCCCTAACATACAATTTAGTCATAGCCATAGAGTTCATTCACTAGGCACATATTGATTTTCACTTAGATGAAGAACCAGATATTGTGTTTGTTTCTGAGGATACAGAAACATTTAGGATACAGTCTGTGCCTTTAAGGATGAGCAGTGTAGGAAGCAGTGTAGGAGCCGTGTATGACCAATACGGGCATCAGGCTGAAACTGGCTCTCCGATATCCCCTGAAGGATCCTGGAATGCAAGAGGGTACAGGCCAGGCAGAAGGACCCCACCAGTGCACAAATCTGTGCACTGGGCCTCTAGTATGCATATAAGATCTTTGGTTAATCTCTTCCCACCCTCCCCTTTTTTCTCTTCCCTCTGAGATTCATCAATCTGTTCCATGTTTCCATACCTGTGGTTTCTGGTCCTGTGTTGAGCATCTGCCCTCTGGTGATCAGTGCACATCACAGATACCGGCTGCCTGGTTGGCCCATCAGCCAGTCAACCAGTCAACCAGTCAGCCAATGAGCCAGTTGGACAGTCGCTTAGGCTTGATAGATAATAGATTATAGATAGATAGATAGATAGATAGATAGATAGATAGATAGATAGATGATAGACAGACAGATAGATAGGTAGATAGATAGAATAGATGCAGTAAAAACAAACACCTTTTCAGGGTTTAATGTTATTACAAAGGGTGGCATGGTCAATTCTATAAAGGATGTTCAAGAAGTTTGAACTTAATCCTATAGTCAATGGTCAGTCTCCAACACAGAAAGAACAACTTCCTTTTTCTCTAGCCTGTGGTCCAGAGAAAATAAGTATCATTGCCTTGATGTCTTTACAGTGCAAGCAGAATCATTTCTACCCTGTAAAAAATAATAGCATCGATTCACACCTGGAGAGGATCCAAGATGGCTGCTCGGGTAGACACCTAACCGCAGCAGCACACAACAATTTCAATGGAATACAACTAAAATGTAGAGTGGACATCGCCCAGAGCTACAGGTAGTCGACTGACTGAAAATTCTACAACAAGAAGGAAAGAGAAAACCAGAAGGAAAATCAGAGGAGCTGAAAAAAAGTCTAAGGTACGGAGACATGCTACGTACTTGCAAGCACGCACGCGCGGGCGGAGAGATCGCTGCAGGAGAGGAGGAGAGGGCTGGGTGCTGCCTGGCGTTCCCTAGCAGGAAGGAAATAAAACCCCCAGCCTGGGCTAAACCCCCAAATTGGCAGCGCTGACCCCCAGTTATGAGCCAGACCCTGGGGACCCAGGCTCCGGCAGGGGAGATGGGGCTGTGAGGCGGAATCCCAAGCAAGCAGCGAAAAGCAGGGCCCCCGGAGTCGGGCGCACATTGTGCGCAGAGGACTGAATGTTGACTTTGATGCTGGATTACCCTAGCGTGAAGAAACAAAGCCTCCGGCGGCGCTGAGCCTCAGTCTGGACTGCTCTGAACCCCAGTCCTGGACCAGACCCTGGGGACCCAGGCTCGGGCAGGGGGAGACAGGGCTGTGAGGCGGAATCCCAGGGAAGTGGCAAAAAGCGGAGCCCCCAGAGTCACGCGCACTGCGCGCAGAGGACAGTCTGTTGACTCTGATCCTGGACTCCCCTAGCGGGAAGGAGAAAAAAAAAAAGCTCCAGACTGGAGGAATGAGACAGGGAGCAGGAGCCCCTGCTGGACACCAGCCAGCAGGGCGCGGGCAGGGAGCAGGGCAACGGGGCCCCCGGGGGGCGGGGGTGCCCCCGAGCCATTGACCTCTGAGCACGGGCAACGGAGCCAAGGCCGGGGGCTGCTTCCTGGGCGGCGCTGACCCCGGCAACAGGCTGGAGCAGTGCGGGAGCCCACGGAGAACAAAGGGGTGCCACAGGCCAACCTGCTGAGCTCCCAGGACAAGGAGGAAGAAACCAAAGTTCTCAATGTGAAGAAATCAAGTGAGAGCAAAAGATAGTAAAATTACTGAAGAAAGAATACAAAGAAGATCTTGAAAATTCAAAGACTAAGTCAGAACTCAACTCACCAGCCAACATTGCAACATAAATGCGTTTAAAAAAAAAAGGACAGAATGTTGGAACAGCGGCGGCCAGGCCTAGAGTGCCCAGGCACAAAGCAATGGCAACCGGGCCCGGAGCAACAACGGCCAGGCCCCAGAGCAGCAGCAGCCAGAACCAGAGCAACAACAGCCAGCACTGGAGCAGCCAGGCCTGAGGCGGAGGCAGCCAAGCCCAGGGAGGCCAGTCCAGGAACACCCAGACCCAGAGTGGCCGGGCCCAGAGAAGCCGGGCCCAGAGCAGCCGGGTTGGGAGCAGCCAGGTCCAGAACAGCAGTAGCCACGCCCGGAGCATCCAGGCTGGGAGCGGCCAGACTCAGAGCAGCCAGCCCCTGGGCAGCCTGGCCCAGAGCAGCCGGGTCTGGTGTGGCCAGGCCCGGAGCAGCAGCTGCCAGGCTGGGAGCGGCCAGGCCCTGAGCAGCCGGGTCTGGTGCGGCCAGGCCCGGAGCAGCGGCTGCCAGGCTGGGAGCGGCCAGGCCCGGAGCAGCAGCAGCCAGGTCCAGAGCAACTAGGTCGGGAGCGGCGGTGACCAGACCCAGAGCAGCTAGTTGTGGAACTAACCAGAGCAACAGAGGCCAGGCCCGGAGCAGCCAGGCCCGGAACAGCTCACTCCTCGCCTGTCCCTGCCGCACGGCTGCCTCTCAGACATGGCTGGAAACTTTTGTGGGAACTTGAGGGTCTGCTGAATCAAGTGATGAAGGCTTAGATCTGGATGTGGAATTAGTATAGGGCTGGGGTGTTGACCTGTGAGTGCCTTGGGTGGGGCCTGAATGAGACTGGACCTATTTGGAAATGTCTTTTGTGTGAAATGTATCATTGGGCATGTGGTGGTATTATTGATATGAGAAAATGCTCAGTAACTGATTTACTATCTGAAAAGGGATTTACTATCGGGAAAAGGGAAGGAGGAAGAGACTGAACATAAACTGCACCTATGGATGAGGACAATGGGGGATGGGGAGGGGATGGAGGGTGGGGTGGGAACCTGGTGGAGGGGGGAAGAAATGAGGAACCTTTGTAACAATATGAACAATAAAGATTGATTTAAGAAAAAAAAAAATAATAGCATCTATTAGGAAGAGTTTTCATAAGCTTTATTTGCAGTTATAAACTAAACAAATACTTATTAAAAATGACCACGTAAAAATGTTACCTTTATGAATGTTTATAATAATCAAAGTCAAAAGAATTAACAAGCCTAAAAGAAAGGTGATAAAGAATGGTAAACTAATTCAGTGTCTTACAAAGGATAAACAAATTCCAAGTATGTACAAAAATAATAATAGAAATAATAATAACAAAGACCGTGAATACACGATACTAGTGTTTTCATTACATTTTACAAAAGAAATAAAAAGGAAGTGTATTACAAACAAGTGAGTGCCAGCCTATCACTCAATGTCTCAAACTGAACCAAACCAAATGGAAGTTATCCACCAACTATCTTAGCATACTTTCCAGTGCATTGCATTTGGTCCTTAAAACAACTCTTTCTGTTTTCTTAGCAAAGGCTGAGCATGGTTCCCTATTGACAATTGTGTAAGACAGGACCCTAATATTTCAAAATGATGCCATTTCAAGGCTAGCCTCTGTGCATCACAGAAGTCCTTTGGATAAATATTCAGGCGGGCTCAATAGCCATAGCAGTAGCTGTGGCACCTATACTAATAAAAGGGTAATATGCTAATTAGTCTGGATAGACCAGATGTCTTCCGGACAACCTCTGGATGTCCTTCCTGACAAAGCCGCAGCAGCTGCTAGGACCCAGAAAGGCAGGCAGCCACAGCAGCTGTGAGAGCCAGCAGTGGCAAGGTGATGGGGTAGTGCCTTCTTCTGATCGGTCTGGTAGCCTCCTATAGAAGGAGGCCAGACTGCGGCTTAAGACAGCCCCTGAGGGGTGCCAGACTGTGAAAGGAGACAGGCCTGGCTGAGGAGAACTCCCCCCTCCCCTAGTGCACAAATTTTCATGCACCAGGCCTCTAGTTATCACATATCATCCATCTGTTCCCTAAAGAGTTCATGACAACAATAAAAGGCATAGTGTCAGCTCCAACCTGAGTAAATTCCTCCTTTGAAAACATAGAAAAATGGCAGCATTTTTATTATGGTCATTATGGGATTTTCTTAATTTTCTAAAATTGATGTTCTATTTTCTAAAAACATAATGATATAACTAAAGGAATAAGAACATGTTTTCTAAGACCCACATTCCAAGGGCTCATTTTCATTAAGAAAAGGATACTGTTAGGAAGTTGATAATAATCACCACCACCTTTCTGAGTGTCCATTATATAGTTGGCACACAGGTAGGCACTTCACAGTCATCTTGAGTACATTGCATCTGGTCCTTACAACAACCCTTTAAGAGAAGCATTACTATCTTCATTTTACAGAGAAAGGAACAGTTTGAAGCATAAGGAATAAGTTGCCAAGGTTGCACACAAATGCGGCAAAGAAGAGGTTTAATCCCAAACCCAGGAAATTCCAAAGCAGAGAGTTGAGATTAGTTTAGTTATTTCTACATCACTAATAAAGGTTGGAGGTTTCGCCTTTATTTGTTTTGGTGTGTGTGTGGGGTGTGTGTGTGTGTGTGTGTGTGTGTGTGTGTGTGTGTGTATGAGTTGCTTCTCATTGCCTGCATCATCTGAAAAAGAGATGAAGAAAAAAAATCACTATAGGGAAGCTCTTCTAAGGAACAACAAAGGAGCTTCAGAATTCTGGGCATCATACCATTGCCAAGTGGTAGTGAATTCTAATCTGTAATAATTGTCACTGTTGTTTTGTTTTGTTTTTTTAACATTCTAGTATCTAGAAATTTAAATGTGGTCATAAACTGAAAGATATAAACTGTGCGTATGAATGAAGGCAAGGACTCAGGAAGACTTTACAACATGTTCTATCCACTTTACCTGCTTGATTATGAAATGAAACTAACTACAAAGTAAGGATAGTTACCACTGCTGTTTTAAAAAGGCCCTTGAAAAAAAAAACACAATTTTTAATAGGAAAAAAATGGGCTTTGATAACCATGTCTACAAATATGATATGGTCTCTGATAACGTCAGCATACAGGTCTTCCCAAGTTTTCTCCCCACTGGTCTTAGTTCTGCCTTCTAGCAGTTTCCTTTTCTACCTGACAGTGTAGCAAAAGTTTCAAGGCTGGTTTAGCTGTCACATTGCTTTGATGCTTTATGTTTCTATAAAGATTTCTTTTTCAGGAAAATAGTCTTTTGTCAACAATCAATTTTTAAAAATCAAGCTTAAAGTTGTCCCCGGCATTCTGCAGTCCCTGCCTTCAAGCTAAAGTCATTTCCAATACAGTGTCCCTCTGTGCCTAGCGAACTTGTATTTGCCTTTGTGATGCCACTTTTCCTAGAGGAAAACTAAGAAGAAGTAGAATGAGGACAGTAGGGGTGTTGCTAGAGAGATTTTATCACTCCTGATGCCACAACTGAAACATCCAAGTGGGTTTTCCCTCAATCTCTAAGTCTGAGAGGTTTTAGCAGTCATTCCATCATATAAAAATCGGACACCCATTTGCTTCTGTTCATTTACAAATTTTCTACTGAAGAATAATTACTGGAAATTAATAGAAAAAAAAATCAAAGCTCTTGGCATAATTTCTAAGTCAAGGTTTTTATTCTTATTATAAAGTAAAATATAAAAATGTGAAATCCAAGGTTAGACCTCTAAATTTTTATTATTATGTAGATTCTAATTTTAAAAACTTACCTGTAGGTATTTTTCTACCCCTGGTTTCTATTTTTGTTACTAAAGCTTTTTTATTGCCTTTGCTGAAAATCACTATTATTATTATTATTATTATTAAAATAGAATTTTGAAGACTTCCAAACTACCCCTTATTTAATTTTGTAAAAAACAAAATAAGCAAACAAAAAACCCTCTACTTCATAAACATCAGTGAGGAATCAATGGGGCTAGGAGAACTGTAGATCTTTCCTTAGAAAGCTAGGTGGTTTCCAGTTCACATTTTGGGCTTCTGTAGTTGGGGTGGGAAGAGAAGTCTGAGAAGGCTCAAGGTAAGTGATCTCATGAAATGGACCTGGTTCTTGATAGGTAGTGTAATTTGACAGCAAATACAAAGAGTGGAAAACAGGATTTTCATGCCTAATAAATCTTTCCCAAACGTTTCATCAAAAGGGATCTTGGAAAATAGGTTTAAGCAATAAATATCATCAGTGAGTAAGCATGTTATTACCAATGGTTTTTCAAATGCCAGAAGAAATGTCAACAGGATGTTTCTTTCAATGAAAGAGTGGTCTCAATTCTACATCCAGCTTTGTTCCCATGCAGGAGCTTTGATTTGAGGTGTGCATTCGGAAATGCTTTGAGAATTTAATTGAAAACATTATCCTATCTTTCCATTTTTATGACTACAGATTACGCTAAGGTACTTAAAAGATTCACCAGCTAGTGTGTCCATGGTGGTATAGCACAGCCTAGAAGTAAGAATATAAATCCTACCCTAGCTGGTTTGGCTCAGTGGATAAAGTGTCAGCCTCTGGCCTGAAGGGTCCGGGGTTCAATTCCAGTCAAGGGCACATGCCTGGGCTGCAGGCTCAGTCCCCAGAAGGGGGCATGTGGGAGACAGCTGACCAATGATTCTCTATCATCATTGATGCTTCTTTCTCTCCTTCTCCCTTTCCCTCTGAAATTAATAAAAATATTTTTAAAGAAGAATATAAATCACAAGAAACATTATAATCTTCTTCCTGTTCATTTGTTTCTAACAGGACAGTAAATGTTGGTCCAAGGAATCATATTTTCAGTTCATCAAGGAAAGCAATCATCTCCAAAATAATGTCTACGTACTTCCAGACAACCACAAGATTATAACAGAACCAAATTTTATTGAGCACTTAATATATGTCAGGCTCTGTGCTAAGCACTTTACATACATTTCTTCACCTAATTTTTACAATGCCCATGAGAAAGAGGTATCATTGATCCCATGAACAGATGAGAAAAGTAACAGTTAAATCACTTGGCCAGAGTTACAGAGTCATTAAGTATTAGAGCCATGTCACTTGTGTTCTCAATTACTACAATTTTCAATGAGTTTACAATCTAGTTGAAGAAATAAGTCATTACCATGTGAAACTGCTGGAAAACACATACACATATGCGTGTATATACAAGATACAACATCCACAGAGAAAAAAATAGCAAAGGTAAATAATATATTGGATTACATTACTATTACTATAAATTTTGAAGAATTTGAAAGGAGAAAAAATTTTTGAATCATTGAGATACATCATTGTAGACAAGAATAAATTAGGTTTGTTTTTGTATAGCAAATCCAATAAATAGATCAAAAGTGTTTCCAGTGTGGTACAAAGGATCTTGAGGCCATGTCAATAACAGAATGTAAATACACTTCCATCTATAAGCAGCTTCAGTAAGAATGGGTGGGAAATGCAGTTCCCTATATGGAGACTTACTAAAGTTTATTAACA
Organism: Pipistrellus kuhlii; assembly: GCF_014108245.1. NCBI lineage: Eukaryota > Metazoa > Chordata > Mammalia > Chiroptera > Vespertilionidae > Pipistrellus > Pipistrellus kuhlii. The sequence goes on along the minus strand of NW_023425404.1, from coordinate 120,080,539 downwards.
TTAATCCTGTAACTCCTTTTCTAGAAATCTTTCTGAAGCAAATAAGAGATTGAGAAAGAAATTATTGGAGCAGAGGTGGAGGTGGGGGTCTTAAATGCATAAGTTTATTTTCTCACAATTCTGGAGGTCAGAAATCCAAGAGCAAGGTTGCAGTGGGCTGATTTCTTCTGAGGCCTCTCTCCTTGGCTTGCAGATGCTGTCTTCTCCCAGCATCTTCACAGGGTCTCCCTTCCCTCTATGTCCATGATTCTTCTCTTTTTTTGAAAAAGAAAAATATTAATCAATTAATTCAAAACATTTTTATTGAGCACTTACCTTGTGCTGGCCTGTGGTAGACCCTGTGACCTAGCAGTGAACCAGAGCAGGAAGTATCGCTTAGAGTTTCAAAGAGGGTTCATTGAAGCATAACTTAAAACAGCAAAAAACTGGTTTTAAATTAAATGTCCAACAATCATTATGTTTCAATAAATGTTTAAATAAACAATGTAAAATATATATTTATAGTTATGTCTGAATGAGTGTGGTAATTTCCTGATGTAATTATTCTCTCAATTTTTATTTTCTTATTTAAATATACTTACATTTTCTAAAATGTGCATGTTTTATTTTTGTAACTAGAAAAAAATATTTTCTAAACAAAAGAGGAATAAGAATTAAGGACTGCTACCCCTACCCTATGATTTGCTGTCCATGTTCCCAGTGGTATCAGAATAAGTAATTGTCATATTTTCTTACACTGAGGATCTCTCTCAAGTAACTTCAGATTTTTTGCTCCTGTTTATAGAATTAAAACCGATAGTATAAAAGCTTAGCAGAATTATTTTAGGTGGGGGAAAAAAACTGTTAATTGCATTTATTGTTCAGTTAGCATATCCAGGAACTGGAAGCACAGGTTCCACCCCTAAGATAACCTGCAATGAATCAGGCCCTCCAGCCTTTATGGTTCCATGTGTCTGGGCAATTCCAGCTTGAGAGACAAATAGCCCTCCAGCACATTTACAAGGTGGGTTGTGAGGACCTTGCAAAGTTCAGGAAACCACAAGTCATATAAGAACTAAAACTGAGAAAATAATGCCAGCTTTCTAAATCATTTTCTTAAAAACAAAATGACTAATAGCTAAGATATTTCTATAAGTACGCTCAACCCATAGTAGGTATTTAATAAATATTAGTTTTTACTCTCCCTCCTTATTTGCTTTAATCATATATTAAAACATGTATCTATAAACTTTTATAGCTGAGTCAAATTGTCAGAAAAGTGGAAGGAATGTTTGCATTACCATTGTGATATTGTTAGGGAAAGTGGAGGCCATTAAAGGTTGGTATTTTTTTCCTTTTTAATGACCTAATAGTCAACACAGTAGAAATACATCACATGGAACTATAGGGAAAGAGATGCTAACTGATAAGAGTTAGTATTTATAGCTGATGAGTGATATTTTTTTTCCAATGAAGGAAGAGAATTTGAACTGAGGAAGCAGGCATTGGGGGTGGGGATATGATTAATCAAGCTACTTCTTTAAAATTAGGGTTGGAAGTCTTGCTTCAAAAGGAATTTTGTTATGCCTTATTCTCCTTTTTATGTTTAAACATTGGAGACAGTATTGAAATCCTGGGTTTTTCTGGTGTCTGCATTTTAAAAGATTTTTGTTTATGTTAAGGCTTAGGTCACATTAATAGGTATGTTTTAAGGAAAACATTACCTCTGTGTGACCTCTGGGATTTGAAGTTGAAAATTCAGTCACTAGAAAAAAAGGCATCCTAGTTGTCATGGATGAAATCTCTAACCTTAAAGACAATTGTGTGTCATCCTGTGAAAGTCTTCCTACAGCAGTAGAAAATAGTTGAACTAGAGGTGGAGCAAAGTAGGTTCTAATGGATCATAATTTAAGTACAAAAACACAGACTGGTTAAAAATGAGCATGTTGAGGGAAAATAAATAAACCAGTGGAATTTTATGGAAATAGCAAACCATTTTCAGTGATCCTTCAGGAAGCAGGTTCCAACTTCCCTGAAGGAACCCATCCCCAATTCTTAAATTGTTGTTATAAGCTAAGCATTTTACCTCCAGAGGGAAGAATAAATTTATGCTGGTTATCATATATCAGAATTACACAGGACATCCTCTGTTAATGGTCATTTATTCCTAGCTACTTGAAGAAAAATACCCAGTAATTATAGCAAATGTAAGTCAAATAGTAACAGCATAGTTTACATAGTATAGTAATTATAAGTTATGTCCATGCATCTGGGACAAAGGTCTTTTATGCTTGGTATTAAATCTGTGCTGCAATTTACTCACAATACCATTGGTGGGATTGAAGAAAGGAAGCTTGCCTGTAGAAAGGAAACTTGTCCTCCTTTCACATTTCCAATAAGTCACTTGAAAAAAACTGCTCCTCACATGCCTTGCTAAATCCAATTACCACCAAGACATCATAAAGAAATATGCATTGCATTTTCAGCTAGTTCTTTATTGCATAATGCAAATTGTATTGTTAAAATTTAAACTGGGAGTGAGAGCACAGATTTGTTCATTTCAAATTTGATTGAGGGAAAAATTCAAGCATATATTGTGACATTTTCTTTTTAGAGACTGCTGCCAAATAGACAATCAGAAGATGCTCTCAAGTTTAGCAAAAAAACAGACAAAAATTTGGGCATCTTTGGCTTTGATATTTGGTAACACTACAAACTACAAGTTTGCCTAAACAAAAATACACTAAATAAAAGTTTTGTAAAAATTTAGCATGAAAGACAAGCATTAAAAATTTATACTAATTGATTCCACACTGTTGAATCAATTAGTATAAATCTTCTGGATGCTCACGTATACTTAGAATGACTGAAGGCTACTGATGTCCTATCTGAAGTTAATAGGTTCAATAATTATTCATGTGCGTAATTCTAATCTAATCTATAGAAAAATTAAATTGATAAATCAATGAGAAATACTTCTCATTAAAAAGAAAATAAAAAGATTTTTCAAGGCCTTTACAAATTTGGCTACACCCAATCTCTCAGGTCTATCCAGCAATACTTTCTGGGGCGACTCTAGCCACACTCAAATAATTCTCCAGGCTTTCTGTCTTGCAATGAAATGACTCTTATAAGAGACACTTCTCTGTATTTTCACCTTGTAAGAACCTATCACTCAGATTTTTGCTTAAATACCTCTTCCTCCAAGAGGTCTTCCATGCCCCACCCCAACATTCTTATGTCACCCAACATTGATGGCCTTTCATTGTATTCTCTACTTTTCCCTAATTGTCCCCTGTATCATATTTCATTGCAGCTACTTGTTTACTTCTCTACTAATCTCTTTTCATACAGAGCAGGCAGGAGCCATAGTTTCAGCTCCACATCAAATTTTTAGCATCTACCATAGTGACTGGCACAGAGTATGAGCCCAGTAGATATTTGTTTTGTGAATGAATGACCCTAGGCCTGGTTTCTAATACTGTTGTCCAGAAAAAAGCTTTGGGGATGGTAGGGAGAGTATAGGTTTGTAGTCAAAAGCTGAAGAATATCAAGAGGTGTGCTTGGGAAAAGTCTATGTGGCTTCAATTTAAATTTGATCATATAATCTTTAAGCAGGTGGTTGTTTTTCACCTCTCTCCTTTCTCTATTTTTCCCTTGTCTAATTTTATTTATTAGAGAGAGCTTCTCACAGATTTTTAACATACATTAATACTCATTAAATTCCATAAGGGGCATTTTTCAAACTTATTTGATCATGGATCCTTTTGTTCTAAGAGCATCCCCTGAGATATCAGATAAATGGATCTTATGGAACACAATTTGAGATATGTCTGGCATAAACCATTTTGTGCTATTATTATTTTTGTCTCTATATCTATAAAGTGGGAATAAAATTATCTGCATTGATCTGGGAGGAACATTAATGTGTTATTATGAATCCAAGCATCTATTGATTTCATTGATCTATTGCATGACAAGGACTTATCTAACAAAGACTATGAAGAATATGCTCACAGAGGGAGCATATTCCATGAATGAAGAAAAGATTCTACACAGAAATGTCTACATATATTCATTATTTTCAATTCTACAAATTTCCAGACTCCCATTTGTTCATCATCAAATAGTATTTATTAAACATGCAGTTTATATATCTATGTTTACTATTTACTAAATAATCTTTGAATCAATAGATAACATGATGATGATCTTCAACAATTTCTTTCTCTTTATCTTTAAGGCTAAATTTCACAAGAGAAATGTAAGCAAATGGAGAATGTACTTGGGAAGACTTGTATGATCTACCTCTGCCCAGGCTTATGTTTTCTACACTGATGCAGGGGACATAAGTTGAAATTTTGTTTATTTGTTTTATACCAGATTCTTCTTTCTAACATTGGTACTAGGACAACTAAACTATTGTGAGTGACCAACTTCCAGCATTTTGGGCAGAAAAGAGAGAAGGGCCAAATGAGCAGATGCTATCATGTCTAGGAATAAAAAGAATAGCAAGCATAAAATTAACTAAAAGCCTGTAATGTCATTAGATAATTTCAGAGAATCAAACTAAATTTTCAAGGTTAATGCTGATCTTATGACATTGTGATGCACAACATTTATATTATCCAGTGAGTATGAAGAGCCTGGAAAAGGCATTTAGGAATTTATTAATCAAAGAATTCTTGCTATTTGCTCAATTGTGAGAAAGAAAGGAATTTGAAATGAATAATATTCAAACTAAATTTTTTTTTAAATAGAGGGAAAATATGAGGGGGGAAAAAAGGAAAATGGTTACCTGGGCATGAGTTTTTATATGCTAATCATCAAAAATTATGAAATTAGAAGAAGGCGGTTTGGCTCAGTGGTAGAGCATCGGTCTGTGGACTGAAAGGTCCCTGGTTCGATTCCGGTCAAGGGCATGTACCTTGGTTGCGGGCACATCCCCGCTGGGGGTGTGCAAGAGGCAGCTGATCGATGTTTCTCTCTCATAGACATGTCTAGCTCTCTATCTCTCTCCCTTCCTCTCTGTAAAATATCAATAAAATATATATTTTTTTTAAAACTTTGTTTAAAAAAATTACTAAATTAAATATCATAAAATTAAATAAAAAATGTACAGCCAACCCTGGCTGGGTGGCTCAGTTTGTTGGAGTGTCGTCCATGCACTAAAGAGGTTGTGGGTTTGATTCCTGTCAGAGCACATACCAAGGTTGTGAGTTCAATCCCTGGTCAAGGCCTATACAGAAGGCAATTAATACATACTTCTCAATAACCTCTCTCTCTCTCTCTCTTTCATATTCTCTCTCTCTCTCTCCCTCCCTCTCTCATCCTTGCTTTATCTCTCTTATATCAATAAAAAATATCCTCTGGTAAGGATTTTAAAAATGTATGGACAATATTTTATATATGGTAACTTTTTTAAATTTAATATATACTCAACATTAAATTAAATCAGTTTAAGTCTAACAGCTAAAACATTGTATATATTTTCTAAACAGTGTGTGTGTGTGTGTGTGTGTGTGTGTGTGTGTGTGTGTGTAACCATATATACAGATACTTAGAAACATATAGTACATTTGGCTTTATGACTCTATGGTTAAGCTTTTTAAAACATGAAAGAGAATAGCAAATTTCCAAAAACACAGCACAAATCAACATAGTTATTATCTCACACTACTAGGGTCAGAAATTCAGGATGACTTGCCTAGGTCCTCTGATTAGGGCTTCAAAATGGCAGTGAAGTTATTGTTTAGGTTTTGGATTTTATCAGAGGCTCAACTGGGGCAGGATCTGCTTCCATGCTCCCTCGCGTTGCTGGTGGAATATACTTCTTTGTGGCAGTAAGATTCATGGCGACTTACTTTAAAGCATCAGTTAAGGATAGATCACAAGAGTGGCATCCATTGTCTTTGTCATACTGGATGAGTCAGTAGCCAGTCACAGGTCTCACCCACACTCAGAGGGAGATGATTGTACAAGCAAGTCTATCCACCACAGCCACAAACAGCCTTTGAATTGTATACCTTTTAGGAGGTTATACTCCTGGAAAAGAATGGTTTCTTTTCATTGGTGCCAGTTTGAAAAACCCCAGGGAAAGATTCTGATTGTCCTCTAAAGTCAGAGGTCCACGGCTGGGCCAATGTAATGCAGCCAGTGATGCAGGGTTCTCAGCTTATCCGGGAAGACATTAGAAAAAAGGATGGATCCTGAGACATGAGGGGGATTCCTCAATCTTAGTTATTTCAAACCAGGTTTCCACTAGTTTTGAAAACATGATCCATTATTTTTCTATGTCTTTTGGACTTAGAAGTTTGGCCTTCTTCACTTCGATCAGACTGAGAGAAGAAATAAAGACTGGCAGGTGAATTACTGTCTAGCTTGAGGATATAAAGGTAAACATTTAAGTCTAACAAATAATGCCCAAAATAATTCTTCCATATCCAAATAAAATAAAATACCTTGCATAAACCTCCAGGTGTATCTCCTAATGTTTACCATAACTTAGCAATACCTATTCACTTTCTTCTTAACAACCTTAATAAGGTGTGCTCATGCTACATAAACTCCTGCTGCAGAGGTAAAAACTGGAATTACAAAACATTGCTTAATTTTCCGACATTTTTAACCATGTCAGATGCGAGCTGCAGGATTCAAATTCTGAAGTTTTTTTTTTTTTTTTTTAATACTTTTTACCTTCATGGAGTGGGAGATGGGTAATCATAAAAATAATGAAAATGGAACCTGGCCACTTACAAACCGGTCAAAATCTTTTCTCTGTATTTGAAAACCATACCATCATTCTGACCTTGCAGTCATTTTAGTTAATAATATTTATTTTTAGAAACTCAAAGCTATTAAAGCCATAGGGCCTAACAATAATATTTTTAATTTCCATATCTAACACTTGAAAAACACTAAAGAAGATTCTCACTGAGCTTTTAATGAGAACAGGAAATACTCCAACTCCATCATGTTCAGAATTAAGAAAGTATTTAATCATTTGATTAAAAGGTACAAAACATTGAGTTCTGTGATGCAAAGTTTAAAATAAAAATGGTATAAGAGGAAGATAGTGAGAAATTTCTAGAAAAGCTATTTCTGTTTGTTTTGGATGTTAAACCAGGAAAGCAAATTGCCAAATAAGAACAGAAGCATAAATTAGTTCAAGAGACAGCTAAGACATCTTTATGGAAAGAGAAAATTGATGGGTCCCGCCTTGGAGCATGAAGGTGGAGTTAAAGGGCTTGAGCTTGTCTTCTATCAAGCAATCCTTAAAGCCAATGAACACTAATGTCTCTAAAAAATGTCACTTTTCAGGATATCCCTTTTTATATGCATTTGTCAAGCAGGGTGTAGTGGGAGGGCAACCCTTTATTGGAGCGGCCAGTCTGTCAAAGAAAACTAGACTTCCTGGAACCAGGATCTCAAATATTAGTATAATTGACACAACCCCTAAGGTTTCCAAGTCGACAGTGCCCTGCAGTTAACACTGTGGGTATTTTTTTGGATGAAATCTTATAAAACAAGCCATTTTCTGAATATGGTCACTCCAAGGAAAATTTATCCTTGTTGACTTAAGCATATTCTAAACATTTTTATGACACACGGAGACATAAATTCTTAGATTATAGAGTTAGCAGGCAGTTTAAAAAACAGTACTCTGGGGAAAAACAATTTTCTGACTTATTATATTGTGAAAATGTAGTTTTTTGTGGACTTCATGAGGAGGTTTAGTCACACAGAGATCTTTACATATGTTTGGTTAATAGCAACTTTATCTCCCTCTGCCCCAGTTCCACAAATCTAATGAAGTTGATTATAATTATCTTTTGAAATAAGAATAAATTGTGATCTACTATTTCATAAATAAAATACTTAATGTAATGATGATGACAGCTGCTTCCAACTCCTTACTTTCTTCCAATGAGGCAAAATAGGAAAGTGGTGATGAGCATAGACCTTGCAATACAATTATCTAACTCTGGGTAAAAATCTCAACTACCTAGAGTTGGCTAATAACCACTTTTAAAAAATCTGTAAAATGAACCTAAAACTAGTACCTAACAGCTGTGGTGATTGCCTGAAGTAATGCATATGGAATGCCTAATACATAGGCAAACCAAATTAGATTAAGTGGTAGTTGTTGCTATGTATCATGTATTATTTTATTAGAAATGTTTTCTTTTTGTTTCATATAGTCCTGAGAACAACCCATTCACTTCAAACGTGAATGAGACAGACATAGCAAGGATTAATATATTGCATAAGGCCACATAGTAAATGACACAACCAAATTTAAACTCCATTCTGTTTGCCTTCAGAGTCTGTTGACTTGTACTCAAAAAGTAAGAGAAGAACTGGTTTTATCTTTGTTTTCCTGAAGGCCAAAGAACATGGTTTTCCAAAGAAAAGAAGGAAAGCAATCCTATCCTCCATGGTTCTTCTGTTAGATTGTGTTATAGATTAGTCTGATGCTTGGGTCTAGCAAAACATAAAAATAAAAATAAAAAATTTGACTAGTGATAACTTCCTTTCTAGTCTTTTTAACACTGATTTGCTTTTTTCTAGGTAATTAAAATATGCATTCTTTCATTAATTTATTCAACAATTGCTAAGCATCTATTTTGCACTTACTGCTGGGCTAGGCTCCATGTGAATGCAATCTATTGGAGGAGGTTGACTTGGGTATTTACTAAGGACATACATTTCAGATTGTGAGGCAGAGAAGCTTCAAAACAAATGTAATGAAATCAAGTTAGAAAGCAGAGTGTCAATTTAATGAGAGGAATAAATGTCGTCTGACAAATAATTAGGACAAGTTATGTTGTGGATAAAAAATGTAGGATCCATGAGGGTTGCATGTTAGAAATTCAAAACAGAATTTCTCAAACAAGGTCGGTGTGTTGACATTAGAAATGCAAAGAAAAGTTGTGAAGCACTATTTAAAGAAATATCTCCTTCTTAAAGTTTTACTAGTACTGGTTTACTAGTCAATCAACTGGCAAGACCCTAAAAATCTGCACATCAAATAGATGTTTCCAGATTACTCATCAGGTGCACAAGAATCCTATCTAATAAAAGAGTAATATTCAAATTGACTGTCACTCCAATACACAAGATGGCTGCCCTCATGTGGGCACAAGATGGCCAGCAGGGGAGGGCAGTTGGGGGGACCAGGCCTGCAAGGGAGGGCAATTGGGGGCAATCAAACCTGCAGGGGAGGGCAGTTAGGGGTGACCATGCTGGCAGAGGAGGGCAGTTAGGGGCAATTGGGCTGGCAGGGGAGCAGTTAGGCATCAATCAGGCTGGCAGGGGACTGGTTAGGGGTAACCAGGCTGGGAGGCAGAAGCGGCTAGGGGCAATCAGGAAGGCAGGCAGTTGAGCAGTTGGGAGCCAGCAGTCCTGGATTGTGAGAGGGGTTCCAGATTGGAGAGTATTCAGGTCAGGCTGAGGAACACACATCCCTGTGAATGAATTTTGTGCACCGAGCCTCTAATTAATCATAGTTACAGATTCAGAAGCTTGTTCCCCAAAATTTCACCAAACCAATCTATATATCCTTTGTATTTTGAAAAGGTGGGATTGAATGTCTCTCAGTATATGAAGTACTATATATACTAGCTGTTGGATAGTCATCAGTGCTAAGATATTAAACTGTACTGACATAATCTTTAGCTCTAGTTTTGTGTAGACATTTTCCAAATAGAAATCACATTGTAACTCTTTGCAGAAGAGTCATCTATTAGACATATTAAAAAAAACTCTCACCTCTTCTTTCTCTCTTCCAAGCAATTGTTACTTCTCCAAACTCTCAACTTTAGTTCCTCAAACCAGAACATCTGCGGATTTTTCATTGAATTGAAACCACTGAGCATGACAAGTCTGGAAGTCATAAAAATAGGAAACTCTTCTCTCAGTGTCAACTTATCTCCTGATCTGCCTGCTTTGGACCTCCATCCAATGCTTTCACATTGGATGTTCTTTTTTTATTTAAGTGTTTATTATTGAAAGTATTACATATATCCCTCTTATTCCCCCATTGATCCCTTCTACCCCATCCCCACTACCTGCCAGGGCCTTCACCAACCTATTGTCTGTGTCGATGGGATATGCATATATCCATACAAGTTTTTTGGTTGATCTTGTCCCACCCACTCACCCACACTTTCCCTCTGAGATTCTACAGTCTAGTCCATGCTTCTATGTCTCTCTCTCTCTCTCTCTCTCTCTCTCTCTCTCTCTCTCTCTCTCTCTCTCTTTAAATATATTTTATTGATTTTTTACAGAGAGGAAAGAAGGGAGAGGGATAGAGAGTTAGAAACATCTATGAGAGGGAATCATTGATCAGCTGCCTCTTGCTCGCCTCTCCCCGCCCCCCTCCCCCCACTGGGGATGTGCCTGTAATCAAGGTACATGCCCTTGACCATAATCCAACCTGGGATCTTTCAGTCCGCAGGCCAAAGCTCTATCCACTGAGCCAAACCGGTTTCGGCTTCTATGTCTCTTAATCTATTTTGTCCATCAATTTATTTTGTTCATTAGATTCCACATATGTGTGAGATCATGGGATATTTGTCTTTGAATGGCTTATTTTGCTTAGCACATAATTCTTTTTTTATGTTTATCCAGAGTATATATTATCTGCAAGATGCTTAAGCCAATTGGAACTTACCAGATATAAATAAAAGAAGACCTCCATAATTGAAAGTCATAAAGTCAAAATTTCACTATTAATATTATTTTTAAAATGTTTCTAGACTATCAATACATTTTAATTTTTTTACTGAAAATGAAAAATCTTTGTGTTCTATTGAGAATTTCCATACAAGAGCCATAGAACTTAAAAAATTGGAGAATCATTTCTTTTTAATTTTAGACTGATTTGTTTTAAAAACCAACTCACCAACTTTGAATGTTTATCTCTATATTAATGTGAACATTGCAAAAGAGTCTTACTAGTAAGTCATATCTGTTACATATATCTTGGAAAGATAAACTAGAATTCAGTGAGTTTCAACTATCCCATTTACCTAATCCACTAACCAGTAAAGTTTAAGCAGTTGGTCTTACAGAAATATCCATCATAAAATGAGTCTAGAAATCATAAAATATGCTTACACACATTTTCATCACAGAATTTGTAATCTAAGATTGACGTGTTTGAGCTTGAAATTAAGAATTAGAATATGAAGGTTGAGAAGCAGATAAAAGAGGAAGTACCAGTTAAAAACTTTTGTCATGCTATTCTTTTGTTGCTAATTTAGAAGACTTTAGTCTCAATTTAGCTTCTTTTGGTTAATACAGTACTTAATCTAGGATTCAACATCAAGAAGTTTGCTATTTATATGATCAGAAATATGACCCCATAAATAAAATTCTATCTTTTTTAGTGAAACAAACTTAACCTTTAAATTTCCCTTCATCATTTTTCATCACTGATAAAGCCTCACTATAACAATGTACATTATTTATTCCATTATAATCAAGTAGAGGCCTGGTGCATGAAATTCATGCATGGGGGGGCAGGGTCTTCTCAGCCCAGCCTGCACCATCTCCAATCTGGGACCCCTCAGGGGATGTCTGACTGCCAGTTTAGGCCCATGCCAGACTGATTGATATCTAACTACTCCCCTGCCAGCCTATTTGCCCCAAATGTCCCTCATCTGCTGACTTGGTCACCCCTAACTGCCATCCCCTGCAGAGTTGATCACCCCCAACTGCCCTCTCTTGAAGGTTTGGTGCTTCCAAACTGCCCTCCCCTGTGGTGGCCATCTTGTGGTGGCCATCTTGTGTCCATATGGGAGCAGGATCTTTGATCAAATAGGGGCAGCTACCTTGTGTGTTGGATTGATGTTCTATTTGCATATTATTCTTATTAGATAGAATAGAGGTCTGGTGCATGGGTGGGGGGCAGGTAGTTTGCCCTGAAGGGTATCCCAAATCAGAGTGTGGGTTCCCTGGGGTGTGGGGCAGCCTGAGAGAGGGGCCTATGATGGTTTACAAGCCGGCCATGCCCTCTGGCAACCCAAGCGGAGGCTCTAGTATCTGGAATGTATTTATCTTCTATAATTGAAACTTTATATCCTGGAGTGGAGCCAAGCCTTCTGCTTGCTCCATGGCTGCTGCCATTTCTGTTTGGATTTGTTTACCGTATTTTCTAGCGTATAAGAAAACCCCCTAATTTTACAGTTAAAACTTAGGTTTAGGCCTATATTTGCTGTATAAGACTACCCCCCACTTCTGAGGCAACACCAGTTCTTTTTTTAATAGACCGCCTCTCTGGCTCTGGCCAATCTGAGCAGGCTTTTTACTAGAACACAGTGTAGCTTTGGGTACAGAACATGTACAGAGGGGCAGAGAGGCGGTCTATTAAAAAAAGAACTGGTGTTGCCTTGGAAGTGGAGGGTAGTCTTATACGGCAAATATAGACCTAAACCTATGCTTTAATGTAAAATTAGGGGTTCGTCTTATACGCCGGAAAATACAGTACCTTCTATAATTGAAACTTTGTAGCCTTGAGTGGAGGCTTAGATGGGCTAGGGCAGGAGGAAAGCTTGGCTTCTTCCATTGCCTGGGAAATCCAAGCCTCCCTCCCGCTTTCTGTGGCCGCAGACATCTTGGTTGGGGTTAATTTGCATACTCACCCTGATTGACTGGTGGGTGTGGTTGGTGGATGTGGCTTGTAGGTATAGTGGATGTGTGGTCAATTTGCATATTACTGTTTTATTAGATAAGATATATATTATTTTACTTATCGCTACATATAAATTTATGGACAAAATAGAGTTGTACTAGTATGGTTTGTATATAGGGGATACTTTGAAACACTTATTTCTACTGCTTAAGTAATTTGGAATGTCATTTGAACAACAAGCTTTAAAATTAAAATTTAATGAATCCAGCAAAAACATGCAAAGCCACCTTAAAAAGATACAATCTATCCCAGGCCAGGAAGAGTAGATAGTAATCCCTAGTCTGTTTGGCTCAGTGGATAGAACATCAGCTTGTAGACTGAAGGGTTCCTGGTTCAATTCCAGCCAAGGACAAATGCCCAGTAAGGGGTGGCAGCCAACCAATGATTCTCTCAACATTGATGTTTCTATCTATCCTCTCCCTTCCTCTTTGAAATTAATAAAAATATTTTTTAAAAGATTATATAGTAAATGGACTGGATATATTAATATGCCTGTAGAGAGAATGTCTGGACAGAACGGTGTTGCTCAGCTCCTGAAGCAAAGGATAGGGGATCACACATGCAAACCTTAGCAATGCAGGCTAAATCAGGGCAAGTTTTAAGCAAAGATATGAATTAATTCCAGGAAATATTTTGTTTTTTGTTTTGTTTTTTAATCTCTTGGGCAGCCCAAAGTTATAACCAGTTCAGACCACCCTGATATCAGGTATAGCCCAACCATAAAGTTGGCCACATATCACAAAATCTCATTCATTCATTCACTCATTTGGTTATTTAGCAACCTTTTACTGAATGCCAACAAAATTCTGAGAGAGGGCAAGAAGATGGTGAACTAAACAGATAGAACCCATATTCATTAAGCTTCTACTCTATGGGAATGGTAAGCAATAATTATATACTCACAGAGAGAATATAATTCTAGAGAGTGGTAAGTTCTAAGAGGAAAATGTTTAAAAGATGAAAAAATATTAAGAAATGGGTCAGGAAGGTTTTGACACTTACTCCAAGATCACACTATTCTAAATTGATGGACTGGTATGTGTTCCCAGAGAATTTTGTCACCAGAGTCCAGCTTTGTGAATTACATTTATGTCATCAAATATGCAGAGAATGTTTCTTCAACCTGTGTTTAGTAGGTCTTTTATTTCAAATTAATTCTTGTTATTAGGCCAAGAATATAGTGTTTTCTCTACACTATTTTTTCCTACATATTGATATCACCATAAAAAAGGTAAGCAAGAGAAGTAGGTAAGGACAGTATATACTGCTTTTCAATCCATGTGTAGAATTTAGACACTAAAATAATTCTTTGGAAAACTCAAAGGGAATGCATCCCATTAAGTTTCTAAAATAAAAAAAGGACAATCCTTTCTAGATTCACTGAAGTTTAATGCATGACAAGCTTCATTTCAAACGTGCTTTAAAAATATGATGTAACTCTGACAAGTCAGACTTTGTAACTTGGCAGAAGCAAAGTTTTTGAAATGTATTTGTATATGTGTTGGGTGTAAACTGTTATTGTGCTGGAAAACTTCTTGAAAGGGATTTTTATAAGTCTCATCTTGTCTCTCTCAAGTAGCTGTTAAAAATAGAGTTTATTGGCAACTATGTTCCCTTGTGTTAGAGAAGGATTAGCTTAATCCTGGTAAAATATCTTAACACTTCACTATATTCAATTTTATACAACTTAACTTTTATTACTCACTGTCCTAAAATAACTGTATGTTTCCTAAGTGACTGAAAAGTTATACATTTGTCAGGTTTGTTTTTACAGACCTGTGAAACAAATGCTAGTCTCTGACTGAGGAAATTTTTTTTTTTCTTTTCTACACACACTTGAATTACTTTAATTTTGGGTGAATGTTTATTTCTTTTTTTCCCCATAAAATATTAAAGTTCCTTGATGTGTTTAATAAAGCATGATAGAATTAGTCAAGCAAACATTCTGATTTTTAGTACAGTGTGCAATATACAAAGCTATTTGAGATCCTCTTTTAAAAATAATCCTATTTAGATTTAGGACATTTATGTGTACTAAAGCTGTTCTCCTTTCTAATTATAAAAAAGTCCAATTATGATTTTTGTCCTCCTCACTCCCATATTCTGGACCAGCTTAAAGCTAAGTTAAATTGGCAAAATATCTCCAAATACCCATCAACCCTTTCAGCTTCCTATCTTTGCCTTCCTTTCCCATTTGTAAATATCCATTGCCCTTCCAGGGACAAAACCTAATATTAAAAACTAATCTGTCTTTGTCACTGATAGAAGAATTTGAATTTAGGTTTATACATTCCCTCTGACTGAGATATTTGTCTTGAAAACATTATCTCTACACTTTAAGTGAAAGAATGTGTCCTTGGTAAAAAAAATAAAAAATTTAAAGAACTGTTTCTCACTTGTGTAAAGGCATGCACCTTGCAGCAGCACATAATTTGAACCATGGAACATCCAAGTTCAATGATACATGGAAGGAAAGAGATGGAGGGGTCACACTTGCTCTTAATTGACTCCAATATCATCCCTCCTCTTCCCAGATCATTGGCCAGGACCAGTCATATCTAGCCAATGAATATCTAGACAATGCTTCATCAAGAATAGATATGGCTCTTCTTAATCAGGAGATATATGGACTGAAAAAGACACACTTTCCCATACACTCACACTCAAAAAACCACAGCGAAACAATGACAGGATGACCCACTGGACACTCATTCAGAAAGAGGAGGAACAGAGGACAGAAAGCAGTCCTGGTCCAAGGTCATTCTGAAATGCTGTTGGCAGATTCTGTAAATCCTCCATCCTGAAGTATGAACTATTCCTTAGTTCAGTTCCTGTCCTAGCCACCCTCTGAAGGTTCTTTCTTGTCCTTTGTTACATATGAAGTGAGTGTTGGAGGGCAGTCTCTTTTGGAGAACTGTTCAGCTTTTCAACCCACTTTCAACTTCAGGGATTTTGATGACATGGGGTGTTTTAAATTTCATGAAATGTTATTTTTCTAAGGCTCAGTCATTTTTCTCCAAAACTAAGTTGGTTTCCTGAACTTCTTTCGTATAGAAGCATTTGGCCTCTAGCAGAGGACAATGGGTGAACATGTACTGTGTGCAACACATAAATTCAATCCTCAAAACAGTCCTGAGCTTAAAGTATGGCCATAGTGACAATTTTAAAGATGGAGATGACATTACTAGCAAGATTAGCCAAGATTAGCATTTGGACCCATTCATATGCCCATTTGGTCTAATAAAGCTAATTATGGAAACAATAGACTATAAAATTTAAAAATTGGACTCTCAAAGAAAATCCAAGACTTGTGGTCACTAAATGTTTGTTTCTTTTACTCCACACTCATTGGGCTTTTGATTGGCTCTTTTGTTTTTAAGCCAATCCCTGAGAAGCTACATTTGGTCAGCACCTATCTCTGTGATGTGGGTTTTACCAGGAGACACCGGGTACCACATTGTTCACTTAAAATTTTGTATTGTTCAAATGGAACTTACTAAATATGTTTCACCGATTATTAGAAAGATGACATTTAAAACAGCTTTATTGTATTTTTTTTATCCTTGTGGCTTAATCTGTGCAGGTAATATTGGATGTGACAAATATCTTCTAGTTCTTATTTCTCACCATGAGTTTAAAACAGCTCACACTGTGGGGACTGACATTTCCAGGTCACAGTCAAAAGACATGGCCAAGGCTTTTGGTCGTGTCGAATTCTGCATGGCACATGCACTACCTCTCCTCTGAGCATAATTTTGTTTTAGAAATGAATGGCATTACAGAAACCTCAGAAGCACTGACTTAAATCTTGCCCTGCCAACCCTCTTTGGGAGATTCAGTTACATCCCTGAGTTCCCTACATCAAATATCCACTTGATTCCAGTGAATTTTAAAGTAATACAACCCCTGGAAAAGTTTGCCTTTCTATGCCTCCCTCTCCTCTTTTTCCTTCTCCTTCTTAACAGAATATGTTTTCCTTTTTAGCAGAATGTATGAAATGTATGCTGTGCAGATGTTTTTGAATTTTTTTCTTTGGTACATTTGTGTTTGGAATCTGTAAAATTCCCTGACTTTGTTCTCTTTTGAGGCATTCTACTTTGCTAGGTTCCACAAATGACTTTTTTTTTTCTTTTTTCTGAGAAAAGGTGCTTGCATACCGGGGATCTCATTCATTCTTTTTCACTTAGTGTGGATTTATCAAAAGGAGCATTCAGTGCAATATGTTTCTATCACTCTGCAAAACCCTGACTAAAGACAAATCTTGACAGTAAACATGTACCTTGTTTCACACATCAGTTGATAAAAGTTAACTATTCTGTATTAACATATGTTACCAGAGAGTGGTTCAGTAGTTGCTTAACCAGATCAAGTCCCCTTTTCCAGAACTACCCTTTTTCTCAAGATGAAGGCTGTAAGCTACTAAAGAATCATAGTAACTGATTATACATCAAGTCTAAATAGACACAGAGTAAATTGCATAGCATTTGGTAAAACAAGTTACTCACTGTTCCTCTTTCACTGACTTTTCACATGACAGTAATTCAATTAGGCTTATTGCCTGTTATTCAATATGATACTACTGTGAAATTATTCCTTTTGCCATGCAAAGTTTAGAGTTAAAGAGCCTGCTTTTCTTCCTAAAGCATACAGGCACTTATATTAGAGCAGGATTTCATTATATTTAAAAACTTTTTCCATTGTTTATTTTATCACTGGGGTCAGATAAAGGAGCCACAGTCAGAATTAGTCTTTTGCTCTGGGAGGGTGGATATGAAGAAAGAAAAACCCCAGTGGAAATCAATTGTGGGTTTATTTGTATTTCCACAGCTCAGAAATTACAGGAACATTAGCAATGCTGGAAGTATGGGAGTGGAGGAGTGTCCATATTTTTCTTATTATTCCTAAAATACACTGCAAATATTCCTGGGATATTTTGGTACAGGATATTCTAAATAGTCTATGAAACATAAATATTTTCAATCAATCTTGAAATTTTCACTGTAAAATTCTGTTTCCCAGGCTGATCCTACCAAGAAAAATTTATGAACAGTTTTCCTTATATAACCATGAAAAATGTGTAGATATAGAGTTGACTTTTAGAATTAAACACACACACACACACACACACACACACTACTAGTATATTCCAGGTTTAAAAAATTTTCATGCAACCTAAGAGTCAGATCTAAATAGCTATAATCCAGAGGATGAGCCTGAGTTATTATCTCTATGACAAGTTACTGAATCTTCCTGTCTTGTAGACAAGCTACTAAAGCTTTATCTTATGTGTTGAAGAGGACTTTCTTGAAGAATAAATGAGTTAGTACAATAAAGTAGTGAGAAGAGCTCCTGGTACATTGCAAATCTCAAAAACAAAAACGGAGTTACTTCACTCTTCTTATGACTATGGTTATTATTATACGGACTAACACTGAAAGTTTGCCCATCCTATGAAGTATAATTCAATTCATACCTCCATCAAACTCACGATGATGTTGGATTTTTTCAGTGAATTTAGTGACCAGGTTATACAATTTAACATGTGATCATATAGTTAGACCTTTGATTATGACCATCCTACTTATGAATATCTCATAGATATAAGCAGTCTGTTTCATCTTTCACCTAGCAATTGAAGCTCTATGCATCCTTAAATTAGGGTTCTACTCTTTTGGATACATATACACACATTTGTGTACCCCCTACTAATTTATATAATCTGGAGACACAAGGATAATGAGTTATACATAAATCCCACTGAAGCTTAGAAAATATTTTCAGTTTTGATCTAATAATGTTGCAGCAATTCTATTCATACATATCAGTATAGGACCTGAACATTCAAGCCTAAGAAATAAATGCATGCAAAATATTAAAAATGTCAAATGTCAAATGTCAAATGGCGTATGTTATAAGCAATAACTTTTTTCCTAAAATTGGCTTGAAAAAAGTCTGAATGCCTCAATTGTCATTATTATTCTTGAGCAATGAAAGCTGCAACTTACTTTGTTAAAATATTCTGATATGCATATAATTTTATCTCACATTGTATCCAGTTTGCCTAGCTCAAGGTTACTTATTCTAAAGTCATCATAAAATCATATGGAATGGAATTTTGCACTGAACGAAAGAGCCCAATTGTAACTTTCCCTTGACATTTGCTCTTTGTATACAAGCATTTTTTCGTTCTATCATCATGGCAAAAATCAGTCAACGTCACATTGTCACGTTTCTTAGGTTACCAGGCATCTGGTTAAAAGTGATAAATTCAATTAGTTTTTAAATTTATAAAATGTCAATCAATTTGTCATGCTTCTTTCCTTCACCACAGTAAATAAACTAACCAGTTTTTTTTTTGCCACCCTTCCCCTCTTCTCCCCACCAATCAGTATAAACAGGCCTACGTGTCAGTTTTGGAAAGACCTGGATTCAGCTCATTTATTGACCACTCATGAGCTCGGTTCCCTGAACAGGTCTCCCAGGACTTGCTTCACAGACTGGTTTTGAATATTAAATAAGATACAGAACATACGGTGCTCAGAGCACAGTATATAGCACAAAAAGGACCAAGTAACCAAGAAAAAAATTGTTTAAAGGTCATAAACATGAAGAAAAAAAGGTCACTTAGGTTTCAGTGATTCTGGAGATGGTAGTGCTGATTGTGAACCATAGTGGCAAAGATCAGAGTGGTTATGCATCTAGGGAGGAAGGCAGTTGCAGAAAAATAATGTGGAGAAACTAAAAGGATATTTTATAAAAATATAGTGGAGCACAAGTTAAAGAATTGAGAAAATGTAAAATCTAAGTTTAATATGGACAAATAACTGTAAGTTATATGTGAGTCCTGGGTGCATATAGTAACTGCTTTATAGTGATAACCCCTGAGACCCACCTGTGGTTCCGCTTAGCAGTTCTCCAAAGAAGTATTTTATTTTATCTCCTTTTTAAAAAATATTTTATTGATTTCTTACAGAAAGGAAGAGAGAGGGATAGAAAGTTAGAAACATCAATGAGAGAGAAACATCGATCAGCTGCCTTCTGCACACCTCCCATGGGGATGTGCCCTCAACCAAGGTACAGGCCCTTAACCGGAATCGAACCTGGGACCTTTCAGTCCACATTCCGACGCTCTATCCACTGAGCCAAACCAGCTTTGGCAGAATAAACCTTATTCCCCAGATACAAGAACACTTCAACCACCTAAAACCAAACTATGTCCTAGAGATATCATATTTTATTATTAAAACTTATGTATAATGTATATGCTATTCTATAAAAATATCTGTGTTTGTTATAAAGTTGTTTTTAGCCAAAAATTGGAGAAAATTGAAAGCTCTAAGAACTCAAGTCTATTCCTGAAGCTTTGCAAACCCCCTGGCATGCTGCCCTTTACTTCCTTGGAAACATAATCATGCTTTTGGAGCAAAGGGTAAACAAAAACTAGCAATATTGCTGCAAAGCAGCCGATAAAACTATGCAGGGGTAACTACATCTTTATTTTAGATCATCTGCAACTTCACTCGAGGCATGCGCTCCTTTATGGGTGACTATAGTTTTCAATTTGTCCTGGACCATGTGGGTCAACTCTTAAGAGTATCCAAGGATTAAGCTGACGTTAGGGAAAGAAATAATGTGCTCACAAAACAAACCCCCAAAGTGTGTTGACCATTGGCAGTTATGAGTTATAAGCAACCACAGGTCAATCACTCTCTTGTCAGAACTCCTGTATCCCTTTTGACTGCTCTGAAGGTGGGACCAGCTGCTTGGAAGGCGGAGCCTGCTGGCTGTATTTAGGCCCATGCACTCCCTAGAAAATTAGGTTGTTCTTTTGTGAAACTAATAAGGAAAATGTTCTCTTTTTTGACAGTTGACAGACTTTATATACCCCCAAAATACCAGTCACAACATATGCCTAATTATTTCATGAATTATGCTGCGCTGTCACAGACCTCTTCTGGGAGTCAAGCCCTTCTGAGTGTTTTCACTCCTTCCTGCCTGGGGCTGAGGGAAACACACCTTGCCACCAGTCTTATCTTGCTCACACATCCTTACTCCTGTGGGGGGTCGTGTTGATCTTCCTCCCATCAGTGGGTGGTCCTTCTCAGTCTGTCTTAAATCAGTACATTGGAACACCCAGTTTAACTCTCATGACATTTGAAGATGCTTCTTAAAACACGTCCTTCCTGGAAGGCGTTCATCTTCAACATGCTTTTTGTACTGCTCTCTTGCTGCCAAAATAACAGGGAAAATCATTTTTCAAACAACCAAAATTATTTTTTATTTTCATCATGAAGGCAGGGTTTGCGCATTGAGAATATACGTTCTGCTTAAGCCCTAAATGTAGAATTCATCTTCGAAAATTCTTGGAGCTAGAAAATAGCTCTAAAACTGCCTAGTCAGCCATCAACAAGCTGCCCATCCCCACACTCCCATCCACTGTTATATATTCAATTATTATAATCTAATCCCCTCTATTCCTGTTCAAGTACTTATAACAAGGCACATGTATTTTATTCAAAAAAAGATGATCTAAAATAGTAGTGCTCTTAAAAGTAGTAAGAATTGACTTAAAGTGCACTGAGGACTGAATAGCATCAGAAAACCTTCATCAGGCCACGCATAACAGTTACCATAATTTTGGCTGCAATTAACAGAAAATCTGACTCAGCTAAATTAAACAATAAGGAAAATGTTGCAAGTCACACAACAAGGCACCCAGAGATAGGGAAGTTCCAGGAGCTGGTAAAGCTGCTAGCTGAGTAGCATCAATCAAAAGCAAAATTTTCTCCATTCATTTGTTCTGCCACCCTTAGTATTTTCCTCTCTACTCTGGGACTTACCCCCTCATCAACAAACAAAATGCTAGAGTAACTACATGGTCAAACAACAATTTCAAATTCAAGAAGGGGATAAGAGAAGGCATATCCTTTCCAAGATTTCCCTTTTTAAGGAGGAAGAAATTTTAGAACAGACCTCTAGAGCATTCTTGTTCATATTTTATTAGCCAGGATTGTGTCATTCATGCATCCTATACCAATTCTGGACAGGAAGAATGTAGTTGTCACTATTATCTTGGACCAGTGGTTCGCAAACTTGTTTGCATCACAGTAGCCTGCAGGCTTATTACAACACAGATTGCGGAACTTAACCCCTGTATGTAAAGCACAATGAACACATTTCTTTTTCACCCTGGGGTCTTGTTGATCTCTTGGTCCCTGTCCAAAAAGGTTACAAAGATCCTTTCTACTCTCAGATCCTCAAATCAATCATGGTATGACTGCTAATTTTATGCTGAATGAGCTAAGGGAGGCCCAGATTTCTGGCAAAACGTTATATCAAGGTACTTCTAAGAAGGGATGAGTGAATCAGTACAAACAGAAAAGAATATCCACTCTCATCAATTTGGGAAGGTATCATCCAATTCATTAAGAGCCCAAATAGAACAAAAAGGGGGAGGAAGGGAGCATTTACTCTCTCTGTTATTAAAATATATATATATATATATATATATATATATATATATATATATACACACATGTATGTATGTACACTAGTAGTTGGAATACAGTAGTATATTAGTTTTAGTTGTACAACATACTGATTGGACAGTTTTATACCTTATAATGTGATCACCCTACAAATCTAGTAACTGTCTGTCACCATGCAAAGTTATCACAATATTATTGACTATATTTTTTTCACCTCTTTTATCCATCCCTTACCCCCTCCCCTCTGGCAACCATCAGTTTGTTATCTCTTTGTGTGAGTTTGTTCTTTTGAATTTTTTTTTTTTTTAGATTCCATATATAATTGAAATCTTATATGGTATTTGTCTTTATCTGTATGACTTATTATACTTAGCATAATACCATTCATGTTGTCACAAGTATAGCAAAATTTTATTCTTTTTCACTGTTAAGTAATATTTCATTGTATACATGTTTGTTATTCATAGTATCCTGTAAAAGTCTTTATGGTAAGAATATCAGCAATTGATTTAAAAATTATGAAACTAGGTAAATTGGAATGGTTATATACATCTACTTTATTTATTTATTGATTAACACTAGGTTGCTTTAATAACTTTGCTATAATAAATAATACTGCAATAAACTTAAGGGTATACATATATTTTCAGATTAGTGTTTTGTTTTACTTGGATAAATACCCAGAACTGGAGTTGCTGGGTAATATAGTAGCTCTATATATATATATTTTTATTTTTTCAATTATAGTTGAATTTAATATTATTTTATATTAGTTTCAGGTATACAGCAAAGTGGTTATACATTTATATTATTCACAAAGTGATCCCCAAAAAAGTCTAATACTCACCTGGTGCCATATGTAGTTATCACAATATTATTAATTGTATTCCCTATGCTATACTATATATTCCCAGGACTTTTCTATAACTATTAATTTGTACTTCTCAATCCCTTTATCTTTTTCACTCAAACTCCCAACATACCTCCCATGTGGCAACCATCAGTTTGTTCTTCATATCTGAGTATGTTTCTGTTTGGTTTGTTTATTTTGTTCTTTTATTTAAAAAGATGATTTATTGAGTTCAGAGAGAGGAAGGGAGAGAGAGAGAGATAGAAACATTAATGATGATAGAAAATCAACAAGCAGCTGCCTCTTGCACACACCCCCTCCCCTATTGGTGATCAAGCCTGCAATCTGGGCATGTGCCAGGACTGACTGGCAAGACCCTGAGTGACAGATGAATGATTACTCTGACACACATTTCTGTGAAAGAGAGGACTAAGGGGCTGTTTGGCTTTAGGAGCAAACAGCCCTGTTCACCTGCCTCCTTACGCTTTTATTGTAACAACAGCTTGAACTAAAATTAACTATTAGATACTATCAGCAGGGTAAGCATCCTGGAGAAAGCGCATGCATCTGTAGTGTCCTTTAAGAAGCAAGGATGTATCTAAGTAAACACCAGGGGTCTCAGACTTGTTTTGAAAAATCAAGGCAAAGGATGCCGCCTTAGGCAAGGTCTCCCAGAGGCCTCCACCTTTCATTGATTCCTCCTTAAAGACTTTCCAACCAAATCTTTGCTTCCCCATATATGCCCTGACTGGGAATTAAACTGTGACCTCCTGTCATGCTCAACCACTGAGCCACACTGTTTGTTTTGTTCTTTGTTTCACCAAATAGGTGAAATCATATGGTATTTGTCTTTCTCTGTCTGACTTATTTCAATTAGCAAAATACCCTCTAGGTACATTGATGCTGTTGTAAATAGTAAGATTTTATTATGTTTAATGGCTGAGTAATATTTCTTGGTATGGATGTACAATACTTCTTTATTCAATTGCCTGTTGATGGTTATGGGTTGCTTCTATATCTTGGCTATTATAAATAACTAGAGAGCCAGTACACGAATTTGTGCACAGGTGGGGTGCTAATTGGGGCTGGGCCTGTCAGGAAAAGGAGACAGCTGGAGTTGGCTGGCCAGCCCACCCTGATTGGACCTATCAGAGCCAGTCTGCCTGGGGGAGGGGCTGCAGGCAATTGACTGGTGGGCCCCACCTTCACGTGGGGTGGAGGGGCCAATTGGGGGTGAGGCCAGCTGTGGGGAGGGGCTGGCCAGCCCCACCCCATAATGGGGTTAGGGCGTTAATCAAGGATAGAGCTGATTGGGAGGAGGAGCTACAGGCCAATTGGGGTGGTGGGGGCCTGTCTGGGTCTGGGAAAGGGCTGGCCAAGGGTAGGGGCTGCAGGCCAATCAGGGAGGTGGGGACCCACTGGGGCTGGGCTGGCTGGAGAGAGGTGCTACAAGAGGTTGGCCAGCTGGCTCCACCCACCTGATCAGACCAGACCAGTTCGCTGGCCACAGTGGGCATTCCAGCATTCTGGTTGCTGGCTTTTTATGTATGTGTGTGTGTGTGTGTGTGTGTGTATGTATATATATATATATATATATATATATATATATATATATATATATAGATGCTGCAATGAACATAGGGGTGCATATGTCTTTTTAAATTACTGTTTTTTAATTCTTCAGGTAAATATACAGAAATGGAATTGCTCAGTCATAAGGTACTTCTACTTTTAATTTTGTGAGGAACCTTCACACTGTTTTCCAAATTGGCTGCACCAATTTTCAATCTCATCAAAAGTGCACAAGATTTTTCTTTTCTTCACATTCTCTCCAATACTTGTTGATTTATTGATAATAGCCATTCTGACAGGTGTGAGGTGATATCTCATTGTGGTTTTAATTTGCGTTTCTCTGATGATTAGTTATATTCAGCCTCTTTTCGTAAGTCTGTATGTTCTCTGTGAAGAAGTGTCTGTCTATTCAGGTCCTCTGACCACTTTTTAATTGGATTGCTTATGTTTGTTTGTTTTTTGGTGCTTAATTGTATAGTTCTTTATAAATTTTGGATATAATGCATTATCAAATACATCATTGGCAAATATTTTCTCCCATTCAGTAGGTTGTCTTCTTATTTCATTGATGGTTTCTTTTGCTGTGCAAAATCTTTCTAATTTGATGTATTCCCATTTGTTTATTTTTCTGTTTGTTTCCCTTGCCCGAGGGAAAGGATTATTATAAGTAGTGTGTCAAAGTGTTTATGTCTATTTTTTATCTAGGAGTCTTATGGTTTGAGGTCTTGCATTTAAGTGTTTAATCCATTTGGAGTTTATTCTTATATATGGATTAAAAGGTGGTCTAGTTTCATATTTTGCACATATCTGTCCAATTTTCCCAACACCATTTATTGAATATACTATCTATACCATCCAAAGCAATCAATATATTCAATGCAATCCCTATCAAAATTCCAATTGCAAATAATTCTAAAATTTACAGGAAACTACAAAAGGCACTAAATAGCCATAAAAATTTTGAGAAAGAACAAAGTTGGAGGTATCAAAAAGCCTGCTATCAAACTATATTAAAAGGCTATAGTAATGGGAAAATCATAAAAACAGACACATGCCTCAATAGAACAGAGAGCCAAGAAATAAACCCATGCCTTTATGGTCAATTAATATACTTTTAGTATTTCGAGTAATCTCCATACTGTTTTCCACAGTGTGGAAAACAGTTTATAATCCCATTAACAGTGCAGGTACCACAGTTTTATTTTTTCCAAATCTTTGCCAACAATTGTAGTATGTTGACTTCTTGAGAGTAGCCATTCTGGCAGGTGTGGGCTGATATCTCATTAGAGTTTTGATTTGTATTTCCCAGATGATATGTGATTTTGAGCATCGTTTTATATCTCTGTCACAATCTATATGTCTTCTTTAGAGAAATGTTTAATCAGGTTCTCCACCCATTTTTTCATTGGATTGTTTGTATTTTTTAGGTTGAGTTATATAGGTTACTTATATATTTTGAATATTAACCCATTATTGGATATAGAACTTGCAAATATCTTCTCTTGTTAGGTTGTGTTTTTTATTTTGTTGATGGTTTCCTTTGCTGTGTAGAAACTTTTCAATTTGATGCAATTTTATTTGTTTATTTTGGATTTTTGTTACTTCTACTCAGGGAGACATATCTAAAGAGATATTACAAGACCAATGTTCGAGAGTTTATATGAATATTTTTACGCATGTATCACTGATGGACATTTGGATTGTTTCCATTTTTAACTATTATGAATAATATTGCTATGAACATTTGCACATTTTGGATTGACATGAATATTATTCAGCTTGTGCTGTTATAACAAAATACCAAAGCCTGGGAGGCTTAAGTAACAGGAATTTCCTTTTTCTCATTTCTGGAGGCTGTGAGTCCAAGCTCCAGGTGCTCCTATGAGAGCTTCCTGGCTGTAGACAGCCACCTTTTTTGCCAAGTTCTCTCATGGCTGGAATGAGACTGAGAGCAAGTTAGTTCTGCAGCATCACTTTTTACAAGAGTTCTTATCCCATCAATGAGGACCCTACCCTCATGACCTCCTCTTAACCCAATTTCCTAAAAATAAATAAATAAATAAATAACCCCATTCAAATTACTATTAGATTTGGGTTAAGTGTTCAACATATGAAATTGGGCAGGGGCACACAAACTTTCAGTCAAAAGCTTAACCCTCAAAATCATTAGCAAATAGAATAGTTATCATTTTAAGACAGTGGCTTTGGCATGTTTGTACATAACAAAAAAGGCAGCAATTGGTACATCTGGGTGCAGTGCTTCTGTGAAAAATCTAAAACATGGGTATTTGTCTTTAGGATTAGGAAGCAGAAAGAGACTTGTAAAAACGCAAGAAGGCTATTTAGTGAAGTCTGGTAGTAGGGAATTTCTTTGGAGGCTGGGGAAAAAAGAAAGAAACCATAATGGGGGAAAATAAAGTGAAACTGCCACCCATAGTAACTTGAAAGATAAAAAGAGTACCTCAAAAGTTGGAAATTTGGCTAAGGAGATTCCAGGAAGGAATATTAAAGTATCAGTTGTTTTGTTTTGTTTTTAACTGTAGACAAGGGTAAGAGAGAAATGAGCTAAAGAAGGAACAGTTTAGTGATTAATTAGAAATTAATAGAAACATACAGTGCCCAAGGGAGTAATCTCTCCAGTCAGCACAGAATCCTCAATTTAAAAAAAAAAAAACAAAAAAAAAAAACCTACAAAAATACAAGACTGTCAATAGAACTTGGCCTTGGGGGCAAGACTAAATTAAGGATGTAACTGGAAGTATTTTGCTGAAGGCTTTAGAGTGGCAGGAGTCAGTGAATCATAGATTCTCTTATATAGACAAAAAGGTTTCTAAAAATCCTAAGAGTGACATTTCATCTCACACTACTTCACTCACAGGCGTAAGTAGAGAAGGGCCTATCTTGAAGAGGTTTGTGAGTATGGCTTTTCGTTAATGTAGCTGACTATACTATGATACATAGAATATCCACAATATTTTAAAGGATATTTTAGCTGACAAACTAAATGACTCCAAGTTTCAATAAAATATATATATATATATGAAATTTTAAAATTTTGTGTAAACAATTTAATTTACCAAATTGAAATACAAGACAATAAATAAAAATCACATGGTCACCAGTCAATGTGTCTTTTTCTCAAGTCAATGATTCTAAATCTTACTCCCTCCCACCCCACCCCGTTTCACTTTCTCTAAAAAGCAATAGAAAAAATATCCTCAGGTGTGTATAAAAAAGAAAAATCTCATGGTCAAATGTGGAAGTATATCAAATTTATTTTTCCTTATATTTAAGGAATGTAAAGAATATGTCTAGATTCAAAAAATGGCAGCCAAATAGGCAGATGTGTCATGTATCTCATCCCAGGAAAAGCAACTTAATAAGAGAATATCTGTAGGGAACGGTTATAGGATTAAGCCTCGAATGACCTGCAAGCAAAGTCACAAAAAAGTTCCAGTTTAGGGGCATAATCCTCTAAGCATAAAGCTTGACCTTGCAACTGCTCTCTAGATCTTTCCTGGGTAGCTAGTGGGCTGTGGGAGGGGAAGCAAGTGCTGCCAAAACAGTGAAACTTATAAGAACATTGTAAATTACCTTGTTTCCCCCTGACTATAAATAAAGCATGGGCTTTGCAGGCTGGATTTGGTCTGTGGCCTCAGCAAGGCACAGAAGATCCACCTAGACTAAGGTGATCAGACTTTAACATTGGTAAAGCAGGACACCATTTACAAGGGGGGAGACAGGGGGAGGGGAGGGAGATGGGGAGGTTCTTGATTAAAAATTTCGTCTATAAGGAGCAACAAAAAGTTTCATAGAACGAAAAAATAATATTGTAATATTTTTTTAATTTCAGCATCAGTACAATTTACAAATATAATAAATAAAAAATAAAAATTATGTATAATCGTAGGTGTCACTTTCAAGGCCAGCGCTAGACTTTTTGCTGCCACTATAAAATATAAATAATATGAGTTCTGCCTGCTAAATTCAAGAAAATTTATGTATTTATGAAATAAATAAATAAATGACTTACTAAATTATCTGAATAGCTGATTTGTAATGACATCACTCGTTTAACTAGCTTACTAGCACGCAGTACGATGTGTATTGTCTAAGAGACAGTTACAAAATGTTTTCGTCATTGCCAATCCCCAAAAATGCCATTGTTCATTAAGTCCAAACAATGGTGGTCCAATTCTAACAACTGATCAACAATGCGAATTTTGATAAGCAATTCTCGATAATCAGTTCTCAACAATTATTTGTTATTATTAAAGTTTAATATTATAAAATTAACAAAAAATAATATAAAACTCGTGATGCGGGATAAATTGTTAAAAATCAGGACTGTCCCGCCAAAAGCGGGAAGTCTGGTCACCTTAACCTAGACCCTTGTCTGTCTTTATTCTTCATCCTTCACCGGTCCTCCCTCCTGCTAGCTGAAACCTTGGCTGTGCTTTCGAGGAACAAACATCCACCCAGAATTAACACATTAGGCACAGCTGAGGAGACAATTTACAAGGAAGGGTAGAGGTTGCCAGGAGAACTGTAGGAGTGGGGATCTGGGCTTGAGAGCAACAGTGGCCAGAGGGCCGACAGAATGAAAAGGAAGCTGCATTGCATCAAAGCTGCGACCTTTAGCAACAGGTGTAACATCCAGTTGTGGAAAGGGAAAGCCACAGGCTGCTGGTGGCCGGGGAATCTGGGCCTAAGATCACAGCCTTGAAAGTCTCCATCATAAGATGCTGCCCAAAGCGCAGCCTGAGCTACGCGGTGCTGCGGGGAGAGAAACCCACAGTTTCATGGTTGTTTTGGTCCGGTTTAGTCTTTGCTTTTATTCGCTAAACCTAGATCATAGGACTTTTCAACTGCAAACACTCACCGGAGGCTTCAGCTCAGGGAGAGAGGAGGTGCTTGAGGAGAGGCTGGAAAGGAAAGCCAGGCAGGGAGACTGGCCAGGACTCCTGCATTGGGAAATTCTTAAGCTTCCAAACCTAAGTGGTCATTTCTCCCCTGAAGAACTAGCTCCTCTCAGTAGCCTCAAGGCAGGTAATACAGCCTGTCACACCCTGCCTACATTTTGAGCTGTACAAAGGAAACAAAGACGGATGCCAAGTTTACTGATCTGAATAGGCCCAACGAGCCCTTAGTGACTGGGTTGGAAGAGAGGCTGGTGCACCCTGCTATTCTGGGAATCAGACTGATAAAAACTCCAGGTTGAGGATCTCTGACCAATCAAGACCAGAATATTTTGGGCCCCTTCCAGAGGAGTGGCTCTAGGTCAGCAGAAAAACATCCATCGTACTCCCTGAAAGTGAAATAGCACCAACCGCACTTAAAACTCTGTCAGAAACAGAGGCCTGAGTGATTAAGACTGACAGCTGGCAGACAAGCAAAGAGGGAGGATTGGCCTGATCTGCTTTACAGCCAAGCACTGTGGAGACAGACACAAGCAGATGACCTGTGAATCGCTTGGATCTTCCAGCTGGATGCTAAGGCCAAAAGATAGTGCCTGAGAGTGGCCAGATCCTAAGTACCTAACAGGAAGCCCAGAATTAATAGACAGAAGAGAAGAGTAGGGTACTAAACCAGCTCCCATGGAGCATTAAAACTTGTCTGAAGTTAGTGACAGTTCACTTTTTTTATTTTTATTATTTTAAATGTTATTATTTTTTATTTTTCATTTTATATCACTCAGTGAAAGCAATCCTAAAAGGAAAGTTCATAGCATTAAACACCTATTTTAAAAAATAAGAAAATAATAATAAGAAATTATCTAACCCTACAACTAAAAGAACTAGAAAGAGAGCAACCAAGAACAGCCTGGTGTAAGTAGAAAGAAGAAAATAAAAAATATCAGAGTGGAAATAAATGACATAGGAAGCAAAACAAAACAAAACAAAACAACAACAACAAAAGATCAATAAAACCAACAGCTGGTTCTTTGAAAAAAATAGACAAGATTGATGAATTTCTAGTGAGGTTCACTAAGAAACAAAGAGAGGACCCAAATAAATAAAATCAGAAATGAAAGAGGTGAAGTAACAACCAACCCCACAGAAATCCAAAGGGTTGTAAAAAAATTAAAAGCAACTCTATTTCAACAAACTGGACAACAGAGACAAAGTGGACACATTCCTAGAAAAATACAATCTTCAAATACTCCATCACAAAGACCAGAAAACCTAAATAGGCCAATAACTACCAATGAAATTGAAGCAGTAATCAAAAATCTTCCAACAAACAATATCCCTGATGAAATAGATGCTAAAATCCTCAACAAAATATTAGAAAAACATATCCAGCAATAAATTAAAAAGATCATACACCATGACCAAGTATGATTTATTCCATGGATGCAAGACTGGTACAATACCTGCAAATCACTAAACGTGACACATCACATAAACAAGTTGAAAGATAAAAAAAGAAAAAGACATGATCATATAATTTGATGCAGAAAAAGCATTTGACAAAATCTAGCACACTTTCTTAATAAAAACTCTCAACAAAGTGGGAATAGAGGGATCATACCCCAACATAACAAAAGCCTTGTATGACAAACCTAGAGCCAACATCATACTCAGTTGACATAGTAAAATCATTTTCTCTAGAACAGGAACAAGACAAAAATATCTACTATCACCACTTTTGTTTGAAATAGTATTGGAAGTGCTAGCTATAGCAATCAGACAAGAAGAAGAAATAAAAAATATCCAGATTGGGAAAAAAAACAAAACTAAAACTGATGTTATTCACAAATGACATGATAATGTACATAGAAAAACCTAAAGACACATCCAAAAACTACCAAATTTAATAAAGAAATTCAGCAATGTAGCCGGATACATAATTAACTCTCAGATATCTATGGCATTTTTATACACCAATAATGAACTCACAGAAAGAAAAACTAAAGGAAAAAAATCCTACTTTTCCATTAAAAAAAAAAAAAAAAAAAAGTAAGATACCTAAGAATAAACTTAACTAAAAAGCTAAAAGACCTGTACTTGGAAAACTATAGAACTATAGAACATTGAAAAAAGAGGTAGAGGAAGACATAACAAATGGAAGAACATACCATGTTCATGTATTGATAGAATCGACATCATTAAAATGTTCATACTACCCAAAGCAATCTGTAGATTCAATGCAATCCCCATTAAAGTACCAACAGCATATTTCACAGACCTAGAACATACACTGCAAAAACTCATCTGGAATTAAAAAAATATATATAGCTGCAGCAATCCTGAGAATGAAAAACAAATTTGAAGGGATCAAAATGCCAGGTACCAAGTTACTAGGTGTATGGGTTAATAATGCAGATTTTTTCAATAGATGGAGTTACACATATGTTGATATATATGCAATTTGATATGTATGCTATTCTGTTGTATTGATAACAAGCTTCAAAACTTCATATGTCAAATTTGCTGAAGGTGTTAACATCATAGATATTTTTACACTTAAAAATATTGAATTTCTTGCCAAAAAAAGAGCATTTGTGGGAAATTTTAATTCATTAGTTTATTTTGAAGAAAAGTGCTGCTGAAAGCTTCAGGAAGCTTATGGTGAACATGTTCCATCTCAAGATATTTTTGAACATTGGTTTGCTAGTATATTATAATTAGAGGCCCGGTGCATGACGTTCATGCACTGAGCAGGAGGTGGGTATGCCAGCCTGTACCCTCTCACAGTCAAAGACCCCTCAGGGTATATCTGCCTGCTGGGGGATGGGTTGGGCCTAAGCCAGCAGTCAGACATCCTCTCGCAATCCAGGCTTTCACAGTCCAGGACCACTTGCTCCTTACCATCCACCTGCAATGGAGGTGGGAGAGGCTCCTGCCACCACTGCTGTGCTTGCCAGCTGTGAGCCCAGCTTCTGGTTGAGTGCACTTACCATTCCTTCATTGAGTGTCTGCCCCCTGGTGGTCAGTGTGCATCATACTGACCAGTTCCACTGTTCAGTCAATTTGCATATTAGCCTTTTACTATATCAGAAGCCACTATTCTCAAAACCTGGTACTGGCACAAGAGCAAACATAAAGACCAATGGACCAGAAATCAAGCCAAGCCATTATGCTCAATTAACATTTGCCAAAGGAGGCAAGAGCATACAATGGAGTCAAAACAGTCTCTTCAATAAATAGTATTTGGAAAATGTGGCCAGTAACACCAGTGGGGATCCCCCCCTGAAGGGGGTGTGGCCAGACTAAAAACAGCCCTCAACCCCTCTCCCAGGCTGGCCACACCCCCATGGGTTAAAAGTCCCCATTGAGGGGTTTGACCAGCCTGTAAATAGCTATCAGCCCCTCACCCAATCTGGCCAGGCACCCCAGCTGGACCCCACCCTGATCTGTGACCCCCACTTGTACACCAGGCCTCTATTTATACTAATAAAAGGGTAATATGCTAATTAAACTGGGAGACCTCCTAGAAGATCTTTGGATGTTCTTCTGGACAAAACTAAGGTGGTGAGGTCAAGATAGAGGTGGTTAGAGTCCAAGAGGGTAGGGCAATTGTGGATGATCATGCTGGTGGGGCGTTGGGGATAAGCAGACCACCATGGGGACCAGTTGGGGGTTAGCAGGGGTCAGTTAGAGGTGATCAGGACAACAGGGCAGGAAGTTGGGGGTAACCAGGCCAATGAGGAGGGCATTTGGGGGCAAGCAAACCATCAGTGGAGGTCAGTTAGAAGTTATCAGGCCAGCAGTGAGGGGCAATTGGGAGCGAGCAGGCTGGCAGGAAGAGTGGTTAGGGGCAATCAGGCAAGCAGGCAGGCAGTTAAGTGCTTAGGAGCCAGCCATCCCAGATTGTGAGAGGGATGTCTGACTGCCAGTATAGGCACAATCCCTGTAAACCAGCAGTAGGACATCCTTTGAGGGGGTCCCAGATTGGAGAGGGTGCAGGCCGGGCTGAGGGATACTCCCCATCTGTGCACAAATTTTGTGCACCGGACCACTAGTATATCTATATTTACCTATATTTGAGTTTGCCTATCCTTATTAATCATGAAATTTCCAGAATTTAGATAATGGTAAGGAAAGTAACTAATCTAGTTAAATGATTTATGTATCCAAAGCAATTGCTTTAGTAATCCCATAATCACAAATTAACTTTATTGTCCTGTTTTCTTTCTGACTGCCACAGCTTGCTCTATGGGAAATGAATTATCACTTATAAGGGTATATATTTATACCAAGTAAACAGAAACTAAAAAGTTGATTTAAAGGTCAGCCATTGTGAACATTACCTATTCAGTCTTTTGTGGTTTATACTAGACAGTGTCAAAACATAGCTTGAACTTGATACCTATAACATGATCCCCTATCTGTCATCTATTTGATACAGACACAATGATTTTAAATAATGTCTTCAGCTTTACTAAAAAAATAAATAAACCAAAAATTTGAATGACTGTGTCTAATAAAAAACTGCATTTCTAATTATTTGACAGCTTTCTTTGCAGTTGCAAAATAGTATTTAAAATTTCCCAAGGTACAGGCATACCTTCCTTGTTTATATACTCACATTTATGTTAAATGATATTGAAAGGTCATTCTTTTCCATTCTTGTTGTCCATAAATACACATACTTCATGGAGTTGCTGGATCTACCATTGAATTCAATAAATGGAAGTTCATGTTTTTGTAACATCTTTAGGCATCCTTTCAAATATCTCAACATCGTGCAACATGTATAAATGTATGGCGCTTGGTGTACTGTGGTGGGAGCAATACATGTATGCATGTACATTTGCGGAAAAATAAAAGTGGTTGGGGAAATAAATCAGAAATGTTTTATATTAGATGGTCAATACACTTCTTTTTAAAGCTTTTCCACATGAAATCAAAAGCCACCCCAACTTAAAAGTTCATCTTCATCACTCATCTCCTTAGGATACATTAAAGTGCCAAAATTGGTTAAATTCTTTAAGTGCAAAGCCGTCATTGTTCCCTTATTAGACTCTGTTGCTTGTCAAAAACATTTATTAATCTAATTGGAACACATTCTCAATTTAAATCAACCAAAAGTGTTCAGCTTATGTTTCAATTCCATTTCTAGGCAAGCCTCTGCTAGCCCCTAGTTTCTTCCTCTTCTAGGAACACCATCTTTTTTTCTTTCCGAAGCATGAAGCTGACATTATAGCGTGCCCCTCAGGGTAGGATAATTTGCTCATTGTAGATTAGTTCCCTACAGCAGGTAAGTCTCACCTGGGTCACATCCTTTAAGGGTATAGCCATGGACAGAAGTGCATGGAAACTTTTGCTGGAATGTGCAGAATTCTGCCCTGGCTTGTCCTACTCTGTGCTGCACTTTCTTTTTAGGGCTAATTTTCTTTCAAAAGCTAACACCATTATGACTGTATCAGTAACTCTTTTGCATTTTATGCCATCTTTTTTTTTTTCCCATGCTGCCCATCAGACAAGCTTTAGAAATGTAAACTGACATTCTGAATATTTCTGACTCAGCTATTGCACAAAACTTCTAAAGGAGTTTGACTTAATATGTCCAGCCTAGTTTCTACATGAGTTTAATAAACTAGAAAATTAGTAAATATGGTGTATGGTGGTATATGAGGACTGTTCTTGATGTCACATATGGAGTATGCACCTAAAATAATAAATTTGAGCTGTCTGGCCAACAAATATCAATATCATATATTTCATGGAGAGGCTAAATTTGATGGTAAAGGTTCTTCTTGTGTTTTACTCTATTTGACCTTAAAAAAAATTGCTTTCAACCAGTAATATCCCTAAGAAACAGGTGTTACTATAAAGGAGTCTCCTCATACTCAATAATTCTAAACCTGAAGCCCATTGTATATTAAAAAACAATATACTCTACTTATGGCTCCAGGAGATCCATGAATTACATTAATTGTATATATATGCATGTGGGGGGAGAGGGAAAGGTGGTCATAGCTTTCATAATATTCCCAAAGGAGATTGAGTTATTCAAAAAAATAATAATTGGTGTTCTAGGTTAGCTGATATTTTGGAAGATACTGAAAATGTAGATGCAACATGTTAGTTTAAATGATTAAAAATAATACTGGTTTTTCTTTTTTCATTATTTGTTCATGATTATCTATGGCTTTCACTCTATATTAATTTCTCATACTCATTCATCATCCTATTATTCATCATCACCTAGAATCCATTATTTAATTATCAATAAATCTAATGTGCTGTGCTTTTTAAAGCCCACTAAAAAGGGAAATATGAAAGTGAGAAGTGCTGTACAACTACAGACTGTATGCTGCCTGAACTGGGAGTAATTTGTGAGTGATAGGAGAATACAAATAAAGTAGTTTCTGACAGAAAAGTATTTTTACAATAAATGAAAACTAAGGAGTATATGAAAGAAGCAAACTTTTGAAACCCACAAGCCTAAAGGCCATGTTCATATATTTTCCAGGCCTTCAAACAAAAAGCTGTATCTTTCTATTAACACACCATTCAGCTTGAATTAAACTTTATTAATTCAAAAAAATAAAATTAAAACTCACAAGCCAATAAATTAAAAGCTATCCACTATGTTTGCCTAAATGTGTCAGATTAACTAATTTCTAAAACCCATTAATAGTTTTAACAAAAGTTTTATTTCATAATATGTCCATAACTCCTAACATCAAAATATGTCTTTCTTGTGCCAAATGTATCATTATGTTTATTGGATAGTTAAGAAAATTTCATTATAAGTTGTGTAAAAATATTGCATATATACTTACCATGTTATTTATTTTTTAATTTAGGTGGCAAACTCATTTCAACTGTAATTTTGTAATTGCTGTTTCCTTAGGTGAATATTCAGAATTCCTTAGAAACAATAACCAGAAGGATATTTTTTTCAAAGACTTAGTATGGTAGCCAACATCCAAAATGATCTTCAGTGACCTGTCTCCTTGAATGAAAACACTTGCTGGAGAGGTTCATAGTGTGAGAACTCAGTGATGACTGCTTCCTGGCTTTCATATTTCATGTAATCTTCTCCCAGGTTTTAACAGAGATAATCTGTAGGACCAATAAAATGTCGTAGAAGTCATGGTACATTACTGTGCTATTGATTATAATATCTCTCAACTCAACACTTAACATTTTTTTGCCTGTTCAGTGAAAATGGATATGGGCCCTTTGAATAATGGTCCTTTGCCACTTGGCATGTTGTGAAACTTTGTCAACAGAGGCTGCTTCTCACAGATTCCTTTGCAGGAGGAAATGGATCTCACTTCCTGGTTCCAGCTGGCTCACTGGAGTACCTATGGTTCTCTAGAGCCCTTCCTGCTGTAAAACTAGCTTCTCTAGCACCAAGCTCTGGAAGAGCAGATGGCTTCTGAGTGTCCCTAGTGAGGCACAGCCTGAAAGAGCTTTCACCGGGACCTTGGAGGGTAGAATTCCAGCAAGTCTCAGAGAGCAGATTTCTGGAAAGTTCTGCATGTTCAATGCTATGGAGACATTCCTGACTACTATCAGTGAGTCACCCCTTCTGTAACAAGATATAGGTTGTAGCCCTGGGGAGGAGGTCTCTTCATTGAGTGTTCTTTCAATCCTAGAAGTAATAGTTCACCTTATTTCATCTATTCCTATATGCTTCAGATATATTCCTATATGTTTTTATTTATCAGTTAATCTCATTATTTCAGCACCCTGTTTTACAGTTAATGATTTTTTATATTGATCTTTCCCTAGTCAAGCTGCTGGGTAGTTCCTGTCTCCAGATTGGAGCCAGACCCAGTTACTTCTGGTTTGGTTGTAAAAGAAACTGTAGCTTCTGTCTTGTCACACATTCTCTGACAAGGAGCTTTGGGGAAAGTTAACTGCATAAGTTGATCAGCCATTGGAAAGGTCCATGTAGGAAAGAACTGAAAAGCCTTTGGCTAAAAGCCATGTGAAGGAGCTTACAAGCAGATGCTCCAGCTGAGTCAAGCTTTCAGATGAGACTACAGCCCTGCCTGACATCTTGTTTGTAGCTGTTTGAGAAACCCTGGTCCAGAGCCACCCAGCTAAGCTTCTCAGATTCCTGGCCTCAGAAACTGAGATTATAGAAGTTTGTGATTTTAAGTTCAGGGATAACATGTTATGTAACAATAGATAATGAATACACTTGGCTTAAAACTTATTTTTAAATCAAGTTATTTTTATGTAAAATCTTTATAATGAAACATCTTTGTAATCAAGAATTTAGCCCTCACCAGTGTGGCTCAGTTGGTTGTAGAATCATCCTGTACACTGAAAAGTTTCAAGTTTAATTCTAGGTTAAGGCACATACTAAAGTTGCAGGTTCAACCCCTG
This sequence comes from Pipistrellus kuhlii, assembly GCF_014108245.1. Classification (NCBI taxonomy): domain Eukaryota; kingdom Metazoa; phylum Chordata; class Mammalia; order Chiroptera; family Vespertilionidae; genus Pipistrellus; species Pipistrellus kuhlii. The sequence continues at coordinate 120,042,655 of NW_023425404.1, read as the reverse complement.
GTTGGGATGCTTATGGGGAAGCACCCAATCAATGTTTGTCTTCTCTCCTCTCCTCTCCTCTCCTCTCCTCTCCTCTCCTCTCCTCTCCTCTCCTCTCCTCTCCTCTCCCCTCTCTCCTTCTTCTTCTTCTTCTTCTTCTTCTTCTTCTTCTTCTTCTTCTTCTTCTTCTTCTTCTTCTTCTTCTTCTTCTTCTTCTTTCTCTCTCTCTCTCTCTCTCTCTCTCTCTCTCTCTCTCTCTCTCTCCTCTCCTCTCCTCTCCTCTCCTCTCCTCTCCTCTCCTCTCCTCTCCTCTCCTCTCCTCTCCTCTCCTCTCCTCTCCTCTCCTCTCCTCTCCTCATCTCTAAAATCAATAAACATATCATCTAGTGGGGGTTAAAATTTAGATCAGTCAGTAGAGCATACTTACTTTACAATATGCTAAATCTACTTAATTCAGGGAGCTTATGTGACATAGTGTAAAGGTCACAGGTTCTGTCAGATAGCTGCCAAAGTGTGACCAAGATGAATTGTTTTACTCTACCGAGCTCAGTCTCTAACAGATGACTAATACCATTGACTTCAAACTGCTATTAGAGTGACTTAAGTGGGTGAATGAATGTAAAGGACTTAATAAGTGCTTGACAAAGAGCAGACATATTACAATTAATACGATAAAACTTTAATCCACATAGAGAACTAGAACAAATCTTAGCAGGCTGTTTAAAAATAATTTAATCTGAAGCATATAGTTTTATGGGCTCACCTTCCATAATGCAATGTCAGAGCCTCATTACCATATTGTCTTAACACCTCATTTATTTCTTTATAATTTCCAGTAGACTATAAGCTTCAGGAAGGCAGATATCATGTTCCTCTTGTTCATAATTATAGCCTTGATACCTAGAATAATATCTGACATTATAGTAGTCAGATAACAGTATCTGTTAAATAATGAGTGCTCTATGTCATACAGTGATATTCATGAGACATTTTAGTTACAATTGTCTTTGGTCATTTGAACTGAAGGTAAAATATCCTAGCTATTTAAACAGTATTAATATAAAATATTTGTAATAATGTAATATCCTTTAATTATAGCCAATACCATTACAAGTACACTTTGTAATTCTTATGAAAATAAAATCCAAGAACACTATGTCTTTTTACAAAATTTCAAACCTCTTCACATAATTATCAATAGTTTACAAAACTTTCTGTTGTACACTGCTTATATTTTGTGATTCTTCAGCCTTGAAGAACAAGATTGAACTTTTTCTTTTTTTACCAATAAGTTTTACTGTAACAATTACCAATATTCTAGAACAGTACTCTTTGGCTGACAATTTCTGTCCTCACTACTGGCTGTGAAACAAGTGGCTAATGATGTGACCTCTTTTATCATGTGGAATGTAACACATTCAGAGTCAAGGACAACATGTCCCATATTTACAATGAAATTATAGTTTTCTCATCAAAAGGCAAATCCTTCATTTAAAAAACTTGAATGGTTCTTAAAATAGAATGCCAGATGGCTAAATTTAGGTGCTGAAGAAAGTCTAATTCAGGAACACTTTTTGGCACCAGTCCCAAAACATTTTCATTTGATTATGGATTGAATATATTTTCATTTAATTTAAACTCTCTGTCTGTTGTTCTGAGATAGGTGAACTCATGTTGGTAGACAAATTGGTCTCAAAATATATGCCACTCTGCTTAAATGATCGCTTTCTGTTGACATATTGGAAAGATGGCCTTATGCTTGGTGACACATTTTCAGTTTTCAAGGTCATATAGGTTCATGGTAAAAGGGACATACTTAATATTCTATCTTTAATGAATAGGTGTCACTGAATTACCACAGGTGAGCTACACTGAACTAGGATGGTAAAGATTAGAAAAAAAATTACATGGAATTCTTCACTATGCCTTGATATGTGTCACTGTTCTTGTCTTTACTTTTTGTTTGTTTTGTTTTTGCCATGTTTGTCTTTTTAAAAATTCTCTTGTGCATCTTCATTCCAGCTTTAGGTTGAAAATAATGATTAAAAGTGTATCTCTTTGGGTCAAATAGGTAATTACAAAATAGTCACAGAGATGTGAAGTACAGTTAGGGAATATAGTAAATAATATTGTAATAATTATATACAGTGCCAGTTTGGTACTGAAAATATCAAGGAGCACAATTTGTAAAGTATATAATTGTCTAACCACTAAGATATACACTAGAAACTAATACAAAATAATATTGATTATAAACTCTAATTGAAAGATAAAATTTAAATTTTTAAAGTATTTTTACTAGTTGTTATCATAAATTCATGATTTACTAATTCAGGTCATGCTTAGGTTTTTATAAAAAATATATATATTTCTTCCCATTTTTTAAAAGTGAATTTGACTTACTTCTGCCATTCTGTTCTTTCCATTTGAGTCAATCCACTATGGCATTCTCACTATAGCATAATTTAACTATGCAGTGAGCCAGATAGGGTAACGTATGTGTATTTGAGGTCAAGCATTGGGCTTGCGGTGGTTCTACTGAACTTCACTTTACAAATCTGTAAAATTGTGTAGCCACTGTCCCACCTATTTCACCTGGTTACAGTAAGTATGATATAAGAAATTGCTCTTGAAAGTGTTTCATAAACTATAATGTTTTTTAAAGCTCTGAGGTAGAATTATGCCTACCTGCTCTTTTTTCTAAAATTGCATCTTTGTGCACAATGGCCCTCTCCCAACCTGTTACAATTCATCTGTAATGAGCAAACTGGATTTGACTTTCTCCCAGAAATCTTCTTTGACCCCTCAGCTAGGTATTTTAATTTTGAATATGTACCTCTGACCTCTGACCTTACTAATTATATTAATCTATTTCTGATTCTTCATTAGGTCCTACCTTGTGGGATATTTGTACTCATTGGCATGATTTATCATACATTCACCTCACCACCACACAGTGGGTCCCTTGCGGTATAGTAAATCTCATGCTCTGCTGGTCACTGCACCTCAAATACACATTTCACAGGGTTCTTGAACCCACCTGTGTGAGGTACATAACATGCTATATTTTCTTCCCACGTGGCCTCTTTCTTTACATTGCTGCTGATAATCCTCTTTCCTCTCTTTCTCTCCAAGCCTTTTGGCAAGAGATGATTTTTGTGGAACATGAAATATTTTAAAATTACTTCAGTATTTAAAATTATTAATTTAAAGCTTATATTACATTTTACTTTGTATATTTTTAATTAAAATTTTATTATTTTTATTCCTCAGACTTTGCCTGTATGTACTCAACGTCAATGCATCCCTCTAGTCAATGAACAAAAAGAATATAGTTAGCCATACAGCTGATTAACTGAATCATCTGTCTAAAAATGATTCTGGGTACAACCTGACTGAAGAATCTCAGTACAAATTTTGGTGCAGATTCTACTGAAAATAATACTGGTCAACAAAGGCAGTTAAATTTCCCCTCAGGTACTTAGGAATATTTTTCATGACTAACAGTTTGACTGACAGTGAAAGATATCTGGCCTACTCTGCCATATTTTTAACATCAGCTAGAGCTTCTTTGAGATAATGAGTAAAGAGACTGGGGAGAGCTACAATGCACTGACGTTTTACCATGATTTCCTAGGACTCGGCTTCACTTATTAGCTTTTCAAAAATTACCTGAGAATAGGCTTAGGTACAAAAACATCATGAAGAAAAAAAACTTGCTGCTAAAATATTCATTATCTTCCAGAAACCTATTTTATAGACAAATAAAAATATGTTACAATATGTACACAAATATGTTACAAACATCTTATGAACAAATGTGTTAATTTTGCCATTAAGAATTAAATAGGCATCCCAGCTGGCATAGCTCAGTAGTTGGGTGTCGACAAATGAAATAGGAGGTTGTGGTTCAATTTTAGGTCAAGGCACATGCTCAGGTTGTGGGCTCCATCTCCAGTGTGGGGTGTGCAGAAACAGCGGAACAATGATTCTCTCTTATCATTGATGTTTCTCTCTATACCTCTCCCTTCCTCTCTGAAATCAATAAAAATATATTTTAAAAACAAATAAAATTTTAATGAATTAAATAAGCATACTGTATCTCACCTTGCATTAGGATATTTTTGTTGCTTTAAATATATTTTTACTGATTTCAGAGAGGAAGGGAGAGGGAGAGAGAGATAGAAACACCAATGATGAAAAAGAATCATTGACTGGCTGCCTCCTGCATATCCCCCACTTAGAGATGGAGCCCACAACCCGGGCATTTGCCCTGATGGGAAGTTGAATCATGATCTCCTGGCTCATAGGTCAATGCTCAACAACTGAGCCAAGCAGACTGTGCTCAATAAGATTTTTTGCTAAATAAAATATTATGCAAGGAAAATTTTCATGGTAATTTATCTGTTCCTCAAGTTGTATGTTCTCAAAATACTTCATTAAACATAAGTTTTAATAAAGTGCTTGCAAAACACTTTGCAAACTTTGTTTAATTAAATGCAATACCACACCTTCATTTTAAATGTAATGATCATAATTTCTTACAGACAATTTTTAATGAGTTTGCACTTTGCTATACCCCTCATATATTTTCTTCTCCTTCCAGGCACAGGTGATGAAATTGTGATCAACATTATGAAATTGGATCACAATTATTTCTTTAATCAAAACAAACCAAGCCTTATGCCATAGGTGTGGAAATCCAAAATGCTATGCTACCCAATTGCAGTCCTATTTTGTAATCAGCATTTTTGGCCAAACACACGGTGTAAATTATATGGAAAATGAGAAGGCATGTTCTGTCTCATGCCGTTGCCAGGTATGTTTCATATTTAGATATAAACAATGAGAGAAATTCAAATTTCACAACAGTTGAGTCATTCTGCCACTGTGAATGCTTGTAGTTTATTTGTAGTTTCTCATGATTATATTAATGGTAGAGTTGGTGTGTTGGTTGGAATATTTGTTTTTGCATTTAAGTTTTATATTCCCACCATGTTACCTGTGCTTATTTCATTCATTACTAAGCAGTAATTCAATGGAAGCCTCTCTCAGAGAAAAACTTACACCTCAGATTCCTCTCTAATCCCTTTTATATCCAAAGCAAGGAGTGGGCTGGGGTAAAAAACAAAATATAAGACATGATCAAGAGTTGATAATACCTCATGCACTTGGGATCTAAAATCTAGCATTCCTATGTGTGTATATTATGTGATTTTAGGCTTTGCTACCCTAAATGCCCCAACACAGATAATGTTCTGACAATTTTGTTGCAGAGGTGTCTGAACAATTCAGAAGCAATCCAACATTTTTTGTGTTTCTTTAACAATTAGGTGAAGGGATTGAGGTCCTTAAGATGAGCTGAGAATGACACATAACTGATTAAAAGAAATGTCTTAGACATTTCTTAGACATTTCTACTAGCAGATCAATAGAATTTTCTGACTTTATTGTAAAGTACTAGAACATGCCGAAGAGAAATCCATGAGGTAAAAATGATATGGAGGAAATAGTTTAAAATATATTCTTAAATATATTTATCTTTGCCATTTTTATTAATAAGTAAAATTTTTAAATGAATGAATATTTGTAAAATAATAATTAAAAATCTCAATCAACATTTCCAATTGAAGTTCTTGTGTGAGTAAATACATATTCTAAACAGCATTATGAAAGCAATCAGTGGTGTTTATATTAAAGACTGAAATTTTTATATGCATTTTTTCCTACCTAGCTTTTTTCTAGTCTAGAAAACATAGCTGTTAATGTATAGTCCTTCAAATTACATTTTTATTTTCATAATAATCACAAATTAATGATTTGTAGTCACATGTCCATTTTCTTGGAAGAAAATAACCATATGCTTCAATAACTAAAACTTCTATTTCCACAAACTAATTAAAAGGCCTGTGGTACAGTAATCAGAAAAACAGGTGTTTTGTTTAGTTTCTCTCCCTTCAAGGTTGAATAGCTGCAATTCAAACTTTCCTGCAACTCCTTTAAAGTCAGGGGAAGTCACATACCTCTATCATACGACAATATCCTTCTATTCCAACCCAGGGTTTTGACAGAATATAAATCAAGAAGAAAAAGCAAGCTATTTTTATAGTACAATATGTTAAAGTATAAGTAAGATTTTTCACAATAGATTTTGGAGATTTTAGCTCTGCTCAAATCCTGTTTACTTTTCCCTTTGATAGATTGAGTACATATATACTACTTTTAATCTCTGAAGAGATGTGGCCTGCTGTAGGAGAGATATACCATTCTTCTTTTTCCAAATGTAATCATCTTATCAAAATCACATCTGTAAGACATGTTCCTGGGAGAACAGGGTGCATTACACATGATTTTATAATGCACACAGTCACTCTGGGAGGCTTCGACCTTATTCCTGCTGTTAATTATTTAGACTCTGACATATTGCAATAAAACATTTCATCAAGCACTGCAGTCCAGGGAATGATAGGCATCAAAATTGTATTGGTGATGCAAAATAAATGGATTGGGTTGAAAATAATGAGTTTGGTGGATTACATCTGTCACTGTGAATTATTACTGTTGAACATAATAGGGCAAAGTATTACAAAAATAAAGCTTGTCTTCTCTAGTTAAAGGTGAGACCTCTAATGAGATACAGAAATTCAAGTGTGAGTTATTAATTATGCACACCAAAGCTTTATCTGCTTCTCTAATCTTTCATTTTTGTATATATATAACTATAGAACAAAATGTTTCCATGACCAAAACTGGTGACAGTTCATAGTGGCTCTTGCCAGAACTTTGTGAAGACATTCCATTTGGCCACATTTGACCATATGGGGGGGGGGGAAGAAAGAACTTGGACACATGTCCAGGCAACAGAAGGCCTAGAATCTGTCACTAATTCCTCTGCTGTTTGCTCTGTGACAAGTGTGAGTTACCTCTGGAACTCAGACTCATCATCTGAGTGGAGCCTTGAACAAAACTGCCTTTAAATTCAACTCTGGCTTCAAAAATTTCCTTGATTCTTTATATAAAGGATGTTTTGAATTGAATGAAGCTGGTAGCTTTTTCTTTCTATAGGCAGAAAGCTTGGTGGAGAACTTTCTTAAAGAAAATCTAAGTTGTTTATCTTAGGAATGCAAACATGAGGAAACTGGATGCTCATTATTCAGGAGAAATTGTGTCAGAATATTTTACTTCACTAGGGCAACCTGGATCAGTCAGGGAAGGGAGAAGAAATGTTGAGGGTGGGTCAATGTGCACAAAGAGACTTCTGAAAAGGAAAGAATAACAACCCACACATGTTAGTCCTTTAGATTTTGAAGTTGTGAGCACAGTGTGGTTGTATATACCTTGAGAATAACCTCTTCATAGTTCCATTGGCAGAAAAGGGACACCAACATCACTGAAGAAGGGAGACTTTGGGTTGTCAATCAGGGATCAACATGGGGTGTAAGTGTGCAGGGGGCAGGGAAAAGGACTGGTTCTATCTTACTGTCATGGCAAGTGGTGGACACCACCATCCCTGGCTCACTTTTGTATTCTTGTGAATAGTAATCATTATGACAGTATGGATTACAGGAGCATTTTCTGCAGTGTTGGGAGGAATCAAGGCCACCCAGACAAGCGGCAGGTGAAAGCACCTACCTGAGGGCTTGGAAGGAGGTCTCAAAGCAGCGTTCAAAAATGGTCTTAGCAAAGTAACCAGAACTTTTTGTCCCCTCCTCCAGCAGATACATGAAAGTAGCACCAGCCTATTTGGATCAAGTAGTAGCCCCAGATGATTTAGAGGTCAGAGAATAGGATGACATTATAAACTTTCTGCTAATAAGGTCAAGGTGCATTTCAAAAATAATTGGGGGGGAGTGTAATGTGAAGAATTAGAAACCATGATTGGTGAACCAAATCATTAGCTTTCATATTTTATTAACTTTTTTACAAATACAGAGTAATACGTTTTCAATGCACAAAACTTAAAGTTCCTAGACAATTAAAAAGAAAAATCAGTAGTAGTGTCTCCTTTAGAAATAATGACTGCTAAAATTTGAGTCATCCAAGTTAGATAAATCTACAGAATAGCCTTATAAAAATGGGATCACATTCATTTGTTTACTTAGCAAAATATTGTAAACATTTTACAATTCTGCAATATTATTTTAATGAATATATTATATTCCATAACATAATTTGCCATAATTTGGGGAACAGCTTTTGTTGTTGAAATTTCAAATTATTCCCAATTTTTAAATAATTTTGAGATGAATATCCATAAACATTTCCTTTTGACTATGTCTCTGATTATTTTACTTAAATGGAATTGTTGGGTTAAAATGTACATTTTATAACTTTTTTTAAAAAATGTAATTGATACTTTCTCCCTAATGATGAGTGCCTGTAGTGTAATATCTGCTATATGAACCTACACAAAACAAGCATTAGAAAAGTACAACAGCAATTAAAAAGCAATATGGCCCATTTAAAATAAACCAGATTGTGAAGCTTGCAAGGATACCAGAGTATTTGAAGAGTTTACCAGAATGGCAGAACAAAGATTTTTTTTCTTAAAAAATAATCATGGAGAAAGACAAAAAAAGTAGAAAACTAGAAATACACATACCTGAGTAGATTACATAAACTAATGGAAATGTATATTGTTTACATATAACCTAAGATTATAATACTTCTCTTTCTGCTTTTCATAGAAGAAAAAGCATGAAAACAATTAAAGCTAAAAACTGAGAATGAAGATCAATGCCATCATTTTACAAAAATCTCATGAGGTTTGCTGGCTAGTGAGTGAAACAAGTCAACAGACAGATCTGCAATGTGATAAGTGCTCTATAGGATAAAAGCAGAAGGCTCTTAGAAAAGGTCCACTAATTCAAAGGTTAAGTCAAGAGAGGCTTCCTGGAAGAGTGACATTTAAGCTAATCTTAGCATGAGAAGAAAGTGTAAAAACTACTTTGAATAAGAACAGGGAGTACAGAGACAGATAGAAAGAAAGAGAGAGAGGAGAGAGAGACAGAGAAAGGGGGTGGGGGATGGAGATTGCTACAGTGGAAACAGGGAAGGTATGACTGAAACATCAAAGGCAAAAGGGTGGGGAGGAAGGACATTTAATGGGTGTGTTACAGATGAATACAGACAGATTAGCATAATTCAGATCCTGAAGGGGTTCTCAGAGTTTGATCTTTTTCCTGGGACTAATGGGGGCCATTGGGAATTAGAAGGACTGATTTCAATTGTAGATAGGTCATTCTAGCTGTGTGTGGGGCAGACAGTAGTGGGTAAGGGAGAAGTAAGGGTCAATTAGGAGGCAATTTCTTCCACTTGCCCACTTCCCAAACCCATGTTACCATTCTCTGTCCTTGAGAACATGCTCTTGAAGAGCCTGAGTTTATAAAGAAAACAAATGCTTGGATGGAATTTAACAATTCCTTCCTTTGGAACCTTAAGCAGAGTTGCTGAGATAACACCAAGTCTTAGATAGGGAACAGGGGAAAGTCCACTAAAACCAATAGATCAAAAAACACAAATTAGCTGAAACCGGTTTGGCTCAGTGGTAGAGCGTTCTTCTGCGAACTGAAAGGTCCTGGGTTCAATTCTGGTCAAGGACATGTGCCTTGGTTGCTGGTTGTGGGCACATCCCCGGTAGGGGGTGTGCAAGAGGCAGCTGGTCCGTGTTTCTCTCTCATTGACTTTTCTAGCTCTCTATCTCTCTCCCTTCCTCTCTGTAAAAAATCAATAAAATATATATTTTTAAAAAAACATAAATTAATTTTATAAATTATCAACACAACCTAAATGTCTTATTGTGAACTTAATGCTTGTGTCCCCCAAAATTCATATGATGACATTTAATCTTACTATGATGGTAGTTGGAGGTGGGGCTTTAGGGAGTTGATTAGGCCATTGGGGGTTGCAGCCCCATGAATGGGATCAGTGCCCTTATAAAATGGACCAGAGATTTAGCTCCCTCTCTTTCTGGCAAGTGATGATAAAAAGAGAAGTTTGCCACCGAAACCGGTTTGGCTCAATGGATAGAGCGTCGGTCTGCAGACTGAAAGGTCCCAGGTTCGATTCCGGTCAAGGGCATGTACATTGGTTGTGGGCACATCCCTAGTTAGGGGTGTGCAGGAGGTAGCTTGTCGATGTTTCTCTCTCATCGATGTTTCTAGCTCTCTATCCCTCTCCCTTCCTCCCTGTAAAAAAAACAAAACAAAAAAAAAAAACAATAAAAAAATTTAAAAGAAGAAGAAGAAGAAGAAGAAGAAGAAGAAGAAGAAGAAGAAGAAGAAGAAGAAGGAGAAGTTTTGCAGTCTGCAATCCTGAAGACAGCCCCTATCAGAACCCTACCATGCTAGCATCCTGATCTCTGACTTTTAGCCTGCAGAACTATGAGAAATAAATGTTTGTTATTTAAGCCATCAAGACTATGGCACTTAGTTATAGCAGCTTGAGCTGAGTAAGATGTTCCCTAATTAGAGAATGGAGCTTTTTACTGATTTCCAAGAAAGAAGCTGCTCATTCAGTTTATTAAGTATCTCTCTGTTCTTTTTCTGAGCTTAAGTAAGATCTAAATGCCCAGAGTCTGTGTGGAAAAACTTGTGAATGACTCTGTCCTGTTTCTCCCTGCTTGCTGTGAACCGGTAGTCCAGTACTGCACCAGACATTTCTCCTTTCAGGGAAATTCTATCCCTTCTTGGCGCACTTTCCCAAAAGGCTAAGTCACACTCTTCTACAACTTTTATCTTGAGCCACTTTTTACCCTGTGGCCTGGAAAAAAGTGATACATATTATCTTTATTGTTTCTCCCAGGAGACCTCCAGAGTCTATATATATATATGTGTGTGTGTGTATATATATATATATATATATATATATATATATATACTGTAGTTTCAAGGGCCTGGCCCAATTTCCTAGAGTTTCTAAGATTGACATGAGACTAGCATCCCAGCATGAAACTAATTACAGCCTTTGCCATATTTTGTTTTCTGTGTCTTTATTTTTTTCTCCAAACCAAATTACTTCACAGGGGTATTTTCTTATTCATAAGACCTATGACCCTATAAGTTCTAAGTAAATGTTTGCTATTTTATGTTCAAGAGGCAAACAAAAAGATCAAATATATATCTGGAATCATACCTTGTTATATTTGGAGAAAGCGTTATTTGATTGTCAGAGATAAGTCTAACCTAAGGCATTTCTCATTCATAAGTGCAAGGTAGGTGAATTCTCTTAGAATTATCCCATCTAAGATGGAATGGCTTATTTCAATATTAATTTAATAACAATCTATGCACAGTAATTACCTCTTTAGTTCTGCTAAAGTACCTTTCCTTGTCTAGACTTGGGCCGATGATTACATTAAATTTGCTACAAAGACAATTTATTTGATGCATGACTAAAGACAAAAGAAAGGAAGGAGCCAATGCTTTTCTAGATACACTTGTCATGAAAAAGATCAGCTCAGGGGATTGATGTTGGGAACATGCTGTATTCTCTAGCGGAAAGGTTACAATAATAATTAATGCCTTACATTTATTTAGAACTTCACATCAATGAAAGGGTTTTCATATACACTATTTTATTCCATTAATTCACCAAAAGGCCAAATGGAATCCAAGTGACCCTCGGATTATGTCCATTTCACATCTTTTTCATTACATATATTAACAAAATAGTTTTCATGAGCCTTGTCTGCTAAAGAGGAAAGAAAACTGACAAGTGAAGCTCACAAGATCAACTTCATGCCAATTTCTCCATGAAGAACCATTTCCCTCAGTTATCACACAAAGTACCACAAATTGGCCATTCAATCCAACTATTCCTTTGGGCCAATAAGTAAATAAATTATTGGTAAGTAAATTTATTGTTTATATTGACTACAAGTAGCTTGAATTAGAGAACTATGAAACTATTCCTCTTGGACTCCCAACTCCACCAATGGGTTTAACATCTATTTTTTAAAACATCTTTATCAGATCATGTTAATTTAGTAAATAGCATATCAGAAACCCTGTTTCTAACCTTCAAGAAGCTAAGCTGCCATGGTCCTCTGAATAAATCTCTTAACTTAACCATCTATGTATATATATATGAAGTGATTTATATATTTTTAACCTGCTAAATTCTAGAACTTTGAGAGAAATGTTCTGATGACAATATCTTTTCCGGAAAGTACTATTTGCATTCCATCAGTAACGGAAAGTACCATAGAAAGAGGTGCCATAAAGAATGTTCAGGCTAACTATTTATGCTGTGAAAGAACACTATTTGACTCAGTGCATGTTTGCAGAAAACAGTTCTTTGCTGGTGATGTAAAGACGGGATTGCAAAATTGGCTCTGAGATGTTGGGCCCAGGCTTCAGGTCTCTTCTAGTGAAGTCAAAAGCCTGCAGTGAGCACAGTCATGAAGCCACAGATATGCCTTATAGTTGAGGTATTCTTTAAAAACAAAACAAAAGCACTCTGATCACCAAGCCCTGTGGCACCTGGACAGTCTTCAGGTGCACCGCGCCCCTCCCCTGGGTGTGAACTTCTGGCTTCATTCCTTCCTGAGGCATCTCTTTATCTCCAGCTCATCTTTCATCACTGCCTGTCAGTGGAATATCACAATTCCAGATTGGAAAAAAACAGTTCTTACAGAGTTAGGGAAATGAAAAAAGTTTCTGGTAATGGAAATCCCCTCCACTTTAAACCAACATTTTATTCATGTTTGGAAAATACCACTTTGTTGTTGTTTCCATTTTAATCTGCCTCAGTATTTCCTGTTTTAATTTAGAAACCAAATGTGTGACAAATCAAGAGGATCTTGGGCCAATTCCAAATCAATAAGACCAGAAAGTTATAGCCAACTAACCAAAGTTGCTGTCTTTGCCAGATTTTATGCAAAATTTTAAAAAGTGGATAAAAATTGGTTAAGGTAATTGAATTCAAGCATTTCAGATGTGACTGATAGAAAAGTCAAGCAGGGAGTGTCCAACCACATTTCTATGTCATCTGAGGAAGATACACAAGTTCAGCATAGGAAAATATTTTCTAGATTATTTCATGAAAGAAAGAGAATGAGTTGCCCTTTTGACTTCACACCTGATTTTTATCTTTGTTTCTTTCTTTAAAACTCATTCAATCCCTGAGATTCTGTATCTCTGTTATAATTATAAACACCAAATTAGGGTATTTTAGAGATAGAAAAATAAACTCATTTAACATTTATTTATCCAGTATTTACTCCAGGTAAGGCACTAGTACAGCCCATTTATAAACATGTGAAGCCAACAGTAGATTTATGACTGTTCTGAAGCCATTCTGTCAATCAGTATCAGAGTCAGGCCTCCAGGCATTCAGGACTTTTGAATCTAAGGCAGTCCTTTTTCCTTGGATCTATGTTGATTCCTCTCCCACAGTCCCTTAATCACATTACACCCAGCATCAATGTGTCACCAAGACCCAAACTGTCTTCACTTAATGTACCATTTGAGCTGGATAGGCGTGACTTAGTGGTTGAGTATTAACCTATGAACCAGAAGGTCATGGTTTGATTCCTAATCAATGATTTTCTCTTATCATTGATGTTTCTATCTCTCTCTCCCTCTCCCTTCCTCTCTGAAATCAATAAAAATCTACTTTTTTTTTTTTAAATATACCATTTAATATTTATTTTGGGGACATTTGTAAATAAATGAAAAAATTGCCTAATTGCCAGCCTGGATGAGGGACTGAACTAAGGTGTATGTGTGTGTTTAAGTTATAAACCACAATTAAAAAATGTTATTAAAATTGAAGTCAGGAAACATGACCTATAGAACTGTTAATCAAAAAAATAAATATCAAATCAAGTGACAAGATATTTGCCTGCAGGTCATGATAGGGCTAAAATCTCTGATAAGTGTGTAGTCTTCATAAAGCAACTGATAACTGTGCCCTTGAGTGAAGAGAATTTTTAAAGGCTCTTGAAAGGGAAATAGATGGCCTTTAGAGTCACAGTGAGCACTACCTTCTGACGAAGAATCACTATTATCACCAGTAACACACCAAATGTATTTTCTCAAAATGAATGTGTTAGTGATTGTGTTTTAACTTTCCAGGAGGAAACTTAAAACATCCCATTTTCCATTGCAATAAAAAATCAAGATACCTAGGAGTAAACTTAGCTAGGGAGGTAAAAATCTATACTCAGAAAACTACAGGAAGATGGGGGAAAAAAGAGATGGAAGGATACATACACATATGTAAAAACATACTGTGTTCATTGATTGGTAGAATCAACATCATTAAAATGTCCATACTACCCAAAGCAATCTATAGATTCAATGCACTACCCATTAAAATACCAACTGCATATTTCATAAACCTAAAAAGAACTCTCCAAAAATTTATCTGGAATAAAAAATAAAAAATAAAAGACCCTGAATAGTCACATCAATCCTGAGAAAGAAGAGCAAAGTAGGCGGGATCTCAATACCAGATTTCAAGCTGTATTAAAACCACTGTTCAAAACTGCTTGGCACTGGCACAAGAACAGACATATAAACCAATAGGATAGAATAGAGAACCCAGAAGTCAACCCAAACCACTATGCTCGATTAATATTTGACAAAGGAGGCAAGAGCATACAATGGAGTCAAGACTCTTCAATAAACGATGTTGGGAAAATTGGACAGATACATGCAGAAACAAAAATGAAACAAGACCACCAACTTACACCAAACACAAAAATAAACTCAAAATGGATAAAGAACTTAAATGTAAGATGGGAAACCATAAAAATAGAGGAATCCATAGGCATCAAAACCTCAGACTTATGCCAAAGCAATATCTTCACAGGTACAGTTCCTCAGGCAATGAAAACTAAAGAGAAAATAAACAAATGGGACTATATCAAAATAGAAAGCTTCTGCACAGCAAAAGAAACCATCAACAAAACAACAAGAAAGCCCACTGTGTGGGAGAACACGTTTGCCAATGTTATCTCTAATAAGGATTTAATCTCCAACATTTACAGGGAACTAATACAACTTAACAAAGGGAAGATAAACAACCCAATAAAAAATGTACAATGAACCTAAATAGATACTTTTCTAAAGAGGATATAAGGAAGGCAAAGAGACATATGAAAACATGCTCAAAGTAACTAGTCATCCCAGAGATGCAAATAAGAACAACTGAGGTACCATTTCACACCTGTCAGAATAGCTATCATCAACAAATCAACAAATGACAAGTGCTGATGAGAATGTGGGAAAAAAAGGAACCCTTGTGCACTGCTGGTGGGAATGCAGACTGGTGCAGCCACTGTGGAGAGCAATATAGAGTTTCCACAAAAAAAACCTAAAAATTGAGCTCCCATTTGATCCAGTAATCTCACTTCTAGAAATATATTTCAAGAAACTAGAAACACCAATTAGAAAGGATATATGCATCCCTATGTTCATAGCAGCACAATTTACAATAGTTAAGATTTGGAAACAGCCTAAATGCCTTTCAGCAGATGAGTGGATTAAAAAACTGTGGTACACATCCTCAGTAGAAGATGTGGGGAAGGCAGCTGATTGACGTTTCTCTCTCATCAATGTTTCTAATTCTCTATCCTTATCCCTTCCTCTTTATAAAAAAATCAATAAAATATATATGTTTAAAAACCTGCAGTACATCTACACAATGTAACACTATGCTTTTTTTTTTTTTTTTTTTTTTTTTTTTTTTTTTAAAGAAAGGAATGCCTACCATTTGCAACAGCCTGGATGGAATTGGAGAGCATTATGCTAAGTGAAATAAGTCAGTCAGAGAAAGATAAATATCACATGATCTCACTCATTTATGGAATATAATGAAAAACATAAACTGATGAACAAAAACACATCCAGAGAAGCATTGATCATACTCTCAAACCTGAGGGGTTAAGGGGGAGAGATCAACCAAAGGACGTGTATGCATGCATATAAGCATAACCAGTGGACACAGTCACCAGGGGGGTGAGGGCATGAATGGGAGCGGGGTGCGAGTGGAGATGGCAGAATAAGTACACATATATAATACCTTAATGAAGAAGAAAATATATTTAAGAAATAAAGGGGAAAATTTCCACAGATAGTGTGAGCCATAGAAGTAGTGAGTGAGAAGGCAATAGCAATTAAACTATTTATGTGACTGCTTTCAGTATGACTTTGTCTTTAACTAGTCTTCAAAGCTTCAAATTGGTGATTGGCACCTCCAGTCTGGACTCTAGGAACAACACTACTGTTGATCTCTACAACCACGTCATGAATAATGCCACTTAGCCTCCCAATTGCATAGCATAAGCCTTCCATTAAGCATAATAAAAATGTTATTCTACCTTTAACTTTAGTAAGGTTAATTAATTCATTTTAATAAAAATGCCCTGGAAAACCTAGATGAAAACTCTCATATTGATGCAATCAGCTACTTTTCTCCAGATAATTGCCACTTTGGCTGAGAAATTGAAAGCATGCCAATTTAAAATGTTTTTAAAGACTTCAATCAACGTTCTCTCCAAAAATGAAGAAATAAAAAACCAAAGGGCAGGTTCATGGATCTCACACTCCATTCTTAACATTGTCCAGCAACACATATTTATATTTCTGTGACTTGTCCTACAAATTTGACCTGGGGTTGGCCTCTGAGTTTGTAAGGGAAGGGAAAGGACAGAGGTTGAATAGTCCAGAAAAACTAGAAACAAACTGTCTTATTAAATTACCCGTATTTACAACCACACTTAAAATAACACAGATCTGCCAGCCTTCAGACCTAAGGTCTGCAGCTACTTTCAGATGTTGTAAAACAATGCAGTAGTCTTTGTCTCATTTACTTATTTGACTCTTCATGAGCTTCCAGATAATTTGATAAAAGGGCTATAAAATATTATTTTAGAGCAAATGCATATCTCCCAGAAAACAAAGATTTTATTTTTGAAAATCTTTAATAGTCCCTACTTTTTCAAAAAGACTTCGGACTTTTTTAAAAAGTTAAGCATATATTTATTTAGGGAATTTTGAGTCATTAACATTTTAAAATGCAAAAAAAAAAAAAAAAAGGTGTGGAGAGGTGAAGATACTTGAAATTAGATTTAAGGATCCTGCCTTTTCACCCTAAGTAGCTTTAGTCTCTATGACTACCTCACTTAAGACCTAGCTGTGTCAGTAGTCTAACTGAACTGCATCATTCAGTTAACCAACCTACAAATTTAACTTAGCTTGACTAATTTGGTCATCCCATATAACTATATTTTAATATGATTGTTTTTGTTGAATTCATTACATGAGCTAGTTAATATATCTGATTACAAGGAGAGTGAGATCAAGGCAATATACATAGGATCCTTTATATTAACCTGTCCAGGGAGTATAGCAAAGGACACCTTAGGTAGTGAATTGTACATTTAATGACATCATTTTTGTACTCAAGAACTAATTCCCCTTGGTTGAGATCCAAGGGAGATGAACCTTAATATAACTTCTACTTATAAAAGGTATAATAAAAAGTATATTAGGAAAAGATGGACTAAAATTGTTGTTATTAAAGAAATTTCATATAATAAAATATTTTAAAATCACTTAATAATCGCAAATTATCTTAATTACCTTGTAATAATTGAATACTTAATAGAACTAAAAACAGTATTTCAAGTTGTGATTATCCCACTTGGCTTATATGTAGGAAATTACCACTGATGTTAGAAAATGCCACCCCAAAACTACATTATAATAAATTTTATAAAGAGTCTTTCAGTTTCTCAAAGCATGCTCTCCTCATAAAAAGCCTGTGAGGCAAGGATTTTTCTGGTTTTATAATCCCAGTGTTTTAGTAAACCTCTCAAGCTTACACAGCTAATAGGAAGTCTCAAACTGTATCTGGCTTTGTACTTTTGAGATCTGTTCCTATAATTACTTTTAAGTTTTGGGATAACTTTCCATCCTAAACAATTCTTATTTTCATCTTTACACACCCATACACTTAGGTTTTGATAGTCATTAGAGGATTCATGAACCACCTGACCTCCCAACTTTCTTACTTGGGGCAATTACCTAATCTATCTGTGTTTCAGATTCCTCTTCTGTAAGCTGGAGATAATAAAACTTACCTGCTATGATTGATGTGAAAATTAAATGGGATTATATGTCAAGAACATAATAAGTAGATAGAATTTTCTCCATTAGCAATGGAGAAAAGAACAAACCGTAGCAGATAATCACTCTTAAATTATTTGTTCCCTCTATGTTTATTTTGAAGGCCCCTCACAGAGTCTGCTATGCTTGCAGCACCTGCTGAGAAAAGTAACTCTAGGCTGACCTTGAACAAGATGTGACCATGAATTGGTCTAGAAGTAATAACCTTATTTAGAGACAGCCAAGCCTTGAGATTGGTTAATATTCACTGAGATAGTTTTATATAATCATAATGATGTAATCGTTAGACCAATTGAACTTTGTAATTTTAATAATGAAATAGGATGTGAATAAGACAGTTATAGGAGGAATGAACCTGGGATCAAATATGATTCTGCCTAGCTGGGGACCTTTGAGAACATCCTTTATCCAGCTGAATTTCAGTTTCCTCTTTTATTTTCATGTTGCATGTCCTCGTTTAAGCCATCCATTCCCTACCCAATAGTTTCCTTGTCTTCTGCCACAAACCCATCATCCACATGGTCACTAGAATGAGGTTACCAGATAAAATCAGAATCAATCCCAGTTAAATCTGAATTTCAGATAAACAATAAATAATGTTTTAGGATAGGTATGTTCTATGCCAAAACTATATTTCTTATCCAAAATTCAGATTTAGCTGGGTTTCCTGTTCTTTTGTTTTATTCTAAATCTGACAACTGTATACCAATTATCTACCAACAATAATCTCATATATATAATTTTTTTTAGAAAAGATTTTAGCAACATTCAATGATTGGTCATGCTCTACTAAAGCACAAAAGTCTTCATGCACTTAGACATCTCTTTGTGCTTTTCATTCATCCAGTCAAGAATAATATATTCAGCAACTAGTAAAGTAATACATTGTATAAAATGTGTAGAGAGACAAAATGTGAATGTTAAAGCAGAGATAAAGCAAGTTCCATGGTCAACAAGGCCAATTTTCCCCTTCTTCACCCAGTTTCCTTTTCCTCTAGTATGTGAGGTACTTTGGAGGAATTACTATTCATAATTACAATTATCAAAAAGGAGGATCATGAAGAAAGTTACTGTACAATAGAAATTCATACTCAGTGTGAAAGGCTGATGAAGAAGCATCCATAAAGAATTCTTCAAACTTTAATTCACACAAGGGACTGAGACCAAGATAACAGAAATATTAATAGCAGAGCTACATCAAAAAGGGTAGAGGCAGCATGAGCTACTGGTGGGCGCTTGATTCAGACTCTAGAAAAATTCCTGCAGGTCCAGCCTATTTATGATATACATAATTACAAATTCACAAAGGTCATTCATCCCATATGACTTCATTTTTGTTACCACATCTTTCAGTGCTGCTGCCTATTTCTGTTGTCTTCTGGCAGACACTCCTGTCACTAGGCCAATTATCAGCATCTTTCTAGCTTTTCCTTCTTTCCAAATGGACTCCTTGTTCTCTCACCGGTGACAGTCTTAGAAAGTTACAGCCAAACTGGCCGTTAGCTTCTGACCTCTCTGGAGTCGATCTTATTATGGTAATTGCAAGGCTGGAAGGAGCAGACACTAGCCCAATTACACCTGTCCCTGTCCTAATTCAGCCTGGGCTTAAATTACTCCGTGGGGTACAGACTGCTGAACAACAACTTTTTCTCTATTCTTGTGAAATTTGGAGACAGACATTCCTAATTATGCTTGTCATGAGGACATAATAGCTAGTATTTCTTTAAATGGCATCATTCTTTATTGAGAAAATCAATGTACTATATTAATAAGTAATTTTACTGAGGTATTTTAAGGCAAAGAATCCTTTAAAATGTGCCTTATTGAGGTATAACAATGTGTAAACTGAAAACTTCGGATACTTTCCTTCACATTTTAATATTAATGTTATTCATAAAAGTATATGTGCTTAATATTAAGTCTTAATAAATGTTATATATTTATATACTTAAATCTGTATAACTATGCATAGTTAATTCTATAAATGGATAGCTGTGTGGCATATATACATAATTATGTTAAAGAATATATATGTGCACATTATAGCTAAATAAACTATTTTTAATTGTATTACTTAAAACATTAGGAGGGAGAAAGCCTTTATATTCTTTTAAAAATTAAATGTTTTCTTTGTTGCACATCCTAGAACACCAATGTATAATAATATGCCTCTATTAATCTAAGTTGATATAACTGCACATATTCTTTTTTATTTTACTTAATTCTTAAAAGTACACCCTATTTACTTTCAAGACATATATTTTTCAGAAGTGCTAAGGAATTATTCTTGAAAAATAATTTGAGAAGCAAAAAATATCAGCAATTGGCTCAGCAATTTTTGAGTTTTTACAGAGGTCTCTGGGGATGCCCCTAGTTTGAAACAAGTCCCTTATAGGAACAAGAATTATTGAGACTCTAAATCACAAAACTTATTCTTCTTCAAGCCTAGAATAATTCGCAGTTCCCCTGCCAGTCTTTCCTTATTAGAAGTAGCTACTTTAATGATTTTGGAGAGAACAGGACTGGGTTCTATGAACACTCTGCTGCTTTGAATACAAGAGCCTACTCTAAGTATTCTCTTCTCCACCATCCTCCTGAGACATTAAAGGCAAGGTACTTTTGTAGATTCCAGAAACCCAATTACAATAATGTGAAGTCTATCCACACAAAGAAATCAATACACAACCTAATACTCATGGCAAAAAGTGTCTTCACTTACATCCATGTGATGCCCTCTTTACTGAAATACATCTTTGCTTTACATCTATTGGAGATCTGACTCCCAAACAGGTCATAGTTGAAGAGGTAAGCTACAGGGCTGGGTTTCAGTAACCCCATTACTGCTAATAAAATTACTTCTTATCTCTCAGCCTGTTTCCTATACTGGGGGAGATAGTCACCACCAAAAAGTGGGTCGTTGTTAAATTTAGTGAAGTAAGCATTTATAATTCTCAGGTGGGTGCTTTACATGCAGTGGAAATTTTGTAAATATTTGGATTCTACAGGATTTGTGCAGTGAAAGAAATCTGAATGCAACTCCTGGCTCCCATTTTATACACTGTAGGAATGAACCTTGAACCAGTCACTTAACTTATCCAATTGTGGGAAGATTAAATGAGATTATGTATATAATCAGATCATATATATATATATATATATATATATATATATATATATATATATAATGTTGTTAGTTCTTTCTTGACCTGCCCTCCAAATATCTCATTGATCCTTACCCTTTTCTATCTTCCCCCTTTCCTTTCATTCTTTCCTTGGATTACCAAGTCATAAATTTATACATGGTATAAGGACCACACACAGTCACATAATTATATTTTCATTTATCTGAAGAAATATTATATGCTTCATATTTCTCCTGATTGGTATTGCTTATGTGCTGTTGCTTATATGCTTCTCATGGCCATTTCCTTTTTTTTTTTTTTTTTTTTTTTTTAACCAATGCTGAGACTTCCAAATTTGCAATTTCTGGCATTAGTTATAGGCAGGCAATCCTCTCCACCATTTGAGATCATTTTCACTCACAATGTCTTCATTGAAGAATCAATATCATCAGTCACTGGGGATAACACATTCGAAGTGACTATTAACCCTTATGAAGTCCTTGATAGAACCCAGAAAGACACTGCAGCAACTAACCAAGGCTCCTGCCCCTGTGCTTACCCTCAGACTTTTCAAAAGCAAGTTGGACCCATCTAAGGAATGAGTTCCTTCCAAAAGTTGGGCTTCTCCCTCCCTCCCTTATTGTTTCAGTCCTTCCTTGTGAAAGGTATAAGTCCCTTTATCTAGAAATCATGGTGACATATTTTCAAATCCAAAGAACAACCTAGGGGTGCCTACACTCTGGGGTTTAATACTGGTGGGCAATAAACGGGGAGTAGCAATAGAGTTGTCTCAAAACCAATGTGAGGTTCTCTAAGGGTGTGTGGCTTCAGTCACCTGCAGGGCTAGTGATAGCCCAGGCTGTTGGGTCCCACTGGAGGTTCTGATTCAGGTGTTAGCTGGTCTAGGAACCCCTTTTTGAGACCTATTGATATAAAACATCAGGAGTATCCATCACTCTGTTTCTCAGCTGACCCTCTGTATCACCAGAACATATGTAAGGCCTGTTGCTTTTCAAGAGGCAATCTCTTTGAAACAATATGTTTCTGTTTTAAATGACATTAATGCCTGAGCTCTTGGGGGTGCATAAGAAGAAAAAGAGGGAAAGGATAAGAAAAATTATGAAGTGTGCCTCCTTTGTTATCATTCCTAGATAAGATCTTCTTGATAGCAACATTTACCCAAATAAAGTTATTTCCGAAACTCAGATTGAGATAAACACAAAGGATGGAGGGAAGAGGGTAATTTTTTAACCCGATAAAGTATTCTCTCTCTCTCTCTCTCTCTCTCTCTCTCTCTCTCTCTCTCTCTCTCTCTCTCTCTCTCTCTCTCTCTCTCTCAGATGAACAATATGTGGTTGCCTGGCCAGAGCTTGTCATCTATGTTTATTCTCATCTGGTTGTCTGTAATTAGATTGCAAGCCCCTATGGGCAGTAGCTGTGTAGTTGTAATTCAATTTTGTACAGTGTCTGGCACAGTCTCTTAACCATAAAAAAGGTGCTCAATAAATATTTATTGGTGATGGTTATCTTTAATTCCTCAGGAAGCTTAGGCAATTTTAGGCCACTCTACTTAGTTGAATGATAATGAAATTCATAAACTATCATGAGGGAGAAAACATGTTTGGTAGATTTTTGAAAACCAACCCACCATCAAATATTCAAAATGGAGAGGAAGTATTTAGGGGTGTGAAAGATTTATTGCATTACCTTGTGCCAAACTTGTAACAGTGACCTGAGCACTGGAAAAGACAAAACACCATACACCAGTGAATCTTCTGTCTGACACTTCCTTAAGTGATGCTGAAGTTTATAATATTAGAGGTTTTCTTTTCTCCTATCAAATATTGTAACACATCAAATAAATTGGTCTATAAAGCCAATATTATTTTAATTATTGGCAAGCATATTTATCAACCTCCATATAGTTTTTCTTTGTTAAAATCAGGGAACTGATGTCATTTATAACACATTTCTTTTCCATCTACAGAACATTTCTAACCTTTGAGAATAAAGCTTGACACAAAAAGTAAAATAATTGGAGATTTTCTTTACATTTTAAAAAATGTTTAACAGCTATGAAATGCCCCAAAGCACATTTCTAGTTAGAAATACACACAAAGAGACTGTAAAAGAGCAAGTGCTATGTGTGTGTGTGTGTGTGTCGGAGGGGAGCGGGGGGAGGGGGGTGCACGGGAAAGTGAGATAAGAATTGCCATGATCCAAAAGAAGCTGGGAGACTTTTTTTTTTCTAGGTATGAGGAGAAGGTTCTGCCTAGATGGTGCACTCAGAAAACACCATAGCTGCATTGGGCAATGCACATTTGGTGAGTACCCCAGCCTATCAGAATATTTGGCCATCTTTCTGATATTTTATTGGCTAGAATTTTGGTGAACTGTAGATTTTATGGGCCTTTTCCCTACTCTTCAATGCATATAATAGTTTAAAGCAACATGTTGAGCAAGAGGTAAAAGGGTAAGAGGCAGAGACAGAGAACAAAGTGTTTAAGAAGAAAGCTTTAAATTGCCCAACATGTACTTGTCCAATTGGAAAATTCTTTGGAGAAGTCACAAACCATTGTGTCTAGCACATGATTTCTTTGTAAATCTTTTCTTGGCTTCTGAGACTTTAAATATCTTGTGACTTTAAATATCTTCCTCGTTGCCTAGTTATTTTGCCTTTGTGCCTTTCTTTGCTCTCCCTCATGGGGAGCTTCTGTTGAATGAAAAATTGATAGAAAATAGAAGAATTCTGAATAAAGATACAATACTTCACCCAGAGACAGCAAATGTCCTATGTCTTCTGCCTGAGGTGATCACTAAAGCCAAGGTTAAAGTGTTTATTACCTTTCATCTATTCAGCACTAAAAAAGGTTTCCTCCTTATGGCCAGGAACATGGTTTTCAGGCTCTTTTCTCTTGTTTTTGATCTACCTCTGCTCATGGAGCTATATATTATCATTTGGAACTAGCATCAAAAGCCCATGGCATGATGTATGTGGGATTAGAATTTTGGCTTCCAGTCATCGCGTTTAGTTTCTTAGAATTGAATAACATCCTAGAGGCTGAACTGCACTTTTGCTGGGTGAATTCCTATTGTATGTAAAAGAAAAGAAAAGAAAGAAAGAAAGAAATATGAAAATGTGTGTGTGTCACAGAGAATTACCAGAGGCAATGATGTAGGAAATGATGTTTAAAAGTACAAAATTATTTCCCTGAACTGTCCAGTGGCCAGAGACACCCATTGTCCTAGTACTTTCTCCAACTAGAGTCCAAAATGCCAGGATGCTGATCATGGCCACTAACTGATTCTATTTCCTTTTGTAAATTTCTTTATGTTTCTGATTCTTAATTGTCCTTCTATAAAAGAAGCAATTTGGAAAAGATGACTGCTGGGATCTTTTCCAGCTCTAATAGCTCAGGAAAGCAGTAAATGTTCATCATGGTTCCCAAAGGGAAAGATTTTGGTCAGAAGGCCCATTTTAATCTCAGCTTCCCTGCATACTAACTGAGTAAACTTGGTCTTGAGCAAGTATATTACCTCTCTAGGCCCCAGTTTCCTCAGCTGAAAAATGAGGGTGATAATAGTATCTATCTGAAAGAATTATTGTTGGCATTAACTGAGAAGATGCATGTGGGGTGCCTAAACCATAATTACAAATTTGTTGTTAGCATTATGGTTATTCTAGGATCCTAGAGCAGGTATATTAGAGAATATTGTTAGCAACAGTAGATTAAGAGCACAATTGGGCAGCCAGACTGCCCAGGTCACTGTGATAAGCACACATGCCTCGAATTAGGTTGACAATTTCTATTACTTACTATTGGTCTCTTATTGTTAAAAATGATATTGCTCTTAGAGGAGGGAGGATGGGAATTTTCAAATTTTTATTTTCATCTTTATGCTTTCTTGGCTTGTTATCTTTTCTGATAAGATCTCCTTGATATCAATATTTACCCAAATAAAGTTATTTCCAAAACTCATGTTGAGATAAATGCAAAGGATACATATTTATCAGATGTGCATACCAAATCTGCAATGAGTAGGAATCACTTTTAAAGCCTTAAAAAAAACACCCTTTTTTGTTTTACAACATTGACTAGGTCATGGACCAATCATTCCTGAATGCATAAACTGCTATCTGATGGACAGTAATCATTTGTTTGTTCTGAGCAAAACTTTGTCTTGTTCTCATTCAAGTTAATGCAATGGGAGTGAGTTTATATGAGTGAGGGCAGTTGGCACCTCCCATGTGGTGTCTGTAGAATTATTGAGGCCTCTGGGTTTCAAACTATGCTTTCTCACAGCAACCTGAAATTTCTCTCCAAAGCTCAGTTGTTGAGGGGTAAGACCTTGCTATACATACAATGACAAATAAATTTATAAGGGAGTCAATGGGGAGGAGGGACTTAAAAATTGTGAGCTCAGCTATGGACACAAACAGACAGAGAACAGCCCCAGTGGCCTGCAGCAACAGCAAATGTCATGTGTCTTCTGCCTGAGGTGATCACCAATTCTATTTGTCACAAGTGAAGCCATCTTCCTGTTAATGGGGAAGGTAAATGGCCCTAAATTTTTCTTTTCATAATTATTAACTACAATGAAGCCTTTTTAGACAAGGGGGAGGGATGAAATCCTAAGAAAAAAAGCCAAAAAGAAAATGTTTTCTTATTTTCTTTTTTTTAATTGAATGTATTGGGGTGACATGGGCTAATAAAATTATATAGGTGTTTGGTATACAATTCTGTAATACATTATCTGTGTATTGTATTGTATTGTGTGTTCACCACCCTAAGCCAAGTCTCCTTCCATCTTCATTTATCCCCCCTTTACCCTCTTCTGGCTCTCCCAACCTTTCTTGCCTCTGGCATTCACTGTAGATGATGAGGCAAGGAGTTCCAATTGGTAGGAGCAGGAAGAGATATGTAACAGCAAAAAGGAAGAAAAAACAATTTCCTGTGATTAATATGTATATACATATGTACAACTTTGAAGTGTACAAAAAGTTTTACATATATCAATGCTTATTAATCTTCCCATTAGTGTGTGGCCAAGGGCAAAGGAAAGTGAAATGTGTGTCGAGTGTTTTGAAACAACCAGAAGAGAAGGATGAATGGGCAGAGCTTATAGAAGACTCTAGAAAGCTTGGAATTTCTCCCAAGACTTAGGATTTTTATCTTAAAATTTTACTGATTTCCCATTTCACTACAATAAAAGAGTGGAACCCAACCATGTTTGCCTGATCCTTTGCCCAGTGATCTTTCTAATTTATCACACTGCCTCTTTTATGGATAACTGCAACACATTGAAGAAATACTAGTCTTTGTTCTCATAGAACTTTCAGTTCCATAGGTGCTAGCCATTGTGAAACAGGGTGTTAGCATCCCAGAGAGAAATAGCAACACTGTAGGTGGTAACACTCTGTTGAGAGGAAAAGAAATGAATATGTATAGTTCTGCTGAAGCAAATGGAGGGATGCCATCTTCCTGGAGCAAGAATGCAAGCTATGGTTGAAATATGCCAGGAATAATCAGACAATGATCATTACCCACTTCTGCTAAACAAATTAAATATCTACAGTATTTACCGCTGGAGACTGAAGTTCAGGTAAAGAAATAGAGACCTGAGGGCACAGGTACTATCTGCATTTATTTTTCATCATTGAGTCTGACTTTAGGTCTTGAAAATTAGTTAAGTCAGTGACAGATTAATAACCAACATTTTGTTTCTAAATTGAGCTCTTCTAACTTATATTTACTGGGGGGGGGGGGAAAGGTTCCAATATAGATAGCAATATAGAGATATTGAAGTCCTTTGGAGTAAGTCACTTTGTTTCTTTCCAGCTATAAGAATACAGATGATGTTCTGACTTGTACTCACATTCAGAGTGTTCTTTGGTGCCTATTCCAGCTAAGATTGTTAATTTGGAACTTTGAACTGATAAATTAAGTCATTTGGTCTAGAGCACCACTGTCCAATAGAAATATAATGCAAGTTACAAATGTAAGCCACATGTGTAATTTAAAATTTTCTAGGTTGTCACTTTTAAAAAATAAAAAAGAAATGACATTAGTTTCCCCCCCCCCTTTATTGATTAAGGTATTACAAATGTGTCCTTATCCCCACATTGTCCTCCCCACCCCCATAATCCTTCCCTCACTCTCACCCCCTGTTGTCTGCATCCACCAAAGGACTTGTATGCATGCATATAAGCATAAGCAATAACATTAGTTTTAATAGTTAGTTTTGTTTAACACAATATATCCAAAATACTATCATTTTAACATGAAATGTGTACAAAATGGTTGTGGTATCTTTCATACTAAGTCTATTAGAGGCCTGGTGCATAAACTTTATGCACTGGAGAGTGTCCCTCAGCCCAGCCTGTACCTCTCCAATCTGGGCTCCCTCTCACAATATGGGACTGCAACTCCCAACCACTTGCCTGCCTGCCTGCCTGCCTGATTGCCCCTAACTACTTCTGCCTGCCAGCCTGATCACCCCCTAACCACTCCCCTGCAAGCCTGATCAATGCCTAACTGCTCCCCTGCTGGCCTGGTTTCCCCTAAGTGCCCTCCCCTGCTGGGCCCAATTGCTCCTAACTGCCCTCCACTGCCAGTCTGGTCACCCCTAACTACCCTCCCCTGAAGACCTGGTTCCTTCCAACTGCCCTCCCCTCCCGGCCATCTTGTGACCACATAGGGCAACCATCTTTTTTTTTTTTTAAATTTTATTATTTAAGGTATTACAAATAGTAGCACATATGCCTCTCTTTTTTTCCCCATTGTCCTCCCTCTGGCCTTCCCTACCCCCTGGCACTTGCCCGCATCCCCAAGAGTGGCCATCTTGTGTGAGGGCATGAAGATCAATTGGCATATTACATCTTTATTTTATAGGATGAAACCTTTTGTGTAATGTACATTGATAACATATGTCAATACGGACTAGCCACAGTGCAGTGCTCACTAGCCACTGGTACTGTATTTGATAGCTCAGGTCTAAAAGTTCTCTTTTCATTCTCCTAAATAGCAGCCACCAAAAGCATCCTCATATCAAGACTGGTTTGTATTTAATATGCTAACAGTTCTCATCCCCAACAGATGCCAACCATGAATCAATCAGTTAATAACTTTAGTAACAAACAAGCAAACAAAAATTAGTCTGTCAGTTTGGTAATAAGATTTAATCTTCAATTTAGCAAAACACTTGGCTAAAATGATAGCCATCAAGTTACTAATTTCATCCTCTTCTTCTCAAAAACAACCTTTTTAAGTTAAATTGTAACAGAGGACTGGGTATTTCCATGATGTCATATTATCATGAAGATATGTGTCAACAACTTAAAT
Organism: Pipistrellus kuhlii; assembly: GCF_014108245.1. Classification (NCBI taxonomy): domain Eukaryota; kingdom Metazoa; phylum Chordata; class Mammalia; order Chiroptera; family Vespertilionidae; genus Pipistrellus; species Pipistrellus kuhlii. Next base: position 120,014,074 of record NW_023425404.1, on the reverse strand, counting down.
GATAGCCACATAGAAGAAATGGGAGAGTGAGGGGTGTGTTTCATCAGTCTCAGTGCCCAAGGGCAGAGATTGAAACCTATGATACGAGCTAACACAGAAATCATAATTGGATGGCTGATTGAATTCATTATAGTTTGTATCTTCTACTTGCCATCCTTTCTCCCATCAGAAGCATTAACTCTCAAAATACATCTCACTGTGCAATACAATATTCTGTAGAGGAAGAAATACTTCCTGATTTCATGCTCCACAGCATTAAGATTGATAGGCCTGTAATTTTACCCAAAGTAGAGCAACCACAAAGGCTCTTCTTTTTTCACAGATGAATATTTAATCCCTGTTTGAAACGTGCTCTGCTATGTGCCACAGTAATACTTGAGCATCACAAGTTCCACAGGTAAATTTCAAATTGCTAAAAGGCAGGATTGCAGTAGCCCAACTCATTACATCATGGATATAGGACAGTACCAAAAAAATCTGCTTCAAAAAAATTTCCTCCACAGCAAGGAAGAAATGGAAAACTTTAGGTAAGTGCTTGAGAGGTTGTGACTAGACATATGTTTGGGGTGTGATGTGGTTTTCATATAAGTGGATGTTGTATCTGATTTGAGTTAAGGTGTTGGACAAGTAATTTATCATCTCATTAGATGCCCAGTGGGCGGATGAAATTGTGCGAGGAGGCACCCCACCTCCCACCATGTGAGGAGGCACCCCGTGCGGGGCTGGGACCCTTGCATGAATCGCGCAATACCAGGATAGATTGGTACCATGGGCGGCTGGGACGCGCACCTGACTTGCAGTGTCCCCTGGCCTCCAAACCTGTGTCCGCTCCAGGGCCACCTGAGCTGCCACATCAGCTCAGGCAGGCCCCTGTGTCTCTATCTCTGTGTCCCCTTCCTGCTTCACCTGCGTGTGCAACCTACTACTGTCAGGTTGTGACCTTTTATGGTGTCCTAGCCTAATTTGCATAGAAAGAGAGAGAGAGAAAGAGAGAGAGAGAGAGAGAGAGAGAGAGAGAGAGAGAGAGAGAGAGAGAGAGAGAGAGAGAGAGAGAAGAGAGAGAAGAGAGAGGAGAGAAAGAGAGAGAAGGAGGAGAGAAGAGAGAGGAGGCTGAGAGATGACTAAGGAAGAGAGGAGAGAGAGAGAGAGCTCCCGTAGATATCGAGCGAGCTCTCTCTCGTCGCCGATGAGAATCTAGCTCGAGCTCTCTCGATCTTCTCCCCCCCCCACCATCCCCGAGGCCAGGCAGGGCCCATCCCTTCGACGGAAGCTTGTGAGTTGAAGAAAATTATTGTATCCATGTTGAGATTTAATAGAATGCCAGTAGAATTTGTGTGTTCCTTTTACTTTTCCTGCTTATATTGCTTTAGGAAAAGGCCTACTAGCTACTCAGCTAATATCAGTTTCCTTGAGTAGCAATATATCTGTTTATTACCCATTCTATTGAAATGGAAAAGCATGGTCTCACATATTTTTGTTATTAAAAAATCATTATCAGGTGTCCATGTTTTATTGAATAATAAGTGCACTGCATAATGTTGTGGTAAACTTTCAGTGATTAGTTTTATATAAATCTTTGATCCTTTCCATCTTAATGCAAGATATGAAAACAAAAACCAACTTTCATATAGAAAAATGTTCTGATAAATCTGAACTCAGAGTTAAGTTTGACAGAGTATTAGTTTCTGATTATAAATAGATTTTGTGAAAACAGAAATGGATTTTGTGAAATTATGATTGTTTATAAATAAGAAGAGCAAAGACTTATATAAGCACATGCATCAGGTACCTCTTAGTATTCAAAGTTCTTTGCATTACATTAGCCTTTAATGCTTACAAATACCTTCATTTCTTTTTCTTCTTCAAAAGTTGAGACAAGCCAAAACCATTTTAGCTCAGTGGATAGAGCGTAGGTCTGCGGACTGAAAGGTCCCAGGTTCGATTCCGGTCAAGGGTATGTACCTAGGTTGTGAGCACATCCCCGGTGGGGAGTGTGCAAGAGGCAGCTGATCAATGATTCTCTCTCATGGATGTTTCTAACTCTCTATCTCTCTCTCTCTTCCTCTCTGTTCTCTCTTCCTCTCTGTAAAAAAATCAATAAAAAATATATTTTTAAAAAAAGATAAGACAAGTTAGGCACATAGAGGGTAAATAATTTATTCAAGGTCACTCAGCTTATAAACTGGTTCTGGAATACAAAATCCTAGCAGACTGGGACTAAAGGCTCACCTTTAAGTCTCTGCAGTGTGTGGTCTTCATGCCTGGGGGTGATCAGAATAGTGTTCCTATGAAGTCCTTAGGTTTAAAGACTTTATAACTTTCTCAATATGCCCCATATTTCTATCAGTCAAGACTAACTTTTCAATAAACATAATTTCCAGGAAGCCCTAATTAAGAGCATGTAATAAAACCTATAATGGCTTACATAGTAGCACAAAATGTTTGGCAGCATTGATGACAGTTTTTTTTTTGTTTTTTTGTTTGTTTGTTTTTAATTGCTGAGCTATGAGAAATAGAATTCTGAGAAAACTGAGTTTAGAACTAAAGTCTCTTAGGTCAAGAAAAGGAATCCATAAAAATATGAAATCAATACCATTTTAGCCAAAGTTCACTTTGTTCAAAATCCAACAAGGCTTTAAAAACTCAAACCCAATACAGAGTAAACAAAAAGTGAAGGATAACTGTTAATTTAAGTGTCCCATTGCTTAATTTCTCAATTTTTTATTTAGATATTATAATATAATCATAGCAAATATACTTTTAACATATATGGACCAGGCTCATTTCTAAATTTTGTGATTAGAGTCTTTATTGAGTTCTCACATAAACCCCATGCAAAAGATAGTGTTATTATTATTCCCACTTTAGAAATGAGAAAAACTGAAGTGCTTGGTTTTATGGTAGTGTAAATTCTATCGGGTAGGCCAGATAATTTCTTAAGGTCAAACTTAGTAGCCTGAGTTAGTACATAATAATGAAAAAAATCTTAAGAGATCATTAAAATCCCCATTTCAATTCCACATCCATCTGAAAATTTAACGTATCTAAGCAAGAGCCAATAACCTGCCCATCTGATTATAGCATTATTTTTTAGAATAAATAATTTTGTATCAGGAAGCTTTATGATATATGAGAGGGGTAGGAGAGAGAAATTTTATATCTTTCTACTATCCACTTTTTCTTTCTCCATCCTTAAAAACTGATCTATAGTCTGAATTCACTTTTTAAAAAGTTATACTTTAAAATTGAGTGTGAGAGTTAATCACAATTAAACTTCATATGGGTTCAAACCACTTCCAGAATCTAATTCAGAGATAGAGGGCCCCTTAAGTTCCAGGGGCAGGGAATGTCTTGCAATTCCTTCTAAAATAAGAGCTCTCCTGAGGAGGAAGAACTATCCCTTTTAAATTTAGCTTCCTGTGGAAATTAACTCTGAATTCCCTTGAAAAATGCTGTTATACAACATGAGATTAATTTTTATAGGCCAACATGTGGGTCCATTAATTCAGTAATTCTTTATCTTTTTTTTTTTTATGACATACACTCCACAGAGAAACCTATGCAATCTAAGAACTCCTCACACAAAGACATATATACAGATACACAAATTTCAGAAATCGTATAGACCTAATGGAGCCTATATATGCTATGCTCTTTGTAAGGTATCATATACACAGATGAAGACCAATTGAGTTAAACTAAAGAATAGGCTAGCGATACTAAATGTCAGAGGTTGGGAATGTTTCTTTGAAACATCTAAATTCATGGAACAAGAGCATTCCTAACTTCTATGTGGATTATATCATAAGAAACATTTATTTTAAACTCTTCCTGGAACAATGGGAAGGAATTATCTTTGAAGCACCTGACTGCTGGCCTCCTCTTCACTTTGAAATGATGTGTCCTTTTTCAGTGAGTCTCTCTCTTAGGAATACATGCAAGAGAATGAATCATGTTCACCTGTAATAGAAGGGGGAAAGATGTTGCTAATTAAGAGAAGGGCAATTCAAACTTCTTCGTAGCCCTGGGGAGGAATACCCAGGTGTGCTGAGACAGATATGCTCAAAGAAAAAAAAGAAAAAAGAGAGAGAGAGAGAGATGCTCTATAGTCAAACACACAGCACTCACCCTTCTTTCATGAACTGATTTTCCCACTGGGTGACATGCTAGCAATTTCTGCTACCCAACCAATGATATAACTAAGTAGATGAAGCTGAAAGCTGGGTCAGATAGAAAGAGAACGTTTAATCTAACAAGAGCATCCTCAGTCTTTGCTGTGAAGGGAAGCTGACTTAACCGGCAGTAGCACATTAAATAGGAAGCTGAAACAGGAAGAAAAAAAAAATAAATCATTAAAAAGTGAAGATAGAAAAATGTCAATGCCAATTATTTAGAAAAAAAGGCAAAATATTACCATAGAATTTTCAATAAGATAAATGACATCTGCATTAGATGTGCAAAAATAGGTCTTTTGTTCTCAGTGCATGTTTTAAATTAATGCTATTGTTTAATTAATAGACTGTAACTTTATGCATTAAAGAAAAGAGTAGGTCATTTGACTATTTTAGACCATAAAATTACAGTACTTCTGGATCTCAAAAACAGGGACAGCCAATGTGTTTCAAAGTTTGAAACATAAACCCACTATGTTTGAATTACATAGGTTATTTTTTAAAATTCAGATTCTTAGTCCCCACTGCCCTGTTGAATCTAAAACATATTGTAAAGTCTAGGAATCTTTGTTTTAACAACATCCTAGATAATAAGTCTTCTAAAATATGAGCTATTCAGCTGTATCCCTACTTGGAATGCTCCAGAAAAATGCCATCTTAAGAAAGTAGTTCTCTATAGAAATGCCCTCTTTCCCCCATTGTTTAGAATAGGATTTTTCTCTTGTTCACTCTTCTTCTTCATCACCCTTTACTATCCTCCCACCCTCACCCATTCTTTATCCTATTCACTGCTCAGAATGGTTCCTGTGGGGTAAGAGTACAAGTGAAGATGCCAATAAGAAGGAAGGGAGGAATAGAACTCTTCATTCCCTAATCTCACTATTGCTACTTCCACTTAATTAGATATCTTGTTCTCTCACCTCCATCTGGGACTCATACTCTCACTCCAGAACTCCCTTCCACCCCCAGTTGAGACACCTGCATAAGGTAAGTAAGTCCTGGGGGTGTACATCCTGTTGGCTACAGTTCACCATGCTACATTGCATATTTACAAGTTTCTAAGAGAATAGATCTATAAAATTCTCATCAAAAGAAAACTATTTTGAACTATCTGTAGTGATAGATGCTAACAAAACTATTTTTCCGGTAATAATTTCACATACAAATATGAAATCATTATATTGTACACCTAAAATTTATACATGTTATATGTTAATTATATCTCTATAAAAATAGAGCTACAGGAATATCTGGGAGAAAAAATTAATTATTCTTGAGAGTAAATAATGTGCAGAGAAGGCTCTGCAGAGGTGATGGTATCTAAGAAGATACCTCAAGAAGTCAGTGTTAGGAAAGAGGAATGGGCTGGAAAAACAGGTAGCCAAACAGAGAGGACCTCAGCATTGATCAGGGCCTGGAGGCAAGCCAGAACAGGGCACACTGAGATCTGCAAATAATTAGTAGACAGAAGAAGGGAGGAGCAGGTGGGTGGGAAGAGATTAAATTCCAAATGTTGGAGAAGTAAAACTCAGATCCAAGAGGGCATTTCCTGTGCCAGACTGAATTAGAGGCATGTCCTGAAAACATGAGAAGCCATGAAATGTTGCCACACAAATTTTCTATTTAGGAAGATCATTCTGGCAAAAGTGAAAATGAGTTGTTGCGTAACATATCTAGCACTTTGCAAATTCTAATAAGTGACATTTATTAAATCATTTGTATCGTGTATTATATATTAAATCATTTGCATCTTTATTTTTTGTTTTATATACTTTTAATTTATTTTTAAAGTATTTTTTTCAACTACAGTTGACATACCATATTATACAATAAGTTTCAGGTGTACATCATAGTAATTAGACATTTATATTCCTGACAAAGTGATCTCCCTGATAAGTCTAGTGCCTCCCTGACACCATACATGATTATTACAATATTATTGACTATATTTCCTATGCTGTATTTTACAACCCCATGACTATTTTTATAACTGGCAATTGGCATATCTTATTGCCTTCCTCATTTACCCATCCCCCACACCCCTCTTTGGCAATCATCAAAATGTTGTCTGTATTTATGAGTCCATTTCTGTTTCTTTTTCACTTACTTTGTTCTTTAGATTCCACATAAAAGTGAAATCATATGGTATTTATCTTTCTCTGTCTGACTTATTTCACTTGGCGTAATACCCTCTAGGTCCATCCATGTTGTCACAAATGGCAATATTTTGATCTTTTTTATAGCCAACTAATATTCGATCATATATATACCTTAACTTTTTTATCCATCCATCTATCTTCTTTCATCTCTTGGCTATTATAAATAATTCTGCAATGAGCATAGGGATGCATATGTCTTTTTGAATTAGTGTTTTGTTTTCTTCAGATAAATACCCAGAAGTGGAATTGCTGGATCCTTCTTTATCTGTTATTATAGCTTTTGTTTTAAAATTGATCTTGTCTGATAAAAGTATTACTGCCACAGCTTTTTGTTTATTTGTTTCCATTTTTACAAAATATATTTTCATCTGATTACTTCCAGTCTGTGTATATCTTTCTATCTGAAGTGGGTCTATTGTAGGCAGGATATGTATGCATTTGCATCTCATTGATTAGAATAACCATGTGTTCTGCTCAGGGGATATTTTTCAGGGGAGTTTTTCCATACTGAGCCACTGTGTGTGTTGCTTAACATATCACAACTGAGGTTATTGGCATAGTCACCAGTGGGAGCAATTCTGAACAATCTTAACAATTTTCCATGTAAAAGACAGCTCCACAACTAGTGATGTTCAAACACATGCAGAATTTAGAGCACAGTAGCTCTGACTCCTTATATAGCTATCTGTGTAAGAAAATCCTGCAATTCAGACTGGTATTTTAAATACCTGACTGTTTTTAGTAATAGCTAGGACAATTGATCGCCCTCATTACTCAAGATTGTAACCTAAACTTGTCATCTTCCTTCTTTCATTTACAGCATCAAACCTCAGGAACAAGCCTCAAGTGGAATGAACCCACACAGAACCTACTGCAGGTGGAAGTTGAGAACCTAAAAATTCCAAAGCTATTTTCTTGTCTTGGGATGCTGGAGAGCTTTGCTTTAGTGCCAATGAAACAGAATCACTTTTTGTGTAACTTTTTAAAATTCTGAGGCTGAAACTGAATACCATCTGCAAAGGCACCACTTAGAGCAGAGCCTTAGTGTAGGAAGTCATTTATCTTCCCCAGTAACATTCATTAGAAATGGGCTTGCTTCATTGAACATCATCATCACGAAGGTGAAATGTTTTAGAATCACTTATTAGCTTGAAAACATCAGTCACAACCAACAATCATCCCCAAGAGAGATACATGTGAGTTACTGACCAATAGACAAGTAAGACAGTCAACAGGTTCCTTGTGAATCATTCCACAGTGAGAGAGCTTCTAGTTTGAAAAGACCATAGCACTAAAAATAAAATCCCACTTATTATTATTAAGATTATTTGCACAGGCATGCCTAAATTTTTTAAGTCCATGAGTGCTCTAACACCAACCATAATGCTTATTTTGAAAGTGCTCATTTCCTGGTGTGTGTGTGTGTGTGTGTGTGTGTGTGTTCTTTTTATATGGTTTCCTTTCTTTCTTCTTTGGTGATTATTTGAGAGTGATCACATTTATTCATACACATTTTGCAAATGTGTATCAAGTGCTTTTTAAACAGTTAGTACTGTGTAAAGTAATATGGATATTACAAATAAATATAAATTATTTTTGAATGTTGAAAATATCTAAACTGATGTGAAAATATTTGTGAGGTTTTATTTAAGTTTGGTCATTCTCTAGAGGCTATTATATCATTTCCTGTGCTTATTTTGCTAATAAGAATACTATAACTAAAGATAATAATAATATTTATTGAATACTTTCAATGTCTTATAAGTGTATCAATGCTTGCTTTACATTTAGTGTATTGTTTAATTCTCCCAACAAAGCTATGAAAATTTAGTATTATTAGCCACATTTTACAGATGAGGAGACTACAATTTGAGAAATTAAATAACTTCTTCAAGGCCACACAGTCAAAAAGTGGTAGAGCCACTGACTTTCTGACTCCAGGTTCTGTTATTTTAACCGTTATGATATGCCACAGTAAATGCAAAATATTGTAAAATAAATATATATGCCTGGCCTCAAAAAGAGAAAATTCCAGCTGTGCACAAAGCCATATATGCATCATGATATGAAAAAATATAAGTGCAGAAAAGCAGATGCCCAGTGAGTAGAAGAATCAATAAAAATTCAAAGATAGTCACAAGTCCAGCAAACTGCAGAGATCCAGGAATTTTTATGGTTTTGGATATCTTGAATTGGCTATGCAAGGATAGAAGCGTGAAAAATCCTCCAGGCAAAATGGGGAAGGGGCTGAGTATGGAAATGTACTGAGGTGTGCCTGGGGAGACAGAGTCGCTGGTTTGACTGGAAAGGGAGGGTAGTCACAGCTTGAGGGGTGATGAAAACCCTCTACTGCCAAGGCAGTTGCCTTTGGCCAATGGGAAGACTGATTGGACATAGGAAGCGGCTTTCAGATGTCATTGAGTGTGCAGGCTTCAGAGTAAAAAGGTCTATACTCAATCCCACCCACTATGTGTGACCTTGGACAATTTATTTCATCTTTTTATACTTCAGTATCTGCAAACAGATAATTAAAATGGAAATGTTCACTTTGAATGGTATTTTCTGGGTAGAGACCATTTGCATACAGCACAGAACAATGTGTTTGGCATAGAGTAGCTTTTTAAGAAGCAGCAGTTATCTTTATCTCAGTTTTTGTGCATTGTTGCAATGATGGTTTCATTGCTTAAAATAGTGTTGATCTTCTTGCTTATAATTTTCCTGAGGCAAAGATTGTGTATTTATTGCAAAAAGAAAATCTGCTTTATTATTTTTTATAGATATGAGTTGATTTTTTTCTGTTATAAATGTATATTAAAAAATCGTCTGTAATCCTACCACTCAAAAATAAAATTTTAATGTTTTCTTTCATCTTATTTTCTCTGTGTGGCATTCTTTTATTTCCCATGATCATGGTATAGATATGTAATTATTGCCATTAATTTTTATATTTTGCTTTTGCTAAATAATATTACAAAGATTGCTGAAACCGGTTTGGCTCAGTGGATAGAGCATCAGCCTGTGGACTAAAAGATCTCAGGTTTGATTCCAGTCAAGGGCATGTACCTTGGGTTGCGGGCACAACCCCAGGAGGGGGTGTGCAGGAGGCAGCTGATAGATGTTTCTCTCTCATCAATGTTTCTAACTCTCTATCTCTCTCCCTTCCTTTCTGTAAAAACAACAATAAAATATATTTTTTTGAAAACATTACAAAGATCAATTATGTACCAAATCCATTTCAATTGTGTTAGCTGTTTACAAAAATATATTCCACTCAAAAGTTAGACTTTCTATATTAATGCCAAAAAAATTAATTCTAATGAAAGTCCTTGTTCTATTCCTGAAAGAAAGGTTCTAATGGAATACAGTACAATCCCTGCTCTCATACTCACAGAGCTCCCCAGGGCAGATACAATGACGTCACAAATGGTGTAAATGACACACCACAAGATCTGAGTGCGATGTCAGCACGTTTCCAAAATTGTTTTGCACCATGTTGCACATTGTTGAATATCTTCCAATCAGCATCTCCCAGGTTTTCTTAACTGAGGGGCTCATACTCAATTGAATGTATAAATCCACATAGATGCATTAAAAATGTTATGTTATTTTATGGTCTTTCTTCACTCATGCCTAGTGAGAAAATATGTGGATTTTCCCACTCATCCACTTTGCCTGTCATTTCTGGCCACTCAGTGAACATTTTGTAACCTATGAAAGAAAGCAAGGCTTTGAAACAGAACCGAATTCTTTTTATAGTGATATACAATGTTGACAGAAATATACTCCAGAGGAATTTCATGTGGCTTTTTTCGGGTTCCTGGCACAGCTTCTTTAGTGCATCAGTAAGTGAAAAATGAGCACGGGAAACTCCTGACAGTAGAACAGCAGCAGGGAGAGCCTTCGCCTCAAAGCCAACGATTAGATTCTACTGTACAAACAGGGAAATGTCTATGAACTCCTCACCTCTGAAAGGTAAACACTGAGAAGGAAATAGTCCTCCCACGTGCTTTGAAGCATTTACCTTGTAAAAGGAAAAAGGACTTCTTTAAAGAGTTCTTCATGCAGAGAGTAGAGGAAGTTCTTTGAAGTCCAGGATAATGTTGGGTCACCATGAAACCAACTATGCTTCTATCTACAAGCTATCCTGACCCTTTGGACCACAAACAGTAGAACCATAATCAGGTTATTTCTTCATCCATGTGAACAAAGTAGAAAATAAAAACCTCCAGGAAAGATACTAAAACTATAATCATTCAAAAGGCAGCTCTGTTTATACCTTCTCTCCGCTCCCTCTCATTCATTAGTAAAGGTAAGCCATTCAGTAGTGGAGAGAGTAATAAATATATTGATATGTTGTCTCTCATATAAAAAAAATATAGTTGTATGTTAGAAAATATGTATGATTTTAAATTTCTGAGAACTAAATAATGTAACGTGTCTTTGCTTTTGAGTAATGTAGTGCCCAAAGGCTGGATCCAAGAGTTAAGTAGCATCTGATTTAAATTTAAATAGCAAATTAAGTAGCTTATTGAAGGATCTCCAGGAAAATTTCTACAATTAGAGCTGGAAAATTCCCAAGAGGATGGGCCACTGGGGCATGTCCTATTGATTCTTTTATTTGTCCACATGGTTCGCCAGACCAAAGCGCAATAGCCTACAGAGCTAATTCAATTCCTGATATTATCTCTCCTTCAGAGATTCTGAGCCACAATTTATGGCCATCATTCTTTCTCACAGTCACAGTGAGAAGAGCAGCTTAAGCCATCTTGAAACATATGTATGGGTTTTAGACGATTTACACCAGGTTTGAAACAGAGGTTTCAGAGGAATTGAAAAAGCTAAATATTTTTTTAATTTCATTACACATAATTATACATCTACTGCTTTTGATGGAAAGGATAAGTTTTATTTACAAATAAGGTATGTGTGTGACTACCAATCCTCTTCTGCTTCTAAATGTCTCTGGCACTACCAATTGACCTGATTGGCATGGATCTAGGAAAGGTAAGGTGAAGAAACTATTTGCCCCTTGGACCAGACTATGTTGACTCAGGTGAAATGACAGTCAACACACAGTGTACCCCCTTACCATGGCTGCAGGTCTCTCAGCGTCACAAAGATGGCAATGAATCTGGGCAGATAGAGTAAAAAGTTGATCAGATTTTTTATCATTTCATAGAAGGTTAGGGCTTTATGAAGTCTATGATAGGTCAGTCGAGTAATCTATTTTTAAAAAAAAAAATACCAGACACTATATGTAAATAAGTCAACAGATATATATTTGCCTTATGCTTGAGGACTTCAAAGAAAAATTCTCAAAACCTCCTTCAGTGTTCACTATGGCGTCAAATGGTGTGGATCACCTTTCTGATGTCCTAAATCTAGGGAGAATATTTTAAATCCCATCACATTTGTCATAGGAGAAGTAAAAGTGCTCACTTGAACTAGCAGATAGGAGATATACAGATCATTCCATCTTAAGATGTGGTTCAGGTTGTAGATATAAGGAGGATCAAGATGAATTTTAAACAAGTTCAACAAATATTTGTGCTTAATTATATGCAAGGCACTCTCTCTTCCCTTGTAGAAATTATAGATTAGAAGTTTAGATGCAAATATGGATGATGAATTCATAAAGGTTTTAAAAGTTAAGTGAGTATTCCATGTTTATTTTCTGAGCCTCTGAGAATGGTAGAGAGTAATTCAATTATGAGGCAGTTGTTCAAAATACTGACAGTGTGAGGGAGGGAATCACAGCTAAATGAAACAGTGATTTAGTCCTACGTTACATTCTTATTAGTCTGTTTTATCTCTTACATCCAAATTTCTTCCTTAGGTTATGAATTTAAATCTTTTTTTCTTACATTTATATTGTGTTTTATATAATGCGAGCCCCATAACATCTCTTGGGGATAGCTATTTTACCCACATTTTACATATGAGTAAACTAAGTCTCATAAACTAATAATTTTATCACAGTAAAGAAGATAATAATTGGTAGAACCAAACTTTAGATCAGTTAACCCAAAGTGAAATTCTATCAGTTCTCCCTTATATAATGTTAGTCACTCCTCAGGCATTCCCCAAATGACAAATAGCTCATATTGCATTACTTATTTTAGAATTTAAATCTGAATTGAACCTATTCAGAAACAATGTTATAAATGGCAGTTAAATTCCTGTCTAGTTCAGAAAAGACAATTTAACCTGTAAAAAGAAAATGAATCATTGTAGACATGTTAGAATTCTGGGACCTGGAAACAAGAGACGTGTGATGACAGCCCTTCAAACTATCAGAAATATTTGCATTTTCACAAAAGGCACTTAGTATGCCAGAATGAAGCTATATTTGGTGAAATTACATGTAATATTTCAGAAAGAAGTTCAAAGCAAACAGCCAGTATGGAAAGAAGAGAATGCAGGGCTAACTTATAATTCTGACATCAAGGTCACTTCCACTTAATATGCTTGTGATTTTTGTAACTTCTTTTCTTTCTCTACATTAAATAATAATAATAAATGTAAAAGATAATATTGTACATACATAGAAAAGTACACAAGATATAAGTATACTATTTAATTAAGCACAATAACTAAAAATCCATGTAAACTCCTCAATGTTTAAGAAATCAGACATTGCCAGCACTTTGGAAGCTTCCTTTTACCTTCTCCTGCTCAAAATCCTTGCTGCACCCACTCCTTAGTAGAAATACTTTGTCTATGCATTTTTATAACTATCACTCACTTTCTGTTATTTACAGCTTTATTACCTATGTATACATTTCTAAATTAGTTATTAAAATGTTGCCTATTTGTGAAATTTTATGTAAAAAACATACATAAGCATTTTTAATGTCTAGGGTTTTCTACATAACATTATGCTTGCAACATTCAACTGCATTTTGAGCACAGCTTTAATTCTTTTCATTGCTATATAAATTTCACCAGACATGTTTTTTATAGTGTCAATTGGTTCTGAAGTTGTTTTCAATTTTTAACAAGGAAAAGTAATTCTGAAATGAGCATTTTTGTTTATGATATTCACATTTTTCTTTGGGTCTATACCAAGAAGTGGAATATCAGGTCATAGCGAATTGTAATATCTCTCTATATAAAAGCTTAAAGTGACCATTATGACTGAATGATCAGAACAACTAGAACAACCAGTTGACCAGTTGTTATGATGTACACTGACTATCATGGGGCAGACACTCAATGCAGGGCAGCTCCCACACCTAACCTCCCATGACCCCCTCCCCCCCGAGGGGCCCCTTGATAGGCCTCAATCACCAGCCAGGTCGAGGGACCCCATCTGTGCATGAATTCATGCACTGGGCCTCTAGAATAATTATAATATATAATTGTAATATAATCATAATAATAGATAATGCCAAAATATTTTTAATGTGGTTGTACCACTTTTTATTCTCACAAGCAATAGGTTAGAGTTCCTGTGTTTCTGTCTTTGCCAGTACTTGGTAATGTCAATCTTTTAAATTTTAACTTTTTGGGGTGAATGAATGATACTATATAATTGTAGTTTAAATAGTATTTCCATGATTACTAGAGGATAAATGCATATCCTCTGCTAATAAGTGCCAGTTAAAATGTTTTGCCCATTTTGCTATTGGATGATATATCTTTCATATGCTTAATTTATTGGAGCACATTATATATTGGATGTTTGTTAGTTATGTGTCCTAAAATACCTTTTCATGCTCTGTGGCTTGCATTTTACTTTGTGTCTTTTGATGAACAAAATTTCTTAAATTTTGTGTAATCTAAGTTCTTAATCTTTTCCTTTAAGGTTAGTAATTTTTATGTTACATATTTTTACTTAAGAATTCATTATGCATCATGAACATATTTTTCTATGTTATATTTCAGAAGTTATAGTTCAGTATAATCCACCTGAAATAACTCTGTGAATGGTGGGAGATAGGGGTCAAATGTGATTTCTTTTCATATGGTTAACCAATTGATACAGTATCATTTATCGAAAAGACCACCTTTTCCCCAATGCTCTATAGTTTAACAATGTCAAAAATGAGTTTCCAATTAATCAAACGTCTGTTTCTGAGTTCTCTATTTATGAGTTGTCATATTTCTTTGTGACAAAACTAGATTATTTTAATGCATGTTTTTTATAAATGTGTCTTGATAAGGGAGTCAAGATGATAGATAATTAAACACAATACTTGCATCCTTCCACAATCACATCAAAATTACAACTAAAATACAGAACAACTATAATTCAGAAACATCTGAAATCTGGCTGAATGGAAGTCATACAATTACAGAATTAAAGAAGAAAGCACATTGAGACTGGTAGGAGGGGTAGAGACATAGAACTGGCTGGCCCACGCATACCTGTGTTTTTTGTTTTTTGTTAAATTGGGAGGACTATCTTGGCTGAAGAGACCCCTCCCAGAGCAAGGGGTCCCAGCCACAAACTGAGCCCCCAGCCCACAGTTCCAGAGCTGGGAAGAGAAGTCCCTGTAACTTTGGGCTATAAAAACCAGCAGGGATTTGTGGCTGAGTGAGATGGAAGCTGCTGGAGTCCCAGGCAGTTCCTCTTAAAGGGCCTGCATTTAAACTTATACAAATTCTCTCCCTCTGAGCTCCAGCCCAGGGGCAGCAGCTTATGGGGACCCAGGGATATATGGGGAGGAACTGGATTGTCTGGCATCAGAGTAAGAACTTGGAGAAAGCTTTCTCCCAGACATGGATGCTTACAGGGGTCATTGTCCCTATGTTGAGATCACCCCCAATACATAGATGATTGGCAGGTACCATTTATGAGCCTCTATCAACCTGACCCACACTGCTAGCTTGGCCCTGATGATTCCTGAGAACCTCACTCAATTTTTCATCCCACCCCAGGTATTTGCAGGGTCTTTTCCATAAAAATGGCCTGCTATGACTCAGACTTCAGACTTTCCTATCATGTCTCAAACAAGTAGCAACTAGACTCAGTGTGACTCATACTTCTTGGTAAGAGGCCCCAGGCCCAACACTAGCAACAGTTTGCTAAGGTGCACAGCTTGGCCTCTCCAAAGCTCCTCCTAGCCCAACATCAGCAGCAGGCATCTTCACATTGTGCTGTAGTTTCTTCCAGGTGGTTGCAGGCAGAACAAAACAGTCTGACTTTGTACCTCCTAGGAGGCCCCAGAGCCAGTGCACCTGGTGGATAGCTTAGACCATGCCAGATTATAACTCTATACATCCACAATCACCACACTCAAGGGCAGACTTAGTGAGCATCAAAGCCCTACTAAAGTAAGTCCTGCTCCACAAGGGTGTCTCTTGCAAAGTAGCTCTTCTGCTGTATTTGCAACTAGTCTTCACAGCCAATTGGCTTGGGAGTCAATTCCTCCCAGTGATTTCAGCACAATAAAGGCTCAATCACAACAGGACAGTGCACACGGCTCATGCAGGGGCACACCTAGCATGGCCAGCTCAGGTGATTAGAAAGGACACCTACTACACAAGAATACTCTTACCAATACTATGTCAGGAGACATAGAAGCTCTACCTAATACATAGAAACAAATACAGGGAAGCAGTCAAAATGCAGAGACAAAGAAACATGTCACAAATGAAAGAACAGAAGAAATCTCCAGAAAAAGAGATAAATTAAATGGATACAAGCAAGCTACTAAATACAGAGTTCAAAGCAATTATTATAAGGATTCTAAAGAAACTTGAGCTTTTCAAGAAAATTAGTGAGAGCAAGATCAATCATAAATGAAGGATACACTAACTGAAATTAATAATAAATTACAGGGAGTCTACAGTAAGATAGAGGACACCAAGAATCAAATCAGCAATTTGGAATATAAGGAAGCAAAAAAAAATTTTTTTAATGTGAAGATAGTGTAAGGAGCCTCCAGGAAAATTTAAGTGCACCAACATTCTCATTATAGGGGTACCATAAGGAGAAGAGAGGGAGAAATACATTGGGAAACAACTTGAAGAAATAATGACAGAAACTTCCCCTACCTGATGAAAGAAACAGACATATAAGTCTAGGAAGCACAGAGTCCCAAACAAGAGGAACCCTAAGAGCCCCACACCAAGTCATGTCATAATTAAAATGCCAAAGGTTAAAGACAAAGAGAGAATCTTAAAAACAGCAAGAGAAAAGCAGTGAGTTTCCTAACAGGGAGTGCCCATATGACTGTTAGTTGATTCTCAACAAAAATTTTGCAGGCCAGAGGGAGTGGCAAGAACTATTCTAAGTGATAAAAAGCAAGGACCTACAACCAAAATCACTCTGCACAGCAAAGCTGTCATTTAGAATTGAAGGTCAGGTAAAGAGCTTCACAGGCAAGAAAAAGCAAAAGGAGTTCATCACCACCAAACCAGCATTATAAGAAATGTTAAAGGGTCAGCTTTAAGAAGAGAAAGAAAAAAATGATAAAAAGGTGAACAGTAAAATGGCAATAAACACATACCTAACAACAACTGAATTTAAAAATCAAAATAAATGAACAAAGAATCTAATGAAAAAAATAAACTGGTGAATAAAATAGAACCAGATGCATGAAAACATGGAATAGACTGATGAATTTCAGAAGGAAGTTGGGAGGGAGGTGGAAAGAGATTAACCAAAGAGCTTATAAATATATGTGTATTACCCGTGGACACAGACAATAGGATGGTGAAGGCCTGGGGTGAGACGGGATCTGTTTAGAGGAGGGCAATGTGGGAAAAGCAAGGTGTAGGGGAGACATCTGTAATACTCTTCAGCAATAAAGATGATAGATAGATAGATAGATAGATAGATAGACAGATAGATGAAAATATTTGTCTTAATATGTATTAGAGTAAATTCTCTTCTCTAGTTCTTCTTCAAAGAATTTTATTGTTGAGCTTACTTTAAGTTTCATTTGCCTTTTCTCATTTTTTAATTTATAAACTGAGGTCAGTGACTTATGTTTTCTCTTTTTTAATTTGTTGCTCAATGTTATAAGTTTTTCTCTAAGTTACCCTTTGCCTCATTACACAAATGTTTATATCTTGTGTTTTCATTTTCATTTAATTAAAAATATTTTATATTTTCTTGTTTATTTCTCATTTAACCCAAGGGAATATATTATTTGGGAATATATTATTTCATTTCCAAATAATTGAGAATTTTCCAAAGATCTTTCTGTTGGTTTCTAATATAGTTTCATTGTAACAAGCAGTAATTTATTTTTACTTTAATTCTTTTTTACTTTTTAAAATTGGTTTTATTCTCATAACATGGTCTATCTGGAAGATGTTCTGAGCCCCCTGGAAAAGAATGTTAATTCTCTTGTTGACATTTTTTTAAAAATGGCAAACTAGGTTAATGGCAACTAAGTACTAATGCTTTGGGAACAATGAATCTAATATTGTGAATTGACATGGTGCAAACTTGAGTTTCTCTGGTTGTAGAAGTTACTCCTCGTTCATTCATATTCCCAGGATGGAGCCTCGAGTAACAGTGTTTACAGGTATTCATAGCTTGAGTGGTTCCTGTTCATCAATACCTGTTCCTTAGCCCTACAAGAGTGTCAAAAGAGCCACTTATTCTCACCATATTTGGGAGAAAAAGAGGGAAAAACAATAGCTAAAAACTTTCCCCAAAGCTTGGGTTATTACGTTAAACTGGTCAACAAAATTATACAGGTTTCAAGCTCACTGTTTTATAACACATCATCTGTACACTTGTGGTGTGTGTTCACCACCCCAAGCCAAGTCTCCATCCATCACCATTATGCCCCCTATACCCTCCAGCACCATCCCCACTATTCTCCCCCAAAAATCGCCACACTGTTGCCCATTCCCATTAGTTTTTTCTTTCTTTTTGCTCAATGCTTCCATTCCCTGACCCAGCCCCTTTCTCACAGCTATCACTTAATCAGTAGCTATTGTAATTTTTTTCTATCTCCTTCTTTTACTTAATACCATCTATGTTATTAAAACATTCAAGATTATCATATTCTGCCGAGACTGGTTTGGCTCAATGGATAGAGCGTCTGCTTGGGGACTGAAGGGTCCCAGGTTTGATTCCGGTCAAGGGCATGTACCTTGGTTGTGGGCATATCCCCAGTAGGGAGTGTGCAGGAGGCAGCTGATCTATGACTCTCTCTCATCGATGTTTCTAACTCTCTATCTCTCTGTACAAAATCAATAAAATATATATTTTTAAAATTATCATATTCTGCAATGGCCATATTCTCCAGCTTTATTACAATCCTGCTTCTCCAGTGCCTAGAGAAATGCTCTAATCCTACTCAACTGCCATGCCATGAGCCCCCAAACTCACTACATTCTCATAGTTGTAAGTTATATTCCTTTTGCCTGGAATCTGGAATCAATCTCTCTCTCTCTCTCTCTCTCTCTCTCTCTCTCTCTCTCTCTCTCTCTCCTAATCTCTTTTTTATTATCACTTTCTCTAACATCCACTGACTTCTGCTGAGCCAGTTTAGACATCACCTCCTCCGGGAAGCCTGATTTAGTGGAATAAATGCCTATTGTAGGTGTTGTCTTACTCCTATTACAGAGCATTCAGCCCTGTATTATAATCACTTTATTTGTATGTCTTCTGCACTTACTATATATTTCTCAAGAGGCTTCATTGTTTATAAATTTGTTGTTTTCTCAAATTCTAGATTCTCAATGAGTGCTAAATAAGTGACTCAGTGAATTGATAGAGGGAGTGAATAAATATAGGTGAAATTAATAGTCAATTGTTGAAAATTACACAAATGACAGATTATAACAATATAGGAATGAATGTTTTAAAATATGTCATCAGATCCCAATCAGCTATGATAAAAAAAAATTATACATATCAAGAAAAATCCTTAAGGAAGAGAAAAAGGCAAGTGAAATGTCCATCTCTAAAAGAAGGAAAAGGAAATATTGGTCAGCCTAAAACAAAGTGCCAGGGAAGTTACTAAGATAAATCATCAAAATGATCAATTTGCAATCACCTAGAAGAACATAACGAACTGGGTAGCAAACAGCATGGCTTTTAGAGGAACAAATCATGCCAGACCAATTTAATTTCCTTCTATGATAGAGTGACAGGCCTTGTAGATAAAAAGGATGCAATAGATGTAATCTCTCTAGACTTCTGTAAGCCTTTGATTCTGTCCTACCTGACATTCTCATCAACAAACTGGGGAGATCTAATCTAAACCACACAACTATTCAGTGGGTGTACAGCTGACTGGACAGAGGCACCTAGAAAGCAGTCATCAGTAGCTTAACATTAACCCAGGAGAACAGTACTGGCAATAGCCTTATTGTGGGGCCTACAATCATTTGAAATTTTTAAGTAAAACAGAAAGGTAAAATTATAAATATAGGCACTTAGGTAATAAAGGATATGTTTACACAAGAACTGCTGAATATATATTGGGTGTTAAATGGCATATTTCTGCATTAGGATTACTTAGCATAAAATAAATGGATTAGAAAGCAAGTAAATATTTTGTGAGTGACCTATCTTAACACTGAAGAGATTGTTTTACATATGAATTACAGTCCCAAGTCTATAAAAGTAACTCAGGAGTGTTATAACTCTAACACGACCAATACCACTGTCTATGTTGTTTTCTTGAGTGAAATATCTGCTTCTAGTATTCGTTTGTTCTATGTTGCCATGGTCTGATGGTTCCATCTTTCACTATTTTTTTCCATCTTCCTCAGCTGTAGAATTGATCATTTCAACCAACATTCCCTCTTCTTGTTCTATCTCATGACATCTCCCTTCATTCCAACCATGTGACCACCTATTTTTATCCATGTTTTCTTCTCTTGCTTAATATCCAGAAAGTGCAGATGAATAAGATAGAGTTAATGAAAACTAAAGGTAATAAAGAAATTTGGGAGAGACATTTAGAGATGAGGTAATCATTAGGGTATCTGAATTTTTTTAAGAAAGTTTTAGTAGATTTGGAGGTGGGTCCTGGAAAATAACAGATGAAAGAGTGGACTTGATGGGGTGGGAAACTGGAAAGGATTAGCAGAAAATAGACTATCAACCATCATAAAAAAGATAAAAGATAATGGATGCTGGCATGGATGTGGAGAAAAGAGAACCCTTGTGCACTGTTGATGGGGTATAAGCTAGTGTATTCTGTATGGAAAACAATGTAGAAGTTCCCCAAAAACATTAAAAATAGAACTACCATATGACCCATTAATTCCACTTATAGAAATATATCCAAAGGAAATGAAAACACTAACTCAAAAAGATACCTGTAATCTCATGTTTCTAGCAGCATGATTTACAACTAGAGGCCTGGTGCATGAAATTTGTGCATGGTGGGGGCAGAGGCTGTTCCTCAGCCCAGCCTGCAACGACACAAGTGTTCCATGCCTGGCCTGGCCAGAGGCTCTCCACGGACAGGATGGAATGCTTGCCTCATTGCCATGGCCACTCATTCTGCCTGCTCTCAGCAGCTGCCCCTCCAGGACTGGAGACTCCAGTGGGGCTGAGAGGACTGGGTGCTACCATCTTGTTGCTATGGGTGCTGCCATCTTTGTGTCAGAGTGATGGTCAATTTGCATATTCCCTTTTTATTAGATAGGATATCTAAGACTTAGAAACAACTAATGATGACTGAATGATTAAAGTTGTATTCTAATGTAAGGCACAACATAAATATATTATATATAGTTAACACTACTATATAATATATAGAAAGTTGTTAAGAGAGTACATCCTAAGATTTCTCAGCATAAGGAGAATTTTTGTTTATTATATTTATATGATATGATAGATGTTCATTAAACCTAAAGTGATCATTTCACAATAGAGGGTGGGGCAAATGTAGGTTTATGGTTATTAGTACACAAAACAGTTTATCCTTGTTTTATTATTTGTTAATTATGTTATTATTTTCCATGTGAACAACTATAAACCTACATTTACCCCACCATGTATACATAAACCAACCATTATGCTGTATACATTAAACTAATACAGACATGTATGTCAAATATTTGTCAATAAAACAAGAAAAAAAAATCCCTTCTAAGACTTAATTTTTTAAAACTTAATGGGGAACATAGTTAAAATCCTTCTTGTCTTGGTACAAGGATCTCCACAGTCACAGTAGACATTTCTAAATCTTGTATATTAACAATTTCCCAAGTAGTGAGTATCTACCTCTTGTCCTGTTGTGTGTGGTCTTTCTATCTGGACAAGAGACTTGGTACAGCATTCAGAAAGAGATGACTGGTCTTTAGGGGCGCAGAAACAGCCTCCCAGCAGATGTACTGCTGCTTGTTTAATGCAAACTTGTGGACTAAAGATAAAGGGAGGTCTGTTCTGCTCTCTGGGGAAAGAATCTTAACTCTAAAATGGCCAATTAGATTAAATGTCCCTTCTGGAAAGAATAAACTAACAACTAAATGGAATTTGTATTATATAAAGAAGAGCAAGTTAGATTTTGTTTAAGATAACTCTGGAATTCATTTATAGGCCTCTTTCTTCATAGAAACAATTAAACAAGACTCCAGCAGTAAATATTTCAGGTGGTGATGGAACATATGAAGTGAAATAAAAAATTGAGGCTTGAGCAAGAAAGTACAGGCTAAAAATATTTTTTAAATACTTTGTTCTAAATGTCTGGTCAATATTTCAGATAATGCAAAAAGGGGGGGGGGGTCTAATTTATTTAGATCTTCAGTTTGCGTTGTACATATGGATTACAGCACGTGATCCAAATCACACTTGTCATAGGCTTAACTCATTTGTGAGGATGTAAAGTTTCCCCTGCATACTTTATTTATTTTGTCGTCACACTATCTCTATAAAGTTACTGTAATATTATTCTTCGCATTTCATGCATGAGGAGACTGGGGTATGTAATCAACACAAAATCATAAGATAGAATATTGGTTGAACTGTAGCTATACCAAGATCTTCGCTCCCTAAGCGAGAACTCCACTATATCATAAAAAATTTTATAGCTGTTGATATATTTTGAATATAAGTTCCCCATAAAGGTTCTAAATATCAGTCTCATGAAGAATCTTGTAAATTCTAAATGTTCATTTGTAATAAATTTTATATTCATATGCTCTTTAAAATCTAAATTTGAGGGTGTGGAAAAAGTGGCTCTCTGTCATTCAATTAGATGACTCAACAAGCCTGTGGCAGGTAAAGTCTGGGCAAATGAGGCCCTGAGATGGTGGAAAGATGAGTCAGGGATAGAGCCTGAGCAGTTATGTAAATAAATCCAGTGACTGGAATTACTAGCTCTGAACTAACCTGCTTTGGAGGAAGAATTATATTTCAAGTTATAAAATATGGGATGGTTTTATTCAAAGGAGCATTTTTAAGAAGTCCACTTGAATTCAAATTATTTTATAAACCTGAATTAATTCATTTTAATCCCATTCCACAATAAAGTATTATTATTTAATTTTTCTCCAAGGCAAACTGAGTTTCAAAAAAAGGTGAGTAGCCTAAAGTAGAATATAAAATGTTTCATTTTTACTTATTAATTATGATCAGAAATTGTATTTAAGAGAGAAATAAACTTAACTCTTGGTTTCAACCTCAATTAAATACATAAGAAATTTCAATCTTAAATATACCTAAAGAAACTGCCTAATGAGGTTTCTTTTTCTTTCCTTTATAATATAGGAGGAAAAAACTTAGAAAATAAAAAATTAATAGTAGCTATGGTTAAGGAAAGAGATGGCAAACCGATGTTAGATTAAGAAAGGAAATGGTAAACCAGTGTTAATGGTTACCATTGTATTTCATACATCCAAAAGTGAACAGAAAATTTCAGTCAAAGGCAAGGACATTTGAGTCTACCATCTATGAGAGTTCTTTGATAAATTAAATTAAATTTATTCTTTAGTGTCCACCTTCCATCCTTTGCATTGTCTTTAATGTTTTCTTAGAATGCTGGCCAGCCACATTGGTGAAGCTCAGAATAACTTATTCAATTATAAACTCAGGTCATTGTTCAGACCCAAACAGAAAACAGAATACTGGTGTGGCAGGAGGTGCCAGAAAAAAAGTGCTATAAAAATACAAGTAGAGCCAAAACCAGTTTGGCTCAGTGGATAGAGTGTCGGCCTGCGGACTGAAGGGTCTCAGGTTCAATTCTGGTCAAGAGCATGTACCTTGGTGCGGGCACATCTCCGGTGGGGGGGTGGGGGGGGTACAGGAGGCAGTTGGTCGATGTTTCTCTCTCATTGATGTTTCTAACTCTCTATCCCTCTCTCTTCCTCTCTGTAAAAAAAAATCAATAAAAATATATTTTTTAAAAGAAAATATTTTTTAAAAATACAAGTAGAATTTAATGATGAGAAGAGGGAGAAGGAAAAACTGAACAGAGCTCAGGGTCTATAGAGAAAGAAAAAAAATGTTAAGCATGAGACTGTATGTAGGATGCTGTGGATATTTTAATGATTCATGTAGGTTGCTATGGATATTTTAATGATTTGAGAAGAATAAACATTAAGGTACAAATTTACAAATAGTAGATAAATAAAATCTGGATATTTAATGATCAATACAATACTTTGTTATAAACTTCATAGTTGCTAAGAGAGCAGATTTAATTGTTCTTACCACAAAAACGAAATATGTTATGTGATAGAGCTGTTAGTTAATCCTATGTTGGTAATAGCATTGCAATATGTAAGTATAATATATCAAATCAACATTGTACACCAATGATTTTCAACCTTTTTTTTATCTCATGGCACATATATTTACTAAAATTATGCAGCACATAAAAAATATATTTTATTTTTTACCAATCTGACAAAAAATAGGTGTAATTTTATTCATTCATGACAGACAGCTATTGTTGTGTTGGCTGTTGTCATTCTTTTATTTAACAATCTAAGGGAAAAGAGGTCAGGTCAATGTCCCTGACTAAATAGTAAGGTATTGCATGTTTTAAAAAATTCTTAGGGCATACTGGTTGCAAATCACTGTTGTACACCTTAAACTAATACAATGCTCTCAATAAATTAGTTCTCAATTTAAAAGAAAAAAGGTGAAACAGCATAATTTTATCAGGAATCAGTGAAGTGAGAATGAACCAAAACACTCATTATTAGAGAGAGGAATTTACTCCATGCCCAGCTCTGTGTTGAACCTTTTCCATGCATTACCTCCATTAATCTTCACCAAAATTCCATATTTTTACAGCTTTTGCAATGAGGAAAAGAGGCTCCCGAGAGATTAAATAGTTAACCCAAAGGCATATAGACAGTCAATAGAAAGCCCTCACTGCAGAACAAAGAGTAACAAAATAATAAGCATAACTAACATTTATTGAGTCTTACTATCTGCTAGGCATTGTTCTAGACACTTTACAACTATGGCCTTATTTAATGCAATTACTCCATGAGGAAGCTACTATTTTAACAATCAGGAAACTGAGGCACAAAGTGATTGAGTTGCCCACAACCTCCCAGTTAATGCTGGCTGAACCAGGATTCAGACCCTGACTGCAGAATTGTTGTCCTTAAAATAGTTTTAACAAAAGCACCAGCCTCCCAGAGTCATTGTGGGGTCAAAAGTAGTTGACATATGTAAAGTGCTTCGAACTGTATCCTACACATAACGATAATTTAATAACAATTAGTTAATTGTATTATTAATAATAAGATTGTACTCTTGCTCCTCTTAAAACGTAGAATACAAATCTGGTTAAAAAAAAAAAAAATATATATATATATATATATATATATATATATATATATATATAACTGGGACAATCGATGTTCTAAGAAAAATGCATTAAAAAAGAATAAACAACATCTATAAAAATGTGAGGTCCCCCCCCCAAAAAAATAATTCAACTTAGATTTGGTCACCAGTGAGTTTGATTGATCAAGGGAATCTATATAGGATACTGGGGCATGAGATTAAAGAGAATGATTGACCAGGAGGAA
The DNA here is from genome assembly GCF_014108245.1 of Pipistrellus kuhlii. Taxonomy (NCBI): domain Eukaryota; kingdom Metazoa; phylum Chordata; class Mammalia; order Chiroptera; family Vespertilionidae; genus Pipistrellus; species Pipistrellus kuhlii. The sequence continues at coordinate 119,988,825 of NW_023425404.1, read as the reverse complement.
ACTGAACCAAAAGTTGCCTGTGACAGCCTGTAGTTGGAAATCTAGCACAGTAGGAAAATCAACTTATTCAAGCATGCTGTTTTGGGAGGAAAGGAAAGCAGTAAAGCATATTCCTAGAATTCCCCTCTCCATTGTTTCCCAGGCTCCTTATCTTGTCGTCTGAGTTCCCAGGACCCTCATTCCTCCCTTACCCTATGATTATCAATGAGAAAAATTTGAACTATCCAGTGCAAAGAACCTACTGGATGGACAGGAGGCTCAAATCTGTGTGTGCATGCTCAGCTGACCTTCTATTCAAGTTTACCAGAATAAATTTTGGGCAATAATGTATCCTTGCCTCTGAATAATCAGTTTGTATTTCTGGTTCAGACTTTTGCAAGATGAAGGATGGTTGATCTCTCAGCCAAAGAGTCAAAGAGCAGAGAATTCAGCTTGATCTTTTGACCTTGCTTTTTTGTCTAAGATGAAATTGTGTTGACAGCAAGGCCAGCTTTGTGGGCTTGCAAACTGTATGATCACCCCAGATTCCATGCTCAGAAGGAACCTTGTGCTTGATTTAATGCTTTGCTGTCACTTCTCAAAATTCTTAATAACTTTATCTTTGAACCAATGCTTTCTAAGTAACATCCAATGAGACAGTAGAGAATATAAGTAGAGGGGTCACATACAATGTTACCTCCAACCCTTGTCACCCCATTCACATATAGCCTTTGTGATGCCCCATGACCCACGATTTATGGCAAGCATATCAAACTTGCCACCCCAACGAATATTTTTGTGGCCCAGTCAATATAAGGGTATGTAAAAAATATTTTAATAAAAATTTCATAACTCAATTTTTACAATATCCTGTTATGCATAATTAATAACAAACTACAACATTCACTAATGACTGATTACTATTGTATAATCATCTTGCATTCATTTTCCTTGCGTGCCTTATTCACATGTGCTCCATTTGTCTCCACTAATACTAGCAGCGAATATTTTAGCAGCTGATTGTCACATTATTAGTCTTGGACTGACTTGTTTGGTGTGTGCAACAGGAAATATTTCACTTTTGGAGAACAAGAAAAATAAGTTTATTTGTGTTACGCTTATTAATTTGTGCAGTTATTTAGTGTCTGGTAAGTTAATGTTCAATATAAAATATTAATTTTTATTAAAATGTTCTATTATTTTATGTTGATAATTACTCATTTATTTCAGCCCTTTGTTTTCAATATGTCTCTATAGAAATAACCTACACTTCTATGAAAATTGAAACTTTTGTTTTTTTGTGGCCCATATAAACTTAAACCTTGTTTATTTGGCCCATGTTAGCCTTTCAGTTTGACATGCTTGATGTATGGAATTCAGAGAGATTCCAGGAGAGCATAAGATAAGATGCTAGAATATGCATATATGAAGAACTGAAATTAAAAAATTGTTGATTAGCTTTCTGAAGCATTTTTACTATTCTGGTAAGAATAAACTACAAATGCATATATGAGCCACATAATATGCATTGTGTGACTGTTAAATTTTCTTAAAGTTGTACTGAAACTGGCTTTGCACAATATAAAGATAAATGGTAAAATTCATGCTCATAGTTAAAATTTTAAAGTTTTATTTACCTAGAGTGACCAATAGCAATTAACAGTGTTACCAGCTGAGAGAGAGAGAGAGAGAGGGAGAGAGAGAGAGAGGGAGAGAGAGAGAGAGAGAGAGAGAGAGAGAGAGAGAGAGAGAGAGAGAGAGAGAGAGAGTTTGTGGAAGAAAGAAAGAAGCTTCATAAATTAGTGTATTGGATGGTACTTTTTTCCTGCATTTGAACAAGAGGCCCTGCATTTTTATTTTGTACTGGGCCTGCGTATTATGTATGTCCCAGCCCTAGCTGACAAGTTCCATGTGCCTGAGAACAAGGTGTCTCTGAGGCACTCCTTTTATATTCGAGTTCATTCCCACATGCTCTCGGTCACTACATATCTCAGGGAACTCCTGGTGTGTTTGGGAAGGCAAGACAATTTATGCTCCCACTGCTTTGGAGAGATTGGATCCCTCTTCCTGTTACTTCATTCACTACACCTCCCTCGTCTTGTCCAGACTATATCACTTCACTCTGTATTCCCAGAGTCCTTGGTGAGATTTACTAGATCCCTTCTTATCCTATGTTGACATGATCTTATGTTTCTACTTCCTCACTGAACCATTAAGTAGCTTTTGGATGATGAACACAAGGATCCAGTATCTTGTCACATCCAGACCCTAAACACAGGGCCTAGCAGATGGCAAGTTATTAGGTCTAGTAATAATTAATGTCGTTTTCTAATACTTTTTTAAATCGAATTTATTTAAACAATACAACAAAATTTAATCAACAATATAGTTGCCGTTGTTTTCTACTACTTGTGCCCAACACTCAGGAAGCATTTTAATCCCTCTGTTGTAAAATTCTTGTGATTTTGATGCAAAAAATTCGGTCAATGCATTTTTGAGGCATTCTTCATTATTACATTTTTTTCCAAGAAGAAAGTTTTGCAAAGAACAAAACAAATGGTAATCGGAAGGGACAATATCAGGAGAATATGCAGGTTGAGGGAGAACTTCCCATTCCAACTGGCGCAGTTTTTCAGCAGTGATTCTTGCAGTATGCGGTCGTGCATTATCGTGGTGAAGAATTACCATACGCCCTTCTGATTAATCAGCGCGAGTTCTTTTTCTCTTAAAGCTTGGGCTAACCTTTCCAATTGGGCACTATACACTGCACTTGTAATGGTTTGGTTAGATGGTAAAAGTTCATAATGAAGAATTCCTTTAAAATTCCACCAAACACACAACATCACTTTTTTCGCATGCAGGTCAGGTATTGGCGTGGGCTGCGGAGCCTCATTTTTGTCCAACCATTGAGGCCGCCTTTTCAAATTAACATACAGCACCCATTCTTCATCTCCAGTAACAATTTGCTCTAAAAACGGCAAACGGTTTTGACGAGAGAGGAGCGAACTGCAAATTGTGACTCTTTGATTACAGTTGTTGGTCAACTCATGAGGAACCCATTTTCCAAACTTTTGGACTTTGCCAAGTGCACGCAATTGATTGGAAATTGTTTTTTGTGAACAATTTAAAGTTGTCGCAAGCTCTTGTTGGGTAATTTGAGGATTTTGCACCAAAAGAGCTTGAAGAGCTTCTTGATCAAAATTGAACACACGGCCTCGACCACTCTTGTCATCTAACGAAAAATTTCCCTCGCGAAATTTCTCAAACCAACGCTGGCATTTTCTGGCGCTAACTGCATCTTGACCAAGAGCACTACAGATGTTTTTTGCAGCCTCACTTGCTTTTCTTCCTAATTGGAACTCGTAAAGCATGCAGTTTCGAATATGCTCTTCAGCCGCCATCTTCTTAGCCCTAGTTTTGCAACAAAAACCAAACCAAACACAAACTTTTTCAAGCAAAACTTGTTAATTGCACTTCACACGTTCTGTAGATACCACGTGTTTGAAGGTTATGTCAATACAAGTCAACGCCAAGCAAGATTTTAAATGAATGTTTAAAAACGACATTAATTATTACTAGACCTGATATTCACAAACACTATTAAATTACATCTTCTTCTCCCAAAGTCTACTTCCTCGTCCCCTTCATTCACCTCCCCACACATATATAACAATACCCTTTCTCCCCAATCCCTAATGTAGAAAGAACTGCTTACTTGTTATTTTGATATTCTATTGAACTAAACACAAGAGCAAATAATCTGATTCTACCTAAGAAACACTACCTAATAACAAACCCCTTCTTCCACCTCATGGCACCTTTCAGTCTATCCATATAAGAGAGAAATGGAAGGCATAAATGACAGTATAGAGTTTTATAGACCAGAGTTTGATTCCTAAATTGGCTTTTAGTACACACTTCTAACCAAATTACTCAAGTTTTCTGAACCTCATTTCTTCATTTTATTAAATAAGTGTGTGTAGGGAGCGGCTACAGGGTTAAGTCTTGGACTGACCTGTTGGCAAAGCCACAAACAAGTCCCAGTTTAGAGGGCACAGCCCTCTTAGCATAATTAAGCTTGACCTTATGATGCCCCATAGATCCTATCTGGGTAGCTAAGGGGCTGTGGGTGGTGCAGCAAGTGCTGCCAAAACAAGTGAAACTCACAAGAACATTGTAACTATGGTGACCACTACCTTGTTTACCTCTGACTATAAAATAAAGGCTCAGCTTGCCGTCTGGATCTCTCTCTGTGGCCTCAGCCAGGCACAGGAGATCCACTGAGACACAGCTATATTCTCTTGTCTATCATTTTTTCAATCCTTCACCGCCTTCCCTCAGGCTCTCCGAACCCTTGGCTGAGCTGGCTGGGCACAGTGTGATAGTAATACCCCCAAATAGTATGGTTGTGATATGTGCATGTCGTTTCTATAATACTTGCTGTATCTTTTGTAGATCCATGATACATAACTGCATTCAAGGAGTTTATAGTGTTAAGTTCTAAATTGATGTTCATTCTTTGAATGTTTGATTAAGACAAAGACCAGAGAAGGCTATAAAGCAGCTGTTCCCTGATGTGGTCAATAGATATAAGCACTATGACTAAGTACCTGCCTCTCTCATTGAGAAAAATTTCATGGGTGAGCCAGAGCCTGACATAAATACAATAGTTCTACTCTATGATGAGAAGCAAACAGTAGGCACTCCAAGTTGGTGCCTACTTTTAAAAAACATCTCCCTCTTTAAAAGTACCTGCGAGACTTCTCATTTCAAATCTGACCATGATAAAACACAGAAAATATGCACATGTCTGTATTATTATTCAGGGTCATACCAATCTACCCTGTTTCCCCGAAAATAAGACAGTGTCTTATATCAATTTTTTCTCCCAAAGTTGCACTAGGTCTTATTTTCAGGGGATGTCTTATCTTTCCATGCGCTAGCTCTTATTTTCGGAGGATGTCTTATTTTCAGGGAAACACAGTATGTACATAGAGTGGACAGTGGGCAAAAGAATGAGTTATCAAAGAACATTTTGTACTGAAAACTGAGTTAAAATGCTCTCATCTCCTCTTCCATTGGAGTTTATTGAACCAATCACTGCTAAGCCTTAACCAATGAATTCTATTGAACGTGCATTTGTGTCAACAGAGAACTTGGCATATATTTTCTTAGACTCTGTTGTCTGAATCTGATTATAAAATACTTATAGGTAGGAACTATGCTTCCTTTATCCTATGGTTCTCTTACTCTTAATAGCCAGGAGCTGTTTGCTTAATGGCATCAAGAGTGGTAAGCATCAATGTCCAGCGACATCCTGATCCCTTGATGGCTAAGAGTTCAATTTTCCTTAAAAATTACTTTTCAAAGGAAGTATTTTTAAAAGAAATCTTTTGTCCTTCAATATTAAATGAGCACTTAATGTGAGGATAGAGAATAATAAGTCAATGTCTCTGCCCTTAAGAAAACTCAGTCTTTTATAGAATACTGAATTCATGCATGGATGGGGTCCCCAGGCTTGGCTGGCCATCAGAGCCAATCAGGGCTATACCAATCAGGGCCAAGTGGATTGAGGCTGGACCATTAGGGCCTGCCAGCCATGGGGAAGGATGGGGAGAGGGACCATGAGAGGTTGACTGGCTGAGGGGAGGGACCATAGGAGTTTGGCTGCCAGCCCCAAGGAGGGAGCCAGCCTTCAGGCCCCCTGGAAAAGGGGACGTGTCCACCTCCACCCACCCCTAGGTCCCCATCCCAGCCAGGGCCTTCAGGGTAGGGAGAGAAGGCAATGATCACTGGGCAGGGCACTGGACACTGATGCTGCTGTCCGTACCCCATCACTATGCAGTTCCCCACCGCCCCCCTTTCCCTAGCTGCCACACTGCCACCATGGTGGGCAGGCAGTCCCCAGGGAAGGGAGAGGGAGGGAGAAGAGGGAGACAAACCCTTGTATTGAAGGCTGATTTTCAATAGATCACAGTGAGAAAGCTGCTCTGCTATGTATGAAACCCTGATACAGAAGCAGGTCGTCTATGAATGGTTTAGCACCAGGGCTGATGGGGGCCAAAGGGACCACGGGAGGTTGGCTGGCCTCAGGACGTCAGCTGTGGGAGCACACTGACCACCAGGGGACAGCTCCTGTGTTGAGTATCTACCCCCTGGTGGTCAGTGCGTGTCATAGTGATTGGTCAATTGGTCATTCTGGTCATTCTGGCTGTTCAGTGGTAACGGTCGCTTAGTCTTTTATATATAGATTAATGTACCAATTTATGTCTCCAAGAAGAGAGTGGGGCTTCTTACATCCAACATTTCGACTCCGGTTGTAAATTATGTTAAATGAATGTTTAAAGTGACTGTGTGTGTGTGTGTGTGTGTGTGTGTGGATAAGAGCTGGTGAGGGAAGAGTGAGCAGAGATTAGGATAAGATAAGGTGACAGGGGCAGTTAATGAGTCAGCAGCTGGTGGCAGCAAGGACTTCAAGAACTGGATACAGAAGCAGAAACTTTTTTTTAGGTTACACCTTCTTTTATTGTCAAACCTTTTTTTAAAAGAGCATAGATTTTCCTTACATACAAGGGACTGCTTTTCTTCTAATCTGTAAATAATCTTGGAACAGCAAATATTTAAGAGCCATCTCAAAATTTTTCCAGGATCTAACTTTGCCATGATTGGTCAGCTCCTGACAAACACTTATTTTATTAGTCATTTATTCTGTTTTCTTTCTTAGTCCTCTCCAGGTCAGCTCTAAAAGTACAGAGTATTCCTGAGGGCCATTCAGGCCATCTGAAGAGAAACTTCTCTACAGACTCTGTTCTGTGTACACTCAACCATTCCTATAATGGAATGCCAGCAATGTTGCCTGAAGCAACCTGACACATGCAACAATATGTGTATTCATTGGAATATTAAACAGAGAAACAGTTCTACAGCGCAGGCTTTGTGATCTGTTGATCATAAGCCCTTAGATTCTAGTTTCTTCCTCATCACACATCACCATCTACCCCTAGAAAATACATTTTATTGCACATTTTGTGGCAAGATTTATAGCAATTATCACCCAAATCCATAATTAGCAAGTGGTAACAGATAAGCAGATAGATCCACTTATAGTGACATCTCTGACAGATTGACACCTCCCCCTTTAAAAATACCTGCAAGATTTCTCATTTCAAATGTGACCATGCTCAAACAGTGTTGGCAAGCCTCGTCTCGTGTTCCTGGAGGGGGAGGGGGCTATAAAAGCAACATGTTCTCACAAGCATGGCAGAGCCCATGCATAAACCATTTGGCTTTGCAATTAAAAACAGGTTTGGCTTCCCTCTGCATCAGTAAGACAACGTCAAAGCAACATTCATCCCGAAAATTTTCCCTTGTGAATTCAAATGAACTGTGAGTCTTGGGTTTCTCTTTGTTTGCATGTGCATGCCTTGAGAGAGAATTTTTGGAAGGGTGCTGTGTGTTTCTTTCTGGGGGAATGCCTTGATATGTATGTATGGAATCACTGCTACCAGATTGGTCTCAGTGACACTTTCCATTCTGTGTTCCTTGAATATGTGGTTACTACTTTGGATTCATTCCGTCAGGCTTATTATTTCACGTGAGTTAACTAAGTCCGACCTGCTTGCCCTAGGATATGATCACTCATTCTAAAGATTTTCCTGAGCAATCGACTCTCACAACTGGACCTGAGTTTCAAAGATACTGAAAAATATAAATATATTTATTCCTGGATGTGTGGTAAACTTGACTACAATGATAGCTAATTTTATCTTTATCATTGTCATTCTTAAATGATGCATCTTGAATGATGCCTTATTTTAGGAGAAATCATTATTTTATAGCTAAAATCCTTTCCCTCACTGTGTAATGAAGAGTTTTAAAAGATACTATGAAAGCCAATCCTACTTCCAGTGAAATTGTCAATATTCTATAAGATAGTTTGCTTCTATTTTCCTTTCACCCATTCAATTGCACAGAAAAAAAAATTAAGTGTTAATTGTTAAACAAAAAAATTGAACATTCTGCCACAGAAGAAATTGCAAAATAGTGAAACCTAACTCATGAGTCAAAACCTGTCAGATACCAGACCATTCTGCCTATGACAAGATTTTTACAATAGAATAGGTCACCTGCATGCAGGCCCTCCCAATGATGTATTAGGAAAGTCCTATAGAGAGACAATGTATTAAGAGTGTCAATTTTTCCATAATAATGGTGATGATCAACAGTTATTAAAACAAAAACAACACCACCAAAAAATAATTAATCTCAGTGCAGTACACTTGAACTAAAAGTTATAATGGAATGATTCTGCCTCTATGTAGACTACAATAATCTCAACAAACTTGACTTAAGAAATTTTAGTTTACTCATAGTTTTTTTTAGATGAAATTGTGTATGTCACACAATCACCTCAAAAGTTGTCCAATAGAATAATTACTGAAATAGATTTACTTTTTAACTGCATCCTTTTGAAATCCATTATTTGAGATAAATATAAAGCATTTTAATAATGTGTGAAACAAAAATATTTTCAGTACAAAGTAAATAAAAAATATACTGATAGTATGTATAAAATAAATGGTAGTATGTATAGTTGTGTTGATTTTTTTTATTTTAAACCTATTATGTTATATATTTACCTTTATATAAAAGTATAGACACATGCACATAATTTAATGTGTCTCAGAAATATGTTTTGCTTGCGTTTGAACTATGGACTCAGTAAAAAGGAAAAGAGAAAATATATTTTTATAAATATAAATTTTCATTGTTGCTTTGATAAAATAAGTCAATTTTCTAAATTAAGATGGCACTAACTATAAATGCATATTTTCTATTTTCATTAATTCCTTATATTGGAGATTTTTTTATCCACTTGGACTGCCATTTGCTAGACTAGATGTTTTATTACTTTACATAAAAAAATTAAAGTATAAGGAGCAACTTTAAATTTAGTACAACAAAAGCAGAAATAAATTCAACTTTTAATGTCACAAAAATCACATTACAATTTCATTAAAAAATAAGAATAAGCATAAAAATAAAGTAGAAATATAACTGTATGAAAATAAAAATAATTTAACAAATTTCTTTGTGACTTGAGCCTTCCCTTCCATTTTCCAAAATATTACTTCCTATTGAAAATATTTTTTAATGAGCAAAGAATTACTACCAATTAATTTAAATACTGATTGGAGGGGAGGAGAGTGTATGCTTTTATAAGCTTATAAATTTTACTAGCAAAGCTACATTATATGCATATGTTCTTTATTAAGTCAGTGTTAATAGCTTCATTTCCTCACAGTTATATATCTGAAGTCTGGTAAAAGAGAAGAAAGAATAGAAGGGATTATTAGAACTTTAAATGTAAGTTTTCAAATGCCCAATAAAATGACATGAGTAAGTGATTGGAGAAGGTTTTTGAGATAGAGATGGGTTAAATAATGAAATATTCTAAACTCATTGGGAATTGTGATTGTTAGTTTCTGTGAGAGCTCCAAGAGGTCGAATGGAAAGAACTGCTTCTAGGAGTGGGTTGAAGAATCAGAACGTTATTAATAAAAAGTCTTAGATCTTAATCATAAGTTTTCATGTAAGTCCATTAAGTACCCTATGTGCAAAGCAAAAATGTACACGAGTCATTACATCATTATACTAATTTGTCATATGTCTGAACAGACAACTCCCATCGCCGAATTTATTCCCAACAGCTAGAACTACACAACAGTTGTTTTAAACGATTGTTGTGGTGGCTTAGTTTTGTTTTTAAGCTATGCCTCCATTTTTATTCAGCTGGAGAATTTGCCTTCCCAAACTTACCGTAAATCATATTTATGAGGAAGCCTTCTTTATGGAAACAGTGAAACCAAAGCACCTGCGTATTGGAACAACATCACTGACACAGCTTACATAATGCTGAGCGTGAACAAGCAGGCAAGCCGTCTCTTTCTCTCCCTGTGGTTCAGAGCCAAGGACGGGGCTGAAATGCAATATTCTTCTTCTCCTGTTTGTATTTTGGGTCACACATGTCCTGTAAAAACATGGCCAAAAGCACAGGCTTACCACACAGGTGTGCTTTGGAAGTCGCTAGTAAAAACGATTTTAAAACTTTTAGAAACCGCCAAGCTCTGAGGAAATGCTTATTAAAGACTCATAAAATTGCAAAAAATGAGGGAAAAACATCCAGTAAACTTTTCTGTATGTGCTTTAAGGAAGTCAGTTTAGCCTCTGTCCATGTGGGCTAGGTTGTGGTGAACTCAGGCAAGAAAAACAAGCTTGGCCATTGTTTCACAATCGAGTGCTAAGGAGAGTAAAGAACAGCAGTTCAATATTCACGAGGTTGTCCATGAAGGCAGTCATTTCCACCCTTCACCATCATAATTCTAAATTTTCACAAATGATTAAAACCTTTGCAAACTAATCCCCCAGATTGTGTCCATGAGCTCGATGATAAACTGAGTCTGAATGCTATCAGATGACATTGGAAATGGCCCGTGAGTTGTTTCTGCCAGGTACCTGGACCATGAGGCAGTGACTGAGTGAATTCAGTCATTTTAGTGACAAGTGTAGGATTGTTTCATCTTCATTAACTTTAGGGAAAATCCTAGGTACATGGTCTTAGAGATCCTGATACAGTCAGTTGTTGGATATCCCTCGAAGAAGTTATGGTTTTGCAAATGTCAAAAGGAAAAAAAAAAATTTCCTTCAATTTTATAATATAGGTAGAATACTTAACTTTGTAACTTTAAAATTACTTAAGCTAACTCAATCAGCTCAATTCTGTATAACCACCTTATTTCTGAGCATATAGTGACTTTAATGTTCATTCAGTAACAGTTTTCAAACCTGTGTAAGCCCAAGAATCTCCTAGGATGAGATTGTTAAAAATGCACACACCTGAGCACAGTCCTACTTTTAAGGAATCAAAATCTCTAAAGGAGAGTCCTGAATATATGCAGTGTTTTAAAGCATTTTGGGTACTGCTTATGATCAAGCAAATTTGGGGATTCCAACTTAATTGGAATAGATTTGATGTTGGGGAGGAAAAAAGAACAACACTAAAATGCCCAAGAATCATAGAGAGAGGTCTTTATTATATTCCCCTAAGTAGCACAAGGATCTATTTTCTTAGAGACTTCCTGATGTCTGGTGTATAGATTTAGAGATAGCACAATAATCAGTAGCTGGTGTCTAGTCTGAACATACACAAACACACAAATGTAAACATTTTTAAACACTGTCTCAAAAGCTTTAGGGAAGGAACATAATAGAAATTGTAAAAAAAAAAAAAAAAAAAAAAAAAAAAGAATCTCAAATATAGCTGTAAAAATTGTGAAATGAATGAAATAAAAAATATTTAATTAAATAAGAACATCTAATTATCCAGTAGCTACTTGGTATTTCATTAAAATCTACCTGGTTCCATAACTTTAATATGTCATCTAGATGTAAGTCTCAAAAAATGTGTATTTATACAGATATTCTTGCAGATACCCACGAGTGCAACTTCTAAAGATAAATGACACTTTGAGTGCGATGGGATAATATAGTCATTAAATATAGTGCTTTATTTTCTGGACTATTGCTTCTGTATTGAAAATAATATACTTTATAAAGCAAAAAAAGTCCAATAAATATAGCATAAGAAAATGGATTTTGTTTCACCTTTTGACTAAGAAAACTTTACCCAACTATAGCACACACCACAGTGATCAATAATTCTGAGGTTTTTTTGTTTTTCTGTAGAAAATGCAAAATTATCCAGGTTGCCTATTCATTACATAACAAGTAAAAAAAAAAAAAAGATGGTTCACACAAACATTATCTAATACAAGCTCCTCTAATGTAATACCTCTTATAGGTCAAATGTCCCTTTCCAACTCCCCATATCCACCAAATACACATAAAGTTTACATACTGGGGTATAGGTGAACAAGCTTTCACCTCATAATGCAGTTAATATTCTACATATTTTTCCAGAGAATTATTTTGAATAAATTGCTACCACCACTAGTAATAATACTTATCAAAACATTAATATTTAATAAACCAATAACTTTATATCACCCTAATACAAAGAAACTGAGGTACTCACAGGAGCTGGAAGAGACTTTCATTTCAGATCATGAGGCTGGACACTATCCCAGAAAAACCAAGACCCAATGGCAATCAGAGAGAGAATAGTAATTACTGTAATTATTAATTTTATCTGTAAATCCAGTTAAATAATTGTCACCTCCATAAAATTTCACAAAGAAAAAAAAACATAATGAATAATTTAATACAAAAGTAGCCAAATGAAATTTCCACTTCCAGAAACTTTAGTGACTTTGGCTGCAGTGGCAATCTGTGCACAGATCATTGCTTGCCCTTTCACTTCGCTTAAATGCCTCTAGGGGATCCTAATAGCTATATGATATGTTTGCTTTGGAATCAGATACCTGGAACGGTTAGCAGATGACCTGAACACTCGGTGATAAATTAAACCTTGTCTGTTTGCTTATTTGTTACCTGTATGTTGTGACTGAACATTCCCATTCAAAGATTGGCTTTTAAATTAAAAAGCGAGAGTCTGGAAAATTGTTCAGGTGATATTCATAGGTTGAAGTCAGTGATAATACTTTAATTCTATTTCCAAGTGGAGATTAAAAGGAGATGTAGCTGCTTCTCCATTTTTTTCTTCTTTTCCTATAGACAGAGACAACACTTTGAGACCTTCAGAGAGCCTTATTTGTTGTGAAAATAAGGTTTAACCCTCATGCTCTGTCTTCCTCTTTCTCACTTCCCTGACTGCAGGAAACTGTGGAGGAGATCTGATAGCAACCCAAAGAGCTTATTCTTCATCCATTCTCCTGTCCTTATCCCCCAACCCCTACCAAGCAGGGTATAAGAAGGGCAAAGTTGTAAATCCATTGAGAATTTATAGACAAGAGCATAATTTCTCTTGGACTCCCTAGTGAAACAACTTGGAATTGCTCCAGTTGTGAATAGTTCTGTGTATGGGAACATTGCATGTCTAAGACAGGGGAAGGATGGATCAGACAAGGACCTGGCAGCTTGTTCTCCTTTAGTGGACAACAGAGAAGTCCAGTAAATGCCAACCACATGGCCCCTGGAAAGGAGACATCTATCCTGCTGTTGCTGTACCAGGCCACATGAAAAAGAGAGTCTGTCTGTCTACTACCACTAGGACATCAACTACCTATTGAGAACCTATTATTGTATGTAAGAGCCTAGCACATGGATAAAATCAGTATAAGATATGGTCTTGCCTTCAAGGAGTTTATAATCTCTGTGAGTAGACAGGATTTAAGCTCGAAATGTCTTCGCCAAAAAAAAGAAAAAAAGAAGAGTCGCATGAAAAGTATACAACTTAAGTACAACTATAGCAATGAGTACATCCTTCAAGATTTCTGAGAGAAAAAAATATCACAGGCTCTTAAGATTACTGGAAATGAAATAAATTATGGATTGTGATTGTGAACAGTTGAAATTAAGATGGTAATTATTTCTGATATTAAGAATTTACCCTGACATCTCATTATTTCTGACTCTCTCTAATTCATTTACAATACTCTCTAACCAATGCAAAGCTGTGAGGTGAGCCCATCATCAGAGAGGAAGTGGTAATAAAAACAAACATTAAGAGATTTTTTTTTCTTTTTGTTAGGTTTTGAATTTGTTTTATTCCTCTCTTGTGAAAATGTTTGGGGCTGAATTTGCTGACTTCTATCCTGAGGAGAAGGCAGGGGTGTTTAAGAAATCCCTGAGCACACTGAATAATCATGCTCTGTTTTCCTTTGTCTACCATTCCAGTATTACAGTAATGGTGTTTGCAACAAGTCAGTACAGATTCACAAAAACAAAGTTCATGAAGAAGTGAAAACTACAGTCAACTTGTCATTTTTTTTTAAGTTCCTTTGTTATGTCTAGCTGTTTTAGCCCAAACTTTCTCCGCAATTCTATACTTGTTACTAACATTGATTTAATGTGTTCAGACAATTTACCTACCATACATTTTTTACAATTCAGCGTTGATAAGAATGTCTCTTTAACTCTTTGGCAGATAGAAACAAACCTATACTTTTGCAATGGCCTATATTATATAGGTTAACAAGGTTATTTCAATGGCTATTACAAATGTAGAAGAGCTGACTTCCAATAAGGAAAAAAAATGGTGGAGGGAGAGGAGGGGGGAAGGAAAGGAAGATCTGACAAATGGAAGCGAAGGGGGAGAAAGAAATAGAGGAAAAAAGAACAGTAATTATTGTTATAGGGCGCTGTCTTAGATTGTTACACAAATATTTCTCTTGACTGAAATAATAGTGCTATAAAGTTATAACATCAGTTACTTAAAAACAAGCCTCCCACCCACACAACCTTGCAATTCAAATGTCTTGCTCGTTTTTCTTGTTATATTACTATGAGCAGTCTCTTAGTCAAGTCTCAATTTGACTGACATATTGTCATAGGCTGCTAGTTAGCCAATTCCATTTAACAAAAGCAGTGAAATGGCCCTAACACTCCTATTGCTTCCACTACTCTCAGAAGCTCAACCAGATAATCTAGCTAATAAGATATGTCTGATATTGAGGGGCCCCATACGACCACAAACTCTCTGCGGTCCTTCTTTACATAATGAAGATGCTATTTAGGATATGTTCTCAAGTTAGCATTCAGTTCTTTGAGATATATATTAATTTTTCCCCTTCACATTTACATTTGAAGAAGGGGCATGGCAGTAAGTTGTAAGAAAATGAGGAACCAAAATTGTGGCTAAAATGAAAAAAAGTATACTAATAATTGACATTAACATGTTACTAAAACATTTCAAGCACAGTTCTGAGAGTGTTGCCCAGGCTATCTCATCCAATCCTCATCACAATTCAATGAGGTGGGTGCTATGATCACCCCATTTTGTAAACCAGAAAATTAGGGTACAACAAAGTCAAATGACTTGCCCAAAGTCTCACAGCAGGTAAGTGGCATAGTCAGAATTCAAATCCAGGCAGTTTGACTTCAAATATACACTCTTAACTCCTGCAGTTCCATGTAAACAGTGTAGGAACATTAGTTAGCAAAGTTCAGAATTTGTAATTACAAAAGAATCACATAAAAAAATGACAAATAGGTTGAGGAGTGATTTCCTAGATCCACCATGGTATTCTGAGAATCTGAATCCACTCAAATTTTCTACTATCTAATAACCTCCTATAAACAAATATCCAATAAGCATTGAGTCACAGTTTCCTCATCCATGTAATATAAATAACAACCTCCTTTCGTGTAGTGTTGTTGTAAAGAATAAAATAATATGCAAAGCCCCTGGCAGAGAGGCCAATACACAATTGAAGATCAATAAGAAGTAGCTACAATCTGTTGACAAAAATAAATAAAGAGGTAGCTATTATTTATATCTATTATTGTATGTTCCCCTTCCTCCTCACTATCCGATCTATCTTGCACTTACATGTCCGCTGTCACTTCAGAAAGCAAATGAAAGTTCCCACTCAGCCCATCAAAATACACCGCAATGCTAGGAAGCAATATCTTGGACAGAACTCCAATTGGGAAATAGGGAATACATGAACTAGAACTCCTTGGACTTAATAATCAGCTTCGAAAGGAAGTACTTCCATATGATGGTGAAAGTTGTTTCAGAAAGATCTGTTAGAGCGGTACAGAGATGGAAACTCAGATAGGCATGCTGACTGAAAGAAGAAAGTTACGGCTGCGTAACTGTAATTAGGTAAGGTGCATCCAAATACATTTATGATTCAGAAAGTTAACTCCACATGTCTGGGAACGATCAGGGCCTGTTTCTACTTCATATTCTCCTCAGTCTGATTTTCTCTGCCTCTCTTCCCTTCAGAGCAGGCAGCCCAAACATGTGAAGGAGTATGGCTCCCAGATTTCACAGAAAGAGAAAGGGTGGGGCCAATTGCACCTTTGCAGGTCTTTGTCCCCTTGCCCTGGCCATGGCTTTCCCAGTCTGTGCTGAAACACAGTCCGAGTCCTGCTTTCAGTGGTCACAGAGGCCACTCGCCTTCAGGAGCAATCCAAGAAGGTGTTTCTCATACTGTGACGTGTGAAGATAATTGCAGTGCAAATGGTAGAAGGCTACACCTAGCCTAACTCATACATCCTAATTTCCGGCTACTACTACTATGTCTCACACTGAGGGAAAGAAGTTTCACTGAAGTAGTTATGATCATTGGTTTAATAAGAAGGGCCAACACAAGTAGCTATATCTTTGTCTTTATTTGTATATTTCTGTCTCCACATATGCATGAGTCTACGTGTGTGTTCATATGCATATGTTCATATATGTTCAATAATAATTATATTGTGAATTTCTGTCTCCACATACCCATGTGTCTACATATGTGTGTTCATCTCTGTATGTGTCTATCTAGATGTATGTGTGCATTTCTGTGTATTTCTTTGTAAATGGTATCTGAATGTGCTTGTGTGCATCTGTACAATGTGGTTAGGTTTTTGTCTATATGCTTGTGTGCTTGTATGCATGTGCATCTCTATGTGTGTTTGTATGAGCATGCCTGTCTATGGGGGCATCTATACTAGCAAAAGGGTAATATGCAAATTGGTCAGGACACCCTCACAGTAACAACTGAGCAGCAGGCTGCGTGGGGAGACCAGGCCAGCAGGTGCTGGGGGCAGTTAGGGGTGATGAGGCCAGCAGGAGGGACAGTGAGGGGCAACCAAATGATGACCAAACGACTGAACATCAGGCTGCATGGGGCTACCAGGCCAGTGCGGGGGGGTGGGAGGGGGAGTAGTGATGGAGGACCAAACAACTGAACAACAGGCTACATACAGTGACCAGGCCAGCAGGTGGGGCAGTGAGGGACAAACAGCAAACTGTGTGGGGCGACCAGGCCAGCAGGGGGGGGACTGTGAGGGGCAACCATTATGGCAAGGAGGGCAGTGAAGGGCGACCAAATGACTGAACAGCAGGCTGCATGGGATGACCAGGCCAGCAGAGGGGGCAGTTAGGGGTGACCAGGCCAGTGGGGGTGGGGCAGTTGGGAGTGATCAGGCTGGAGGGGGCAGTTGGAAGCATGCAGGCTGGCAGAGGGGGGCAGTTGGAGGCAACCAGGCTGGCAGGGGAGGCGGTTAGTGGCAATCTGGCCAGCAGGCAGAGGTGGTTAAGGATGATCAGGCTATGGGGGGGGGGGGGGGGCAGTTAGGAGCATTCAGGCAGACAGGCAGGTGAGCAGTTAGGAGCCTGTGGTTCCGGATTGTGAGAGAGAACCTGGATTAAAGAAGGTGTAGGCTGGGTTGAGGTGACCACCACCACCCCTCATGCATGAATTTCCTGCACTGGACTTCTAGTGTAGAAATAAATGCAAATTCATTCAAAAGGATACTAATCCTGTTTAAGGACCAGCTCCTAATGTACTGTTCAACTGCGTATGGATATAAACGTGGCCTGAGCAAGGCAGAAAGGAGGAGAAAGGGGAAAAAAGGGAAAGGAGAATGGATGAGAATTTAAATAGCCAAAAACCTATTCTCTGATACCTCTGTGGCTCTGCCTGCTCTTTGCTACTCTCAGCCATGTTTAATTGACCACTTTCTTGCACTTACGAAGTGATAATGAGAACATACCACTAGGTTCACAGGAGTTCTCACTTAAGACAGTCCTTGAGGAAGACAGAGGAAACCTTTCCATCTCCCTCCTGTGATGCATAATATATGTCAGCCCATAAGCCCAAAAGGACTGTATTCATTAATTTACAAGGTTCTTACTAGAGGTTTTACTGACTTCTTTTCAAAACTGCTATTGTTTCTTGCTAGCATTTTCTAACATAAACAATTATATTTCAGATCCAAAGTATCAAGCACATGAATTGGGTATACATTCTAAATTTGACCAGAGAAATGCTTTACTGAAAATATTTTCAAAATTATTAATATAACACTATTAATGAGGATTAAAGAAATATGCATGAAACTACTGCAAAATATTGATTTGACAAAGTAAGAATAAAACCTTGCAAAGTTGGTAACTTAAATGCAATTTTTATTAAGAGCAACAATTTTTCTATGCAGTAGATACCTTCTGAAGTATTAATAAAAGTTCCTGGAGAAATGTGAATGGTGGTGAACTGCCAGTCATTTTTAAAAATAAGGATTAACTTGGCACAATGCTCCTGAAGATAATTAAAACAACTGCTGACCATCTCAGAAAAGGCAGACATTCTGATGCAAACACTACCTTTATGTGTTGAAATTTCATAAGAAGAAATAAGGTCTTAGGAGACCTCTTATCACAAAATTTTGGGCAAGATTGAAATGGCTTAAATAGCCATTTGTTAACTTTGGGCTAAAAATCTCTTCTTAAAAAATATTTGAACTTACTAGCTTAATGAAAACTTTTACTGGCTGATTTTTTTCTCCCATTATGAAACTAATTAGTGACCTGATGCACAGATTTGTGCACATTGAAAGGAAATTAATTAGAATAAATAGTTTAATATCACTATTCCCCCTTTCTCTATAATAGAAGTATCAGAGATGAAAGAAAATTAATAAAATGTATATGAAAATAACATATAAGTTGATTAATAAATAAACAATAACAACATGATATAACAACAAAAACATGATATAAAAACAACAAAAATATGATATAAAAACAATACATAATATAAAAGCAACATTGATAAAAACATGCCTGATAAATTGATTAAACTTAGTCTAATATCTCCCTGTATACCACATTAAGAGTAAAACACTTTCAGAGTGCTTGACTAATTTTCCTAGCAATGAAGTATTTACAACTTTAACTTTAATGTTACACATTCTTCGAACTTGAGAGAAAGCAACATATAACTGACCATGTCTGAAAACAGGTCCAGGTAGGAATATTTCTACTTTGTCTGGAGTTTGTCCTTGTGATTTATTAATAATCATCACAAATACTGGCATCACAGGAAACTGTCTTCAAATTAATTTAAATGGGAGGCCAGTGTCAGATAGGAACAAATATCTCGCATGCACAAGTCAACATTTATTTTTAAATTGCCAGTGCACATCATATGTACCAGCCAGTCGGCTGAATGGTCAGATAGACAGTAGCTCACTTAGCCATATATATATATTCAGGATGGTTTCTCCAAATATATTTTTCTAAAATATTTACTGATTACTATCCTCAGGATAATTCTGCATAAGAGTCTAAGTCCCCATCCCAGCCTAATGCTTTTTTTTAAATATATTTTATTGATTTTGTACAGAGAGGAAGGGAGAGAGAGAGTTAGAAACATCAATGAGAGTCATTGATCATCTACCTCTTGCACACCCTCTACTGGGGATATGCCCGCAACCAAGGTACATGCCCTTGACCAGAATCGAACCTGGGACCCTTCAGTCCCCAAGCCGTGCTCTATCCATTCAGCCAAACCGGTTTTGGCAGCTTATATTAAAATGTATTATAAGGTAATCTGAAATATCGATATAACTTTGGAAAAATTTATAAGCCAGAATGACTGTGTGTGTGCACACGCGCGCGCGCGCGTGTGTGTGTGTGTGTGTGTGTGTGTGTGTGTGTGTGTGTGTGATTACACTGGACTTAGGCATCAGGGCACAATTTCCAGTGCCTTGGGTTGGTAATCAGAAGACCTGAATTCTAATCTCTGCCCTTCACTGATTTCCTGATTGACCTTAGGCAAGTCACTTCAAATTGCCCATCCTTAATACCCGAGCCCCTCTCAGCCAAGTTGTGTTGATTTGAATCCTTCCTCAACCACTTAATAGCTGTGTAATTTTGGGCAAGTTACTCAACCTCTTGTACTTCTGCATTCTTATCTGTTATAGAAGGATAATAATAGTTTCTGTTTCATAGGGCTGTGGCAAAGGGCAAATGAGATAATAAGTATAAAATATTGTTTGGACCATCAAAAATCCACAACAAATATTAGCTAGCCACTGTTATTAGTTCTGAGTCACAGTCTCCTCTTGGGAAAAGGTCAGAGTAGATGATCTCATTAATCCTTTCTATCATCAGGAAAAGCCTCATATGGACACAGCCAATAACCCAACCTCCCAAAATCTCTGTGGCCATAAGGAGCCCTCCTCAGGTCTTATTTACCAAAGCTCATTCCCATGCTGCTGGTGGACCTCCAGGCTTTATTGATTCCTATATTCCATGCAATTCTACAAACCTTGTTTATCCTATTTCTCAGACTACAGAAAATTACACGCTCAAATTAGGAAGGAGAAAAAATGTTGGAAAAAAATCACTTTGTAAGCAAGGGTGATTGCAAAGAGTCTAACATTAAGAGATTAAATGAACCTGATTGTTGTGGCTCAGTGGTTGAGCATTGACCTATGCATGAATCAGGAGGTCATAGTTCCTTTCCTCATCGGGACACATGTCTGGAATGCAGGCTCAGTCTCCAGGAGGGGGCACGCAGGAGGCAGCTGATAGATGATTCTCTCTCATCATTGATGTTTCTTTCTCTCTCTTCCTCTCCCTTTTCTGAAAGCAATAAAAACATGTGTAATAAAAGAAAGCGAGGAAACTAAATTGTTTTTTTTAAAAGAGAGTAAATAATTCTGAACACAGAATGCAGTCTGTGTACACTACCATGATGCCATGTCATTAAAAATCTTTGAATTACATTTATTACACTGCTCAAGGCAGTTCTAATTCTAGAACTATTTCTATCAAAAATTATTAGCATGGTATAGTCTGGAGGATTATCAATTTTCTGACAAGTTTTTATGCTCAAAATGTCACTGGTTATTGTTTAAGTTGCTGGCCTGCTTCTGTTTCTCCTGGCTTGGCATCACTAACATCACACTGAGTGTGGGAGGGTATCCAGAACTTTTTTTTTTATTGTCTCCCAAAGAAAAGGTGGACATAGAGTGAGTATCGAGCCAGGTAATCACCACTGACTACAGCAGTACCTCCAGTGTAAGCTGACTTCAAACTCCTGGCCACCTGCTCAGTAGTAACTTCTTCCCTTGGCCCTCACATCACCTGCCACTTTTTCAACCTAGAAGGTACAGGGCTCAGGAATTGGGACATGCTAAGATCTCAAATAAGATTTCCATCCTGCCTCTGCCAATTGCCAATCAGGCCACTTGAGGCAAAGCATTTTCACTTCTCTGTACATCATTGTGGAATCTACCAAAATAAAATGTGAATAATAATGCCTTACTTCCCAGGGCCATTGCAGAGAGTGAGAACATGGAAGTGGAGCACAGTCCCTTCGTGCAGAGGGTGTGCTTAAGATGCCTTAGTGATTCCTGATGCCCCTTCTAATTGTATCTGGGGTTTTAATGGGTCTTCCCCAACCATAAGCTCATCACATCACGTAGGATGAATAATGGGTGAAGCATAGGTTTGGAGTCAGTCAGACTTGGATTAGAATTCCCCAGTGTGGCTTTGGGTACATTATGTAGGTTTTCTGCTTCCTCCATCTGTGTATTGGGGATACCATCACTTACCTGCAATACTTTTTTATCAGGATTTAGTTAGATAACATATTTAATTAAACAGCCTGACTGACATTTAAAATATCTTGCATCAGAAGTCTTCAAAGTAGTCTTCTGACATTATTCTATTTTATTTTCACAGAAATATTATGAGGTAGATGGGACAAGTATTGTTATGCTCATTTAAAAGAGAAGGAGAAAATCTGGTTTTGTTGAGCAGTTTGTCCAATGCCACACAGACCAAAAATGTATCAGAGTCAGGACTGGCACCAAAGCTTCTGCCTTCTAGAGCAATGCTTTGCCACTCTAATTTTTGTTAATGTAGTTAACACATGAGCTGCATGTTTCAATTGAAAACATAGGGGAGAAAGGATTACCAGTGAACACAGCTTTCTTGTTCATCTTCTAGCATCAGCAGAATACCTGTTAGGATGTTTTCAGCAGAAGCTAATAGAAACCCCATCACAAAATGGCAAGAATATTTATCTTTTCATGTAACCAGAAGTCCAGAGAGTGAAAGGGAGGGTTCAAGGCACAGTGTGGTCAGCAGCACAGGAATGTTAACAAAAACTTTCTCTCTTCTCCTGTCATCCTCAGCACCATGCTTTCCTTCACTTAAGGGTTGTCGCCTTGTGGTCATCAGATGGCTGTCAGTGGGAAATGGAGCTACAAACTATCTTGTCCATGTCCACTAGGACCAAGATACTAACGCTGAGCATCTATCCTTTTCTCAGTCTTTGGAGTAAATTCCAATCAGAGCTTACCCTAGGACCAATAAGAGGAAGCCGATAAATGCTGGAACTCGTTGCCTCAGATTAAGCAGTGAATCCTACAGTGAAGAGTGGAGTTACTGCTGCTTTGTCTCCTGAGGGAAGGGTGAATACAGAAATAATTAGGGTCTCTATGAAGGAATACAGGGAATGGGTGTTGGGAAGGTAACAAACAGTATACATTCCACAGAGTAATAATAATATTCACTATTGAATTGTTAAAATGGCATTTCCTTTTTTAATCCTCCTGTACTCTTCTTAAAGCATTGATTTCAAATTATGATTGGAATAAAAAAGTGTGAAGAAAATGAGCAAAGAGATTTTCCCATCAAGTTTTTGGTATGATTTTAAAGCACACAATACAACATTGTTAACTACAGGATCTATGCTATACAGTAGATCTCTAGAACATATTTATCTTTTTTATTTCAATTCTTTATTGTTTAAAGTATTGCATATGTCTCCTTTTTCCCCCATTGACCTCTCCCCAGCCTCTTCCATCCTGCAGCATAGACCCTCACTCCCCTAGTGTCTGTGTCCATTAGTTATGCTTATATGCATGCATACAAGTACTTTTGTATTTATCTTGTATATCTAAAACTTTGTACATTTTTACTAATACCTCACCATTTCTCCCTCCTCTAGCCCCTAGCAACCACTGCTCTAATCTCTGCTTCTATGAGTTTGACTATTTTAGATTTCTTATATCAATGATATCATGTAGTATTTATCTTTCTATGTCTAGCTTATTTCACTTAGCTAATGTTTCACAAATGGTGGCATTTCTTTTTTTAAGGCTGAATTCTATTCCAATGTATGTTCATACATTTTCTTTTGTCCCTCCCCACCCCCACTTCTCTGAATGTCTTCCTTGTATGTATTTTAAAGTTTATTTTTATTGTTGACACTATTACAGATATCTCCCATACCCCTCACCTTTACCCACCTTCACCCTGCCGGTGCCCCCTTCTTTCTTTCTGGCCATCACCTCACTGTTGTCTGTGTCTATATGTTGTGCATATATGTTCTTTGGCTAATCTCTTCACCTTCTTCCATACAGTTCTACTGATGTCCCCTTCCCTTCTGACAACTGTCAGTCTAGTCCCATAATTTTTTTAAATGTATTTTATTACTCCATTATTTTAATTTATAATCAAGCACCAAGATCTTTCAAATTTTATATAAAGCCTAAGAAAGTTGATGGGAATTTCCATACAACGAAGTTTTATAAAGGGAAATCAATTTGGAACATGGACAGATTTTATGTTCCTAAAAAAGGAAATAAAAATAAAATAGATTAAGTTGACAGAAGACATATAAAGAATAAAATTGAGAGCATGATAAAAGTGGGAAAAATATAAAGGTAGAAATGAGAGGACCTCTGTTTTTATTATTTATTATAACTAGAGGCCTGGTGCATGATATTCTTACACCAAGGGTGATCCCCTCAGCCCAGCCTGGACCCTCTCCAATCTGGGATCCCTCTCACAATTTGGGACCACTGGCTCCTAATTGTTCACCTGCCTGCCTGCCTGCCTGCCTTTCTCTAACTGCACCCCTCCATCAGCCTGATCACCCCTAATCGCCTCTGTCTGCCAGCCTGATCACCCCTAACTGCCCTCCTGCTGGCCTGGTCACCCACAACTGCCCCCCCCCCGCTGGCCTGGTCATCCATAACTGCCCCCCTCTGCAGTGTGATCACCACCAACTGCCTCTCTCTGCTGGCTTGGTCACCCCTCACTGTACCCCTCTGCCAGCCTGATCATCCCTCACTGCCCCTCTCAGTCAGCCTGGTCACCCCTCACCACCACCCCTGCCAGCCTGGTCATCCCATACAACCTACTGGTCAGTTGTTTGGTCATCCCTCCCTAATCCCACTGCTGGCCTGATTGCCCCACGCAGCCTGCTGTTCAGTTGTTACTATGTGGGCATCATGACCAATTTTCATATTACCTGTTTATTAGTAAAGATATGTTTTTGTTAGTTTTAGAGAAAGGAAGGCAGAAGGAGAGAGAGATAGAAACATCAATGAAAAAGAAACATTAACTAGCTGCCTCCAGCACACCCCTCACTGGAGAATGATTCCAAAACCCAGGCACATATCCTGACTGGGAATCAAACCAGCAACCTCTTGGTGCATGAGTCTATGCTCAATCACTGAGCCACAATGGCTGAGTAGAGGATCTCTGATTTTTACCAACTTCTGTCCTAACAAATTATGTGTCCGTGATTAAATCACTTGAGAACAAAACAGGCACCCCACAGATCTGACCCCAGATGTTATTGATTGATTGATTGATTGATTGATTGATTTACTTACTTATTCTTTTGCCAGCACCTAAGATATAACTGCATCTAAGATAATCCTGCTATTGGAAGCATAGTAACAAAGAGAAAACTTCTGAGAGTAAACACACCCAACTACCAAAACCCTAGAGCTCAGACACTAAAGGTTCAGAGTCATAAATAATGAAAATATTTTTAGGCGATGTCCTCAGAGGCAATAAAGATCCATTATATTTTCAATATATCAAGAAATGTATGTCTTGATTCAGAATTATTGCTGCCAGTGATAGTCTCAAGGTTGCTTATGTAACAGAAGTCAAAAATCTCTTTATTACCCTATATTATATGACCCAGGTCTGTTTTTTAAAAAATAGGGTAATGTTTTAAGGAGACAAGTCCCCAATTGGCTATTCTACAGGTTTTAGTTTCACCTCATACAGGAGTAGAATGAAGTTAATGCTTCTCAAGAGTCCACATGTTTCCTAGACATAAAAATTGCCTCTTTCATGGAACCAGAAGAGTTGGCTGTTTATGCCTATGGATGCCTCTTTGACTCACTTCACTTGCAAATAGCACCTGACTCAGTTTCACCAAATGATAGTGAAACCTTTGTCTAGTTGGACAATATTCTCCCAGAAGTGCTACCCACCACAGAGCTCCTATGGGTCCATGAAATGTTGTCTCCCAGTGCATGTCCCAGAGCCTAGTGTAGATAATGCATTTTCCTTTTCACTGCTCAAAACTCATTCGTCAGGATTAGCAGTTTTTGGTACATCTTGAGCATTACATAATCATATATTAGTATAGAAGGTTTTAACTTCTTGTCTCTTCAAGAGATAACTAAATGTGTCTACTGGCTATATAATTTGTCAGCCATTAACAAAGACAACGGACAGTAATTTTTGTCATATTTTTTTCTGATAGGGCCTTTGATAACATTTAAAAGTATTATAGCCTCAGGTTTAGCTTCCTTGAATACTAGTGTTTGTTTACTTGTTTGTTTGCTTGTTTGCTTCTTTCTTTGCTTGCTTGTTTGAAACAAGTGATTTACAATGCCAGAGGTGCTAATCTTCTGTAACTATATGCTAAAGACTTGCTAAACTTTCTGACTTTATGGTCAGCTTTGACAGCTGCATTCTCTTGCTGAAAAGAAAAAATGCTATATTTAATGTTTAGTCCTTGATCTCCATTAGTCTAACAAAAGCTAATCTCAAGGAAATTGTCAAGAAAGTCCCAACAAAAGTTTAAAGGATGCGCCTCCCTTAGCAAATGAAAAGTTTCCGAAGATCCTCATTAAATTCTTTTTTGAAAACTTAGCAATTCAACAGAAAATAGCAAATAAATTTTGTATAAAATTCTGATTACTTAAATGCAGTTTATTGCTGCAAGAGCCTGAAGGTTTTCCAAAACTGTGAGTAGCAAAATGAACAAACTTGATCAACTTAATCAGTGCAGTGGAATTTCAGAAATATTCCACTGAATTGATCACATATTTTTAAAGATTATCTTATAAAATAATTCAGGGGGGAAACTCACAACTTTACTGACTCCCTTAGATCAATATTTTAAGGCTCTCCAACATATGGCCCACTTGATATTTATAGGTTTTTCATATGGTGTCACTGCATGAACCATCTACACCAGCCAACCTGGTCTACTGGCTGCCAAGCATGCCTCCAACTTTTCTTCTCCTGGCTTTTGTCTGCCCTGTGTCTTGGGCCTGAGGTGCTTTCAGTTTTCTCTCTGCTCATCTTGTAAGCTAAATTAAGTTGTGCTTCCTCCATGAAGTTTTTGCCAATGACTCCATTCCACACATTGTAAGGTCTCTTATATTATTGTTATCATCTTGTATTGTTGTAACTATCCCTTAACTGATGAGGCACTTCTGTTATAT
Source organism: Pipistrellus kuhlii (assembly GCF_014108245.1). NCBI lineage: Eukaryota > Metazoa > Chordata > Mammalia > Chiroptera > Vespertilionidae > Pipistrellus > Pipistrellus kuhlii. The sequence goes on along the minus strand of NW_023425404.1, from coordinate 119,962,431 downwards.
ATGCCTAAATCTATATTTTTGTCTGTCCACTGCTTTACATAATGCCTTGCACATGTCTGCATTGGCTATATAAGTTAGTATGAATAATTTAATTGATTGAGGAAATCATTTAATCAGAATACAACCTTTTAGGGAATAATTGTAAAATTTGCAATTCCATCTGTGGCCCACACACTTGAAATAAATTTCCAAATCTAACACTTTCTAGATAGTGACTTAATCTTGGACAAGTCCTTTCACCTCCACAACTTCAGAGTTCTCATCTGAAAGAATCAAAAGAATAATAATGACACTTGTTTCACAAGATGACAGTGACAGTCAAATGATGTAATAACTTTGAAAGTGTTTGTACAAAGTGAAATACCTTTCAAAGTATGAATGCTCATTGTTATGCAAAAGAAATACTACCTTTAGAGTATCATATCAAATATAGTAAAAGCTCCTGAAATTATTAAGACTTGTGTTAGTTTTAAGACATATTTCATTATAACAGTAGTACACTACTATTGCTAATACTTTAAACAATAAAAAAAGAAAAAATATATATTTGGTCAACTTTAAATGGTCCTCTATATCAGATTGTTATTCTTATTTTCATTTACAGATGAAAGTTAGAAGTTTTCTAGAAGCTCACGATTGAAGTGAAATTAATGATGGCACCAAAATGAGAGCTTTCATTGTTCTACTTAGTAGCTCTAAGCTTAATAAGCACTACTACTTCTCTCTAAATTTTTCTTTAAGTCCATTAAAGCTCTGATTATTGGAGACTAATATAAAGCAACACACTGAACATATGACTTTGTCCTCTGTAGTTTCTTGCACCCTACATTAGCATACATTTTATCCCTGGATCCATAATTTGGCTCCATGTCTCTTTAAGATCTTACAGTATTCTTCTAAAAGTTCTCAAATCTATACTCCCTTTTCCTAAATATACATCTTTACCATTTTTTCATTGATAAATTCTTTACATGAATCTCAAAATTAAAACAAAAACTAAACTTGTCATCTCTTTCTCCCCACCCCCCCATCCTGAAACCTGTAACTCTTTCTGTATTATCTATCTTAGAACATGCACAACCATCTATACAGTACCCAAAAACAAAAAACTGGAAGTCGTCCTTACCCATAGGATAATTTCTGCTAATTCTGTCTCCTTTCCAAGTCATTAATTCTACACTTCCATAAATCTCAATGTTCAAGAGCTGAGGTTAGTCCATTTATTGTGTAGATTATTGCCATAGTCTTCTAACTATATTCTATGTTCAATTTGGCTTGCTTCAGTCCATGGTTTATTCTGTAACCAGAGTAATCCCTTTAGGATGCAAACTAAATTCTATCAATCCTTGACTTTCAATCTTTCATGGCGCCCCCATTTCCATCTACAAAAGGGATGTAAGATGTAAGATGAATCATGAATCCCAACTCCTTCACATGTATCCAGGTCCTCCCTCACCCAGACCACCCTCTCTCCTTCCTCCAAGTGTCAACTTAGATGTAAAGATATCCTGAATTATTTTCCTATTCACTCTCTTCCAAAAACTGACTGCTTAGTTCTTGGGTCAGACTGCTAGGATTTATATTTTGTCCACTTCTCTTCCTGTGCCAGTCTAACTGATTATTTAATAGTTCTGTGCTCAACTTGCTAATCTTTAAAGTGGGTGTAACATGAGATTTTTAGAAGACATCAATGAGGAGTATCTGGAATATCATAAGAACTCAATAGATTTTTGTTTGTTTGTTTGTTTGAATGCTACAATAGAGTAAGAAACACTGTCCTGTGGGAAACGGACAAATGACCAGAAAAGACCATTTATGAAAGAAGGAATACAGATGCCCATTAGTCATAGAAAATTAATTTTGGCCTAATTACTAGTTGAGAAATATATATATATGATATAAACTTCACCTTTGTTTACAACATAAGCCAAATTTTTTCTTTCATTCTTTATTTATTTAAGAATGAAATTCAGAGTTGAGGCAAATTTGTTAAAACAAACACTTTTGTGTTACTGGTAGACATGTAAATGGCTCTACCTCTGTAGAAAGCAACTTGGCATATGTACCAAGGTTATCAAAGTATTAAAATTCTTTAAACTAGTTACTTTACTTTTAAAATATTTTTTTTATTTTGTTGTTGTTGTTGTTAATCCTCTCCCAAGGATATTTTTTCCCATTACTTTTTAGAGAGAGTGGAAGGGAGGAAGAGAGACAGAGTGAGAAACATCCATGTGAGAAAGATATATTGATTGGTTGCCTCTCCCACACTCCCCAATCAGGCCCAGGAATCAAATCTATGACCAAGTTACATGTCCTTGACTGGAAACTAACCTTGAACTCTTCAGACATTGGGATGATGCTCTATTCATTGAGCCAAATTGGCTTAGGCTCAAGTATTTTTTAAATGTGTCAATAAAGCTCAGAGGGATTTATATGCAAAGCTATTGTGATGTGTTTGTAAGGGGGAAAAATGGCAACTCTCTATTTAGTATAGAAAATGTTAAATTCTTACTAGTATATATGCATTCTGTTATATACAATAGTTTGGAAATTACTAAATGAGCATGGGAAGAAATGCATCTAAAACATAAAAATTTTGCAAGAGTCAGGATCTGGCTCCTGAGAAAAAAATAAAAGTTCCTTAGGTGAGAAAAATTGGGGATTACGTTCCAGGAAGGAGTTAGGGGCAAAGATGCCAAAGCCTCAGAACACTCATAGAGGCCTGGGAAGTTCAAACACCCAAGAGTGATTACAGTATAGAAGTCCCATGAACAAATGACAAGATACAAAGCAAAAACTAGCCATCACCAGTTTTTAAAAGCTTGGGATGTCATGGTAATGGACTCTATTTTTCAATTGCAAACCATTTGAGCTTTTTAATAGAAGGCTACCACAATTGTTTTACTTTAAATGACACCTTATCCTTTTGGACATTTACCAAATAGAATTATATATAACAAAAGTTAGATTAACAATTAATAACAAGGTATATCCCCAAGTTCTGTTTACTAAATTAGGTGACTACAAGTACAGCAAGATGCATGATAGTTCAAAACATTTCATAAAACTTACAGTGCTGTTGAAGCCATCCTTTTCACTAGAAGATAAATTTGTTATTTTCATCCCTTTTTTTGTTGGTTGGGTTGGATATTTTTCTAACAAAGGCATGTCTCCTCTACTTTGATCTTTTGTTCTACCTTCTTGGTTATTTTCTTTGACTTTATAAGCATAGTTCAACTCTTGGGTATTTTTTAATGTTTTATTATTGTTGCTGTTTTTGTTGTTCTTTTATTTATTCTTGGTAAGTTAAATAGATAAAGCGAGTGCTTTTTTGAATCCCAAATCAGCAATCCAGTTAAAGTGAGCCATTCCCCTTTGCATTTCAATCTTTGAATCATCATTCTGTGAAATGATAGTCACTGCTTCTAATGGTAATCAAGGCTTGGAGTGGTTACACCCTGAACAAAATATCATCTCCTTGGCCAAACTTTTATCAGAAGGCGTTGCAGAAACTCATTAAGTTCCTTGAGTCAAAGATCCAGGTGAATCATTCTGAACCTCCACCCAGTTCAACTTTTTCCTCTGGTAGCAATTAATTACATTTTTCTCTTTTCCCACTCCTTCCTCCATCAACATTCAATCATATGTTCCACGTGGCCACACACACTCACTCTGAGTTTACAAGCTCATATAAGGTTTGCTTGCTTGACGCTCACAGGAGGGAGATAAGAAATAATGTGTTTATAGCTTTTCTACGGAGTGCCTGGCAGTATTAAAAAAAATAATCCTGAAAACTTAGTCCTAAAAGTCATGTAGCTTCTTAAACATAATTCACTATTTGACTTCACATTTTAATTTCTTAATAAACAGAATGTAAGGCAAATGTGTTATGTGAAAATATTCAAGTGATAGTGTGCTATCTTATTAATTATTTGAGTAATTAACATAGCTTACATAATTAGAATTAGTCTGAGTATAAAAATCAATGAATCTGAGAACTGTAGAGGTATCCACAGAAAATGTCTGGGCTCTGCAATTAAGCAGACTAGATTCAATACCAGCTTGCTCACTTACTATCTGTATGACTTTAAGCAAATTAACCATGATTTCATCTATTGGACTGACACCTAACTCAGATGGCCACTATGGGGATTTGTTGCAATAATATATTCAGTGCTAAGCTCAATGGGCCATAATAATGCAACAATAACAAACAGCCGGTAACACCATTCTAAGTATTCTACCTAAATTAGGTCACTTATCCTCCCAATAAGCTCATGGGAGAGCTATCACCACTACCCTATTTTACAGATTGGGAAATTAATACACAGAAAGACTACTTTCTTTATCCAAGATCATGTGGACATGAATTGGGTAAACTGAATTTGAACCCAGCATTCATACATTTAACGACAGTGCATCTGGATACATCCCCTTCTCTGAATACATAACCTTACAAGGTTAACTGACAATCTCAAAAATTCAAAGTCATTTGAAGGTTAGTAGTTGAGTTGGACGCTAGGACCTATGAACTTAAGTCTCCCAATTCCATTCTAGTACAGTATAACACAGATAAGCAAAAGACAGAATAAAGCATTAGACAAATATAGATAGTGGGTTATGAATAAAAAACTAGAATGTTTCACTACTGTTTTGTGAAAATGAAAAGTCCAGTTGTAGTGACTAATTAGTTGGTAAAGACTCATTTTGAAATATTCATGTGAGGTCCTTAGCCTTAAAGTCAGATTCATAATGCATTAGAAAGATCCTATCTTAGGAGTTCTAAGGAGGAAATCATGTTTGTTATTAACACTTCAGTCCACAACATTCTAACACAGGCAAAGCTGAAATTTGGTGCTGCATCCTTCTTTCTTCCAGGTGTCACTTCCCCTTCCTATCGATGAATCTCTGAAGGGAGACTGACAGTCAGTAGAGTTGATATGGTCTAGCTGGTGATGAATCCCATAAAATTTGCCTCATAGAAACAGTCCATCCCTCTTACCCATAAGACAACCTGTTTCCTTTAGTATTATTTATAGACCCAAGCAAAGCCTTCTAAGTCTCCTAGCCTTTTGTAGTCACAAACAACCAAGTCATGCTTTAGCCTACATATCCACAGGGATTTTCCCACTCTCACCCAAGTAACTAAACTGGCCACAGGAGCTTAAGGCCAAGGATAGTAAGGCTAGAGCCAGCTATAACTAAAGAGATTGGAGGTGTGAATTTGTTACCAGTGCCTCACCAGCTCCTGACCTGAAAAAAGAAGAGCCCAAGAAACCAACCATTCCAGCTCTCATAATGTAGGTCAATGAAATGTGGTGAGAGGAGACTTGTCTTCTTTTATTGAACTAATCAGTCTTGGGGCTACTGGGTGTTAAGAGTGATTCATACAAATATAGGGAAAACTTACTAGCATAACAAGGACAATAATAGTAAACATTTGTTTGTGCGCTTACCTTGTGCCAGGCATCCTTCTAAACCCTTTCATCCAGCATCCTAGTTCACATCCTTACTACAACATTTTGAGGTTAGTGCCATTAGCCCCATTGTGCAGATGTGGAAATGGAGGAAGGAAAGCTTAATCGTCTTTTCCCAGCTGCTATAGCAAGTGAGGGACACAGGGTACAAACCCAGCAATGAAAAGTGAAAGCCTTTGTTTGAAACTTCTTTACCATGAAAATCAAAAGCAGGGGATTGGCCAGCTTTTTCTGCAAAGAGCCGGAGAGTAACTGTTTTAGGCTGTGCAAAGGACTTTGCTCTCTTCCAATAAAATTTTACTTTTAGACACCAAAATTTGAATTTCATACTTTTTTTATGTGCCATGAAATATTCTTTTGGGGATTTTTTCCCTAGCCATTTAAAAATGCCCAAACCCTTCTTAGCTCACAGGTCCTAGAAAAACAGGGAGCAGGCCACGCTTGGCCCAAAGGCCATAGTTTATTGCCCCTAGATCAAAATGATTGAAACAAAACTAAAACAAAGACATTTGGAAAGAATGTAAAAATTCTGCCATTTTCACATTGTATTTATTTTAATCTAAAAATTATTTTCCATCATTTTTGTTTATATCATTTGAACCCACACATTTCAACTTCAGAATCTAGTTTGAATTTCCACATTTAACAAGCCATGTGGCCTTGGGCAGTTTACTTCAATCTAAACCACAGCTTCCTCATTGTAATAACAGTGGTTATCTCAAGGGTTTGGTTGTTGTAGACATTAAATTAAATAATACATGCTAAGCAATTATCACAGCTCCCCAGTACATTGTGAACTCTCAATAAATGTTAAGTCTTATTACTACTACTATAATTATTATTACTACTGCTACTGTTATCAACATCATCATCACCCCAGGCAAGGACATTAAAATAGCACCTTTCCTGAAGCTACCTCTATAAATCTCTATTGACGGAGTCTCTACCTAGTAGGTAAATACAAAAGTCCTTTAAATATCCTCCACACTCTCCTCAATATATGCTATCACTTTATCACACCCCAAATATTTCCCCCACCACCACCAAAAAAAAAAAAATCCAGTTACTCCATATTCTCATCATTTTAGAAAAATTAAGCCTCACTGCATAGCACCTAACAGAATTCTGGTTATGTGTCTCTAGCATACTATCCTGTAAGAATTGGCTTCCTTCGAATTTGCAAGTCACCAACATTTCAATCACCGATCTTTAGCTTTTTTAATGCTGTTTGCAATGCTCATAGGTCAGTGTAAGAAGAAGGAGATACAAAACCTTCATGGGAACCTCCGTGAATGAGAACAACCACATTTTATCTCATGGGTCTTAGTTATCTGGTCTTGTTTGGAATGCTATTTTGCTTAAACCACTGAGAACAGCTCTCGTCACCACTGTGACCCTCTTTCTCTACTATCTATTAAATATTTATTATGTCTCTGGCACTGTGATGTTCTCTAATAATGTCTGTTATAGCACCATTTGCTGAAGCAGGGTGAAATGCGCAAATAGGATGCTGATGATGCTGATGAAGACGCAGAAATTACCGCTATCGCGTGTGGGCCAAGGGAAAGCATGACTCCACTCTAAGTCCTGTTGCCTCATTATCTCAGACTCTGGCTGTTTTCTTCTCAAAAGACTTGTGGGCAGGTAGTGTCGTTAAAGTTCATCATTTATCGGCTGGCAAATCAGCTGAGCATGACTGAATTATCTGATTCTCTTTTTCAGAGGACTGATGGGTTATGTTCTCAGAAGGGCATGACAATTCATCAGGAAAAGGAGTGACCGATGGTTTCTAGAAAATGCCTTACTTGTCATCTCAAGGTTTCCATGTCACCGGAGCCAAATGTTAGTCCCATGGGCTAAAATAGTTAGAAGGATCCTAGCCCTTTTGAGAAAAGAAATAAGCTCTTTGTTATTTCTCAAATATGTTGATATTAAATCAAATAATCATAGTTCAGATAATGGTAGACAATTATATGTCTCACCGGGACATGTTTGCACCAAGTGCAGACCTTCCATGTGCGTTCAAATAAATGCCCGACTTCCGTGGTGAGGCTGACCCCAAAATATCTTCTCTACATTTTGTTTAGTGGTTCATTAGATTAAGAGCTCTTCCTGCTTCTCCAACCAGTTACTCTGTTGATTAAATATTTTATTTAATTTTTTTCTTGAACCACAAAATTATTCAATAAATTAAAGGTCTGATAATGAACCTACTGGCCCAGTTAATTTCTTGATTTGGTTATAAAATTAAGTACTTTAGGAAATGAATAGACAGATCACTGGACACAGAATTCTGTATCTTTTTCCCCCAGAAAACCAATTGTAGGCAGAAAGTGTTAAGTAGATAGAGTTTATATCTACACAATCTCACCTCTAAGCTACCAATACTATTGTTTTCTTTTCTCCCCTCCTCATAGCCACTTCCTTGGAAGTACTTTCATGATTTTATCTTTCTCTTAGTTACCACAAATAATATAATAATAGTGCACATATTCTCTCTTCCAGCACAATGGGATATTTTATTTTAATTATAGTAATGCTTAATACAATACAATGATTATCTAATAGCAGCATCTCACACATTTATAACAAGACAGTGGGCATGAGATTTCTTAGTAGGACCCTACCAAGGATCTCATCTCCTACCAATAGGCAGCCTCTTTCTCATCACATCATCCATTGGCTATAAGTTCACAATCCATTATCCAACTTTTGGGGGGGAGAGAGTAATAATAAGAGCTATTCGTGCCTGCTATAGACAAAGCTTTCTGAAATCTCCCAAGGAATTAATAGATAATAGAAACGTAATGCACTATTTCCTGTATTTCTTGCCAGAAGATACAGAGAATCTGTAAGAAATTCTCTCTCTCTCTCTTTCTCTCTCTCTCTCTCTCTCTCTCTCTCTCTCTCCCTCTCTCTCTCTCTCTCATATTATAAAAGCAAATATGCATCTTTATTTGTTCAGAAATATTATTTTATCTTCATGATCAAGAACAGTGCCTAAAGAGTGTCTGACATGTAATAGTCAATCAATATTTGCTAAGTGACTGAAAAAGGGACTAAATTATCAATTATTTGGAAGCAATCTGAAGACATGCTTTTTTTGTTCTGGGTGCCTTATAGTTAAGGTCTATAGAGATTCTTATTTAGAAAGTTTAAAGTATCTGGGTGAATAATGATTTCTCCTGTACATTGTTTCCCAAACCTGTTACAAAGCTGCTAAACATCTATAATAATAAAGGGGTAATATGCTAATTAGACCAGACATCATTCTGGACAAAGCCCAAAGTGAAACCCAGGTCCCAGATGCCTGCAGGTGGTGGCCAGAGCAAAGCCCAGGTCCCAGGTGCCAGAGGAAAGCTGATACCAGCAGCTGGGGAAGGAAGGCCTACTCCTGCATGAGTTTCATGCATCGGGCCTCTAGTACTTCATATATCCATACATTTGGTACTATGCTTCAAATACCATATCTATCTTTATCTTACCATCTGAAAAAAAAATATTTTTAAGTATACCCTTACCCAAGGGCAACAAAGACACCCACACAAAATCTTAGATGCAAATATTTATAGTGATTTTATTTGGAAACCAGAAACAATCTAAATGTCCCTCAGATGCCAAATGGATTGACTAACTATGGTACATCCACACAATGGTACACTACTCAGCAATAAAAAGGAGCATATTGCTAACACATGCAACTCAGACAAATTCAAAAGCATTCTACTAAGTAAAAGGAGCCAGAGTTAAAAGGCTACATATTATGATTCCATAATATGATATATATGATATATGATTCCAATATATGATAGTCTTGCCAAAATACAACTCTAGGGATAGGATTGCCTGAGGTTGGGAAGAAGTAGAGACTGATGAGGCAATTGGTGTGCATGATGGACTTGTTTTATATTTAATTGTGGTGGTGGCTACTCAGCTGTATTCATTTGTGAAAACTCACTCAAAAGCACCTACTATAGAAGGTATATATTTTATAAGTATTCTGTTTTAGTCTTGCCCAAATACACTTTTTTTGAGGCTTAAATTTGGAACCAACAAAGGCAGCATCTACTTTGGAAGAGGGATGCTGTAGCTACTCAGTTACCATTGAAGGGACATCTGTTTGGGAGCATTTTGCAAGTACCAGGGATCTAATATTGTGAGCACTTCTGAATCCCCTAATGTTATAATCCAGCATGAGTGTACCTATTACCTGGAAGGTATGTCATAAGGATAAATTTGTTAATGTATGCAAAGAACTTTGAAGATGAAAAGCAGCAGCTAGACCTAAGGTGAAAATGTTTTCAGAGCCAGGGCTTGGACAGGTTTTTCTAGCACTCTGTCTCGATTTTTCAACTCATAGTTCTGCATCTCTATACTGAACCTGAACCACTGGAAAGAAGAAAGGCACCATGCAAATGCTACAAAGATAATGTAGAGGTGACAGCTTGGCTGACCAGACATTGCCAAAACAAAGATCTGAAAGTGAATACCTTTATAGAAATAGAGTAAAACATATTACGGATTACAGAACATCTCACCTTATAGAACAGGTATGGGTTGCAAAGTGCATGCACACAAAAAATTATTCTACTAAGAGTTTATTTTTGGAGGAATGAAGAACCTCTATTTAGCATAAAACATCACATCCAAAACAATGTGATGATTAAGTTCAGAGAATGTTATAGAGGACTTTTTTTTTTTTTTTTTTTTTTTTTTTTTTTTTTTTTTTTTTTTACAGAGAGTCACATTCTTCTTCAGTGAGGTCTGCAGCTAAAGACTCATGAACTCAAACCTCAGCATGTACGTCTCCTCCTTCATAATAATGCAGCAAGCACAGCTAACTGTACTCTACAGATTACCCAAACTCTCACTCCAGGCCTGTCCTCCCAAAGGGCTGCACTTATTTTTTTGATTTTTATCTCTCTTTATTTCCCCTAACTCTTCTCTTGCGGAAGTACGAAGCAATAGCAAAGACCTGGCCAAAAGCCAGTGAGTCTGAAAAAAGAATATTGATAGAAAGGAGACATTGGGCTAAGCATCTAGAGAGACATCTTAGTGTTGAGTCGTTAGATGACTTTCCACTGTAAGAGCAGCACTGCAAATCAACCTGCAGGTACACCTGCCTAATTGGAACATAGAACAGCCGTCATTTTTTTCTACCTAAATGTTGAATAAGATCAATAGAAGAATGAGTGCCTACACAACTCTGATAAGCAGCATAATATAGTAAAACATTTTGTTAGACCAAGTATTAGGATACCTGAATTCTGAACCCAATCCTGCCATAACATAGCTGGTAGACATTGTGCAAACCATGTCGTCTCTCTGGACCTCAGTTTCATCCTTTTTAAAATTAGAGTATTTCATGAGATGATCTCTAAGATCCCTTTTGGTTCTAATGCCCAGAGTCTATTTTTTGTTCTCTTCTAAACCAAAAGAGCTATTCATTTGTGAATCCATAAATGTATCTCTCTCCATTACCCAATATTTGGAGCAAGCTAACTGAAAACAGTATCGTAATTACTGCATTTATTAGTTCATTCTTATATAGAGTGGGAATAGTCTCATTTTGAGCTTAACTACACCTAACATTCAAAGACATGCCTGGATGCACTTACAGAAATAATGAAATGACAAAAATATATACATATATATTTGCAGGAAACTCATGACAAAAAGGTAGCCTAGGGAATAAAGAGGATCATGCAAACAAGGTTGGCCCAACTAGAAAGCCTTAGTTTGAGAGAAGCAAAAGATTCTGACAGCATGGTGTCTGGTAAATGGATTTGCCTACCAGCCTAGTTCCCTCAAGACCTTTAGTCAGTCTAGGGAAGGTAAAATGTTAGTGGGAAATAGCGTTATTTAAGCCTATTGAGAACAAGTAGATCTAGGGGCAACATTTCCTACCCTACCCTTCTAAGGCTTTTCAGCTCAAAGGAATGAATGTTCTAAAGATACCTAGCCATTCCCATGACTCCTGACAAATAATACCTTTTGCAGTGCCCTCTACAAACATGAAATACCATGTGCAGAGTTTCTTTCTACACACAGAGGGTAGCAGGTGCATGTCAACACCCATGCAAGCACTATTTTTCAAGCTCAATGAATCCTCTATTTAAGTGTGTTAACTGTAGAAACACTTTAGTAACATACATAAAAGTTGAATCCCAGCAAGGCTTTTTCAATAGAATCCCTTGGGAGCATCTTTCCATGGAAGATGCTCCTAGGACTGTTCCTTTAAGGAAACACATGTATTGTGGGCTTTCCTTCCTCCAATATTCAAAATTAAGCCCCTCCAAATGGCTCACACACTGAAGTTTATAACCTCAGCCTACACAAGTCCAGGGCAAAAAAGATCTACAGCCTGCAGGCAGAGCGAGGAAGCTCTTTAAAGATGAATCATTTTCATAAATGAGTGCAGAGGGAGGTCAGGCCAGGGGACAAGGAAGGTTACATGTGTGCCTGAGATAAGGCTCCATCCATCCTCCCCTGACTGTCAGGTCTTGATGGGTGAACATTGCCTTGAGCTCTCATAAAACATGTTGTTTGCAGAAAACTTGCAGGTGGTTCATAAAAAAGTCCAAACTGTTACTATGAAATTTATCTCCCACTGCGGAATCTGTTTATAATAGAAACGAAGGATCTCAAATAGAAATTAACTATCTCACACTGACTTATATTGGCTGGGAGGATTGAAAAATTCAACCTGCTTCCCAATCATTGCATTAAAAATGTCAAAGTCTTTGTATTGACGACATCTTGACAAGATACAAGTATGTTCAAAGGAAAAATAATGTCCATTATGTGCACAGCCCTTTATCCCTGGGGTAAGAATAGACTAGGTGAGATTTTATTGGGAGAATTTAATCAGACGACTGAACTCTTTGTCATTTTTTATTTCTGAAGCATGTCAGGGATCTGTTATTTACAATTTTCCCATCTGTATGGTCAAAGTGAAAAGGGCATCTCAGTTTTTTTGTGTTTTTTATTTAGGTTGCTAGGAGATGTTTATTATATTGAAGTAAAAAAGAGATTGGGGGCATTGGCAATGTTGGCTATAATTTGACTTATCTCCATACAGAAATTGAAGGGAAATGTTGAGACAATTTATGTAGATAATTCAGACTCTAAAACCTCTGGTACTTGAAATAAAGAGATAAGTGAAAGAGAAGTGCTAAATTCTGTTCATGTTTGTTTTTCCAGTGATGGTTCGTAATTGGCTCAATTTATCACATCACGTGCTCATATACTGTATGGTAATTTTAAGTTGCTGAAAATAGTTGTGGTCATAAATTTCAATCAAATTCATAAACTTAGCACATCAACATGGCAGAATACTGGGCTGAGAATAGTATACAGAATCCAAACAGCTGATAGCTGGAGAAAATCTTCAACCCCAAGCACAGACATGGAAGGCAGGCATCTGCAAAAATAAGAATCCCCATGCACCCTCTATCATGACCATAGCTGTGATCCAAGTCTTCATCCCACCCACATGGACACACAGCCCTCTCCTCCATTCCTTCACCCAGGTGAAGACACAAGGTCAGAGTATAGTAAAGTGAACTGAGAATCAATGTTTCTAATTCAAAACTTTTATTTGAAACATGATTGTCATGAGGCCTGACTTTAAGCAATAGCAAGAAACCAGAGATGTTTCACTTCAGTATCTTCTCAGTCCTCCTGTCTTTGCTTTTACCTGCCTCCAACCCCGCACTCAGACTATTCAAGCCCTGCTGAATCACTGTGGCCTGTCTGCATAGGAAGTCCTGTGTTATCTACCCAAATATGCCATACTCCTCCTTATTTCATAGAAAATTAACATTTTTCCATACCCCATTTTCATCTCCCAAAGTTTAGAGGCCATGTCTAAGGTCTTAACAGTTCTATAACTAGTTCGCCCTCTTTGTATTAACAGCAAGTTAAAAAAAGAAAATAGTAAATTCTGGTCAAATGGGTTACCCCAAAAGAATAGATTTACAATTATGGAGTTTCAGGCATTGTAGCAACCATAAGAATAGTGTATTTGGAAACAAAGAGGCTCATTGGCACATTAAGTGACTACCTTTGTATTTCTTATATATTTTTTGCCAGTTCTTGTCTTATATTTCAATATTGAAGGGAAGTAGGAGTTTACTATTTGTAATGTTGGGTTATAAAAGTCTTGTAATTGTTGTACTTTCTAAAATATTTAATCAATATTCTCCCAAACAAATAACTTGGGTACAAGTAATGTATTGGGAGACAAAATTATCTATGTTGTCCAATGATTGATATTTGTAATTTTTAAATTATAAAATAGGAAGAACTTCATCTGCCCTCTATTCTTCTCTAATGCTTCTAGCAAGATACTATCTAAGATGACACATATGAGTACTTTTCCAGTCCTAAAGATCTTCATGAAGATTTCTTCTCAGTCTCTCATATCAGTGTTTAATGTCACTCATTGCAACAGAATGCCTTCTAATCTAGCCCTCCCATGGAAAGGCATGCAAGAAGATCTAGACTCACTCATTTCAAGCACAAATAGAGTTTGAGTATGTGCAACATGCAAATATAAGAGTTTCACATAGCCTAAAATCAATCAAGAAAAGAAAGGCAAATTTAATGTTTATTAAAGTTGTATAATAATAATAATAGAACTTATATAATACTTACTATCATAACAAAAAGTACTATGCTAAGAATTTAATTTAAAATAACTAAACTATTCTTACAATTTATATGGAGTATAATTATTCCCCTTTTACAGATGAGAAAATTGAGGCTTTGATTAGGTTGTGGTCATCTACCTAGAAAGTGGCAGAGCTAAGAATTTGTTTATTAAATAAAATTTTAAATTTTCTAAAATATTTGTTTGCACAGGGGACAGGAAAGAGAGACTATTAGAGCTGTCAAGGAATGTTTTATTAGAACCTAAACTAGGAAGTGGAAATACAAAGGGAAGCACAAATTTTAAAAAACTTATAGAAATACAATTGACAGTTAGAATTAAAAAAAACAATCAAATATGAATCCACATTGCATGTAGGATAGTAGTAACATTAACCAATAGTACAAAATATTTAAAATGTTATTTCTACTGACCCAAAGCATATTACTTTTGTAAGTATTGGTCTAAACCTTCTTGATCCACAACTTACACAAATATTCTATCCGCAATAAAACATCTTATGATACAATGATACATAATAAAGGCAACTATATTGCCAAAAACATTTGTGGATCAGTGTTAAAACTTTATAAGGATGAAAGACAATAATTTGGAGAATGAAGAGAAAAAGTTGTAGAACAGTTGGCTCATTATTCAGAAGACTCGCTTTACTCTAGCAAGTTGCATTCCTTTGTAGAAAACAAAAAAACATAAAAACATTAAAAGGAGATTGGGAAATAGGACATTTTTATTTTAAGAATTACATGTTTGAGGAGAAATGTGAAAATATAATTAATTTCAAATAAAGCTAATCCAGCAAAGATAGAATAAATACATCCAAATTTCCTTCCCACCTGAAATAACCAAAATGTGAACAAACCAAAAATACATGAAAGAACAATCTGTGTTGAAAAACAAAAACAAAAACTCTCTTTAAAAACTTGAAAAAAAAATTTTTTTAAAGAGCAGTCTGTAAGACCATGTATATCAGACAATTAAGGACAGTGATCCTTCAAAGATACAGTGAGCCTCGTAATAATAGCACAGCTTACTGCCTTGAGAGAATCTCCGGGCCACACTGCAGAGAGCAGTAACTCAGATGGGGCTTAATGAATTGTGTGAATCATGGTACTGGAGTTGAGGCTCTAAGTTGACCAAGGCAATCCTGTTCTAAAAATCAAGAATCAGAGGAGAGAGAGCTGCTCAGAGAGAGAATGCCAGATATTTGCAAGTAACACCCCCTCTATTACCCAACTTAGTACTGACCAGCTCATGCATCTGAGGAAACTATTCAAGGAACCACAAAAAGAATCATCCAAATGGATTTAAAGGTAACAGTGTCTGGCATTCACTCAGACTTTGGAATATTTCCAAAAGCTGGATTAGAAAGCCTCAAGATTCACAGGACATCAGTCGAAGTACTTAAATGTGTATTTTCTTAGCAATAGAGAGAATAATTAGCCCTAGAGGGAGAACTGCTCCAATCCACCTAATAAATCTTAGACCCAGAAGGACCAAACTGTTCCTAAGTAACTAGACTGCATCCTAGAACAAAGTTGAAGAATACTTACAGAGCTCTGGCCAGTGTGGTTCAGTTGGTTGAGCATTGTTCAGTGCACCAAAATGTTGGTTTGATTCCTAGTCATGCCTGGGTTGTGGGCTTGATTCCCAGTAGGGGGCTTGCAGTAGGCAGCCCATTGATGATATTTCTCATCACTGTTTCTATCTCTCTATCCCTCTCCCTTCCTCTCTCTCTCTTTCCTTTTTTCTGACTCAAAAATTAATTTTTTTAAAGAATACTTACAAGAATAAAAACACCCAGCATCACATAATGCAAATTCTATACTGTCTAATATCTAATAAACAAAACAAAACAAAAAAACAGGCAAACAAAGAGAAAAATCTGTCGATCAAAATATCCAGAACAGACATAACTTTTAGAATTAGCAGACAAGGACATTAAAACCATATTAGAGTCGAAACCGGTTTGGCTCAGTGGTAGAGTGTCAGTCTGCTGACTGAAGGGTCCCAGGTTCGATTCCGGTCAGGGGCATGTGCGTTGGTTGTGGGCACATTCTCGGTGGGGGGTGTGCAAGAGGCAGCTGGTCGGTGTTTCTCTCTCATCGATGTTTCTAGCTCTCTATCTCTCTCCCTTCCTCTCTGTAAAAAATCAATAAAAATATATTTTAAAAAAAACATTATAAAAATATTCCATCTGTTCAAAAAGTTAAATAGAAAGATGGGAGAGATATTTTTAAAAGACTCATATCCAATTTCTAGAAATAAAAATTTCAATGTGTGAAATGGAAAACTCACTGGATGAGATTAATCGCAGATCTGATGTTATAAGAGAAAAAAATAATTAACTTGAAGATATAATAATAGAAATGATCCAAAGTAAAACATAGAAAAGAAAATTTTTTACAAAAGAACATTGCATCACTGAGCTGTAAGAAAATAACAAGCAGTCAAATATACATGTAATTGGAATTTACAAAGGAGAAGTGAAGAGAAGAAAATTATTTGAAGAACTCATGCAAGAAATTATTGAAAATTTGATAAAATTTTAAACCTATACATTATAATAGCTCCACCTTACTCATCTACTCAAACTTCCTCTTCTTGTGACATGATTTTAAATAGAGAAGTAATAAGTAAATGATTATATTAGCATTTTAAACATATCACTATAATAACAATATGTGTGGATGGCTGAGAGATAGGAGATAAGGAATATAATTTGCAATATTACAGAAAGAAGTAATCCCCTAAACTAAAGCAGTGGCAAAGGGGGTGAAAAGAAGGACCCAGACTTGAGACACACTTAGAATTATAACATTGAGAGCCCATGACTACAACAGGATTAAATCAACTAGGGCACATAAGGCCTATCTAAGGTTTTGGGGGGAGAAAATCAAAGATGTTTTATATCAGAAATGGTTTTTAAGAAGGGCTCAAATGTTCAGATGGGTAGAAAAGTATTTAGTTGGAAGGCCTAGCAAAAGAAGTGTACAGAAGAAGGGTAGTGCTATCTAATATCTCAAAACAGCAACCACTCTGCTGGGACTTAGAGGGTGCTGGCAAGGCCATAAGGAGAAAGAAGCTGGTAGAAGGAAGTTGTAGAAGGCTTTGAACAGCCAGGTAAACTTTAGGAAATCAAGGACAGCATCTGAACAGGAGATAGGACATGTGGTTTAGAATGTTAGAAGGGAGGAGGCAGGCAGCCTGTTTGTGATACTATCATAATATTTCTATTGATGGTTAGTAAAGAGCTCAGTTGGCATAGATGCAATGGGAGCAGACAGATGCAAGAGACATCACAGAAGCGGGGGTAAACACAGGATTTCTGGAAAGACAGAAAGCCTTAGGCTCTAAACTATGTGGGCCTTTTTCGAGTTTCCTCTTGTTATCCATGAACACCAGTCTGGAGTTAGTAATCCGGGCCTATTCATGCCAGCATGTCCCATAAAGATATAAAAGGAGATATATAAGTTCACAAATAAACTCATACATAGATATAAAGATACTCAGATAGACTGATATGAAGGTACATCGATTCATAGATCCAAGTACCATGTATAATTGGAAAGATACCTGTTTGTTATTCTACAACTCAAAGGTGCATTACAAGGAGCAAGAAAATGTTCCAAATGTTGGCTCCAGACACTTCTAAAAAATTGGGTAATAGGTCAGAATGAGTGGGATAAACAGGAGTTCTAACTTTTCCAAACCAGTTTTTCTATCTCTCCACTACATAATATTATCTGTACAGCAGGCTTGCTGTTTATTGAACATAAAGACACTCCTACTCCTTCTTCAAATGCCCCGAGTCCATATGGGCACACAAAATCCAGTTTTAAAGCTCTCTTCCTAAATACGCACCAACAGCACAGTGAGTAACATTACATTGTTGATTCAGTCATACTAGGGCTTCAAGCCTATATAATGTCCCAGGTGTTGCTAAACCAGGTTCAGGACACTGCAGGGCCCCGAAGGCTGTTATGAGAGCTATAATCCCCAGCTGAATGCAAACAACAACTATTTGATGGGTTACAGTAGTGGTGATGTCAGTTCACGCATTTTATAAATGCTGATCATGCTTTAAGTCACCAGGTTCTTTGTTATGCAATGACTCTTGAATTACCAGGTAGCTTAGTTGGGTTTATTAGTTAATGCTACATGATAACATAGTAATAACAATTAACTCTATCACATTCAAAAGAAGTAGCATAAAGTTCCTACACTGTGGTTTAGAAAGCAGAGGTAATTATAGCTCTACCCCATAATTGCATGGTTTATCTATCTCTGTGAGTGTGCCACTTGACAATAACAAAGGAGATGCTATACAACTTTCATTGAGAAACCTCGGAGCCATGTGAAACACTGAAGGAATTTACCCATAAAACTCTGAACTTTTGCTAGAAGTTAAGATCTAGTCCAGGGCGGTTTTAACTAGAGAGATAAAATGATTTAAAAGGAAGAGGATTAACACAACAGGTATTGGAAGCTCATCTATGAATGAAATTATTTGTTCTTCTCATTTGACTTTGAATTGAGTGAGCATCTTGTGTAAGACTTTCTATAGGAAGGTGATGAAATGCCATGTGTTTCGGTGGTCTCTGACCCATTGTATCTGACTATCTGCCTACATAGCTACTGCCCTGTCCTGCTGTCCTCACACAATAATGAAAGAGTTTGACATTAGAGTCCCAGCCTGGGTTTAAATTTTGCCTACTGGCCAAAATTTAAATCTGCATGATTTTAGATAAATTACTTGCCCCATCAACCTCTGGAATCTCATGTGTAAATTGTTACTAATAACTAATTTAGATTATTATTGAGATGGTATTATAAAATGCTTTGCAAACTCTAAATGCTAAAAAAAAAATGATCATTCTACCATATACTCGTTACATGATACACTGTGTTCATAGGGATGAAAGATATTAGATTAGAAATACTAAAATCTTTTGAATTAGATGTTTATAAAGTGAAAACTATCATGTGTAACTTTCTAAACCATCCTATTTTAAATTTTTGCTATTGTCTTTGCTTGTAGAAGCACCATTTCAGCTGGATATACAATGCAGATGCTATATACTAAACAAGGCCATGTGAAGAAATAGCTGCATAGCTAAGTACAAAAATATTATGTAGTCAACCATGGTTACTGCATAGATGATGAAACAATATATGTCTGAAACTTTCATGTCCCAGGAGAGGAGATTAAACAGGATTCTCTCACTAGTCTTAAAATGTTTGTCTATTAGATAGGAATATTTGCAATGTGTGAAATACTAATGTCATTCCCAGTTATAAAGAAACAAAACTAGCTAAATTGTGATGTCCATTTCTCCACCTGAAATGAAAACTGGCAATAAGGGAAATAATAAGAGATATCTGGAGCTAAGACTTTGGAAATTTTCTTAGAGCTTAGGAAACAGTATCAGTGTCTGCTCAAACCTGTCACCAAACTTAACCTCTCCCACCCTCAAGCCAACTGGGAAGAAAACCAGTTCCACTTTAGGCTTAACTATATAAAACCTGTATTGTCAATTGGGGATCTGTTTAAGCCATTTTAATATCGGGTCTAGTAATACTTAATGTCGTTTTTTAACATTCGTTTAAAATCTTGCTTGGCGTTGACTTGTATTGACATAACCTTCAAACACGTGGTATCTACAGAATGTGTGAAGTGCAGTTAACAAGTTTTGCTTGAAAAAGTTTGTGTTTGGTTTGGTTTTTGTTGCAAAACTAGGGCAAAGAAGATGCGGATGAAGAGCATATTCGGCACTGCATGCTTTACGAGTTCCAATTAGGAAGAAAAGCAAGTGAGGCTGCAAAAAACATCTGTAGTGCTCTTGGTCAAGATGCAGTTAGCGCCAGAAAATGCCAACGTTGGTTTGAGAAATTTCGCGAGGGAAATTTTTCGTTAGATGACAAGAGTGGTAGAGGCCATGTGTCCAATTTTGATCAGGAAGCTCTTCAAGCTCTTTTGGTGCAAAATCCTCAAATTACCCAACAAGAGCTTGCGACAACTTTACATTGTTCACAAAAAACAATTTCCAATCAATTGCGTGCACTTGGCAAAGTCCAAAAGTTTGGAAAATGAGTTCCTCATGAGTTGACCGACAACAACCATAATCAAAGAGTCACAATTTGCAGTTCGCTCCTCTCTTGTCAAAACCGTTTGCCGTTTTTAGAGCAAATTGTTACTGGAGATGAAGAATGGGAGCTGTATGTTAATTTGAAAAGGCGGCCTCAATGGTTGGACAAAAATGAGGCTCTGCAGCCCACGCCAAAACCTGACTTGCATGTGAAAAAAGTGATGTTGTGTGTTTGGTGGAATTTTAAAGGAATTCTTCATTATGAACTTTTACCATCTAACCAAACCATTACAAGTGCAGTGTATAGTGCCCAATTGGAAAGGTTAGCCCAAGCTTTAAGAGAAAAAGAACCCGCGCTGATTAATCAGAAGGGCGTAATTCTTCACCACGATAACGCATGACCGCATACTGCAAGAATCACTGCTGAAAAACTGCGCCAGTTGGAATGGGAAGTTTTCCCTCAACCTGCATATTCTCCTGATATTGCCCCTTCCGATTACCATTTGTTTCGTTCTTTGCAAAACTTTCTTCTTGGAAAAAAATTTAATAATGAAGAATGCCTCAAAAATGCATTGACCGAATTTTTTGCATCAAAATCACAAGAATTTTACAACAGAAGGATTAAAATGCTTCCTGAGCGTTGGGCACAAGTAGTAGAAAACAACGGCAACTATATTGTTGATTAAATTTTGTTGTATTGTTTAAATAAATTCGATTTTAAAAAGTATTAGAAAACGACATTAATTATTACTAGACCTAATAGATCAAGTCAGGATGCTATCCTCATAATTTAATGTCATGAACAGTACAAATAAAGCTTTCAATGACATCTAAACAGAACATTTTCTTTTCTCTTCCCTAAAACCATCATTCCATAAAGGTCTAGATTTCCCCAACCTGTCAGTCATTACAGCTACAAGCTGCCCAAGCACATTTTAAAGCCATTGAGTGGCTAATTTTCCAATATAGATTTAAAAGATGTGAGACAGCTATGGTTGTGGTCTCTCTGGCTCCTACTACACAAAGCAGAGTTCTGAAGTGCATGAGGATTTCTTTTGCTGATGGTGAGCTATTGTTTAAACATTGATTGCCTCTTTTTACTATAATTCACTTTCTCTCCCTCCTCATTCACCCCACCACCAGTCACAGACTTCATTCACAGCTCATCAGCTGGAAGTTCTGTGCTCAAAACACTGACAAAATGAGCCATTTACAGGTCAGATCTAGGAGAGGAAAAAAATAACACTTGGAGATATTAACTAAAACCTGAGTGAATCTGTCTTATCTATTCAAAAGACTAGCATGCTTTTTATGCCAATGAAGTCTGGAATATACAACAGAAAATGAAGTAATTCATGTTAAAGTAATTTCATAATGCAAAAAAAGGGCTATACAAATCCAAGGTGTTTGAGAACTATATGATATATCTCATTAGAGACTAAAGGGATCCTAGACAATTTTCCCCAGACTATTTTGTACAGAACAAGTACATGGTGATTTGTGGCCCAGGGAAGGAACCACAGATTTTAAAATCAGGTCTAGATGTGAATCGAGTTGCTTTCTTATTGATGATCATGAATTACTTAATTTCTCTGGGCTTCAATTCCTTACTTGAAAAAAGGGGTAATGTTACCCATCTCACAGTTTTTGGGGAGTCATAATGAACCAATTTACATAATATATTTAACAATCTCTGGCATAAAGAGAACTATCAATACATAGTAGCTATTAGTATTATTTTTCATTACTATTTCTTCTGACTGTGATGTCAGAAGTTAGAGGCTATTTTTCTCAAAGAAGAAACACAGTAAGGGTAATAATTAAACAGATATATAATATTAACTGTGTGTCATGCATAGTTAATGATCATTCTATAAAGAAATTGAGGCATGGGAAGGTAAGTAATTTGCACAAGGCCACACAGCTAATAAGTGATGAAGCTGGATTTGCACTGAAGCATCCTGGGTGCAGTCAGTGCTGCCAACCATTACACTCCGAAGCAGATGTGTTCTAAATGCAGGTCATTTATGCTTGTGGTCCTTGTGATTATAAAAAGCAGAAGCACATCTAATTGAAATTGGATACAAAGAGTTTAGTGTAAGCCCAACAGAGACTCTTGAGGCCATGAAACTCGGGTTCTTGGTCATGACTTAAGGAAGCTAGAATCAGAAAGCAGTTCTGAGTTCAAGGCAGTACTCTCACCTCAGCAAAGGAGTAGTGCACACGCTGTACAAGTTCTCCTTCAGAGAGAAGTCCCTACTCACTCCTTCGAATCTTTTAATTCTGTTTCTCCACAGTTTAATTCCTCCATAATTTAATTGGATATTCCAAGGAAAGGAACTGTTGAGAGGCAGTTGAAGGGGTGGTGTCCATTCCTGAGCCAGTCAGGTCTGCCTAATAGTCAGGGTTCATGCTACAAACATGTCTGCCAAAATTTACTATTAGTAAAAGCTTTAGAGAAAGGAACTACAATATCTATAAGGCACTTAAAAACAGATCTTTCCCATTAGTACCTTGCTATCTTTTTAGCCTCCCCAGTGAGATGTGTTATCCCACAGTGAAGGTGCTCAGGGCAGCCCTGCCTCAGGTCAGCCATTAGTGTGTTGGTTCTTAACTTTGTGCAGGAAAAGGTCTCACAATAGGAGTCCAGTTGGTTTTGACATTTATGTTTATTAAATTTGGGAACAGTGAAACAAAAGAAGGGCTGAAAGAAGTAACAGGTAACAGGAGAGAGCCACAGCAGGGCTGCTTTGGCTCACTGAGAAATGGAAGCCACACTAAGAGAAGTGAGCCAAGGCAGGGCTGCTGTTCATTCACAGGAAACTCAGTGAAAAACAGGGCCTTGGAGACAGGTTCCAGAGGGTAAGTCCAGGATAAGCTGCCACTGCCACTGCTCCCCTGGTTGCAAGTCCAGTCGAGTTTAGGAGAAAGAGCAGAGATACAAGGCCTGGCTGTGCTCTAATGAGAGTGCACCATAAGTCCTTTGTCTTGAGGCTTTTTATCTCTTTTATGCCAACAGAAATCCTAGGGAAAGTATCATAAAGGGTCTTACTAGTAGAATATTCATTATGTCCTTTAATATGTTGATTCATCGAAATATGTATGTAGAATGGTCAGGGTTATTTTCTGGCTAGTTTTATTTTTAAAGAATGTTATTGAAGAGGGACTGGGACTGAGGCTGGTCTGCCTTGGGACAGTCTGGAGTGGTAAACTATTTGCTCCTTAGTGTCCTTGGTTAGGGAAGATAAAACCTTATGATTCATTAGCTGGTTGTAAATTGCTCAAATTGTTTGGCCTAGTTTAATTAATTTGCCTCAATTTTCCTTATTCCACTTGTCAAGGAGTTTCCCCAGCTTCTTACTTTCCTGCCTCATAAGGAACTTAGTGAGTAAACTTAATCTTTGGAAGCAGAGAGCTTAAAAAAATAAACTTTACCATCACTGGCCACTGAAATTAGACAAGTTGTCAATCTCTCTAGAACTGCCTTCTCAGGTATGAAATGAGGGTAATAATAATGACTACCTCATAGGTTTCCTTTGAGTGTTAAGTGAGATGGTATATGTAAAATATTTAGGCACAAATCTTGGCAGTGTAAGTGTTCAGTAAATGTTACCTATATTTTTACCACCATTCCCAGCTCAAAAGTCTTTATACATGGACTTCAGCCTTTTAAGTTTTATGCATCTAATCTCTTCTCCTCTTCCCTCCCAAATCTTCACTATTTCTTTAATAGCCAAATAAACAAGGAATCCAAGGAATCAAAAAAGGCCAAAATTGGATACACAATGAGGCAGAGGAAGGCAGTAAGCAGACAAGTGTGAGTGGTAAATACTGTTGATTGCCACCTTTTGTGTGTTTTTTTTTTTTCCTTCCTAACAGAAAAAAAAAATAGTACACAGTTCACATATTACATTTTCAGCGTCTTTTGCAGCTAGATGTGGCTTTGTGATTAAAGCCTGATCAATAAAATGAAGGCAGAATTCTGAGGATCTCCAGAGAAACATTGTGCAATGCTTCTCTTCTCTGAGGCAAATAACCTTTATCTTGCTTAAGCCACTATTATTTTAGGCTACTTTTTTTTTTATCAAAACATAATCCTAACATATCCAATGAATCTGGAAATCTTTAATTAATGTCTAATAATAAAAATGTTAAAGATAGATGCATTAATTGGAAGGGAATGGATAAATGGAAAGAAGATTAAAGAAGGAAAGATGGATAGCATCCTTGCAATTGAAAATCATCTTCCTCAAAAGAAAAACAAAACAAAAACACATGTTACAGCAGAGTTTCAGTTAGTTTGTCTAAGGTGATTAACCTAAAGGGAAATTATCATGATCTGGTACTTCAAACTAGATACACACTTAGATAATTAGATACCTACCTCATCCACTAAACTCCTGAACATAATGAGTAAATGACTTGAACTTTCTCTATCTTACTTTTTTAATGAACATAATAAACCTTACCTTCCAAGATTATCTAAGCATTACTTAGGGCATCACCAAAAATATTTTACTAACATCCTCACAGACTTTCTTGAATCTCTTGTCAACCAAATTCTTTTTGGCCAAAATTATCACCTTTCATGCCCTGACCCTGAAATGAAACATAGAATTCAATCACCAACACAAATTCCCATAAAAATAACAAGCAGAATAACTCAAAGGCTTCAAAATGTCTGAAAGGTCTGGCCTACCATGTCTTGTGATCCATGCTTCTTTGACTGATGGAAGAAAGTTGTGGCTTTAAAATCCTTATTCAGTTCCAAAATTATTTAACTTTTTGGAACTCCTATTTTCTCATTGGTAAAATGTTACACTTTTTTTCAAAGTGTCTTTTAAAATTTAGAAGATATTTATTCATCCATTTAATAACTATTTATCCTAATACACTCTAGGTTTTCTTCAGTCTCTGGGATCCAGAAGTAGATAAAACAAAATCCCTTCCCTAATGGATCTTATGCTCTAGTAGGGAAAATTGAAAAGATTAAAAAAGGGGGGGGGGGGGTGGATTGGAGGAAACGTTATTAAGCTTTTATCTTTGAAATTCTCTACTGCTCTATTTCACTTTTCCCTGGTGACACCTGCCAATAGAAGGCGCCAGAGAGAGACTAGAGTGGTTGGGTTGGAAGAAGGAACCTGCCCCTTCCATTTGCTCCTGCCAACAGCTCCCCATCAATGGCTCTTCATCCTATCCTGGTAATGACAGTTGATTTTAGAAGCTGCAAGTGGTGCTAATTTTCAGTTTCTCCACACTTCACAACTGGTCTCACTATGCTCCCTTAAAGACCACCCTCACCCCCCCCCCCCCCCCCCCCCCCCCAGATAAGCAGTGTCCCCACCTCAGAGGTGAGAATTTCAGCTCTGTGCTTCTAAATTTTAATTATCCCAACCTCTTCCTGTTGTTCTCCAAGCCTGTATTAGACCACGAGGGCTTTCATAACAAAGTATCACAGACTGAGTGGCTTAAACAACAGGAATTTCTTTTCTCACAGTTCTGGAGTCTGGAAGTCCAAGATCAAGATGCGGTACCATCTCACACCTGTCAGAATGGCCAACATCAACAAATCAACAAACGACAAGTGTTGGCGAGGTTGCGGAGAAAAAGGAACCCTCATGCACTGCTGGTGGGAATGCAGACTGGTGCAACCACTGTGGAGAACAGTGTGGAATTTCCTCAAAAAACTGAAAATGGAACTCCCATTTGATCCAGTAATCCCACTCCTAGGAATATATCCCAAGAAACTAGAAACACCAATCAGAAAGGATATATGCACCCCTATGTTCATAGCAGCACAATCTACAATAGCCAGAATTTGGAAACAGCCTAGGTGCCCGTCAGCAGATGATTGGATCCAAAAACTATGGTACATCTACACAATGGAATACTATGCTGCCATAAAGAAGAAGGAATTCTCATCATTTGCAGCAACCTGGATGGAATTGGAGAACATCATGCTGAGTGAAATAAGCCAATCAATGAAAGAGAAACACACATGACCTCACTCATTTGTGGATAATAAAGATCATTATAAACTGATGAACCAAAAGATAGATACAGAGACAGTAAAGCAACAAGCAGATTATCAAATTTCAGTGGGGAGGGGAGGAGGATCTGGGGGAGATAATAGATCAACTGAAGGACTTGTATACATGCATATAAGTACAACCAATGGACATAAAGCTCTGGGGAGGGAGGGGATGGGTGGGAGGGAGGGAGGGGGGAAAATAAAATAAAATTAATATAAAAAAAAGAAAAAGAAAAGCCTATACTGACTCAGTCTGCCACATTCCAATTTCTTTTACTATTTTAAAGAAAATAAAGTCTTTGTTGCTGGGATTTGTTTGTTGCTGAAATTTGGAATACCTCTCAGGAAAGTAAAATACTTTATTGATGTTGAATAATAAAAATAAAAATAAAAGATGTGGACAGCGTTGTTTCTCCTGAGGCCAATCTCCTTGGCTTTTGGACGGCCATCTTTTCCCTGTGTCTTCATCTGTTCTTCCCTCTGGGTCTGCGTGCTAACCTCCTCTTCTTACAAGGACACCCTTAGATTGGGTAGGGAACACCCATTTTAATTTAATCAGCTCTTTAAAAGCCCTATCCTCAAACACAGTCACATTCTGAAGTCCTGGGTGTTAAAACTTTAACATGAATTTTGAGGAAGACACTATTCAGCCCAAAACACAACCCTAGCTGCTTCCCATAGTTAACACCTCTATAAAACTGCATTTGCCTTTCCTTTTTTTCTTTTTCTTTTTCCCCCCGTTTCAGTTCTAATATTTGGTTAAGAATCTTATATTAAACCCTCAATGTTAACTTAATCACGTAGTTTCTGCCTTTTGAATGGACCTCAGCTGTCACAGTATGTCTCATAGTGATAGTACTTTGGAGTAAAAATAAAGCAGAGAAAAAAAGTAGGAAGTGCTAAAGTGAGGGTGGGATTCAACTAACATAGGAGGGATAGGAAAGACTCCTTGGCAGGTAACATTTTAACAAAACCTGCAGGAGGTGAAAGAATAAACCACGAGGCTTTCTTGGTTTCTTGGGGCAAAACGTCTTCTGAGACAAGAGGTGGCTTAGTGATAAAAAGGCACAAGAATTCTTATTGAATATTGTGCAATACTCATTGAAACAAGTCACTGCAGAGCAAAGAACTAACTTGCTCTGATGGACTGTTTCCCATTGCAAGCATATCAGTCATTGCCAGTGAGGAGCTGGGAAGTACTGAGTAAGTCTCACATTAAAATAATAATGTATAGAATTTTAGGACTGGCAAGAACTTGTAGTTCATCTAACCCACCTTTCACATTTTTGTGGACCTAAACCCAGAAAGGTGAATTTACTTGACCAGGTTCATGCTGTTGATTGATTACGAAACTTGGAACTTCAGCCTCCTGATTCTCTCAATTCAGGAGTCTGTGTGCTTTCCATGCCCATAATTTTGACAAGTATTTAGTTGCCTATAAGTAAATAATCAGAGATATACTTCCACCAAAAATGCCCAGTACTCAGGTTAAAATAAAACTTTCCTTCAATCATATCTTGTTGGGAGGGGAGACATGTAAACAGCACTTTGACACATACAAATAAAGGCATGGGCAATAGTCCACAACCTTAATCAAGAAGTAACAATAATACTAATGTATACTCTTTATGATTTTTTTCTCAGCCCATAGTGCAGATGTAAGCCCTTGAACTCTCTTCTAGGTCTAGACCTAAACCCAGTTGCTCCTCTGTCTTCTCCAGAGGTGCTTGAGAGTGAGGTCCTCCACATTACTTGATTTCTGTTAGTCCGCAAGATGCCAAGTAAGTGTTTCCAGCTTGCTGAAACCAAAGTCCTGGCCACTAACATAACTCTGATGACAAGAATAACAGCATAAAGAAAGAGCATGGCATAAACCATTTTGTTAGCAGTGTTCATATCCTCATTTTGCAAGGCTCTCAGTAGGCTATAGATGTTTTTATGCCACAAAGACAAAGGCTGTTGTTTTCTTTCTAGAGAAAATTGTAATATCATTACTACGCTATTGGCTCTGCTTTGGACCCCAGAGCACAGGATGGCCATTGCACATTAGCTCCTAACAGGAAACCCAAAGAAGCAACATGGTTGCCTTAAGACACAGCAGTGCTTCTAAATATTCAATCATGCCACTGGCCTTTGTGTACCATAGGTCTTCAGCGTGTGTGTAGCCTAAGTGGGAACCTCATTGATATCATATTTTTCTGTATTTACTAAGGATTTATTTCATTGAAATAATCATTAGCATCATTAACAAATATTTATTGATGATACATGCAAGGTACTGGGAGAGGTAAAGAGATCACACAGCAAAATTCTTCATTACTGCCTCTAACATAGTTACCACAAGCTAAGAATAGCAAAGGCTGAAACGACACAGTGGGAAGGATTTGGATTAAAAGGAATAAGAAGATTATAAAGAAAGAGAA
This sequence comes from Pipistrellus kuhlii, assembly GCF_014108245.1. Classification (NCBI taxonomy): domain Eukaryota; kingdom Metazoa; phylum Chordata; class Mammalia; order Chiroptera; family Vespertilionidae; genus Pipistrellus; species Pipistrellus kuhlii. The sequence goes on along the minus strand of NW_023425404.1, from coordinate 119,933,740 downwards.
ATCATGAGGTTATTATTACATTGGGAAACTAGTAGTGATGCATTGTAATTTCAGTGAAATAAGTGTAAAATTTCATTAAAAATTATTTCTGTTGATACATGTTGTGATAATGTTTTACATACATTAGTTTTAAATTTGGCTTCCATTATAAATATAGTTTGAAATAAATGTAATGCCCTCGATAAGTGGGATTTTGACTAGCTGGGTGAGGCCAACCCAAATGGGGGAAGGTATCTTTCATTTTTTTAGTTTATGCATGTGATTGTACTATAGGTTAACATTTTAATAACAAGGGTTTCTTAGTTTTATATAAACTAGTAGCCCATCACTACTATCGTGAGTAGTAGGCCTCAGGGGAGCCAGCGAACTGCAGTGTACCACCAGGAGCCACGCTGCTTCCATGGGAGCCAGGAAAGACCTATGCCAATTCTGTGAGAGGTGAGAGGGACCCACACTGCTTCCATGGGAGGCAGGCCTGCCATCTCCTCTCCAGGCCTATACTTGGCCACGGAGGCTGTGGGCCAGCCCCTTGTCCCCCAGAGGCTGCAGTGACAAGCTAGCATCCTGCCCCAGCCACTCCGAGCCCACTGCCCAGAGGCCTTCCATTGATGAAGCAAGCATTACACCAGGCCACTCACACTGTCTGCTCTCAGCAGCAGCCCCCCAGGTCTGGGGGACTCCAGTGAGGCTGAGGGGACTGGATACCACCATCTTGTGGCTATGGGTGCCACCATCTTTGTTATGGAGTGACAGTTAATTTGTATATTACCTTTTATTAGGTAGAATTTTTTAAATAGATGAACTCAAGGTAACATCAAAAAAGCTCAGCATGCAGAAGTGTCTAAGTATAAGCAATAGAAGACAGGCTGAAAAGACTGACCAAATACAATATGGTATTTCACTAAGACATTATTCTTGAAGGACAAACAGAATATCAAACAAATAGTGTGGTCTATATTTCACTATATAGTCAGGAAAGCAGCACAGAAGAAAGACCTAGAAATAAATAGGGCCAAATGCCAAAAATCATATATATATATATATATATATATATATATATATATATATATATATATATATATATATATATATATATATAAAAGCCTAAGCAACGGATTGACAGAATGACAGGAACCACCGGTCACTATGATGCACACTGACCACCAGGGGCATCCGCTCAATGCATAACCTGCCCCCTGGTGGTCAGTGTGCTTCCACAGCAGGAGTGCCACTCAGCTGAGATCTGTCCAGGAGGCCCACCACCCTGGTGGCAGCTACTCACTCCCTCAGTAGTCCTGTAGGTTCAATCTCTGGAGAACAAGCTAGACACCAATGGACCAGCACTGCTGGAACGATCCCAACAGTGCCACCAGCCTCCTGGAAGTTAGCCTCGGGCACAGTAAGTAGCCGCTTCCCCACCCTAGACACTCCGCAAAGAAGAAACAATATAAAAGCAGCCACAAGGTGGCTCCCTACAACTGGCGCGAACGTCAGTGGAATGGATCTGGATCCTGGGCTAGCAAGGGTGTCCCAATGCCCACCAGGAAAGCCAATTGTATCCTGCCACCCCATCCCACTTGGGACCACACCTGTGCACGAATACATGCACCGGGCCTCTAGTATAATAATAAAGAAAGAGGGTTTTCAAGAAGACTCCACAATAAAACAAAGCTATTGGGGCATTAGCCCTCCACTCCCAAGAAAATTTGATCACTTCTGATCAGTGATAAGGACTGTAAAAACGATCTCAGGATTAATATGCCTAACTATTGGCATATGTTTACCTACAATTAAACTTTGAGTATTCATTGCTAATTTATTCCAGTGAATTTTTCTAAGATCAATTACCAATATTTACTTTAAGTCATTAGCATTTTAGTGTGGGTTTTTGTGGGTTTTTTTACTGTTTTACTCAATTTGTCTTGTTCTTTTCCTTTTGTTTTGTTTTTGCACCTGACTTTCATATCATTCTTATCATCAAGTGGAAGATTTAGGCAATAATCTGGAAAGACAAGCTATGAAGGGCTGGAGCTATTGAGAATTCTGCAAGAAGGAGGTGAGATTCAAGCTAAAATTCAATATTTGGATTTGATTTTCTTTTATTTTCAGTGGAAAGCAGAGCTAATAAAAATTTGTCATTTTGCTTCCCTATGCCCACCAAAATAAATAAATAAATAAACCAATCCGTTTTTGTTTTGTTTTTTTTACTACCTGCTATGGTAGCTTTAGTTAGTTAGCTACATTTATGTATAAAACATAATTGCTTTGGTTGTTCAGTTGGTTGGAGTGTTGTCGTACACCAAAAGGTCACTGGTTCGATTCTCCAGTCAGGGCACATACCCAGGTTTCAGGTTCAATCCCCTTCTCTGGTATATAAAGGAGACAACTGACAGATCAATGTTTCTCACATCAATGTTTCTCTCTTTCCCTCTTCATTTCTCTCTCTCTAAAAATCAATAATATTTTTAAAAAAATAGATTGATGTTAATATTATTTATTTACTAACAACATAAAGTAATAAGCTTTTATTATTTTAGTTTCCTAAATATTAAATGCTGTATAATTAAGCATAGTTCTACACACTGGACTTTGTAAGACACAGAAAATGCACACCTTTTGCATAAATTTGGGGTCCAGCACAAGCTGCCAATGCCTCACACAGACGGGCCCACCTCATTTACTTCCTCTCTGATCTGATCCCCCTCTTAGCCAACCCACGAAAAGAGCCAACAAAGCAGTCAGTCATGCTTGATCTCAATAAGCTGGAATAGATATCACAACTGGTAGCAGAGATGCAAGTTAAATAAACAGAAAAGAGGTTTACTTTCCACAGCTTGTAAAACTCCAGCAGGGTCGCTGCTCATGCTGCTCATGCACTGGCTCTCATCAGCCTCGTTCCTCCCTACACCCACTCATTCTTGTAACAAGGCTCCCCTGCGCTCACAGCTTTATTTGGAGGCCACTGGTCACCTGGTGCTTTAGCTGCCCACTGTGTCATTTTGAGTCTTGCCTCCCAGGGTCCTTTACATCCTGCACTAAGCATTCACTGTCACCATTATCCTTCCTCGCTCTTTCTGTAAAATACCAAGTCCCCACTTCTACCTGCAAAGCTGAAGCTGCAGGTGTTTATCTGTACAGAAGTCACCAGCAGGCAGTGCAAGTCAGGGCAGTTCCCGGAGCAGCAGAAATTAATATGCGCGGGAGTTCCAGGCTCAGGCAGTGTTTTTTTCCAATTATATTTACTCATTTTCATGAGGTGTTATTTAATTTCTGAGGTTTCATGATAAATTGTACCAAAACCATTCAGTTCCCTAACGCAATTTGTGATTCTGTTATGTGAAAAGACACTATATTAAATAAAAATTAGTCTTAATATTAGGCCTCTCTGTTCTCTAAGCAGGAAACTCATTGCCAAGCCATTCTCATTTACAGTGCTTTGAAAACCGTGATAGCAAAAAGTGCGCAAAGGAGAAGGAAACTGTGCTTCAAAATGTCAAACAACATCTGTTTCCCATTTCTGAGAATTACGGAGCTTTCTCCAGCCCTTTAACCCTTTAGCCCACATTGTATCTGTCCCTTCGTAGTTTATTAGCTTTATCTTCAGAAGCCTTTCAGTAAAATGAAACCTGATATAGAAAATGAATCTCTGCCTTAAGTTCTCTCCAAGGATTAGGGGTGAGATTTATTAGAACAACACTGCTCATGCTGTGAGCCTTTAAGGTTGTGTCAACATTTCAATTATAAACCTGTGCTTCCAGAGGCATGTACACAGTCTGTTGAAAAAAAAATTAATAATTCCCCAGCTTCAAATTTGAAAAGTGGGTAGTCGTTTGAGGATCCATGCTTGGTTTATTCAATTTTTTAAAAGCTTCATGCGCTTGACCTTTCCTAGTGTGGAAAATTATATTAATATCCATGGACGTTTTATACTCAAGACTGGATCCCACAGTTAAAGCAAAAATGTAATCATGAGAATGATAACTTATATAATTAGTTATGTAATTGGAGCAAAAGAATCTAAAGGTGATCATTCCGGGACACTGCAAAATGAGTCAGTGTTTTAGCATTTATTGTGAGAACAAGACAGAGCTATTTTGTCACATGCAGCCATAGGTCCATGACTTTACTCTTCCAGCTGTAACTTTAGGTCACCCAGGCAACTATGGTTTCTCCTAAGTGGTCTGAAACAAGCCCCCCTGCCATCTAAAAGAACAATGGTTTAGGCGACTGACAGAAAGGCATGGAGGATCTAGGGCAACCTGAAAAACAGCCATGAATGGATGGGATTATCTTTGGTGCCTTCCTCCCACACTCCGCCACCCCTCTCTGATGTCCAAGTCCTCTGTCTGTCTCTCCTCACACTGTCCCCTTAGCCTGTCATCCCAAGTCATGGCTCTGGCTCTGAAACTTCCTCCTTTCACTTTCCTTGCCACCTGACACCATCCCCCCGTCAAAATTCACCTGCTACCCACTCGATGGATCAACAGTCACCTATAAGGTTAGAAAGGATCTCCTGGGCTCTTCCTTATTTTCTGGCAGCTGCTACGTCTTCAACATTTGTCCGTCTCAAGGAGTTTCATACGTTTTAAAGGAGCATAGCTGGTGGAGTGTAGGGCTTCTTTCTCTACAGGTGCAATGAGAAGGAATTTGTAAGAAGTCTCAAGCTTTCTTCAAATAACATTGCATTGACAACAACAGACTTCTATAATTAAGAGATTTAATTGATTTTCTATTATTCTACACCATGTAGAGAATTGATCATAAATTCTAAGTTCCGTAAGGTCAGGGTTTTGCCTCTTTGTGTTCTGCTAAACATCTTAGCAATTAAGTCACTGTAAGTATTCAGTAACTATCCAGTGAATGGAGGGATAAAGAAAAATGTATATATCAACTACTTCTTTATCAGCTGTGAGAGCCTTAGCAATAAGTAACTTGCAAACACATTTCCTCAACACAGGGAAAAAAAAAACTATACAGTAAAGAACTGATTCTTTATATGTTGGCATCTGCAGTGGGGTAATGAAGAAAAATATTATGAAAGAAATAAGTAACTAAGAGAAATACCTAAGAGCGATGTTTGTTCCTTTTTCTGACTTTTAAATATCACTCAAACCTTTACAATGTAGAATTTGAAACTGAAAGAAAGGTTAACTATTCTGTCTCACCTCTGCACCTCTTATTTCTCAATTATAAAAAATATCTCAGAAATTAGTACTTTGAAAAATACACTGTATTTTGCTAATGTTACTAACCAGACTGTAAGTGCCTTGAAAATAAGCAAGTACAATTTTTCATTCATTTTTATACATACAGAGGTCCAGAAAGTGGTAACACAGAGAACATATTTAATAAAAATGTGTGACTGATGGCTTCTTTAGAGTCAAGACTCCCTCTTTTCCTCTCCTCTGCTGCACACATTTACCTAGACATCTAACGAGCATCCAGCTTTCATTTTCAGCTCCTCTCTGCAGAGGCTCAGATAGAGTGAGAGAAGATCAAAGGAGGTGAGACAAAAAGAGAAATAGTCTGACAGTAAGATCTTCTAGGCATTTAGACAATATGAGTGTTTGAGGCATCTTCATGTATTGTTTATCTGTAGTTTTTTCACAATAGACAAGAATCACTTCTTTGAAGAAAATGATGTATTCATTGTTAATTAAGCCTCCTGCCACTGTTAGCTGAGCAATTTCACTTAGCCATTTAGCCATTCTTGGTCCATCTCTCCCTTGTACCTTTAGAATAGCTAGACTAGATGGTCTCAAAACTATTTCCCGAGCTGATATTTTGTGTCACTGCAAACTGTTATTTCTGTGTGGCTTTTCTAGAGCACCCAAAGTACACTCAAGTTCCCTGTTAATCTAATTCTACCTCAGTTAGCTGACAGAGTTCTGGTGTTTTCCACTAAAAGTAAGGATACTCATTGCTTATTACATTGAGGGAGACCCAAAAAAAGTATTTTGTTGCTAAGTGTTTATGTCCCTAGTCTTAATAGCAGTTTCTTCATGAGAATAAGAAAAACAAAATCTCCACGCACGGGCAAAATCAGTCTAATTTCATCCCAGCAAGTAACGACAACAAAAGCAGGGCCTTTTTTTTTTTTTTTTTTTTTTTAATTAAATTCTTTCAAGCCATGTGGAGCAATACTGCTGAGTAGATCTTGTAAGAAAAGATAATTAAAACACAAACTACTAGTTCTTACATTTGGAATGGAAACCACTGCACATGCTCAGGGTGGCCAGCCCTCACACACTCCCAAAGGATCCTGAGGGTGCAGACCGAGTCTACTTTACAAATAGGTTCAGCAGTTTGCTAGTGAGCTACAAACCCTTCCACACTGGATATCAGGCAGGATATCTCTGGAAAGTCAGACTTTTCTGAGACTTTTCCACTGGAACTGGGCAAATGAAATGATCCCTTTGGCATCACAACAGACTGAAGGGTCTTAAAAAAAAGAGCTTTCTGTTCTGGCTGGTGGTTAGAGCAAAGGCTCATGCACAGAAGTGTCTCAGGTTCAATTCCTTGTCAAGGGCACACAGCTGGGACATGTATGGGAGACAATGAGTAGCTGTGTCTCTCTCACATAGAGGTTTCTCTCTCCCACTCCCCACCCCCACTCCTTCTCTCCCTTCCACCTTTCTAAAAAAAAAACAACAACAAAAAAAAAACCTCAGTGAGGATTAACAACCACCACCAAAAAATTAAAATAAAATAAAAAAGAGCTTTCTCATTCTGGTTGAGGTGAAACAATCAAGTATTTCTAGGCCTTTTAAAGGGGCACTAAATTGGAAGAAAGAGAAAAATATTTACATATTTATACATGTATCTTTCCCAAAATGCTGGTAGGTTCTGTTTGCAGATTCCACGTGAGGTAAACTGATTTGGAGTGATTATAAATCCCACCCCACCATTTACAATGTGTATAGGGAATGGTCAGTATAGTTGTCAACCTCATGACATGTAGTAGGGTATATTGGCCTGTGTGGATTCTGTGCTCTTGTTTTAAGAAAACACAACATTTGGAACCAAAATGATGACATAAGGTAAATACCTATACGTGCTGCCTCTCACAACCACACTAAAACTACAACTAAAAGACAAAACTACAGCTTTTCCAGAACAATGGGAAAGCTGGCTGAGTAGAAGTTCTACAACTAGAAGGAAAGAGAAAAGAGAATTGAGACTGGGTAGGACATGCACAAGCACGGAAAAGCAGAGGTACGGAGGCACGCAAATCAGACTGGTGGCTGGTGACTGGGTGCACTGTTTTTTTGTGTTTTTTTTTTTCTTTTCAATCTGAAGTGAGAGATAAGCTCCAAACTGCTCTGAGCTTCAGTTTCCAGCAAGATTCTGGAGACACAGACTCCAATGGGGAGAAGCTGGACTGTCTGCCATCAGGTTGGAAAGTAAGGGTGGCTTTCTTGCAAAGGTGCACACAGGAATCATTGTTTACTGTGCTGGGGCTTGGGACTCTGGGATGTGAAAACATAGAGAAGGCAGAGATGGCTGACTGGAAGCCATTGCTATTTGCCACTTTGTATTGATTCCCTGAGATCCTGCCCCACCCAATTTACAAACCCATCCAAACTGTGCACAGCAGCTTTTGCATATAAATGGCCTGCCCTATAGCAGCTTAACCTAATAAACTGCAGCTCCAGTCAAACAGCTCCAAAACTTCCAAACCCCAAGCAAAGAGGAGAAATCTGCAGATCTCACGAAAGCTCCTGCTGGGTGGCCTCAGACAGTACCTGACCTGCACCTCATTGGAGATCCAGGGCAAGTGTACATGGTGGTCATTGTGAGACACCAGATTTCAATTTCTCACATCCACAAGTGACAAATTCAAGAGGCAGACTCAGTGAGCACCAAAGCCCCACTAAAGCAAGTCCTGACCCATAAAGGTGTCTCCAACACAGCAATTCTTCCATTATAAACACAGCAGGTCCTAACAGCCAATTGGTCTGGAAGTCAATTTCTCTCAGTGTACAAACAGCAATCAAGGCTTAACTACAACAAGACTGTGCACTCAGCCCACAAAGGGGTGCACCAGGAGTGTATACCTCAGGTGCTTGGGGAGGCTGAATGACTGGGCCCTATAGGTCACCTACCACAGAAAAGCACTCCATCAACACAGAGAAGCAGTCAAAATGCAGAGACAAAGAAACATGTCATGAATGAAAGATGGAGGAAAGCAAACTACTGGACATAGAGTTCAAAAACCACAGTTTTAAGGTTATTCAAGAAGCTTCTAGAACCCTCTGAGGAACTTAGTGAGACCCTTAAGGATTTTAATGAGAATGCCAAAAAAAAAAAAAAAAAAAAAAAAAAATGGAAAAGGACCAGTCAGAAATTAAGCATACACTGTCTGAAATAAATAATATACAGAAATTCAACAGTAGACCAAAGGACTCCAAGAATCAAACCAAAGATTTGAAATATAAGGAAGTAAAACCATCCAACCAGAAAAACAAAAAGAAAAAAGAATCCAAAAATATGAAGATAGTGTAAAGAGCCTCTGAGACAACTTTAAGCATACCAACACCCAAATTATGGGAGTGCCAAAAGAAGACAGAGAGCAAAATATTGAAAACCTATTAAAGGAAATAATGACAGAAAACTTTTCCTCCCTGTGAAAGAAATAGACTTACAAGTCCAGGAAGCACACAGAACCCCAAACAAGAGGAATCCAAAGAGGATCACACCAAGACACATCATAATTAAAATGCCAAGGGCAAAAGACAGAGGGAATTTTGAAAGCAGAAAGAGAAAAACAGTTAATTACCTACAAGGGAGTACCCATACAACTGTCAGCTATTTTCTCAACAGAAACTATGCAGGCCAGAAGGGAGTAGCAAGAAATATTCAAAGTGATGAAAAGCAAGAACCTACAACCAAAATTACTCTACCCAAAAAAGCTATCATTGAAAATTGAAGGTTAGATAAAGAGCTTCACAGACAAGAAAAAGCTAAAAGAGTTAATCACCACCAAACCAGGATTATATGAAATGCTGCAGGGTATTCTTTAAGAAGAGGAAGAAGAAGAAAAAGGTAAAGATAAAAGTTATGAACAACAAAGTGACAACAAATGCATACATATCAACAAGTGAATCTAAAACTCAAGTGAATAAAAAAATCTGATGAACAGAATAAACTGGTGAATATAATAGAATCAGAGGCATAGAAAGGGAGTGGACTGACAATTCTCAGGGGGAAGAAGGTGTGAGGGGTGTGGGAAGAAATTGGACAAAAATCTTACACCTATGGATGAAAACAGTGGTGGGGGAGTAAGGGCATAGAGTGTGAGGGGGGAATCAGGTTGAGGGGAACTATGAGGTTGGGGAAAGAGGAACATCTGTAATAATCTGAACAATAAAGATTTATTTTTAAAAAAGAAAGAAAACACAGCATTTAATGGGAGATAAGCCTAAATTTGAAAAAATTTTGTCTCCCTGTGTGATCTTGGAAGTAATATCCTGACTGAGTTTACATTGAAATCCTATTACCATTGAATGTATTTTTTTCTATTGCAAACATGTCATATTTGTTAGGTTTTTAATAAACATATTCAGGGCACCAAACTAGGAAAAAATAAATGAGCAACTTCAGTGGATGGAATTACCCACATTCTTTTAGAGCTCTGTAACTTGACTCTTGTGTCTTCTCTCCCAAGAAAGTCTTCCCTAATGTCATCTTCCCAATAACACTCAGCTCATTTATTCATTCATTCATTCACTCGCCAATGCTTATTGAGTCAAATTTCTATGTGCCACATGTAAATTTACTTATATCTTCCACTAGTAAAATACAAAAACCCTGACCACATCTGTTTCTCAAGCTATGGCCCTAGCTCTCTCCTTTCCTTCATAGCCAAGCCTCTGAAATGGTTGTCCTTGTAGACTTTCTTAACTTGCTCATCTTCCATAGCTACTGCTTAACTTAAAACTTTTTCTGCTGAGGTTATGAGTTGTCCCAATGGACAAGTCTTCATTTTACTTGACTTCTCAGTAGCATTTCACACTTGTGGACCCTCACTCCTTATTTGGTTTATGTAATTCTTACTTTCATGCTTTATTCTCGTATTTCTAGCCACTTCTTTTTAGGGCCCTGCCAGTTTCACCTCCTCTAAGAAATTAGGGTTCCACAAAGGATAGTAACCAGACATTAATGACAAATAATTCATATTAAGTGTTATGAGTAACTCACAAAATTAGTGAAAGGCTCAGAACTATGTGGCTAGTAAAAATACCCCAAAACATCCTAAGGGACTAGCTGGTCGGTATAGGCAAGTAACTTCTGGCAGAAAGCTAAGCACTGGACACTGACTGGTACCACCACATCTGCTGCTCCAGAGACTCAGTATGGCTATAGTCTCATTACTGGTGCACACTAAATGTGGAATCCAGTTTTGTTTCCACCCACTAAAAACTGACAAGAAAAATCTCAACTAGTTCCTGAATCTAGACCCAGTGGCAAGTGCAACCCTACCTGCAAGAGAGGTTTCAAAGTCAAGAATGTGATGTTTATGATACTTGTCATGTGAGATATCCTGTCCCCAAACAAGTTCATACAGAGGGGAATTCTACAAACACAGAAGATAGTTTAGGGACTGGGTAGGGGGGAAAAAAAAAAAGGAAAAGAAGCATAGCCACTACTTCTTCAAATCAAATCTTGTTTTAACTTTCTCTAAATTGACTTTTTCTTTTTCCTTGGCCAGTGTAGCTCAATTGGTTGGAACATCATCCCATACATCAAAAGATGGTAGGTTCAATTTCCAGTCAGGGCAGAACCTCAGGTTTTGGGTACAATCCCCAGTTGGGGCACCTGTGGTAGGTGATGACTGAGCAATCTATGTTTTTCTCTCTCTCATTGATCTCTCTCTCTCTCTCTCTCTCTCTCTCTCTCTCTCTCTCTCTCTCTCTCTCTCTCTCTCTCTCTCTCTTCTCTCTCTCTCTTCCTCCTCCTTCTTCTTCTTCTTCTTCTTCTTCTTCTTCTTCTTCTTCTTCTTCTTCTTCTTCTTCTTCTTCTTCTTCTATCTCTCTCTCCCCCCTTTCTCTGGAATCAATATTTTAAAGTTAAAAAAAAACAAAAAAACAAAGAAAAATAAATTGACTTCTTCTCTTGAGAAGGTTCAGATTCACATATCCACACACATGCTTGACATATCCATTTGGATGTCTCATAGCTGTCAACCTTAAGAGGTCTAACTCTGAATTCTTGCTCTTCATGTCCATCTGCCTGTCTTCTTCATCGAAGTAAATAGCAATTCCACTCATCTATTTTCTTACGCCAGAAATCGACATCTTCCTGACATCTACTTTAAAAAAATAAAAAAAATAAAAAAAATAAAAAAAATAAAAAAAATAAAAAAAACTTCCTCATCCAATTTACAACAAACTCCTGTCAATTCTGCTTCACAAATATATTTCTAATTTGTTCCCCATCTCCACTGTTACCATCCTACACTAATCTACCATCATCTCATTATCTTCTTCTTAAACTATTGCAATAGCTTCATAATTGCCTTCTTGCCTTCATTCTTGACCATATCCAAATCATTCTCCATGCAGCATCCAGAGTAATTTTATAAATCATAAATTGTATGACGTCACTTCCTGGATCAGAATGCTAGGATAGGCTTCCATTTGAAAAAACAAAACAAAAAAAAAAACACTTAATTTTCAACATGGCTCTTGTGATCTCACACCTGCTGCATGCTCCAAGTTCACCTTGGGCATTATTCTTCTATCATCATGGTTGTGAACTGTTCTAAGCCAGGTGTTTGGGGTACTACCTTCAAATTATATGTGGTAAAGAGCAAAATGCATTTAAAAACATTGAAGAGGATAATTTTTTAACTACTACCCACTACCGCACAGATAGATTGAAATGAAAGTAAGTATAGGCCGAAATCTGTCATGCATATTTATTTATTAAGTACATTTTTATTAGCAAGTATATTCATTTACTAGGGCTATCATAACAAAGTACCATAGACTGGGTATTTTAAACAAAAGATGCTTACTTTTTCACAGTTTAGGAACTGAGAAGTCCAAGATCCAGGTGTTGGCATGGTTTCAGTCTGAGGCCTCTCTCCTGGGCTTGCAGATGGTTACCTTTTTGTTGTCTTCACACATTCATTCTTTGATCTGTGAGTCTTCTGTGTCCTCATCTCATTTAAGGATACTAGTCATATTATCTCTAAATGCATTCACATTCCAAGATACTAGGACTTCAACATATGAATTTGAGGCATGCAATTTAGCCCATAACAGTAAGCAGAAGAACAATGTATGCATTCTGTGGGTAAGCTTGCTGGAGTCCTAGCTCTGCACCTTTTGATACTTTGACTTCTCACTGTTTGAAAAATCCATTGATATGGACAACATTGCAAAGGCAGTATTCCATTAGCTATATGGGCACCAGAAAACCATAATTCTTTTTAACAAATGGATGAATGCAGAGTAATTTAAGAACTTAAGTCAGAGATCCCATTATGGAACCCCAAATAAATCAGTTTTCCAAGTACCGTGTACTTTTTCTCAGATGGCATATGACAATGTTCATCAATTATCTGTCTGTTTAATGTTGGTCACCAGTCAGGGTCCATGAGAGCAGGAGCTGTGTCAGTTTTGCTCACAACTATAATTCCTGGGCCTCACATTTACTTATTACTTAGTCATCCAATTTTTATTTAGCCTGTTAGTCAGTAGATGTGATTTGAGTACCTACTATGTGCCAGAAATGAAAATATATGTCCCTGCCCTCATGAAACTTACTGCCTTGTAGAGAAGGCATAATGAGAACAACAGTGACCTGGGCCCAGGAAGGAGCTAGTTTCTCTCCCTGGATTCCTGTATCCAGTCTTATTGGTCATACTACAATATTTACATAATTTCCTCTTCAATGGACTATAAGTTTGAGAGCAGAGACATTTTTTTGTTTTGCTTCTTTATCCTTAGTATGTAGCTTTAATGCTAGACACATAGTAGGTCTTCAATCAATGATTGTTGAGTAAAATCCAAAATCCAATTGCTGGGATGTCTGATTAATAAAATTCTGAACTTAAGAATAATGTGAGTCATATAATATGTTTTGCCATTTTATTGACTTCCCCCCCCCAAATTTCTACCATGTTCTCCAATTCACAAATACAGTGTGAACAAAGAGAAGGAAAGAATTCACTTAAAGTGAATGATGACAGTAACATTTGCAAAAGGCTTCCAAAAGTATATGTTTCCATTGGCAAATGGATCCTGTCAGACCCTGAATAAAAAACTTGGACTGGGACCTACCTAACTTTCACTAGAAAGAATGTTTCCTTTTAACAAATATATGGATTTCAAACTAATATTCGTGGACTTAGAAAAATTGGCACCAGTTCTAAAGATATAACCTGTTAGTTGCTTCAATCTGCCATAAAGATAAATTTGCAAAAAATTAGGAAAACATTAATCTTGATATCTGTATTTTCTGAGTCACTAATTGGAAAACATAACAGAGAACTTTTGTTTCTTGAGTGTAGTTTTATTACAAAGCTTTGCAATTTAATTAATTTGATTATATTTTTTAATTGGAATTTCCTGAACTTCGAGATTCTCTCAGAGAAAAAAAATGAAATTGAACATTGAAAGTCACAACTGGCTTAGAAAAGAATGGCTCTATAGTCACTGCATCTGTGAACCCCTGTAATTTGTTAGCCAGCTGGCCCAACTGCTAAAAAATACCTCCTAGTTCATTTCTTAATTCCTGAAATTATACCATTAAAATTTCATTTATTTGGCTTAAGACTTGGATTCCCACTAAAATGCAAAATATGCCTGGGAAGGAACATACTTAAAACAGTGATAGCCATTTTCCCCTAACTCTTGTGTCAGGGTTTAAATATGGGTGAAAAGAGAGAAGAGGAAGGATCTGATACTTAGGCCCACATACAGGAAATAGTCTAGAAAAGAAAATTTGGAGATTCTAAGTCAACAGAAAAACATTTTTGCCTAAAACTTTGGTCTGAAAATATTTGGAGCACTGGGAATTGAGCTGTACAGGGCAGTCTTATGAGATCTGCATGCAGAGGAGAAAAAGAAAATCTTCCTTGAGACATTTCTTAAAGTTTCTCTATTACTTACCCGGTTATAATAAACTGCTGATAATCTCAAAGTAAACCGCTTCTGATGTCCGTCACTTAATACTAAACTGCTATATTTAGCATTCCAAGATAAATAAATTCATTCCTGGCCACCACTGGAATTAAAGAATCTAAAAGGGCTTTAGGAAATCCCCCAGGTAATTGACACTTTTAACTGAGCCAGTCCTGGTTAAATAACTGAAATGAAATCTGATGATGAGATGTAACACCTAGAAGCCAATCACCCATGGCCAACAGAGAATCATGTGGAGGTCTTATTGCTTAAGAAAAGGAATGTATCAAATATCCTATTCAAATTGCATCTTGAGGCATGAAGAAGAAAGCTGAGCACAAATTCACTAAGATGATTTGAAAAGTTGTCATGATGTCAGTAGAGAACTTGACCTTGATTCCATTTCCTCCTCTGGCTATAAAAGTGGAAATGTCATTTTCCTGCTCTTTCCAAGAATGTGTTTTCGTTTTTTCCCTTGCAGAACAGAGGGCCACAATGAGCACTGTACGCTCTGCTGTGCAGACTTAGCACCCAGTCAGCTCCCACTGAAGTCAAGTCTAAGCTTCCCGACCCACAACCCACTGCCTCATCTTGTCAAACAGGGTTGATGGTCGAACTGAAAGTAGGCATTCCACAAGGATCAGAAATGTAGGACATGATCAATCATTAGGCACCTCTACACCAATAGCCTCTGTTGATTATTAAATGCTTGCATTCGTGATGCCCCACAATAAATTAGTAATTTTACATTTTTTTATTATCTAGACAAAATGGTTATTTATGTAAAAGTTCCAGAGTTTGAAGAGGCCATAGTCACACAAATCTGTTCTGTTTAAATATAAGGAATCAGGCCCCCGCCAGCTTGGCTCAGTGGATAGAACATCAGCTTGCAGACTGACGTGTCCCAGGTATGATTCCGGCCAAGGGCACATGCCTGGGTTGTGGGTTCGATCCCCAGTGGTGGATATGCAGGAGGCAGCCAATCAATAATACTCTCTCATCATTGATGTTTCTATCTCTCCTCCCTTCCTCTCTGAAATCAATAAAGAAATATATTTTAAAATAAATAAATATAAGGAATCAGGCTCAAAAATTATATTTCTGCATCATAAAAACCTTGAATAAGGCTTACTTTTTTGTTACCTAAACAAATAAGATGGCTTTGAGAATAGAAAAGGTAGTATATACATTAACATTATTGCTATATAGTAATCTGAGACTAAGTTTCCATAACTGTGTATGAATTAGATAAGATCAAGGTGATTCAGTTTGCCAATTTACTACCTGTTTTGCAATAAATGCTTGTATTACCCCAAACTTCATATGTTGAAGTCCTAATTCAGAATGTGACAATCAGAATGTGACAATTAGTGCCCTTAAAAAAAGAGACTCCAGAGAACTCCCTCCCAACCTTCTGCCAGGGATAGATGTGATAAGAAGATAGCTGTCTATGAACCAGGAATGGGTCTGTAGCAGACCCAGAATTTGACAGCACCTTGATCTTGGACTTCCATTTATTTCTCACAGTTCTGGAAATGAGAAATAAAGGCTTGTTGTTTTAGCCACTCATTTTTGTTATAGCAACCCAAACAGACTGCCACACAATCTTCATACAGGTCTTCTGCTTCTAGGTGTCTACATTTGTTTAAACCAGTCACAAATTAGATCACTTTATTTTTCAATCAAGTTTGATTTTACTACAGTTGAATGGGAATGATGTTAATTTCTTATTTACCAAAACTATCAAGTTTAATCTAGTTCATAATTTCACTTTTCTCTATAGTTTATTTTTAAAAATTAAGCCAATAACTTACTTAAAAATAACATATAGAATTTTAAGTAATAACACCCTTCTGTTTCTCCCCCCCCCCAAAAAAAATAGTACTTATAAAAGTAGCTCTTTTCTAGATCCCAAGATCCTTTCCTTAAGTCTTTTAACCCAGATGAGTTATACTTCCTAATACCCAAGGCATCCCCCTCCCACCTTCCCACTCCTACCCCAACTTCACCTTCTGCTGTTTTCATATTGCTCCAGCCTTTCCACTCAGAAGGAAAACTACTTAATAATTCAGGATTATCTGAAACCAAGATTAATGTACTTGTGTCTTTATATATCACTTTCTCTAGAATGTTTGCAGTTTAAAACATTCTGGAACCTACTGACCACCTCTTGGTGGGGAGTGGAGAAGATAGATACACAAATATCCCACTGTGTGATAGACACTACTCAAGGTGTTTTCACAGAGATTGTTTCATCTGATCCTCACAACATCCTTTTTTTGTAAGCCAAAATGTTCCTTTTTAGAGGCTAAGTAAATTCCCTAAGATCACATAGCTAATAAATGCCAGTTTCAAGATTTCAACCCAAGACTGTCTGACTCTTTACTGTTCACGGGCTTTTCACTATGCCAAACCTAATCCAAAAGAATCTTTAATGGGGCATTTTAACACTGGGGAATTCTAACATGGTCCATGAAGGTGAGTGATATTGTTGATCGATGAAGCCCTCAGGTTGCACTAAGTAACCACATACTCCATCTCTGCATGAGACTTTCTTTCCCAACCTGTGTTTTTTATTGGCCACATTCTAGCTTCAATGCCTTTTCATTCCAGACTAGCTTTGCATTTTTTTAAATCAGTTATTATTCAGTCTTTAGACAAGGAATCCTCTAAAGACCTCAAGGCACCGTATAGAAAAATATTGCATAATGAACAATAAACATTTGGATTACCAGGAGGGTACAACTGAGAATGCTACATTCTTACTTTCTTCTAGTCCTGGGAGGAAGGGGGAGGTTTTATCAAATTGAAGTGGGCTCTTTTCCTTATAGCTCTAACCAGTCTTCCTTTCACTCTTATTGAACATGAATCCTAGACTGGGCAGATTTTCTGACTTGATAGCCACCACCATCTTCCCAAAATATGAATAGATTGCTTTATCAATACACAGCAGATGCCCCCCCCCCAAAAAAAAAGAAGTCTTCACTTCTTCTCCAAAACTATTTAAATCATCAAGAAAACAATACCTAAGTTCTCCAATAGCAATCAATGCATCACTTTAGGGTAAGCGGCCTGAGTTGTCTACTTGGTCATGAGTGCTAACTTGATGTCCATCTCTAGCTCCACTGAGGGCCAAGCAAAAAGGGGATTAAACCCAATGGGCACTGCATCACATAGAAGCGAGGCAAAGATGAATAAGGAGAACAGTAGGGACTATTCTTCTAAGTCTTCTCTAATCTACCGGTGTTATAATTGAACTGTGTCCCTCCATTTTAAAAAACAACAATGACAACAAAAACAACAACAAAAAGCAAGTTTTCTTGAAATCTTAATCTCCAGTACTTCAGAATGTGATCATATTTGGAGATGCTGTCTTTATAAATGTAATCAAGTTAAAGTGAGGACATTAATGTAAGTCCTAATACAATATGACTGGTGTCCTTATAAAAGGGAGAAATTTGGGCATAGAGGCAGACATGCATGGAGGCAAGACAATCTGAAGGGACACAGGAAGAAGACAGCCATCTAAAAGACATTCACAGGCCTCTGTAGGAACCAACCCTGCTGATACCTTGATTTTGAACTACTAACCTTTAAAATTGGGAGAGAATGAATATACTTCTGTTATTTAAACCACCCAGAGTGTGGTACTCTGTTAAAGCAGCTGACAACTAATAAACCAGAAAACTGATTACCATGCCCACACAATTGATGATGGACCTGCAAAACCCAGAATACATTATCTTCTAAACACCAAGAGAATGACAGAGAATAATCTTCCTACACAGGAAGTAGTGCTCCTATCCCATTTTCCTGGGAAATGTTTTCTTGAATGGTTACTCTCGTTAGTCTCATAATCTCGCCCCATAGTTGCTTAGTCTAATTCTGCCTCAGCTTTACTATCCACCCAATAGGGATGATATTATAAAACCATTGGGTGGTCTTATGTTAGTGGGAAGTAATTGGTAAACAAATACCAGAAATTTATTATCTCACAGATTTGGAGAACAGAAGCAGGAAATCAAGCTGTTTGTAGGGACACAGCCCCTCCAGAGGCTCTAGGAGGAAATGGATGCCTTGCTTCTCCAGCTTCAGTGTCCATAGGTGTTCATTGGCTTGTGTCCACATCACTCCAATCTCTGTTTCCATCTCCACAGTGCTTTCTTCTTTGTGCATGTCTCTGTCTCATCTTCCCTTACCTCTTGCAAAAAAACACACAGAATTGCACAAAGGGTCCACCTGGATAATCCAGTATAAGCTCTTCCTCTCAAGATCCTTAACCTAATCAATATATTTTGCAATATAATGTGATGTCCATAAGTCCCAGGAATTAAAAAGTGAATATATGTTTTTGGGGGTGAGGTATAATTTTTTTTTCTGCCTACCACAGGCCCAAATCATCAAGCCCCTTAGATTAAATTTTGGAAGTTTCTCTCTTAAAGGTGACCACTGCACTCTAACAAGAAATGTTCATTTGAATTCTAGTCCCAGACTCCATATAAAAAATAACTTCATCTAAGATTGGCAAGATTAAAATATTGATTTGTGCCATGACCCCCCTTTTCACCCTTTATATGTAAAATCTAGCCAGCAAGTCATCAAAGAGTAAAAATATTGGTTCTCAATCATACTAAGTTCTGATAATAATAATAATAATAATAATAATAACCAAGTTTTCAATATTCATTTGTACTCTTTCTTTTTGATTACCAAGGGTCCTAGTTGGTATAGGAAAGAGAATATAAAAGTGCATTTATAAAACAGCTCTGTCTTGGCCCCCACTGTCTCTAGCACTTAGAAAATGTGTACAAAGAAAGCTTTATGTTTTCCTCCTCAGTTGCCAGGAACACAATAAAGCCTTACATTTAAGTGTGCTCTTTTTACATCTCCACACACTGGAAAGCTTTAATGTCCAAATATTATTTTTCCCTTAGAAGATAAAAGAGTACAAATTTATTTCTCTTTTACTATTTTTAAATTGGCCTTAATCGCCCAAATCCTTTTTCCCCCTCTAAAATCACAGAGGAATAAACAGAAGGAAAGGAGTAATGTCTAAAAACACTGGAAATTTTGAATTGACTATAAAATTTATCTTATAATTTTGCAAAAAGTGATATTTGGGGAATTGTGGTTACTTGATCAAAAAAATTTATAAAGGGAATATCCAGGATTGAGTATTATTTACCTAGAATTTTGCTCATGAAATGTTTGTATCGTGGTATTGGTAATTCAATGTTTTAAATATTATGTAAATACACAGCATAAATGTATTCAGATGTATGGTTTGAGATGGAGCATCATCTGCTACACTTTGAGTAGCAAGGCTTTAGTTTAGAAGTTTAGTGGCCCTTGACCCTAGCTGTATATTAAAATCTTGTAAGAGTTAAAAAGAAAAAAAGAAAAAAAGAATGCTTAGACCCCACCACCAAAATAATCAAATCAGAATTTTCTCAGAAAATTCTAAATGTTCAGCCAATATTAAGACTCACAGATTCAGCCGAAGCCGGTTTAGTTCAGTGGTAGAGCATCGGTCTCCGAACTGAAAGGTCCTGGGTTCGATTCAGGTCAAGGTACCTTGGTTGCTGGCACATCCCCAGTAGGGGGTGTGCGCAGCTGATCGATGTTTCTCTTTCATTGACGTTTCTAGCTCTCTATTTCTCTCCCTTCCTCTCTGTAAAAAAATCAATAAAATATATTAAAAAAAAAAAGACTCACAGATTCAATGCTCATTTTTACTGATGAAGATATCAAAGTAAAATTGTGAGGTGGTCCGCCTACCCTCTGTCTATGTTTGTGACCAAGAATGCAAGAAGAAGGGGCCGTAAATAAGTAACAAGAAATTGTAAATAATTTAAAATCCAATGATTGTTAACAGCAGCCAGGGGGCTGCCAACAACAGAAGAAATGAGGTGTGGCTGCCAGGGGTGAAGATTGTGAAATGAGGTGCAGTTTGCTACTTAATGAAAATGTAAATTCCACTTAAATCCATTATCAACTGTGTGTATACCAGAGAGCTGGCTTTGGAAAAATATATCTATGAAACTTTTTACTAAAAGTTTGAAGTTTGGGGGAAATCTGGAGAACAAACTCCAGAGGTAAAAGTAAAGGAGTCTCCATAAAAAATAGTTTCACCAGTGTAACCACATTTGTGTAAAATGTCACTTTTACATATTCTTATGAGAGTCAGTGAGTTGAAATAATTATAATTTATTGACCATTTTTCTGTTGTCATTTTCTATAGATTTCCTGCCATCAAGTCTGCAAATAGGAAGAAAAAACTGAAATTTATTTTAAACTGAATATGGCAATTTTGTTATAGAAAATCTTTGCCTTGGATTTAGCAAATCACTTGGCTATTATCTGATGAATACCAAAATAAACTGTCAATGCCCTTGTCTGTTTCTTTTCCCAGGTTCCTCCCCTGGCCCTGGATTCTCCTAAACTCTCATTCAAGGTTTTGATGTGCTAATTTGCTCATCAATACACACTAGCCTTCCTGTGTTTAATTAATAAATATTTAGTTTTGACAAAGGCAAGCGAAACAGAAGCCTAATTCATGAATTCAATCATTGTTTATCCCCCCACTGTGACCCTCACTTGAAATTGGTCTTGAGTCTTATCAGTCTGCTCCGTTTTATGCCTTTCATTTGCATATCAAATATATCATTGTAAGCAGGCTGCTCA
Source organism: Pipistrellus kuhlii (assembly GCF_014108245.1). Lineage (NCBI taxonomy): Eukaryota > Metazoa > Chordata > Mammalia > Chiroptera > Vespertilionidae > Pipistrellus > Pipistrellus kuhlii. Next base: position 119,912,924 of record NW_023425404.1, on the reverse strand, counting down.
CAACCTTTGCTTGCAGGCAGTTACAGAACCAGTCACCCACTGGAGCTGCAGGGAAACATCTGTAAGCCCACTGCGATACCAGAAGAAGAAAGGGGGACAGGGGATTAACCTCATTTCCCATTCAGATTCTCTCCTCCAGAAATCAGGATCTTTCATGTGTCCTGTTCTCAAGTTTTAACTGATTGACTGATTGACCATTTTTAATGTATCAAACCTCCCACCCCCTGAAATTAAGATGACAACACACACAGGATTCTCCAACATTTAAACTTTGAATTGCATGTCACCAAAACCTCATCTAACCACTAAGGATGTTTCAGCAGATTTAAGAGTGACTCAGCTAAAACACATTCTCTTTATCGGAGAATTGAGGTACACTGGAACATTAGTTGGTTTCCATATACAGTATCTTCCTTTGAAATAATTTTCTTCCTAAATGAAGAACAGGCCACAGATTCAAATCAATTCCCATTGTTCCTAAGTACTCAGAAATTTGAATTTAAGAGAATTATGAGCACTACCATAATTCCATCCATATCACTCAGATTGGACTTGCCCACGTTTATCAACCCAGCTCTAACTCAGAACTCACCTTTTATTGTTATGTGACACCCTGTATTTGTAGACAACTCAAAGGTAATACTCAAATCTCTGATAAGGATAAAAATATTCCAAAAATCTTAGGTTGTTATATTCAAAGCTGTTATATTTGTGTGAGTCACTTCTCTAAAGAACACTTGAGAGCAGGATAGCAAAGTAAAAGCCAGCCTGAAGGCTGATGTCTGGCTTTTAAGTACTCTACACAGAACCCCAGAAATAAGAAAAACAGGAAAATAATACAATTATGGACTGCATTAATTATGCACTTAAAAGTAACATTGTCTCCTTTTAACAAACTGAAATAGTACAACGTAATGCCACAGTGAGTTCTATTCAGTGTGCTAAATGAATTAGGCCGGGCCATGGTAAAACAATTCTGTGGCTCTTTCCCTAGGGCATTATCACCTGGTGTAACACAGGCTAGAGCACTAGATTTGCAGACAGAGACCCAAGTCTTATCTCAACTCTACCACCAATTTTCTGCCATTTGAACAAGTTCCGTCCTGTCTCTGAACATCTATTTCCCACTTCAGAACAGGAGATAGTTGGATTACACTCCCATGTACTCAACTGTGCAGCTAGGAAATGTTACTAAGTTTTCCAATAAAAAGATTTATGTGGTCACCCTGACTGGTGTGGTTCAATTGGTTGGAGTATACTCCTGTACACCCAAGAGCTGTGGGTTTGAGTCTCTGCAGAGGCACATCCTATGTGTGTTCAGAACAGTATGGGTGGTGCCCTAGTTGGTTTGGCTCAGAGGATGGAGCGTTAGCCTGTGGACTCAGGGGTCCCGGGTTTAATTCCAGTCAAGGGCACATGCCTGGGTTGTAGGCTTGGTACCCAATAGGGGGTGTGCGGGAGGCAGTCATTCAATAATTCCCTCTCATCGTTGATGTTTCTCTCTCTCTCTTCCTCTCTGAAATCAATAAAAATATATTTTTTAAAAAAACAGTTTGGGAGGCACTGGACAAGATTTTTCAGAGGGCTTTCCAACTGTAATCAACAGGCCCATATTCAGACAGACCAGGCTTGCTAATGGCATTACAGGGCATAGTGACTGAAAGTGGAACCTCAGAAACCAGACGGCCTGGGTTCAAGCCCATAACTTCTCTACTCCCTAGTTTTCTGACCTCATTTAACTTCTCTCTACTTTGTTCTTTCATCTGCAAAACTGAGATAATAATATCATCTCTTTCACAGGGTCATTAGGAGGATTGAATGAGCTAATAAGATAAGTCAAATGCTGAGCAGATGACCTAACACCTAGTAAGTGCCATAGAAGTATTAACATTGTCATTGCAATATTATAAACCCTTGCCAGATGCAAGGATCCAAGAGCAACAAGAGAAGATAAAGGAAATTGACATTTGCTGAGCATATACTAGTACAGTATGCCAGATGTGATCTCACCAAATCCCCTAATAAAACTAAGATTAAAATATAATTATTTCATTTTTCAGGTGAGTGAAATAAAACCGTCAGGTTTTAAGCAGATAGAAAGGTTAAAAAATGAACCCCCAATTGAGGTATCCCTAACTTCAACAGTCAAGTTCTTCCTGATACATTACACTGCCTTAAAGGGTGAAAAGTAATAACCTTTGTATTATTTTATTGATGAAGGAATGAGATAGACAGACTAAAATATGTCCCAAGATCACACAGTAAGATTTGGATTAGAAAATAATCCAATTCTGTCATTCAACCCTCTAAAATAATCCTTATCAGAATAGAAGGACATTTGAAAAATGAAAAGGGAACTCTCTCTAATTTTGATCTGGTTACAATTTTTTAAAATTAAGATGTCTCTTAATTAAGTACCTGTGTTTGTATTATGTCCCATTTTAGCAAAGATTTTGCTCTCCTCTACTTATCTCAGATTCTATTCTTAGAGAAGCAGAGGTCTAAAGGAGACATTTAAAGGTCAAATTAATTCTACTGCCTCCAGAAAGAATTGGATCAAAATCATTCTCAAACAATAATCCCTTACCATATTCTACTTTTAAATGTTAAAAGAAGAAAATTCTGTGACTTTGGTTTTTTTAAAAAATCCAAATATCAATACTATATTTAAAATTTCATATATGCAAGGATCTTTGAGACATTTGTGAAAATAAAAACACATTAATCAAAAAAGAGAGAGATAGAATAAATTGAATAAAAGATGAATTGATTTTTTATGATGGAGCATAGTATTATGCATTAAAAACTAAAATTCAGGACTATGGACTTGGGAAGTAATTTATTGGATATTAATCTTCACTTTTTTTGCAGTCCAGGCCTAACTTTACTCTGCATGCAGAGTTTTAAAGTATGGGGTCAAAAATATATCCCTGCCACATATCCCATACTGCACTTCTGCTTGGTTCATCTTATCACTAAAACTGGTTTTTTACAGCAACATCATAGATGATAGAGCTTAGAGAGATTTCCATTTTGCAAGTAAAAAAGGGCAGACAGGTGGTGTCCAGCCTGCAGTGTACTTAGATGGAGCAGCCAGATGCTCAATTCCATCATCAGAGCCTGTCCTGGGACCACAGGGCATCTGATTGAGAAGGCAACTTGCAGGGAACTGGAGGGGCGCATGGAAGATTTCTCAGCATCTGAAATTCTCCATGTAGGCTCGGGGAAATTAGAGAGGAAATTGTGATAGGTACTCTGATTTAGTTCAGAGAAAACAATTACTTTCCTTGGGGTTTATAATGATGAGAAATCTAAACAAGGGTTGACATAGGACTTATTTTAACCTCTGTAGCAGATAACCAGGTATCTGTCTGTATAACATCACTAGTACCTCCAACAGTTGAAATTTGAAGGAAGGGTGCAGATTTAGGAGGGTGTCCTGGCAGGTCCAATTTCATCTTTTATTCCCCCCTTTCTTTTGCTTTCAGATGTATATTCATTGGAACGAGTGTGTTGTGCCCTTGCAATTGCTGAATGCAGTGCCTGCCTCAAAAATGAAAATGTTTTTGGCCAAGTTTGTGCTTTGGATGCTATTTCCCCATTCTCAGAAAACCAGTACGTGTTGAGGCTTTTTCCTCCTGGATTCAAAGAGATAAATGTTGAATTTGATCCCTGGGGGTATGGCAACAGCTACCTTACCAGAATGTAAAAAAATAAAAAATAAATGGAAAATTCCTAAAATCCCAAGATTTTTGTGATGCAAATGCGAAAGAATTCTTAGGTCATAATTTCTTCTTTTCAACTACAGATATAATTAAAGGAAACTGTAAAGCAAATGGTAATTGCTGGGAGAACAATTTACTAAAACTTTCTGCAATCTTGTTTACATTAAGTCCAGGATCTTCCCAAAAGCTGACCTTCTACTTGAATTTCTCCTAGTGCTCGTTCATACCGGTTTTATCTATGGTGTGAAATGGCTAAATCTGTCACTGGGGAGAAATATTACCTATTTGTCTGAGCAAGGAGTAACTCATATTTATAAATGGTCAAACAGAAATGACCATTATGAATCTTTCACGACCACAGAAGAGGAAGATGAGTCAAGAGTATTTATTTCCTAAGCTCTATTCTTTAAGAAAATCTAGTGTTTCTTGTTTTGTTGTTGTCACAGCCATTATGCCTGTAAGACTGTACACTTCATCTTTTTTTTTTTTTTTTTTTTTTTTTTTTTAACTCTGAAGATTCCTAAGCATATACTCTCAACTCTAAGGATACAGTGAATACATTTATGGGGAACATTTCTTGACTCTTTTATTAAAATGAAATTTAGCAATGTAGAAACCATACAAAGAGTGGCTGTGGTAAAGAAGCTTTATGTGTTACTATACTCTAATTGTGTATGTAAGGATCAAAATTTTGAGAGACAGTTAAATTGTGCCATTTCAGAGACAAAAAAAAATTTCACTGCCTCCAAATGTCTTTCTCTCTAGCTTCCCACACATTTAATTTATGCAATGGAGAAGTCTTCAGAAAGCCCTTTAACATGCAAATATATTTTACCCTAGAGAGGTTGCACATTATCGCATTAGCACAGATTAGTTTATCAGATTAGTAGAGGATGGCCCTGAGGGAAAGAAACACTGAACAGGTACTGTTACCAGGGCCTACTCCTCAGGGAATAGGGACCCAGAACCAAAGGCCTTCTATCAGGAAGCTATTGGGCCAGAACTCCACATCATCAAGGAGTCACCTGGTTGTCAGGCTCCCATTTCCAGACATTAGCCCTTAGGCACACCATGAATCTGGGACCCTGAGTCTGTTAACCAAAGTCCACCATCTGTGGTTGAATCCTGGCTCTATGATTAATTAAATTAGCCTTTCTGTGCAGTTTCCTCATCTGTAAAGCAGGAATAATCATAGTACCTATTTCATAGGACTATTGAATTAAATATTGAATTAAGAAATAAATTCACCTACATGAATGGTCTCAATTTTGTAAACACACACACACAAATCTATAGAAAAAAGGTGAGAATATTCATAACTATCTCTCAGTGGCAGAAATTATGACTGATTCATTTAATGTTTTCCCCTCATGCATTTTCTAAACTTCCTACAATAAATATGATTAGTTTGATTATAATAATGTGTAAAAGACTAATAGTTGCTTCATGTAAATGATGATCATTTGCATTTTCTTTATAATAACAAAAAAATTGGAAACAGCAAACAGAGCCCATTATTAGGGGTTAGGTCAATAAAATATGATTCATCCATATGGTAGAATTATGCACCTACAATTTCAAAATGTAAGGTTGAAGAATGTTTATTGGCATAAAAAACACTCATGATACAGTATATGAAAAATTAGTGACAATGCTGAATAAAAATTAATTCTTAGGTTATGAAAACTAAATAGTTTTATTTGACCATAAATAGCAAAACATATATACTCCCAAAATGCTAATGCTGATTATCCCTGCATCATAAGATCAGAAGACTTTTTCATTTCTTATATATATTTTTATAAATCTTCCAAAAATTTCAGGGTTTTAATAAAAATAAAAAATGGAGAAGTTGAAATTCAGGCAAGAAATTATGTTAGTAGACAAAAAAAAAAAAAAATGGCTGATGTCCTTTCTCCTTTTCTGCTCATAGTTGGCATCATTCAGTACCAAATTGGATGTGTAAGGACTGAGGCAGTGTGAGAACTAAGAAAGAAAACTTCTGAAAAGATTTCATAATTCTGGACCAGAGATTAGAGCTGAACCATGAGTTCCAGACAAGAACTTCCCTACATCTATCAAAAGTGAATATGGAAGACCAAAGATAAGCTCTGTCCACTCCCAGATTTACCAAGTCAACCAAAAGATCACATTCAAGATCAAAGTATCTCATGGGCTCTTCTTCCTACTCTTAGAATTCCTATAGCCATTAAAGAGAGAAAACAGAAAAAAAGTAAATATGAGTAAGCTCATTTCATAAAAAAATGAAATAAGACTGGTCAAAATAAAACAGTAAATAACTCCAGAATCGTGACTGTACCCAGCAGAGCCGGCCCTCGCTTGGATTTTGGTGGCCATGGCAAGGTGGAGGCAGGATCAAGCTATCTTCCTTTTGGCACTATCCAGCCTCCACTTACAACCTAATGAATGTGAGCATATTAAAGTATTCAGAATAGAATGCTAATTTACCAAGAGAGATTAGGATTGTTTTAAATAACACTGAGTTGACAGAAAAATCTTAGCATTATGAAGAAGCAAATTGTTAATAATGGCGTCCTAAGAATAAAAGAGAGAATAGACTGAAGTTCAAACCACATATCTGTCACTTCAGGTATTCCCTGGGATCAATATTAGTCAATCTTATATCTTTAAGACTATCTTTTGATGTGTGTGTGTGTGTGTGCGCTACCTATTCTCCAAAATGCAAGAAGAGGCTAGACTACAGTATGATGAAAAGAAAAACTAGACCTGGATTGAAGTCTAGACCTCAACCTGTCCTTCCAAGGTCACTTTAAGCAAGTTGCTAACCTCCCTACATCACAGCTACATCATCTAGACAGGAGTTATAAACCTATCTCACAATGCTCTTAGGTTATTCTGGACATTGGATGCAAAGCTTGCCAACAAGGTTTGCATGGAGTAAGCACCCAATACTTGTGGCAGATGGGGATAAAAATAAGTAAAGTAGCCGGGACTGGTTTGGCTCAATGGATAGAGCATTGGCTTGGGGACTGAAGGGTCCTGGGTTCGATTCTGGTCAAGGGTATGTACCTTGGTTGCGGGCAGATCCCCAGTAGGGGGTGTGCAAGAGCAGCTGATCGATGACTCTCTCATAGATGTTTCTAACTCTATCTCTCTCCCTTCCTCTCTGTACAAAATCAATAAAATATATCTTAAAAAAATAAATAAATAAGTAAAGTCAGTTTTTCCCAGAGACCTACAACTTATCTCAGTTTGCCACTTGTTCTTGAAGTTCCCTTGTTTAATTAGGCATTTGGAATGAAAGGGGAGCAGCTGCATTTAGTGTCCTCCAGCCTCCTGAGCAGTCACCTCAGCTAAACTCTTGCTGGAGCTCAGAATCAACATGGGGGTGGGAGGGGCGAGGTGTTGGAGAGGGTGGCCTCCTTACCAACATCACCTCTCAGAAAACTGTGACCCAAATAGTAGATGGTCACATGTTTGGAAATAAAAATTGCCTTAGGAAGCAAGTACAGTACAAGAAATACTAATTCATTTCTAGTATTTCCATTGCTTTGAGAAAAGATTTAATTGAGTACTTTCCCTCCTCTACCTAACTCTTTCAAGTATTGTATATTTAATCCAGGAGTCCAGATAAACATCATTGTACCCATTAAACGGATGTCCCAAATTCAAATACTCTTGTCCCAGCATTACAACTTAAAACAGAGACTTATTGCAGACTTGATAACAGCCCCCCTTTGGAAAACTGATTTCTGTGAGTAGCATTGTCTTCATTCATATTTTCCTATTATGGGTCCTAAAGGTCAAGAACCCCTTCACTCTGTAAATCCAAACACTCTATTCTGCCACTTTAGTCACCTAGAGAAAATGCAAAGCATTTCCCAAGGTAACAGAATGCCCCAGCTTTGCAAACTTTCTGTTTCATAGCACTGAGAGAGAGAGAGAGAAAGGAAAAAAGTAGAGTTCCTCTGAAGCCCCCTCCTGACATTTCCAGACTTATTAGCCAGTTTTCACACTGACTTCAATCAACCTCTTTAATCCTCCAAGGAAAGAGCATTTTTAATTCACCGATTGGCTGATAAGCTTGAAGCCAAAAAATGATTTACACGTAGATGAATTGTGCTTACAAGATGGAACTCCGAGCATTAGAAGCGGATCTGAATTTCCTATCTGTCATTTTATTTGCCACATTCATTTTTTCTCTGCCATTACCCTTGCTGATTGCGATCTTTCAGCGCTATTGGGCCCCTGCTTCCACAGTTTTTAATCTGCCTTTAATCCCATAGATTTTAAATATTCCCGGCACCGAGAGACTGGAGGCAATTAACTGCCCTTCTGATGCTTTCCTTATCAGTTTCCTCCTTGTATCTCCCAGAAGCAGCCTCAAGACACTTCCAGGCTGACAAATACTCCCAGCATTTCAGAAGAAGCATCCCCTGCAAATGGGGATGTGAAGTCCAGCTGTGCACGCTGGCGCTAAGCAATCAAGTCGGGTTTTGGAGGAGGGAATGAGAAGGGGGGGAAGAGGGAGGCACTGAATACCCAAGCCCCCAGTGCCCCTGCTCTAAAACAATGTCCTCATAATGTGTTTTGGGGGCTCCAAAAATATGCGAATCATCTCATCGGTTTAATCTGATTGCTGCGTGTAACTAGGAAACCATTTGCGCAGCTCCCTGACTTTAAGGAGGGATTCAGAAGGGATGTGAAAAGGAGCCGGCAGGTAGAATAGCTACCTGACTCTGGCTCCCATCGCTCTAGGTCTTGTATAATTTTGTTCCCATCTTTAATGTTGCCTTTCAAATCTGCTCACTGGATTTCCCGACCACCGGTTGGTAAATTTCCAACACATTTAACTAAAGTCCATTCAGACCTGAACTAATTCAGAATTTCTAACTTTGGACATCACCCTGGTACATCAAAGTTCACCAGCTTTGGGTATACCTGAGGGATCTAATCAGGGTGACAAGAAAGAAAAGAGGAATCTTATTCATTCATTAAAACCCATGTGCTCATCCACTGCATTGAATACCCTCCAAAAATCACTAAGTCTCTGGTCACAACCCACCCAGACCCCTCAGAGGAGTCCAGAAGTTCTAGCCTTTGGCCTCTTGAGAATAAATCAACTTGACCTTATCATATCCTCTAGCATTGATTCCTGACAAAAAGTTTTAGTCTTTTGGTTTGTTACAGTGTAGTATTCAAGTGAAAGACCTCTGAATTCAAAGCCGCAACCCCAAAGACAGAGAGAAAGATACTCCTCCAGCCTATGTAACACCACCATGTCCCAGAACACTGAGCGGTTCTCTTCCTCAGACACCCAGTCTCCTACGCAGACAGAGTATTTGATGGCAATGTGGCTGAGCAAGCTACTTGGGCTTTGGAAAGAAAGATGTGTGTGTTGTTCTGCATATGGACATAAACACATACAAAATTCTTGTAAATCCTTACAGCTCTGTCCAATGGCCATTAGTTCACAGAAAGTTGACGGCCTTTATTGGTCAATCCTCCACCAAGCATTCAATTGCTTTGCAGCCTACGCTGACATTTCCCAGTGGGATGCCATGAAAGAGGGTGACCCTCTCTGTGGGGACAAATGAGATAAGTTTCTGACTTTACTCAATCTAAGGTTTGGGCCCCCAATCAAACAATATTTTCTTGAGGTGAAAAATAGGCATTCTATAAACAGGCCATTTGTGCATCCCACAAGGGTTCTCTATCTTTTGGAAACTGCTCTATTTTTTCAAGTACAATACAAATATTGCAGAGGGTGATGTCAAACAGGAGAAAGGATATAGTAGGGGAGACAAACAATGCATTAAGTGCATGTGGTTAATTGATTGGCTCCACTCTCTGTACTAAAAGAAAAACACAAGCTCTTTCCATCAACCTCCACAGGAACCCAGCACATGGTAAATGGATGGATTTTGCAGTGCAGAAATGTTATGTTGAGAGGTTGTTTATAAACAACACCCAGCAACATAAACAAGGGAGGCATCCAGAAAAGTCAGTGATGAGGAAAAGGCCCAAACTTCGTTATATAACAGGAGAAACACCGGGTAGCAGCTCTTACTGTGTTGTTTTGCTGTGACTTGCAGCTTTGCTTAAGCATTTTAAAGATTCTTGCAGGTCTTTTTCAAGCTGCCAGCTCTAGCCTACGAATTATGGTAATGTGCCACTTCTGAGCCCTCGGCAGGATTTGCAACAGAGAAATCACATCAGCCTATGCTGATTAACAATTCCATTCCATCCAGAGATTTATATAAAAAAACTATCTTACATTTTGCTTTTTAATAAGAATGATCGCTATCTCAAATTGAGTCCCAGCAAATTTTAATAAAGGCCCAAGGTTGAGTGGCATTTTGCATGCTGATTTAGCTGTGATTGCTGGCTTTTGATGAGCACTAGCCTGGCATGTATAGCTCTCCTCAGAGCAGGTTTAAAGACCAGGAGTAAGGAAAGGGATAAAAATAAAAACTTCCAACTAAAATTTGAGGTCTCTTCTTTCTATGATTGATTACTGAATAAATACCAACACGTATCTTTGGATTCAGCCTCAGAGTGAAATTCCCTACAGCTAAACAGCTGTTTTTTTTTTGTTTTTTTTTAATGGCTTTTAATATACTAACCTGTCAAAATATGTTAACTCTGATGATGGCAATTATTATTTTAAAAGATATTATCAATCTATTTATCTATTTTCTGCCCTGATATTTCATCTCAATCAAATGGAAAGTCACAAACAAGCAGCATTTTTGTATCTCGATAAGTAAATTGGCAATAAATAAATATCTCTTGGGGGAAAGTGTTCTTCTTTGTTGAAATAGAAGGTACATTAATTATTCTGAGCAATAAACTAGAGATAAGCTAAGATTTTCAGCCTATGCCAATGGTTGACAAAAGATATCTCCAAAAGTGCAAAGATTACCTGGGCATAGCACAGAAGAATGTTTGGGGAGGAGTTAATATATTTTTAAAAACTAACAAATCAGTGGTTTTGGTTTTATTGGATGGCCTTCTTGTTTGGTTAGATGTTATTTATCCTCATTGTCATTGATTTCATTGTGACTTAGATCTTTGTATATAGATTCACGTTACCATGAAAGCCATCCCAACAGTTAAGTGGACATGCAGTGTGCTTGCCTTCCAAAGAAAGGTTTGCTTGAACACAATAAGCAGAATTAAAACAAAACAAAAACAAAAACTAAAGAATGGAACTGTGATCCAGTTCATTGTCAAAAAATCGCCAAATTTCACTAATTGCCAAAATGGAGACCCTGACCTAGAAAAATGCTCCCATGAAATTACAGAAATAACTAAATCTCAAAATGCCTAAGAGTTTTTAATATTATTTTAACAGCAAGGAAGTATCTTTCCAACAGCCAAGCACTTGTTGGATAAGGCATTTTTCCCTACAAGAATTTTTGTTTTGTTTCCATATATTTTAGGGGACAATGGAGAAATGAGCCAATATAATATTCATTACAAAAGTAATCACATGAATTATTAAGTAACAACTTAGCTAGCCAATATTATAAAGGTATTTTTCTGATAAGTGAAGTCTATCCTTTTATATTATTTTAACCAGTTGCATTAAAAATATTATTTATAACTATTTTTATCTTTATATTTTCTTTTTAAATTCTGCACAATTTAACTAGCTTTGTTTCAGTTATTCATAATGAACATTTTTGTGATGTAACTAAATATAAATATATTTATATTTAATATGATATAATTATAATACTTAAATATTATAAACAATGATAATATAATAAACATTATATATTACAATTTACTTTTAAAATAAGTATGTACTGAGAATCTATGATAAGCCAAACACATTTGCCAAGTTCTTGGGACACAATGATAAATAAGACATAAATCCTCTCCTCATATAGCTTACTGTCTACCATGGGAACCAAGAAGAAATAGACATAAAATAGGATGATCAATGCTGTGACAACTGATTGCTATAGAAACTCACTGACTGACGAGGAGAGAATCATGAAAGATTCCCAGTGATACAACCTCAAACCTGATTCTAATAAATCAATAATAGCTCAGTTAAAAGAAAAGACAGAAATATAAACAAACAATAATAGCTATAAGTAGCCTGCACTGTTCAGTGTTTTCAAAGCATTTAACATATATTCATGTGTATCTACCTCCTATGTGCCAGCCACCTTTTCGCATGCTGGAGTATTCCGTAGCTATGAACAGGAAAGCTAGTCCCAGCTCTCATAAACTTTACATTTTAGTAAAGAGAGTCATAAATCAGCCGAAACCAATTTGGCTCAGTGAATAGAGCGTCAGCCTGTAGACTGAAAGGTCCCGGGTTCGATTCCAGTCAAGAGCATGTACCTTGGTTGCGGGCACATCCCCAGTAGGGGGTGTGCAAGAAGCAGCTGGTCGATGATTCTCTCTCATTGATGTTTCTAACTCTCTATCTCTCTCTCTTCCTCTCTGTAAAAAAACTCAATAAAATAAAATAAAAAGGAGAGTCATAAATCATTTTTTTTTAAAAGGAAACAGCTCTGGCTGGGTGGCTCAGTTAGTTGGAGTGTCAGCCTTAACACCAAAAGGTTGTGGGTCTGATCCCTAGTCAGGATGCATATGGGAAGCAACTGATAGATATTTCTCCCTCACATCAATGTTTCTCTCTCTCTCTTCTCTCTGTCTCTCTAAAAATCAATGAAAATATATATAGGGTGAGGATTAAAAAAAAAGAAAAGAAAAAAACAACAATATCACATAAAATAGAGTAAATACTATGAGGAAATTAACTAAGAAGATGGGATTTATAATAGACTGATTGGAATGCTCTCTTAGATTGAATGACCATAAAATTCATCAGGAATATTTATTTCCCAAGAAAAAGTGGTTAACAACTAGAGAATTTTAAAACATGATAAGGTTTCAAGTTTAGATATTTACCACAGCTACTCTGAGAAGTATGACTTAAAAAAGAACAAGGCCACAGACATGGAGACCCAGTAGGAAACTGTGGCCTTAATCTGGTTGAAAGAGGAAAGTAATTTGCATTTACACTAAGGCAATAGTCCTCAACTAAGGTGGTGGTATCATAAAGAGAACTGGACACATTCAAAAGGTGTTAAGGAAATGGGGTTGACAGAATCTTATCATGTGGATTGGGAGGGTAGCAGTCAAGGACAGCATTGGGACTTTGGATAGGCAATAGTTGAGGAGCACTGTTCTGGTATAGGAAGTACAGGCGTGGGGAGATGATTACAGGTTTTCAATTTTGATCATGTTGAATATGACTATGAGTATAAGTCTGGTTACACGTATGAATGTTAATATAAACAAGATGTGCGACATCCAAGTGTATATAATAGATACATAGATGGATATATAGATCAGAAGCTACTAGAAAGACCTAGAAATATCTTCCCTTGTGCTAAATGGCTGTGGATCTCTTTCTTTTCTACTTACCTTTCCTTTCTCAATATCAGCTGTCACCTAAATATATAATTTAGCCCATTTTTATTTCCCCAAAATATTGGACATCTTCGCACATGTTGCCTTTTATTTCTGCTCTCTCTTTGGCAGGCAAATTCTATCTTTTCACCCTGTTTACCTATCAAATTTCTACCCCCTCACCCTAGCTAGTTTTCTCACTGGTTAAAGCATCAGTCTGCAAACTGAAGGGTCACAGGTTTGATTCCTGGTCAAGAACACAAACCTCAGTTGCAGGTCCTACCTAGCCTTGGTCAGGGCACATTTGGGAGGCAACCAATCTATGCGTCTCTCCCACATCAATTGTTTTTTCTCTCTTTCTTCCCCTCCATTCTCTAAAAAAAAAAATAAATAAAATAATGGAAAAAATATCCTCAGATGAGGATAAAAAACAAATTACTCCCTCAATTAAAGAATTAAATTCAAAATGTAAAAATATAAAAGAATTCAGAGAAAATAAAGGAATAACAGTTTTGTTTTGTTTTTAGGGGTTTGGAGAAAAAAAACTGCAAAGGAAAAAGTCAAGAATATAAGTAGATAATTTTGAAAAAAATTATTTTAACTATGAAAGAATGATTAACCTCACTAAAAATGAAAAACTAAAGAAAACAATAGTGAGAAACTATTTTCATTTATTAATTTCCTTAAAATTAAACAAATATTTTTTTAAAAAATACATTGGCAAAGATGAAGAGAAGCAGGTATCTTTATATAATGCTGGTAGGAATTAAAATGTATAGTATTTTGTATTTAATGAGCCTTAAAAGATTAATACTTGTTTCCCTAGTAAAATCATTCTAAGATCTTATCCTAAGGAAAGAGTCAGTAATACGTATAAATCTCTATGTATATGAATGTTCATTACAACTTTATATTGGAAAAAAACAACATATCTCATAATAGACAATTAATCAAATAAATTAGATAAATATACAAGATGGAATCACTTAAATAATATTTAATAATCCAAGAATTATTAGTGATTTATTTTCATTTTAGCATACTTAATTATTATGAAAAAAAAGAAAATGAAAAGAGAAAAATTATCCAAAAAAACTTATCACAAAGATAGCAATTTCATATACTATTTTGTGTCCTGCTTTTTTTTCACATAATTTTCTACTATAATAGATTCCAAAATCATATTTGGTTGAAATTACTATCTATTTCTGATTTTATATGTGAATAGAAGAAAATTTCTTCAAATAGTGAAATATTAGATGAAATCTCATTAAATTGACTGCTATTTTGTATTTTTAAAGATTGAGAAAATAAAGTAAAAAATACACAATGTGAAATATATATATATATATATATATATATATATATATATATATATATATCTTCCCCTCCATTCTCTAAAAATAAGAAATAAATAAAATAATGGAAAAGATAAAATTATTATTAAAAGATGTATATTTCTTTACCCAGAATCAAGTTGAAAGCTATTAAACAAAATAAAAATACTCAGTAAGGTGAGTGCTTAAAAAGATGTGCCAAAGGCAAAACTGTGGAGACAAGATCTGTGGTTGCTTGGTTTAATTTAGTTAGGGGGAGAATAAGCAGGGCACAGAGGAGTTTTGGGGCTGTGAAAAGACTCTGTATAATACTATGATAAATATACATCATTATACATTTGTCCAAACCCATAGAATGGACACCACCAAGAGTGAGCCCGAATGTAAACTATGGATTTTAGGTGATGATAATTTGACAATGAAAGTTCATTCTTTGTTTAAAAAAAAAAAAAAAAATGAACCATTATGGTGACTGATATTGATAGTGGAGGAGGCTATATATGTGTGGGGGCTATAAATGTGTACATATTCTATAATAAATTATTACTTTTAAAATAAAAAATTAACAAGTACCACATAATTCATTAATCTTTAGTGATACTACCAAAACAATGGGTTATCTCCAAACCTTAAACCCTCAGGTCTTTATTTATTTACTAGAAGCCTGGTGCACAAAATTTGTGCATGAGGGAGAGGGTGTCCCTCAGTCCAGCCTCCACCCTCTCCAATCTGGGACCCCTCGAGGGATGTGTGACTGCCTGAATAGGCCCAATCCTATAGGTGGGATTAGACCTAAACAGGCAGTCAGACATCCCTCTCACAATCCAGGACTGCTGGCTCCCAATTGCTTGCCTGCTTGCCTTCTTGATTGCCTCTAACTGCTTCTGCCTGCCAGCCTGATCACCACCAAACCACTCACCTGCCAGCCTGATTGATGCCTAACTATTCCACTATCAGCCTGTTTTTTCCTAACTGCCCTCGCCTGAAGGCCTGGTCACCCCTAACTGCCCTCCCCTGTAGGTATGGTCCCCCTAACTGGCCTTCCCTGCAGGCTTGATTCCCCCAACTGCCCCCCCCCCCCTTGTAGGACTGGTCCTTCCTAACTGCCCTCCCCTGCTGACCTGATCACCCACAACTGCCCTTCCTTGCAGGCCTGGTCCCTCCCAACTACCCTCCCCTGCTTGCCACCTTACGGTGGACATCTAGTGTCCACATGGGGGCAGGATTTTTGACCACATGGGGGCATCCATCTTGTAGGTTGGAATGATGATCAATCTGCATCTTACTCTTTTATTAGATAGGATAGAGGCCTGATGCATGGGTGAGGGACACCTGGTTTGCCCTGAAGCATGCCCTGGATCAGGGTGGGGGTTCCCTTGGAGCATGAGGCAGCCTAGGCGAGGGGCCTGTGGTGATCCAAATGGAGGCCCTAATATCTGGGATTTATTTATCTTCTACAATTGAAACTTTATAGCCTGGAGAGGAACCAAGCCTCCTGCTTACTCTGTGGCAGCAGCCATTTCTGTTGGGATTTATTTATCTTCTATAATTGAAACTTTGTAGCTTTGAGTAGAGGCCTGGTCTGGCCAGAGTGTGTGGAAAGCTTAGCTTCCTCCATCTCCGGGGAAACCCAAGCATCCTTCTTGCTCACTCCATGGCCGCAGCCATCTTGGTTGGTGTTAATTTGCATATTCTCTCTTGATTGGCTGGTGGGCATGGCTTGTGGGTGTAGTAGAGTGATGGTTAATTTGCATAATACTCTTTTATTTTATAGGATTTACTTACTTGGGGGAATTTACGTTTAGTCCAATTTTACAGTCATGGTATCTTGTCTTTCTGCTAGAACAGTGTTGTATTTAACTTGCCATATTCAGCACTTAGAAAGTACTTCATGAATTGTACTTTATTAAATATTCCTGTAATTAAATTTCAAATTATAAAAAATTTATATTTAATAACAATCTGATATTTACAACCAAGAAAGGAAAGAGCCTTATAATTATCCCAATATTTTGATAAAGATCACATGATTTAAACTATAAATTCAATATTAATTATACTTTCTAATATTTGTTATGTTTAATAGATTTTAGGAACTTTAAAAAGTAAGTAATGTGAACCAAAACTGGTTGAATCAGCTGTACCTTTTTGTGGCTTAACTCCAGGCCAATTTATCATTCATCAGACTGAATAGGTACAGAACCCAGTGCCTGTAATACTTTTAGGAAAATGTTTTTATTTAAGATTAGGGGAGGGGAGAATAAACTTTTAGGGCAGAAGATGATATACTGAAACATCCATAAAATATGTTTTAACATCTTTTAATGAGTGAAAGAACCTATCCTGGCAAAACTGCCTTGGTACATGGAAGTTATGAAGATGGGCAACAAATGACAAAATCAGCCCTGAGATCATCAGAGAGTAAGCACAGTTTGCAGAAGAAAAGAAGACAGAGGAGTTTAGAATTTTAATGAGAGTGTTGCATAAGTGGATAATGGTGTGGATTTTGGGACAGCAAAGCCAACTCAAGAGAAAATAATTAAAAGAACATAAGATTGAGAAGAAACAAAAAAAGGAAGTGAGTAGGTGAAAGAAATGGCAAGTAAAGGGAGTGCAGTTGGAGATGAGGAACATCAAAAGTGAGATCTTAGAGATGTGCCATCACACCAAGGCAAAGACAATTGTGCTGGTGGAGCCAGTGATTCAGGGTGATGAAGGTAAAGAACTGTCAAATATGAAAGTAAACCTTAGATTAGGGGTGTCGAACTCAATCAGAGAAGGGGCCAAAATCTAAAATCCAGCCTAAATCATGGGCCGAATGGTTTACTGAACAGTCATAAACTGTCATTGTGATGGAAACGCAGCGGAGTGCAGTGATGACAGCGAGGTGCGGGCCACATTGCAAGGCCTGGCGGGACAGATTTGGCCCGCGGGCCTTGTGTTTGACACATGTGCATAAACAAGGAAACCAGGGCATCTCAAAATTCAGGGAGCACCAAATCCTCTATTTCCCAATGAACCTCTTTCACTAATACAGCAAAATTAGGTTCTTGCTCAGTTACAGGAAGAGTACAGAATTTGATGAATGAGATGACTGGGTTCCAAGTTCACTTTATCTCTAACCTGGCATCAATTATAGATAAATAAACTCTTAGATATGTGTCACATATAGAAATGATTCTATTAGTACTGCCTTTGTTAAAAGCAACAGGCTGGACATTTTTGATCCCTTGATGTATCTCCAAGCTCTCATTCTTGTTTTTTGGTGTGTTTTTGGTGTGTGATATTGATGACATTATGGGACCTGTTTGCAGCATAATTATGAGTCCAAATGGTTAAGAGGAAGAAAAAACTTATAAATGAATATAAACACACAGGTATAAGAAAAATGGATATTCATTGCTTTATTCAAAAGGAGAATGCTTTTTATTATCATTACATCACTTCTCCCTTTTCAGTAGTAAACCATGAAAGAATATAACTCCACTTTTCCATTTCTTGCTTTTTGAAGTTAATTTCCAATCCTAACTGTAAATCAAAAATAGTGCAATCTTTTGATATGTTACTGAGTAATGAAAATTTAACGTGCATAATATCTTCCCTTTTTTAAGTGTTTTGTTCAATTGCAGCAGAAGTAGCTGTGAATGATGGCTGAGTTAAGAATAAAAAGTAACATCAAAGTAATGTCTGTCATTATGATTTCAAACAGCATGTGCCGCTTGGAAAGTTTTTGGTGAAATATAAAAATGCACTCAACTAACTGAAATAGAATATAGGCATATAGAAAGTGATATATCCTATATATTGCTGAATTTTATATAAAGTCTAAAGGATAATTTTGAAAATGAACAAGCCTATTGGACATTAAATTCTTACATGATTGTGTGTGTGTGTGTGTGTGTGTGTGTGTGTGTGTGTGTGTGTGTGTTAAAAATTGGGTCATCATTGTTCAATTATAAATGATTCATATAGGTTGTCAGCTTCAAAAAGAAATCTGCTTTTTTGGAAGCAACAAGCCCAGTGAGGATTCCTGCCTCCACAATTTATCGAATGCTATGCTGGTATGGAAGGGTGAGTGGGGTAGGCTGCTGAAAAAGAAAAGGAAGCCCCGAGTAGCCAAGGGGGGGAGACATTACCCATCGCAGGTCATGTCTTCATACTCTGCAGAGCATCTCAAACCAATATTCACACTGACTGCTGGGGTTCTTGTTCTGGCATTAAGAAGGGTTTAATCTGGAAAAAGGCTGTGTGTAACTTAAGTAAGAGTCCAGAGACAAAAGATAATTTTGAAAGGCATTGGGGGTCAGAGAAGCCTAGATGAAGAAACTAAGTTCTCCTTGTCTTAGGACCCCTTGCTATTTATTAACACAAATTGTCCTAAGGCAATGTGGCAATATACACATCAAAAGGTAGGGTTTCATACAGAAACATTGTCAGATTAGGGAATATCCTACAGCTGTTCAGGTGTTTGGCCAACAGGAGGCAATAACATGTAGATTGAGATGCCCTGAGCTGTCTGGCAGTAAACAGTCATCTTTTTCAGGTTTGGGAAAATGCCTTTAGCCATTCCCAACAGGAGATAACATTTGTGACTCAGCCCTTGTTGAGCCCCCAAGTTCCATCAACCATTTGATGAAACTCTTGTAATTATGACATGCTGGAATTGGCTTCCAGCAACTGACAGTGGATCTATATATTCCTAGATTTAATGTTAATTTAGAGAACACTACAAGTCACTTGATGAAAGTCAGATTTCTATGGCAATGGTGGGCTTTTATTGGAAGTGAAAGCAGACTATTTGGACAACAGTCCTCAATGCCAATAAGTTCTTAAATATGCATATTATTAGACTTCTAAGGAGAAGAGAAGTCTATTTTGCTGCCAGAAAATAATGTGTTTTATGTCAAAGGCTGTCCAAAGCACATACAATGAAACTCCTAATAACACTGGCATAAGTGGTGAGCTGAGCCTACTTTGTTTCAGTGAATCCCAAAAGCCTCGGAAGAAGAAAGGATAGCCACCCTTACCTCGAAGAGCAGAGAGGGAAGGCAGACCAATTGGAAACTGCAAAGACCCTTTGTCACATCAAACTTCCAGGAGAACCAGCCCCAGCTCCTGGGAGCTCCCTGACCCTGCTGCTCAGAGCCCTGATAAGATGCTATCAGCGGGCCCCTCTAAGTACTTTAAGCACTTTAAGCAGATCAGTGGGACAATTACCATAAAGAGTGAAAGATATGGGCTTTTATTAATGGAAGATTAATATTGACCACAAGGCTATTGATTTTTTTCTGCATCTTATTTCTGATAGTAAATTTGTTTCACAGCCACCTGAGGTTGGTTGGTTGTATTGTATTATAGAGTAAGTGAGAATATATTCAGGAAAAAAAATATTTCAATGCATCATCCTGCTTTTCAGTATATGTGTGAATCTGTGTGCTTATTTTGCTCATGAAAATGTTAGGAAACAGTGTGAGTATAAATGGTACTAGCCAAAGATAGTTATACTATCATTTATTATGCCTACTATATTCTAGACACTTGCAGTACCATTACCTGGATAGTGTAATTTAACTCTCACAAAATTATAACCAAGATATGTATGCTAAAGGCACACTTCAGATAAGCAAACTCTGATGTCCAGAAAGATTGGGAAACGTGAACAAGGTCATTTAGTGGTGAAATGAGCATTGAAGCCATATGTATATTAGTATTTCTATATAATTCTGAAAGTCATTTTACATCTATTCCATTAATTATTTTAAAATTATTCATTACAAAGATATTGGAGAAGTAGAATTCAGGGTATTCAATGGATGATCATATCTAAAGACTATTTAAAGAGAAAAAGACAGAATAAAGTCTGAACTATCCATCCTACATCACTAAGAGGATGATAATGGCTTCAAATGAGATGGGAGAAGAATGAAAACAAACACAAGAATAGCAGTAGGTATGAAATGACAAGTTTAGCTTAGAACAGTTTGTTTTTATTTGGGATTTTTAAAATATATATTTAGATTATTAAAGTGATGCAATAAGAGAAAGAAAATTTGGGGAAGAAAAGAAGAGGAATAATAAATCATTCATAATGCCACTTCTTCCAACACAATTACACTCAACATTTTGTCTTCCAATATTTTTACATATATCTTTTTGGTTTTAATTATTGTTCAAGTGCACAGAGCAAGATGCATTTTTCTTTGCATGATGTGATATTTCAAAGACATTGCTATATAATCTTTATACTTATCATTTTTTCATGGATATCTTCTATCTTATCTATATTTTCTTTTATTGTTGGGCATTGTGCTTACTTTTTGGTATTTTAAAACATCTTGTATTGAATAAATTTATGTACACTTCTTAAGGTAGATGCTCTGAAATATAACTATGGTGAGTTCATTTCTATTTTTTTAGTGCTAGTGAATTCAAGTAAAATATTTATTAAATATGTGAGTTGTGAATCTAGCATTCAGGAGAAAAGTCAAGGCTAGACATAGAGATCTCAAGGGAGAGATGCAGATATGAGAGGTGGGTGCAATCATGGGCACTATAGAAGTTTTTCTATATGACCTCTAATTCTTTGACACTTCTCCCAATGAGAAGTGAGATCTATGCTCCTGACCCATAAAGACTGTAACTGCTTTCAACAAAAGATTTTAATGGCAGGAGAGGGGAGAGGGGAAGATGTGAGGAGGAAAGGAGAGATGGCTGAAATGGCAGAAATCAGATGTTTCTATGTAATAATCCAAAGCTAAGTCATAAGAGGTTATGCAGCCTCTGCCTGCTTCTCTCTTGGCCTGCTCACTTACTGAACTTTTCTAGTTTTCATGAAAAGCCCTGGCCACAGAGAAGCCACATCTAGGGGCTCTGATTGCAGCTCATCTTTCAAGTCATCCCAGCCCATGACCCAGATATGTGATCTAAGCCTTCGAATGACCTCTGTTTCCCATTGTTTGAATCATATCCCACCTACCAGCTATGTTTCTGATATGATAATATGGAACAGGAGCAAGCCATGCTCATCACGCCTGTTTGAATTCCTCACCCACAGGTTGCATGAGCATCATAAAATGGTCGGTGCTTCATAACTTCCAGTTCAGGGCAGTTTGATATACAGCAATAACTGGGACAGAATTTGGTTCCATAAAGTGGGTTCTGCTGTAACCAAATCTAAAACTGTGGCATTGGATTTGGAATAAAGTGGTGGATAGAAGCCTCTTGAGACTATGGAGGCTGTCACAGGGGGCTGGAAGAAAGTGAAGACATAGTAAATTTAATGAATAAGGAAAGAGGAATTTTATAGTGTTGAAGGTGTCATATAGCTTTTAACACCCTAAAATAAAATGAAAGTAAAAGAGATAAATTAAAGAATGAATTACTGTTTTTTAGTATAATTTAGAAGACATGTAGGAACTGAATTCTTATTTAATATCATGGAAAGGTTCTTGGAACTGCAATGAAACCATGTATAGCCAAACCAGTTTTACCATAGGCTCATTGATAAAAGCAAGAGTTAGGTTCCTGCGGCATCTTATTTATGACATGATGTTACTCAAGGATCTCCTGTGCTTAGGAAGAAATATAACAGCTAACAAACTTGGAGGGTGTGTGACCCCTAGCAAAGTGTCCTCAAAATTAGAAATGACCTCAGGGCAAAATTCAAATCCTAGATGTTATTGATGAAGAGATGAAGAGAATTCCGAACCTATAGAATCCATGAGAATAATTCCGAACCTATAGAATCCATGAGAATAATAAAGTGATAGTTGTGTTATGCTACTAAGATGAGATTTTTCAGACTAAGAGCACCATGGATAGGAAAGGAGAAACAATTTGAGGCCTGAGAGAAAGAGGAAAAACATTTTTCATAAGCAGAATCAGAAGAGATGTTCTTTAAAAGAAGAGATTGATCATTAGCACTAAATAAAATATAACTTCTTTGACTCAACATAATTATATTGAGATTCAGTCTTGCCATTTATTGTTTTCCATTGTATGAACATACCACATTGTGGTTATTCATTCACCCTTTGGAGGACTCGTGAGTTGTTTCCAGATTTCGGTGATTAATGTCACTATAAACATCCATGTACTGATTTTTGTGTGAATCTATGTTTTCATTTCTCTAAGATAAATTCCTAGAAGTGGGGTGCTGAGTCGTATGGGTTATACATATTGACCTTGTAAGAAACTCTCAGACTGTTTTCCATACTATTAAAACTACTTCGCATTCTTTTTTTTTAATTTCTTTATTGATTAAGGTATCATATATTTGTCCTCAACACCCCATTCCAATCCCCCACCCCCACTCCAGTCATGCCCCCACTCCCCTATTGTCCTTGACCATGGTTAGGCTCATATGTATGCACATAAGTCCTTTGGTTGATCCCACCCTCCCTGTGCAGAGCAACTGGAACTCTTTTACACTGCTGGTAAGAATGCGAAGTAGCTCCTGTAGAACATAAGAACAACAGGTGCTACTTCGCATTCTTACCAGCAGTGTAAGAGAGTTCCTGTTGCTCCACATGGATCATTGCTTGGTATGGTCAGTATTTTTTTTAGTGGTTCTTACAGGTGTGTAATGGTATCTTATTGAGATTTTAATTTGTATGTTCTTCATGACTAATGATCTTTCCATTTGCTTTTTTGCCTATCCTTTATCATGTTAGTAAAGTTGCCCAATTTTTAGTTGGGTACACTAAATCCTTATATAACATCAAGGAAAGGTTCATTTCCTGTTGAGTTTTTAGAGTTCTTATTTCTGTATATAAATTATTGGTCAATATGTGATTTGCAATTCATTTCTCTCAATCTGTACCTTGTCTTTTC
Source organism: Pipistrellus kuhlii (assembly GCF_014108245.1). NCBI lineage: Eukaryota > Metazoa > Chordata > Mammalia > Chiroptera > Vespertilionidae > Pipistrellus > Pipistrellus kuhlii. The sequence goes on along the minus strand of NW_023425404.1, from coordinate 119,889,610 downwards.
AAGTCTCTTAACTGTGTTCTTCAAAATGCAAAATTTTAAAATTTTTATAAAATCTAATTTACCAATTTTTCCTTTATTGATAGTTTTTGCCAAACCCAGGAGTCAGGAGTTATTCACAAAGGATCAGAATGAGGTATTTTTTTTTTTTTTTTTTTTTTTTTTTTTAGGATATTGGCACTATACAGATATACCCTCCAAAAATGTTAATGTAAATTTAAAAAAAAATCACATTTAACTAATATTTCTGGAAAGAAAATGAATGCAAATAACAATCTTATTTTTATTAAAGAAAATATAAAACAGTATAAAAAAGCAACCTTTAATCCTGATATATCTGTAAACATGAAAGTGATAGAAGTTTATATTCTGACACTCCTTTATTGTTTAACATCATGTATGTGCTAATGATATGCTACTCTCAACAGCTGACCAATAGAAAAAGAATTGGTTCTTTCAGGAATTTTGCTCAGACATGTAAAGCCCTATCATGTAATGTCAGCACTCTGGACTCTGAAAAGATACTTAAAGTATTATGGATGCTGATGTGTCTTGTATGTCTGCTTGATGGTGCATAGGAAAAATGGCTTGTGGAGACTGGTCCAATTGCAAGGTTTCCTCACTACAAATGATCCCCTGGCAGGAGCTTAAGTAACTCGAAACATTTAAGACCTTTTAAAACCATTCAGATTATTGATTCAGGAGAAGATAAACAAAATCTAGCAATTTGGTCTTTTTCTCTGCCTTTATAACAAATCAAAGCCTAAAAATCACAAAAGTCCCTTCTAATTGGTTTCATTGTTTTGTTTATTGTGGTTATCACAGTGCAGTTAGCATTTGCATTTCTAATGGACTATCTTGACATTTCATTCGGTTTTAAATTACCCTTAATGGTTTTCTATGTTTCACCATAAGTGGTGATTCCATTCTTAGGGAGTCCCACCTCTACTTGCAGAAAAATTGCCTTATTCCCCTTATGGCCTTAGAAGGTAGAGATATTAAAGTGTCGGTTTATACATATTTTAGAAGATTTTATATATATATGTGTGTGTGTGTGTGTGTGTGTGTGTGTGTGTGTGTGTGTGTGTGTGTTTGTGTATTCATTCTCATCCTGCCATTAGCAACCCAAAAGTCATGCTGGGAGCTAACCAGAGTGGACTACCTGCGTAGTACTGTGTATGTCCAGCATTTACTCACAACTATGGCTTTTCTTTTATGATTTCCTCCTCTGGAACACCCTTCCCACCCTCCCCACCTTACATATCACTGTCTTGTTGAGATACCATTGTTAGTTTAGTATTAATTGCATCCTTCTTCACATATGGTTTGTTACATATTGATCTCTATGCCCATTCAACTCCAGTTTCTTGTAACTGAGTTATTACAGGTTGGAAGATGCATCTATCTAAAAGGGTCAGTGTGATGGAATATTTGGGGAATGTTGTCATTGTTCTGCATCTTATTTGTGGTGGTAGTTACAAGAATCAGTGTGTACATTAAAACTCATAGAACTGTACGCAAAGTATTTCTTTAGCACTTTCTAAAATGCATCAAATAAATTTGCTTGACTTAAGTGTATCACTAAATAAGTCACTTTTTTTTTAACTTATCTTGATAACTTACCTTCCCTAACCATAAGTCACTCTCAGGCCCCCACCAAGCTAAGGGAGCTGAATAAAGTAGTGTTCCTCAATCAGCAGTCTAGGTTAAGCATCCTACTCTATGCAAAAGTACTCCTCTCCCTTTTTTCAAATTGCCTCAAAGGACAGCCAGAATGTCCCAGAGCATAGCCCAGCTTTGGAGAATTTCTTATTCAAATCCCCCCTTCTCCCTGTCCCACCAATGCCATAAATTTGGAGTGATGGGAAAAAGTGCCCCATCCACACTGCTTCTCCACATTATTAGCCTCTTCCTGGAAGGAAAAGTGTGGTGTGCACGCAGGAAAAAGAGGCAGAAAACAGAGAACTAACTTCTCAATGTCTTTTTGCTTCTTCTTCAAAGTCCGCTTTGGGGAGAACCTGGAACACTTTCCCTCCACGGCCCCCACGGTGCAGCTTCTTGGTATACTCAGCTCTGAACAGTCTGCCAGGGGCCCCACCACCTTGGACATCGGTCTGGCCCACCTTGCAGAGGGCTGGTTATCCCCTGGCTTCCTGAGTCACTCTGCAGGATTACATACACACTGGAGATGAGGGTTGGCAGACACAGAGCAGGAAATGCTGATGGGCTCCCAGATCTCCAACGTGAAAAGGAACATCACTGCTCCTGACCCCAAAGCCTGACAGTTTCTCACAATGAAGCCTTGTCTCCATTTCCTTGGCTATGTGCCAAAGAGGAAATAGGACAAAATTTATGAGTGTTGCCCCAAATTTGCCACAGACAAGGTTAAAACAATTTTAAAAGCAGATTAAAAAAAAAGGAGAAATTCTCTTGGGTGAGCACAGATTCACTCTATGATTCAATCACCCTTTATTTTCAGTCAGGGGATCTTTCTCGGGAAAGTATGAATGAACTCTTCCTCTAATGACTCAGTCACCTTATTTCAATATGATGGTCCAGGTATATTGCCATCATAAGAAGACAGGCTGCTCAAAAATGTCTCGTTGACCTATGTGCATGATTGATTATGGCACCTATGGTACCTTAAGGTCCTTGGGCTCCTGCACAAAATCTAAATGTATAGCAATTAAGCTAAATCCATTAATTAGTAAGATGAATTAGAGATTCAATCTTCTACTGATCTAGAAGAAAACTGGAAGGCCTGTGTAGTTGGTTCTTAGACCTTGCCCCTAATAAATTACACACAATTCTTTGCAGCATTGTGTAGGTAGTCCACCCTTTCCTAAGTGACGTTCAGTTGGGCCCACATGGCTCTGTGATAACATAGAGCCAATTAGTCCGAGACAGCAGTGAAATGGAATTCTGATTGCGAACTCCTTACAGCATAGCAAAACACTCCATGAAAGCCTATAGGAACGAAGCATAGATTTAGGTCTCTGCTGAGCAATCAGTTAATGTTGCAGCCTGTCAGACCAATTTCCTTCTCTTCCTCTATCGTGATTTTATGTGTTGGAGAACTGGCAGGAAAAAAAATGCCACTAACTGCCAATTTCTTTCTAAGGACAAATAGCTTCCGTGGAAAATAAAATTAAAAATAAATAATATCAGGCCATCTTATGATAACACTCCATTTTAAGGAGTTTAGAAAGACAAAAAACAAAAACAAAACAACAAAAAAAAAAAACAACAAAAAAAAACCCCAATAAAAAACAGATAAATAAGCTAAACTTCCTTTTACAAAAGAATCAATTGTTTGCTGCTTTTGTTTTCTTAAGAATATCTGAAATAGTAAAATAAGTTCTTTAATATCATTTACTTTACTAATTTATATAAAAAGAATAGTCAATCACTATTTAAGTTAAATATATAAACTTTTCAGAACATCCATCACTGAAAAGAAAAAAAAGAGATAAATCTAGAATAAACAATTGAATGCAGTTATTCAAAAGAGGCACAGACAGTAAAATGAGTCATTTATTCCATCTCTTACCAGATCACTGTCTGAAGAAAGATGAGGTATAAAGCAGAGAGTATTTGCGAGGTCAAATAACATGAACGGCAGAAATTTTACATGGCATTTAAGTATTCATTTATTTATACCTATATATGAAATTATCTTTCTATGCAGGACCTTTCAGAGCATTGAGATAGAGTAGTGAACACACACACCAGTCCCCGCTATTATGGAACTTACATTCTTATGAGGGAGACAGACAATACACAGTTAAGTATACAAAATATCAAGAATAACAACAGCTCATAAAAAGTGTGACGTAGAAAAAAAATAGAGCAAAAGAATAGAGTGATTGGGGCAATTACAACAGGATGACAGGGTACTCTTCTAAAAGGAGATTTCTGAGCAGAATGAAGCTAGGCGGGAGTTACATTAACAAAAAAAAAAATTCACACAGATGTTATTGGGCTGATTGTCCTGGAAGGAATGCCCTAATAATTCTGAGGGAAAACATTAGATCTTCATAATACATTTTAAAGCAATATTAATTCCAAAATGGCTTTAATTAGTTAAATATAAAATGGACAGATATTGGTTTAACATGAAAGAAATATAGGTAAATATTGGTAATTATATTTAGATTATGAAAGGATAAGCTAAACATCTAAGCAAAACAGGAACTCTAAAGAAAAGGCTAAATTATGCAAAACTTAAAAGACCTGCATGTTCGAAAGTACTAAAAAAACAAAAAAAAGGTAGATAAAGGACAGAAAGATAAAATACTTGAACATATGGATTCGAGATGTCAATATATAAAGAATTTTCAAATTAAAAATACATTCAGATAATAATATTATCTGAAGCTTCATACTTAAACAAGCCAGAAATGAGAAAATGAATGAGGAGATAATTAATGGTAAAAATTGCCAATATTTGTATAGTGCATGGTGTTTTTTAGACAGTTTCTCACATATAATCACATTTAAATTCAAAAACAAGTGTGTAAGATAGCTAGGGTAGGCAAATGTCTACTTTATCTTTTTTATGGACAAAGGAACTGAGAGGCAAGGAATTGAAGTAACTGATCCAGAAAGAGATTTTTGATTCCTTGCCTTCTCTTCTACTCCACATTGAGTTAAAGTATAAGATTTTAGGTAATTGTTCACCTTATAATTACCAAGCCAAGCCGAAGACATACATTATTTTAAACATATGCCATACAGAAATTTACTGTTAAACTCCAATGAAGCAAAACTAACCTTATTTTGATACTTTCGAAACTCTACCACACCCCTAAAGACAGAGGGAAATATCCTCAGATCTTATAAAATAAAGAATAAGATTGCTGCCTTAAATAGAAAAGTGTCTATACAGCCAAAATATGAAATCTGCATAGAATTCTATAGAAGAAAACACAGAAGCCAAAACCAGTAACCAATAAGTTTCAATATGCTCCCTATTTTCAGGTTAATAAAATGATGAAATATTAAAATATGCCCAAAGGTATGTACACTGCTGCTACCAGTTTCACTTATAGAGATGTGAAAGTAATGTATAATTAAAAAAAGAGTAATATGCTAATTAGACCAGATATCTTCTGGACTTTATTCTGAAGTCCTTCCTGATGAAGCTGAGGCAGAGTGTGTGTGGGGAGTGGTGGGGGAGGGAGAAGCCAACTGGGGTCCTAAATGCCTGCAGGCAGCCGGAGGAGGGAAGCCAGGTCCCAGGTGCTGGTGGGAAGCCGGTGCTGGCAGCCAGGGGAAGGAAGACCTACTCTTGCATGAATTTTTGTGCATCGGGCCTCTAGTCTTTTCAGAACAGGCTTGACAACAGGACAAGTTTATCCCAAAAATATTCAGGAATTTTCTGCTAAATCAAGTTCCAGTATATTTCCAATGCTGTGTTGGATGCAAAAAGCAGCAATTGCCTACCACCCATAAGAATTCTAAGTCATTTGGCACAGAAGGAATTTACTGGGTTTGACTTTCATATTGAATACTTTCCATAGGCATCTCAAGCTAAAATTGCCCCATTGTGAACTACATATTCTTCCTTTCTTTGCATTTATCACTGTTTATCTTAGGGATGGCACCATCTATCTAGTAACCTCAATCAAAACATGGGTGTAATCTTAAACTACTTTTTCTTCCTTAAACCTCCTATCTAAACTCTCACCATTGCTCCAAGCCCTGTTGCATTTGACTCTACCTTTCAGCATATATCAAATCCATTTCACCCTATTCTTGCTCACACTGTAGTTCTCGCTGCCACTGCTTTAGCCCACCATCTCTCACCTGTAAAGTTCAAGATGAATTTCACATCATCACAGTGCATGGGCTTATTGGGAAAATAAAAACTTGTGTGGCTGTATCAGCAAGAGGAGATAAGGCATGAGTCCTTTGACTGCCATCATCCCAGAGAGAAACACATTGTCCAGAGAGCTTCTGCTCCTGTAGCGTGGGTCTGTGTTCCACTAGAGGGCTATTGCTTCTTGCTATTTAACCTTTTTGTAAGAAAAAAAAATGAAAAACAGCCTTGTCAGTTGGACAATACTCAGGCTACTTAGAAATCAGTGTTTTGGAGATGGAGATACCAGTTGTTTACTGAATTTGCCTGGTAATGCCAGCTATACAGCATCTGAAATCCATAGGGAAAATAGGATTTTGTAGAACCCTTACTTTTTGGAGGTGCCTTAAGTCTAGTGGAAAGATGAACTTGGTTGCAGTCCCTCCCACTAAGAGAGGGGACATCTCTAGGTCTCAGTCAACTATCTAGCTCCATGGTCAGCAAACTGCGGCTCACGAGCCACATGTGGCTCTTTGGCCCCTTGAGTGTGGCTCTTACACAAAATACCATAGCCTGAGTGAGTCTATTTTGAAGAAGTGACGTTAGAAGTTTAAGTTTAAACAATTTGGCTCTCAAAAAAAATTTCAATTGTACTGTTGATATTTGGCTCTGTTGACTAATGAGTTTGCTGATATAGCTAATCCAAAACAAAAACCCAGATTCCGTTTGAGACAATTTTGTTCTTTTCTGTTCTCTTCATCACAGACAGAAAAGGAGCTTGAAGGTCTTGGCCTAAAGATATATCAGGTCTAGTTAAAAGGTTTGCTTCCAAGTAAATCTAAAGGGAATCTCTAATTAGAAAAGAAAACATATCTAGCTGGCCTTTACTAACACTGCAGTGTTCCAAACAATACATTAATTGTTTTACATGCATTATTGTATTTGATTCTCTTAATAACAGCATGGCAGGGAGGTTACACTTTCCATTTATAGATGACTAAACTTAAGCTCAGGGAAGCAAAATCATTTTTTCATATTCTACAGATCTGGTATGTAGCAAAGTAGAAATTCAAATTTATAGTAAAATGAGTTTTCAACCAGTTTTTTTTTTAATCCCCACTCAAGGATATTTTTCATTGATTTTTGAGAGAGTGGAAGAGAGTGGGAGAGGCAGAGAGAAATATAAATGTGAGAGAAACACATAGATTGGTTGCCTCCCACATGATCCCTGACCAGAGAGAAGCCTGCAACAAAGGTACATGCCTTTGCCCCGAATCAAAATCTGGACCCTTCAGTCCACAGGCCAGTGCTCTATCCACTGAACCAAACTAGCTAGGGCTCACCCAGTTTTCTTAACCACTACTCTGCTCTATCCAGTTTACATTGTTGATCACCTCTGCGAAAGTGTTCAGAAGCTAGAGTTACTAGTGATTTTTTCATATTTAGTGCATATCCTGGTACCAGGTCTTTAAATATGTTTACTGAGTGAGTAAATGAGAAAAAACTAAATGGAAAGAAGAAGAAGAAGAAGAAGAAGAAGAAGAAGAAGAAGAAGAAGAAGAAGAAGAAGAAGAAGAAGAAGAAGAAGAAGGAGGAGGAGGAGGAGGAGGAGGAGGAGGGGGAGGAGGAGGAGGAGGAGGAGGAGGAGGAGGAGGAGGAGGAGGAGAACTAGAATACTTTAAACTTACTGAATATACTGTTGCTAAATATTTCTGCTTTGGTTTTGGTACTTTATAGAATTGTCTTAGAATTTGGACTTAAATTGTTCTGAGAAAGCAGAGCTCATGTCAGGCCAGGTGCTATAAAGTCAGTTTTACCCAGAGATCTCAACAGTGCTGCAGTTTATATGTTTATTTATTTATAACAACATACAAGGGCATAAATGAAGATAAGACAAATGGGGATGCATTCTCTAACTAAACCTATTAGAAGAGAATATATCTGTAACACAAAGAAATCCAGAGGAAACTTCTCTTGTGATAATGAATGTGGAAAAATATCAAGAAATTTGGAAAGTGATCAAATTCCTTTTACCTTAATGAAAGAGAAGTAGGAGGTCTATTACCTTCATAAACTAGGAGAATGAACATATGAAAAAAAACAGTTGAAGACATCCATAATTCCTTGGACTATCCATGCAAACAACGAAAAGAAAAGTCTTACCTTCTATGGTGCTGTTTTTTCTTGGTAATAATTGACTGGAAGGACTAAGTAGGAACTGAGATTAGCAGCTCTACAGATCTCAAAGGCAGATAGAAACAGAGGATGTGAAACCTAGCGAGGTGCTTGAGGACTTTACCACAAACACTGAATTCCCATCTTTATTACCAGCTGAAATTTTCCCTGAGTCATCCAAGGAAGTTGAACATTGGATGTTGGGTAGTCATGACTTAAGTCTCAATGGCTTATCTTTGAATCCTGTGAGTAATAATAATAATAGGGGTAATGACCCTTTTCTACTTCACAAAGATTTCATAGATTAACTAATTAACGATTGTAAAGTGGTACATCTTAGTAAGTTTATTACGATCATTAAGTTCTCATGATGAAGAGATGAATTCTGAAACCTGCTGTTCAGTAGGTGGCGTTCTTCCCTCTGGATCTTTCTTGAGTCCCTAGGTGCCAGGGACTCTCTCTGAGGGCACTTAATCTTTATTGTTAAAATGAAGCTATCCACTAGCACTTTCCTCAAGCACGTGGAAGCATTAAGAAGCACATGGCTATATCTGATAATGATTTGAATATCATTTATACAAGCTTTGACACTGGATTCCTAAGTAATGTTATCAAGTATATATTTTTCAATATACTTTTAAATATACAATACTAATACTATATTACTATGTAAATTAAAACATGTAAAATTTATATGTATTATATAAAGTAAAATGTATTTATATAACTATATAAATACAACAAAATATAATAGCCAACATTATTATTATTATCTAATAAAATTGTTTATTCATGAAGCATTTATTAGATACTATTTAATTGCCTTATTTTATTAAATCCACTGAACAATTCTTTTTTTTAACATTAATAGAAAATTAAAGTATTACTTGTTTTTATCCCATACCATTAGGTGAATTGAGTAGGTTCTCAAAGATGTGCTACCAGGTAATTTGAATACTTCTGCTAAGATAATATTTTTAAAGCTGCATCTCCCTCCAACTTCTTGTTCTTCATTGAATTTGCCAATCAATTTATCCCAATTTCCTATAAATGAGAGGATGATGGGTATTGATTGCTTGCTGAAATGAACTGTTTTAGCTTAAGCACAACTCTAATTGAAGAATTTTTTTAAAGTTTTATTTTGCAGATGAGAAACTGAAGAACAAATAATAAGTAATTTGCTTAAGGTCACACAGTATGTAAGCTGTAGAGCTGTCAATATGAACCCAGATTTTCCGAATCTAAACCCCCTCCTCTCAACACTCCAGTATTATCTACCTGTTCCCTGGCTTCCAGGAGAAAATGCTTACAATTATTTTATTTTGAACGTAGAACATAAATTTTACATTTCTTCTATGAAATGAACCTGAAAAATTGTTACTAAATATATTTTAAAATTGGTTTAGTGGTGCTATATTATATATTGAAATTATTTTTATTTTTAAAAAGCTTGAGCTATACTTTCTAATAAACAATTTTCTTTTTACATACATAAGTGTATATTCTCCTATTGCTAAACTTCTGAATAATGTTCTTGTTTTCTTTCCCTATTAATTCAGGGAGTGTCTGTGTGGGGAACAGCTCAGGGAGGGAGGGGCAGTGAGAGATGGATTATTGGCTTTAGAACTTCTGGATGAAGTTTCCTGGAGATAATGACAACTTCAAGCCTCTGTTCTTTTCCTTCCCAGGTGGAGAGTTTGGCCCTAGGACATCGTTTAAGTGATGGAACTTATTGGCAAGCGAACAGAGAGAAATGAGCACAGCCTATTCCAAAATGCCTGGTGAATACCACTGTACTATCACCTTAAGAATGTTAATCCTTGGTATAAGCAAATGATCCTATTAATATATTTCATATACACACGCACACATTTATCTGGCCTCTTCTAATAAGATTAAACAAAAATATTGATTTAGAATTTGGGTGTTTTTTTTTTCAGTGTAGAATATGATCAATATAACTAAAATAACCCAAAGTTTATGCACTCTGGTATAGGAAGCACCATAAACTGTTTTTTAAAAGATAATTTTAACTATAACTGCAGCAAAAAAAATCCACAAAATGCTAGATTTCATAAAATATGCATCAAAAAAATGCCTCCACAACTTATATAAAGTTTAATGCACACTCAACTTAAGAAACTGGAAGGGTAGAACCAGTTTTAAAGAAAATAAGGACAGTCTACTGCCACTGCCCTGGATACACTGTTGTTTCAATGGAGATGAATGAACCTCGCGCCTTTAGCAGCTGAAGAGTCCAGAGGAAATCCGACTGAAGTCAAGCTTGACTCTGTAGTTCAGAGATGAACCTCAAAGTTTTTTTCCTTCTTTCTTTGCCTTTGCTGTGCTGACTAATTTTAACACCCCCTGCACACCCCTTATAGGCTTGCTGCATACTTATTAATCCCAGCAGAAAAGGGACTCTTTTTTACTTTAGAAATAAAAATAAATAGGACTCTGTGGCAAAGGAGGAAAAGATGAGGGGGAAAAAAAGATACAAGTGAAATGCACAAAAAACACAAATTACATAAATAAGCAGAATATGTTGCTTTTCACAAAATAGCCCCAAATACCCTAAGATTCACAATTAAGGATAATAGGGCTATAATGAGTTCCTAAGGAAAAATCAGAGATATTAGGAGTAGACAAATCACTTTTTTTTATAAATCATTTATACTTGGATTGAGTTAGGAAAATATCATGAAATTTCTGTCTCAGTAATCTCAACTATAAAGTGGAGATAACAGCTGTTCTACCTAGCTCATTTGGATTAGAAGAGTTTATTTAAAGCTCAGAGCAATTATAAAACTGTTCAAACACTCAGGTCAAATTCATCTGTTTTGAACTTGAGGGCATCATCCTCAAGCAAGACATCGTTTCTACAGGAATACATCTAGGAGTGAGAGAGAAGAAAGAGATGCATGCCTAAAGTAGGGTAAATTAAGCTAAAGATGTTCGGGCCACTAATACAGAAACAGTCACGGAAGTTAGATTGCTCTATCTGCACCTGCCTCCCATCACTATCACTAAAAAGTACTGATGTATCACAATACACAAAAAGTTGGGGAGGAAGTTCCTATTCTCAAATTTAATGTTTAATTCGTAGATGAGGGGACATTTTATGCATCACTCATTGCAGATGAGTCCTTCCTCTCCACTACAGTGCTCCAAGAGCTGGGAAATATTCGGACATTCTTTCATTAGTCCCTAATTCATACTTTTAGTGTGTCAAGCCCATTCCTATCTCAGGACCTTTGCAATCCCCCATCTAAACAGTAAATTCCCAGGGAGTGGCAAAATTTACACCTTCACTTCCTTCTGTTTCCTACTCAGGTGAAATTACCATGGAGGCCTACCTTGGCCACTCAACTGAAGGTACAGGCTCTACTTTTCCTTCCCTTCCCAGCATGCTTTTCCTGCTCTATGAAGATAATCTGACTCCTTGAATTGCATTCAGTTTATTTAATAGTTAGTAGTCACTCATCAAATGCTCCCTATATACCAGCCTTGCTAAACAATTAAAGCACATTATATATCTGAATCTTCACCACAGCTCTAGAAGATCTGTACCATCACCTCCATGTCACAGGTAAGGAAGCTAAACCTAGAGAGGTTAGGTAACCTGCCCCAAATCATAGACCAAAACCAATACTAGTTAATTGAGCATCTATCATGTGGAAGACATTTTGCTGGCTGAGGATATCTAAATTGACCCTGCTTCACCTCTGCTTTCAAGGACCTTCCAATCTAGTTGAGAAGAAAAGCCAACACAATATTATTTACAATATGTGATAAGTGAAAGGGACAGACCAGAACTGTAAGGACTGAAAGGAGAGAGGAATCACTTTAAAGTTGGAACAGAAGGATTTCACAGATGTTGGAGACTAAATGTTTGTACTCCCAAATTTATACATTGACAATATAACCCCAAGTGATAGAATTCAGAAGTGGGACTTTTAGGAGGTGACTAGATTAGAAAAAGGTCATGAAGATGGTGTCCTCAAGGTGGAATTACGAGAAGAGACCAGAGAATATACTCTCTCCCTGTCTGTCCACTGTGTGAGGAAACAGTGAGAAGATGGCCATCAACAAACCAGAAAGAGAGCCCTCATTGGGGACTTATTCTGTCAACACCTTGATTTTGGACTTCCAGCATCCAGAGCTGCAAGAAATAAATGCCTGCTGTTTAAGTCATTTAGTCTATAGTATTTTGTATGATTTGAGCAAACCACAAGGAGAAATAGCATTTATTTAATCCTCACTCAAGGAGTGAGGCTATTTTTTCATTGATATTTGAGAGAGAGAGAGAGAGAGTGGAAAGGAGGGGGGGGAGGAAAGAGAGAGAGAGAGAGAGAGAGAGAGAGAGAGAGAGAGAGAGAGAGAGAGAGAGAGAGGGAGAGAGAGAGAGAGAGGGGGGTGAGAGAGACACATCAGTTGGTTGTCTCCTGAACATACCCTGGCCAGGGGCAGGAATCAAACCTGTAACCCAGGTATGTGCCCTTGATCAGACCAGGAATCCCAATGTACAGGCTGATGGTCCAACCACTGAGCCATGCCAGCCAGGGTGAGAAATAGCATTTTAATAAATGAAGGGATTTTCTAGGCAAGGAGAGTGGCAATCAGTTCATAGATTTATATCACATTAAACAAATCAGGGTAAAACTAGATTTACGGAAAACAACTTAAGACCAACAAATATCTGTGTTGCTCTTTAAAAATATTCATAATAAATCTGGAACATATATAGATATAGAGAGATTAGGATAATATATCCATGTAAACTAGGAGAATATTTGTTAAATCCTAAAATTTCCTGCGGTAAACTGGAGTTGCTGACTATGATTTGCAGATGTATACATTTCATTTTGTCAGAATTTTAGGCAGAATTTGCCCCCATAGACGCACCTGTAAATGATGTTTTTTGGTCTTCATAATTTTAGTTCAAAATCAGTTCAGTTGGGCAAGTTAAAACAGGAACTTTCCAACTACCAACACTGCAAACTTGACCTGAGATCCGAACAGTCTACTGATGTTTTTCTGCCTCTTACACCATTATTACCAGGAAGAAAAAACTCTGACCAAAAGTTAGCCGACCATTGAGTTCAATATGCCAATAGCAAAAATAACAAGCACATTGTTCAACAGCGGTCCTAGTTCTGCCATCCTGCACAGGTTTGGGATAGTGATCTTGAGAAGTGTGCCTTAAGACAACCAGGGACTGCTCAGTAGCTGTTGACTTTGGCTGCACAGTATCACCTGGGATCCTTTTAAAACTCCGAATGCTCAGTATCTCTGGGAGCCAGACACAGGCATCCGTATATTTGTTAAAGTTGCCCAGCTGGTCCCAATGAGCACCTAAGGTTCAGAGTCACCACTTGTCTGGTGGTTTCAACACTGCACCTACATTAGGATTACCTGGGGAGATTTTACAAAACAGTGATGTCCTGATACCAGCCTCAGAGACACTGATTCTACTGGTTTGGAATCGGCACTATTTAAAAACTCCTCAGGGGATTCTTCTAGGCATTATTGTGGTTACTAATCCATATTTGTTACTGTACTCATGCAGTTCCTTTCCAGAAAAGCGTTGATGGGAAAATTAGAGTTAGGTCCTCAGTAATACAAAACCAAAGAGTTAAAGCTAACTACAAAGATTGTAGAGAAGTTCAACTCCTCCCATGGGCATTGTTTCCTTTATTTCTTCAATTAAGCCTTGAATTCCTCCTCTCCCCTCTGCCTACCCAAATCCTATCCATGCTTAAATGCCCAGTAGTTACAAAAGCCACCATCACAAAGTGCTCTGGCTTTGAAACTCAGTACAAGAAATGAAATAAGTTTAATTTAAAATGTGATGACTAATCTTGTCAAGTAAATCACAAACTGCATTTTAAGTTTCAGATGGAATGAAGAACAGCCATGATGTTGACACCCATTTCCACTGAACCAGCTACGTATGTCCAGTTCTGCTGACACAGATCCATCCGGTGACTCTTGTTAACCTGAAGGCTGCTCAATCCAAGGAAGTTCAGAGCAACAGGAAACAGGAGGGAGCAGTGCTCCAGAATAACCGAGCCCTAGAAAGATGCTACATCCTGAGTACACATTTAAGATAAAAAGAAAAAACAACTAGAAATTAAAGTATCCCTCCCCAGCTTGAGTAGACCTCCATCTCCATGAAAGACAGTTGAGATCCATGAAGGCTATAGAATATCATAAAGCACAAGACCCGAGCACTTTGTGACTTCAACATTTCTAGGGAAAACAGAAAGTATTTGTTGTTGGAAATCATTTCATAGATCACTTCCATTACCCGGAATCATTCTGGACTGCTCCTCCTAAAAGGAAGAAGTTTCCAGAATGGCAATTTCCATTGAGTTTATGCAGAAAGCCAAAGACTCCAGCGGAGAGGGCACACCGCATGGCAGGCGATGCCTAGCAATATGAAATTACACTGTAGCCCAGCGTCTCATGAAAGGGCATGCACTGCTCCCCAAGGGCTGTGTGTCTGTGTTTCCATTTTCAATTTTAGGCCTGTCAGGGAATGCGGGCCAGGGCAAATTATTATCTCCTTGTGATGTCAGATCTTTGTAGGATTTTTGTTTCCTTTTGATATTGAATCACCCAGGGTTGTATACAGCCATTTCTATTAATAAAATGTGTTCTGCTGAGTTTGATATATTTCTTTTCATTACTTTCAAAAGAAACATTGAATTGCTTTTCTGGAGCAAGGTTTTCAATCCCTTCTGCATTTTTCTTCTGTGTACACTAGAGGTTACGGAGCTTGGGAGGAAAAAAAATAATTCAAGAATAGAAGTGGAAGTCATGTTATGAATAAAATTTATGTGGTGAGTTTTTCCCCCACACACAAAGAGCAGCTTTCCTGACACCTCCCACATTTGAGCATGCATCCTCTGAGCTGCGTTGACACCATGCTCAGTCCAATCATAGCATCTATTATTCTGCGCTGTCATCTCTGATCCTACCTCACTCTCCCACTAGACATGCATCTCCTTTAGGACAGGAACTGTATCACTCATCTCTGTGTTTTCATTGCCTACGACAGTGCTCAATAAATGCTATGGAAAAAATCAGAGATATCGTTATGTACTTTCAGACATACAGGAATCAGAACTCATATTTATGTGAAGAAAAAACAAAATAGAAACTATTCCCTGCTGGAAAATATTAGAAATGGTTATAGGAAAATTTGAGACAATTATTATTATTTTTTTACTTCTCAGAAACATGGAAGAGTCCACACAAGAAAAACTAATAAGACAGAGCTCTTCTGCCAGGCCAGGTTCAGGGGCTTATGGACCTGTTCACATGCTTAGTGCCTTCCTTTGGAGACACTTTGGAACCAAAAGTAAATGAACTTGGGTTTCTCCAGTCAAAGAGGAGATTGCCATGGGATGTGGGAGGTAGGGGAGGCAGGGAGGAATCAATGAGAATAATTTAAAAGATTAAAAGTGGGAGAGTTAGAATTTTATTATACTAAAGTTTGTACATGCACAAAATTTAGATATTACTGAGATTAAATAAAACTGGCTAAATCTAATGAACTTTATGGCACCAGGATAAATATTGCTGTGGTATTAAAATAGATATGCCAACACCTCCCCACATGGAAACAAAAAGTTTTTTTTTTTGTTTGTTTTTTTGTTTTTTGCAAGAGCCACCTTGGAATGCCCCCTAAGAATACAGGGGTTGAGTATCAAAAGATTAATTTTACATAGTTTTTGAAGAGTATGGATTCTGGAGTCAGATGACTTAAATTCAAATACCATATTTTCTGATTACTAGTTCTCCATCTCCCTGTACCAATTTAATTCAAAGAAAATGTGTGGTCCTATCATCATTTATGAAATTTTTGTGAGGATTAAGCAAGATGACACATAATAAGTGTCAATAAATATTGGATCTTATTCTAATAATCATTTTATTTAGGGTTGTTTTAATTTATGTTCTTCATAAGACCATTAAATACAATTTCATAGTTCCATAATGAAACTATGGAGAAAGCTAAGAAAATTAGTGGTATAAATGTGGCCCTTAAATTCAAGATTAACAATGGAGGAGGAGAGACAGTTCTTCCCAAAGATGATCTGATGGTGAAATGATATTATTAACAACTAGTGACCCAGTGCATGGATTCACACACATTGAAAGGAAATTAATTAGAAGGTGCCTGGCAGGGCTGACCTGAGTGAGACAGGGCCAGACATGCACTATAGCCATTCCCCATAGCCCCTCCCCAGCATCTTAGAGTGAGTGGGGTCCCACCTGCAGGTGGGGTCCCTCAGCCTGGCCTATGGGGATCTGACTCTCTGACATCCCCTGAAGGGTTCCTGAGTGTGAGAGGGCACTGTGGAAAGTTGCTGCCATACAGGGTGTAGAATGCAAACACAAGTTTACAGTAAACCAGATTCAGGGCCGACAGTGCCCAGAAACAATATAACCCATGGCTGAAAGGTGGAATTTCCTTGCTCCATGAAGAATTTGGCTCCCTCCTCCCTGGTTTTGGGGTGCATCATCTGAGCACCGCCACTGCCAAATCACTGCAGCTTGGCATCTCCTGTGTAGAGTATCTTCCCCCTGATGGTCAGTGCACATCATAGTGACTGGTCGGATGGTCAGACACTTAGCATATTAGCCCTTTATATATACTAGTGGCCCAGTGCATGAAATTTGTGCATGCGGGGTTGGGGGATGTCCCTCAGCCCGACATGCACGCTCTGCAATCTGGGACCCCTCAGGGGATGTCCGACTGCTGGTTGAAGACCGATCCAGGGATTGGGTTTAAACCAGCAGTTGGATATCCCTCTCACAATACGGGGCTGCTGGCTCCTCACCACTCATCTGCCTGCTTTCCTGATCACCCCTAACCATTCTGCCTGCTGGCCTGATCACCTCCAACTGCCCTCCTTCTGGCCTGATCATCCCTAACTGCCCCACCACCAGCTTGATTGCCCTCAATTACCCATTCTACTGGCCTGATGGCCCCCAACTGCCCCCCACCAGCCTGCCCACCACCATCTGCCCCCCTCCACTGGCCTGCTTGCCTCTAACTCCCCCCCACCCTGCTGGCCTGCTTGCCCCCAACTGCATTCCCCTGATAGGCTAATTTTCTCCAACTGCCCTCCCCTGCTGACTTGATCACCCCTAACCACCTCTGCCTTAGCCCCACCACCATAGTTTTGTCTGGAAGGATGACCCAGAAGTTTTTTGGTTTAAATAGCATATTACTTTTTATTAGTATAGATATATAGATTCATTGTTTTCATGCAAAAGTAAATTTTCAAAACAATAGAAGGTAAATAATTAAGATACAATGAATCAAATAATTGTTAGTTAACATCTCTAGATGAAGAAATTATATGTGATTTTTGATTCCTTCTTTAACCTTTTTATATATTCCACATTTTTTTGTCAAAATAAGATTCTGAGGAACAGGCAAATGAATTAAATTCATATCATCTAGCTTATCTCAACAGAAGTTGGATTTTTTCTCTTCCTTTACCAGGTTTTTTCCATTGCTTACTAGATTTTTAGACTCATCTCTACAGGAATGAATTTTCATTCATTATGTATCACACATTAAAATTCTTCAACAATAAAATTGCCAACTTGATAACCAAGACGTATTTAGAATACTCCTAAAAAAATGTCCCAAACTTGTTCATTGACTCACCTACAAAAATCCTTGTGCTTTTATACAAGACTAGAGGCCTAATGCACAAAGATTCATGCAAGAGCCCTAATCAGTTTGGCTCAGTGGATAAGAGAGTCAGCCTGTGGACTAAAGAGTCCCGAGTTTGATTCTGGTCAAGGGCATGTACCCTAGTTGTGGGCACATCCCCAGTAGGGGTTGTGCAGGAGGCAGTTTGTCAGTGTTTCTTTCTCATCAATGTTTCTGGCTCTCTATTCCTTTCCCTTCCTCTTTGTAAAAATAATCAATAAAAAAAAAAAAAAGATTTGTGCAAGAATGGGCCTTCCTCCCCCTGACTGCTGGCACCACTTCATTCTGGCCTGGAGCTGTCTTTCCTCCTTCCCATGCTACACAGAGGCCCAGAGTGGCTGGAACAGTACGGTATGCCAGCGTCATCACCATGACAATGATGCAAGTATCCCACCCCACCATGGCCGCTGGGTGCCTTTGTATGCAAATTAACCTGCCATATTTTGTGGGCTAATTTGCATACTCACTCCTGATTGGCTGGTGGGAACGCAAAGGTTCAGTCAATTTGCATGTTTCTCTTTTATTAGTATAGATTGCAGCAGTTAGTGATATTCTTTGTAGTATCTAGACATGATCACACTTATGTTTGGTTGGTGCTTTACAGGAGGCAACTTATCAGAGATATGTAATTAGAAAGAGGAAAATTCTTGTGGCGTATTTTATGTCATTAAGAACTTTTTAAAGAATAAGCTATTAAGTCTTTTCATTAAGCTATGTGTCAGATAAGTAACACTTCTTGGTGGCATAATCTTAGGTTCCCATGATCTGGACATTAAAGGCCACTTTGATAGTCCTGTTACCCAAATAATTTGATCTAAGTAGCAACCCTCCCATTAGATGATCTTGAAGTTTCTTCAATATTCTTTAGTTTTGTCTCTTACAAGACTCATGTTTATAAAATATGATTATATCATTTAACTGATATGAGTTAATAGTATATCTTTACAAAATAAAAAAATAAAGCTTATTTCACTTATTAAACAAATACCATTTGTTCCATTAATTCAAGGCATATTTTCCCCCATGGGAAGTATGAATGGAAGGATGCAGGTCCAAAGTGAACTATGGGCAGAGAGGAAAAATGCCCGAGGACTATTGATAATAGAAGCCCAGTTTAAAGATCCAGTTCTCTGTGATTGTGTAGCTAAAAACAGTCACCAAAGATGAACTTTTGTGTTTGAACTAAACATTTCTCAACATTAAGGAGGCAATTGCCAGCCCTGGAACTATGCTTATCTCTTCTGGGCCTGTCATCATGCCCACTGCTCCAGGTGATTTTGGAACTTAAGATAAAACTCATTGCTCTTCCTAGTCTTTATGATTTTATTAATTAGGCAGTTGTGACATTCACATTTTTCTCTTGAATGATAAGATATGGAAATATAAAAAATATAAAATGTCCTGTGTTTGACTTTCACTCACAAATTCCAGTAATTCCCTCTTAAACTATGTAAGGCTATCCACCAGAGTGGCTAAATTGAAGGACATACAATGACCAATGAATTTATTAATTCTATCCAATGATTTGGAACAAAGAATATTAATTATAGGTCATGTGGTTAATTAAAATAAGGTATAAAAGAAAGGTTTGATTTGTTAATAAAGTAGTTGTATATGTTAATAGAATGACTGAAAATGCTGAAATGGAGGCAAAAATCAGCTTGACTGACATGAAGGGTTCAAAATCCAAAATGGGACAAGGAAGTGTGAAGATAAAGCACAATGATATTGTGACATGACTAATAAAAGACCAGTGACATCAAGCACCTGAAGTGTGTGAGGAATTGGGAAAAGTGGTCTTGAGCTCCAATCTGATCTGTGTTTGTTTGTTGCCCAAGTCATGTAGCTCTCTCCTCCTCTGTAGTTACATGCTTTGTAAAAAGGTAAACCAGGAAGACAGTAAGTTAAGGAAGCCCATAGCTGTTAGTAAATCTAGTAATGCCCTAAATTAGTAAATCCTTTTATAAGTAAACTCCTCAATCATGAAGTAAGCTTTATAAATCATGTAAGAGTGGAGGGTGTGTGTGTGTGTGTGTGTGTGTGTGTGTGTGTAAAGTACAAAGAACAGACTACAGGAAAAACAGTTAAACTGTTATAGGGCTTTGCCAGCCTCACTGTCATGGATATTTTTTCTCCAATTTGGCTTAACTACCACTCTAAGTCAACATAGAAAAGAGATACCAAATATTTAGGTATATTATTTTATCCATTCATTCACTCACTCATTGGCTTCTTACACTTCTGCATGAATGAGTGTCAAAGTACTCTTTCAACCAGATAATACCTGCTTTTCATTTCTAATTTTGGAGTTAAAAGGTTTTATGCTCCATTGAAGGCATTTCTGACAAGTAGATAGTAGGAGTTGATTTTAGGAATTTCTAATCCAATAGTAGGTATAAGCCAGACTCTTAAAATGAGTTGATTTACTTTTGTTTAGGGAAAGTAGAAATAAGGAAGAATGTCCTACAATCTCTTTTCTTTCCTGCTAATGATATCTTGGCACCTGACTGGCTCCAGGTGGTCTAATCTCAAAAGTTGCTCCAGGCAGAAAGTGTGTGTGTCTGGCTTTGTATCCTAGTTGAGACTACCCAGCATCCCCTCCAGAAGAATCCTCTTAATTCTATTCTCCCCCCTCCCCCACCACCACCATCTACTTTCTTAACTTTTAAGCTTTCTCTCTGCCCTCAGCTTCTCAAAGATAATTCTCATTTTTTCTTAGCATAATTAGTGTTTTATTTTGTATTAAATTATATTTTCCCATAATCTCCTCACTTTTCTGATACCATATAACAATCCCTGTGACCTTTATATTTCCTCCTATTTCTATAATTAGACCTTCTGAGTATCACAGAAAGGCAGTAAAATGCATTTTCTATAGTTTTAGAGGTATTCCCATTTTTAGATCTATTAACTGAGTATATATTGAGACATTTTTGGTCCTTATTTCTGTGAAAATTTTAAAATACTTTTTATCCCTTTCTACCCTCAAGGAGGTGAAACACTAAGTCTTGGTCTGAATCAACATGAACATAAAAAGATATATATAACCACCCATCTCTTCTTTATGACTGACACCTCAGTCGATTAATTATTAACAAGCAACAGGCCTCAAACATAGCTGATGTCATGACTTCAGGCCAGCAGCTCAGTGAAAACAATACAACATTGTAAGAGGGGAGCTATGAAAATCAGCCAAGCCCAATCAGAAACATACCAAATGCATGCTTTAAACTAGACTTATTCAGCACTTCGTTCTGGCACTTTGTAACACAATTTGCCAAACAACTTCTGTTTCTACTAGAGGCCCTGTACATGACATTCATTCACTGGGAGGTTGGGAAAAGAGTCCCTCAGCCCAGCCTGTGCCCTTTTGCAGTCCAGGAGCCCTCTGGAGATGTCCAACTGATGGCTTAGGCCTGTGGGGTGCAGGCCTAAGCCATCAGTAGGACATCCTTAGCCCTGCCACCACCGCTGCATTTGGCTGAATGATGGTTCCCCTGTGGGAGCACACTGACCACCAGGGGGCAGCTCCTGCATTGAGCATTTGCCCCCCCTGGTGGTCAGTGTATGTCATAGCAACCAGTCATTCCTCCCTTCAGTCGATTTGCATATTACTCTTTTATTATATAGGATACTTACTGAACTAATCATGAAAAGTCTAAGTAGTTTTTTGTTTATTTGTTTGAGGGGGCAAAGGGTCTAGGAGTAGAGAAAGTAATGATTTTGAGATATCTTGAGATTCCTCGTTAGAATAAATTTTGCTAATAAGGCAAGTGTTTTTGGTAAGGTATTAAAAATACAGCCCAATGACTTGACCATCTTTGGTGGCTGAGAGGTTCCTTCAGATGCTAGAGCACCATTGTGGGTACTTATTCTCCTAAGAGTCAGACGGGATATGACCAATTAGGGATGAAGTGTCTTTTAATCTGCAAGCATTGGATAAAATTTAAGAAAGCTATAATAAAATCAAAGAACAAAGGATTGAAAGGGATTTCTATAATGCATATAATCTACCCTCCTGCTTTGAGGAATGCTGCCCTTAAACCATTTCTGAGAATTGGAATCTACATTGTGGATGAGTCTTAGGTAGCTGCACCCATTTCACTCCACCAGCAACACATGTTTGTCGTTACATCCACTTGCTGCTGATGTTTGTAACTAACTTTAATTCTCCCTTCTATAATTCTCTTCCATGAAGATGATAGATTCATGTCCAGAGTTCTCTAAATTGCAACATGTTTTGGGTTCAATGAGGCTAAGTTACTTCTCAATAGTTTTCTTTTTGATGTGAACAATTCACATTCATTTCACTTTTATTCAATAATACAGTTTTCTAACCCTTGAAACACAGTTGCCTCACTCCTTTAACTCTTTTTTCCCCCTCTGGAAGGGAGGTTCAAATATATCCTACAATTTCCATAGTATTTAATGCATTTAGGGAAACATGGAGTTTAAGACAAAGTCCATATCCTCATAAAATTTATAATCTACTAGAAGAGAATTGGCAAGTAACTATAGTGCTATAGAAAAAAATCCCTGTGATTAATCAAGAGATTCAGTAAAGAAATAACTTTTTTTTTAATATATAGAAAGAGGCGAAGAGAAAAAAGAAAGGCTCGCACCATAACTCAGACACTTTTTAGCCTGGCTTATTTCCCTATGCCATGGCAGGGTTGCCTGGGAGTGGCTCAGTCCTAGAAGTAGACATATCAACTGAGGTGGAGAGCAGCTACTGGGGAAGCAGAGCCAGAATCAGGTGCTGGAAGAAAGTCTAGTCCAACAGGCAGAACATGATATGTGGAGAGAATTGGAAACAGGAACAGATGATAATCCAGACTGCCAATCCTGGGGGTATGGAAGAGGTGGCATAGTAAGAGGGCAGGGAGAAAACGATTCATACAAACGAAAGGGGGAAACTGACATGAAGGCAGAACAGCAGCAAGGAAAACATGAGAGATGACATTTAGAAGTTCCAGTTTGAAAAGCCATTGGAATTGAGAGCAAAGCCACTGAGGTTCTCAGATACAATGTAAAGAATGACACTATCAGCAAAGGTGTCTGGCACTGTATATCAGGCATAAATAAGGATATCACGTGTGTTTGCTCACCTATCCTTCACAACAGTGTTATTGACTGGGAGTTATCATTGCCATTTTGCAATTAAGAAAATCAGAGGTCAGATAGATTTGGTGACAGACCCGAGGTTACACTGTGGTTAATAAAGGAATTAGGGCTTGAGTACTGCCTGAATATTTTCAGGAGGAATATTTTCCTGGGGGATGTTGCCTTCTCTTCAATTTTGCATAGGCCTCAGCAGGAAACAATCAAGTAGATATTTCCCTTTCCAAGCTGCGCTGAACGGCCCATAATAGTCCCAGAGCTGCATTTGGTTTCCAACTTTGCAGGCGTATACAGGAAAGATAGAAGCATAAGGAAAGGAAGAAAGATGGTTGGGAGAAAACACCATCTTGCTTTCAGTGTCTTCTCTATGAATAAAATATTTCATCTGATTTAAAAGGAAAACAGAAAGAAGACAGTGAAGTTAACACAATTGGGTATTGAAATGCCAGTTACACTAGCAAAGATATAATGAAAATGAAGAAGCAAAGTTAATCCAAGGAGAGAAAAAGCAGTTAGGAGACCTAGGAACAGTCACTTGCCAAAGTCACCAACAGCTTTAGCCACTAACAAAACTTTTCCTCTGCTGTAGGGGAGAAAAAACTGCCAAAACCAGGAAGTTAGGGAGGGGAAACCAAAAACAAAAACTCCTGGATTAAAAAAGAAAGAATTAAAAAGAAAAAAAAAAAAGGTGAAGAGTGGTCTTTGGGCCAGGTTTAAGTAGAAGACAGTGTTATACTGGTTTAAGGAAAATTAAAATAAGAAAAATATGCCAAACTGCTTGCATACATGTCAACTCCACCACAATACCAGACATCATTTTACTGTAGGAAAACCATAGTTTAGGTTCAAATGGTTTGATATGAATTTTAGTTTTACCAGGTTAAGAAAAGAAATAGCTATCCTTTTTCTAAACCATGCATTTGCCTTTTTCTTGTTTTGTTTTTTCTTTTCTTTTGTAATGGTGAAAGTTTTACTTCCTATATAGAATTTGAGATTAAAATATGTAGAATTTTCTCAGCAACTTTACTGTCTATAATACTTCCTTTTCGCTGAAAACGGTTTTGCTCAGTGGACAGAGCATTGGCCTATGGACTGAAGAGTCCCAGGTCCAATTCCAGTCACGTACCTTGGTTGCAGGCACATCCCCAGTGGGAGGTGTGCAGGAGGCAGCTGATTGATGTTTCTCTCTCATTTACGTTTCTAACTCTCTAACCCTCTCAATTCCTCTCTGTCAAAAATCAATAAAATAAAAAATAAAATAAAAAAACTTCCTTTTCTTGGTAGATATGTCACAAAGGCTCAAATGTACTATATACATATATTTATATTCAGTGATTTGAAATGCTGAGTTTTTTTAATGACCAGAACCATGTTTCAGCTGGACCAGCAATTTCAGCCTTTTAGAAATCCATGCAAATCACCATGAATCAGTCCTACAATGGCAATCAGTGTCAATCAACAAGACAGACAAGAGATTGTATCAATCTGTTGTGGAAGTTAAAGATATTGACAGGATACTGCCGAGAGAACTGTATATTGGCGTAGTTATAATTGAGAAATGTGGAGCATGAAAATAAAGAGAGTTCACAGAATATACAAAGAATCCTATTGAATCAGCTCAAGGATCCATCTAACCCATGATTCAGTATTTACACACATTCTGAAATATGTTGGGGTGGGGTGGGGTGGGTGCTGTCCCTCCAGACACCATCTGTAAGTAGCTGCACACCCTCATTGCCACCACCGTCACCCAGTAAAGAAGAACTGAGCTGGATGACAAAAGTTGGCCCTACCATCCAGACTTGTTTACCAAGATGGTAGGTTACCAAATATCCCTCAGCTATAACCTGGGCTTTCATATGTGAAGTGGCTAAATGCATTGTCTGAAACTGGAGCTGATATTCTTAAGTATTATCACCATATTAACATGAAAGTTAAATCTATGCTTTATCCCAAGTCTAAGGCATTTTTTTTCCTGAACAATCATGTTCATCTCCTAATATATCATAAGTCTTCACTTTCCCAGTCCTCCACACTATACCACTGGCCCATTGTTCCTTCTCATTCACAACAAAGTGACCTTCTGATATCTAAAGTGGATGGCCTCACCCTCGCTCCTATGCATAAGTGAGTCTGCTGGCTTCTGTCCCCTATTGTAAAATGGGCCTTAATTTGCAAGGGCTTACATTCTATCAATATCATGCCCCAGTTTTATGTCACAATTTGCTTTTAACATTCTCCCTGCACAAACCAGCAGAGAAACACACCTCCTATCACCTCTCATGAAGGTTAAAGTCCACTTCATCAATTAATTTTTTCCATGAAGCCTTTACAGTACTCTCCATACAAAAATAATCTTTTGGTCCTTTATGTTCCCATAGTATTTTGGCCATTCATTTATTTATTCATTTAACAGTTATTAATGGAACATCTACTATGGGTTAGGTACTGTTCTAAGCACTGAGGATACAGCATTCAACAAAATTGACTGAAATCCCTACCTTCAAAGAGCTCCCATTTGAGTGGAAGGAAGTGAACAATACATAAGAAAAATGTATCTCAGAGGGCAAAAAAATACTATAGAGAAAAGTGGTGTGAGGAAGAAAGGAGAGCAAGGAGTAGAAGGGGCTTTGTTTTCAAATTAGGCTGATCAGGAGAGACTTCATTAAGAAGTGAGATTGAGCAGAGACTTGAAGGAAACAAGATTTTTAATCATGTAAGATGCCAGATAAAGAGCATAGGCCTTGAGGTGAGAACTTACTTGACATGTTCTAAACCCCTTTAGATGGGCAGTAAGCTGAGTGAAGTGAACCAGGGGCTAAGTGGCAGGAGATAAAATTTGGGAGGTAATAGTAAGGGGAATCAGAGAAGACAGAAACTTGCAGAACAGGCAAAGGACTGGGTCTGTTCTTTGAATGACATGAGAAGCTTTTAGAGGACTTTGAACAGAAGTGTCATTAAACAGATTTATATAAAAGAATTCCTCTATAGAGAATAACTAGAAGAGAAGACAGCAGCAGATACAGGGTTGCCAGTTAAATGAGTTACTCCATTTGTATAGCTAAGAAGTGTTAATGGCTTAAATAGAAGGAAGGATGGAAAGGACGAAATTGTCAGAATCAAGATACACTTTGAAGATAAGTTTTGCTAATATATGAGCTGTAGGAGTCTAGGCTAACTCCAAGATTGTTTGCTGGCTGACAAGGAAAATGAAAAAAAAAATGATTTATTAAGATGATAGAGACTGGGGCCATGGTTGAAATGGGAGCAAGAGGGAGATACTTTTTGTACAAGACATATTTAAGATATCAATTAGACATCCTAGTGGAAGCAAGGATTTAGCAGTTGGCTATTCAAGTTTGGGGCTTAAGGGAGAAGTCTAGCTTAGATATATAAATGAGGGGTGGATTGTCAGGTATTTAAAGTCATAATATTGAATGAAATCACTCAGGGAGTGAATATAGATAGAAAAGAGATCAAAGGACTAAGCCCTTTAATATTTAAATATTGGGTTAATAAAGAAGAGCTGAGTGTGGTGTCCTAAACCACATGAAGCAATTTTTTCAAGAAAGATGATCAACCATGTAAAATGTGTCAAGAGCCATTAAGTAAGTATTAACTACTCCCTAAACTTAGTAACATGAAGGTTATTGGTAACCCTGAGAAAACATTTTGGTCAAGTGGTGGAGGCAAATCCTGATTGGAATTGCTTTAAGAAAGAAAAAGATGGTAAGAAGTGCAAAGGGTGATTGTAAAATATGTTCTCCAAGAGTTCTATAAAAAAATTCAGAGAAACAATGGCATCAATGAAAGGAATTTTTTAGACAAGAGATATTTCAGCAACTTTGATGATAATGGGAAAGATTCAAAGGGAGAAATATTTGATAATGGATGAGATAGATGCTAAAGTAATGTTCATGAGTAGGTCAGAGGGAATTCAATCTAGTGTATAAAAGAGAGATTGGCCTTACATAAAAGAAGAGGTATGAAATAGTTATCTAATAGAGAGTGGGAGAGTGAATAGACTAAATAAATGGAGTTGGACCTCCTTGAGTCTTGAGTACCTCCTACAGGTTGTGAACTTAAAGAGAGATCATTGAATTTGATCTATGTTCCCAACACACTTCTCTCTCTCTCTCTCTCTCTCTCTCTCTCTCTCTCTCTCTCTCTCTTTCACATCACACACACACACACACACACACACACACACACACACACACACACACACTGTATTTAGAATTCAGGTTATCTGTTCATCTTATTTTTCCTTCATCAAATTCTAAGCACTTAAAATATATGAATTTTAATAATTTTCTTACTTCCACCACCTAACAAAAATATCCAATAAGTACTTCGTATTTGTCAAATCATGATTATATGGAGGACCAAACACATGTACAATAAAACAGACATATTCATACCCCTTCTATTATGAGACTACATAAATCAGACTATGAGTACTTCTAACTGAATGCAGTGTTGTATATAGCATTTTATATCTCAGCACACAGAGCACAGAGTATTGTACTTAGTAGGATTGAATAAATATTTGGTTAATAAGTGAGTGAGGGAAGCTTTTTTTGGGCTCTATTATAGATTCCTGTGTATGAAACTCAGGTTCTCAAGGTTTTCCCTAGCCTAGCCAGGAAAATAGCCTGTACTTATTCTTCATAATAACAATAGATTTCAAAATTTTCAGGTCAGCAAACACACCAAAACAAGCTTCAGAGAAAGAAATGTTTCTGACAACCTATGATCATCTCCAGCATATAGAGGCCATAGAAACCTAAAAGTCACCAATTTCAGCTCCTATTTAAAAGTTGTCCAGATATAATCTATGCTATACTGGGCTTTAGTCTGCATTTGAACAAACACAGTAGATAAATAATACTTTCCTCCAACATTGCTATACATACAACATATTTACTTATTTATACAACTAGAAGCCCAGGGCACAAATTTTGTGCACTGGGGGTCCCCTCAGCCCAGCCCACACCCTCTACAATCTGGAACCCCTTGGGGGATGTCTGACTGCCAGTTTAGGCCTGATCCTGGGAAACAGGCCTAAACCAGCAATCAGACTTCCCTTTCACAATTTTGCACTGGTGGCTTCTAATCACTCACTTGCCTGCCTGCTTAGTCACCCCTAACTGCCCCCCGCCCCCTGCCAGCCTGGTTGCTCCAACCTCTCTCCTCTCCCAGCCTGGTCACCCCTAACACCAGCCCCCCTGCCCACCTGGTTGCCCCTAACTACCTCCTCTGCTGGCCTAGTTGCCCCCAACTGTGCCCCTCTCCCCCCTCCCTGCTGCTGGCCTGGTCACCCCTCATGCCCCCCCCCCACTGGCCTGGTAGCCCCACATAGCCTGCTGTTTAGTCATTTGGTAGTCCCTCACTAACCCCCCTGACAACCTGGTCACCCCACCCAGCCTGCTTGTTCACTCATTTGGTCATTCCTCACTAACCCCCTGCCAGCCTGGTCATAGGCAGCCATCTTGTGAGGGCATGACAGTCAATTTGCATATTACTTATTTATTATATAGAATACCTCATTTCACTAACAATTTGAGGAGGCATATAGTTTGATATTTTCCACCAGAAAAAAAAAAAAGTGTTCAATCTTGCAAGCTCTGCAAATCTTATTGGGATTCTGATGCCTTGGCTATTTTTCCAGCTTGTTATATGCATCCTGTACAACCCAGTTTACAATCATCAAAATCCATGCTTTCACATTTTCTCTGCAGAAGTAAAGTTTTCATCCTAATTCTTCCCAAACAGGTGAGGAAAGAGGGATGGCGGAATTTCCACAACCATACCAGGAGACATAATCAGAGCCAGATGCCCAATTTTCTGAATCAAGTAGACTCACTTATATGCCATAAAAATGAGTGATGCATTTATTATAGGCCTCTAATTAACAAAATATGGTTTTTACATGCAGCCAACAAAGTGTATTCCACTGTGTGCCCATAAAACATGCTGGCAAATTGGAAGTAACATAACAGCTCAGTCACTGCAATTGTCACCACATTAAGAAGATCCAGCTTGAGTTTTTGGGTTACAGCCACCAAATGTCACTACACCAGGAGCAAAGCCAAATATCTAGTCAATGTTTAGTACATAATTCACCTAATAAAAACGTTTGAGTATATACTGTAGGCAAAACTAACATACACGGTTTCATTTAAAATAAAAGCTGGACTTAATTTATAGGCCAAATGTGAGACATACATGTAAATCAGAACTACTGGTAGTTAGTTTAAAATTTTTTCAAGTGACCATTTTGTAACTAATATACTGAACTTACTGATTAGGGGCATAAGATAATAGGACCATAGGCCCTATTATGGTCCTGTCTATTCTATGAGAGAATCTATTTGTTACTTTTTTTTTATTGTCTAAAGTTTTACATATGACTCCTTTTCCCCTGATTACACCCTCCCTCCCCCCCCAGCCATTCTAACCCCCACCACCTCAGTGTCTTCAGCCATTGGCTATGCTAATATGCATGCATTCAAGTCATTTGGCTGTTCTCTAAACCCCACACTACCTCCCCTGCCATTTGTCTCTGGCTCTATTTTTGTTCATCAAATTATGTTGATCATTATATCCCATATATAAGTGAGATCATCTGGTATTTATCTTTCTCCAACTGGCTTATTTTGCTTAGCATAATGCTCTCTAGTTCCATCCATGCTTTTGCAAATGGTAAAAGTTCCTTCTTTTTTATAGCAGTGTAGTATTCCATTCCCCACTCATTTGCTGATGGCCACTTAGGCTATTTCCAAAACTTAGCTATGGTAAATTGTGCTGCTATGAACATAGGCCTGCATATATCCTTTCTAATTGATGTTTCTGGATTTATGGGATATAGTCCTAAAAGTGGGATTACTGGGTCAGATGGGAGTTCCATTTTTAATTTTTTGAGGAAACTTCATACTGTCTTCCACAGTGACTGCACCAGTCTGCATTCCCATGAGCAGTGCACGAGGGTTCTTTTTTCTCCACATCCTCTCCAGCACTTGTGATTTGCCGATTTATTGATGATAGCCATTCTAACAGGTGTGAATGGTACTTCATTGTTGTTTTGATTTTTCATATCTTGGATGATCAGTAACTTTGAGAGTGTTTTCATATGTCTCTTGGCCTTATGTATATCCTCTTTCAAAAAGTGTCTATTTAGGTCCTTTGCTCATTTTTTTATTGGATCATTTATCTTCTTTTTGTTAAGTTGTATGAGTTCTCTATAAATTTTGGAGATTAAACCCTTATCTGAAATGGCATTGGCAAATATGTTCTCCCATACCATGGACTTTCTTGTTGTTTTGTTGATGGTTTCTCTTGCTGTGCAGAAGCTTTTAATTTTGATGTAGTCCCATTTGTTTATTTTCTCCTTAGTCTCCATTGCCTTAGGAGCTATGTCAATAAAGATATTGTTATGCCATATGTCTGATATTTTGCTGCCTATGGAGTCGTCTAGGATTTTTATGGTCTTCTGTCTCACATTTAAATCCTTTAGTCATTTTGAGTTTGTTTTTTGTGTATGGTATAAGTTGGTGGTCTAGTTTTATTTTTTTGCATGTATCCAATCAAATTTCCCAGCACCATTTATTGAAGAGACTGTTGAATGCATTGTATGCTCTTGCCTCCTTTGTCATATATTAATTGAGCATAATGGCTGGGTTCTCTGTTCTGTTCCATTGGTCTATATGTCTGTTCTTGTGCCAGTACCAAGCAGTTTTAAGAACCATGGCTTGGTAATACACCTTGATATCTGGTATTGTGATCCCTCCAACTTTATTCTTCTTTCTCAGAATTGCTGTGGCTATTTGGGGGTCTTTTTTTTAATTCCAGAAGAATTTTTGGAGAGTTTCTTTTAGATCTTTGAAATATGCTGTTGGTATTTTAGTGGGGATTGTATTGAATCTGTAGATTGCTTTGGGTAGTATAGAAATTTTCATGATGTTGATTCTACCAATCCATGAACATGGTATGGTCTTCCATTTGTTTATGTCTTCCTCTATCTCTTTTTTCAGTGTCTTGTAGTTTTCTGAGTATAGGTCTTATTTAATTGTTATTTTTAAAAGGGCAGTGTAAATTACTTCAGTGCTCATCAACTCTTTCTTAATACTGTTGCCATTGTATTAATACTTAAGAATGGTGATAATGGTAATAATGATCAGATCATAAATGATAAAGTACATTATCTTTTCAGGCACGTTGGCAATAATTGATTGAGGCACATTCAGGCTGTTTTGTTTTTCACAGTTGACAGGTGTATCTTTGATAAACCCCAGGTCAAAAGAGAAAAAGCAAACTCTTTCCTGACCACCGTAGTCCATAATCTCTTGTATACTCAGCATTAGAAGAGCTCTACAATCAGGCAAAACTCTCCCTTGCTCTGTGTCTTAGTGGGCACTACCTACAAACACAATGGCAAACAACTGCCTGCACTGCCAACCAGTGCTATATGTGCCAGGAAAGAATTAAAAACCATTGCCATTCACTGCAGTGACTGCTATGCAGAGAGCTGACTCCCAGCAATAGAAATGCCTGCAGCCAGATGAGAATTAAGGATGGTAAACAGATAAAATAAAGTCGTGTTTTGGGGCTCATACTTGGTTTTGAAAGCTGAAGATGTCCTAATTGTATTCAGTTAACCACATGTGGAGCTGCTGCATTTTCGCTGCTGTGAAAACACAGGTGTTACCACACCAGGAAGTTGATAGTATATGAGGTTGCTCTTTAAAGTCTCACCTCTGGGACTAAGGTCCCACTTACTTGCAGCCAGTGACCCTTGCACGTCCTCCCACAGTCATGTAGCATCTCTTTGTCAAAGCTAGGATAGGGGAAATGGACCCACATTTTTTTTAATTCCTTATTGTTTAAAGTATTATGTATGTTTCCTTTTTTCCCCATTGGCCACACCCCAGCACCCTCTCCTAGTGGCAGCTTTGACAAAGAGATGCTGCATAAATTTGAGGATAGGTTGCAATTGCAATTGACCATATGGCTTTTACATGGTTCTCTATTTCATCTCTCTATCTCTGTCTCAAATCTCTAGCTCTAGTTCTCTATACATCTTAGGAGTCCTGAACCATCATGTAAGTATCCTCCAAAAGCCTACACAATGGAGAGACAATTATTCTAGAGAGACCAAAGAGGCATCTGAGATGCCCCACTGTCCAGCTGTTTGAATCTTCCAGCTCAGTGACAGAGCTTTCACATGAGTAAAACCACCTACCTGATCCCAGAACCATAAGAAGTAAGAATACAATGGAATTAATTTAAGCCATTAAGTCATTAGGTTTGGAAATAGTGTGTCACTCAGTAATAGATAATTGGGACACTGCGTTCCTTAGGGGAGGGGAGGAAGAGTGGAGGGGAAGATCAAAACCTCTGCTTCAAAGCCCCTCCATTCAGTAGATAGTCTTTAACTTTCTTTCCCTGGAATTGCCTTGATGTGCAATGATAACAGAATATGGTCAGGCCAAGACTCCAAATGAGAAATTCTCTGCAGAAAGTGATCAGATCAAATGTAAATCCCAGACCCTTTAGTCACATTCTTTTACCTGTGCCTCCTCCTGCCCTGACCATTTGTATGCAGTGCCTTACTTTAGTGGACCTTAGAAATGAGTGCCCCACAATAAAAAGGAAGGCACATGTAACCAGGCACAAGTCAGACCTTCATTAATGTGGTGAGGCCCACTAAGAAGTAGTGGGCTGCACATTGAACTCATAATTTCAGTGAGAAGGACAGGTAGAGTCATTATTAGATGTTCATAGGGAAAAAAAAATTATACTCTGAAGAAATTATCCCCTGCAGTCCTTTAAACTAAAATTAAATCAGGGGTCCCTAGGGTAGCAAACAGTATTCAAGACCACAGAGCTAGAAACTGATTAATTAAAAAATATTGCCAATCTATTGGAAGTTGTCTTGCAGTTTTCATGTTATCTCTGCAAAGGGAAGTGAACTACAGGGACTTAGCAGTGGAATTTCCCCCTGCCTGCCAGGCATGGTTTCTCAATGAGAAAAGGACTGAAACTATGGAAAAAAGGAAAAGGTCAAGAGAAGTGGTTCTGGCCCATGCCCTGATAAAGCTAGTTGTGTGTGTCTGAACTAGTTTTTCTGATTCTGTGTCTGAAATAATTGTCATTGGGCTCATAGACTTCTTCAATCATGTCTGGCTGTAGAACCACTGCTTCAATGACACATGTTCAAGATGTCTTTCCTTCATTTTTCAGTAGAAGTTTTTGCAAAATGTAAAATTAGACTAGGGGCATTCAAATATCTAAAAGGAATATTCCTTTAAATCTAAAAGATGTACCTGCTGACCACTACTCATTGAGAACTCATTTCTCTTTGGCAGCTCAGAGTTCCTTTCCCAGACATGATCTGCAAGTGCCATTGGTGACCTCTGTGCCACTCTGTGACCATGAACCCATGGCAGCTGGGCTGCCCACAGGTGCACATGAACCCATCAGCAGTGTAGCTTGTCTGGTCCCCACTTTATGGCAGTCCAAGAAGAACAACAGGTAGGAGTCTGCCATGGGATTGAATTCACTCAGAGGTTGTGGAGTTAACCAGCTTGTGAAAGGGTGACTCTGCCCAATGTAAAACCACACCCAGGTCCAGGAGTTGTCAAACACTGAGCTCCAACACAGTTAAGGAGGAGCACTTGGCAGCTGAAGAGAGAGAATCAGGGCTGTCACAATGAGAATAGAAGAAGGATTATAAGAGTATTTTTAGTAGGATGCAAAGAAAATTTGAATACGGTGAAGAGTAGATGGGAAGAAGGCTAGCAGAACAGGAAAAGGGATGGAGTGATAATGAGGCAGAAAATCAAGATAATAAAGAAGTGATCCTGATCAAGAAAGAGACACAAAAATAGTACAAGAAATAATGAATATGACTGGGGTGGGCAGAAAAGAGAAAGGGAGGAAAAGACAGAGAGAGAGACAGAGACAGTCTCAACTAGTGTTTGACCAAACAACGGGGCTCCATAGCCTAGGCAAGCTGACATATAAAAGTAAGCATCAAAGATACTGTGAGTTAAAAAGGCTTACGGGGAGCAGGGACCCCAAAGAGCTCTCACTCTTTTCGTTCTTTTTGTCTTTATCTCTGTCTGTCTGTCTCTCTGTCTCTCTTTCTTTCTTAGATATATACTTAATATTTAAATCAGTAGACTTTTAATAAAGCAGATTATCTCCCCATTTTGGGTGGTCCTCATATAATCAGTCAAAAAGGCCTTAAGAGCAAAGAGTAAAGTTTCTCCAAGAAGAAGGAATTCTGCCTCAATATTGCAACATAGCAGTCCTGCTGGGGTTTCCATTTCCAGCATGCCAGCCCCTACAATCTCATGAGCCAACTCCTTAAAGAAAATCTTTCTACATAGGCATGTACCCCTTCTTGGTTCTATTGTATTTACCTGGAGAATCTTGACTAATCTAAAATACTATTCACAACTGCCATGCAAAGAGGGCATCACTGACCTATCTCATAGATAAGAAAGCTCCAGAGAGTTCACCTTCCCCAGTAACCTCTACCTTACTAACTTCCCCCAAGGACTTTCAACTGGGAAGAAATAGACATTTCTTCAAATCTAGGTCTTTCTTAGCTCTAAATCCATTGCATCGTAAGCCTGGTAAAGGATTTTACAAGCCATTTTTGTACCATTTGAGGCATTTGAAGCTTTTTTAGGAATGTTATTTGGCAGCATCTGGCCAAAGGGGCAAACATTCCATTCCACAGTCCTGAGGCTCTTGCAATTATTATACATAGTCCTGTTTCTAAAGTGGCCTAGCAATGGAGTTCAGGAAGGAACCCTGGACATGAAGGAGCTCACTTCACAAACACCGAGACCTAGCAGAAATACCATTTCAAACAATGGTTTACTCACATTCAGACAATGCTGTAACTGACATTCTGGGCCATTTCCCAATTTGTTTCATGTGCTGTTCCCCACCTTGATTAGTATGAATTCCTATTTTCAACATTTCATAGTAGGGAAAAGCCTTATTCACATGCATTGTTGAATTCTAAATTATACAAGAGATCAAATCCATTTTACCACAAGTTTTGTTCTTTTCTTAACTCATAGCTTACCCCAGAGTACATTCACCATGCCAAACATTAATGAACTTGAACACATTTGTAGCTCATAGTTCAGTCAGGTGTCTCTCAGGAGCCTAAAGAAGGCAGGGTGTTAACCACCAACGGAAGCTCCATTTCAACAGCCTTTATTAACCCTGCAAGTGTCTTTAACCACTACCTCCAGGATACAGCAATGGGACCTGGTTTCTCTCACCTCCCGAGTACCGCAGAGCTGATATTTAGGAAGGAAAAACTGTCAGCACACCTGTAAGTGTCTCATGTGGCTTTTGCTCCCTATCAGTGTAATCAAGGTAATCACTTTTTTTTCTTGATTATTTTTATGCCAGAAGTAAGTGATTTATTCTGCTCAGAGCTTTTTCTTATGCTTCAAGTGTCAATACTGACTAACTATCGAATCATCAATGATTTTTTTTTCCCTAGACCTCCAGAGTGAGGACTAAAAATTTAATGAGGCAACCCAGCCTAGTACCCTGAAAAGATCATGGGAGATGCAACACATAATTCAGTCATTCATTAACCTCTTTGGATTCCTTTCGGTTTAAGTCAATATTTATCATCTCTTTTCATATGTACTGGGTATTGTGTTGAAATCCAGAGATATAAGAACTAATGAGCCACCAACTGCCTTACTTCCAGAGAATCTAAGGTCCACTGGGGGGGACAGCCATGTCTAAAAACAACTGCAATAATTGATGACACACCTCAACAGGAAGACATATGTTGACCTAGGAAGTACTAATTGCAATGGTTCATTACAGCTAGGATGAGTTTTAGAGAATGTTTCTTATGGAAGGTGATACCTCAGCAGCACCTCACATGTGGAACAAAGAGGCTGAAGAAAATATTTCCATGTCTTTCCCACTTTCTTACAGCTCTGAAATTCAGTAACTTTATGGATATATAAAAGAAATTTTGCAAGCTGGGAACATCCAGAGTAAGGAGGTTTTTGAGAGGAGTGGGGTTTACAAGGAAGCTATACAAACTAATGCCTGCTAAGAGCCAGCTGTTGGACAGAACCCCAAAGTCAGGTAGCTGTCCCATGCAGTTTCTCCCAAAACATAGGAGTACATATTAACCTGGTGACAAGTGAGAAAATTTACTTCCAGAGTCCTCACTGCAGACTCCATGCTAGAACTCAGGTTAAAATGTTGTCTGCCCACAGCCTGACAGAGGGAAAGGAAAGGAGGGGATGGGGAAGCTCAGACTGCAAACCAGGCATCAAGTAGAACATAAAGAGAGATGCCCATAAGGAGTTCGTTAATGGAAGAAATGTTCGCTTCCAGAGAAATCAAAAAGGCTTTGTAACATACACGCTTCCAACTAAAAACTACCAAAAAATAGAGAGATACCAGGAAGAAAGGAAGAGCATTCTACACAGTAAAAAAAAGATGTGAGGAAATAGGAAATGGGAAGGAATAAAGAAATTCATTCCTAGTGATTGGAAATCATAAGCTAATTTAGACAATAGATATGAAATATAATATTATTATTATTATTATTATTATTATTATTATTATAAATATAACCTATTGAGTGCCTACTCAATGTGCCAAGAGTTTAAATGCCCTATTTCACTCTGAGGTAGGATATGGGTATCACCCCCACTTTTCAGATGAAACAACCTGGGACTTTAACTTGGTGTTTCTGATTCCAGAGTTCACATTCTTAAGGACTAAAAAGACTATCTTGTTTAGGATGCAGTAGTTTATTCCCTACTGGAAAACATATGCTTAACCCAAAAGGCAATATAAATATCATAGTGTCATTGTTAAAGAGAAGACTAATATATTATACATCAGTTAAATCTGATGGCAGTATGGAAAATGATCTGGAGCAGAGAAAGACTAGAAATAAGGGGACCTTTGACCTAACTGCTGTTGTAATCCTATGTAATAAAGAGCTAATATGCAAATGGTCATCACCCACTCTCACCCTCGAACCAGGGCTGGGGGACCAGAAGCTGTGCCTCTGAGGCTGTGCCCCCCTCCCAGCAGGGCTTGATGGGGGACCTGAGGGCATGCCCCTTGCTCTGGGACCAGGGGACCTGAGAATGGGGTGGGGGACCTGAGGCTGCATCCCCCAGCCAGATGGGGCTTGACGGGGGGGGGGGGGGCGGGGGGGGGGGGGGAGAAGGGGGGCCAGCCAGGTCTGGGTCTCACACAATTTCAAGGTGCGAACGGGTGAGCGTAGACTTGACTCTGGTTCCCATGGCATGCCCCAGACTCTAACAAAAGGGAGATTTTCATATACCTTTTACTAATTTTCTTTCATCTCTGATACTTCTATTATAGAGAAAGGGCAAATAGCAAAATTAAAATATTTGCTCTAAGTCCCTTTTAATGTGCATGAATTTTATGCACCGGGCCACTAGTTATATATATGCAGTAGTCATGAAAAGTTCTGGAATAAAGCAATAGTAGTGGGGGGAAAAAAAGAAAAGAGAAGAAAGATACATATATAAAAAAAAAAAAAAAAAAAAAAAACATTGTGGAGATAGAATCACTAGGACTAGGCTAGTGATTATATATGATGGAAGAGGTGAGAATAGGACCTTGAAGAAAGTTTGTTAGGTCCCTGTAAGGCTTTAACCAATACCTTTTTTTTTTTTTCAAATCACAACTCCAGAGTCAGGAGTTGAGAAAAGAAAAACAGGACATAAGGACATAGAGTTAAAATGAAGAAATATGTGCATCCAGAGACTTAGGAAGAGAGTTTCTAGCTGGGTTTGTCTTCTGATACTTGGTGTGGCTCCTGATACATGGGAGGGCCTCTGAAAGCATTTGGTGAGTGAGTAGATGAATGTGTGAGTCAGCTCATCTGGATTGGAAGATCTTAGTAGCACATACTTGAATGGGGGTGTTGGGGCAGCCATCAGTCCCATGAACCCCACATGTTACTGTGATTAATGTTGCTGCTTTTTTTTTTTTTTTTTTTTTTTTTTTTTTTTTTTTTTTTTTTTTTTAAGTCTTGGCCTGAAAAATCAACACTGAACACCTGAATTAAAAAAAAAAAAAATCCCATTGGCAAAGTTTGCTTTTCACAGAAGACTCCCAGCAACATTGCCAAAAATCCCGGAGGCCCAATACCTTTCTGACTTAGCAATAACTCCCAAATTAAACAAATTGCCAAAGAGTAATAAGCTTCTTATTAGTTGGATGGATTCCTCCAATTGCTCTGTTGGCTTCACTTTTCCTGCACACATGTTGGTGAGTTCCATCGATAATTCGTGTGCCTGCAAGTTCTCTCTGCTACTGAGGAACGCTGGCATTTCTCGGTTAGCATCTGCTCTGTGATCTATGATCTACAGTCTCCACTCCCTCTTGCCTTCACTTTGAACTGAAGTGCTGTGTTAAGCAACCCCACTACCCACTATCAAACAAGCTGAGACCTGAGTCTTCATTAGTGTTACAACACTTGCACTTTATCCCAGGCTAACCAGTAACACCAGTATTCAAACTGCAGTGCGACAATAACCACAACACCCCAAATGAAAGGCCTATACCTTTTTCAGGAAGTCCAGAGCAAGCATGCCACTGGAGATAGCTAGAACACAAGTCTCAAAAGATTTAAATAGATCAGGTATTGGGAAAAAGCTCAAACCCATGAAAAGCTGGAATAGGAAGTTAATGTTAGTGTGTAGCCTTTAATTTTCCCAGCAAGAACTAAAATGGAGAACTGGTAGAGAGGGTATATTTCACCGGAGTAAAGATCAAACTGATCCTTTAGGGCTTTAAAAATTAAATTGTCCATTTCAGTTAGTAGTCCTAATTCATAAATTAATACACAATCCTCAGTTTCATTTTGAGTTGAGCAAAATTTAACTACCATGCCAAAGTTAGTTTCCTCACAGATTTCTATATAATGTAAGATAAGTGTCATGGTTTCATTATACCACATGAAATGAAAATGTTCCACTCAAAATGTATTCCTCAAGGAAAGCTCCTTGAAATTAATTATAAACTACATTTTTCTGTTTTATTTTCTTTGAAAAATACAAATGTCTACCATATACTGGTTCCACTCTTCTTTTGGGGTTATGACAAGGGACCATGGGGTTAATTTCTGTGCACAATTTCCATCAAGTTAACAAGTGGGATGAACAGAAACAATCATTTTATTAACTAGAAGAAAGAGTTATGGAGAAAATAATGAGTCCACCAGATATCCACAATTTCATCTTTCCTCCTTAGCAGTATTATCTTATTTCATCTAGAGTTTTTTCCTAGGCACACAAATGAGATCTTTCAGAGGGTGGGCTGAGGAGTGGGAAGAGGAGGAGAGGGAGGAGAGAGGCAATGCACCTTCAAAAGGTGGGCACAAACCAGCAAATTCCACACAAATGTCTCTGATGCTCACGTCCTCAATCTGAAATAGAGAATGGGCTCAGACCCAAACTGGACATGGTCACCACCAATGCTTTCAGAGAATTGCTCTCTCCTTCTCTTAAAAAGTACTATCATTTGGTAAAAGAGGACAGTTCCTTGATAACTGCCATCTGTTACCTGCCTGAGCTCTTTCTCTGCAACTTCAAAAAGACAGAGAATGGAAAGACCTCTTTGGAGTCTGTCCATAGTAGAGAAGCCTTTCCCTAGAAGTTCAGTGTTTTCTAATTCTTTGAAATCACTTTATTTTGTTAGTAAAATTAATCTGCCACTCATGGTTTTCTAGAGGCTTCATGATTTATACTTCCACATCCAGAAATAGATCCTAATAAAACAATTTTGCTGTATGCCAGATACTAGCCAAAACTGTACTAGTCTTAATTATGTATATTTGATGTAAAGAAAGCAACCTGGCTAGGGTCATGCTGAAGAAAATTGCTAATATCCATAAATATTTCCTAAATAAGGAAAAAGGAGTGAGGTTTAATCTAAGCTTTGCTTGCACTTTATTAAGAAAGCCATCTCACTATTGTACATCTCAGTTTTTCCACCGGAGGATAGGTTTAAATACAAAATTATTCTTAAAATGAAGAATAGAAGAAAGCCCAGTTAGAGATTGTTAAAAATTTGGAGAAAATACTACACATCTTATTTATCTTAAATATCAGTAAGCAATTACTGGTTTTCTTCAGAGTGAAAAGAAAAATTAGTTCTTAAAATGAATGGCAGTGCCAAAGTAATATAGGACGTTCACATTAGGAGAGACTGGGGAGGGGTACGCCAAAACCCTCCAAAACCTTTTTAACTTTTCTGAAAACAATTTAATGTTTTACAATGAAGATTTACTTAAAAGAAATAGGGTATGGCTAGAAGGTGCGAAGAATAAGCCAGGGCTACAGGAGCAACAAGGAGTTGGTGCAAAACTCTAGACTTAAATGACAGGTAATAGCTAGACCAGTGTTTCCCAACCTTCTCTCATGATGAGAATCACCTGGTGGAGTTGTTAAAACACAGATTCCTGAATCCCAACTAAGAAGTGCTAAACTAGAATTTTTGAGAACATATAGGTAAAATTGCATACCTAACTTAGTGCTCTGTATATAAAATCTGTCTTAGAGCACTAGTTAGGTATACAATTTTACCTATATGTTCCCAAAAATTCTAGTTTAGCACTTCTTAGTTGGGATTCAGGAATCTGTGTTTTAACAACTCCACCAGGTGATTCTCATCATGAGAGAAGATTGGGAAACACTGAGCTAGACAACGCGCCATCTAAGATGTGCAGAGGATCGTTCTTTGGTGACATGAAAACACAATCTCTAGATTGGTCTTATCTCTAGAGAACAGAGAGTTCTCAATACCTCTCGTGGGCAAGGAAACCTTCGATCATTTTGCACAGAGCTGCGTGACTCTTCAGCCTCTGCAAGATGTTCTCTCCGAGGGTCCTTTCATTCAAGTAGCAGGTATTTTCCTAAGCTCTTTCTCTCCAATTATACATGGTGCTTTGATAAGTCATTCTCTTCCTCTAGCAAACACAGCTTGGGTGTGTAATCAAATTCCAGAAGTTACAGTGAGCAAAGATATGTGGTATCTATGAATCACTTCTGTGTGCATGTAAATTTTAATCTTGTTACTTAAATGGTCAGGCTAACTGGTGAGAGGAATAAGAGAAGAGAAGAGCTGAAGGCAATTCTATCAGTTGTTTAAACAAATTCCGCTCGTGTGGCCTGGTGCAAGCCAAGATTCAGTGTGACTGAGTGCTTCCGTCTGAGGAAAAACCCAGACTGAAACAGAAAACTCTCTCTCTCAGTCCTCTGCCAACCTTCTTAAAATAACTACCATTGTGTTGGATTAAAAGGCATTTGCTGAAGATTCTGTGAAGAATTAAGCTTATTTGTTGTTCTTTTAAAGCAGAAAGGAGAATAATAAAGCTGTTAGTCAGCATCATCTTAGAAGATAAAGCCTTCAAGATAGCAGAGGATCTGGGTCACTTGGGAGCTTCCCTGAATCTGCTCTTAATTGGCAGCTCTTCAGAATTCCAGCTGCAAACTTAACACATCCTTCCAGCCCCAATTCCAGGGCTCACCAGACTTGGTCACTGAGAAGTGGTCTGTTCCAGTGTCTTTGGATGAGATGGCATCACCCTGTTTCCTGCCTCTCCCACCTCCCACCCCCAAGAGTTCAACTGTGACCTCACCAGAGAGAAACAGAGAAAAATCGAATTTGGTAGAAAGAAAGAAACTCCAGAATATCACAAGTGCTCTTTATGGCTTTGAAGTTGTACCTGATGGTTCTTCTTCCATGTCTCTGTGACAAAACAAAACAAAGTGACTCCAGGATGCTTACGCATAAGAAAGCCCCAACAAAAACCCCATGCCATGGGTGGAGAAAGCGTCCTGTTCAGGCATGGGCCAGAGCCCCTGCAGTGATGGCAACTTTGACAACAAGCAAGTCAAGCAAGTCCTGTGGGTGCTCAGCATGGGGCCCTCAACAGTGTCTCCTTGAGGCAGACAGACTTAATTATTCCCCTACTGAAGGCTGGGGGCACTTTCCTCAAATACCAGAAAGGTTTAATTCAGATAGCATGAATCTCTGTCCTTTCATTGGCTCTTTATATTAAAACAATTCTAGTATAGATATCTCTCTTGAGCAGTGGCTCTGAAACAGGGTGAGTTTGACCCCCATGAGACATTTGACAATGTCTCAAAACATTTCTGGTTGTCACAACTGCTATTGGCATCTAGTGATGAAGCCCAGAGATCAGCTCCTACAATACTCTAAATTCCTAAATTCCTACAAAAGCACAGACAGCCCTGCACCACCAGAAAGCATCTGGCCTCAGGGCAATTCTGCCAAGGTTGGGAAACTCTGCCCTAGAGGATGGAATAAAAATTAAAGTTTCTTCTTGTTCCCATGATTTTTTTAAAATAAGTTTTTAAAACTCCACATGAGAACGTCTCAGTGTTTAAACACCTGCTTGTCATTCTACCATGCATTCCAGGACTTTCACAAGCTGCTCAAACAAAATGGTTAGCAAATAATAGCTAATGAAAGAAAACAGATATTCTGAATATACACTGAGTGGTCAGATTATTATGATCTCTGAACATAATATATATATGTTTTTTTTTAGAGGCCCAGTGCATGAATTTGTGCATGGGTGGAGTCTGGCCTGCCTGCTGGTCTGGAAGACAATTTGCATATTAGTTTTTTATTATATAGGATATATACTGAGTGGCCAGATTATTATGTGTTCAGAGATCATAATAATCTGGCCACTCAGTGTATATCATAACTTGTTTCTCTAGTACCTTCATCAATGAATCCATCAATAAACATGTTGGATGTCCACCACATGGTCAGCCAGTGCTTGCTACCAATACAGAAAGGTATAGGAAGTGCCCTGGCTGGGCTCGGTTGGTTGGAACATTGTCCTATACGTGAAAAGGTAGTGGTTTGATTTCCAATCAGGACACGTGCCCAGGTTGCTAGCTCGATCCCCAGTAGGGGGCATGCAGGAGGCAGCTGATTTTTCTTTCTCTCCCTCTACCTTTTTCTCTCTCTAAAATCAATGCAAATGTATTTTTTTAAAGTAAAAAAGGTATGTAAAGCAATCAAATTGGAAAGAGGAACACACTTATGGAAAATAAACAGTATAGAACAAAAAATATAATAAAGCATACATTTAGCTAAATATTAAATGATAAGCTAATATTTATGCTGTACATAATAATTTTTAAGAAAATTAAGAATTTAATGACAAATAAGTTTAATAACTACTGATTATTTTGCTTGGGTGAATACTAAACCAGCGAATGCCTATTAGCATTATTTTTTAGTTTTCAAATTTAATAAATAGCTGCTGAGAGATTGGATTGGCCCAACATTACTGAAAAACAAAGTGATAAATCCAGGACAATACTCAGAAAAGGAATTTATCAAACTTAGTTAAGTTGACACAAGTCATTCTTTGCAAAAACTTGTAATTATACTAAAAAGTAGTATAGAATTAGGTGACAAAAGTAAAGTCTTTTCAAAGTGGGCACAGAAACTCTCTTTTAAGCTTAATTTCACTCAAAAATAAAAAGTAACATTGAATAGCCAAAAAACGTATGTGCAAAACCCATAGACACAGACAACAGTGAGGTGACAAAGGGAGGCAGGGGTTAAGTGGAGGTGGGCAAAGGGGAGATCTGTAATAGTGTCAACAATAAAAATAAAGTTAAAAAATAAATTAATAAAAATAATTTTAAAATGTTTGAAAATAATAAAATTATAAAAGAAGTCAAAATAAATGTGATTAAAAAGGAGAAAACTAATTTGCATGAAAAAGAATTTCCCATCCTCTAACAAACATATTGAACATACTAAACTAAGAGAGAACTGCTCTTATATATAAACTTTGCATCTCACTCTTTTCTTCTTTGTGTTATTAAACCTAGACCCTGTAATTGCTCTACACCGGCAGAGGCAAGAAGCTGACAGCAGATAGAGCCTTCAGTCAGATGAACTGGAGCTGCTCATTTTCCTTGGAAAAGCCTCTGACCGACAAAGCCTGAGAGGAGCTCTGGCTCTTCAGATGTCCCCTATTGGGACTGGAGAAGACAATGGTTTGTGGCTTCTCCTCTGTGCTGACACTCTGGCAGTTTAGTGAAAGGTTATAAACCAAATCCAAAAGCTCTAAGGAGCCGTGAATAGTGTTGGACTAATGAAATGGATGTTTTTTGGTTTGGGTTTGGGTTTGGGTTCACCATTGGTGTGTCCCTATCAGGCAAGAGAGGAATAAAAATTTGAGATTGCAGATCTGTAAGGGGGAAATCCCTTTACCTAATGTTAGTACCCATCCCTTTGCCTCTTTAATTGTCTGCAACGGGTTCAATTGGAAGGGTCAGCTGCTCATAAGACATCTCTGCCAGAGAGGCATTTTGTGTTGCCTGGCACAAGGGTAC
The DNA here is from genome assembly GCF_014108245.1 of Pipistrellus kuhlii. NCBI lineage: Eukaryota > Metazoa > Chordata > Mammalia > Chiroptera > Vespertilionidae > Pipistrellus > Pipistrellus kuhlii. The sequence continues at coordinate 119,845,335 of NW_023425404.1, read as the reverse complement.
TTCTTGTTTGCACACTTATACTTTACATGAAAACTGGAATGAATGCTGACATGACACCAAACACTTTCAGTAGCAGCACTCAGCAATTGTCATCTCTGTGCTAGACTTGGAGGGGGGAAAAAGCCACAAAAGAAGATGGCCATCTGGTATACCATGAATCTGTCTAAGTAGCCCAGACAACACCAGCCTTGTAAGGAAGACTGCTGTCATGAGAGATTAGGAACTTGTCAGCTTTAACAGACCATATAACATAGAAGGGAGCAAACTCAAATAATAGTAATTGAATCCTGGTTTTAAATATATATATATATATATATATATATATATAGAGAGAGAGAGAGAGAGAGAGAGAGAGAGAGAGAGAGAGAGAGAGGGGGGGGGTGAGAAGGCACTGTGACCCTAAAATAAGAAACAAAACAAAATACATATGTAAGTATATATATATATTCCTTTTTACAATTTGAAAATTGCCAAAATAAGTATAAAAATATCACAGGTATTGGGGTTTTTTTTAGGCCAATTACAGCCAGCTGACTTCTAAGAATACAAGAGTTTAATACCAATAAGATAGATACTTCATGATCAAATGGATGTCCTAGACTATCAGGAACTCTGAGAAGCTTCCAACATTGTGAAAGTATGATCTCAGGACAGTTCATGGAAAAAGCTGGACTTGAGCAGAGTTTGAAAACTTGACAGCAAAAAGTGCACTTTCCATTGTTTTTTACTGTTTTTATTGATCTAAAAAAACAGCACATTTCTGTCCTTCAACAGAAAGTTTGGCAAAGTGGCCCTAGATTTCCTGTATATGCAGTGTCACCTCCAATGTACCACCTCCTGCGCTGTACCCATCTCAGTGGACTATCTGTTGGACTTGGCTTGCTTTTGTTTTGGGTTGTTTATTTGTTTGTTTTTTGTTATGGGTTTTGTTTTATTGTGTGTGTGGTTTTTTGTTGTTGTTTTGGGTTTATTTGTGTGTTTGTTTTTTGTTTTGTTTTGTTGTGAGAGTGTTAATGTTCCCATTTGGTCAATTTTGATGCCAACAGCAGCATGGTTTTGCAAAATCACCCCTAAGGTAAAAGGGGCACAGACTATGGCCTTAATAATAAGACCTTCAACTACTATAACTTTCCACTTACCAAAATTTTATATCATGTAGATCAGTTAATATACACAGAGAAGAGGAAAATGCTTTGACCCACATAGAGAATCAGATATGTAAACCTTGATCTACTGCAGTTGAACCTCTAACCCCCAAAACCAACTTGCTTCAACCCCAGACAACTCTTACCCCTTGTTTAAGACTGATAAATATCATTAGTCAGACTGTGCTGATTAGAAAGTACCTTGCATTTTGCTCTTCAAGGCCACTAGATGGGTAATCCTACAGTCAATGTTGTCACAGAATCATAGATACAAACTAAGGCTCTTCAACCTCCATAGAAACATAGAGTCCTAAAAGTGGGAGTGACGTAAGAATACCACCCTCTATGGGATATGTGAATTATCTTTATAGCATTCCAAATGAGTGGCCTGACAGTTTTCTAGAACATCTACAATGATAGTACCTACTTCCTTCCTAATATGTAGGCAGACAGTGCTAATATTTATTAAGTTATTTCTATTATCAAGCTAAAATAAGCCTCCCTAGTAGTTCTTCCTACTATCATAGTTTTAGCCTCTGGATACACCCAGGGTTCTGAGCTTCAGGTGGAAGTTCTGACAATTCAGTTTCCATGTAGTGCTACACCTGCTATCAATGTGTGTCCACTGGGAACAAGGAGTTTCTTTGGATCCCATTCCTACCAGGAACAAACTCTTGTTGAAACCTGTAAAGAATTACTCTTCAAAGCAAATCAGTGTCACTTATAACTCATAAGCAATAGTTTGTTTAACGATAAGAACAAAGTTGAGTGAGAGCAATAGCGTTTTAAAAAAAGAGAAAATACACTTGATTGCATATAATCACATATGTTGAACTATTTCTAGGCTAGATATAATCTTAATATAATGAGTATTTTTACAAGAGATAAAGATAACAATAATAATATTATTATTATTTATAAACCATTCTCTAGCCAATGTGCTTGAGGCATTGCATGATCATATACAATGATTAAAACACTATTCTTCAGATATAAAGTGAAGTAATGCTAAAAGAATAAGGAACTGATATTAGACTTACAAAAAAAAAAACAAAAAAAACACGTGACACCAGGTATTAAGAAACATCAGAGGATGACCTTTTTTTCCACTCCAGGTGCTATGAGGACAAAAAAATAATAATAATTTAAATTCTTTTTATCATGTCTTCTAATATATTTATTTTCTAAGTACTTACTCCCTTCTTAGTTCCTGTCCTAAGGTTAAAATTTCTCACCTTCCTATATCTAATTTTTAAGTCAATTTATTCAAATTCACATGACAAATGGGTTTGTCAAAAAAAAAAAAAAAAACCAACAACCAAACAACAACAAGCCAGAAGAGTCATTAAGCTACTTTTCTAATATTGGTGTTTTCTTATGCTTATTATGCCTTTGGACTATATGCTATATGACCAATGACAATAAAAAAAAATGGTCAATGCCTGAGCATAAAACCTCTACAACTGTAATTTCCAACTTTTTAGCCAGCATGACATCCTTTGATTCTTAGTTTTGCAGTAACCACTAACTCCTTCCTCCTTTCAGAAAGATGAGGATGGTGTGAAAAACACTGTTGGTTACCTATACCACAACCATTTCCTCCCCACCCCACCTCCTTCTTTCTTGCTAACCGAACACTAATTTTGTTCAAGTACCAAGGGGTCATATGCTCGTGGAAAGTGGTTCCCTCCCCAACCCCATGGAGAAAATGTTGAATCTAAAACATCAGTGTCAATTTCAGTCTCCTTTGCCAGCAGTATTTTTTGTCCCAGATTTGTAATGCAACTCTGGCCAAGAGACATAACTGGAAGTCTGATAGGAGCTTTCCAGGAGAGGTCGTCCTGCCTGACAAGCCTCCAACTAGGTGTAGGCAGTGGTCTTCAGAGTCAGAGCAGCTATCTTAAGACTGTGAGGAGCAGAACCAAAGGACCAAGCTATCACACTGGTTTCAGTGGAGTGGAAAGATGGAAAGACAATGGGAAATTTATCCAGCCAAATCTGCTACCACCTTACATTGCATTTACTATTGTAACAGATCATTTTTTCTCATTCTTTAAATCAATTTAATTGAGCATTCTTGCACTGGCACCTAAAAGCATCTTATCCAACTCAAAGGCATCTCTGTTTATGTATTTGAAATGAGTCACATACTTTTGGCATTTGTATTTTTAGGAAACACTTTCATACAACTGAAAACACTTGGAATCTTTTAAACCAACTAGAGTATCACTAGATAACATTTGAAAGCCTAATACCTACCAAATATATCAATATATACCATATTATTTAATTTCTATAATTCTTTTTTATAGATAAAGAAAACCAGAGAGATCAAGTATCTTGCTTAAGATCACTCAGTTTGGAAGTGTTAGAGCCAGCATTTGAAGTCAGATTTTCTAAGCTGAAGTCCAAATCTCTTTTTACTCCACTAAAGCTATATATACTAGATTCCTATTTTGGCTACACTCCTAGCCTGACTATTTGATAGAGTAAATAATAGGAGTTTAAATCCCCTTATTTCTAGAATTGTAAGAATTGAACCTACCCCTAAGAATTCAAAAATCGTTTTGCTACCTATGCTACACCATATTCTAAGTAAGGTCAGCTAAATAAGCTATTGGGCCCATACCCCGAAAATATTGGTCATCACCCTTCCCGTACTAATTAACCCTATAACCCAGCTTACACTACTATTGAATGTTTGTGGAGTCATATTGGAACTGGGGTTGAAATACTAATGTGAAGATTTTTTACTTAGTAAGGTCTCCTCTCTCCTTGCAAAAAAATAAAAATAAAAATCTAATTTAACAACATATTTAGTGAACTATGTGTTCCTATAAGAATTGGGCTCAATTATTCATAACAAATGCTGAAAATATGCTCTTCACAGTTTATGTATTTTTAATGAACTAATAAAATTTAAAAGATAACTAAACACTGTGGGAGTTGTTTAATCACATTTTTTACCCTTCTTAACTGATCATTTTTAGGTAATTTGGTCTCTATCTTATGGCATAACTCCAATGAAAAAGAGTCACTGGTAATCAAAGTCTGTGCTGCTCAATAAATAAAAACATTTTAACATTTCTTACTAGTTGAGCTTAAGTATTCCTTGGTTCATTGCCTTTGGGTGGCACAAGATTGATTTAAATTCATTTGTTTGTTCAACAATGAAGAATGATGTAATCTGATTTATATTTTAAAGCCATTTGCCTGTTGTGTGGGAATGAATGAGAGAGAAAAGTAAATGTTGGGGAAACAAGTGTGTTCATCCAGGCAATATGTGATATACTTCAATTAGGTTGATAGCATGAAAAATTGGGGAAAATAGATGGATATTTAAAAACATGAATTTAACAGAACTGCTGGTGTATTAGAAGTAGAAATTGCCTTAAAGAAAGAAATGAGGGGCAAGTGTACACGAGTTTTCAAGGAAGTTGGAATAAAAAAATATATTTTTAAATGTTAATTCCATGATATCTACTAGATATCCAGGCAGAAATATAAAAAGGTGGTTGAAGAAGCCTAGTGTATAGAGGAAAGTCCAAAGCTAGGGATAAAAAGAGATGAGTCATCAGCATGTGGAAGCCATAGGCCAAGGTGAGATCATTTCCAGAAGTGCACACATGGAGAAGAGAAGCAAAGAGAGCACAAGACTGAAGTCTGAAATGACAACATCTTGAAGATTCCCTTGTGGAGGTTTTCCACTAGTTAAAATTTTGGATTTCACCTATTTTCAGAAATCTGCATTTCTCTATCCTCCTTCTATATATTTTCAGTCAATTCTAATTTTCTTTCTTTAACAACATTTTCTCTAAAACATTCACTGCTCCTCAGACAGACTGGGCTCTCCAGACCTAAAACCATTCTCAAAAGTCTTTAAACTCAGTCAGTTTGCCAGTTTATTCACTGTTATGACATATATATACTTAAACAATTGCACAAACTAAACTAAGTATCATTTTCTAAACTCAAATTTCTTTTTTTTTATCTTCCCCCACCTTTTTTTTTTTTTTTTTTCCTGACTAAATGCAATGGTATTTGTGCAGGTGAGAATCAACGAAAATCATCTCTGATTAACATTTTCCAAAAATATTCTGGCACACAACTTATATTTTAACCTCACATCACACAGGTGATCCAAAACCCCATTCCTAGAATAACTAAGCAGTGTTTGGTGTCTTTTGAAGAGTTTATTTTAATCCCTTGGAGCTAGAGATGAAGGGAAATTACTCCTGAGAGAAGATAGAATCATGAACTGAGGATATCCCTGGAGACTCTTTCTAGTGACTTGACCCAATTATCTGGTTGAGGTCATTGATCCTAGAAAAATATGGAAATTATGGTTTGATACTAAACCACAGGCTAGTAAATTACATTTCACTTAATTTATCCATTAAACATATCACATATGTCAAACTATTGCCAGTCAAGCCTAGAACTCTCCCCTAAACCCAGGAGCCCAAATACTGTATCCTCCCTATTCGTGACAAGCCTTTTTAGCTGTGTGACTCCCACAGCTAATAGTAGGTCATCTGCTTATAAAGGGTCTTTCCGCTACTTGTTTTCTCATGTTCTTATCACAGAAGTAGATGGTATTAGATATATTTCTTTTTAGCAAGTATGAGGTAAGCAGAGGTCAACCCAGTGTCAAACAGAGCTGTAGAAAAGCAGATACAGTTACCGCTAGCCTAAAGCAAAAACAAAACAAAAAATTCTCCCAGCGACATTTCTGGGGGCACGTTCTATTGATAGATAGAAGTCAAGCCAAAACCTTATGCTAAAGAGTTCTGTACTGAGTGGGCAGAGGTAAACAGATGACCACTTCATTTCCCCTTTCTCAAATCCAGGAATGGGTGCCACTCTAGTACTTTCTTCATCAGACAATTAAATTTGAAAGATTGTAAACAAAACCTAGAAAACCCTATGGTGTTCAGCATTTAGTCCTTTAATGCTGAATCTATTTCAGTCTTAAGGTGGTAGAAGGGCAGCACACCTCCTCAGCCACTGTTCACTCAAGGCAAGAGAGCAGGGATGTTACTATGCATTTATTTCTTCAACGATAAGCCGTAAAGTGGTGATTACCTCACCTTTCTTTTCAACACCATTCAGTTTACAGGATTTTGCACACAGTCAGAGCTCAATAAATATTTCTGGAATAAATTCCTTGTCTTTTAAAACTCAATATGTCAATGTCCTTATATTTCCAAATTACTGTTAATGAAGTACCTAGACCTAATAGTATCCCTCATTTTATTCTCTACTTTCATGCCAGTTTATTTTGGCTAAACCTAGTCTCACTAGCTCTTTTACTTTTTCTCTCTTTTTCCTCCCATTTTTTCATAAGCTGTGAGTTCATTTAATTATTATTCCCCCCCCCACCCCCGTTAGGTTCCCAACATTCTCTTTTCTTCCTCCTGCCCACACTCCATCTTTCTTCCTGATGATTCTTCCTCTTCTGTCATATATTTTATTTTGTTATCACCCTCACTGCCTGTCAGCATGCTCTTGCTTCTTTATCTTAGCAAGGTGACCTGGGAAGAAACCATATCATCTATCAGCCTTGGGGTCATAAAAATGCTGAATTGAGTATTCTAAGAAACAATGTAATCCAACTATTGCTCAGGGGCTATTTCCAGTTTGACTCAAGTTTTTACTGGTCTACAACACTTTACCACCAAAAACACTTACTCCCCAAGCTCTAAGAATTTGATACACTCAATGTTGAGAGATTTGATTTCAGCATCACTTGCTGTGATCAATATGATTTTATTCATTACCTCACTGTTATATTAAATGCATGAAAATATGTAAGCAAAAGTTATTAGTAATTAAATTGGTTTATAAATACATTTTACTAACCTTTAAGAATTTTAGATAGTCACCGAGACCGGTTTGGCTCAATGGATAGAGCGTCGGCTTAGGGATTGAAGGGTCCTGGGTTTTATTCTGGTCAAGGGCATGTACCTTGGTTGCGGACATATCCCCAGTAGGGAATGTGCAAGGGGCAGCTGATCAATGACTCTCTCTCATCGATGTTTCTAACTCTCTAACTTTCTCCCTTCCTCTCTGTACAAAATCAATAAAAAATATATTAGAAAAAAAAAGAATTTTAGATAGTTAACTGTTTGAGTTGAGTAGTTCTGGTCCAATGGATAGAGCATTAATTTGTTGTGCAACTTTGGGTACATAATTTGACTTCCTGGATCACAGGTAGAAGATGCAAAAAAAAAAAAAAAAAAAAAAAGTCATGATAACAATATTTCACCAGAGATTCCTATTTCTCTTTCTAATTTGTCCTTAGGTGAAATTACTTCCAAGATAAAGTCTTCAGTCTGAAGAGTTGCCTGCAAACCCAGCCCACATAAAGACATTAATAAGTGTTGACTAGATAAATGAATCCCAACATCTTATCAGTTTTGTGAAGATAAAATGCACTAATAAATGCAAAAATAAAACCTTTGGAACTATAGAACAATGTGGAAATGTAATAAGTTAGTATTAGAGGATACTAAATGCTCCTTTAACATGCTCTCTAATCACATAAAGAACTACATAAGATTCAAGCAGAAAATAGTGTGGAAGTACAATGGAGGCAAGCATTGATTGAAACTGAGACTAGAACATGGGTTCATTTATGCAAAAGGCTAATTTATCATAGCAAATCTTTCCAGACTATAATATCTGTTATAGTACCACCAAAGTCAATGACACATGTTTTGGATTTTTTGTTATAACAGCATTCTTCTTCTAGTACAAATTCTTATATAGCTAGAATAAAAGGCTTAACTATTCTTCAAGGGTGGGGGGAATCAATGCAGTGGTTTTCATAACAAAGAGGCTATGTCTCTTTCATATAACAGCTCAAAGTAGGTAAGCAAACTCTTCTACTGTATGTGGTCCTTCATAGATCCCAAATTCCTTCTATGTTGTTGCTCTGCAATTCTGGATGGAATTGTCTTTTTATATATATATATATATATATATATATATATATATATATATATATATATATATTAATATATATATTTATTTATATAGTCAAAGCTTATCAGTACTCCAGGTCAAAGGAGAAAAAGGATGAACAGCACATGAGCAATATTGTAAGACTGAATTCTGGGAACGGGAGACATCACTTGAAATTATATTCCACTGACCAGAACTTTGTCAGATGACCCTCAGTGTCATTTGGGAAATACAATTTCTTGCTGGCAACCACATTCCCAGACACAACTCTATGGCACAACAGATTTGGTGAAATATTAGTCACCAAACTAAAAGGCTTTATGAAGAATATAGAATTTGAGGTAGGCCTTGAAGAATATCTAAGATTACAGTAGAAAGTCTAGTAATAGTCATAATTATCAATCGGAAATTGCTAGATATCTTCCTTGCTGCTAAAAAGGATCTTATTTCTTACCTTAATCTATGCATTCTTTTTTTAAAAAAAATTCTAGAGAAAAAATAATAAAGCACTTTTTCTAAAATAAAAAATAATAATAATAATAACATATTGTAGAACTATAATATAATGTTTAGACTTTTATAACAATCCTATATAATAGAAGTCTATTATATCCTATACAATATGCTAAGTGTCTGGTTGACCATTCTGGCATCCAATCAATCAAAGAGTAATATGCTGATAATATGCTAAGGCTGCTCAACTGCTTACTATGATGTGTACTGACCACCAGGGGGCAAATGCTCTGACCAGTAGGTTAGCTTGCTGCTACGGTCTGGCCAATTGGGACTGAGTCAGATGGGCCGGACATGCCCTGGAGCCCTCCTGCAGTCCCTTCTCAGCTGGCCAACCTCCCATGTCCCTCCCTGGCACCAATTGTGCACTGGTGGGATCCCTTGACCTGGCATGTGCACTCTCACAATCTGGAACCCCTCAGGGGATGTCAGAGAGCTAGTTTCAGCCCAGTCCCACAGGCCAGGCCGGGGGACCCCACTGGTGCACAAATTCGTGCACAAGGCCTCTAGTATGTAAATAATAATGTGTACAGTGAAATAATTTCTCCTCAGAATAATCAGACATATAAGAACATGAAAAATATTTACTAATATTTAAAGTGTTTATAGTCTGGCTGGTGTGACTCAGTGGTTGAGTATCAACCCATTAACCAGGTCATTGATTAGATTCCTGATCAGGGTACATGCCCAGGTTTAAGGCTCAATCCCCAATAGCGTGGCATGAAAAAGGCAGCCAATCAATGCTTTTCTCTCTTCAATATTTCTTTTTTTTTTTTTAACATATTTTTATTGATTTCAGAGAGGAAGGGAGAGGGAAAGATAGAAACATCAATGATGAGAGAGAATCATTGATTGGCTGCCTCTTGCACGTCCCACATAGGGAATGGAACCCACAATCCGAGCATGTGCCTTGACCAGAAATTGAACCATAACCTCCTGGTTCATAGGTTGATGCTCAACCACTGAGCCACACCAACAGGGCTCTCTTTGATATTTTTATCTCTCTATTCCTCTCCCTTCCTCTCTCCCTAAAAATCATTAAAGATATATTTAAATAATAAATAAAGTGTTTATAAAAATAAACATTAATTTATAGGGAAAAATTTGCAATAGTTTTTCATTGTGACAACTTTTAAGTAAGTTCTATATGTAGTAACTACAATTTAGGTTAAAAATCAACAGACATACACACACAAAATATATATATATCAACGAAGTAAATTTTTTAAATTCCTTAATTACATCTTGTTCTGGGAAGAATTCAATGACATCTCTCCATATTCAGTGATTAGAGAAGACATCATCAAGAATGCAGTGAGCAAGCTATAAAGGATTGCTAGGAGTCTGCCAGATGGATAAGAGGAGACAGGTCTTCTAAAGAAAAGGAAGAAAAGAAGCATCTGCTCTGGCAGGCACTGTATTAATCTCTTTATACAAATCTATGCAATTTAATATGCATGTAACCTAGGCTTGTTTTGTGTGTTGTTGTTTTTTAATCTTAAAACTGAGTTCCAGTCAAGTTACACATGTAGGCAATTTGTCTAAGAATTTATAAAGAATAAGTCACAGACCCTGGTCTTCAGACCTTCAGACCTTCAGACTCCATCATTATTTTCCTACCACTGAATCATGGTGCCAGGTACATTGTTCACTGAGAAGCCTTGGAAGAGGTATTCTATGAGTCTTCTGTGTGGTCTTTCTTCTCCTGCTTTTTGCTCATCTCCAATTCATTCTCCACACAGCAGCCAAGGAATATTTTTTATGAATTATTGTAATATGAATTACATGGGGTTGAGCATCAATGCAAAACCCTTCATGACTTCCCAATGCACTTAGAACAAATTTTGCACTTCTTCATCTGGCCTAGGAGGCCCCTCCTGGATGCCCTGCTTTGCTTCTTCAGCCTCATTCTGCAACCTCATCCCTCCCCACCACCTATATTCTAGGAACTGGGCACACTTGCTCCTTTCAGCTCCTCAGATACCCCAAACTCTTTCCTATCTCTATCCTTCCTACACACTAGTTCTGATGCCTAGGGTATTCTTTTTGCCTTATTGTTCTCCCTTGTTCTTGAGACTGCAGCTAAAATGTTGACTTCTTTAGGGACTTCTATGAAATATCTAAACCTGAAGTATGTCCCTGTCCCTCCATGCCCTATTATTTTCTCTCACAATATCCTATTTTTCTCTTTTATAGGAGTTTTCACAATTTTTAATTGTATATTCAGATATAGTGTAATGCCTATTTCCACCACAATACTGTAGCAATTGGAAGAGCAGGGGACTCTAGATAAGCTGTTACAAGCCCAGAGAGAGGCATTATCTAAAATGTATTGTTCATTTTGTTCATACTAAAAGGGTTAACTGGGCACCTATTATGGGGTCCAACTCCTGACCTCCCAAAAGCTTTAGTCTACTATTTGGGTTAAATCTTCTTTCAACACATGTATATATCTTGAGCACATAATCCCATTTAGGAAATTTTTGTTTTCTTTCTCAGTGTTTTTCATGCTATAAGGCTTTCATGCTATGAGTCATTTCCTAAATCAAATGAGAAATTCAAGATAGCTGTGGAGTAAATTTACCATCCACTGAAGTTCTACTTCTTCACTGGTGATTAATTGAATTCTCCTATTTGAAGAAGAATTGGAATCATAGTATTGGAATCTGATAGTATAATCATAATTTACTGGACTACTTGACCATGGATTAAAGAAAGTCCAGCCAGGACTAGAGAGGGTCAAGACAGAAAGCCTGAGAAGAATAAAATATGCTCCACTCTTGTCTCTACTGTTCCATTCTGGTTTGTGTTTGCAAGCATTATTTGGAAAATGGGAGAAGTTAGTAGGTGATCTTTGACCATCCTGAGTTGGTCAAAGGTTAAAGAACCATAATCAAAGGTGCAAATATATTATACATGAGTCAAATGATTTAGCACAAAATCAACAGTTCAAGATTTTGGTTGTGGACCACCCTCTGCAAGCCTAAACTCATTCCATATATAGCCATCTATCCATTCATGCCTTTATTCATTTATTTAGTCAACAGTTATTTTATTCTACATTCAAACTTTTCTGAGGGCAAAGTTTATATGACAAATTTTAATGTATTTGATTCTTTTAATGAAAATAACTTTCTTAAAATCTTGGAAGGCATGGCTTAAAAACAGTTGGCAGTAATGAATGTTAACTAGACTTGTGGTAATAATTTCACAATATATACAATTATCAGATCATTATGTTGTACACTTTGAAACTAATATAATATGTCACTTACATATGCTTTTAAGTTGGGTAAGTACTCAAGTAAATGTTTATTTACCTCTGGCTCAGCTTTGAGTCTCATCTCCTTTAAAACCATCACTCATAGGTGACCCAGGTTTTAGGCCCCAGGAGGTAGAATATTTCCTGCAATTATTACTGTTAAGCAGAGATAAGAAATCCCTCTTCTTGAATTAGGAGACAAACACCTATAGGCAATCACCTCTTAGGGCCAAGGTGCTCTTCAAATGAAATCCACAGGATTTTCAAGAGGCACACACACACACCATCACAGACAATGGCTCCAGAATGCCTGTTTTCTCCTAAGGATTCTGTTTGACAACTCCGCCTCCCTTGGAGAAACACAAAGTCTTAATTTACTGGAGCCTTTGCAGGTATTTATTTGCAAGACTGTAGAACAAACAGAACATCACACGGGGAAAGAAGGAAAAAATAAATAAAGCTCCTATATTATCTCACAAGAGTTGGCCCCATTTTGACAAAAGACTGCATCCTCCCACCTGACTCCTCCAGCCAGAAGCAAACACATGCCCTAACACTGTGATTGAGGTTAGATCTTGGATTTAGACAGAAAGCCTAAATTGATAGCATTTGGCTGTGTCTGCCTTCAGGGCAGCTTAGAAGAAGTACCTGGTGGGCTGTTAACTGTTGACATTTTTACTACTAACTGCACTATTGATTAAACAAGGAGTATTTACTGTAGTGACTTCAGGCATAAATTGTTAAAAATCATCCATCCAGTTAGTTGCAAAGATCATGGTTAGGAGTGGGGCTCTGAGCTTAAAATTAACACGTGCCATACTGGAAATCTAAAATAACCTTAGCCGAAACCAGTTTGGCTCAATGGTAGAACATTGGTCTGCGGACTGAAAGGTTCCAGGTTCGATTTTGGTCAAGGGCATGTACCTGGATTTCGGGCACATCCCCAGTAGGGGGTGTGCAAGAGGCAGCCGGTCGATGTTTCTCTCTCATTGACTTTTCTAGCTCTCTATCTCTCTCCCTTCCTCTCTGTAAAAAATCAATAAAATATATTTAAAATAACCTTAGAAAAAGCAGTGAGTACTTAATAGCAACAATTCCTGATACTAGAGTGATAATGATAATCAAATGCCTTGCTCAGTCATACAGCTCCAAATTTTTTGTTCTAGGTTAGTGATTTTCAACTAATGTACCACAAAAATTTTTTAAACATGCAATATCTTACTATTTAGTCTGAGGCATTGGCCTCTTTTCCATAACATTGTCAAATAATACTTTTTAAAAAAGATAACAGCCAATACAACAATAGCCATCCAGGGTAAATAAATCAAAATTATACTTTCTTTTCAAATAGGCAAAAATATATTTTTGATGTGCTGCAGAATTTTATTAATTAGTTTATGTGTGCCATGATATTTTTTTTAAAAAGGCTGAAAATTGCTGTTCTACAAGAAAAGAGACATGACTTATTCCAAATCCCTCATTGTTATAAATATGCAAAATAAATCTCAGAGAAGTCATAAGCACCCAAGGGCACACAGCTTGCAAATGGTGGGACTAGCTTTTGAGGTTCTTTCCTGGGGACTGAGTGGCCATGACCTTAATTTCAGATCAGGATATGAACCAAGTACATATATTCAAGAGTAAGCACAGAGACGATGGCACACAATGTTTGCTGTGAGGACAGAAATCCCATCACCAAAATCAGAGCATCTGCTTTGCTTCTCAATGACTCCAAGCCAGAGCTGGGAGCAGAAATCCTCTTGAAAAAGCTCCTCTTCACTTGATCACATTTCATGCCCAGTCCCTCCTTTAAAGTACACCCTGATCCTGTTCTAATTCTTCAGCCACACACTCATCTCTATATCCAATCCTGATGCAGAGCTCACTTCCCAGTCTTCAATCCTAACCCTTTCCAGATGAAGAAAAAGACACTGCCATTGTTTCTGTGATTCAATTCTTGACTAGAAAACTGCACCCTCTCCAATTTTGGACCCCTCAAGGGATGTCCAGCTGCCTGTTTTTAGGCCTGATTCTGATCCTGCTGGCTCCCAACTGTTCGCCTGCCTGTCTGCCTGATTGCCCTTAACCACTTCTGCCTGCCAGCTTGATAAATGCCTAACTGCTCCCCTGATGGCCCAATTGCCCCTAACTGTCTTCCCCTGCCAGCCTGGTCACCCCTAACTGTCCTCCCCTGCAGGCCTGGTTGCCCCCAAGTGCCCTCCTCTACAGGCCTGATCACCCACAACTGCCCTCCCTTTCAGGCCTGGTCCCTCCCAACTACCCTCCCCTGCTGGCCTGATTGCCCACAACTGCCCACCCTGCCAGCCATCTTGTGGTGGCCATCTTGTGTCCGCGTGCAGGTGGCCATCTTTGACCTCATGGGGGTGGCCATCTTGTTTTTTGGATTGATGGTTAATTTGCATGTTACCTATTTATTATGTAGGATCCCATTGGCTTCAACAAACTGGATTTAAAAAGCTAGTAATAGCAAGAAGGAACCATTGTGTTTCTGTCTCTATAAACTGTGTTTGTCACATCAGAATGTTTGACCCATAGGGAAAAATAAATTCATTATTATAATAGTTGTAATGCCTTGAAGCATTTTCACCTGCTCAGGACACAGGACTCATAAAGAGGTCTGCATATTTTATTGGCTTCATTGGCTATCTAAACACCTCATTTCTATAGTTTACTTTTTTTTTTTTTTTTTCAGAGTAAGAGACTTGGAAATAGGCCATACCAATGTGTAAAAACTGGATATTTGCTTTATGTAAAAATAATTTAAAATAAACTAATTAATTATACAAAGAAAAAGAGAAAAAAGGGGGTTAAATTGTTATGGACCAATTAGCACATTGTATTCCCAGGTGGTCTTCAATTCATGTTCCCTTGTGTTTGTCAAGTTGGCATAAGTTTTTGTGTAAATTGTGGAAGTATTTTTGTAAATCAATTCCATAAGGATTATTGCAACCTCTGTGATTATTGGGAGGGGGGTGGTTCAGTATTTCCCCAAATGTGTTCCAAGGAACATTAATAATAATAATAAAAAAAAGAGGTTTCCATAGAAAATTAATTTGGGTAAAAACTGGATTAAATAAAATTAGCAAGTTTCTTAACTCTTCTTCTCATAACCTTTATTAGGTTAATGTTATTGAGATTCACCAAGAGGTGAATCAAGACACACCATTTCTCTACCCTAGTTGGTCATGGCTTTCTTTTTCAAAAACTATATCTCTGGATTAATGTTATTCAGATTAATAACTAGAGGCCTGGTGCACAAAATTTGTGCACAGGGGTTGGGGGTCCCCTCAGCCCAGCCTTCACCCTCTCCAATCCATAACCCCTTGGGGGATGTCCGGAGATTGGGCCTAAACTGGCAGTTGGACATCCCTCTCACAATCCTGGACTGCTGGCTCCTAATTGCTTACCTGCCTGCCTGCCAGCCTGGTCACTCCCAACTGCTCCCCCTGCTGGCCTGGTCGCCTTTCATGACCCCACCCCCACCCCCATCAACCTAATTGCCCATGCAGCCTGCTGTTCAGCCATTCAGTCATCTTTCACTGACCCCCCTGCCAGCCTGGTCATAGGCAGCCATCTTGTGAGGTCATGACAGTCAATTTACATATTACCTCTTTATTATATAAGATAATAACAATGATGAACATGATTACTCTGTACCAGTCATTGGATTAAGTTTTCACATTGTACCTCATTCAACTTTTCCAATAACCCTTGGTCATAGGTCCCATTTTATAGGAGAAGAAATAGAGACTCAGAGAAGTTAAATAATGAGTCACATGGATGGCAATCTGTAGAATCAGAATTCAGGTCATTCTGACTCTAGAATTTCTGCTCTGGATCCCTCTATCATTTACCTGTCCTCATGAATCAAACTAGAAAAGTAATTCCAGTTTTTGCTAAGCTTATATGAGAACAATAGCTTGGGGGTTGGGGAGGTCAGAGAGAAAAGAGGGAAAAGGAGAGAGGACGAAGAAAACAGCATTTTATTAGATTAAAGCAAAGTGATTAGGAAAGTCATCGATGTTATTTTGAGGGAGTGCAAACCTGGATAGAACAATTCATTCCCTACAGGCCAATGGAAAAAAGAGAAAAAGAGAGGGTTTCTGGTGTTGACAGGTATATACTAAGTTAATCTTTGTCCAACAAAGTGCAAAGGAAAGTCAGAGGGTTGTTTTATTTTGTGCGAATGTTTCACATTGCCAAGGTGACCAGAGTGACATCCAAGCCACAAAACCAGTACAAACCACAGGTAGCCAAGGGAAACAAATGAAGTTTAAAAGGTAGATTTCAAAGTGAAACTAAAAATTTGAACAATACAGTGGAGCAGGGCAGGGGAGGGGGAGGCTTTATCACAGATTTAAAAGACAAAACAAAAAACTGTCATTTAAAAAAAAAGGTTTTTAAATGAAGCAAAAGTTTTTTTCTGGGACCCGTATTTCTATAGGCTAGTCCCTCCAATAAAAACCTACACATGAAACTGCCAACCAAATAGAAGAAAAAATAAAACGTGCCTTGTAGAATTCAATTGAGTGTCCTAGAGGGACAAGCTGAAACCAACCAACCTTTACATCCTTCAGAATGGAATTTGAATCCCACATGCCCAGTGGAAAAGAGAGAGAGGGGGAAGGAGAGATTTAGAGAGAGAGAGAGAAAGAGAGAGAGAGAGAGAGAGGGAGTCTTCGTCTGCATTTTAATATCACTGGGGTTTCTTTGAAAGCTTTGGAAGTTTCCCCAGGAGTATTCAGAAATTTAAAAATAGGGAGTGCTTCCCCTGTCCCATTTCTTTTTCCTTATTTAAATTAATTTTATTGCTCGCCAAAAGTTCAAACTCTCTGGCCGAGAAAATACATTGAGTTAGAATGTCCTTGATTGGACAGGGATAGACAAGGAAAGAGGGAGCCACCCAAGGCCAAAGCCCAAAGGAATCCCTGAGAACGAGCACCTCCCCACTCCCTCTTCCTGCCTCCTTCACCCTTTATGGCCCTTTGATGGAGTGCAGCTGCTCTCCCTCCTGGACAGAAAAGGAAGACCCAAGGGCTTGAGGCTCCTAAAGATCTAACTGGGCCAAGGGTCATGGGCCATAGGAACAAAGCATCTAAAATGGATTCTCTGCTGATGATTTCATGGGGGGCGGGGGGAGAGAAAAACACCTCATTTTATTTATCATGACTGCAGCCTGTACTTTAGAGAGACCAGAGCTCTTAGCCATTAATAGTCAGGAAAGCCAAGAGAAATTACATCCAGAGTGGCAGGAGGTCCCTGGTGAAGGCAAGCTCACTGGCTGACTGAATTAGACAGCCTGGTGTAGACTGGATTGGGCTGGGAAGGGGTGGGGGTCTACAGAAACTTTGGATGCTCTATCTGAACTCATATCCATTACAGGACCAATTTGGTGGGAGGTTGGGGCGGGGGGAGGTATCTCTGTTAAATCAGAAATTGAACACATCTTGAAAGAAGTATAAACTCCAAGTTTTTTTTTTTTTTAACATAATTCACCTAAGCATTAAGAGGGCAATGGTCTATTCTGGACCTATATCCCTAAGCCTATTTTGGACCTATATCCCCAAGCCTTTGCTCTGATGGAATAAAAAAGAGTGAGGTGACTTATCACTAACTGGAGCCTATGCATCTGCTTCTCCATGTTAACAAACATAGTGCCTGTTGCATTCTAGGCAGACACAATGCTAGGTACTAGGAGACAAAAAAACAAACAAACAAAAACCACCACAATCTCTGCACCCCTGGAGCTCACAATGTAGTCAGGAAGATAGAGCAGAGTGATACTGGAAAGAAAGGGCCTTCAGTGGAAATATGAAATATGGTTGCAGAAATTCACAGAAAGATTTGCTTGTGAACATTGGGGTTTTAGAACCATGTAGATGATTTTTGAAGGTTAGAGATTTTCCATTCTACTATTCATGTATAAAGTAAGTCCAAAGCTAAAATCCTAAGATCATAATCTGTTAGAAATGTGTCTATTTGTCTTTCTTTTCAGTGTTCAAATGTCTGGTCAAATAGACGTGAGCAGAAGATGAGATTTCAGCACAAAGACTCTAGAAATAGAATAAAAAACCTATTATTCCTTTCTTGAAACAGCCCAAACTCATAATAATTTTCCAAAAAGTCACTTGGTCCAATTTCCTAATCCATAAAATGATAACAAGTTAACCTTGGCACTACCTGCATCACTTAAGATGTTGGAAGAATTAATGAGATCGTGTCTGTAAAATGCTCTGAGCCCATTGGCATATGTCAAGGAAGCTAAATAAGAAATACTATTATCATTGAAGCTCTTCTAATCCAGTAACCTTCAGTGGAGCTTAGAAATGCCTCCATTCTCTCTTCAAATCTTTTCCTCATTAACTTTTAAAGGTTGGCATGACTGATTCATCTAACGTTACTGAAAACGACCAACAAAATGGAAAAGAAAAGCTTCATGCAAATCCTTCTGTTTTTCTGCACCAGAGCTTATGCAGAGCAAAAAAAAAATACAAACTACTTCCTGTCCTCCCTGAAGCTCAGGGCCCTATCTGGTTCTGTCGCTGTGTCTTATCCTCACTCATATAAAAATTATTCATTTTCCACTCTGAGTCAGAAGCTTTTGGTCTCCAAATGTATTGACAAAAATGTATCCACTCGAGTCATTTTATGTTTGGGATGTGTTTCCCTTAAGCACACATTTTATCTCCTTTGCTCTGGGTTTCTTCAGAAATTACATACTGCATGTGCATCTTGTTGGATTGTATATATTTGTACATTGCTCCATGAGAAATATGGATTTTTATTCCCTTCTATAGATGAGGTATACTGGGTCCCCAATTAATTATAAGCTCTTTGGGAGCAGGACTTCATTTTGGACTTTCCCTTGGTTCTGATTTTGGCTTGTCATTTGCATTTTTCTATTTTATATTCTTAAAATAGCTTCTCTATTTGGTGAGAGGGAGAGGAATGATGAGACTCACCAGCAGTGCCTTTTGAAAGTCAAAATGCTCCTGGTGTCATCTGTTGAATTACCTGGACACTAAGGAGAGATGGGTTTGGCCTTTACATTACGTCTGTCCTTGTTGCAAATTCACACATATTACATGGGAAGTGAATACAGCTCCAAGATGGTTTCACATTATAAGGATGTAGAAAATACCCACATCCTTTTGCAGACACTGGTCAAATCAACTCTTCAAATGAGTCAACCATTCAACACTAACAGAAAAACAACAAGAAGTCAAGCAGAATGGAATATGTTTAAACACTTAAGACACTTCAAAGGAATGAAGACACCATCCTTCAAGGCAACGACAATGCTATTTACACTGCCAGTATTCTCTCTAGTAATGCCCATGACCTTCATTAAATTGTATGTCCTCTGCACCCTTCAGACCAGAGTTTAGAGTCCAGCCAGACCTGGAATCAGCTCCAAATAAGAATGGCAAGGTTAATTAATCTCATTGCACTGTTGACCCTCAACAGAAAAATAATAATGACAATGCTCCCGAATCAAGTGATACTATTTGCGGTGTTTCCAATTCTTTTTATCCCACTCTCCCCAGCATATACTCTCTCAAGCTCCTTCTCCCGGCCCCACGACCATTTCCTCATCACTTCTTTTAATCTTTTCCTTTCAAGAACTAGCACAAATACTCTGGGAAGACTTGGTTCATCCCACAGGGGTTATTCCCTTCTTCTAGGTCATCTCTTGGAGTCACCCCTCTCTTGGCACTTAGCATAGACTACTGCTACTCTCCTACTGAGTATGCCCCTTATTCAATCAATCACTGTATAATGAATTGCATAACAGGTGCAGGCACAGAGGTGCTGGGAAGACAAACCATCATAAACACAAACCTTGTCTTTGAGTGGCCCATAGTCTGTTGGAGTAAACAGGCTCCTTAGTGTCTGAAGCCTTCTGGAGAGAGAGCAGAGAGCAAAGGTTTTTTTTATTCTCCCTCCTCCCCCACCCCTCTCTCAGCAGCTAGCACACTGCCTTACTCAAGTAAAGGAGCATCCAGTATTCAGTCAATAAGGGTTAATTCAAATATGCAACCAAAAAAATTCAAAGAAGACTTTCCCAAACATGATGCATGAAAATGCCTCGTTTTTCACTCAAAAATCATAACATATACCATGATTTAGCCCTCTGAATGAGGGTAATACAGGTCAATCAATTCCTCTAGGCATTTTCTAACTACTGTTTACCTGCTCTCTGACTTAGGAATTTTGAAGGGGTTGGAAGGGCACATGGGGTGGAGGCTGACGATACATTTACATAACAAAATATGTTTGTAGTCAGAGATTCCAGTAACTCAAAATTCAAAAGAAACCAAAACAAGTTTACCAGGATGAGGGCAATTTTTCATCTTCTTCTTACCTCTAGCAAACAGCTTAGATATTCAGAATGTCTTTAGACCCTCCATGCTTAACATCACAAGATACATTACCTAAGCAAGTTATTTACCTCTAACCAAAGGCCTACAGGCACACAACAGCTGCTCACTGCTCCCATGACTGTGGCGCCACAGGCACACTTTTTCCCCAGACTAGATGGCTCAGCAGCCCTCTAATTCACTTGGGAACACTAGAATTTATCTCAACAGTCCCAGGCAGAGGAGTTGCTGTAAAAAAAAAAAGTGACTGGCTCTAGATGCCTCTGGCCAAGAGTCTTTTCCCATCATTTCCTCTCCCCAGCTGGTCATATCCTCTCCTGACACATCCTCATAAACTCACATAACAAAGCCGGGGTATCCACACCCATTTTTTTGACCAAGTTTTATTCCCTCCAAATTTCCATGAGACCGTCTTGTCAAGATAAGAGAATAGGAAAAAAGAGAGGATTATTTTAGTTAGGAATTAATAGCATAAAAGTCTTGTTGAGAGTTGATATTTGTTAGTCAGATTTGGTTTGAGCAAAAATTAAAATAAAATTTAAAAGTTACATGCTTTCTTCTCCTAGATTGACTAAAGTGAATCAGTCCCAGTTTAAGGCTGCATTCAGCTTCCTAATATAAAATCTAACATGGCATTAAGTTATTCTGTAATAACACATTCCACATTACTTCCACTACCCATTTTCCAGGTAAAATGAAAACAATTTTTAAAAAATGACATCAATAAAACAAGTATTTTCAAGTTGTATTTTTACAAACAGTTTAGCCTAAAAGTTCATACAAGTTAAGGAATTTGTTTAGTGTCAGAAGGAACTGAATTTTAATCCAGTTCTACAATTTACTAGCTGTATGATCAAGCAAGCTACTTCAGTATTCTAAACCCTAGTCTAAAACCTTTGTAAGGATTAGATAGTATAATAAATATAATTAAATACTGAATAATAATGGAATGGATATAAAGCATTTAGAGAATGGATGGCATTTAATTAACACTCAATAGGTAGGAAATAGAGTGAAGGAAAGAGAATGAGAATAAAAAAAAAAACATATTAAGCTGTCTCTCTGACTCTGTCTCTCTCTTTCTCTTCACATAAACTTTCTCTCTCTCTCTCTCTCTCTCTCTCTCTCTCTCTCTCTCTCTCTCTCACACACACACACACACACACACACACACACACACGGTCTAAATTTAGGTGGACCCCCTACAGAACGACAGCTGACTAGATCTGGGCT
Organism: Pipistrellus kuhlii; assembly: GCF_014108245.1. NCBI lineage: Eukaryota > Metazoa > Chordata > Mammalia > Chiroptera > Vespertilionidae > Pipistrellus > Pipistrellus kuhlii. Next base: position 119,823,814 of record NW_023425404.1, on the reverse strand, counting down.
TTCCTGAACCAAGTTCTATGCTGCACACAAGGAAATACTGAAGAAAGGTGGTTATACCAGGCAAAGTTGAGAAATAGAAATCAGCCCAAAATGAATTCCAGAGTCCCAGAGTAAAATGGGATGATTCCTCAAACCAGGTAATTCCCCTTAACTATCCTCTAGATATGGTAGAACCCAGGACTGGACAGGAAGGAATTTTATAGAATAACACCAAGAGCCTTTATCAAAGACATAATCAGTACAAAAGAGATTATTTTTCTCAGATCCTCTCTGCCCTTTCCCACTCTATTTCCATGTATTATCAATGTGCATAGGCTTTCCACCACTGACTCTTTCAGTAAACATTTATTGACCACTTATTGTGTGTCTGTGCTGTTGTGGTGGTACTGAAGATACAAAGATGGTCCCTGAGCTGAATTTTAAAGAAAGAGAAAGAGTTATTCATGCCAGAGATGAGGCTGCAAATGGGAAGCATGTTGAAAACACAGAGACAAGAGAAAGATGGTTACTAGAACACTAGATGATTCCCAGAGCTGGGGAGGAGAATTTGAATGGTCATAGATAAGACCCAAGAGGCAGGCAAGGCCTGGCCAGCTCGTGAAGGACCTATTAAAAAGTATGAATTATTTCCTGAATATAACAAAACTTTAAATAATGGAATGACATAAATAATCAAACTTGTTTCAGAAACTACACTCTGACAACAGGATGAAGAAATTGAAGGTGGGAGTTGGGAGGTGAGGGATGAAGGTAAAGTTGAGATGCCTCAGTTTTACTGAAAAATTATAACATATACAATGATTTAGCTTTCTGAGTGAAAATAATATATCAGTTCCTTTAAGTGTTCCCTAACTATTTACCTGTTTTCCAATTTAGGGATTTTGACAGAATCAAAGTTAGCAGAAATTGCTAACTGAATGCTAGTGGGAAGTAATAGAGGAGTCCAGAATGACCCCTGAATTTCTGCTTGGACAATGGGTTGATTATGATTGTAGTTCACCAAGGAAGGAATACAAACTGAGGAACGGAGGAAAGAAATGGTAGGAAGATGACTTAGTATGACCTTTTGAATTTGGGGTCCTAGAGTATGTGACAGCACAGTTATCCAGTTTGCAGTCACACAGCCTTATCTGGATCTCAGGGGAGGAAACCAGATAGAAGTAGAATCAGGTTGTGTCTTTTCCTCATGAAACCTCACATGGGAAGAGTGTACTGTGAGAAGAGCAATGTTAGAATGTGGGGAGCACCAACATGTAGGGTTTGTAGGTGGAAGGAGAGGTTACAGAGACAGAGACAGAGATGAGAGGAAAGATTTCAAGGAAAAGAGAGGTAAATAGTGTCAAAAGCAGTAGGAAGGAAGGTCAAGTAAGATAACAGAAAGAGCCACTGGATTTAGCAACATAGATGACCACAAGGAAGTTAGTTCAAGTGGCATGGTGTGGGTGGATGACATTTACCATTTTCGTTCACTGTGACATTTGACTCACTTCTCCTTCAGCTTACATGTTATCTGGAGTGCAGATCAAGAGTTCCCTGGGCCTTGCTGTAAATGGCCGGGCTCGGCAGAGATAAAAGCCAATTGCTAATGCTACTCAGGAGTTCGTCAGTGGTGTCCAGGAAATGCACATGTGGAGCACTTTGCTGGGTGGGCTAAAGATCCTATAGAAACACTTAGTGATTACGGTCATCATCTACATTACAAATAAAGAGTTTAGCAAGGAAGTTAAAATGTTCCTTTTAGTTAAAATTCTTTAGAATTTCTAAGTTCCATCAAAAAGTTGTTTTATTTCTTGTGTGTTTTGTTTTTTTTGGGGGGTTAAATCTTTATTGTTGAAAATATTACATATGTCCCCCTTTTCCCCACTGACTTATCCCAGCCCACCCCTGTTCTTCACCCCAGTCCTTTACCATCCTATTATCTGTGTCCATAGGTTATGCATATAAGTTCATTGGTTGATCTCTTCCTACCCATTCACTCTCCCCTGCCTTACTTCTGAGGTTTGGCAGTCTGGTTCAATGCTTCTATGTCTCTGGAACTATTTTTGTTCATCAGTTTATGTTGTTCATTAGATTCACATATGAGTGAGATAAAGTGATACTTATCTTTCTCTGACTAGCTTTTTTTCTCTTAGGATAATGCTTTTCAGGTCCATCTATGCTATTGCAAATGGAGTTCTTTCTTTTTTTTACAGCTGCCTAGTATTCCATTGGGTAGATATATCATAGTTTTTTAAACCACTCATCTGCTGATGGGTTTTTAATCCTCTTGCCCCTTACCAGGTTCTGTCTGAACATCCAAAACAAAGTGAGGATCTGTGTACTTGTTCTTTGCCCAGGTTGTGTCTTTCAGAAGAATTTGATGCTTCAGAACTGAAAACCCAGTGCATTGTTGTCCTGAACATCCCTAGGTACTTCCTAGGCACCAGGCCCTGAGGCCACCCTGGGAAATACAGAACTTTCATCCCCAGCAACCCTTGATGGCTACCTGGAGGTCATTGGTTTCATCATGAGGTTCCTGATAGCACTGCCTCTGGGTGCACGTACAAGGCTATCCAGTGCAGGGAGATGGTGAGCCCTGCAAGTCCTACAGCTTCCTGCATTGGCATCACCCTATACAGCCCGGCCACTGAGAAGCAGATGGCCAAGTGGCAAAATACTGCCCCTTCCCCTCCCTCACAAAAGACCAGCAGCCAGTGCCTTAGCAGCTATGGATCCAGGAGAGCAGAGTCAGCATACATGAGGCCCTTCATTAGGAGAAGGAGGCAGCTCAAGGAGACTGCTGTAGAAACCAGCACCAAAGTGGTCCCAGGATACAGCAACCTAGAGCTCACCTACATCAAGTCTCCAATAGCAGCTCAAAGATGCCAGAGCCAAAATCCCAACATGAAGAAACTGTCCCTCAATGCTTCATAGATGCCAACACCTCAGTCACTTTTAGAGGATTCCCCTAACTCATGAATACCTCAACCTGTGATTGAGATAGCATAAAGGACAAGATAGTATACATCTTGCACCCAGAGTTACTGGGGCATCAGCCGGACTGATCTCCCAACTACATTTTTCACTGCATTGTGGGACTCGGGGCCTCATTCATAAAGACCCACCAGCAGAGCTACACTCCTCAGCAGCAGGAGGCTCAGGATGCTGAGGAGACTCAGGATGCTGAGCAAACCACCTACCTGGAGAGCCCAATGGTCCAGCAGAAGGACCAGGAGCATCTGAGTAGATGTGAGGGCAGCCTCCTTCTCACCTACCTCACTGCCAAGTTCCACTCAGGCAGCCATGAGGAACCCATGCCCCAGGAAAGGAGCCCCATGCTGTCCCCTGAGGAGCTTCCCATTCCTAAGGAGGAGCTGATGAGGAGGAGGATCTGTTTTCCCAAGGCTGAGCCACATCTAAGGCTCACAGGGGAACAAAAAACTGGAGATGCAGTATATCTGAATATTGATATTATGTAAAAAGATAAATTTGTATAGAGAGTTTCTTGAGCTTTGTTAATGAATAAATAATTAAATGGGTGGTTTACTTATTGCCAGCACCATGATAAATTAGATGTGGGGACTAATGCATATGTCAACTTCATTTTTTTTCTAATTGACAAAGTAATTTGTTATCTATCAAATACAAAGGTCACCAAAGAAATGTATTAATTTCTAGTCACTATCTGGGACATAGAGACTTAATTAGAAAAGAGTATCAACCAATTCTTTTACATTAAAAGATGCAGAACTCATTTGTCACTTTCTCCAACATCCTCAGTTCCAGCCATAATCATTAAAAACAGTGATATCTTTGTAATTCTTACTTTTTGACATTATGATCTTGTTACTTCTTTTCCTCTGTGTTGTTTCAACAAATATTGGCAACAGATTCTGTACATAATTAAGACACAATCATTTTACTTCAATTTCATTGACAAAATGTGTTAGACAAGGTTGGCTATCTCACATTGCTTCATAGTATTTGAAGATAAAACTGGTGTGACTCATAGTTTTCTACCTTGTATATAAACACATTTTGTTAATCCTTTTTAACACATTTTTTGACAATCCTAATCCTAGGGAAGAAACATTTTCAGTACAGTATAGAGCAGTGCTGCTTAATAGAAACACTATTTGAAACATATGCAACTTAAAATTTTCTAATTTGGGAATAATCATACTTCTCTTAGCTACCTCTGAAGTGGTAATCAATTAAAGAATGGTTATGAAATTGTTCATTAGAAAATTAAACTTAAGTCTCAACTAACATTTATGAGTATCGACTATGTTCAAGCATTCTTAGGAACTTTCATACCCATCATCCTTCCCTTCATCTTTAACTGACCTCCAACCCCGGATAATACCTCCATAAAGTTACCCACATTAGCCTAGTGTTTCTCCTCACCTTCCAAAGAACTGTTTACCTTCACCAATGGTTCTCAAATGCTGGTACACTGACAAATGCCAGGCTCGGAAAAAGCTTTCACAGATTCAAGACAAAATAGTAATCATAACAGTAATGACAATGTAGTGTTTCTTCATAAAGCCAAAATAATTACAGCTAGATAATGTTCATTATTTTGAGATGCCCTTGTTACATTGTCTTTTTTGTTAAGGTCTTCCTTTCTTTCTTTCTCTCTTTCTTTCTTTTCTTTTTCAATGAAGGGATGATGGTGATGGTGGTGGTGGTGATGGTGATGATGGTGATGGTGGTGATGATAGACTTTTCTGGTGTGGTATGCTTTTTTGTGAATGCTATTTTTGACAGTTTTTTAAAAATGTGATATAATATTTATCCCTGTAAACTAAAACAATTGTATGAGGTCTATGAAGTCCACAGATGTAGGCCTCAGTCAAACTTCTCTGGTGTCAATGAGCTGAGTACTAGGTCTTTTGTGCTGTTGTTTAGCCAGTTCCCTGTTTAAGATGAATCATTGGTTCCTTATTGTTGGGTTAATATCAAAATCCTTAAAATACTCATACAAGCAGCCTCTAATCTTATTTATGTCTCCCTTGTCTGCTTTCACCTTGCCTGGTCTCCTACCCCTACCCTACCAAAGTTCCAGGCCTGGAGGGCTTTCCTTTTCTCCTGGAACACTCAGCATGCCTTTCTATTCAGAGCTTTCACACATGTGCCTTTTGCCTCGATACCCTCTGCTCACCCTCTTCCTTCATCCCTACTTCTTCTCCCCAGCTAATATTCACTTGTCCTCCAGGGCTAGCTGAAACAGCACACCTCCACCTCTCAAGAGTTCTCTGAGGTCCCCCCAACAAATATTTTTCCTACTTCACAAAGAAAGATATTGCATTATACAGAAACAAGTTAAATAGTTTTCCAAGAGCCAGGGTTAGGTCTAAGTCCCAGATTTCCTAATGATAGATAGCACTGAGAGGTCTTCACAGAACCTCTATGCACAAATAAGTTTGTGATATGGATGGAGTATGATAGGGTGGGATGTGGAGAAAAGGGCTGGAGATGGGGGTGAAATGGAAGGCCCTAAGCCAGAACTAGATCCTGCTGCCTCTTCTGAATTCTCAATCCCATTAGGAGACAAAGGTAGTTAACAATTTTGCATTACCGTTGGTGGGTTAAATGTGAACCTGGGTCAATCCTTTGTACCCTTTAAAAACAAATAAAAACTATGCCTTTCCAAAAGTCTTATTTTTTACATATTATGGTGACTATCTATTTTCTCATTTCCTTCCACCTGCTCCTTTCTGCAGAAGAATCCCTCTCTTACAGCAGTGTGGCAGGCAGGCTTTGGCACACCTGGGGTCTGTCCTTTCCAAGCCCATTGGTCTGGGCCTGTTCACCTTTGTGTGACACCAGCAAAGCTATCTCTAGGAGATCCTTAGCCACTCTGTCAGCAGGTCCTTTGTTCAAACCTGCTGCCTCTTTGGAATGGAGGCATCCAGGGGAACTAGGACACTCAGGACCCTTGGGGGCATACTCCCTGGGGAAGCTCTTTACAGCTCTTACCTAAATGATGATTGAGGGCATTTTTAATCATGGATGCTGTGTTAGGAATATTCCTCCAGTGTGTAGACTAATGATCAACTAATGATGTCCCAAACATGGTGCTTGGAGTCCTGGGGCAGCAAGGGGATTTGGTTCAGTGGTTCTCAGCAGTTCGCTTCCAAAGAAGCAAAAGGACACTTGAAAACCTCTTCCCCCAGACACTTGCCTGTAAGACATTATAAAACAAAGCCCAGCCTATAAACAAAACCCAAAACAAAAGTCCTGTCCCAGCTACCGCCCAAATCTCTGAGGGGGCTCCTTCTAGAATGACCTACAGGAGGGAAGTCGCTTGGACTCAGAAGCAAGTGACATGACTCATTGGTTTACGAAAGCTGGAATAAACAGAAGGAAGTAAGTGCCTGGAGAAACAATAGGAAATATGAATGGTTTGTCTTCTGGAGACATGAGAACTCGTCCTCATTTTGGCAGTTGTGGAATCCTGCCTGATGGTAGGACATTGTTTTCCCAGAGCGTGTCCTTTCCAAGCACTTGGCATGACATCACACACCTTCAATGTCCCATTGTGCCAGGGGTGCCCCCTGCGTTTCTTGATATTTTCCCGTTATCCAGCATATGGGAACTATGGGAGTGGGAAGGGAAAGCCAAGGCACATACCCTGCTGACCAGGTTTCTCGTCATTTATCCAGGGTTCACACAGAGAAAACTGACTGGAAAAGGTATAAATGGGGCCACCCTATTTCTTTAAGCAGGCAATGCTGTGCTCATAAACACCAACAAAAATTAAACAAGGGTGAGGTTATAGTCATTGCAATGAACCGGGGGGGGGGGGGGGGGGGAGAGAATGGAAATGGGCTGTGAAAATGGGCCACTAGTTGAGTCATTCTGCAGTATTTTTCTACCAGTAAAAACTGGGAATGTCAGCAGGGAATAAATTAGTTTGACTAGAAGTTAGAGCTGGCCCTTCTTGCCCACCTAAAGGAATTGGGGTGATAAACCCTTTGAACTGTGTCTAAGTACCAGTACTGTTTACTCTGAGGAAGGAAACTGTCAGTCCTGTTTGTTCACAATGAGCCAAGCACAATGTGTCTGATGGATTTGGGACTAGTGAAAGAGGGGCACGTCAAGTGTAGGAAACAAGGTTTATCACAGGATAGATTTAGGAAGACAAAAGTAAGCAGGAGACTGCTGGACAGGCATTGTTTGCTGTGAAACTTCAGGCATGGAGTTGTTTTTCTTGAGAGTTAGTTAACCCCAATCCTGGGGAAAGCAGGTGGGGGAAAGGCCCCTAAAATGCTAATTCTATTTTTCATCATTTTAAAGAAACGTACATTATCCCTACATTCTAATATTTTAGATGGTGATTTTTTCCCCCTCCTTGCTATCGTCTATTCCATTTTAACTGAGAACAGTACCAGAACTGAGCAATCATAGAATAATTACAAATCAGTGTGGAGAGAGTTCCATTTCATAATGGAATTCCATTTAGAACTGTTTTGCATGTTGATAACCACTGGGGTGCGAAGCAGTTTTTGAAAGTTGACCCTTTCTGTTGCTGAATGCAAATGTCCTGTAAAGCAAATAGGCCAAGAAAGCTCTCATGGGTTGAGTCTCAACATGTGTGGACTTGAGGTCTGATAGAGTTCTTTCCAGAGCTTTCTATGACACAAGCACATGCAATTTAAAAAATGAAGAGTTTGACTTAAGGTTAAACATACTTGAGTCACAGCTACAAAAAAAAAAAAAAAAAAAAAAAAAAAGGGCAGAATCCAAGGAAGCTGAAATGTCCTTTATTTGAAAAGCATTTTTTGCAATTAGCCCATGAAGTAAATCTTATGCTCTCAAAAGAATCTAGTTGCTTCAAAGTTGCTGATGAATTGACAAAGTATGTTGTTGTCATGAGTTATTCTACACTTAGGAAATGTTCAGACTTTGATATTGCCATTTCTGGATAGTACAAACTGGCCTGCTCCTACTTCATCTTGCCAGAAAGCAAGACAGACTACTCTTTAAAAAAAAAAAAAAAGGTTTTTAAATATTCTATTGGGAAACTTTGTTATGTCTTCGATTTATTTTATTCAGTTTTTTGTTTGTTTGTTTGTTTTAATTCTTAACTTCTGCCCTCTTTTTATAAAGAAAAAAACCTCATACCTTTCCTCTGCTGAAATGCCAATATTATTCCACTCTATTGAAATAATGTCCTCAATGTAGAGAATTGCTTCTTCAAGTGCTCACAGCCAAGCCAATATCATAAAGATTTATTCTGTGTTCATTGTACTATGAAGACAGTACTTTTTCTACTTTTTTTTTCAAATAAGGGAATGTACATTAAAAATAAATGCTTTTCCAGCCCAGCCAGTGTGGCTTAGTGGTTGAATTTTAACCCATAGACCAGGAGATCATGGTTTGATTCCTTGTTAGTGCCCACATCTGGGTTTCGGGCTTGATCTCCAGTAAGGGGTGTGGAGGAGGAGCTGATCAGTGATTCTCATCATTGATGTTTAGATCTCTCTCTTCCTTCCTCTCTGAGATCAATAAAAGTCTATACATATTTTTAAAAGAATAGGGGGGGGGGGGAAAGAGTAAATGTTTTTCTAAAACGTCTCCAAATGGAATATTCTGATATGACACAATTACCCACCCCACTACCCAATCCAAGTAAGAAAACCTTCTTTGGATTGCTTTTCCAAAGGCAGCCATACTTGCTAAGGATCATCTTTAGGACTATAACTAGATTTATTAAATATTTAAGTACATGGTGGATCCCTGGAAGCACAAATGAGTGATCGGGGTGATCATCTGAAAGAGATAGGCAACAGAACTGGAAGTTTTTTTTTCCTATTGGGAGTTTTTATTACTTGTTCTGATTATACAACTGGGGTCTTTGAATCCAAAAAATCTTAATGAAAATGTGATGAGTTTTTAATCATTCAAAGAGCCTCTTAGGAATAGTGCTGCTTTTGAAGAAGAAAAATGAGGTAACTCAAGCTACTCGCCATAGTATTAAACAAATTAGTTTACTATTCCTTCTTGTCATTTGCTTTTGGCTCTCATTATTGCACATTCGATTTTTATTTGTTTTGAATAATAAAAATGGGGAAATAAATTATCACTTCTTGCAAATGAATTTTAAAAGCTTACATGAGAGTTCAGCCACTTAGAGATCTTCTTATCTCTGGGAACTTGGCTCTCTACGACCAAGCTTGGAAGGTAACACCATTGAAGATGGAAGGGAGGATGGTGATTACCCATGTCCTACCCTTGACCCAGTATGTCAGGTCTGATAGCTCAGCTTTGGATTTCAATAAGGCAAAAGATGTTGCTTATTTAACTAGCAGATAAAATTATTTTAAAAATTGGAAATGTGTTAGATTTCATCCCAGGAGCTCTTCTAGTGAAAATGTGGAAAATCCTGCTCTGGGCATTTGAGATGCAGGTGGTGGGCACTGGACAAGGATGAGCTCACCAGGACCCAGGTGGACCTTAGAAAATGATTCAGGCTCAAAGTTGTTTGAAGAAATGACTGATCCATGGGAAACCCATAGATGCATATAGAATGAAAGAACAAGTGTTTGTCTAAAAGCTTAGAATAAGAGACTCCCCATACAGTGTACTGTTGGCAGGAGTCAGGAGAGTACTCCTGAGCCAGCAGGAAGACCTCTCTCTTCAAAACTCTTAGTCTACAGGAGTCAAAGGCAGTTCAGTGGAAACCACAGCACCCTCAACATCCACAACCTCTCTCCCACTATCTGACTTGGGACCATCAAGACTAATCTTATCATGCCTTTGAACCCAGGTCAAGTTGGAAGCTCAGAACTTCCAGGTCATCCTTTATTTCCAGACTCTAATTCCCATTCAGCTTACACATACCCTTCTTTAAGCCCATCTTTTGAAACCCTTTCACTCAACCATCTGCAAACTCCTCTATATTGTCAAGCTCTTCTCAGCCTTTGACTTTTGTTATGATAGAAACCTGGATCTCCTCTGATGCTTTGCTGAAGTTGCAACCTACTCACTTATACCTCTGGGCTTGGAGATGGGCATTCACTTCCTTTCTGTTTCTCTCTTCAAATGCTGCTTCTAGGTCAGTCTCCTTCTCACCTATCTAAAAATCACAGCTTTGAATACTATGTCCTTGAACTCTACCTCCAATTGCCCCTCTTTGTTGCAGTCAACTAATCAACCATGCACCCTACTCCACTCAATCACCTCAATCCTATATAATAAAAAGGTAATATGCAAATTGACCTTAATGGTAGACCGACCAGAATCACCACTTGTCTAGTCACTGTGAGGTGTACTGACCACCTCTTGGTCCCTTTTCCTGGCCAGCAGGCTCTGATTGCCTGATGGCAAATGGAGAGCCAGGAGTGGGTGGTGGTGTTGGGTGCAGCCAGCTATGGGAAGCCAGGGAAGATGGCCCTGATCACATGCCAGGCCTAGGGACCATACCGGCACACAGATTTCATGCACCAGGCCTCTAGTTCCTTGATAACAAACTCCTATTATAATTCTTAGTAGTTTCAATATCCACATGGATCATCTTTTCACTCTCAGTTCCCTTGATCATTTAGACACATTTTTAACCAAATCAGAACCAATAACTGAAATCCCTTCAGAATTTTTTTATTTAAAATATTCCATTGTTCAACCACCATTCTCTTTCTTTCCAAATCACTCCCTCTAATAACTCAACTCCAACAACCTTTGAACCTCACTTAAACTGTAGGTTATTGATTTTATCACCTATTTATTTTCCTTGTCCCCTTCATACTCTCATGAGGTATATGTGAGGATATATGCTGTATACACAAAGCACTTGAAAAAGGGCCTGAATAAGTGTTTGCTATTCTTATTTAATCTATTAGTTATGTCAAATAGTCAGGGAGTTAACCAACTCTGTATTGAGAAGACTAGTGATTCCATTAGTCTTTCGATTATGTTCTCCTGAAATATGTGTACACACACACACACACACACACACATTTTTTCTAAGTTTTAAACGTTGCACTTCAACCTAACTTTAGGATGTTAGGATGTATTATTTAACAATAAGGATAAACTCCTTAACTACATCTAAGAAGACTTATAATCATTCCATAATATAATATATCATATTAAACTCTAATCTATATTTAAATGTCCTCAATTACCCCAATATTTTTTATAGATGTTATCTCCTGAACAGGATACAGTCAATGTTCATGTATTGCATTTGGTTCTTATGCCTCTGATATCTGCTAAGGCCCCCTTAAAAAATGTTTTTTAAAATATTATTTCCCAAGCAGAATTCCTTATCCAGAGGAATTAAAGGACCCCTGGCTCAGATCTGTCTCTGTTTACTTCTACTGCTCTTTACACAACTCAGAGGGACATCTGTTGTGGTTTCTAATGGTTATATTCCCATTAAATGAAACCTCAATTGAAAACAGTGACCTCTGGAGACCAGTTACACCCCTCTCAGTGCTGAAGTTTCCTGGGAGTTTGACATTCCTTTGTGCCTTCAGTATTTATTTCTTCTTTCTTGTTTTTAATAGTTATTTTAGAAATCCTAATTCCCTATTCCTTCTCACTGCCCCCCTTTTTATCTGGCTGGCATCTCAAGGTGAGGACTGAAATGGTGCTGTGTTGGTCTGTATTTTGTGTCTCCACACTGATTGCAGCATCTTCCAAACTGAGAGCAGACAAGACAGGGAAAGGAAACACTTATTTTTACTTCCAGAGGACTTGAAACTCCACAGGAATGCTATCTGATGACGTTATACACTGCTCTTTAATTCAACCAATACCCTTTGAAGTCTTGTGTTCTCCAAACTCTTCTGAGCTATTCTGAAAGTAAAGGTTGCTTTTTCCCTTTTGACTGAAAATGTCCAGAAGCAAATTGGATAAGACTTCCCAGAGGAAGGGTTTGGTTTGCTCCCTCCCAGAGGGTCATGGTGCTATCTATAGACACATTCCAAAGCCTCATAAAAGCTGTCAGAGACTGCCCAACAGAAACACCCATTAAGTATCATGGGTCTTGATTTTTACAGCTACTAATAATTTTTCCTTTGAGTTTGCCCAGAGCTCTGCAAATAATTAAAACAAACTTTTTTTCTGTTTTGCCTATAAGTTTGCTGTGTGACCTTGGTAAAATTACTTAACTTTTCTGGTCCATATTTTGTTGTTGTTGTTGTTGTTAGAACCAAAAAGAAAAAAAAAAGAAAAATAGTATGATCAAAGAAATCACTAGAGAATAAAGCTCCATCACAATAATTTATTTTATTTTGTTAATCTTCATCCAAATGATTTTTTCCCCATTGATTTTTAGAGACAGTGTAAGGGAGGAGGAGGGAGGTGGAAAGAAACATAGATGTGAGAGAGATATATCGATTGGTTTCCTCCTGGATGCACCCCAATCAAGGCCAGGGATCAAGCCTGCAACCGAGGTACCTGCCCTTGACTAGAATCAAACCTAGGACCCTTTACTCTATGGGCCAATGCTCTAAGCAAAATTTGTTAGGTCTTAGTTGATTTTTTTTTAATCTTTAATTTATCATTTTAACTATGTCTACAATCAAAGATAACTTATAGTTAATTCTGAGCACATTTAGAAGACTAGATTTCCAGAAGGAGTCATTCATCTAACCATATAAGACTTTCCCTAAGGATCAAAGATCACATGAAGAGCCTCAGCTTTTGCAGGAAGCAAGCTGAAATGCAATATGAGGTACTGAAAGAAAAAGGAAATTTCTCTCTAAAATGTCCTGGAATCATCATCGTGTGGTCTGAGTAAATGTTTTAATATGAGTCTTATTGCAGCAAGTATAGCAATAACACTTGAGCTCTGATCCAAAAGTTTCCATCATATTCCCTCAGGGACCTCATTTTCTCAGGATGAATTTATCTAACTTTTGTCCAATAAAAATATTACTAGCTAAAATGTTTTAGTCCTGGGCTTCTAACATTGCAAAGCTCTGTCTCGGTGGAGTATCCATTTATTTTACCCCTCACTCTTAGGTTTCTGGCAAATGCTTTCCGCTATTCTTTCTTAGCGAAATGTGAATATTTCACCATGGTTCACAGGGCTCTGTCACCCTTCCTTTGTGTCCTATGAGTAGCAGCACAATGGCTCAGTAGGGGGAAGGATTTTGAGTGTCCCTGTGTGGTGATGAGGCTGCAGTCTTACTCTCCGTGTCCCGATTGGCACTCTCTCTCCTACGTCCCAACCTCAGATCCTATTTCTACTGTTTGAGAAAAGTTGGGGGGGGGGGGATGTAGGGAGGGGGGAATGTAGGGGGGGATCTAAACAGACTTTTGGTGTCTAGAAAGTTTAAAAATATGCACAGGATATATTTTCTAAATACAGAACTTGAAACCCTAAACTCTAAGTGACTCGGTAACTTCCATCTATTTTCAAAAGCAAAGAACAATATTTTATCTTGCAATTAAAGTTAACATAAATAACAATGTTTAGAGAAAATTCTCTGCCATGTATAAAGCCAAGGGGACAGGCTGGGTCCTTTCTAAGGCCTAAAAGAGAATTAGGGGAAAGTCGGAGGTTTCCTGTCTTTGTAATGAGTTTACTAATTAAATCTTAATTGTAAACCAAGCTGAACAAAATTTAAATGAACCTCTGGTGCCAGAAGCCAGGTTATTATGGTGGAATTGTTTATAAGGACAGGAAAGTGACTTTCTAAACATCAGATTCCTGTGCGTTAGCCAAGACCTGGAGGAAGTCCCCATGTGGGGAGGCTCAGAAAGTAGCAGGAGAAGTGACTTAGGCCTTGCGATAATTAAATGACACTGAGATGTCCTGAGTGACCAGAATCCAGTCATTGCCAGAGGCTGCAATCTTTCTGTTTGGATGGGCTAGAAACACCACTTGTTCATTAGCCATGTTCCCCCTGTTTTACAGCAAATGATCCAACCATTTCAGCCATTACTGTGATGAAAATGGAAATTCCTTTACTTTGGAAACCCTGGCTGCTCTATTAAGAAGCAAGCCTTGCAAATACACAGAAGTCTGAGCACCCTAGAAAAACAAAGCCATCATAATGCTAGCGTAAAAAGGTTGCTTTTATGTCCTCCTGGTATTATTGGGGTGTAGGGGAGAGTGTCAAAAGGCAGGCTGTAAAATAAATAAAAACAAAAATTGTGTGGCCATATGCATGGTTCAACATCCCTTATTTATCATAACATTAGGAAAGTGAATTATCCAAATGCTTTTATTTTGCTTTGGTTACATCTACTCATTTAAAGTAAATACCTTATGACCTTTCTATCTAGAGGCACTTATTTACTGCCAGCTTTTCTCTTGCCAATATACAGAGTGGGGCAAAGGTAGGTTTACATTTGTGAGTACATGAAATACAAAAGTTTATTCTTATATTATTATTTATTATTATATTATTTTCCATACAAACAACTGTAAGCCTCCTTTGCCCCACCTTGTACATGGTTTGTCAGTAAAACCTTTCTTTTTCTTTTGCTTTATTTGCCATTGGAAATGAGCCTGGGCACTGGGCTTCCTGTAAAGTACCCTTCTGAGTAGCATCATGTCACAGATTAGGGATCACATGGAAAAGACTTTATGCAACTCCTAAACCCAATTTGGTTACTAGAAGTGATGCCTGTGCCTTTGGTCCAAAGATTGGAGGACCGGATGTAGCCAAACTTTATACTTTGCCCAGCTGGCGTAACTCAGTGGCTGAGCGTCAACCTATGAACCAGAAGGTCATGGTTCAATTTCCAGTCAGGGCACAAGCCCAGCTTGCAGGCTTAATCCCCAGTAGGGGACATGCAGGAGCCAGCCTATCAATGATTCTCTCTCATCATGGATGTTTCTATCTGTCTTTTCTTCTCCCTTCCTCTCTGAAATCAATAAAAATATATTTTTTAAAATGTCATGCTTTATTCTTCCATGCTCTTCAAGGAAATCACTCAGAAAAATGTTGAGAAAGATACTCTGCAGAGAATGAAGTTAATAGGAAAGCAGCAATATAATGTTTTAATATATGATATTACACCTAATTATCATGTATTCCATTCATCTATGTAATTTTTTAAATACAACATGACCTTGTTTGTTTACAAAAAGAATTTAATTTCTCTGTAGACTTCCTCTTGGGTCAAAGTTAGAGAAGTTGCCTTCAGAACAAATCATGGCACTAAGCCCCTCTCCTTACTCAGGTGTCATCAACTATGTTCTTACGTCTCCACATTGGATAAAGGTGGCTCAGAGGAGGTCATAATTCCAACAGGAGCCACATTAAACATGAATGCTGCATGTATCCACTCTTCACAAAGCTACTAAGGGGCTTAAAATAAGTCCTTGGGAATGTATAATTTATTAGTAGTATTATTGTCATTTTGACCTTTTAATCCAGAAGCAAAGAACCCAAGGAAAGCATTGCCTGGAGAGCTGTATGAAACAAACCTCTTCCATCTCTCATTTCTTTGAGTCACTTTCTCAATGATCCCCACAGAAAATTTTAACTGTCTACTATTTTTTGTTATTGATAATCATCACCTGAGGTTATTCTTAACATTGATTTTTTAGGGAGAGTGGAAAGAGCAGAAGAGATGAGAGAGAGAGAGAGAGAGAGAGAGAGAGAGAGAGAGAGAGAGAGAGAGAGAAACATCGACATGAGAGAGACTCGATTGGTTGCCTTCTGCAGGCACCCTGATCCAGGCCAGTGATCAAGCCTACAACCGAGGTAGGTATCCTTGAGCAGAATCAAACTCTGGACCCTTTAGTCCTTGGTTGCCTTCTGCAGGCACCCTGATCCAGGCCAGTGATCAAGCCTACAACCGAGGTAGGTATCCTTGAGCAGAATCAAACTCTGGACCCTTTAGTCCTTGGGCTGATGGTCTATCCACTGAGCAAAACCAGCTAAGGCTAAGCTACTATTTATTACTCAGTAAATCGTTTTCAGGGATCTTTCCCAAAACTCCTGGTTGTTTTCCTTTGTTTTGTTTTTAATGGGATCCAGAGCCTAAACGAAAACCTCAATGCAATATGAAATATGGTATAGTGCTTATTTCAGAAAAGCAACCTTTTTCTGGCCTTTGCTATTCTAGTCACAAGATCAAAATTGGTATGTTTTCTAGCAGTCTACTCATAGGTGTTGTGACCACTGGTGGCTCCGACAGAATAGGTTTCATAAGAATGCTTCAAGAGAGAAAAAGTACAAACCATTTGAAGTTTAATCATGGGGCTGGAACTTTGAAGATACTTAGTACGACTTTTGCTTGGAAGTTGCTGTGTGCACTTTCTTGTTTGTTCTTCTAAACCCCTCTCTCCACCTCAATGCCAAGAACCACGCTGGCCTCCAGAGCTTTTCTAGAGAATCAGCCAGCTCTAGGAACTCCTGGGACCATCTTTCTTAAAATGATGGAGACTAAGCTCTCAAAGGTCCCTCTAGGAAAGTGTAATTTGACTGGCATAGTGTTCAACTCCAGCCCAACACTATAGTTCTGTCGAGAATCTGATTCTGGGTTTCTATCTCTCCACCCACAGCCTTGTTTTTAGGTCTCTGTTAAATGTCTACTTTCTGCTGGCTAAAGACACCTTCTCCGGACTTACTAATTCCATGACAGAATCAGAAAGTCTTCCTTATTGAAAATATATTTAGCGTGAGACAGAATTAAATTTCCTACTACAGTCAATTATCTGCCCTGAAGTAAATATAGACAAACTTATAAGGGCTTTCTTTACCTTTTGGTTAAGATAGAAATTGGTGAATATCAAGAGAATGTACTATTACCGTATTTTCCGGCGTATAAGACGACTTTTGAAATGAAAAAAAAGCCTGCTCAGACTGGCCAGAGTCAGAGAGGCAGTCTATTAAAAATAAAGAATTGGTGTTGCCTCGGAAGTGGGGGGTAGTCTTATACAGTGAATATAGGCCTAAACCTATGTTTTAACTGTAAAATTAGAGGGCCGTCTTATACGCCGGAAAATATGGTGTGTAGGGGTGTCGAACTCAATCAGAGAAGGGGCCAAAATCTAAAATCCAGCCTAAATCGCGGGCCGAATGGTTTACTAAACAGTCATAAACTGTCATTGTGATGGAAACGCAGCAGAGTGCAGTGATGACAGCGCGGTGCGGGCCACATTGCAAGGCCTGGTGGGACGGATTTGGCCCGCGGGCCTTGTGTTTGACACATGTGGTTTAATGCCTTAATTTTATTAAAAAAAAAAAAAAAAAAAAAGAAAGAAAGAAACCAAAATGAATAGCCATCACATGGCAAAGTGATTTTGGCACTAACTCCAGAATTCCCTACACAAATATGTCCTCAGAGCCTGGAAGCATAACGAAGCCCATACACATTTCACTACAGTGAGGCAGCTTAGCCCAAGTGTTAACCAGTGAATGGGGAATGGCATAATAACATCTGCCATCAAGTTTTGGAGACTTTGTTTCATTAAAAATTGATTTTTTTTTCTCAATTAGACTTCCATTTTACCTTAGAAATAGATTTCAGGCATGTCTAGTGATAACCTAAGCTGCGTTGAAAAGTGCTATTAGTCTGGGGAAGAGAGGTGGTGAGCAATTCCGGCTTACCAGCTAAAGGTCAGATAAGTCCCGGCGACAAGTCTTACAGCCGAGTGTACCACTCCGGTGCCGATGGCTGCAAACCCCACGATGCTGGGATTGGCCACTCTGTCCCAGACTAAGCTTCAGTGTTCAGCTGGACCACAACGTCTAATTGGATTTCAGAGAAAATACCGAGAAGTTCTAGAAAGCACAAAACTTTCTCATTTTTACCTGGAACAAGGAAATCATTGCTTTGGAAAGCCAGGTTTAGTTTGGTTTCTGTGTGTGTGTGTGCGTGTGTGTGTGTGTGTGTGTGTGTGTGTGTGTGTGTTTCCCCCCAAGGACTGTTGAGATCACATTTTCCACCGTAGACTTAGTTTCATAGCTTGCGGATTTCCTCCCTTATTCAAATATGCATATGGTGTGTGTGCAGCACAGGGAAGTGTAGGAAACAAAGCTATCCTATTTACAGCCGTGAGGAGGGCATGACGAAGGGCAAGTGGATTTGGAAGCATTTTTCAGATGATGGAAAGGAGCTTCTCACACAAATCAGTCTTCCAGGTGCTGCTCTTGAGACCAGAATGGCTGCATTCATTTGACTGAGACTTTGTCACCCAACAGCAAAGGATCAGGCTGGGCCAAGTGGTAAGCAGTCAGTGTAAAGCCACTGGAATCAACAGAAACAATTCTAAATTGAGAAATGCCACAGGAGCAGGGAACGTAGTGTCTTAATCACTGTGTCCCCAGAATCTAGAACAGAGCCTGGCCTATAGTTGATGTTTACTATAGTTTTGTTGACAGAAGGGATGCCATATTTGGAAGGAGCACCAGACCAAGATTTGTTCAAGAAACATTCTCTGAATATCTATTAGTAGCAATGTACTAAATATCAAAAGACACTCAAATACAACAAAATAATAATAATCTGAATTTCAGGTGGCACAGCATGGAGAAAAGACCATGGGTTTTGAACAAGTCACTTCATCGTATACAGCTTCATATTCTTTTTTTTTTTTAATGTATTTTATTGATATTTTACAGACAGGAAGGGAGAGAGATAGAGAGCCAGAAACGTCGATGAGAGAGAAACATCAACCAGCTGCCTCTTGCACACCCCCCACCGGGGATGTGCCCACAACCAACGTACACGCCCCTGACCAGAATCGAACCTGGGGCCCTTCAGTCCTTAGACCGACGCTCTACCACTGAGCCAAACCGGTTTTGGCAGCTTCATATTCTTAATCTATAAAATGTGAGTAGGAGATATACCCACCTCACAGAGTTTTTGTGGTGACTAATTGAAAGCAAAGTGCATTACACGATTTATGGTATATAGCAGGTACTTAGTAAACAGTATATATTTTTTTTCTCTTCTTATATACTAGTATATACCGTATTTTCCAGCGTATAAGATGACCCCCTAATTTTACAGTTAAAACCTAGGTTTAGGCCTATATTCGCTGTATAAGACTACCCCCCCCACACTTCCGAGGCAACACCAGTTCTTTTTTTAATTAAATTTTTAATGAATGACATTTTTCGAACATACGGTAATATACGATAAATGGAAGGTCTCTTCACAAATGGCAATGCCATGAACTTGACCGAGAAACAAGAAATCCAAAAGAGAACATTAACAATGATGGCATCATCTGGAAAGAAAATTACATGAAGAACTTGCAGAAAACACTTGTTTGTGACTGTCTGGGATGATAAGAGGTTTTTCTAGGCTTCGGCTTCCCCTTCATCTTGACACAAGAAGTCATCCTTCATACCATCCAAAGAATTTGATATGCCACACTTCTTGAAAGACCTGATTACTGTTTCTTCAGTAATATCATTCCAGGCTTTTATGACAAAGTTACACAAAACATCCAATTGTGGAGCATGCATGTTTCCTCCTTTTGTGAATAACATTTTGCCGCTAACCATCCACTCATTCCACTGTTCTCTAATGCAATCAGAGCAGCCTTGCAGTGATTGGTGCTGGATCGAGTTGGAAAATTTGTTTAGTGGCATATCCAGACGATTTTCGGGATTGAGTTGGAAAATTCATTTAGCGGCATATCGAGACATTTTTCGGGATATACTCGGTGTATAAGACGACCCCCAGGTTTTCTGTTGACTTTTTTTGTTTCAAAAGTTGTCTTATACGCCGGAAAATACAGTATTTGTGGGTGGCAAAAAAAAATTGTTGACTGGAAATAAAAGCAATAAGCAAAAACATAGCGACAAATGGGAAGCTATAGTGGTGGACATTTTTGTGGGTCCCTCCCCCCCACCACCACCGGCTTTCTTGAGATATAACATTGTGTAAGTTAAAGTGAACATTGCAGTGATTTTATATATTTATATATTGCAAAATTATTTCCACAATAAGGTTAGTTTGCACATTCATCACCTTACATAGTTACAATTTTTTTTCTTATGATGAGATCTTTTAAAATCTTTCTTTTAGCAAGTTACTACATTCACTACAATATACAATACAGTGCAGCATTGTTAGCTATAGTCACCATGCTCTACATTAGATCCCCAGAACCTATTCATCTTTTAAGGCGAATGTGTACCCTTTGACCACCTTTACCCTTTTCTCCTTCCCTCACCTCCCACATCTAGGGCAACCACCATCCCACTTACTGGTTCTGTGAGTTTGGTTCATTTTTAGATTTCACATGTAAAAGATCCTACAGTATTTGCCTTTCTTTGTCTGACTTGTTTCACTTAGCATAATGCCCTCAAGTTCCATCTATGTGATTGCAAATGGCAGGATTTTCTCCTTTTTTAAAGACTGAATAATATTTCATTCCATTATGTATATCACATTTTTTATTACATTTATTTGGATAACATTGGCTAATAACAGTATGTAAGTTTCAGATATACAACTATACAATACAACATCTGTATATTCTACAATATTATGTACTTACCACCAAAAGTCTAGTGTCCTTTCATCACCATATATATGACCCCCTTTATCTTCTTTAATGTCTCCCCACCCCCGTTTCCCTTTGATTACCACCATACTGTTGTCAGTATCTGAGTTTGTTTGTTTATTGCCTTTGCTTTATATCCCACATCTGTGTGAATTCATTTGGTTCTTATCTGTTTATGTCTGAGCTATTTCACTTTTCCTGATACTCTCAAGACCCATACATGTTGCCACAAATGGCAATATCTCACCTTTTTTAGGCTAAGTATTCCATTGTATATACATACCACATCTTATTTATCCAATCATTGGTTGAAAGACACTTAAGTTGTTTCCGTATCTTGATTATTATGTATCATATTTTCTTTATCTATTCATCCATCAGTGGACACTTGCATTGTTTCCATGTCTCATGAACAGTATTTCTCCCCTTTCTATAGAATATGTGATCCTTGTCCTCCAAAAGATCAGCATCTTACTTGGGAATCAAAAGGATAAAAAAATGAAATAAGCTTATACTACCTTCCTACAAATTCTATTTAGAATGGCTTTTGGGTACTTTAGAGTAATGGTCTGCAAACTTTCTCTGCACATAAATAGATAATAAGTAGTTTATTTGGTAGTTAGGCATATTCTGTTGCAAATACTAAACTCTGCCTTTGCAGTGTCAAAGCAGCCAAAGTATGAACAGATGAGGCTGTGTCCCAGTATGAGGCATTTTGTTGGGGCTATTATAGCAAAATACCACAGGCTGGTGGCTTAAACAACAGAAATGTACTCTCTCACAGTTCTGGACCGGGAGTCAAAGATCAAGCTGTCAGTAGGTTTGGTTTCTTTGAGATCTTGCCCCTTGGCTTACAAAAAGGTGCCTTTTCTCTGTGTTCTTGCATGGTTCTTCCTCTCTGCCCAGGTGCCTTTGGTGTCTCTTGCTGTGTCCAAATGCTCTCTTCTTATAAGAACACCAGTCAGATTGGATTATGTCAAGGAATCCTCCAAACCTTTTTGGTGGGTTAGTCAACTATTTTTATCCCTACTCTACAGATGAGGAAACAACAGCTTTGGGGAGATTGGTCACTATTCTGTGTAAGTGGTGGAGATGAGAATAAAGCCCTTAGACTGACTCCAAACCCTGTGCTGTAATGACTTACTGATTTCCTTGGTGGTTCCAGATCCATCAGAGGAGAGAAGCAGAATAAAAGTTTTTCTCTGCCCCTTCCTTCACCTCCTTTACAGGACACAAGTTGATAATTGCTAAGGAAGTGAAGTCACCACTAACGTGAATTTTGACTCATGCCAAAAGTTTGTCTCTGAACTATTGTTGAAAAGTGTTCTCAGGAGAATGGACTTGGTTTAGTAATCAAGCAGAAGCTTTTGTGACTAAGAAAAACTCCTGGGAACACAGTGTAATAAGCAGCTGCAGGGGTCACCTCCCTGAATGCCTTGCCCCAGGCGGACCACACTTCCCCAGATAACCATCGATCCTGTCTTAAGGATTTCCAAGCATAAGATCTCACAGCCTGCTTTGAAAACCAAATCCAGTGCTGTATGCCATCAACCTTCTTTTTAATATGCCCATAATCGTTAATATACAGTATATTGCCTCTGGTAGCAGTGGTTTATGTTTGAGCTAGAAGATCAATTATAAAGAACAATATAGAAGGAATTCTGAGGTCCTCTAAATCAAAAATTCTATCATTGCAATAGAACATTCATATGCTATAGAAATAAATACTGAATGTCCACTTAGAGTTATTTTTGTTTTAAATTTCCTAGTACTTGCCTTATGATAGGTCTTGAGGTACAGACTTCAGCTCACTTTGTATTTTTGTCATGGTCTGATGATACTATGCTCTTTGATTTTACTAACAGTGGTTACTAGGGCGGGTGGGAGGGCATTGGGGAAATGTTGGTCAAAGGTTACTATGTTAAGATTGTACAGGATGAATAAGTCTAGAGATCTAATGTACAGCATGATTTTTATAGTTATCAATACTGTATTAAATACTGGAAATTTACTAAAAGAATAGATTTTAGGTGTTGTTATCACATACACAGAAAAAGAAACATGGTGATTGTGAGGAGATATGTTAATTAGTTTGACTATAGTAATTTCACCATATATATATATTGTGTATATATATATATATATATATATATATATATATATATATATATATATCACAACCTTAAATTTATATAATTATTGTTATTTTTTAAAATAGAAAAACTTATTAGTAAGCATGCTCTATGTTCTATAACTTCCTTTCTAAGTGGATAATAATATTAGGCAGCTTTCAAATAACAAAAAGTTTATTAGGTGGTCATTGATGGTTGCCTATTTTCTATCCCTGTTGAAAATTAAATGAGAAGAGATTAAAATTTAGGTTTTAAAAATAAAGAATTTTCTTGCAGTGTTGTTGGTTAACAAACAAGAAGGACATCTGAGCAACTCTTTTCAGATATCAATTGCTAATCCAATTCCTTAGATGTTAACTTTATCACATTCAGCTGGCCCACCTCCCCACCTCATAACTTATGTTTGAAGTCACACTTTCTGTTTTCTCAGAAAATCTGGAAAACCAGGCCTCCATTTTTTGGGTAGCTATATGCATTCTTCAAGGATCCTCTCAAACATCAACTCCTTCAGAAGCTTCTCTCACTCCCTACCCTCAGCTCCCCTAGCCAAGCACACCACCTCCCACTTCAATAGCACCTTGCTCTATCACTTTTTCAACATAGTTATTGGCTCTTATTAATGGTTATGAGCGATTTTGTTTTCTATGCTCAGCTGTGACCAGTTTCTGTAGTTTTTCTCACCCTGGTACCCACAATACCAACCACATCCCTGACACATAAATGATTTTCAGTATTTGTCAAGGGAATGAATAAATCCACATCCATCTCGTTCCTACCCCTTATTTCTGCAAGACTTCTGAATAAATGTGGCCAGATTAAATGAACGCTATTTTCCCAAATGAGAAGAGATAAGCCTTGGTCTTTCTCTTCTAGGGTTAAGGTAGAAGGGTCTGACCAGTTTAAACCAGGAAGAACCATGTTCAAGGGTCAGGAAGGAAGGCAGTGAGCTATCTAGGAGGAATCCTGTTTCCAGACCATAGCAGAAAGATTTCTGAAGCCCATGGCTAAATGGCTGGACAGGGCTGAGCCTGACTCCAGAGCTGGGTGAGGACTGACTTGTGCATGGACAGCCCCCAGCACTCAGCCTGCTTTCACACTGACTGGATCCTGTATGAATCATGCCTTTCCTGCAGCTGGATGGGGCTGCTTCCTCTCACTTAGTTTGTTAAAGACATCTCATTAAAATGGTCATTAATGCTGGTGCAGTTTGTGGCCACAAACAAGAAAGTGCAAAAGGAAAAAAAGAAAAATGGAACAGAGCTGGGAAATTGGGCCTTGTAAGAGTTGTGGCTAGAACTTAACCACATGGTAATCTTCCTGTTTCTAGGGCAATGTAGATTGTATTTTATAAAACTGGAGACAACTGCAATATAAATCATGTTGACAACCAGACCAAAGTTTTTTTCAGAGACATTTTTTTAAGAATTGAATTTATTGAGATGACATTGGTTAATAAAATCATACAGGTTTTAGGCAAACAATTCTATAATATAATACACCCTCTGTATATTGTGTGTTCATCACCCCAAGTTAAGTCTCCTTCCATCACCACTTATCCTCTCTTTACCCTCTTCTTTCCCCCCCCCCCCCCTGCATCCTCTTCCCCTCTGATAATCACCATACTGTTGTCTATGTCTATGACCTGCTGGTCATGACTTTTTTTTTTTTTTTAATCCCTGACTTTTTACCCAGCCCTAGAATCCCCCACCCCTCTGACAGCTATCAGTCTGATCTCTATCTATGGGCCAGACCAACTTTTTAAAACTTTGTTCCTAAGTCCATACTAAACTAATTTCATTTCAACATGAAAAAAAAATGATGTATTTTCAAATATACATCAGTGAGCTATCTAGGAGGAATCCTGTTTCCAGACCATAGCAGAAAGATTTCTGAAGCCCATGGCTAAATGGGTGGACAGGGCTGAGCCTGACTCCAGAGCTGGGTGAGGACTGACTTGTGCATGGACAGTTTGTGGACACCCATTGGGGTTTCTATAACTTATAATTTCTGCTTTTTCAAATATCTTTACTTAGATGAGCCTGTACAGTGAATAAATAATAGAACCTGAATTTAAAATAATTCCTCAAGCTTTGATTTATGAAGATACCATAAATTAACCACTATTAAAAAATAAAGTGGTAAAAGATATGTAATATAAAATCAAATAACCTAGCATTTTAAATATTTTAATAGTTAAATAAATGTCTATGATTCACAGATTAGCTGTCTCTATTTTGCTTTTGAAAATGAAAGGAATAAAATTAAATTTTTCCTGGGCCCAAACTTATTTGCTTTTCTTCCCAAATTAAAAAACAAATAAATTTAAAAAAAAAGAAAGAATGAGAAAAAGTTAAGAGGAGGAGATAAAAGTGGTTTTATTTTGTTATAGAACTAATTTTGCTTTCATTTAAATAAATTTATTCCATTAAGTACAATTTTATAGTGTTTTTTCTTCTGGACACCTAATGGGTCTCAGAATTTAATTGGGATTTGATTTTATGTTACTAAAAATGTTTTCCACTTCTCAATTTTATCACAAACTTGCTGGAGATTATGAAAGAATATTTCATATTCTTTGACAGTGTGTATCAAAGTAGTCTACAGTTTCAAGAAGCAAGGCATGTATCTTCAAAAACTATCTTATTTTTCTTTTCACTTTTCTTTTTCATTCATGGTTCTTTCAAGCTGAACAATTACAATCTATGTGCCTTGTGGCTCCAGAAGGCATAAGTAAAAACAATGGAGAGGAATTTGGGGTTTCTATAACTAAAGACTATAAAAACTAGTAGGAAGTAATCAGCCTCTGCTCAGGCATGAGATACAAAAGAGGGTGATCCTAGTCTGGCTATGGATAAATGGTAGGGGCCAGGTGACTTCTCAAAGACAGCTTCTTTCAATGCAGATATTCTATATAATGTACAGGACACTAACCATTTGCTCCCCACAGTGTCTCTTCTTTCCTTCACAGCCCAGCTTTACGAAGGAGTAGTGGACACACACACTGCCACCAGTTTTCACCTGTCGCTCACTCCTCAACCCACAACCATGTGGCTTCCACCCCCACCACCACCACTCCACTGAAACTGCTATTCCTGTGGTCACCAATGAACTACTAATTGCTGGAACTAGTGAATACTTTTCAGTCCTTAGCTTACTTAAACTTTTGGTAGCATGTAATGACCCCTTCTTCTCGAAACTCTTTTCCTCCTTTTTCCTCCCCTGTGGCCATTGTCCCCTCTCCATGGCCCTCTCACACATGTGGTAAGTGCATTACAGGGTGCCTACCATGTGCAAGAAACAGTGCTAGATGTTGGAATACAAAGATGACTAAGACATAGTCTCTGTCTTTAGAGAATGATAAAATTGGAGATGATTATTTATGTAGAACTCACTAAATTTCAGACACCGTAGTAGGTAATCTGACACCTACACTCTTCCCTCTCTTCAATGCTACACCTCTTCCTTAGAATTTCCTTCATCTCTCTTCTTTCTATATTCTTCTTTGACCACCTCATCAGCACTTAGGATTCACACATTATTGACTCCTAAATCTTTTCTCCAACACTAACCTTGCTTTTGAGCTCCAGACTTTATAACCTTTTAAGCCATTATCTCCACCAGGAGTTCACACAATTTCAACCAGTTCAAAATTGAACTCATCCTCTTTCCTCAGAATCCACTGTTCTTGAGTGTTTCTTCTCACCAATGGCTCCACCATCCTTTCTCAGACTATCCTCAACCACAAACCTATTCATCATCTTAACTCCTTTCTTTTTTTTCAATAGTCACATCCAATTATTCATTCATCAACCCATGCATGTCCTAAATCAATCTCTTTCCATTCCAACATTTCCTTTCCTCTTCATCATAGTCTTGGTCAAACCCTCATTTTTTCTTAGCTAGATGATTTCAGAAATGAAACAGTCTGCCTGCTGCCATAAATGCCCCAAACTACCCACCCACACACCCTGCCAAACAGCCATCCCACTCATGTGACCACAGCACTCCTCTGCTGAATCCTTCAGTGGTTCTTTATTGTCTTCAGGAAAGATTTAAACATCATAGTCTGCAAACTGTTTGTTTGTATGCTTATTTATCTTAATTGGGGTGAAAAAATGTGGGACCATTAACTTTATTCTGTCCATCTCAGTATTACAGTGTCTAGCATATTCCCTTACGCATAGTAGGTGTTTGATAAATGTGATTAAATAAATGATATTTTCTACTAGTCTTCCAAGGTTACTGTAATCTCCCACCATTTAGTTATTCCTTAGTAGAATTCTGAATATATATGTATATAGTTTACTAGATTGGGTATAGAGTAATTTGCTAATAAGAATTTTCTTTTCATTAATCAATATAAGCTTCCTTTACTGAAGGAATCTTGTTAGCATCCACTGCTCCCTGTCATAGAGCAGGATCTCTGGAAACTAGACAGGTGAGTTTCAACACAGAAATTTAGGTAGGGAATGCTTTGGACTAAAGATGAATTCTAGAAGAAGACCCCGGTCAACCAGTGGGGAATGGTTACTGAGTACTAAACACTTGATGCCTCAATAAGTAATAGGAAAATAGGTTAGAGGTGGTGGTGTGAAACACAAAACTGCTTTGGATGATTTTATCTGCATAGAACCTACCAGATCCTCATAAAGCATCCATTTCACATAATGAATCAATTATTTTCCAATACTTTACAAAGATATTAGAGAGGGAATCTTGGTTAAAGTTGATAGAATTAAAGATAAGACTTAAGCCTACAGAACTATTTAGCATTTATTTTATGGTAATATATATATATATATATATATATATATATATATATATATATATGAATGATACAGCAGTTAAGCTGTGATGTTAAGCCCAATATTTGTTCTCTTTTTTTATCCAAGAATAACTGGGAAATGCTATCTAGTTTCTCCTTTGATTTGAGAATAATATTTTATATAACTGAATATCAGGGTTGAAAACCAGAGTATGAATGATGAAGGACATTTCATCACCACTTTCACCAACTTTTGAGTAAGAACAATGAACAGCCATACCAAGGAAACAGTTGAACACTCATCCCCAGCTCAAGGATCAAGATACATATCTGCTTATGTGCTCAGAAAATGCAAAGAGACAGAGCATCCTCAGGGTAGCACGACTGTTCCATGCTTCAGGCAAGATCTTAGAGCACTTCCTGACTCCTTAGTGAACTCAACTTCTTGCTTAATATTGTTCTGCTGGGAGGGAGAAATTCCTTTCTGACTCTTGCCAATGATCACTTTACGCCCTAAAGCATAAAATGTAATTACACTTTATCATTATCTCAGTTTACCAAGCATCACTTGTTCTCAGTTTCTGCTCATGCTATCAAAATATTACATGCCTGGGTTAACCATCTGGTAAAAAGCCTTATGCCAATAACTTGGATTTAATTTAGTTATAGAATATTTTTTCTTGAGAGCTCCTTTATAGCAAGTAAGATACTCTATACTCCATGTCAAGGCAAGCTTATTGATTGTTTCAGGAGAAACCGGTTTGGCTCAATGGATAGAGCGTCGGCTTGGGGACTGAAGGGTCCTGGGTTTGATTCCGGTCAAGGGCATGTACCTTGGTTAAGGGCACATCCCCAGTGGGGGGTGTGCAAGAGGCAGCTGATCGATGACTCTCTGTCATCGATGTTTCTAACTCTCTATCTCTCTCCCTTCCTCTCTGTACAAAATCAATAAAATATATATTTTTTAAAAGACTATGGCTGAAAAAGAAAATAATAATTAAAGACACAAAAATATTTGTTCTGAGCTTTGCAGAGAGCTTCTCAAATAAAACAATTTCAACTATACTGAAGTGTGAAGGTTGGTCTGTCCCTGAAAGTTTGCATGCTAATGCATTGGATATTTTAGTATGTGTATGACGCATGTGCGCGCGCGTGTGTGTGTGTGTGTGTGTGTGTGTGTGTGCATGACTATTTGCAAGGGCATGACTATTTGCAAGAGACCATATGGACCAAAAAGCTGAAAATATGTATTATATGGCCCTTTACAGAAAAAAATTCACAGAGCCCTTCTTTATTTGTTACTTCCTGTTGTGGGTGCGCTTCTTGGAGTGTTTTCCATGTGTTCATTTAAAAACACACATTCACTTTAAAAACATAATTAGAGCAGATGTGGAGTAAGAACTAAGATGTTTTAATGAAAAGTGTTCTGTGATAGGTCTTGCAATCTCCCAGGTGCCTGTATGGAGAGTAAACATCTGATCTTGGATAAGTGAGGCACTGCTGTATTTGTATGATCAAATGGTAATATGAAAATGTCATGAGAGGCCTGGCAGATCTGAAATGACAGAGGGTAGAGAAAGTTTAAATGTAAGAGGAGTCCATCTAGAGAAAACCTGAGTAAGGAGAGGCACAGGTAATAAGCTTAAATTGCTCTGCAAGACAGGTTTTGTGCCACAGAGTTAATTGCCAACAACCAGAAATCTCCCCATCTAAGAATTAGTGAATTTATTTGTGAAGAATTTGACAAATACATTCATATATATATATATATATATATATATATATATATATCATCATATACAAATAAAGAGGCCTCGTCCTCTCATATACAAACTAAGAATAATGCTCCTCTGTTCTCTTAAAAGTTCTTATACAAACACAAGCTCATTTGTGGTTCACGGAGTATGAAACAATTACTCCCACAAACAGAACAACAGAGCAAAAATAGACTCGAGTGTATTTTTCAGTTTGTGGTCTCTGTGTTTAAACACAAAGAGTTAACAAAATGAATGACTGCATTACACCTGAAGAAGATGGGGAAGCCAGATAACCTGCTTGAGTGTTTCTCTTTGACAGCCATTACGACACATGTACCTAGAAATATAATTCAGTCGGTTTTCAGCCCACTTGGGTGTCTTTTGAATTAGAACCGTTAGCTTCAGGGCCCTGGAGGAAACCAGCTTCTGTCTCACAGACTTGGGATGGCAGCCGTGGGTAGGAGGTTTCAGCGCTGCAGCTCACCAGTGGGTGAGCTATGAAAATAGAATGGCTTTGAACATTCTCAGATCACCAAAAAGCTGTTATTACAACACATTGGAGAAGATTGCTATTATGTTTATTGTTGCTTAAAACTTTGTAGTTTGGTATGCCAAAGAGAAAGAAAGAAGCTTATCTTCACAGTTATTCTGGATTCTCCAGTAATTTGCCATTCTTATTACTGTGCATCAAGAAAGTGGCAAATTCAAAGACTGTCATTTATTTCACTAATGGAATTAAAAATGAATGTGGTTCAGAGCAGTAATCAATGCCTTGCTCGTTGTGATGGATTATGGTTTGGCTAAATAGTCCGACCTTTAATTACCTGAAAAAATGCAATTTTCCAATGTCTTTGCTGTTTTCTCTGTGAATTCCCACACAAATACAACCTGTCATGTGCTATTTTTATTTAGCTTAAATACATTTAATGCTTATGAAAGGTGCAGGATTAGCAGCCCTACAGTAAAATTTTTTATCCCTTTAGTCCTTTGTTATTAAACACTTTTAGAGCACTTTGTTCTTTGCTGAGCTCCATGTAGTCAATTCATCCAGTTATTTTAATAATGTCCTTTTATAGTGGGTAAGTATTGTTATTACTATTTTTTTAGATCAGGACCCTAAAACATAAAATGTTGGGGGTGGAGCCTAGGACACAAAAAGAATCAATGAGCAGTGGGTTCTAACTTTCAACTTTGCATTAGCCCCCGACACAGGCTGCTGCCATTGGGTAATGCTTATACAGAATTTACGAAGTAATGGTCGATTCCAGGTTCACAAAAGAAATCAATCAGCTTCTATCCAATGAGCATTAAGAGAAGCTGGTGTTGCCAAAACCAGTTTGGCTCAGTGGATAGAGCATCGGCCTGCAGACTGAAAGATCCCGGGTTCAATTCTGGTCAAGGGCATGTACCTTGGTTGCGGACACATCCCCAGTAGAAGGTGTGCAAGAGGCAGCTGATCGATGATTCTCTCTCATCAATGTTTCTAATTCTCTATCCCTCTCTCTTCCTCTCTGTAAAAAAATCAATAAAATATGTTTAAAAAAAAAAAAAAGAGAAAGAGAAGCTGGTGTTCAACATATGATGAAAACTAAAAATACAAATGCAAATCATGCCCAAAATGTCTGCTTGAGACTGATGTTGGAGAGAAAGAAGCAAATAATAACTTTAAAATTTAAAAAGCCTGTAGTTTTGCTGCTTTTTGGGAACAGGTTAACTGCTGATTTTAAAATGCATACATATAAAAGAACAAACATTAGACCCCTGTGTCCAAGTTTATTTATCCTAACTGAAGAGAATCAAGCTGTTTCTCTCTGGAGTTATGGCTGCATATACATCTCTCTGGCCCAATAATATCTCTTATGAGAAGAAAAAAAAGTGCTTTCTTATCTAGATAAATTGCAGATTCAGCACCAAAGGGTAAATATTGAGTTGACTTTTCCATCACTAGGTAAAGTCTTCAGAATTCCATCTACAAAAATTCTAACAGTTACTGCAACTAGGCATGTTTTGTTAATTACTGACAATTGTATGGGTGGAGAGGAGGAAGAGGAGAGGAAAAAAAATCAGTCTTACTTTATTTATCTGAATTTCTTATTAAAATAAAATAATTTTGAATTATTTTATAATTCTAAAATGTATATAATTTACCCATTTGTCTAATAAGATCTTACTGTTCTTCAAATCAATTTATGCGTGGAATATTATATGTAAGGATTCAAAATATTGGACTATGGCACTGGTTATAAGTGTTTTGATAGTTTGTTGCTTATCCTTTTATTTTGTTTATTTAGAGAGATTGTCAACATTAGATTCTTATTGATTTAAATGTCATGTGGTCAAATCTATCCTTTCCATAGTAAATTTTTTAAACAACTTTTAAGTGTGGGTCACTCTTTTCCATCTAGAAATTCCCTAATTAGTCATTTACAGTTTCTTTTTTGGATGCTCAATAGAGTACTCATGGAAAGTGCCAGAGAGAAAGCTCAGCTCTATCACCAGAGATCGAAGACAGCCTCAGCACTGTCAATGTCTAAATGAAACACAAAGATGAGCACCTTCATTTATCATTTACCTTTAGTGATTAAAACCTTCTCAGACACAACACACACACACACACACACACACACACACACACACACACACACTCATAGGAGGGGCTCATCAAGACAAGCACAGCTGAATTGATGAGCTAGAATCTACTCACTTTGGAAGCTTTCTTGGACAACTGCCTTGGGAAAAGATGCTATCCTTGATATAGAAGAATCTTCCCATGTGCCATTCTACATTTAAATTGGGGACTCTCAATTAAAATAGATCCCAAGAAATTGATCCTCTGACCTATAGTTTTCAAATAAAAGTCTCTCCAGTGGAGGCGTCTTAAGCACCCTTCTACTGTACACTTCAACTCAGGAACTTTTTGGGTGGCCTTTTACCTATATTCACTCTGTTCTGAGAAAACCTGAGGGCTTCAACTCCATCATCTCTTCTTGTTTGGCCTCCACAGTCATTTTTTCAGTCTGACTCATCTCCCATGTCCAATGTATAATATTTCTCACTTAATGTGTTAGTTAGCCTCAACACATCTCTTCAGAAGTGATTCCTCCTTGGTCTATGTCCTCAGCAGCCCCCGAAAGAAAAGCAGAAGTAAGTCCCATCAGAACTTCACTGGAAATCCTCAGAGGAAAGAGAAAAAGGAAGAAAATTATGTGAGGCTTACAAAGGAAGGTTTTTGTCTTTGAGAAACCCAATACAAAATAATACATAAATAGGATTTAATATGGAGGTTTCCCTAACTGTTCAATATCATACCTTACTGATTTTCCAAATGTGAAAAATATTTTGCTCTTTACTCCTAGACAAATATCAGCAACTTGAAATGGTCATTTTCCCCTGAAACTTAAATGCACTATTTTGCTAGGGGAAAGGAGTAAATCTGTAATGAAAGCATAGTGAAACACAGTTGGATGAAATAGACAGAAGGTCTTTCCAACTATGAGTGCCCTAAATTTTTTGTCGAGAGAGCTGTTCATCTACAGGAGGAATGATGATTTAATGGAAGTATTTTGGAGGGGATTCATGAGAAGACTGTAACCTATCTGACCTGTGATAGGCAAACATTAAATACTTGATAATTGAATGAAAGAATGTTGAATGGGGAAAAGAAAGGAGTTAGAAATAATGAAATTGAAGGAGAGGGAATGAAGGACAATAAATATAAGGGAAGGGAAGGAAAGGGAAGGGAAGGGAAGGGAAGGGAAGGGAAGGGAAGGGAAGGGAAGGGAAGGGAAGGGAAGGGAAGGGAAGGGAAGGGAAGGGAAGGGAAGGAGAAGGAGAAGGAGAAGGGAGATGAAGAAGAGAGGGGGAAGAAGGAAAGAAATAGGGAAGGAGAAAGGAATTGGGAAGGGAGGGAGGAAGGGAGGGAGGGAGGGAGGGAAAAGATGGAGGAAGAAATGAGAGGAAGAAGATTCTGTGTGTAATTTGCTTTTAGTTGAGTAGAAATTAGCCTTGAATTTACAAATCTGATTTCTTCCTTTAAAGAAATAACAAGCATAAAACCCATATATTTATTTCTGGGATTCTTTATTTCATCAATATTAAAACCCAGACCCAATGTACTGCTTACATTTGTAAGCTATAGAATAAAAAACATAAAGAAAATCAATCAGCTTCTATTAACCTCTCAAAGTATTGTCCTTTCAACAATCATAATAGAAACAAATGTGTTTCCCTCCTCCTGCTCCCAAGCCAATGACCTGTACTTCTTTCTGATTATCTACTTAAATTAAATATTAGGTACCTCGGGAGTAGAACGCTGGTAAGGAGAGAGTCTCATCTTGAGGCTGGCTCTGCTGATGCCATTTCTCAGTAACTACATCAGGAAGAGCCTTCAAGAAGACAACAAATCAAATACCTTGTCAAGGAAAGTTTTTCTTTTCAACCATTTACTTTTAGTAGTGCAGCTGGGAAATCAAATGACTTAGTAGACTCTTCGACTATAAGGCAGGAAAAGAAATCACAAAAGCACTTGAGAGGCTATTTTATTAAAATCACACAGTTCAAGAATTAAAATTCTAGCAGAAAAAAAAAAAGTCTTGTGCCCTAAAAATGTCTAACTTGTTTTATGAGCCAATGACTGTACCTCTGCACATTTTCCTCTGACAAGCTGTATAGATAGGGCAAGTCACATACATGTTCTGTGTCCCACCTACATAAAATAGAGATAATTGTCCACCCCTTTCCCACTCTTACAAAATAGTTCTTAAGATCCAATTAAATATAAGAGAGATAAACACCATGTTTCCCCGAAATTAAGACATCCTCCAAAAATAAGACCTAACTCATGGAAAGATAAGACATCCCCTGAAAATAAGACCTAGCGCAACTTTGGGAGAAAAAAACTAATATAAGACACTCTTTTATTTTTGGGAAAACAGGGTAGTTAGGAACTTTCCAGTGTTCCAGCCTGAAATTTCTGTGGGAGGTGGCAGAAGGAGTGGTCAAAAAGATTTTTGGTACTAAAATGTTGACAAATGTGTTTCCTAGATCTCTTATTTTTCTTCACTGCCTTTTCTCTCCTTCATCTCCATTTTACTCACCATCACCATTTCACTGGTCATAAAACAAGTAAACTAGTAGTTTTCACCAAATTCATTACATTATTTGAGTAAGGTTCTTGCGTGTTTTTCAGGTAACCGCAATATAAAAAAAAAAGTTCACCAAGAACAAACTTTATTCCCTTAGCACATCTGGCCTGGAAAACTAACTATGTTTATAAAATTTTAAGGGAATATTTTTGAGAACTATGTGGACAAATTAGATTATACTTACATAATGAAGTGGTCTTCAGTTGACTATATGCACCCTAAAGTGCCAGTTAGTAAATCTGGCAATATGTCTTACAATTCTCTATTTGTATATCATTTTTATTTATTTAAGTTAAGCTGTCTACAGAAATGTATTAAATATGAAGAATCTCTGTTAATGTTAATAAGGACATTGTTTTAGCTAATTTTCAGGATTACATTCAAGAGTTTTATTCCATAAAACCTGCTAATATCTTTAAATGTATTAATTTTATTTAGAGTTGAGTGTTGGCCATTTTCCTAGATTTCCAGTATTTTTTTTTTGTTACATGAGATTATGCATATAACAGTGCTGTCTATACAGTTAAGTCCTATCCTAATATATAAAAAGCCAGGGGCCGTCACAACGAAAACAACCAGATGGACAACCAAACAGCAGGCTGCATGGAGCGACAAGGTTGGCAGGGGAGTTAGTGAGGGATGACCAAATGACTGAACAACAGGCTGTGTGGGTCAACCAGACTGGCCGAGTGGGGGAAGTTGGGGGCAACCCAGCCAGTGGGAGGGGGCAGTTAGGGGCTTCCAGGCTGGCAAGAGGGGCAGATAGGGGTGATCATGCAGGCAGGCAGGTGGAGCAGTTAGGAGCCAGCAGTCCCAGATTGTGAGAGGGTGCAGGCTGGGCTGAGGGAACCCCCCCCCCCCATGCATGAATTTCATGCATCAGGCCTCTAGTTTTAAAATAAAGTTTATTTTATTTATTTATTTATTTATTTATTTATTTATTTATTTAGGTTATTTTATTTTTTTATTAATTTCTTCATTGATTAAGGTATCACATATTTGTCCTCAACCCCCCATCCCAATCCCCCACCCCCTTATTGTCTTTGACCACTGGTTAGGCTCATATGTGTGCACATAAGTCCTTTGGGGATCTCTCCCTTTTATCCCCACCCCCCCTTTGAGGTCCAACAGTCTTTCTTTAATCATTTTCTAAACGTTTTTTAGTTCCTATTATACACTAGGCAAAAAGCTTGCCATTGAATATAGAATGGCTAAAAGAAATGCCAACAAGCTGCTTAGGGTGTCAGGTGTTATTAAACATGTTACATTCATCACACCTCCTTTAATTCTCAGAACCCAACTTTATTATTTCTGCTTTGTAGATGAGGAAATTAAAGCTCAGAGAGGTTAAATAACTTACCTAAATCATTCAGCTAATAAACAGCAGAGCTAGGATTTATCTTTTATTCACTCCTCTATACTATCAACCAACCATCCTCATTTAAAATGATCAGCTAGGTGTATTTTTTTCTATTAAGCATATCAAAAAAAGTTATTTATCCTTGTATCTATGTATGTAGAAGCCTAATATGCAAATTGTCCCCTAGAGAGTTTGACTGGGATACTGAGAGTTCAGTTGGTCACTATGACATGTGCTGACCACCAAGGGATGGTGGGAAATGAAGGAAGGCCCTTGCCAGCAGTTGGAAGGCCCTGATTGGCCTTGATAGGCTGCCAATCCTAGGGACCCTATCCATGCATAAATTTCATTCACTGGACCTCTAGTTAAAAATAAACTAAAGCCAAAACCAGTATGGCTCAATGGATAGAGTGTCAGCCTGCGGACCGAAAGGTCCCAGGTTTGATTCTGGTCAAGGGCATGTGGTTGCGGGCACATCCTCAGTAGAGGGTGTGCAAGAGGCAGCTAATCGATGATTCTCTCTCATTGATGTTTCTCTCTATCCCTCTCTCTTCCTCTCTGTAAAAAATCAATAAATATATTTAAAAATAAACTAAAACATTTCAAGGGGAAACATTAAGCAAGCCAAGAAATTGAAATAACATTAAAATGACGCATTTATATGTGGGAACTATTAGAATATGAACTCTTTCTGGTCTTTTCAAACTGTGTCAAGTTTTGCTCTACACATAGCATTTATTACTATTTTCAAAGTGTGGAAGACAGTCCCAACAATGGTGGTGGAAAGAAACTTTTGGAACCATTTGATCTTTGCACATAAGCTGTTTTAAATCTCAGAAAATATGATTCTCATCCTTGGGATGGACAAAATTCCATTTTACTTCCCTAATTGGTCTAGACTCAGTTTTCTGGGAGTGAACTAGGTTGATGGCCTTGGCCTCATACCCAACCACTCTTTTACAGGGGAAGCCCAGCTCAGGGTGTTGTTCAAGGTGTAATATTATAAAAGCCACCTAAACAAAACACTTTTGCAGTTCATGAGCTTTTGATGTCAAATGAATGCCCCTAAGTCTAAAAAATCCACATGATGAAACTAAAAAAAGCATTCTTGTAGTTTTGACTCAAAAAGATTTATTTTAGTAAGTGAATACTATAAATTTATATAGAAGTTTCTAAGTGGAAGGTAAGGATAGTGAATGCCATAGTCTAAGAGTCACCTCCTAATTGTCTCTTCATATTATTCAATATTAATTTTAACTTTTAAACCTGTCTTCAAAAAGTCTTGTTGGCATTGGAGATTCCCCCTTCCTTACTTAATAAGCAATTTACAAACATATAGACGGAGTGTTTTTTTATGAATGAATGGGAGGCTGGTCTTTATAAATGGCATGAGCATAAACTTCTTTCTTAAATGTTTAACATCTTATGTCAGAAAAATGTTTCCTGATATTTAGCGTTCAGTAACTTTTTTTAGTGTAAAGGTACTTTATTTCCTTTTTTAGAATAAAAGAAACCCATCCTTAAATGATTAAAGAATAACTCAAAATGTTGAGTACTATTGTGTATTCCAATAGCTGAGTATCTAGTTATATATTCTGTATATCTAGAATGTCCATACATTGTCCCAGCATATAAGGCTTATCAGAAATCAAATATAAATAATCTCCATATGTAGTTTGGGCTCCTAACTTTATGGATTGGGAAAGGATGCAGTCAAGTCCCTGGTAGAGGATCAAAGGTAAATTTGTGGCTGATTTTTAATTAAATTGTTTATCCAGACACCTGGACTTAAGCATTGTGTCAGTTCCAATTGAGGCTTAATGTCTCACAAACTTTTAAAAGATTCTTTTCTTATATAATAATAGTAATTCTGAAGTAAGGAGACTGAATTAGAAATCCTACCTCATAATGTTATAGTGGACTAATTAAGTTGTTAATTGTTCTAAGTTATATTGTGGGCAATAGTGTAATTTTCTTAAATTCAACTTGCTAATTATAAATGGATGATTCCAAAACACCTGAAGTACCTTCTCACTCACACAGACTCATTATAGTGAAAATGGTCTTAATGACTTTTAAAGCTTCACCATTCTCCCCACCGGCTTCTTGGATTAGTCACCATTTTCTCAAGTGAAGAAGAGACTTGCAGCAGCCGCTGCCACCGCTCCCGCTGGAATGGCAGAAACTCCAGCCAACCCCATGTGGGGGCCTCCCTGGACTCTCTGCCTCACACATCATTAAGCAAATTGTCAGCTAAGTTTTAATTACAGTGCTTTTATGACTGCTGGTGATGTAAGAAGCACAGTGGGCACACCTTGTTTTTTTTCCTAGCTCGGTTGTGTTTGTAGTGCTGGCAGTTAGGGCCAAAGTATTTTTCATCTTGCACAAACTGAGCTAATTTATGTGGGAACCCAGACCCTCTCAATGTTGTTTGTACTGCATCAATTTGCAGTGTCTAATGAGCCCTTTTTAAATGATGGAAAAATCCTCCTTGGTTTCATTACTGAATAGCCTTTTAAAGCCTGCCACGGAAAAACAAAGATGCTCAATCAGAAAAGAAATCAGGCTCACCTTCCCCTAATTTATTACCTAACCCCAAAGGATGATGCTAAGACATCATAATGGCTCAAATGGGGGCCTAATGACCGATCCTCTGTTTTGCCCTACTTTGAGTGAAGGGAATCCCCAATAACCAATCTGACAGAGAATGCCAAAGGTCTGTTGTTTATCTTCTGGTTAATAAACATTTTATGTATCCAGTGAATAATGCAAACCAACCCTCTGGAATATTGTGTGTGATGTTTTTTGAAATGCATAACCAAACAAGATATCTTCAAATGACTATGAAACTTGGAGTTCAGAGAGGAAAAGGGCAACTTCTCTAGTCACTGCTGCCCTAATGGCTTGCAAGGAAGGAATCAGCCATCTCTAAGGATAGAGAGAGGCTAGTTTAATCACCAGCCAATAAAACCTATAGAAATGAAATTGACTCAAGCAACTAGGAATCAAGCCATGGTGTAGTAAGAATGGGAGATGAAGCTTTAGCCATAATAATGTTGTGTGCTAGCCACTATGTTAAGGATTTCCTCAACTTTTCTATGGAGGCCAAAATTATACATGCACTCTAAGTTTATACCAAATGTTGGTTTCCATGGCATTCTCTGGCTTTTAAAAATTATTTTGTTATTTCTACACCTCTCTAAAGAGACTTCAAAGACCTTGCTTAAAATCAAAGCAGTACTAATTTTCTGTGAGCTAAAACTAGATAAAGGAATATATTACCCTAGCTTTATGTTATTGTTGGCTCTTGTGATAAACAATGTTACCCAAGAAAATTTGACATTATTTCACTTATCTCATCAATGGGTCCATTACTAGAAAGGTCTTTTTGAACTCCTTCTCTTTCCCCGTCACTCACACAGTATAATTCACGGAGGCTATTCAAAGTGGGCTTGCAAAATTGAATTCAACTTAACCAGATTCATCCTTATACATGTGAAGAGAAATTAACTTCATTGGAAACGAATTTTCTTGGGTAACATTATTTATCATAAGTTTCTAACCAAGACAGATTTTTTCACTCACCAACACTGGAGTTCAATGTAGACTAAAACATCCCT
Source organism: Pipistrellus kuhlii (assembly GCF_014108245.1). Classification (NCBI taxonomy): domain Eukaryota; kingdom Metazoa; phylum Chordata; class Mammalia; order Chiroptera; family Vespertilionidae; genus Pipistrellus; species Pipistrellus kuhlii. The sequence continues at coordinate 119,784,617 of NW_023425404.1, read as the reverse complement.
GAGATAAGGTTTGTATCCCTAAGTGAACTTTAAAAATGTTTAACTTCCCTTATAAGTCTCATACTAGCAACTCAAAATGCCACGTTTTCTTTACAAGGCCGTGATTTGGATGCAGGGGACATGGCTCCTAACAGCTCTATGCCACATACTGACTCCAAAGGCTCACTTCCATACAGGAAGCAAATATCACCAAACTGCAATCGCTGACAGACGCTCCCCAAGTCAGTGCTACAGTGCCTATGAAACTAAAGTTCTTCCTCATTTCAAAAACAGCAGAAAAGAAGACAAAAAAAGGTCATTTAGAGGATTGTGAAACTGGAAAAACCACCATTGATGCAATGTACCTTCTAAACTAAACACAAAACACACAGTACTGAAAGTATTTTGATTATTTTTAAAAAAATACACAATCTACTGGCTTGCCCCAGCATTCTGGAAAAAAAAAAAGTTCTAACATTAATACTTTTTCTAGGAAATAAACTTCTTAAGAGAATTGATCTGAATCATCTTCAGCAACTCCCCCTACACCCAATCTGATGACAGGGGGAAAAGTGCTAGAAAATTCTGTAGCAGTAAACCTTTAAACAAGAATCAGGAAAAGGGAAATAAGCAAAATGGTTCCTAATATGGCAAGGAAGTAGCATTTCTCCTTCAACATAAAGTTGTTGTTTTTTTTTAATTGTTCTCATATTGTGAATATGTCATTCAGCTCAATCTGATGGGGATGGCATTTGTTTTTATCTCTCTTTTTTCATGTTTATTATTGAAAGTATTACATATGTCCCCTTATTTCCCCATTCACCCCCTCTTTATGTTGAGTTTTACATACTATATATGCCAAGACTAAAACCTAGAAGTGCTGGGATTGAGTCACAGAGCAAAACAATTGCTGACAAAAGTCTCATGTGTAAGATGGATCCTGGGCATTTTCCAGCCTGGACTTGCCAAATTCAAGGGGTAAACTTCAGATAAACATCTGAGTTCTCAGGTGTTTAACTGAACCAAACCTCCCAACCTTTATGAGGTTTGCCGATGACTGGTAATTATATTGTCATTTAACAAACATATCTGCATTAAGCCAGAAATGTACATTAATGGTTAAGTTCACATCCATTAAAAACATCGTGCAGCTATGGAGCACACAGAGGTCTCCATGATGTGTGGACGGAATGGAAACTAATGTAGGTTTGAGGTCATAAATCAATATCTAAATACTACCTGTCAGGTTTGGAAGTTATGCTAATGCAGGAAGTTTTACTTCTTTCCAGTGCATAGAGGTTAAAAGAAGAGGGACAAATATATAACTTAAATGGAAACATTGAGGAAAACCCCCAAAGAATAAGATCGTCAGCATACATAACTTGAAGAAAGTGATTATATCTAAGTCAGGATTTTAATCATTTTACTGCAAAATTTTTGTGTTTCCAGAGGAGGCAATAGAAGGACTAAGGATTCATTCCTAGAATCTAGAATTCTTTCTTCGAAGTGCTTTTCATTTTGAGTAATGCGTATATGGGAGCAGAAAGTAATTTGTCAGCTTTCTTGCTCATAAACTTAGGAAGTGAATATATAACCCTTAACTGCTTCCTATGTGATCATGCTAATAAGAAAATTTAATATACAATGTCTCTTTAAATTTCTTATATGTGTATAATAATTTTCCCCCAGGATTATATGATGGCAATTGGCTACATGCTAAAAGTCAAAGTAAGAATTTTCAATGGATGTAGAATAAATTTAAAGTTAACATGAATAATGTATTAGTGATAAAAGTCACATGAGAAAACTTCCAATTTTTTTTTTTAAAGAGAAGCACACTGTAAATAGTTGATGCTTCCTTGTAAGATATCAGAGCTCAGCACCAAAAACAACAACAACAAAACAACACTAAATGGAATCTGGAATATTCAAAAATTTACTTACAAACTGTGTAGGCCTTTTAATCCAAAAGTGAGCCTTGGACTCAAGACACCAGAGTCCAAGCCAGAAGAGTGACTCTGAAATGTCACGAGTAACAAACACAGTCAAAGTAGGATCAGAATTCAAGTCCCAAGTCAAAAATTTTAAAAGAGCCATGCCAAGAAAGGGCATACAGAACTCAGGGGCAGCTGAACACTCAAGTTCTCTTGACAGTTTTAAGAAGAGCTGACAATAGAGTCAGTGTTAAGACCTGCTACAGGAGATAAGGGCCAGGTCCGACTTTAAGAAAGACCCAAGAATTACTTCTACCCAGTCAGTCTGGCATCCACCACCTGACAGCCAGGTCTCATTATCCCATCTCTGGCCTCATCTCTAAAGTAGAAGGCTCAAAAGAGGAAAGCCAATTCTTTAATGGTCTCTGAAAGTTCAGGGTTTGTCTTTACAAAAGTTAGTGCGTCTGCGTGCCCAAACCTCTATGATCTTGGTTTCCTCTGACTACATGTTCTGGTCATGTCCTTCCCTTTTCAAAACTGCAGTGTCTCTGTACTGCTCACCAAATCAAGTCCAGGTCATCTGTGACCTAACTCCAGCCTCAGGCCTCTGCAGGACATATACATATTCTACTTTCAAGCCAAACCAAAATGTTTGCTCTACTCATCTTGCTCCCTGTTGTCTGTGTCCCATGGCACTGCACATGTGATTCCCTCTACCTTGAATGTCCTTGCCACCTCCCTTTACATCCCCACACCTTCATATCCAAATCCTACCTGTACCCAAGGGTTGCTCAGATAACGTGTCTCAGATAAGACCTTCCCAGATTCTATTTCTCCATTTACACTCCATTCCACAGGCCATATTCTCTAAGAATACAATCTGCGGATTTGCCCCAGCATACTGGTAGAAGTTTAAACATCGATTGCAGCTAGGAAAACATTCATCTTCAAAACATATTAACCTGAGTCACCATCCTTATTTCTCACATAGTCTTCTCCAATACAGAAACTCTTTATAGGTGACCACTTACAGCTCATCTTTATATCCTTCTCTGGGTTATTTGCAACTAGTGGTTGACACCACATTTTCAAACAGTGTCTGAATTTTAGTGCCATTTTATATTTTTTAATTTGGAGATACCAAAACAGTGAAAAGGAGGTGTCCCAAGTGATGACCTTTATCTTGATTTCAAGAGTGACATTTGAGAGATGATCTGCTTGATTAGGTTTGTACAATGCTGGCTTTATGGATATCTACAAGTCTGGGGGCGGGCAGTGAGGAAAATTCAGTAGATTTTGAGAACACCCATGTCTTCAGAAACAGATCCCCAGTGGCTCCATTGCCAGCATGCTTGACAATAAAAACTATTGATAACAGTCAGCAGGGGGTGGAGGAAATTTGAAAATCTGTCTAGAAATGCAGGAAGCAATGTAATCAAACCTCCAAATACTCCAAACAGTATTTTTGTTTTGTTTTGTTTTAAGTAGGAACAGTTGGGCTGATTCCAGTAATACTACATAATACTGATATTTAAAGCAGAAAATAAAATCTGATTAGCTTAGGCAGATCACCTTGGATACCTAGCAAGAAAAAAAATGTAAATGAATTTTAAAAATACACTACAAACAGACATAGTTATAAAGAAGAGTGGTAGTATGTTAGATTGCAAATTGCTTCAGTCTATTTTTGTCCCCTGCATCTAAGCATAGTTGTTTGAGCAGTTAGTTCTGGTTGTTGATTTTTGAGTAGGATTTTATTGTTGTTGCTTTTATTGTTGTTATAGCTTTCCAATCCAAGTATGGTATTTACAATATGAAATAAGCCAGAATTTGCTAGAATATCTTGATCCTGTTTCTTTAAGGGATATATACTTATAGATATTGAAATCACTGGCTTCCTTTTCATTGGATCTATGAACCTAAGTTAAAATATCTATTTTACTTTTTTTTTTAAAAAGGCCCTAGCCAGTGTGCTCAATGGTTAGAGTATTGGTCCACTCAACAAAGGGTCTCAGTTTTAATTCCTAGTCAATGGCTCATACTTGGGTTTCAGATTCAATCTCTGGCACCAGTCAGGGAGCATGCAGGGACAACCAATTGATGTGTCTCTTTCACATCAATGTTTCTCTCTCTCTCTCTCTCTCTCTCTCTCTCTCTCTCTCTCTCTCTCTCTCTCTCTCTCTTTTTCTCCCTTCCTCCCTCCCTCTCTTTTACTCTCTCCCTTTCCTTATCTTCCCCCTCCCTTCCACTATCTCTAAAAATCAATGAAAAAATATCCTCAGGTGAGGATTAACAAAAAGAATATAAAAGGAGGGGAAAGTTGTTCAAGAGTACACTCATAAGGCAACCATTACTCACTGACCTAATCAATTAGACAGTACAGAAAAGGATGGGTAGCTCAGGGTTGGGGTAAATTCCATGTTCTTTCTAGGGTTGAGATAAGAAAAGCTATGACCAGAAAAGACAATCGCTCAACAACATAAAAGGCCTTCATTTTTAAAAAATAAATCTTTATTGTTCATATTATTACAAATGTTCCTCATTTTTTTTCTCCCTCCATTGCTCCCCTCCACCAGGTTCCCACCCCACCCTCTGCCCTTTCCCCACCCTGCATTGTCCTGATCCATAGGTGCACAGTTTGTGTTCAGTCTCTTCCCACACACCCCACTCTCCTTTTCCCCAAGAATTGTCAGTTCACTCCCATTCCATACTTCTGATTCTATTATATTCAACAGTTAATATTGTTCATAAGATTTTTTTTTAATTCCTTTGGTTTTTAGATTCACTTGTTGATAGTTACGTATTTGTTGTTCATAATTTTTATCTTTATTTTCTTTCTCTTTCAAAAAAACCCACTTCAGCAATTCATATAATTCTGGTTTGGCAGTGATAAACTCCTTTAGATTTTTTTTATTAATGAAGCTCTTTATCTGGCCTTCGATACTGAGTGATAACTTTGCTGGGTAGAGTATTTTTGGCTGTAGGTTCTTGCTATTTATCACCTTGAATATTTCTTGCCATTTCTGTCTGGCCTGCATGGTTTCTGTTGAGAAATCAGCTGACATTCGTATGGGTGCTCCTTTATAGGTAACTACCTGTTTTTCTCTTGCTGCTTTTAATATTCTCTCTTTGTCTTTGCTCTTGGAATTTTAATTATGATGTGTCTTGGTGTGGTCCTCTTTGGATTCCTTTTGTTTGGGGTTCTGTGTGCTTCCTGGACTTGTAGGTCTAGTTCTTTCACCAGGAGGGGGAAGCTTTCTGTCACTATTTCTTTCAGTATGTTTTCGGTATCTTGCTCTCTCTCTTCTACTGGGACCCCCATAATTCTGATGTTGGTTTGCTTGAAGTTGTCCTAGAGGTTTCTTACATTATCTTCAACTTTGTGGATTCTCTTGTCCTCTTGCTTCTGTGGAGGAATGTCTTCTGGATCTTTATGTTCCAAATCTTTGACTTGATTCTTGAGATTTTCTATTCTGTTTTTAGGACTCTGTATAATATTTTTTATTCCAGACAATGTATTCTTTATTTCTTGTAGATCCCTTATTATTTCTTGTTGATCCCTTATTATTTCTTGTTGATCTCTTATTATTTCTAGTTGATTCCTTTTCATATCTTCATAGGCCTCATTTATTTTATCGGCCTTTTCTAGGAAATTCTAGAAAAACCTTATAAGCGTGGTTTTGAACTCTATATCCAGTCGTTTTTTGTCCTCCATTTCTTTCGTTTGTGATCTGTTTCCTTGTCTCGGCATTTTCGCTGCTTTCCTAAGTTGGAAGCCTTAAAAGTCTCTGTGTTCAGCTTGGATGGGGCAGAGTTTCAGGGTGGAGCCTACAGCCTTGGCTTCTGTCAGCCACGCCCTCTGAGGCTCCTGAGTCTCAGTATTCCTCAGGGTCCTTCAGTACTCATTGCAAGCACCTCTGAGAGTAAGGTGCCCTTGAGTTTCCCACACTACCAAACAGTCTAGGCTCTCCCCCAATGAGCCTGGAACTGGGGTTCAGTTCAGTTGAAAGTGGGGTTGGAAGTGGGGTTCAGAGCAGTCTGGAGTTTTTGTCTCCTTCCCGCTAGGGCAATCCAGCAGCACAGTCAACAGCTCGTTCTCTGCCCGCAATGTGCGGGCCTCTGGGACTTCCTTTCGCCGCTCCCCTGGGTTTCCGCCTTACAGCCCAGGCTCCCTCTGTATGAGCCTGGGTCCCTAGGGTCTGACCTAGAACTGGGTTCAGTGCAGTCAGAACTGGGGCTCAGCACAGTCTGGAGTTTTTGTCTCCTTCCCGCTAGGTCAATCTAGCAGCAGAGTCAAGGGTCCGTCCTCTGCGTGTAATGTGCGCGCCTCCAGGGGCTCTGCCTTTTGCAGCTCCCCTGAGATTCTGCCTAACAGCCCAGGATCCCTCTTTACAAACCTGGATCCCCAGGGTCTGGCTGTCGGATCTGGGGTTCAGTGCTGTCGGATCTGGGGTTCAGCACAGTCCGGAGCTTTTAACTCCTTCCCACTAGGGAATGCCAGCCAGGCACTTAGCCTCCCCTCCTCTCCGGCTCTGTCCTCTCCACACACACAACTTGTCTCCGTACCTTAGGCTTTTATAGCTCCTCTGATTTTCCTTCTGGATTTCTCTTTCCTTCTCATTGTAGAATTTTCAGTCAGTTGACTTTCCTGTAGTTCTGTGTAATGTCCATTTAGTATTTTAGTTGTATTTTATTGAAATTGTTGTGTGAGGCTGAAGTTAGGTGTTACCTATGCTGCCATCTTGGATTCTCCTTTCATTTTTTTTTTTTTTTTAACTTATGAGTATTGTGCCAATACTAAAGAATATCAAGAAAATAAATACAAAAAGTGGTTCATAGGGTTAGGGAATAATATTTTACTCACAGGTAAACAGAATATCTTTAGTCTGAAGAGGGGGAAATTAAGGCGTGTAATAGGACCTCTACACTTTTTTTTTTTTCATTGAGTCAATGTATATGAAATGACACTGAAAAAGCTCAGAGGTGATTATAATGAAAAAGGGAAGTGGAACATAGAGAATGATGAACACTGCTCCTCATTGGGGAGGAAAGGAAATAAGAGGAAATGAGCATAGATTTCAACAAGAAGAAACCAAGCCAAGTGAAGAAAAGGAAGTAATTATAGAAGAATTATTAGGTCCTAAATTTGCTTACTGAAGAAACTTGAAATTTTCTTATCTGGGAGTCTTCAAACAATATTTCCTCATGCTATAATATTCATGGATTAGGTAAACTTTTGCTCTTCAGCCTCCAAAATATTTGTTTAATTTATGAGAAAACTGATGTGGAAAGACTAGAAACATCAGCATAGATTACTAAAAAAGAAAATCAACAAAGTAGGAGTCAGAAATTTGGGCTCTTATCCTGGTTTTGACTCTAACCATTTACATTATATCAGAAGACACTTAATGTCTTGTGTATTAATATCTATATCTATAAAGTGACTACCTTTAACAGAGATACTATAAAACTAACTAGTGCTATACAAATAGTATAAGATTGCTAGTGCTAGTGCTAGTGGAATAATTATTAGCAACATCACCAAAATGTAATTGTCTAACTTATGTTTCTAAGCATATGGGAAACCAGATATTATGAAAGTTCCTTCAACTACATTACATCTAAATTATGGATAAATTAAAGAAATATACTTTATAACCTGTTGATGGGCTTGAATGGAGGTAAAAAGAAGTCTCAAAATCCAGCAAACAGTCCTGGCCAGTGTGGCTCAGTTAGTTGATCCTTGTCCCATGCAGCGAAAGGTCACTGGCTCCATTCCTAGTCAGGGCACATACCCAGGTTGCAGGTTCACTCCCTGGTCGAGGTGCATGTGGGAGGCAGCTGGTCAATATTTCTCTTTCACATTGATTGTTTCTCTCTCTCTCTTTCCCTCCCCTTCTTCTCTCTCTAAAAACCCATTAAAATATTTAAAAACAAATAAATAAGTAATAAGAACAAATAATCTGATAATAATAATAAAGAAGTGGAAATAGAAAGCAATGTTGCCCTGAAAACAAATTTTCAGGCCAGTTTTAAGAATTGACTAATATGCCTCAGGCCCTTTACAGGGTAGAGAAGCTTAAGTTAAGAGTCTGTGTTTCTTTGAGAATGCAGATATAGCTAAAATAGTTTGACAAAGGTAAACATAAATTCTCTATGAAGCAAAGCATTTCCAATTAAGCCTTCGGGATTTTCTTTGATTGGGGCAAGCAAATATGAGCTCAGCTAGAATTTTATACCCAGCAGAGTTATCTCGCAAGGATAAAATAAAATAAAGGTATTTTAAATAAACACGAGCTAGAGGGTTTGCCACCAAAAACTCTTACAAAGTGATGTCTTTTAAACATCTTAAACTATAAAACAAAATTCCCACATGCTTATAACTAAAGCAAAAATTCACAAAAAAAAATGCTTAATATGTGATTATTGTATCTTCTGATTTTCATATTCTATTTAAAAATTTTAAGTGAATAAAAAAAACAAGCAATAAAAAAAAACAGAGGAAAAAAGGATATAAATAGAAAGTACAAAGTAAGATTGTGGAAATATGGTTTCCCAAATGTGACTAAAAAAGAAATAAGAAGATAGAATTGTCAATTGAAGAAGCAGAATCAGTCACTTGAAAGAGTCCCATAAGACAAAGCAAAGTAAAACAAAAACTATGAGGTCAGATAGGTTTGTATGTGAGTTCTAACAAATTTTCAAGAAACATGTCTTATTCAAGTTCTTCATAAAAGAGAAAATGAGTGAATGGCTACTTTTCACAACTCCATGAGCCTAATATATCATTGAAAAATAAAAACAAGATGAGAAGAGTATGACAAAGGCAATTTTAGAATAATCAATACTAAAACCCCACACCAGTACATGCCAAGAAAAAGAACTACAAGGTAAGAATTGCAAAGCATGAAGCTAAACTTTTCCTTTAGTTATTTTTCATATGACTGTCAATATGGAAAACAAATAATTAATTTTAAAAATTAATAATGTGGCTGAATGTAAGATCAATCTGTAAAAATCAATAGTTTTTCTACTCACAGGTTACATTATATATAAAGTGTCACATCCAGGAATAAATCCAAAAATCAACTACAAAATATTTATGGAAAAACAGTTAAACTTTATTGAAATATATTAAAGAAGACCCAAAAACTATAGGTCCATAGATAGGAATATCATCAAGAAATTAATTTTCCCTAAATAGATCATTTGTCTCAATGTAATTTTACACAAAATTCAAATATTTTTTATGAAATTTGACAAGTTGTCTCTGAAATGCACAAGAAAAAGCAAAGAACGGAGAATACCAAAGACATCAGTAAAGAACAAAAAATAAGGGAAGGCATTTTAATATCATATACCAAGGTATTTTATAAAATAATGGCAATTAATAAAGAGTGATATTGGTGGATATAGACATATCTATATATATAAAAGACTAATATGCTAAGTGTCCTACCGTTTGGGTAATGACATCATGTAGCAATGCCCGGCTTTCTCTCCCTACAACTAGCCTCCTTGAAATTCCTTCAGCCCAGGAATACAACTTGCTTTATAGCTAGGTGGAAACATTTTACACTGTTACCAAATGTTTATGAAGCATTTCCCCATGCCTCATCTTATTTGATCCTCACAGAAGTCCTGGAGTAGGTAGATATGAGACTTAATGGAATCCTATTTTCTTTTTGTTAGCAGAAAAACAGAGATTTAGAAAGCTTAGAAATTTGACCTTACTGAAAGAACTAAGAAATAGTTGACCTTGAAAATGACTTCAGGTTTTCTCATTGTGCAGAATATATTATAGTCAAACACTGCTGCAGTTAAATATTTTACCCTGTGTTCTCCCTGTGTAATCTACTATAATAATCTATTTTGTGTTGATTTTTACTGTTGTGTTGCTGACAATTACCTGAAAAAGAAGTTGGGGTGCTTCACTGGGCTAGAAAAGGTTTGGCTAAATCAGAAAGCAGGTCTAATTAAGCAAGTTTATTCTACTAGTATACTAGAGGCCCGATGCACAAAATTCATGCATGGGTGCAGTCCCTATGCCTGGCCAGCAATTGAAGCTTGAGCATCTGGCATGGAAAGGCAGGTCTCAGCTGAACTCGGGGCCCTGGGCAGCACCTGGGTCCCTGGATCCCCGCACTCCTCTCTGACTGAGTCACAGTGCCCAAGTCCCCATGCAGAGATTCGGTGAGTGCGGCCAGATACCAAGGGCCAGGTCTCAGTGTGGGCCTCTGGGCCTCCCAGCAGTGCCACATGAAAGTTGGGAGGGCAGCACGTTTATTCCTGGCCAACCTAGTATACCGATTCTTGTGTGAACCCATGGGGAGCCAGACTGGCCTCTCCAGTCCCAACAGCTATGGCCCGGCTGACCTGGAAGAGGCCATATGGGTGCCGGGTAGGCTCCTTACAGGCATCCAGCACATAAGCCCAGGGGCCTACCCCAGCATATGAGTGTAGGGTACAAGGAAGAGTGAGAGCAAGCAATGGACATGCCTCATTTCACTGCACTCCATCCCCATCACCCCCCACCCCAAGGTAGCTGGTGAGAGGTTGCAACCCTCTACTGGGGCACCACAGAAGGTTGGTCACTGTCTCCCACCCTCAGATCCCCGTCCCAACCTGGGGCCTGGCCCCAATTGGGCAATCAGGGCCTGCCAGCTGCTGGTCACCATCTGCAGGGTAATTGTTGGAGCAATCAGGCCCTCACTTGCACCCACCTTGGCCTGATGTCGCCCACTCACCTGCTCCACAATCCCACCATGGTCCTGCTCTTGCTGGTGCCCATCATGGCTGGCAGTGCCTCCATTGCCACCTGCTGCCAGCGCCGCATTGCCAATGCCAACCATGTTTTGTGCCACCCCCTGGTGGTCAGTGCATGTTATAACGAGTGATTGAACTGGCTGAACTCCTGGTCGAACTCCCAGTCAAACAATTTGCATATTAGGCGTTTATTATATAGGATATATAAAAGGCTAAGTTGACTCACAAATGCATGATACATATAAAGCTCTCACTGGTGCCAATCACACATGTGGGTTTTGATCTGTTATTGGAAATTGTGAATTTGGTTGAAACTTCCATTATAGAGAAAGGGTGAATAGTGATATTAAAATATTTCTTCTAATAATTTCCTTTCAATGTGCAAGAATTTGTGCACCAGGCCACTAGTTCATCAATAAAACACAATAGAGAGTGCAGTAACAAATAAATCTTATATAATAAAAGGCTAATATGTAAATTGTCCCCTTGACCAGGAGTTCAACCAGGGGGCAGGACCAGCTGGCCAACTACCCATGGCCCCTCCCCTGGCCAGCCTTCTGCATCCCCTTTCTCCGGCAGACTGAGATGGGCCGTCCAGACCCACCCATGCACAAATTCATGCACCAGGCCTCTAGTGTATATATAAAAATGAGTTGTATGAGTCAAGAAGCATTGCAGTTCCCTGGAGAAAATATTATAAATATAAAAGGGTAATTTAATAAATGATATTGAGATAATTGTGTATTCCCATATAAGATGTGAAAAATATCTCTGTCCTTCCACTGATTAATTAAAAATAAATTCCTGATAGATTACAAACTCAACTAAAAAAGGCAAAAATTTGATTATGTTGTATAAAATATAGGAAAAATATTCTTATGTTTCAGATTTGGGAAGTTTTTTTTTTTTTTTAACACGATACAAAAAGCAAACATTACTAACTACACACAAAAAAAAATCATATATTCCATTTTCAGAAGTGGAAAGATAAGCTACAAACCTAGAGAAACTATTCTGCAAAATATAGAATCAATACATTTTTTTTAGTCCAGAATATATAAAGAGCTTCAAACACCAAAAGAAAAGATAAACAACCCATTAATGAAGTGACCAAAATATATAAATAGGCATAATAGAAGAAAGGCCAATTAATAATCTCATTCTTAAACAGGGTGTTACAAAGTTAAACCACAATGTTATTTTACATCTATCCGACTAGCAAGAATTAAGAAAATCATAGCAAATATGCAGTAATGTTATGAACCCACATACTAAGTGTTATATGTGTATTCACTCGTTTAATTTTCAGAGAACCCTTAAAAGTCTGTCATCGTCCCAATTTCATAGAAAGAAGGGGAGATGAAAAGGAGTTAAAGACTTCATCCAACACAAACAGCCCTCTGATGACAGAGCAGAGATGTGAACGTGGACCTCATGTCCCAGAATCCACTCAACCACTCTTGTTGCACAAAGTGTTGGCTAGTCTGGGGATTGATGGGAAGTCTTACGCCCCACCAGTGGGAATTCCTCAGTGGTGTCACTGTGGAAAACAAGTTCCATTATTGTATAAACTTAAACATCTGAATACCCTTAAATTCAGCAGTTCTGTTCCTGGGTATGGATCCAAAAACAACTTTTAGTCACTGGTTTCTGGAGACATATAAAAGCTGTTCATACTGCCATGGTTTGTTACAGAAAAACTAAAAACTGGAAAAAATGCCAATCAACCTGAAAACGAGTAATTAGGCATATTCATATTATAGAATACTTTATAGTGGTAAAAATTAGCCATCTATAGCTACATGCAAAAGCAGTGATGAGTTCTTGGATATCTGAAGCTAAATGAAAAAAAAAAAAAAAAGTTCTGCAAAAGACTAAATTTAGCCCTGGCCAGTTGCTCAGTGGTTAGGGCATTAGCCTGCAGACCAAAAAGGTCTCAGGTTCAATTCCCCATAAAGGGCATATGCCTCACAGTTGGGGTGCATGTGGGAGATAACCAATCGATGTGTCTCTCTCACATTAATCTCTATCTCTCTCTCTCCTTCCCTCTTCTCTTTTCTCTCCACTCCCTCTAAAAATCAATGGAAGTAAGAGGGAGAGATCAACCAAAGGACTTGTATGCATGCATGTAGCCTAACCAATGGACACAGATAACAGGGCGTGGTGGGGGCATGAGTTGGGAGGTAGGGGGGCGGGTAATGGGGAGATAAGGACACATATGTAATACCTTAATCAATAAAGAAATTTTTAAAAATCAATGGAAAAAATATGCTCAGGCAAGGATTAAAAAAAGTCTAAATTAAGCACAATATTTTTCTTACACTCAAACAAGCAAAATTTTTTTTTAGGTTAAATAGGTGTATCATTTTCTTAATTATTAACAAAGATGATAAACAAATGTTCAGAGACATAATACTTTGGAGTCAGGAGCACAAAGGTAGGCTTCAATTTCTAATATTTTGAGTGAATGGTTAGAGGATATTTGTTTTCAGGTGTTTTTTTTTTGCTTCATATGTATTTTTAGGTTACTATACAGACAAATAATATAATCAATATTTGTTTAAATGTTTCAATGCCCATATGTTTATTAAATGATTCTAAATAGTCTATTCATAAAACACCCTAACAATTCATGATTTCTAACTTTCAATCTTGCTCTGAATTGAATATCATGAATTAGTAATATAATAACTATACAAAAGGTTAAAAAAAAAAAAAAAAACCTGTTGACCAGAAGTTTCAAAATAGATTCACAATTTATCAATGTGAGGATTCTGAGAAGTGATATGTTTAGAGGTAAGAATTTAAAATGTGGGATTTAATGCATAAAGACCCTTCCAGGGCATTTACTACCAAACACATTTTGCGAAGCATTTCTGCTGTAGAGGCTAGTCACTAATCTGTTCTAAGATACAGAACAATGTTTAATTGTTTCGAACAGTAAGCCAAATCACTTTACCATTTATCCTATCTAACGGTTCAGATTTGCCCTATGTTTGTGTTTTAAAAAATCATGTAATGGCTATTTTTCACTGGGGAGGAGAATTTGATTATTTCACTCACGTCCACACCAGTCAGGGTTGCTTGTTAAATAGCAGATAGGTTTCTGAACAGAATGGAAAATTTCAGGAGATAGAGAAATCATGATTTGGATGAGAACACACTGACTCAAGATAATTAACTCAAACTATGAGAGAATAAAGATATCACATTCCTAATACAGATCTCATGAAGCTGCTCTCAGACTGCAAGCTTAGTTAAATTGTACCTACAGACACTTGGTTCAAAAAAAAAAAAAAAGATAAATTTAATTATGACCTGGAGCTTCTTGGAACATAGGGAGTTTCCAACTGCTGATCGCCTAGAGTGATGGCCAGTGACCACTTCCTGTCACCCCCATTACTAAAGCCAGAAGGACCCTCTCATGAAAACCTACCTGTCAGTCAGGATGGAATTCACATTTCTAATCCTCCCATGTTCTCTCCCATTTTCAGTGATTTAAACATGTTATTCCATCTGCCTTGGTCATTCTCCACAACCCATTCCTGACCGCTCCTTTTGCATGGCAAAAAGTACTGCTCAAAGTTTAGATTTAAGCTTAGACTGAACTTCATCCCAAGGATTGTCACAGAAATCTCCTGTGGTGGCCTCTATGTGCACCATCAGATGGCTGCCTTAGGACTGAATTATTTCCAGTTACTAAGAGCGCTAGTGAAAACAGTCCTCTCAACTTCTCTTCTGGACAATCTGCAGCCAATGCCTAGGTGAGGCAAGAAAGTTCCACCCACCCCTTTTCCCAACTCTGAAGGGCCACCCAAGGTTCACAGGTCCCTGTAGGTTTGGCTGAGGCCTTTGTTGTGAAAACGTCACCACCTCTGCCTGATCCTATTTCCTTCCCTTCCCCACAGATGTTGATTCTGAAAGCACTCCACATAAATTTCCTGCACAATAATATACATCTCAGAGTGCACTCCTTGGGGGACTCCACCTCATTGTGTGTCTTCCCCAAGTCTGGGATAAGTACTCCTACATGTGTGATTAGCTGCTTACACTCAACACCATTGTGCCCTTATTGTAATTGCCAACTGATTCCTCTACTTCCCTACCAAAACCAGAACAAGACTCATTTCTCCTTCATCTTCTTGTATCTCCAACACCAAGACCATATTAAATGCTCAGAGACATAAAAGCATGGAACAGACTGAAGAATCTCAGAGGGAAGGCAGAGTGAGGGGGGGTGGGAGGAGCATGAGAAGATTAACCAAAGGACTTATATGCATAACCCATGGTCACAAATAATAGTGTAGTAAAGGCCTTAGGGTGGGTGGCAGATGTGGGATGGAGGAAATCAATGGGGAGACATCTTCAATACTTTCAACAATAAAGATAATTTTTTGCATTCACTAGTAAATGGATGCAGAGAGGATAACATTTATGCTTAGAGAGGAATACTAGTCAGGGCACTGTTGTTGCCATAATAATTAAACCCAAATTACAGTTGCTTGTGCCAGAAAACTTTTTGATGGATGACCAGAGTAAATATTTCAGTCATTGAAGGTAATACATTCTCTGTTGCAACTACTCTACTGTTATAATGCAAAATCAGCCATAGACAACATGTAAACAAATGTGCACATCTGTATTCCAATAAAACTTTACTTACAAAAATGAGTGGAATCCCAGGATTGCGCCTCTCCATGCACACATACACACAATAGTTCATCAGTTCTTGTTCATGTAATTGCTAACATGAGTACTAATGGTATGGGAGCATTTTTCATCTTTCTGACACTTTAGAGGTTCATATTACTTCCATTCTGTAGCTCCACATTCCCTAAGATCTCAGAGTTAGTTCTCTCTTTCCATTTGTTGGCAAAGATAAAAGACAAAGATGCTTCCTAAAGTTTTTTTACCTGAAAATTAAACACGTAGCTTTCACTCATATCTCATTTGCAAGAAGAAATCTCATGGCCACAGTTCAATACAAAGGGGCAGGACATGTAATCTGTGATGTACAGCTTATTACTACAGGGCAGGAATTTCTCCATTTTACTAAAATAGTCCTAAGTAGATGTTTTTAATCTCTTTTCCCCCACTTTGTCCTAAAAATGAGAACAGTTTTCACAAACTATATTATACACATATTATGCATTGTTTTGTGGAGATTCAGTGAGATGCTGAATATAGATAAACTCACACTGCTTTCAGGGAATAAAGTCTGTCTAAATAAATCCAATAATCAAGCAAATGTGGAACCACCACAGTGACAAGAGTAGTAGTAACAACTGTTGAGAATAGCTTGGACATTGCAGAGAGACCAGTTAAGGACACATTGTAAATGTCTAGGATAGAAATGATGGGAAAATAAGGAGGCTGTGGAGATGGAAAAAGGGTGGATGGATCCAAAAGATATAAGAGAGAAAAAACTAAAAAGGACATGATAATGCATTCGGTATGAAAGAGTGAGGAAGAGACAATAATTAAGGGCAACTGATGTTGTACCCTAAAAACAAGTAAGATAGGGAGAGAAGCAGGTTTAGGAAAAGAGAATCAGGTTTGGGGGAGAAGATCTCAAGTTCCGTTTGGGTCATGTTGAGTTAGAAGTGTTTCTGAGCTATTCAGGTGGAGGTGATAGAAAAGTGACTATTGGCTTCAGCAATATGGGCAACACTGGGAACTTTAAGGAAAGCTGACTCAGAGAAGCAATGAGATTTGTTTGACAAGTGAGTAGGAGAAAAATAAAGGTGGACATTGAGTATAAACAATGTTTTAAAGAAAATTAATGGAAGAGAAGAACAGAAATGATATAGACAGTTTCACTGGAAAGATTTTGAGCCTTGGGATAAGTGAGTATAATTAAATGCCAACAGAAAGATTCTGTGTGTGAGAGAAATGCTGAATATATTGGGGGGGGGGGGTCCATCAATAATATAACTTTTCCAAGAAGGTGGAAGTGATGGAGTACAAAGCAAAGATGGGGAGGTTCATTTTACCTAAAAAATGGGCTGTCTTATGTATTGAGCTAGAGAGAAGGAAGGAAAAATAGTGGTAGGTAAAAGAAACTTTCATGTTTGGATACCAGAAAGATGGGAATTTGCTATCTGATAGCTTCCATTTAGAAGTCAATGTCACTAGTAGAGACAGAAGGATCAAAATGAGATGGGGCAGGGAGAGAAAGAATGATCAGAGGTTTTGAAAGTGGAAAACATTTAAAATAGTCATTATAAAAAGTTAGAGAAGAACTTGACCCAGGAAGCATATGGGATGGCAGAGCCTAGGACAGCCCATTTGAGGTCAGTGACATTCAGACTGGTATCGATGGGAACCATTCTTTACTTCCCACTGCAACACTGGACAACAAGGTCTCCAATGCATAGCAAAGGCAAAATTAGACTGTCTCATTACTAGGTTTCTAGTCCATAGATTTTACCCAAGCTACTTTCCTTATTAGAGGAAAATTGAAGAAGAATAGCATATTTGGGCAATAATATACATCAATGTCTTCATTCTCACAACTACCTTGTACAGTGAATATTATATTTGCTTTACAAAGAAAAGTCAGATGAGGTTCAGTAATTACTGCCTAAATTCAAAGGCAGAGCATACACTTTTCCCACTATGCCATGTTGCTTCTTCTTTCAAAACAAAGTTGAACTGTGAGTGGATTTAATCACACCTACAATCCCAAAGAAATGTCAAACCAGCCATATCCTGAAGTTATCTCAGCTTCCACCTTAATGGCGTGCTAGCAGGCATACTCAGCTTCAGACTAAGGAATTAATCAAACTTCATTGTCTCTCTTGACACTATCTACTTTTAAACAGAATCCTCGTCTATGAACTGAATTTTTTCCAATCATGTCCCAAATACTAGCCTGTCTCTCTCCAAGAGGCAAAACTTCCCATTGACTTTTATGGAGTTAATACAGAATTAATGAGTATGACATTTTATTTTTTAAAATATTTTATTAATTTTTTATAGAGAGGAATGGAGAGGGAGAGAGAGCCAGAAACATCGATGAGAGAGAAACATCCATCAGCTGCCTCCTGAAACCCCCCTACTGAGGATGTGCCCACAACCAAGGTACGTGCCCTTGACCAGAATCAAACCTGGGACCTTTCAGTCCAAAGGTAGATGCTCTATCCACTGAGCCAAACTAGTTAGGGCAGGGTATGACATTTTAATAAGTTAAAACTTAATAAGGATGATGAATTGTCATCTTACTCCCACTGCCACCTCTACCTCCTTCTCTCCTCTCCAAATAAAGGGGAGTATAGGGTTCTAAAGACAACAGCTGAGAGTATGTTGATATAGATCAATCACATTAACAATCACTCAAACTCCCCATTCTTACAACCTAAGAATGACAATGGCCTCTGTGGGACTCAGAAAAAATGGAGGAGAGTCTCCAAATTTGTAATGATAATGTACCACTTTTTTTTTTTTTTTTTTTTTAGCACTTTCTTAATTATGGAGAGGAATCTCAAATGCTCTCTAACACTGTCTGAGGGATTTCTTCATCAATATATTTTGATCTAGACACATCTAGAGTTGAACAAAATTGCTACTTTTCTAAAATGATAGAAAACATAAGATGGAGATACTTGCTTTAAATGATGATGTTCAAGTACTGTCTAACACATGCAGAGTTCAGGTTGAATCTCCTCTCTAGAAATCAATCATCTTGCCCTCTCCCTAAGCTTTCCTCTAGCAAACTTACATATGAGCTCCAGTTTTTGAAACAAAGACCTTGTGATGCTGTGTCCTTGGTATTACGTGCCAGTCACCCAGCATCTCTAATGAGCGCCTGACGGCACAGCATCATAAGCATGTTTAGACTTCAAAGGAACTTAGACTTTGTCTTTCTGGCCTAACACCCATGGTTCAGAGATGAGGAAACAGAGACCCAGAAAGACAGAGCAAGTCGTCCAAAGTCACACAGCTAGTTAGAAGGAGTGGACGAGAACCCAAGCCAGAAACTGCTGTGTGCTATGGAGGAGACATGCTCTATACAGAGGGGGCAGGTGAACAGGAAAGGCTTGAATAGTAATTTATGACTCTGAAAATGACTCTAAGGAAATTAAAGAGAAAACTTACGAATGGAAAGCACCAGTCAAAATCAAGTCTCTCTTCCTGACATAACACCCATAAAAAGCCAAGATGTAAAAGTGATGAATGTCAATGTAATTGTGGCAACACATGTGCTTAAGTTGAGGTGCATATTCCACTATTATCTGTGGAAAATGGTCTGAGAGGGAAAAACAAAATGCCTTTCTCTTTTGCTTTCACAAATGGAACTCATACATTTTTTCTCTTCAAATGAGGTATTTTTATTTTTTAATAGATTGTAAAGCTGGGACAGAAATACATGGCCCATATTGTGGGATAATCAATCTGAGTACCATTCACTGCTAAATATAAACCTGCTACGCATAGTTTTTAACATATGTGGATATGACCTCAGGTGACAATCCTTACAAACCCATAGAAGGCCTATTGAAATCATTGTTGAATGGCACTGAAAATATTATCAAGTTATAACGTTGGATTTCTAGTTTATATTTTCTTAGTGAGAGCCTATGCCACAATCATTGTTTCCTCATGCCCCACTCTCTAACTTGTTTTAATGTGTTCGTGATAAAATAGTCCTTTCCTTTTCCATTAAGAGAAGGCTCTCATAAAAGGATTTAAAGAAAGTTTTTACTTTTAGAGGTCAACCCATGAAACTGTTTACCTCCCTGCAAATGGACCCATCAGCTTGCCCAAAGGTCATTCAAATGAATGTGAGCATACTTTGTTCAGAGAGCTAACAATAAAGATGTTAAAGTACTTGTACCCAGAAGTGGGATTGCTGGACCTTATGGTAGTTTTCATTTTAATTTCTTGAGGAACCTCCATACTGTTTTTCATGAGGCATTTAAAGTAATTAAGACCATAAAAAGCAGAGAGTAGAACGGTGGTTGCCAGGGGTTGGAGGAGGGGAAATTAAAAAGTTGCTGTTCAATGGGTACAGTTTGAGTTACACAAGATGAGAAAGTTGTAGAGATCTTCTGTACAACATGGTGCTTATAGTGAATAATACTGTACTATGCACTTAAAATTTTTGCTAAGAGAGTTGACCTCATGTTATGTGGATTTTTTTACACACACACACACACACACACACACACACACACACACACACAAAGTAAATTCCTTATATAGGTGATAAATGCAAAAAATTCTTGTTTTGAGAAGTTAACCCAGATTAGTTTGAAGGGTCCAGGAAATCACACCCATTCAAGGAGGGGTTTGTTTAGTCCTATTTATTTAATGTCAAAGGCCATAGCTCTTGTTACTCTCAAGTGTTCTAGATGGTTCTCTAAGAAGTATACTTTTCTGACATGAGGTCACAGGTGAAAGTATTTCTATACATGTTATCACTAAAAGTCAACATTGGGGTGCACCTGCAGAAATCAGAGCGTGCAGGCAGTCTGTCAGAGACCAAAACTGGATTCTCCCCACCGTGCCCCTCCCATCACTGGAATGAAGTTACACTTGAGGTCAGTCTATAGGCCACAAATGCTTATTTCCAGAGCATTTATACTCATGATGAATAAGTAATCACGCCCTCCCATTTTCTTTTTTAAGATGAAAGATTAGTGACTTCATTTTGCCGTTTCTCATACATGCCTATGTACAAGTAATTCAGTGGCCAAAAAGTCGTTCAAATTTCTCACTGATGTTTACTTAATATCATAAGAATAATTTTTCCCCTGAGACTTAATAAATCTCTCTTTATTTTGAATGGGGTGAAAAGAAAGACCATCAAACATTTTTTTTTTTTCTGAAATAGACCTGGTGGTGAGGATTCGAGTGGGGATGGCAGGAAGGAATAATTGGAAGATAATAATTGGAAGGAAGGTGGGGGGCGGGGGAAGGAGATGGGGAGAGGGAGGGAGAGAGGAAGGGTCAGGTAGGTAATTCACAACTTATCTGCACAGAAGCTAATGAGTATGTTCCCAGGAAGTTGATGGTTCCCTATACTTTGGCATCAGAGTATTTTAACACAGAAACCAATCTCTGTTTTCCTACTACATTTTTTACTATGAATTGAATGCAGGAAAGCACAATCATACTCACATTCACTCTTTTCTCTAAAACGCTCCAGTTCTGTGCAGAAAAGAAGAAAAGGGCAGGAAAGACAGATATTACCAGAGAAGACTATTTTGTTAATGTACCACAGTCTAGGTTACTATGACATGTCACAGAACCTTTTTGCCTCTTCAATTGGGTATGTCTATTTTTTGTATTATCCTATATAATAAAGATGTACTGTGCAAATGATTATTACGCTATGAAGCGTAATGACCAATGGCTTAAAAACTGGTTCATGGATCAGCCTGAGGGTGGGACTGCAAGCTACAAGCGGGAGTGGGGAGGAGGGGGGCAGGGAGAGCTACAGAAGAGTGGAACAGCTGGCAGAGTGCTACTGGAAGATGGCAGCAAGCTACAGGCACACAGATTCTTGAGCAGGGCTACTAGTTTAGTTTTAATGATAAAAAGAAAAAGTGTTGGGAAGTATGTTTTAACTAGCACATAGAATAGCTATCTACTGTCCTCACCCAATTAAATATCTCTCAGCCTCCCTCCTGGTCAGTCACACTGGGCCTTCATCCATAAATTCCCTTAGAATTGATTGACCTCTATTCTACCTCTATTGACCTCCAGCCCTGGGGTAGGAGGCCTGGGCATGCTCTCAACTTTCAAAGGAAAAGTTGAGGAGCAAGGAAAGTGTATGAATGTGTTTGGTAACACAAACGATACAACCAAAAGCTAGACTACATCTGATTCATGAAAGATGTGGATGGGGCCTACAGAAGAGACATCTAATATGAACTGAATATCAGAAGATGGCCACCCTTTTCCATGATGATTTTACTTTTCAAGTCAATGAAGTAGTGTAATATAATGTGTCAAATTTTTGAGTTTCAAGAGACTCGTGTTGGAATACAGCTATAAAAATAAATAAATATATCTACACACACACACACACACACACACACACACAAGCAATATTGCCTAATTGGTAAGAGTATGAGATCCTGAGTCAAAATTTCAATTCAGGCTTTGCCACTTACTTCTGAGCCTCAACCTACTCATTTGTAAAATGTAGATAATAATCCCATCTACCTTGTATATATGAGTTAATATATATGAAGTACTTTGAGAACAGGATCTGCACATAATAAGCCAGATGAGGACAGGGGGTTTTGCCTGCTTTTGCACTGCTGGGTAGACTTGGAATAGAACAATGTTGACACAGAGTTGGTGCTCAGTCTACACTGAAGATCCACAGGCAGGGCATGTGAACTCAGCTGTCCTTCCTGTGCAGCCTGAGCCTCAGCAACCATTTCTTATAAATTGGAGAAGTTTGGAGTAGAGTGGTCTCTAAGGCCCTCTCAAGTTCTAAAAACCCAAGTAATTTTAACTCTATTTTGCTAACGCTGCAAAAGTTCAAATTCATAGGACTTCGAACTTTGCTGTCTTCTTTTTTACAAAAAGTGAAAACTCCCTACTGTAATCTTCCTCTTCATTCCCCCTTCCCCAGGGTGATAGGCTGGGACAGACACTCCCTTATGGAATGGGAGGCTGAGAGCAGTGGGCGCAGTACTTCTGCTGGGGAATCTTCTGAGCGGGATCCAGGAGGGAGCAGGAGTGGGTGGCCAGGGAGGAGTCAACGCAGCCCAATCTGGGGAGGGTGAAGGGCTTCAGCAGCAGACTTGAGCGCTTCTCTGCCTGCAGGTCTCTAGGTAGGGTGCTTTGTAATCCACTTCTCCCAGGCTCCCAGGCGGGCCACGCACGCACGCAGCCAGGAGGGAGGGATCTGGAATCGCAGGGCCTCTGGCTGCTGCTGCGCACAGAGGCTGCAGCTTCCAGCAAACTCCAAGCGGGCTGCAGCAGGCAGAGGCTTAGAAGTGCAGAGCTCAGCATGTTTCTGCAACTGTTTTGAAGATGCTTCTGCGTGTTCCCATCACTACCGAGATGCTACCGCTCTCCTCATGACCACAATCTATTAGCTCCAGTAGCTTTTGAGCGACTCAGCCTGGCCGCAGCTTCCTGCTTACACCGCTCGCTGGGGCGCTGCCAGCCTCTAGGGGGAACCACGCGGTTAGAGGGCCATGCCACCGCCCCCCCAATCCCACCTCTACCACCAAGTGTCCTAACTCTCATGAGGTTTACCTTTTTAAAAGATCATCACAAGCTTTGGTCAACAGTTTCTAACAGTGCACAACCTGCTTTCCTTGCAGAACTCCTAAGAAAATGCAGCTGCAGCATGGTGAGTGCAACAAGGGCATTGAAGTCCAGCTACCGAGGTCCAACAAGACTGTGCACTTGCACTTCAGAAAGGGAGGCTGGATCTTCTGCGAGCACTGAGATGTTTATAAGGCAATGTCTGCCCTCTGACTCGTTTTGTTTTGTTTGTGGTTCTTTGGTGAAGAATTGCAATTCTCTCTCTCTCTCTCTCTCTCTCTCTCTCTCTCTCTCTCTCTCTCTCTCTCTCTCTCTCTCTGTCTCTCTACTGTGTGTGTGTGTGTGTGTGTGTGTGTGTGTGTGTGTGTGTGTCGCACATACGCTGAAGTGGAAAAAAGATCTGAAAGACAAATGTTTTATGTAGTGCTTTGGTACTCACTGGGATAATTTGCAAGAGAAAGCTTTTGAATGGAAATCACCAGCTCCCCTGAAAAAGGGAGTGCCAGAATGTTCTTTAAAAACAAATCCCATGCTTTTCACCTGGCTACAGGGCTATGGGCAGACAGGACAGAGGGCTTTCTGGACTGGGCCAGACAAGACTGAACGTTTGAGGGGCGGCCGCCCGACTTCCTCACCTGCTGGAGGGGCTGGCAGGGGGACAGCCTAAGTCAGCACTTTTGTGTGTGTCGGTTGAAACTACAAAGGCACCCAAAAGGAGGTCTTATTCTTTTTTTTGTTAGCTTCAGTTGGGAACAGCAGGTAGAAGCTGCACTTTGGTTTTACTTTTTCACCACGGGAGCTATAAATAGATGAGCTGGTGTGGCTTTCTGGCTAAGCTACCTCCACTTGCCTGTACCTCACAATCCAGGCGGCTCTAACTCCCACACGAAGCAGGCACAGGTCACGGCCCCCGCACCTGCTTTTTCCACAACGTGTGTGCGACGAGAAGAAATGGGGCTTGTGTGTGTGTTATGTTGTTATTTTTGTTTGAGCTCTGAGTTCTAGATGTATCCCACCCACACTGTCGACGCTGGAAGCAAGGCCTCCTCCGAAATGCCTTGAAGAGCTAGTGTTTGGTGAAGGAAGGAAGCGTCGCTCTTAGGTGTGTTTATTCTACCTGTGTCCAAAAATACACCAGCTTGTTATAAAACAATCATGAACAGTCTACCGACTGAGTTTATGGGATGTGTGGTGCTCGCCTACCAGACTGCGTTTTCTACGAACTGCCTTTATGTGCCACCCACCCTATTTAGAAAATTGTTCTCACTTTTAATAGATGGCAGCCTGGGTATCGAGAGTTAGAGAAGCTGGTTTCCATTTCTAGCTAGGCCAGGAACCCCTTGTGTGGGCATGAGGAGGCAACCAGGAAGCTCAGTGCCCAGTAGTAGAATGCAGTAACCACGCCTATCTGGTTCTCAGGGCCTTGGGCATTTAGCTAACACACACCATTTGAGGTCCTAGGGTTTTTTTACACATTAGAAGGAAGACAGGTTTTTGGTCCGTACTTTTTTTATTCAGTTTTTCCAAATGTGAGCAAAATAAATAAGCAAAGAGGACATGCTTTCACCAACACACACACACACACACACACACACACACACACATACACACACACACTTTTTTCTCTTATTTGTTTTTCTGTTTCCACCAAAACTGTCTAAAAAAGAAAAAAAGGAAAAAAAAAAAAAACACAATTGTTCTGGCAGTCTTTTAATTCTCTACTCCCCCTAATACATCTCCTGTTTGATGAATATCTACTTGCTCAAAACTGAAGTATATAGGCTAATCTGCACCATATTCTAATCATGAGATTCTGAAATCACCAGGCCAACTGATATTTTGGTCATTCATGTTGCACTTAATTCTTGATTATATGTTTTCTAAGTCTGTTATCAAATTAGTACAATTGTGCAAAGCCTGGCACTAATATGGTTAAAATGGTTCACAGGTGTGCATTCCTAAGAACCAGTTCTTGCCTCTTCAGACCTTGACCACACATGTCACTACCCCTGGCTTTTGCCTTGAATGGGTATAAGCTTATTGCCAAGGAAATATAGTGAGAACAGAATCAGGGACCAGAAACCATCTTTCTCCCTCATTGGGTTGCTCTTTTTGATAAATAGGACAATGTAAGTAAAAGTACTCAAGAAGTAGTAGCTTTTATAGTTCTAACTTCTTTAATTCTTCCACTCTTCACTAGCCTGGCCAGAGACAGACTCTCAAAGAAAACGATTTTATCCTTTCTTTTGCATAAATACTGATTGAATATAGCCTTAAAGATATGGTCAAAGAAGCTCAAGTTTCTGGGCAAAAACCCTTCCAAAGCTTGTTCTACTTTATTTAAGTTCAAAGAAAATTATTGAGCCAAATGACTCCTACATAGAATCCTATAGAAGGAAATTAAGCTAGAAATAGCTCTCCTGACATCTAAATGGGTTTTTAGAGCAATCAAATTTGGGAACTTTACCTGACAACTGCCCTAGAAACTTGAAGAGGTTGAAAAATTAGCAATTATTCTACAATCACTCCCTTTTTTTCCTCTCTTGCCTGGTTTGACCCATTATTTGACATTCCCTTTACACGTCCCCCATGCAGACGTCTTGACAATTAATTAACTAACCTTCACAAAACTGCTCTGAAGTAGATGGATGAAAAGCACTGTGGCTTTATCTCCACTTTTCAGGAAACTAAAAACAGAAAGGTTATGACTTACCCAAAAGTCACACAGCAAGCTGGCAGATGGGCTGGGATTGGTACCAATGAATTCTGCTTTGAGCCAAACCACTATCACTCTCATCCTAAGGCAATATTCCTGACTCACCAAAAAATTCAATATAATTGCCTAGACCCAATTCAGCCTTCTGATACTTCCTAGAGGGAGTAGCTTTGGACTAGGTTGGCCAGGGGGGGAAAAAAAAGAATTTAATTCCATTTAATAGGCAGAGAAAAAGGATAAGGAAGATCGTCAATAAAGAATCTTTCATGCAGCCAAGTTGTCAAGCTGTCAAGTTAACCTGGCATTGCAGAGACAATGAATACAGAAATATACTTGACTAGGAAAATGTTAGGTTCCCGGTACTGTCAAAAGCAAACAAAGACTTCTATAAACAAAGGCCAAGGTGTCTGGGGGCCATTCGAGACAAGTTCACAGTCACTTTCTAAGTTCAAGCTCTTGCAGTATTTTTGGCTACAGCTTACAACATTGCAGAAGGCCTTGCTGAGGCCACCCAGTCATATGTTACTGTATGTGATGATGCATGGCTTCCTGTCCTTTTGTACTTCAAATTCTAATCTCAGTCTCTTTCCATATTATTCCTGAATTGTGTGAACTCCCACACTCTTTACAGGAAGCCGAAGTACAAAACTGTTCGAAATGCCTTTCAGAAAAATATAGTAATTGCTCAGGGAAATAAAGAGGAACAGATAATTGCTTCATACAATCTAGAAATATACCTGTTTAGTAAAAGAATATATTGTTCAATTATGTGCGGTGTGCGAATACGTTTAGGCACAGGAAAGCAATGTCATTGGTCGACATTATACAATCTTCTGACATATAATACAAATGTCCTCCCAAATACAGAGCCAACTATGAGAAAATAATCTTCCATCACAACATAAACATAATGCAAAATTGTCCCAGGATGATAACGCATTATCTTGCCTGTTATTTGGAACTGTGCTTCAGGTAGCCTTTACATATTTGTATGTGGATTCTTTCTTTTTCTAAAGTAATTTACCACCTTCCTGCACGTGTCCATGCAGTCATATTGCAATATGCATCTCTTTGGAGCTGGAAGATAAGACATAATTTTATTTTTCATGTAAGAACTGCTAAAATGCCACAACAGTAAACAGAGAAGCCCAATGCACAAGCAGGAAGAGGAAGGTTTTGCGTCAACCTCCACATGAAAAAGCAGGATCTTTCCACGTACCAGCTGCGGCAACAACTCTAACATTGCTAAGTGTAGTTTAATTGAAGTAAGAGGACAGCACCTTAAAAATTAAAATCTTAAATGAAATGAAATGAGTTTATCTCAAAAGGTCCAATTAAAAAAATTTTTAAGCTAACCTTCCTCCCTCCCCTAAAATTACCATGATTGTTAAACTTCGGAGTTTTTCAAAAGGCTTAGTTAAGATATCAAAATGGTGGCAATTTCTCAGACCAAACACAGTAAGTTTCATGTTCTTGGTACAATTTTCCTCAATCTGAGGCCCTCTTGGAAAACAATACAGATTCACGATGAGAAAATTGTAGACAACAGCTTCCGATGGTATCTCATTGGGCTTTGAAAACTTCAGTTTCATGGACAACTAACTGCCTTAGTTGCCTTCATGGTCAAACTGGATGGAACCAAAAAGAATGAAGGGGGTTGGAGGGTCAAGAGATTTATTTTGGAAAGACTAAAAGCTAGTGGGGATGTCTTGTAAACAAGTCTGTGGTGGCCAGACCTGGAATGATATGAGCAGAGCTATCTATTGCTTTATATAAATTATTATAATGATAAACTAGATAACTTTATAGAATAACTGTGTTTTTTTATAAGACACAGCATTCAAGGGACATCCTTTGGTGATATTGCCCTGAATCATTTCCTGTTTAGTTTATTTATTATGTAATCTTCTGATGAAGTGGGTGATTACATTTCCTATTATTTTTTCTGGCCTCCATCGTATTTTTATTTAACACTGCTACAATCTCTAATTGTAGTTTGGCACTACTCGCTCCAACCTGCTGGCCAACTTACATCCTCTGTGTCTATCCAAACTACTTTAAGGTGGGAAAATTCCATTGTAAATTCACTTGTTTGATTGCTTTTAAATTACACCTAAGCACAAAGCTGCTTTGATAGAGAGGGTATTGTCTATTTTCCTCCCTAATCACAATGCCACTCCTTTTCAGCTCTGTACCTCAGGCTCCCTCCTGAATATGGAAAAATGGGGACATCTGAGCAGTGTCTGTTTCATCTGGCTTCTCTCCCCTCCCCTCTCTCCCATCTCTCCTCGCTGAGGCATTGGGTTCTCATCTCACAGTTTCTGATTCTCGTTTTTCAAGATTGGCACCAATAGGGAAAGAGCTTATGAACACCAGGCTAGATTCTTATCCTAGTGGGTCTCCTCCAATGGGGGTGGGAAGAGTAAAGTGAAACACAAAGGAGACAGGAAGAAACAGGAATGTATGAACAGGTGAATCACTGAGCCATTGTTCAACCTTAAGGCATATTTAAGACCAGACAACAACAGCAATTAAATCAGACTTATTAGAAAGTAGGTTGCATACTCTATCTCTTGGGACTGATTCAGGCACCTCTTGACGCTGCACTCACTGGTTTTCAGCAGTTCAGATCAACTCCAGCCACACACTGTTCTATTACCTGAAATGATCATGGAAAATTGCCTTTCAAGCATCCCTGATACCAGTGATCCAGGCCTTCCCTGACTGGGCTTAAGGACTACGCTGCTTTCCACTCCCTCCCCCTTATGCATCAAGAACCCCTAAGTTTCTTCACCCCCATAAAGCAGATTCGTGTGGGTTAAGCATGCCCCCTTATTTAGTCTAGGAACAGTGGAAGTCAGGTGGAAAGTGAAAGTCAAGAAGCAGGTCAGAAAGAGAGGATCTGTTTTACCAGTTAAACCTAAAAATTATATATATATATATATATATATATATATATATATATATATATATATAATTAAGACGGATAAAAATTATATCATTCTAATTTTTCCAGCCTAAAATAGACCACTATTTTTGTGAGGTTATAAAAAGGTCACTGTTTCAGTACACACTTCTATACCCCTTTCTGATTACATAAAAAAGGTGATATGATTTCCTAGAAGAGTTATATCAAGCAATATTCATATGGTCATGATATCACTTTTGAAAGGCATATACAATTAGAGGTTTTTCCCATCTAAATTTGAAAGGGTTTGAAATGTCATCAAGCACATTTCAGGGGTTTTCTCAGGTAATCTATGAATTTTTTTTTTACTTACTCTATTTATATTTAATCAGTTTAAGCATTCTTCCAAAAGCCGAGAACTTGGTCAGAGCAATAGATCACCTTCAACTATACAAAAGTTTTAGGGCTGCTTCCGAGGGTAGAGCACCCAAGATGCTCTGCAAGGAGGGAGTGAAGTCAGTGTTTACATTTTAGGACACTCATCTAGTGGGAGATGAAGAATCTTTGCAGTTTCTCTCATTCATGGATCTGTTACTCTTTTCATAAGTATTCATATATTGAAGTAATCAAATTCCAGCTGGAAACATATAGGGTGTGTATAAGAAGTAAGGTATTTTTGAGGACACATATATAAAAAAGCTAATTTAAATGAAAGATTCAAGATTCTTACTCATC
The DNA here is from genome assembly GCF_014108245.1 of Pipistrellus kuhlii. Lineage (NCBI taxonomy): Eukaryota > Metazoa > Chordata > Mammalia > Chiroptera > Vespertilionidae > Pipistrellus > Pipistrellus kuhlii. The sequence continues at coordinate 119,755,345 of NW_023425404.1, read as the reverse complement.
TTGAAAATAATACAATGTATTTCCTCAGAAGAGCTCAGTTTGACTTTTGCCTAAGCGTGATCAACACTGACTCATTCATTTTTCCTGTTCAAAGTATTAACCTCAAGGCAGTGATATCAAGCAGGATCCTTTTGAGAATAGAAATGATAGAACAAAATGAGTAAATCAAATAGATTTCTTTTAGTAGGTGAAACAGTAGAGCCAATTGATTTTTCTGGGGTCTACCATCAAATTAATGGTGTTTCTTTTAGTGCCCATAAACCCATATCATATATATAACCACACACATGCACATAACACACATTCTGATTGCTTATCTGTCATCTGTTATCCTTACATCAGTACTTTATGCACATATGTAACTCAAAACATTAATATGGCATTCCCCATGGAGCCTTTCAACATTTTAAAAATTTAGTTGCTTAAGCTTTAATTAGGATACAAACTCTGAAAATGACATTAATGATTTTTAAATTGACTCAGTCAAAATAGTATGCAAGAATTATTCTTATTTCTGATTTTGTGGTGACTAAAATGCCATACAGTTTACCAAATAAAGCCTCTATTGGTTGTAAGAAAAGAATTCATAACTCATTTCCAGGAAGAGCTGTTATCAGGTAGACATCTAAGGATCATTTCCTGTATTTTTCTACCTCGTAAAAGGTTAACATTTTAAAACTGAACAAGGACGCAAGGAAAGTTCTGCACATGTGTTCTGTATGCATATATTACACATCTTAATGTGTGTATATTATCACCTAGCACATTATTCAGCAGACATTATTCACTCCAAAACTATGTGCTTACATGAATATAAAGGCAGTATTAGCATACAGTGCCTATTTTCAGATGGTTAATTTAATTATAGGTGAAAAAATATCAGCGCTCCTATTTATATTCCCCATATTAGCTTTCCCCCTAAAGCAATAAAACTCTTATAGAAACACTAGGACCAAATTAATCCCTCTGTCTGTCACATAAAACCATTTTAGGGGGAGGAGAGTGGCGAAATTAAAAGCAAAAACAATAGAAGTTAGGATTAGGGTTATTGTTTGAATACCAACAAACTTTGCTATACAGATAAAAACATAACAACTATAATATAGCATTGGGGGGGGGTGGACAGCAACAACTACTAAATGACCTTCACACATGCTCTTGTTTTGGTCTGTCATCAAGTTCAAAGAGTAGATGCCTTCGAAGACAGTATTTTACTTTCTTCGTATCAGTTAGCCTTTATCTGCATGTCTGTGTGATTTTAGGTTACACGACTTCTACTCTCCTTTATCTTAAAGCTCTGGTTTTATTGCTCTTATTGACCAAATGCCAAAAGGTAAATTTATCTTTATTAGAATGTGTGCCAAGAGCATAAACATAACATTTACCAGCTCAAAATATTTTTTTCTATTTAACTAATCAAGCTGAGAAACAATAGCTTGTCACTATACTTCCATCCTAGGATCTCTTTTATATGCAGCACATTACAAACTTTCCCATCTAGATGTCTCCTTGGCAGAGATTGTAAATCATACCCTGTATCCCTCATGGCTAGACAGACTCATTGACTACCTGGATGCTTTATGGTTTTAGAACTGGAGCAGGATCTGCAAAATGGCCCCTAACAAACTTATCACCAGGAACTGCTGGCCACGCGAGCTAGTACACCACCCAAAATGGGAATCTGTCTGTTTTTCTTTCTCTGGGGCCTTTCGAGTTATTAGGCAATACAGCCTATTTCCTTCCTTCCACCCAAGAGGTATTGTGAGCAAACAATAAAACTCCAGCTCTCTATTCATGTTTGAATTTTGCCATTGTGTGTCCTTCTGTGTATTTTTCTGCCTGGCACCACCGAAGTGCAGGAGCTAATGTGTTTCTGGACACATTTCAGGTCTGGTTACCTGATGACATAAAAACCCTGAGGTAGAGACGACATCCATTTGTAAGTCTATTGAAGGACATTTTGCTGTGCGTATTTTAGCAATTCTTCTTCATGTGATGAAGCAAATCTCTCCATATTCACATACTTAATTGTTCACTCAGAACATATTTTGGCTCTCTTTTTCCCCGCAAGTTCAGTACTCAGCTCCATGCCCTCAGCATTCTTCAAGCACAGCCCACACAACTAATGTATGACGTCCTTCACTGCAGAAAGTCCATCAGGGGAAAAAAATACATGTATTTATTGTAACTTTTAGACCTACAGAAAGGAGTTCAATAAATGGATTTAATGCTTGCTTACTCAAAATTTAAGAATCCATTAGGAAGTTCAGTTTTACTGTGTCAGTGCGATACGTTTCAGACCGTAATCATACCCTTTCCAAATCCCATTTAAAGTAAACCATTTATTTTTTCTACTTTTCCCACAAGTGCCTTAATGTAGAATTTGGATACCTTTCAGAAGAGACCTGTGAGGTAATGCATTTGAGAGACATAACAATATTTATAAAGTTTGGAAAATCTTTTGCTTAAATGAATGGGGGAAATAACCTTCAGCTTTGGCAGAATGGATAATAATATTGATACTGAATTTGCTTGTTTCCTATTACTTTAATAACAGCTGTGGGGATGAATTCTAATTATTATTATTCCTTGGTGGTTTATAAGGCAAGACTGGAATTTTTAGGGTTCAGGGAATAATATTATAGTGCTAAAAATGTCATATTGTTCTCATTTTTCCAATATTACATTTTTCCTTTGGTAATATAGAATAAATTTTAATGAAACAGACAAATGGAAAAAAAATGCCTAAGATTTCCCTTTATTTTACAAATAACCTTTGCACTCACAAGATTAAAAAAAATAAACTTGATTAGACATTCACATTTGAGTATTCTGCTTATCTGTTGAAAAGTCAAAGCAGGAGCCAGAAGTTTTCTTGTACCACAAATGGGCATCCAATCTCAAATGAGAGAGAAGTGAGTTTTGGTCTCTGACTCATTCAGTCCCTGTGCTGCTGTCACTGAAGGTGGAAACTGCAATATGAACACCTGTCCATGAGGAACTAGACTTGAGATAACCAGCTCATTTCACACAGACCATTGTCCAGCCATCAGATGGTAATTACTTTTAGTCCCCATCAGCCTCGCCTGGATTCCAGCCAATGGGTTGTGGGTGGAAGGGTCTGTATCACGTTTCCATTCATCTGAGCCATCCAGTCTCTTTCTTGCTTGTTTTCAATTACATTGACATGGTGGCTTTGGCACATAGTAAGTAAATAGCAACGTATTCAAAAAGAAAGGTCTGAAAGCCAATATCTGAAAGATACTCTTGAGGTTTCAACGAGTACAATGAAACTGGCACAGAAATTCTGGCATTCTGACCCAAAGACATAAAATACAATTAATTAAGTTAATTGTGGTGAATTTGTAGGATATTTCATGAAAGGCAAATGCAGCAGATGAAAGTCTAGAAAGCATTGAAAATGTTACTGGATTTCCTAAGAAATAAATAATTAGTAAATTAACTAAAATATTTATTAGATCAGAAAAGAGAGGATTGTGAGTGTTCTTAGAAGATTTACTTTCATGTTTACTTTTTAGACACCTACCTAGAAAGGAAAAAGTCCCTGGACAATCCTGATACTCTCTCTCTCTCTCTCTCTCGCTCTTCTTTTCTAAACACATCCTCTCACTCTTCCCAGCCCCTGCCATGAAATACTAACCTGCTAGCTTTGCATCCTCTTGTTACATAATAAAAATGATCAAAATTAAAATAAACTACTTTTTAGTACATCATCATTGTGTAAATCATAATTTCCCAATCAGATCTTCTCTTTGTTGTCAATAGTCTCTCTCCCACCCTTGAACTCAGCTCTTTGGAGCTTGCATCCCTTGTTGGTTAACCTTCACCCAACTCTCCTCTTTTTTTCACTTTCTCCTCTTTCAAGCCACAGCACATTTAAAAGACAAATTTCAACATACCAAGTGTACAATAAAGTTATTTTTTCTTATTTTTGCTTTGTCTTATCTCACCAAAAAGCATTTTTTTTTCTAGGATGGGAAGATTGATGTTCTGTATTTGTAAAATCTTTTGAGAAAGTTGATGAAATATTTTGGCAAACATTTATTAAAAACTAGTGTGCAGGTACTCTTCTGGGCACCAACCACACAATGACATTTAGGACTTCTTTGGTGCTCTCAATGAAATTGAAGCCCAAAACACAAGAACAGATGTTGACAGTGAAAAATAAAGCATCTATAAATATCATGGGTGCTTTAATGGAATTCAAAACAGGATGAAAAAAAATAAACAGGATGGAGTAGTGGTGCAGAGGAAGGAGCAGTTAATCCTCTTAGGAGTATTAGAAAACGATTTCAAAATGGTGACACTTGAAACGGATCTTGAGGGGTTGGGTAGGTGTCACCAAACAAAGTGGAAGAACGAGTTAAGACACAGAGATATGAAATTGCATATAGTGGATAGGTCTCAGTGGCCTTTGGGGTATGAAAGAGGCCATGGCAAAGATCATATGAGAGATACTGTGAAGGGCCTACCTGGAGTGCTGCACTAGGAAATATAGATTTCTTCCAGTCGTCAACAGAGAGTCATTAGAGTATTTTAAGTTGAGGAACAAAAGTGATCAGATAGTTATTAGTAAATGACCTCACTAGTGTTGGGTGGATGATATTATTGAGGTCGTTGCAATGTTCCAGATAATAAATGATGAGAGTCTGAAATAAAGCTATAGCAAATGGAGCTGGAATATGCTAAAGAAGAGAGGCAGTAAATATCGATAAGTCGAATTTTGGACTTAGCCACTGATTAGAACCCATCAAATAAAAGTTGTATGTATGAAAATAATGTGCTGTTTTTACTGTTTTATTCATATAAAACTAAAGTGGAAATACTGCTAACAGTGGGGGTCAGGGTTACATTGTGGGAGGAATATAGAATGAGGCAGAGTTCTTGAGTATGAAATCTGGCTCCTCTACCTCCTAGCTTAGCTACTTTGCATAAATCCCTTAGGCTCTTTGAGCCTCAGTTTTCTTATCTGCAAAATAGAGAAACAAATATATTTTACAAAGTTATATCATAGGCACATCATAGGCATTCAGTAAATGTCATTCTGACTAAATCTCTGTGAGAAGAGGGCCCAAAGACACTGGCTTATAATTGCAAACCATGTGACTGATAGGAAACAGTAGAAGCCACTGATTGGCCAAGTTAAGAACCAGCAGTTGAAGATGACATGACTATTTGGAGCTCATGCATCATGCAGTCCATAAAAGAAAGAACCACAGTCTCTGTGCTCTTGGGTTATAACCACAAACCAAAGATAAGTCCTCACATGGGCACCGGTAGAAACAACAGCTGGGAACCATGCACAGTTTTTCGGCATCACCTGCATAAAAGAATATCTTCAAACTTGAGCACTATGCTTACTAAAGATACTTTGTATGGGTTATTACCAATTCTAATTTAATCAACTTTAGGTGGTTTTTAATGACATTTGTACTTTAAAAATAGGGACCTATTTTTTAAGAATATATTTTAATTGAGTTTAGAGAGAGGAAGGTAGAGGGATAGAGAGAGAGAAACATCCATGAGAGAAACATCATTGATTGGCTACCTTCTGAGTGCCCCCTACTGGGATTGAGCCTGCAACCCAGGCTTGTGCCCTGACTAGGAACTGAACCAGTGACCTCTTGGTTCATGGGTCCACGCTCAATCACTGAGCCACACCGGCCAGGAAGGGACAATCTTTGTGTACTAACACAAGAAAATAGTTTAAAGAAGATACTGCTTGCACAATTTCACTTGTGTATTTGTACATAGATAGCTTTTCTGATATGTATCAATTAAATGAATGTAAATTTATCAATCAATTAAATGAATGTAAATTTATTAAGGTGAAAATATAAAAGCATTAGTATCTATGTAATATGAACCAATTAATGATAGATCTTCATAACACTATAACTTACTCTCCAGCCTAGATAATTAACAAATCAACAAATATTCATTGAATTCATTGTAAGCAAAAGTTATATCATTGAGGATGCAAGAAATAGGAGATGTAATTACAGCCCTCATGGAACCTTTAAATCTAAAATGTAGAACAGCCACCTAAAAAGTGATGAATGATTATCTAAGACAAAGGTAGTATATGCTAAGTATCAAATGATGATATTAGCCAAAAGCACTATGGAAATTCAAGAGTGGTCAGGAAATGTTGACAAATATTTAGCATGGACTGGGAACAATGATGAGCAACTTTTATATATTTAAATAGAAGAAAAAATAATTATTTTGTGACATCTACTATAATCTCACTCTACTCAAGACAACTATTTTCAGGTAAGAAAGTAGAAATGTTAAAATGACATCATGGAAAGAGGACCTTTTCATTAAAAATAATAGTTAATATTTTGGAGTGCTTATTATGTGCTCGGTAGGTACGCTACAAAATGTTTTATATGAATTGTTTTACTTAATCTTCATAAGAAGGTCTGAGGTAGGTAGCAATAATATCTAGCTACAGAGCTAGCAAGTGGTGAGACCAGGCAAAACTTTTGATTATTCGATTCTCTCTTGAGCTAACAATATGAATTTACAGAGTTTAAGGTACCATTTAAACCACAAAGTCTTCATTCACTCAGCAATTTATTGACCACTTCTAATAACCAGATGTATATGAGATATAAACACCTATAAACAAGTCATCAAACTTACAATCTAATGGCAAGGACAGAAAAATAAACAAAGTTTTATAATACAGAGTGAGAAGTCACTAATACAAGATGCTGCAGGATTATTCCCTTCAAGGAGGGAGAAGTGTGAGAGGAGCCTTTCAGAAGAAGTGACCCAGCAGATTAATTTTAAAGGAGAAAAGGGAATCACCAGCCATAAGTATAAGGAAGATATTCTAATAGGGAACCACATATACAAAGAAATAGAGTTAAGAGAGAGCTGGTGTGATTCAGAGGAACACAACATCACTCAAATGACTGAGCTTATTTAAGAACTCCAATTCAGCATTGGAAGACTCATCATACAAGCCACAGCTTCTCTGGCTCTGACTTCTTAGCAAAGTTCTAAAATCAAGATAAGAAATTGTTGAGATATTTTCCATTTTTTTGGTATTAAATCATCAAAATCTGGTTTGTATTTACACTTATACCCTGTTTCCCCGAAAATGAGACAGTGTATTATATTAATTTTTTCTCCCAAAGTTGCACTAGGTCTTATTTTCAGGGGATGTCTTTATTGTTGAAAGTATCATATATGCCCCTTTCCCGCCCCACTAACCCCTCTAGCTTGCCCTTCCCCTGCCCCATGCCTTCCTCACCTTATTGTCTGGACTATGGGTTATGTATATATGCATACAAGTTCTTTGGTTGATCTCTTCCCACCCACTCGCCTTCCCTCTGAGATTCTACAGTCTGTTCCATGCTTCCATGTCTCTGGATTTATTTTGTTCATCAGTTTATTTTGTTCATTAGATTCCACATATGAGTGAGATCGTGTGGTACTTGTCTTTCTCAGACTGACTTATTTCCTTAGGACTCAATAGCCACAGGCTATTGGACAGTACAGGTTAGATTAGTCATTTGCTACATGTGTAGGTATAATTTCATGTCTTAGCTGCACAGTACATTAAAAGCTGCTTGAAAATTGAGTCACCAGTCTCCCTATATCTCAGTACCCAGATGAGTGTTGAGCACATAGTAAATGAGCAATAAATATTTATTCATTGCTTATTAGTTGGAACTCATATACTGGATATAAGCAGATACTTAAACTCTGGAGAATATATGTGTAACACACTCGAGATTATTCTTTCTGCACCAAGTAGAACATATTTGCTCCTGTCAAGTTGATGTTGTGATACAATACAATATGATGGTTTTAAAAAATCAATCCAATTTTAGTCCCATTAGTTTTCATTAATTAAATAAATCTTTATGACAATAAATCCACACAGCTTATTTGAGTTTGGTGTACTGCTTCTTTTGTGTTGTTATTGGTAAAAGTGGTGGTGGTACTGGTGTTGCAGTGTATCTAGAAAATAAATTTCCAAATATTATTTCAAAACAAATAAAAAATTGACAGAACTACAGTAGACAACTCCTGATAATTGTAAGAGCTTCTAGCAAATCCTTTTCAGTAACTGACAGAAAAGGCAGACCAATAAATAAGTAAATAAATAAGCATATAGAAGATTTGAACAACATAATTTGTAAACTTGGTCCACTGAAGCTACAGAGGCTATATGCCATAACTGCAAAAATATTATCCTTTTCAGCACACATAAAACTTTTTCAAAAATTGACCATATGCTGAATTATAGCATAAGTCTCAATGAATTTAAATGGACTGAAATTATGCAGAATATATATTCTGACCATAATGTGATTAGGCTGGAAATCAGTGAGCAAAAAGAGATATTCTTGCATATTAACTGGAAATGCACATCAACTGGAAATTCATAAATATACTATCAAATTACTCATACATAAAAAGAAATAACAATATAAATTAGAAAATATTAAACATTGGGATAAAGCCAAAGCTTGTGTTTATAGAAAAATTTCTAAATTTAAGTAAATGTGTTAGAAAAAAAAAGAAAAAGGCAGAAAAATCAAAAAATTAGAAGAATAAAGGCAAATTAAATCCGAAGACCATAGGATAGAATAATAAAGAAAGTGGAAACAAGCATATAGTAAGAAAAAATCAGCAAAACTGAAATTTTGTTCTTTGAAAAGAAGAATAAATTTAAGAACATTTGGCAAAAGTGATCAAGAGAAAAAGAGAGAAATCTTGAAAAATATATCATGAATTTACAGACTGTGTAGACGTTGAGAGGATAATAAGAGAATGTCGTGAACAACTTTATGCCACTAAATTTGAAAATATAGGTGAAATAAAGTCCTAGAAAAATAAAGCTTTCCCAAACTGACCAAACAGGAACAAAAAACGTGAATGGTCCTACTGCAGAAAAATAATCTGTAATCTGATAAAATGCCAGGCCCAGAAAACACCTTAAAAGAAAGAAATAATGTCAATTTACTTAAACTGCATGAAAATAGAAGAAGAAACATTCCCAGACTCATTTTGTCAGCACAACACACTGGAACCAAAGCCTAGCAAGGACATTATAAGAAGGAAAATTTACTCTTATGCTATAAGTGTGGCCAAGATATAAGCATCTCAAACAAAATATTCACAAGAAAAATTTAGAACTATTTTGGGAAAAATAGTACATCACAATCAAATGGGATTAAAATAAGAATGCAAAACTGGTTTAACACTCAAAAAGTCAACCATTATAATTCTCCATATTTACAAAAACGAGAAAATGTTTCATAAAAGCTAATATCTGTTCATAATTCAAAACTCTTATTAAAATAAAGGAAAAGTTTCTCAACCTTATAATTTCTATTTAAAAAATAGTGTAAATGGGAAACTAAAATCTTTCCTTTTGAGAGCACACACAAGATGGAAGTGCCCACATTACTACTTTTATTATATCTTGTATTAGATAGTTTAACCAATGCAATAATGCAAGTAAAATAAATAAAGGTATGATGATTAGGAGGATAAGCTTAAAACATTATTACAGATAATAAGATTTGATGTGTGGAAATTGAAAACAATATTCAGGTAAATTATTATAATCTCTAATTTGGCAGAATTGCTGGAGGTCAATACACCACATAAATACACAAAAAAATCAATTATATTTCTTTATGCCAAAAAACAGTGATTAGGAAATTAAACTTTTAAAGACACCATTTGTATAATAATAGCACAAAATATAAAATACCTAGGAATAAGACCTGGCCAGGTAGCTCAGTTGGTTAGAGCATCGTTCCCATACACCAAGGATTCACCAAGGTTGGGGGTTCTATCCCCAGTCAGGTTACTACATACAGGAAGCCATAGATGAATGTATGAATAAATGGAACAACAAATCAATGTCTCTCTCCTCTCTCTTTCTCTCCCTCTCTAACATACATTCATTGTACATTTTATATGCCACCATTGAAAAAAAAACTTTTAAAGGTTTAAATAAATGAAAGAATATAACATGTTCAAGAAGTGGAAGACTCCATGGAGTAAAAATATCATTTCTCCTCAAATTAATGAGTCCATGGGTTTTAAACAATAAAAATAAAAAATCCCCATAGGATGTTGTGTGACCTTAATAACATGATTTTAAAATTTATGTGAAAATATGAACATATTAAGGCATCTTTAAGTTCTGCATTTCTTTTTCTTATTGCATTCATTGCTTTTCCATCCACTATGGAAAGTTTCCTAGATCAAAGAAGCTCTGTTTGATAAGAAAGAATCATCCAAACCAGTATTCTAAATTTAAATTTGGAGGATCCATAAGATAAATACACTCCAAGAAATTGAGCCTCTGACCTATAATTTTCAAATGAGTGACTCTCCAGTGGAAGGCTTCTTCACCTGTTTCTCTGCTGTATTTGTGATATGATTTACAGTCTACAAAAGCCACCGCCTCTAAAAAGCAGGCTCCCTTATGTACCTGTTCCTGCATCTTCATATTCTGGAAATGTCAAGGCAGAGCTGGCCTGATTCAAATGCTATCTATAATTGGGGGGGAGGGGGGGGGGGAAGAAGGGGGGGAGGAGCACTACTCCCATCCCTAAGACAAAAGGGCACAAAAAGAGAAAACAAGAGAAGTTTGCCCAGTGCCTACCAAGCACATAAAATGAGACACAACCCACTCCTAGACCTTCACCACAGTCTGCTCCTGCCACCCACACCAGAAGAGAAAGAACTGGCCTGACTACTTCATGTTTTACCTGTGGTTTCTAATAGCTAGAGAAGAGCTATATCTGAACAAATCCAAACCTCACAGGAGAGATGATTTCTCCCTTGGCTATTCATATCATAAGTATCTGTTACACCTAACCATTTGCTTCTGGTTTGTAAATTTGAGGCTTTCAGTCAATTAATAATATGAGCACCCTCACTCTATAGGACAACAAGGTCAAAAGAGTTGACCCCAAGCCCTGTCTATTCTCATCTCCTCCCACATGGGCACTTGTAAGCTGCTGATCCAAGTCAGCTACTAGGAACCACGTGTTGAGAGGAATTTGGGTTAACTTCTCATGGCAATTTGTGGCTGGGTGTAGGGACTCCTCCTCTGCTGCCCTCAGATGCCTTCTGCCTCTGCGTGGCGATGTAAGAACCAATAGGAGGGACTATGGCTTTCTGGTAAAGAGAAAGGGTGGGACTGGTAATTACCAGCAGAGGTAATATTTTGGGAAATTCTAATTCAGTTCAGTATTATATTGAATTTGTAAATCTTTTGTAGATTGCCAAACTGAGCAATGCCTAAACCATCACAAAAACCAGTGCTTTGTTCCAACTATATGAAACCAGCAACTTAAGGGTGAATGATTTAAAACATGCACTATTCATACAGCTCTTTGAAGAAGTCACATGACTCAATTTGAAAGACTCCATAACAGTCATTCAAACATTTCCCTAGTGACAATAAAAGGATTTCAAAGGTAAGTAAGCTGCCTACTCCATAATTATGTCTAAGAAAGAGAGCTTTCTCCCCCTGCCCCCTTCATTTACAATTATACAGATGAACTCAGCATTTCTGATTACTTATTGTAGTCATATTATTAGTTGTCCCAAAAATAAAAACATTTTCTATATGGCCATGCTTACTGTAGCCCAAAATGAAAAATGTTTAACTACATTCCTTTAATTGTATACATACAGATGCCAAAAAGTTGCTCTTTGCATCCTAATTGTTAATGGTTTTATCACCTTCACTAATTAATTTTTGTGGCTAATTACCAAACTACAATTTGGGCAATGTAGGCACATTTTAATGTTAATAGGGAAAGATAAAATATATACGACTTGAGATGAAAAAGAAAAAGTGTTTGAGGGTTGAGTGGTTAGCAACCACAGTTCACAATTTTTCTCCATCTACCCTGGTTTACAATTGATATTGTCTGACAAAAGAAGGTAATAGGAAACATTTTTTTCTTATAATGATATGGTATTTATGAAGCAAGTTTATTATCAAGGTCCTTGAACCAATCATGTCTTTCCTTACCATAATGCCAGATACCTCTTGGGTGGGTAGGTATTTGACAAATACATTTTCAAGATGCAGGAAACTGTTCATTTATTTTTTGTTAAAGGAATAGGGCTAAATTCCTATGCTATGTAACTGAGGAGTTGGATGGATAAGCAAGTAATGCTAGGAAGTTTCATAATATGTAGAAGAAGTCAAAATCAAATCCTGGCCTGGGGAGACCAAAATAGAACCCAAACCAACCATGGCTTGACATCTAAAGCCAAAGCAGAGAGGGCCTTAGTTTTAAAGATGTGTCCTGAAAGTCTCCTAAATTGGATGAAACTCCATTTTTTTCTGCCTCAGAAGATTAAGTGTTGTGTCAGTTCCTATCAGAAAGTAGAATCTCTGCTTCCAAGAAGTCAGGTTTTTTTTCAGGCCTGCTGCCATTCCCTTGTCATTTATCTAACCCTGAAAGCAAACTTTTCTCCAAGAATTATCTTATAAGGACCCTTGTACTCACATTAGTCTTTACAGACTATTTCATTATTTTACCTAAGTCCTTTCTCCACTGACCATTCCAGTATAGCCCCAACAGCACCATGAGAAACCTGCTAAACTTTTTATATAAACCTGTTAAACTCTTGAAATAAAAAGTAGTAAAATTCCTTCTTTGGATTGAGGTATTGGGTAAATAAGAAGTTCAAATCCCTCTTTTGCACACTTTACATAAAATATCCTAAGTCCTATATACAGAATAGAATAAAATTAACTAATTATTCCAGAGCTATTTGTATTTTTCTAGACTAATCTGACTCTTTGTGATTCTTTTGTTTGTTGATTACTTTTTTAGAAAATCTTTGGTTATTTTATAAATCCTTTAAAAATGGACAAAAACTCTAATTTTGGAAGTATTTGATTTTCACCCAAAATAGCTAATTCAGGAGTCTCTTAAACAACAACAGCTATAATGCAGGCATTAATAGTGTTACACTAACATGGCCAAATTCCACTGTGGTTCTCAAAGAAAACTCCCACCATACTAAGTGGTTAACATCACTAAATTCCATTAAGACAAGACCTATGACCATCACATACACCTTGTGGCCTCAACAACTTACTCAGCTTTACCCATAGCAAGTCCTTATATTACCCTAAGGACACATTTTATGGTGGGCTCCTAATAATAATCTGGGGTTGGGGCTGCACAGGCTATCACATATTCAATCTAAAACTAAAGTTATTTTCATTTATCTTCAAAGAAATCTGTTTGACCTCTCCACTGGGAAAGAAGTAGCTACTTATTTTTGAGTTGTTTCAAAATAGTGACATCAAGTAATGAAGAGCATAAATATTCTTCAGTCATCAGCTTCTGTCTCATATTTGGTTAAACCGTAATTAGATGCAATGAGCACTGGTAGTCTATTCAAGATGCCCGAATTTCACTGTAGATTTAGAGGGATCTCAGTCCTGAAGGAGTAGCCTCTTAAATTCTTTGGTGGTATAGTAAGATAATTCCATTTTAGAATGAGCATGTTGCTCTGTGAACACTTATCTCAAAAGACAAAAATGACTGGAATAACTAACAAAGCATTTTTTTAGTTGGACCAATAATATGTTTTCCTTTATGCTTTGAGTAAGTGTGTGTGTACACTTTCTCTGAGCAAGGGTTTAGGACTCCCTTATTGCCATGTTACCAGTGAATCAGGCTGTTTCTCACTTGAGATGCTAACAAATGATGATGTTACATTATTTAATAAACAAACCATAATACAACCATGTAAATCTCAAGAACGTGGCCAAACACCATGGTGTTCCTCTGACACTTAACTGGGATTTTCTCCACAGCTGAATGCAAGGCACCTAAGCCAGCTCAGTGGCCTGTCAAGGCTACTCTGCCCAGATGACATCATCACTTGGCTTTCCAAACACACCTCTTTGGCTCTGGCTCTTTTGGCTTCTTTCCATGTAAACAAGGCTTGATTAATGCTGCAGAAGGACTGTGAATCACGTATTCCACTCTCATATGGGAAGTGAGAATGTCAATTTTTCCTCATTTCTAGCACAGAGCATTGGGATATTTAATGTGGCATCCCTAGCAACAACAACAAAAAAAACTGCCCTGGTGTTTAGCTGCCTGCTTCCCAACACATTTGCTGTAAGAGCTGCTGATCCTTTACCCCCTGGAAGACCTGCACTTCGATGTGAAGCTGCATTCATAGCTCTGACCATTATGGCCAGATCTGAAGCATATTACAAGTCTGTCGTTTGATGCGGAGACAGGGGAAGAAAGAGAAGTCTTTGCTGTGCCTTCAAGAGAATAAATGGGATTATGTCCATGCAGACACAGATATTCAGGACTGATCAGAGCCTGGGTGGGACCTTTGTACTCCTAGGGTACCTCTTACCACCACTGCCTCCAGCTGGCAACCCCATTGAACATAGCTGATTGCTAAATCAAGTATATCCAGGAGAGATGAAAGCCAAAACTCTCCAAGCCAAAAGAATGTTATAGACGTCGATATTTATAACTGTTTAACAAATATGGTAGTTTCACTATTGTAAACAGTCAAGATCCAAGTTGGGGAAATTAGTGCTGGTGACTATCGAGAGCATCCTAAGGCCATGCTGGGTCTAATTGCAAGAGGTGAAATGCTTTACTCCACCAGTCCTACAAGATTAACTGAGGGTGTGGGTCAGTTACACAGATGTGGTTGTTGGGTAACAAATAATCATGACACATGGATTGCTTCTCTATGATGACTAACAGCACAACCTCTGAAAGTAGAACATGAAACGTGTTAAAATAATATATTGGAACAAATTGTTGTGTGTTTACCACAGTTTCCTCCCTGCTTTAAAAAAAAAAAAAGTAGGAGACTATAAATCATTGAGCCTTTCTTTTTCATTCTTTATGAATTACATCAAAAAATATTTGAATGTTGCAGGTATGCACCACACGTTTCAAGAAGTTTTTCCTGAAAACCATGTTGTTTTCTGTTTTGTTAAGCCAGGAAGTAGGGGTTTGACTCTTAAGGTCAATTAAATTCAAACTACTGAAAGCAGTCTAAAGAAGAAAGTGAATTTCCAGGTCAGCTCCAGAGTTAATGTCTTTCTAATGAGATCTACGAAAAATCAGAGTTTATATACGCAATGCTGAAAGATAACAAGCAAATCTTCAAAAGTTAGCAATTCACTTCACTTTCTCTAAAGGGCCTCAATATGTCATGGTTCTCATCCAATAGTGCACACTCGCACACACTCACACAACAGAGTCTAGGAATAAGTTATTCAGAGGGAGGATTTAATTGATCTGGTCAGACATCAACTTAGAATTCACAGGCTTCTCAATAACTCATAAAACAAAATTTGAAAACTAAGTCATCAGTCTAGGGAGGTATAATTTGCTTAGAAGTACAGGTATAAAATAAGCAGAGATTATTGTGATCCACCATACATACTTGAGAAATGAAGTAGCAGCATGGATTCCATGGTACTCTCTGGTATCCACAATCAAATCTCAGGATCAGTTGTGCTCCCTTGATATTTTCAGAAGCTCTCATTGCCTGAGGTTCTGCCTACAGATACAAAGGCTGCAAGATTCCTTCATCTTGCACAAGACCACAGAAATACCAATACCCCTATTGCAAAACATCTACTTTCGTTGCCTCAGTATAATACAATGAAGTTGACATCAGGGACGCCACCGAAGTATTTTCCCAAACCAAATTCAAATATTAGAGACACTTCAAAATGTAATATCTCTAAGACTTGATGTTGGTGAGTAGAATTTCTAAAGCTCCAAGCTAAATAACAGGGAGGATCTTTCATTTCCGCTGGCAGTTTTTAAGGAAATGCTAATCTAAAGAAGCAAAACTGGAAACTATAAATAAGTAAGATGTGGATTTGATTAAGAACACACACAAAAAAATGTTAATGTCACTCTAACCAGTTGTTATTAGGTATAAATATCAGTTGTGTCATTGTGTTACTTTAACACTATTATTTATAGACTTTGTTACAAGGAAATAAGAATGTCCTCATTCTCTCTGAATATTTAGAGTCTCGGTCTTAATTAAAATCCCAAAAGGCCCCAAGGACCAGAGAATCATTTTTGTTTCCTCTAAAAGATGCTTTCTTTGGGAAATAAAATTAAAGCAAATGAGAATACTTTCCTCATTTTATTTGAATCATTTTGTCTTCTGCTTTTCAGTAAAGCCATTACATAATCTGGCTGGAGTTTTTCAGACTTCAGCAAGTGTAGGTGATTTTGGATAATTGTCTTCCCCATCTGTGAAATGGATTATTAATAATTCTAACTTCACATAGCATATTATCTCTCTAAGATTTGGTTAAGATGCTTGTAATAAATTAATTAATAATCATGATTTTAATAAGACACAAATTTATTTTCTCTCACCTAAAAGTAAATCTGAAATTAGGCAAACCAAGAATGGTGCTATGGCTCCACAATCACCAGAATCCCAAGCTCCTTCTGACATGCTGCTCTACTCATCTTTAACATCTTCCAAATGATCTAAAATGGTTGCCAGGAAGCAGCCTTCACATCTGCATTCCAATCAGAAGAAAAAAAATGAGCAAAGAGGAGAAGAGTCTC
The DNA here is from genome assembly GCF_014108245.1 of Pipistrellus kuhlii. NCBI lineage: Eukaryota > Metazoa > Chordata > Mammalia > Chiroptera > Vespertilionidae > Pipistrellus > Pipistrellus kuhlii. The sequence continues at coordinate 119,738,714 of NW_023425404.1, read as the reverse complement.
TCACACTTCCTGTCAGCTCTCATTAGCTAGAATTTAGGCATATATACAAAATTGCAAGGGGAGCTGGAAAACGTAGGCTTTGTACTGGATGGCCATATACGCAGCTAAAACTGAGCACCTTCTCCAAGCCCCCATCATCTGTAAAATGAGCTAATCAGACATCCACTTCATAGGTTTGCTTCACTGTCTAAAGTAGGATAAGAACTCAGTATTTATTGGTTACATTTATTATTGCTGTCATTGATGAGATTATTGTTATTAATCTAGAATGGTACAAATTAAAGATGTGTGATTGCTAAAGAAAAGGGTATCTCTTTAATTGTGACCATTGGACAATGGAGAACAGACCCAAGTAAAGCCGAAAGGTCCTGGGGTTGCACAGTTGGAGTCTTCTGCTTCAGCAGAGGCATGGCATTAAGGGAAAAGGATAACTGGTTTGAACATTTTTCTGAGATAAAGGTCTCATGATTCGTTTTGCATTGGGGAGAAGGAGGTCAAGGTTGCCATGACATGCTCTTGTTCTACATCCAAACCTCTAAACCACTTGAATCTCTGGATTTCTAAATATAGCTTTGAGAAAACGAATCGCACATTTTCGATACAGATGAATTACTCAGTTTCCATATTAATCACATTGAGCTAGTTAACATTTAATTATACATCTTGACCACAGATAATACTGAAAACAACAGCAGAGAAAACAGTTTTGCTCTGAAAATGGGGGAAGATGGGGGAAAGGGGGGGGGGGGGGGGGGCCCAAAGACAAGAAATAGGAAAGGTCTCTATTTATAGACAAGCCTATTCAATAACTTGATTTTTCACAGACTGGTGTTCCTCCATATAAGGAAGTCAGTTGCTGCTCTTACAGCTGCTCAGATGGAATGGCTTTTTGTAATGTTAAAAGTATGAGTCAGTAGTTTACCCACAATAGCCACATTTCAAAACTAGCACACAGCTTCTAAGGAACAGTCAGGAATTCAATAGTCCAATACCAAACTCTCAAGGTAGATCATATTTGTAAGTTTACAGCTAATTATTTCAAGAACTTGAAATACACATTTAAATATTTGAACATTTTGGAGGCTTTGGGTCTCTTAGCCACCTTTCCCCTACTCACCCTCAAATGCCCACCAACCTCCTACTTTGGCATATTTCTACTCATTAGTACTCACAGAGATGCTTAAAATGGTGTGCTGTTGATCATCACCAATGTCACAGATGGAACTACTAGAGCCAGGAGCTTTATAATGTGTAGAAGTGTGTGTGTGTGTGTGTGTGTGTGTGTGTGTGTGTAGATCCTTATAGTGGCAATGACTCAGAGAGGCAAAGAAGGAAAACAGTGGCTTATCATCTTGTTCTAAAAACATCTAAATCTTCTGTACACATAATTAGCACACAAACCACCATCACCAGCATTATCAACAAGTGAAGACCTTTGATCCCATCTCTGAAGATACACATTGTCTATTTTTTTTTAACTCATCTGTTCATTATCAAGGTCAGATGCTGTGCTAAGGGATGGAGATGTTCATTCAGACATGGTTTCTGCCCTCCAGGTGCTTATATCTTGTTGGGAGACAAATATTAGATAGTAACCATGTTATCACACTCATACTACACAGAACAAAGCATAGGGAGAGGTTGCTATGGAAACCTGAAAAGAAGGCTTTGACTGAGGAAGGCTGCTGATGATTCCTCTGAGGATTTGATGTTTGCCTGAAGCATAAGTAGAAGTTAAATGAGGGATCAGGGCAGATGATTTCAAGAAGATCATAGCAAGAACTCCATGGCTGGAGCAAGATGTGAGAACAAGGAACAGAGAAAAGAGGGAATGTGACACAAGATGAAACTGGAGAGGCAGAAGCCCACCATACTTGTCTTATTGTCACATCACACTGAAAGTCTTAAGCAAAAGGGTAGCCTGTTCAAAGTTAGGCTTGGAAAAGATTGTTCTAGCAGAAGAAAGGGTAGGTGTAATAAATTTATCTTAAGAGGTTTTTAAGACTTCCTTGATTTACTTATTCTGTATATTTTGACTGAGCACTTACTATGTGCCACACCTTGTATTGGGCTCGTGAACAAAAGCACAAGTTAAACCTGATAGAGCTGAACTTTAAAAAATGTTGCATCTACCCCAGTGTTACATGTACTAAATTACTGGGGCTAAAAAAGGAAATGGATGAATTTTCTGGGGTCAAAATTCCTTTTTGCAGATTCAGTTCATAGGCATGGGGTGATAATACATAACTTAGAGAGGAAAAAATGAAGGTAAGATTCCAGGCAAGTGTCCTGACTATGCCACTGATGTGCTGCTTTATCCTCCAAGAAATGAACCTCAACAACTGAAATTGAGAACAATGCTTCTCAAGCTTCTGGATTTTCCAAAGTATCACAGCCTCAGACTCTCTTCCTTTGGATTCACAAATGCTAAAACCAAGTTATCTTTTCCTAGGGTGTTATCCTTCCATCCAATAGATTTCAAAAATGTATAATACTTTATCACATTAATATAGGCACTGTGATACTTTTAAAAGTTAAATAGTATTACAAAGCCTAAAAATAAAAAATAAAAAACATTGTTCTCCACAACCCTTCAAAGGCTAAATTTCATTTTTTGGAGCTAAACACTTATATTTTTGCAAAACTTTTGCTGTTATTTTTAGTGTTTATCTTCATCTTTATAAATAATACATCCTTATTTTTATATTTTTTTAAGTCATTATCTGTTTTGACTTCCTATTCTGGAAGGATTTTCCCTCCCAAGTCTACTTTCTTTCCCTCCCTTATCCTTCCAAGGAAGTTACATTATAATTTAGGTTCAATCAGAATTTAGTGTTTGTCTTATGGTTAGGCAAATTTTTTCAAAGTTGAGCCATGGGAAGCAGTACACCTGCATGTTCTTCCAAGTTTTCCTTTTTCCTGGAGTTAAATATTGCACTGTTTTTCAGTTGCTTAAGTTCTCTATGAGCCCATCACTATTCTAAACCTGAGCTGCCCTGGAAATTTTCAAAATTTTTCTCATAATCTTCAAACACATATAAATTTCATTTTATTTTGGGGTCCTCAGTCTTCCTAATCCAGACTGGAGACTGTTCTGGCTTTTCCACTTGGCAATTTCCCGGGAAATTGCTTCACCTCTTTCTTGGGTAGGTCCTCTCCCTTGGTTCCTAGGCCTCCCTCTCTCTTAGTGTCCTTACTTTGCTTGGTGAGCACCTCTTCCAGTAGCCTCTCTGAGAAATACCTCGATAACATTTGTGCATTACAATTTAGAAAATCTTTTTCCATTTGTCGCCTCATTCCATCCTCTCTGTAGCTTCATAAAATCTTATCCCCAGTTTTATCTACTGATAGCAGTAAAATAATTAGCCAAAGGCCCATAGCTTCTCAGAGGACATGTAGGTAAGTTCTCTCTACCACCATCTCTGAAAACTGTGCAGAGTAACTCAGATAGTGGGATTATAACAGACACATGCTAATGAAGTGGGTATATTTAATAAATTAAGTAGGCAACTGCAAACAGATACATTATATATTTCTTTGTAGCACTATCAGCAATGGGAAGGTATGTAATTAAGAATTGGATATCTTAAGCTTTAAAATGTTCATGGTTGAACAGAATCAAAGCAAAATTGTTTCATAAAATGCAATCTTGTGAGCAAATTATGGCATTATCGGTGACATAAATGCAGTCTATGGCCAACTTCTTTTCCCACTGCTCCTCTCCCCATCAGAATTTCCCACTCCTGTCCCACTCCCCTGGATGTCACATCCCTGAGTTAGTGTGCTGATTTAGAATGCCTTGAAAGCAGATGTCCCAAGCAAAGTTACCAGGGGAAGAAATGTCACAGAGCAGCCATACAAAGCATGTCTCTGAAAGGATGAACAGATGGCACCGAGAGTCCCTTCATTCCATGGTGAGGATGCTTCGCAGCAGCAAGCACGCTGACAAAATTGGAGTCAGTTTGTTACTCCCTCTTTTGACAACAATAACAAAACTGAGATGTCCATTGTGTATCTGTTTGTGCCTTGGCTACCAGAATTTCAACAACTGCTTCCTTCGAAAAGTGGAAAGCCTGTTCCCTCACTTAGACTAACTGTCCATCTAGTTTTTGAGGGGATGAGGACATTCAAAACCTACTTGTAGCTGACAATGTGAGCCTTCTATCCCCCACTTTACACAATGGGTCACAGAGCCATAACCTGCCAGAACTTCAAAGCATCTTAGCCGTCACCCCATCCATCCTCACCTTTTGCACACAGGAAGCCAGGGAACAGAGATGCAGGTCTTGTCCATGACCACACACCTGGTGAGAGACAGTGTCAGGACCAGAACTAAGGTCAGGTTCTTCCTTTGAGGCTTTAGTTGTTTGAATGGCCTTTTTATATATAAACAATTTTAAAATAGTAATTACATAAGAGTTTGGTAAAATTAATAAATGCAAGTCAGATGTGTCATTCAAGAGTCAAGACTATAGTAAAATAATTTGGTGAGCTGCATTTTCCCTTGATTCAGGCAACACTTTTCTTCTTGGTTTCCTCTGTTCCTTGAGCCCTGTGTAAGGACATCATTTGGGGAAGTGGAACGTTCGATGTTGATAGATACTTCATACAGTCGATCTATGTGGCTTAGGGTCATCCTCTCTCCTCTATCTTCCTGTCTTCCCTCCACAATACTCCACAGAAAGACAAAACAAACTATTGGCTGTTTTCTTTTCCTCGGTAAAGAGCTCTCAGAATTTCCCAAATCCCCAATCTCTGCTCTTCCTATCACCTCACCTACATTGACCTGCTCCTCTCTGTTAGCTGGTAGACTGTGATGCTCACTTTCTGATGCAACCACAACTCCGCCACTGCAAAAGCAATCTGGGCTGAGGTAAAGAAATGGGATGGGAAGGCAAGAGCATGCTGAAAGCACCTGCTAAAGCAAGCTTCAGAAACAATTTATTCTGAGTTAAGGAGAGCCATGCAGCAGAGCCAGTCACGGGACAAGAAGAGGCATGTGGAGCATAGCTGTTGCACAATGTCCCCAGGTCTGATAGCAGATCTCATGGAGCTCTGCTCTTCTAGACACCAGGCCCAAGACCCCTTAAGGGATGTTGCCACAGCTACAGTTTTTGCAAATACCAAATAAATGATGATTGAAGTATATAGCTCAAGCTCTGTCACCAAAACAAGAGTGCTTGTGTGTTTGCCATGTGCAGCCTTGTTACTACACTTTTTTGTCTATTCAGATGTTGACTGCATGTTTTGCAATGAGTTTACTTGAATATGATTTATTTAACTTTTGCAATGAAAAGATACCATAAGTTATGAGAAGACAAAAATGATGCCTGCCAGGAATACTCCTCTTAAACTGGCTTATTTCTTTTTTAATCACAAAAGCACAAAGAACCCAGAGTCTCTGATAATGAATGTAATATATGATTGCCATAAAAAGTTCACTCTGCTTTCAATTTCAATTTACCCCACTATAAATCAGTGATCCACCTAATCAAATATTCTTCCCCTTTAATTGTTTTATCTTGCTTTTATGTTAAATCTCACTGAGTTTCTGCTGGCACCAGTCTTCACATTATAGAAAAAAAAAAGTCATGTGGTTGGCCCATAATTAGTATAAAACTCAAACATTGTTTCTGAACATTAACCAGATTGGAGAAAGCCCTCACAATTTCACTGGACCAGCGAAACAAATCCAAGTCAAAAAGCAAACCAGGATTAGTTGAGCTAGCCATCAATTTGCTGTCAAAATACGGAGTGTGGGCCCCAGCTTTCCAACTAACTGGAGGGGTTTTTTCCCCCCATAAATGTCTTTTATTATCATTTTCCAGGGCATTAAAACTCTATTTGGTTGTCTTTTAAATTCTCCAGCCTGAAGCTGGCCGTTTAAGGATTGCAGATGCTTGCCTGAACTAGCCCACCAGTTCCCATGAGAAAACCACCAGCACAGTATGCTGCAGAGGCCACAAACTTCAGTGTTTGTGATGAAGGGCACTTCCTGGGTATTACAAGACAAACTGTCCCTAGTGGGCAATCCGCTTCTGTAAACTAGGAGGGGGAAAAATGAATTCCATGTTATTGATTGATAAGCCCCTTTCTGACAAGGTGTATAGGGACAGTCTGATAGACATGCTGTTGAATTCAATGTGAGAGCAAAGGCAGTGGTCAAATGCTATTTGGACAGATGTTGCTTAAATGTAATCCTTGACATTCAAACAAATACTCAGTATAGTTTTTAAAGTTAAAATTCTAAAAATCTTTTTAAATAAACTGAGGATAAGGAGGTATCCAAACCAGTCCATCTGCTTTATCCGATGAATGTAAATATTTCCAAAGCAAAGGAGCTACCTCTGGAGTTTTATGGACTTATTTTGAATTTTCTAAATGAGCAGTAGAAAGGCAAAGTTATTTGGGGGCTAATGAAGCCATATGCTGTTCATGAACCTTTATTGAAAATATCTATTATTTTACTATTTATTTACGTATCTTGACTTGTTTTATAAACAATTTTGAACAAATTTAAAAATTAAAACTTTTTTATTTTAACCACCTAGCTCAATAAATAAAACATTTTCCTATTAACAAAAAGATAAACATGTTTTGTAAATCTGAGAAAGAAAAATAGCTTCAACTGACAGAAAATATTAATTTTATTTCAGGCATAGCTATAAGCAATTAAAGTAGCAAAAGGTATTTTTTTAAAGGCATTTTTACCAAGGCAAAAAAAATCTATTGTTTAAATGATATTTAAGTTTTAAGATATCCAAATTTTTAGAAAGAACTTGAAGAATTATGCAAAAGTTATTTACATGTATTTGTGTGTGTGTGTGTTTGTGTGTGTGTGTGTGTGTGTAATGAGAGAGAGAGAGAGAGAGAGAGAGAGAGATATCAATGGAAGAGAGATACATCCATCAATTGCTTCCTGTATGCAATCATGACTGGGATCAAACCCTAAACCCAGACACGTGTCCTGACCAGGAATCGAGCCAGAAACCTTTTGGTGCACAGGACTACCCCCAACAACTGAGTCAGACTGGCCAAGGCATTATTTTCAAACTTTTCACATCAGACAGGTGTGATGAAATAATATATATTAAATATATAGATATAATTATCACAACAGAGTGAATCTTTAAAAAACAACAACAAACAACAACATGAAAAACATCCTATTAAAGAAAAAAAACTTTTATATGGAACATTATTCACATTTCTGCAAATGGAATTTTCTGATTAACTACCATATATTACGTTATTTGAATAACTTTAGGAAAGATTAATTCCCAAGCTGTGTCCTCAGCCATATTTTTCCTTGGCTGAAATTAGGCTTTAAAACAAAACGTCAGCAATGCCAGCCGGCTATTCAAGTTACGGGTTCAGAAACTTCCAGTGCAGGCAGTTAAAAGTGATTTAAGAAATGCAAAAATCATCCTTTCACAAATGTGTTTGTTAAACTTGTAAATTGATATATCAAAACCGCAACCGGAATATAGCAATTTGTCTCTCTTTGCCTGCCGTGGTGTATTCCACAGCTGCCTGCCAGATAATATACTGATTGTAACTTTCCTAATTTACAGAGCCTTTAAGTCTAATCTCCTGGGCCAGCCTAAAGGGCTTCTTCATCCATTGAAATGCCAGAATAATTGAAATTGTCTTCAGCAGACAGTCAGGCAATAATGAATATTTTCTTTGCTGATTGCATGCCAAGGTTACACATGGTACTGCAAACAGAACGGATCCCAAGCCAAGCCTCCCGAGGGAGGGGCAGCCGCTAACCTGTGGCGGGAGACACAATACCTAGGGCTTCCCTTTCTCACAGGCTCCAGTGCCGCCCACCACGCTTCTCTACACTGCAAGGCGGCACATTTGCTGCGTGAACAATGCTCCCATCGGCTTCCCTGACTCTCCAGGGGCAGATAAAAGGCTGGGAAAGGTTATGCGTATGGGTTTTCCAATGGGGACAGCAGGAGAGAAGAGCAGGGGAAGCTGTTGCTGGAATTAAGAGGAAATACACAAGTAGTTAATCAAAGGAAGCCGGCATTGATAGAGCATGAGAAATTGCTTGCTTGTCAGCCCTGAACAGCCTTTCCCACACCTCCACTCCCAAAGGTTTTTGTGAAAGCCAGGAGTTGTGTTCTGATTTAGAGTCAGTCCTTGCTTCAATGGAGTCATAAGGATGCTCTGATTGAAATAAAAGCATTTAGTAGCCACGACGAATCGGTAATATCTTTGAAAAAAATCCAAATATGAGTGTAACCTTTGGCTGTGTTAAGGCTAACATTTTAAATGGAAGAAGTCAAAATAGTTCTTTCATTTAAGCAACTAATCTTCGATGATTGGTAATCCCAGGACTTGCTTTAAAAGAGGAAATGTGGGGATGAGAAGGAAACTATACCCTAAGACACTGTGTGTTTACTAAAAACCACTTAGCAAGAGGTAGACATAGATTTTAAAAGGCAGCACAAATTACACGAGGGAAAAGAGCATAAAACCCACTGTTTATGTGACACCTGAGTTGCAAGATCTGAATTACTAAGTAATTGCACAGCTAATTGGTAGAATACATATTAGTTTTCTGTTGCTGCTTATCATACTACCCCCAAAGAGTGGCTCAAAGCAGCGATGAGCATTTGTCCTCTCCCACAGCATCTGTGGTCAGAAACTCAGGAGAGGCTTATATGGGTGATTCTGTCTCAAGGTTCTCATGAGGTTGCAGTCAAGCTGTTGGTCAAGGCTGAATCGTCTGAAGGCTGGACCTGGGCAGGAAGATCCACTTCCAGAGTGGCTGCCTTACGTACCTGGCCAGTTGGTGCTGTATGTTAGCAGGAGGTTCTTCTCTTTATAGGGCTGCTTGAATGACAGTGGCACCTGAGCCAGGGATCTAAGGAGAGCAAAGCAGAAGCCACAGTATCCGGGACACCTAGCTTCAGAAGATACACACTGACATTTCTACAATGTCTTCCAGGCTACCCAGTCAGCCCTTTTTAATGTGGGGGCCACCACATAAGGACATGAATACTAGGGATCACCACCTTGGGCGCTGGCCACCACACACACCTTATACAGTTATACAGATCTGCCCATCCCCTGGGCACTAAGATCCCCACTATCACTCTCATTGTCCACCACGTTCATGCACTTACTCTATGTTCTAGAGAAGGAACAGGGGATGCATATTATTAAATATATTTCACTCCTCTCCTGTTCCAAAGCCTAGAGTGGTCACTAAACCCCACTCTTCCAAAAGATGGTCCCCCCAGTTGTGCAACTTTGCCATCTAGGAAGTCCTTTCCAAATAATCCTACCAATCTCCAAACCACATGCATATTTTATATCCAAATAAAATTGGAAGAAAGCAAGGAAACCACTCATTGTATTTAAAACGCAGTGAAAATAATACAGAAAATTGGTTACACAAATAATAGCAGAGCTAAAAAGTAAACTAATTACTTAAAAATAAAAAACAAACAAACAGAACAGAAGACCGTGATGCAACTGCTCCCATCCTTAGGCTGGAGCAAACAAGGCAGGAGGCAATGTTACCACATGAAGTGGTCATGGTCACCCAGCAGAAGATGGAACCATAGGGTTATGTTCATGAGTAGGAGCAGCAATAAGGAGATGCTGCTGCTGCAGCTACACAGAAAGGGAAGAGAAGGGTTTCTCCTTCCTCCCACTCCCCAGTGTCCTGCCATGACTGCATTGATGGAATTCGGCTGGAAATTAGCTGTGAGGGACACCTGTGGGGGCCAGCGCCCTGTGTTATCAGAGCAGAGAAGGGAAAAGGACATAGCAATTGGGCCAAGGACCAACACATGTATCCTGCTGATGCAGTAGACTGAATTGTATTTTTTCACCTAACATTTCTATAAACATTTGTGTATTCTACAATCATTATTTTCAGTTTCTATTATCCTTCTATTGTGTATATGGACTCCAGTTGACTTGCTCATTTCCATAGAATTGTTTTTTCATGTTGTTCCCATTTCCTTATTACTATTTTCAAGTGATAGTTCAGCTAATACTTTCATTGTGTAGGGTTTTGTTATGCTTTTTTTCTTTTCAGCTATGTTCTTAAAGTGAGAATTATTGGGTTAAAGAATATCAATATTTTTATGACAACTGATACATATTTTGGGAATCTGGTTTTGTCTTTATATGCTTTCTGTATTTTTTCCTACTGACACAACAAAATGAATGAGAAAATGTACAGGTACATAGAATTCAAGCCTAAATTTTTAAAAACAAAGAAGAGAAATAAAATCTGTATTTATATTGCAGTAACAGCAGTAGCAAAAACTTTCCAGAGAGCTATGAGATGCTGGAAGAAGGCTGTGATTAACTTTGCAAAGGATGGCTGACTTCTCTTGAATATGACTAGAATAATATTAGTCTAGTGTTTTTCTTAAAGGAAAATGAATCCTCACCCTTGTTTCCTGGAAACAAGTGAATTTTAGATGAAAAGCATCTTTCCAGCATTTAATGCCCTATTCTTGACTGTCATGTAAACTAGATGTCTGGCAATAGCCAAAACTGGGGGGTCAAAAGTGTATAATAATGAGGTCTCTGTCACTCTCTTAAAGACAGTTGCAAAACAAAAGCCAAGGGCCCATGTACAGAACATAAGAGACATTGAGAGATCTTCTAGCTAGTGCTTCTCAAAGTGTGATCCATTTATGATTTGTGAGCTGCAATTAGCTGGCAGAAAGTTCAGTACTGTGCAAAATGAGAGCAAACATTTAGAAACCTTTATAGCAATTTGACATTGCTGCAGCACTTTTATCCTATCTAGTAAAGAGAGAATATTCTAATTGACCACCAAGTCCTCCCAAAGATGGCAGTGCCCAGCCAATAAGGAGGGAATATGCTAATTGACTGTCACTCCCTCAAAGATGATGGCACTCACAGCCACGAGATGGCAGCGCCCAGTCTCCTCAGCCCCGCTAGGGCAGCAGGCACATGGCATGGTCGGGCCCATCCCCAGGGAGTCCGGCCACTCCATGCCCCTGCTTCCAGAGTCCCCTTGGCCCTTCAGCTCCCATAGCCACCCAGGGCCAGCCTGAGGCACAGGTAAGCCTCAGATGTCAGCTGCCCAGTCACCCAGGGCCACCCAAGGCTCAGTTAACCAGGGCCAGCCAAAGCTTGTGCTGCTGGCAGTGGCAGCATCAGAGGTGTGATGGGGCATTGATTTTCCCTGACCACCAGGTCACCTCTCCCCTAAGGGTTCCCAGACTGTGAGAGGGGGCAGGCCAGGCTGAGAGACCCTCCTCCAGTGCATGAATTTTCATGTACTGGGCCTCTAGTTATATTTATAAAATTATCTCTCTCCCCAAATATGCCTTATGCTTAGGGATCTCCCAGGATCTAGGACTGTAGCACATAGTAGTTAATATTTATATATTAGATGAACGTATGGATAGATGGATGGGTGATACCCTGTTTCCCCTAAAATAAGACAGTGTCTTATATTAATTTTTGCTCCCAAAGATGCACTAGGTCTTATTTTCAGGGGATGTTTTATTTTTCCATGAAGAAGAATACGGTACACATTTATTGTTAAATGAAAATAAAGGAAATTTATTACCTGTATATGGTACAGTAGTACTGTAGTTGTCAACACAAACCAGACAAACTGTGAATCCTACAGTATCAAGAATTTACTCATTTATTCAATGACAATCATGTCATCATCTTTTGGAACATCATCATAATAATTTAATTCCTGAATTTTCTGGTGAATTTCTTGTGACTCCATTTCTTTCAGAATCAGTGAACCAAATCTCTCATGTTTAGCCTAGAGGGGGCCTTATTTTCGGGGGATGCCTTATATTTCACTCAGAAGGAAACCTGTAAGTAGGTCTTATTTTTGGAGGATGTCTTATTTTCGGGGAAACACGGTAGATAGGTGGATGAGAAAGGTAATTGCAACTCTTTTTAGTGGGTTGGTTTGACATACTGGTATGTCCCAGAGGAGAAAGGATTGTGGGAACCCAGGCATATGACATTGTAGATCACTAGTTATCAAACTATTTTTTTAACCAATCAAGAAATGTATTCTATTTTTCACTCCAGTTATAGTGCAATGATTTTACATTTACGCTACTCACATTTTTGTGATGAAGATCCAATTTAAAATTATTTCTTACAATGATTTCTGAATCTCTGACGAATAAATAGCAAAAGAAAACAGAATTCATAGTAGTTCTTTGGTTAATCTTTTTCCACCCACCCACCCCAAACCTTCCTTCCCCTCCTCTCTGAGATTCATCAGTCTGTTTTATGCTTCCATGTTTCTGGATCTATTTTGTTTCTCAGTTTGTTTGTTCATTAGATTCTATAAGGATATATTAGAAACTAATCAGAGTGATTAGCCATTGATATGGAGGTTTAGAATTCAGTCATAAAGAAGATTATTTGTGGGAAGGACACTTTTCTACTGTATATGTTGTTATATATTTTTAAAATGTTGAACCATGTGGATGTATTCCATATTCAAAATAAATGAAAATTTTTAAGGAAAACTTCCACTTATCACACAGATCTGCCTGATAAGGAAACAGGACAAGGTCTCAAGAATTGCCTAATACCTTAGAAGGGCCTCTGCTTTGCTTTTTTTTTTTTTTTTTTTTCAATTGTTTGCTACAGGCATCCTTATTCAGAAAGTTTCCACTTTAGAAGCTAATTTGCTTTAGACCTGCCTGATGCAAAGCCTGTCTCTTTCTTGAGCTTTGTTGTTCACCAGGGTAAAGTGTAATTTTCTGACTCTTCCTTAGTTTGAGACAATAATCCACTCTGTCTCCTCTTAATTAAAGCAAATAGCCCTAGTTCACAACAGTAGTTCAGAAAGTCCTGGTCTTCTGGTTCTCTTCCTCCAAGTAGCTAATTGATTTCCAAATGATAATGCTGTTTACATTAGGAAGCCAAACCCCTTGTATTGAGTCCTTAGCTCATCTTAAACCTTCCTAGTCTCATGAATATCAAATGGCCAAAATACCTCCATTGTGGTAGGTGCCTCTTAAAGGGTCAAGCCTCAGTCCCAAAATATTTAAGGAGCTAATTGGGTGGTTTCTGATTTACATGCTGGACTCCTACATTCCTGTTCCATCCACAGAAGACCTCCTTGGAATTTTCAGGGAATTGCCTTTACATTTTATAACCTCATTGTCTTACATTAAAGACTCCATCCTCCAGGTAACTGGATGCTAGAGAGTGGGTGGGTCTGAATTTTTAGGATGACTTTAGAAGGTCATTCATATGACAGTTTATGGAAGGAAGCTATGGAGACGGGGTGGGGGTGGGGGGGAATACATAAGCCACAAGACCCACGAATAGCAATTCATGGCATGCAAATTAAGATGGGGTATATTACCATGCATTTGAAATAGTTTATTTATATAGTACATACATCTATATCTAAAGGGCTGGTTTTTCTGTTCTTATTTGAAAGTCACAAAAGCAATGCTTCCTAATATACATTCTCTATTTCCAGGATCTCTTACAAGTTTTTCTAGCATCTTGGGTTAAAATAAAGTCAATAGATACCTCAAAATGTCCCTGCTAAGAAATTGAAACAAAAGCAGAAATAAATTAGTTATTATTAATCCTGGCCATATTCCTGGCCTTCCACAGAGCTTTACACAAATATTGAAATTCGCTTTTCATGACAATATTGAAGATGAAGTCTAGGCAAGACTCTCATTCACTGAAATGGATATTTGTCATGCAAGAGAGGAGCAGGAATTTCGTTCTCCGGAAACTGAGTTTAGTTTTTTAAAGAAACTATTCTCTGTGAATTTGTTCTTGATCACAGGAAATTGCTCAAGCAACCCAAGAGGAGAGGGGGGCGTTGGGCTATGCTTTAATATAATCACTTTCTAAGTAATTAAAAAGTAACTAATTTCTTTCATAATTAAAAAAAGTTTGTTCATTGGCACACACATCCATCCTAATGCCATATTAAGCAAATACATTCTTTCTTTCTTTTTCTTTTTTTTTAAATCACATCTATTGTACCAGACTCTCCTATTAGAAAGGCTGCAATTTATATACTTTCTTCCCTTTTGATTCTTAGGTCAACTGTCTATCTTTTTTTAGAGTCACTGCTTTCCAATCAACCCTAAAACACTTCTCATTTCATTCGTTCACCTTTTACAGTGTCTTTGCACAACTCCCCAAAATATGTCTCCTTGATAAATCACACACACACACACACACGTATAGTTTGGGAGACTAGTGCAATATACTTATTTACTAGCTTTTCAGGGATACTATTTACAGATTAGGGAGAATTAAATCTTGCCAAGATTAAATGTTTTACCCAAGGCCTCCCAACGTGTTAATAGCAGAACCAGAACCTAAAATATCACCTTTTCTATTGCATACCCTGGTTGTTGTTTTTTTTAAGACTTTAAAGTCAAATATCATCTACCCTTGGGAATCCACCTGTTTAGCATCCTAGTGAGCCTGATAATCAAATAAACAGTTTACATTTTAGCATTCTTGATAGTGACTTCCTGTCTTTGGAAATAAGAACGTCTAATACAGGACTCTCCAAGATCCTAACCCTATGAACCAGGAAGTTTCCTAAATACCTTGATGAGAGAATTCTGCATTCTCAAATACTGTTTTAATAAATGAGTCATTGGTTGGGCCTTGAGATTGTTTGGGGTGTTTCTGTTTTCATTAGAAAGATTGTTCACTTTAATTATATTCTTTAACAGGATTTATCATGTGGGTGTTAAAATAATAGCAGGCGTTCCAGTGTGCCCAGGGCTGAAAACAGTTCTTGAGAGACAAGGTCCTCAGCCACAGAAAGAAGGGGAGTATAAAGGGCTTTGCATGGTGTCCTAGAAATAAAAATTAATGTGTAATTCCCTGCCTTACAGAACAGAAACCAACCCCTGACCTTTAGGGATGGCCATTCTATTGGGACTTGAATGGAAAGGAAAATATGGTAGGAGCCCTGAGTGACACACCTAATGATCTCCTAATGTAGCAAGAAAAAGAAGAAAGGAGGGGAAAAGAAAATGCAGTGCTGATATCCAAAGCAAAAAGATACATTCACAAGAAGCAAACATTGGTATCGATGCTTTAAGAGTCCAGGAAACTAAAAAGCAATTTTCATAAACTTTCAAATATAGCTTTAAATAATAAAAACACTTAAACCGTCTCTTACAAAGAATATTCTCCTTTGAAAGGATTCCAGAAAACCATGAAATGCTGTTGATAAGGCTGTGCCAATTTGTAAAGCTTGCCACAATCTCCAGCTCGCATTTTCCCCCCTTATTTTCTCTTCTTTCAAAAAAAATTTTTTTTCTCACTGAGCTTTGTTAGTCCCAGAGCCTACCATGACAACAACAACAACACAAGTGCTTTCTAAAGCTGAAACCTCTTCTCCCCCAACAAGGGGCAGGGTGGTGGAAGCATTTGATTTATTCCATGGAAATAATGTTAAAATAGCATTGCAAAGCCAGAGAAAAGATGTTTGATGGAAAGCTCAGGTAGGAACGTGTAAACTCATTCTGAAAGTGTGTCACCCTTATCAACCATTGTATTCAGGATTAATTATAGGTTTGCTTGAACCTCACACTCATGTAAATGTTTACTCACCCGAGTCAGAGCTAGTTTGATTGGCTTTTTTCAACTAAAGTAAACTTTTAACTAGTGGTGTCTTAACTTCCTGTGTGTTTTGCTTACCAGTTGTTTTAGCTATATTTTCTCCTCTATGTTGACCAATTACTTTCAATTAGACTCATGATTGCATTGTATAGTTAAAAGACCCAATTAATATCTTTAAAGCAAGTATGCTAAGTAGCACTTAGTGGAAATGTTATATTTAGCTGACAAGAAGTAATCATGGTTTACATGTAAGGAGTACCTTTCATCCGAAAGGATACCAAGGTGCTATTACAAATTTCATACACTCCATTACTAATTATAGGTCCGAATCTTGTCCCCCCAGCATTACGGCATCCTGTTGGAGGCAAAGCATAATAGACTAATGCAGTAGCTTTTAAGAAAAAAGGTTTAAAGCCTCTTATTATTTGGCACAGTGAAGGCAGTTGAGCCAACAGAAGGCTGTTGTTCTGGGATTACTGGAAGATGGTTCCCCCAGGGCCACCCCAGTTAGAAGGGAGGTACAGCAAACCGCATAAAGGATTTACATGTGAACACTGAACCCCCTTTTCAGAGACCGAGAAGGGTGATCCCATGATACCACAGCAAGGCTGTGATTACTTGCTTTCCAACAACTAAAACAAATTCATCACAGCAAATCAGCGTCGCCAGCCTCTGACAGGCCATCCATCACTGCGAAGCACTCACTTCATCCTCACTCAGGAATGTGTGGGGACTGTTTTGGCATTACCTGAGGTGCCAACCATGTGCTCTAGAAGGTGAAATCTTGAGTGTTCCTTTGACAGACTTTGAAACAGGCTTGCACAGGGGATCTGGGGGTGGAAATGTGCACATACAGCTGACTTCTCCCAGAATGGCCTATCTTGTTATCAAAAGACTAATGTAAATGTGGGTCTTACATATACTACTATTCCTATTAACAAAGATTAATCTCTGAGGTTTGGCAACCTGGTTTCAGGGACAAGTTATTCATATATTCATTCAACAAACACTTGAGTGCTTAGTATGTGCCAGATGCTGATTCAGGCCCTAGGAATAGAGAAAACAAAACAAACAGAAAGCTTTGCCCTCAGCTATTAAATAGAAATGGAGTGAAGAAGAATAAAGTGGGAGAGAAAAGGGTCTTTTCCTCTTCCACTAAAAAAAAAATTATGAATTCAGCCCTTACTTTGGGCTGTCCTATATGGGGATGGAGGAACGACAGAGGTCCTTTTCCTCTGGGAGGTTTGCTTCCAGTTTGGGGTGCACTGTGATCACACATCCCCAGAAGCCCATGTTCATCTCAAACTGCCTAAGTGCAATGCAGGAAAGGTACCAGTATGAGGACATCTTGAAACAGCAAGAGGAGACAGCAGCCGGCATGAGAGAGACTGGAATTGCAGACGCAACCAAAAGGAATGTAAAACTGACCAAAGCAAGTCAGTTAGAGAAGAGCAAACAGCACCTTAGGGGGAATTTTTCTGAACAAGATAGGCCTGTGGAGGAAAGATGTGATAAAGATGTTGGGCAAGAATACCGGGGGAAATGCAACCACTCATTCTTGGTGCAGATGACTATTTTCAACTGCAACCTGGCTGGGAGGGCAGCATGAGGGCTGATAAGCAAGGAATGACCCAGAATGCCAGGACCAGGTCAAAGGCCGCAGGGGAACCAACCTGGAAAGGAGATATGATGTCTTTGCCTGGCTAAATTCCCCATTCATTAAACCACCTGTAGCGTGGCACACGGACATTTCTCCCACTAAATTCAAAGACCTTAAACAGCTGGCTGAGCCTGTTGTGATGAAGATCCCAGAGAGAAATGAGAGGGGTGTCATTATGGAAGATCCTTTCTTAAAATTTCAGGTTTGGAGGGTGGAGAGGCAAGAAAATGGTATTTTTTCTTAAAATTTCCCCAGGTGCTTCCTGTTGAGGATGGGCTCAAGAGGAATGAGTCCATTTCATCTATGTGTACAAACAGAAACTATGCAGTAGAGAACAGAAACTATGAGGTAGGGAACAGGGCGAAATGCCAGGCAGAAAACCAGTCAACACTCCATGAATCCCTGCAGTATTTTTCTCCATCTGTTTCTCCGCGTACCTCTGCCCGATGGCACCCATTAACACCAGCTCACTCTCCAACATGGGTGGAGGCTGCATTGCCATCAGATTGCAGAAAGCACCATGGAGAAACACTGCTTGAAGCTAAAAGTAGGAATCTTAGAGCACAGAAATTCTATCTACTATTCATCTTGTGTGATAACTGAATTACTCCAATTAGTGATAGCATTGCTCTTTCCTAATAAACCATTTACTTTTCTTACTGTCCAGTAATATAAACTTTCAGCAACAATTACTCTTAGGAACTGAAAATGCTCTTTCCTACTCCCATGAACTTTTATCTCTAAAGGTCATATTCATCTCCGAATGTGCCTGGGCAAGCAGACAAAGCCAGGCCTGGAGTGACTCCTGGAAAAGGAAGCTTTGACCTGAGGCTCATTCCTCTTTGGATGACCTATGCTACTTCAGGGACTCCATTTTTATCCCCTTTTGTGACTATGATGCTAGTGGAAGGAACTTCTTAACTTAAAAGTGGTTCAAACCCTAAAATATCAAGAACATTTGACTCCAAAATTTATTGCATCATACCTCCCAAAAATTCAGAGTCTCAATATCTATAATATCAAGTATTCTCAAAGCATCTTTTCAAAGTGGAGAAGAAACAAATACTGTCATTTATATTTGAAAGAGAGAAAAATTAGATTTAAATATATCAGATATTTAGCCATGGATTGATATGGAGATGTAAAACCCTCTCTGAGCCCAAGGCTCTAGCATAAGGTGGCAGTGGTGGTGGTGGTGGTGGTGGTGGTGATGATGATGATGATGATAGTAATAATAATAATGCCTGCACTGTGCTAAATGCTATAAAGAGAATATCTCATTTGACTCTCACAATGACCACAGGAAGCCAGCACCACCATACAGGTCCTTGGCTAAAGCTAAAGAGACTGAAGTCAGGAGGGTGTGGGAGGCAGGGTCTGAACCCAATCTGCCTTAATCCAACATTCAATCTCTTCACTCATGCATTAGCCAAGTGTTTATTTTAAAGTATAATACATTTACACAATTTAGTTCAGATGATGATTTTAAAAAAAGAAGAAAAGAAAACTGTTCATTTACATACTCATTCTCTGGAGAAAAATGACCCCAATAAATATGACAACTTCCAGAGGAATGATAAGCAGGAAAGCTACTGTAGGAAAAGGAAGATGGAGTTTGATTCTAATCCAGGGACAGAAGAAGAAAAAAAAAGTGAAGTAAAAAGAATGGGGAGGGGGGTATAGGCAGTAGCTCTGAAACCAGCACCAAAGTAAACACCCAGAGAGGAACTGGGAGGGGTTGAAAGTTAGGGTGGAGGGGGTTCCACAGTCAACCAGTCATCAGGGATGAGGTTGTGTGGATGCCAGCACAGAGACTGGGGAACAGCAGCCTGAGTTATCGTGAGGCTTCCTTTAAGTTGGCTTCTTCTCACCTTCTTAATGCCTCTGCCAACTGGATCTTCCATCTGTCTGAGTTTTGCCCCACAGGTCAGGTGTTGCCTACCATACCTGCCACATTTCAAAGGCCACAGTTCCAGGCTCTGTCTCTGAATTTATTTATAGTTAACTTCTTATTGGTGAAAAATACCTAGACACCCCTCATTTTGAATTTTGAATGCTCTTATCTCCTGATAATATCCCCCAGATGCCACATTCCCTACTCCATTCTTCCTCGTTTTTCCCCCTGAAACTTCTCTCCTCATCTCAAATTTTGCATTTCCTTGGTTAAAAATAACTAAAATAATTTTTATAATTCCAGCTACTAAAGAGATCAGTCACCCAACAAATGTCTGTTGACTAATCATGAGCATTATGCTCCAAGGGACATAATAGACATAAGGCAGGTACCCTGGAGGAATTTCCATGGAAGATGGAACACAAAAGTAGCTCTGAAACTTTAAGAGAAAAACACCTCTGAGTATCCTGGCCCCTCAATAGGTATACTGCTGTTCTAATGGCCTCTACTTACTCCTTCCAATTAAATCCTACTAAATATAACATTATCTATCCCCCACAATATTTTATCTAACATCCTCACTTGCTCTAACTTCATTCCCAGTCCCTTCCATCCCCAACCCCCATCAAAGATTCTGCTGATTCTCTCTGACTCTCTCCCCTTCCTTCTGCAATGACACATCTGAAATCTAAAGCCTCTATTCAGTACACATCCAGCTTGGAAATCTTCCTCACAGAAAAATGTACAGACTAAATTAGGTAATGTTGTGAAAGCAATTCAAAATCCTTAAATTATATAAGCCCTGGGTACTTTTATTAAGTCTCCTCAAATTACTCTAATATTATGTTTTTCCTGAGTGCATTGTAGTACCCAGAACTTATAATAATTTAGGTCCCAGAAATCACCTAACCAGCGATGGTGTTTTTCATTTAAAGCTCACAATAGACTCCCACTGAAATGAGTGCTAAAGGCCTTTTATTTTTCTCCTCCCTAACAACAGTTTCCTAGAATAATCCTTCTTACTGTCATGGGTTTCAGTGGCAAACTACTACATCTGCTCTCCAAAAAGTTTGCTTTTCAATACTGAAGTCTACAAAGAGCTATTGCCAAACTCTGCACACAGGGTATCAAAAACATTTCATTCTAGAGATTGTATCAGGAAGCTTCTATCCTCTTTTTGTCCAGGGTTTATCTTACCTCACGTGAGCAATGGATCTCCGAGTCGCCCAGCAAGAACATCAACTTTTGGGGAACATCACCAACTGGAAGTTTCCTAGGTAAGCTTTGCCTGGAATCATAGAGTAGGTATCATGGAAACTATTATGGCCTATCAAAATCAGTGTTTGATAATTATTCCAGGAAGCCTAGAAAACATTAAGCTAAGGAGTGGGGGCTGAGCCTGGCTCTACTGTCAGGAACTGAGCAGCCTTGGGCAAGTCACTTGATTCCTCTGGACTTTACTTTTCTTACTGGGAACAGTGATGGAGTAGATAACCCCTGAGATCTTTTCTGGCTTTAAAAGAAATGAATGAGTGAAGTGTGTATAGAGTAACAGTTTCCAAAATGGCTCATGGGTAAGTCGTTCCAGAAAGATTTGAGTTCTCTCTAGGCAATTTTATACATTTGAGCTGTAATATCAAATAAATTTTTAATGAATTTTTTAAAGTCAGGGTTACCAGATTGTCCACTGGGACAGGTTCTTTTCAAAGAAAATCCAAACCAGGCTGAGGAATTGAATTCAGCACGTTTTATGTGGATCAGAACATTTGTAATACAATGTCAATAACTATAATTTTGTAGCTAAATTTTAAGAGCTCCAAATACAGAACACAGCAAACCAAAGCTCTAATGCTTAACAGAAGAATCCTCTCTTTTCTTCTTCCCTTCCTCCCCATCTCCCTCCCTCTTTCTGTTTGTCTTTACCTATCCCCCCCCCTTTTTTTTTTGCTTTAACTTTATATCTTTGACCTCCGACACTCATGTAAGCAAGCAATCAAAGATAAACATCATCCAGAACCAACATGAGATGCTCAGGGCAGCACTGTTCAACATGGTAGCCACTAGCCACATGTGGGTATTTAAATTTAAAATAATTAAAGTTAAGTGAGAATTTTTAAATTCAGCTTCCACTTGTACTAGCCACATCTTGAGTGCTAGCTACTGGCTGACACAATAGACAGTGCAGATGGAGAACATTTCATCATTGCAGAGTTCTGCTGAACAGATACATGGATGCCAGCTAGGTTTAAGAAACTTCTCTCAGGAAAAAAAGGAAAGAAAGAAAGAAAGAAAGAAAGAAAGAAAGAAAGAAAGAAAGAAAGAAAGAAAGAAAGAAAGAAAAGAAAGAAAGAAAGAAGAAAGAAAGAAGAAAGAAAGAAGAGAGAGAGAGAGAGAGAGAGAGAGAGAGAGGAGAGAGAGAAGAGAGAGAGAGAGAGGGAGGGAGGGAGGGAGGGAGGAAGAAGGAAGGAAGGAAGGAAGGAAGGAAGGAAGGAAGGAAGAAAGAAAGAAAGAAAGAAAGAAAGAAAGAAAGAAAGAAAGAAAGAAAGAAAGAAAGAAAGAAAGAAATTAAGACAAGTTCTGAAGTCAGGCTGCCTGAGTTCAAACCCACCACCTGCTAGCTAAAGTTTCCTTGACCAGTCATTTAAGTATTCTGAGCCTGCTTCCTATTTGGTAAAATAGAAATGTGAATTATGCATGGCTCATACCATCACTCTGGGGGTTAAATGAGATATTAGTGCATGTAAGGTTAGGTACCTAAGATCTAATCAGTGCCCAAAAAATGTTAGGTATTATTTTTTCTTAAATATGTTTTTAGTAATTTGAGAGAGAAGAAGGGAGAGGGAGAGAGAAGCATCATTGACTGGCTGCCTCTTGCATCCCTCCTACTGGGGATTGAGCCCAAAACGTGGACATGTGCCCTGACCAGGAATTGAACAGTGACCACCTGGTTCATAGGTTGATGCTCAAACACTGAGGCACCCAGGCCAGGCTGGGTATGATTTTTAATATTGATTCTTAGAGGGAAAAGTGACAGTGATGGTTGGAGGCCCTGTTCCTTTCACTGTTATTTTAAAGACCTGTTTCTTCTTTTGTCAAAATGCAGCTCTGTTCCTGTGAATGCAGGATCTAACTCAGAATATAAATGTTTTTGAGAAGTCACACATTGGCAGAGGGATAGACTGGAGGGCTTGGTTTATGGAATAACTGACACCTATGTCAATGTAAATCATTTCTTTGACAATAGTCTTACTTTTTAGGTTCCTTCACCATCCACCCCTTCAACATATTACAAAAAAAAAAAAAAAAAAAAAAAAAGGTAAAAAATGATTAAAAGAAACTTTTTAAAAATCTGCCAAATGATTCATAGGTTGTCCATTATATACTGGAGGCAATTGTCATTTGCCTCAGTAGTTGGCAGAAGCTAGAGGGCTTGTGCTGGTTATTTAAAAGAGAGAGAGAGAGAGAGAGAGAGAGAGAGAGAGAGAGAGAGAGAGAGAGAGAGAGAGAGAGAAGCAAGTGCCAAAAACTACAAGTCCCAGCATGCAATGGTCCATAAAGATCAAAGCAACATAATAGGAGATGATGATATCTTCATTTTAATTAAAAGAATTATCTTATCTTCAAAGAGTTTTTCAAATACTCCCAGCACATTATAAAGTCTTTACTATTATACATCCAATTTAAAGATGGATAAGAAGAGGTGAGGATGTCAATGTGATTGGACTTGACAATGGAAACTGCTTTCATAGGAACCTCTGGACCCCACAATTACTCACTAGGTTAGCATTCTAAAATGTTAGTTGCCAAACGAAGCCCAAGAACTCTCTCCAGGTTACTTTTCCATGTAATTAATTACTTCCTGGGGGAAACAGTCTACATTGGGCAATCTTCAAATCTTATTCTTCAGATGCCAATATCTCCTTGTACAAGTGACAGTTTTGCTGTTGGAAACGAGCAAGAAGTTTTCAAGTTAAAGCTATGGTGAATGAGCCCAATACTAGAAAAACAGGAAATATCAAAAGAAAGCTACAAAAGTGGAAGATAAATTGTTAATACCCAGAAAGCACAATAGGCGACTGCCTGAAGTTATCCATCAAAATGTAGTCCTCACCAGTCATTAATAGAACAAAAGCCTCTCCCAGCATAAACTATTTCCTTTGGAAAGAGCGATGAGATAACGTTTTGCCTGTCCTTTCATAGATGATGGGCTCTTCATAACAATATGGGGTTAATGACAGATGGCCTCTCAGAAGAGACCCATCGGGAACAGGGTATCAGCATGGACATCCCACTTATTACTTAACAAATCCACTCAGAGTGGGCACGCAGTCCTTAATTTCCCCACACCCTTTCGCAGGCTTGCTTTGTATTTCATTTCTGATTCAGTTATCACTGAAATACACATTTTAATTGAATTATGCAAGATTCAAACTTCCTCAGCTTTGAACATTTCAGTAAACACTTCTACACACTTACTTACAGCAATGCCACAAATCCTGGCAGAAAATTGAGGGCAGTCCTAACAGCTTCTCGGTAAGAATTTTTTAAAACTTATAAATAAAATTTCACTACAAGCTACTCAGAAAAGTTCTGTATTTCTCTTATTTTTGGTTTCCCATGTCAACTTCCTAAACCATTGTCTTTCCCTCCATTCTTTCCTCTATGCTTCTGGACATAGATGGGTCCAGGAGCAAGCTGTACTATTGCAACCCTGTGGTGGGTCTCCTCTTTTAGAAGAACCAGTATCAAAAATAACTGTCTGCTTGGCTCCTGCTATCAAATCCTTTGTGCATTTTTGGGTTCCTCTCTGGTCCCTGTATGTTGCTCTCATGTACCCTCTTTTAACCACAAGCTTTGGCCCCTCATCAAATTTCAGTCCAGGCGTTCACTATTTCTCTTTTAAGAGTTATAGCTATCCTTTCTTCAAGGCTCCCCTTTGCTCTGACTATCCCTTTGTGGTTTCCTTTCATCCCATTGGTAAAAGCTCTCACAGCTATTGTCTCCAATGCATCAACTTTTATTGATGGTCCTTTTCAAAATCATTCACCTTCTAAGGTTTTCTTATAGCAATTGTAAGGTCAGAACAACATATACATTTTTAAGTTGAATACAGACTTAAATTCCTATGGGGCAAAAGTCAATCAATATCCAAAAGATTTTTTGACTGAGCCAGTTGGCTCCTCTGATAACACAGAGCCAAGGAGACTAAAATCAGAGAATAGTTACTTTCCTATAGAAAAATGTTATTGTTCTTCACTCACAAATGGAATTAGTAATTCCAACAAATTTTGTAAAATTGTGTGTTCTTGGCTATAAATAAAGCTTGGATGAAAAAATCATCACAAGTATAGCTTCCATCACTGCTATGGGGGAGGGAGGCCCTTTCTGAACAAACATTCTTCTGTATACTGTGCTTTTTGTTTTTTGTTTTTAATATATTTTTTTTATTTTTGTATTTATTTATTTATTTTTTTACAGAGAGGAAGGGAGAGGAATAGAGAGTTAGAAACATCGATGAGAGAGAGTCATCGATCAGCTGCCTCTTGCACACCCCCTACTGGGGATATGCCTGCAACCAAGGTACATGCCCTTGACCGGAACTGAACCCGGGACCTTTCAGTCCCCAAGCAGACGCTCTATCCATTGAGCCAAACCGGTTTCGGCTACCCTGTGTTTTTTATAAGTGAAAGTTCACACTTGAAAATTATTTCAGAGAATAAACTACATCAGAAAGTGATATCTCCACATCTCTTGAGTCAATCCAAACCTCCATTGACTCAAAAGATAGAAGGAGAGTGCCTGAGAAGACTTGAAACATGATGTTTGTCAGCTCTCATGGAATACTGGATGTAATCAGGATTAACATTCTTGGACCATTCAGTGTGTGTTAGGCATTATATTATGCACATGTATTATCTCACTTAATTCTCATAGTGAAACGAGTATTCTAGAAGACTGTCAAGTTAATAACACTAATGTCATTCATTCACATCCAGCAATACATCAAATGCCCACCCACCGCTACCCTAAATTCCTCTGTGATCATATACCATTGTGCTTATAGTTACTCAGAGGTAAAGAGACTTTAAACCCTGACAAAGCATGGTTAAAAGGAAATGAGAATGTTTGGCCTGACTCCAGGGGGATCTGGCAGTGTCTTAAAATGTCTTTCCAACTGCCATGCGCAGAAAAAATTACATTTGTTTTGTGTGGCCCCAAGTAGAGAGGGATATTTCAGCTCAGCATGCGGGATGTTTTGTAGCTATGAGGGGGAGCAGCATCCTTGAGAAGAAGAGAGCTCAGGTCACTAAAGATACTCACACAGTGAATTGTGTTAAATAATAATTACTCAACAAAGATAAAGTAAATGCTAAGTACTTTGCTAAGCACTGATTATAATATGAACTAGATCTTTATAAGCATATAGTTGAAAGTCACAAATTTGGTGTTGTAAATTGAGATAATAGAGGCCTGGACAAGACATTGGGGTAACACAGAAAAGGGTAACCCCTCCCCAGCTTGTGAAAGGAGGTGGGTAGATGTGAGAAGTGAGAGAGGCTTCAGAGGATGAGGAGGAAGTAGTCAGGTGATGAAAGTGGAAAGGGCATTCCAGGTTTGTTACAGGATAACCAAGCCTTTAGCGTTAGAGATGTTACAGAAGTGATTTAGATATCAGATGAGAGGTTCAACTTACTGACCTCTGACATCCAATTTTGACTCCACAACTTCTGAACTAGAAAACAATCACCAGGAGCAGAACTGATCACACTAAGCTTCCCTTATCTCTGAATGAGGAAGGGAATTGCTTAAGGAAGCTGGGATATGGCCCAGAACAAAAGTCAAATTCCTTGCCCTTCCAGGAAGCAGAACTTAGAGAAAACAAGGTGCCGCAAAAAGAGGACAGTCAGAGGAAACATACAGTGAGGTCATGAGAGGCCAACACTCCAAACTGGGTCAAAGGGGCTGAGAGAGAAACATTTACGCAGAGAAAAGGTGACACCTGAGAGACAGGGATGAAAAAAATAACAACATACAGATGCAAGGGATTACAGAAATAATCTGGCCTTTCCTAATATTAGGGAAATAAGGTCCAATATCTCATGGAAAGAGGGTCTATTGATATTTCTAAACCCAGAGGGGTTTTCATTGTGCCATGTGGTCTGTTTTATTTTTTACCCTAATATAAAAATTGCTGCTCATGCTTCTTTGGGCTTTCTTCCCTAGGGACCAATGGGTGATTTTTGTTTTGAGTTAAAACACTTTTCTTTTGCCATTTTGCTGATGTTGGAGGCATTTTCCATTTTCAAGCTGCCTGGCTCCTTTCAAAACAACTTTACTTTAAAGCCATTTAATAAAGGCTGATCATTTCTCCCAAGCATTAAAAATCAAAACAGATATTCTCATATTTTTAAAACAATATTTCCCCTTTTATCTAGCTTAATTGAGATAAAACCAGTATATAATGCTATCTAAGTTTATGATGTACAACATGATGAATTGACACCCGTATATATTGCAAAATGATTAGCATGATAGTTCACACCTCCATCACCTTACATATATCTATTTTTGTGTGTGGTGAGAACATTTAACTTTGTTCTCTTAACAACTTCAAGTATACAATTCAATATTGTTAACCATAGTCACTGTATTGTACATCAGATCTCCAGAACTTAGCATCTTATATGTAACCTTTGACTCCATTTCCCTCAAACCCCAATCTCTCTCTGGCAACCACCATTTTACTCTCTGTTTCTATAAATTCAGCTTTTTGAGATCAAGTGTGATATTTTTTTAATGGATTGAAAACAGAAAATAAGAGTCTATGGAACATTGTGAAGCAAGCTGTGCAAATTCTCAGGTCCACACTGAAGATGTGGTCAACATGTTCAAAATATTCCTTTCATTATTGGTCTAAACCCATTCACTATGTTACTAAGTTGCATGTTTTGGGGGGTTTTTGTTTGTTTGTTTGTTTTTTTATTTAGAAAGGGAAAATTTCATTACATTGAGGTAGTCAGCTTGAACTTTTTGTTTTTCTTCTTCCAAAGCAAATTGATTCAAATCTTAATTGGCCAGTGGCTAAAATAGAGTAATAGTAATTCAGTGTCTTTATGTTTTCCACTTACCCACAGTACAAGGAAAAAGTTAACCATTCTCAGCATTTATAGTCTCATAAACAAATTTGTTTATTTGCCCCCAAGAAGTTGATTAGCAAACTGCATATGCTAAGGTTCAAGTTGCTCAAAAATTGCCCAATATATAGAAAACTTAGTAAGGACCACCCAAACATTAACCTCATGCTGGCAACCTGCCTCACATTTTCAAACTAAGGTATTGCACCACTAGCCATTTACAATACAGATACAATAATGGAAACGATGCAATACTAGCACTGACGCCTAATTATACTTCTGAGTTGACAAGTTTTTAGGTCAAAAGTATATTTAGCAATGGGAACTATTTTGATAGTTTGGGGAGACCCTTTCCAGTCCCCCAAAGCTCTAGGTACTGAGAAAATGAACTTTTCCCTTTAAAATGAACATTTTTTTCTCCTTCATAAAGTGTAACCCAGTATCTGAGTTCTAGAGACAAAACAGGATTATTAAAACTGATTACATTTTATAATTTCTCATGTAGCAGAGTTTGGAGGGGAAAAATAAATCCCTTAGGATAGACATTTAGAGAGAAGGAGAAAATTAAGAAATAATAGCTAAAAGAAAAAAATATATTTTAATTAGTTTATTGTAAAATCCTTTTTATATGGTGTGATTTGAAGTGGATTTTATAATCAATTACATTGAGTGAAATACTTAATATGAACACTCTATGCTCTGAACCCCACCACCTGAGCTGAATGTATACATTTTATTGCCTGGATGTAAACCTAAACAAATAGATTTATAATGGTTTGTAGACAATTCCCATGCAATAACTATATTATTAAGTCTAAGGCATTATTAGAGGTTAATTATATTTAAAATTATTGAGATTGAACAATGATGTAATCTATGGGAGAAGATACTTATCTCCTCCTGTTTGTACTATAATTACTAAACCTCAATGAACCTCTCTCTTTAATTCTCCCATTCTCCTGGCTAAATAGCCTCTCTAATGGAATCCAACGCCTACAACCTAAGATAACTCTTTCTGGTTTAAACCTTTAATGTCTTCCTTATCCAACTCCCTTCTTCTCCATCTTCACGCTAGATCTTGTCAATATCTTCAAAGGGGAATTTGTCACTGTGTGCAAGAGTTCTCACTCCTCCCTTACTTTTCTCTTTACTGGTTTCCCTCTCTTCACTGCCCTAGATCTCCCTCAAAGTTCTAAACTCCTAAAGCACTGATTGTATCAATTCGTTCCCATCAAGGTTGTCCAGCAATGACCTTGGTTATCTGTCCTTTGCTCATCTGTATTTTGCTGCTGTTATGCTTCCATTCCCAGCTTTCAGAAATGATCTTTACCTAATCCTAAATTATTCCAATTTGTGTTTTTATTGTGTCCTTCTTTTAGCCTCACATATAAACTCCTACAAATATATTGTGCCTTCACTATTTTTATTTTTCATAAATTAGTATTTCATAATTAGGTCCTTAATTTACATCTTCTCTTATTTTTCTGCCATGTAGTTTTTATCTTCTGATTGAAATGTTCAGAGATCTTTGAGGACCTCTTTTGATATCTCTCCCAGTTCTTCTTAAACTGTCTCTTCATTCAAATGCAACACTATTTACCGAGCACTTGCTGTGTGTCAGACATTGTTCTAGACTTGAAGGTTAAAAAAAAAGAAGAAAGAAAGAAAGAAAGAAAGAAAGAAAGAAAGAAAGAAAGAAAGAAAGAAAGAAAGAAAGAAAGAAAGAAAGAAAAAATTAGATATCCACTTTCAGGGAGCTTGCAAGGGAGGAGAGACAGGTGATTATAAATACCTAAGTAAAATCATTTTAATAATAAAATTAAAAAAGTTACACATTCCAGCAAGGAAATCAAACTGAGTAATGTCATAGAAAGTGACCAAAGAAGAGGATAGTGTGTGTAGGGGGATTTCTCAGAAGAAGTGAAGTTTAAGTTGAGATCTAGGTAATGGGAAAGAGTCAGCAAAGTAAACTGGAACCATGAGAGGAAGAGTGGGAATGGCAAGCTCTAAGTCTCTGCAACTGCAACCAGGTTAGTTTATATAAGGGACCGAAGGAAGGCCAGCACTGGGGAGAGAAGACTGTGTACCACTTACTGATTTGGACTGAACAGCAGCCCCCCTGCCTTAGGTTTACTGAGGTCAGCCCTCCCACTGTTGAACATGGTAGAGTCCCAGTTTCAAAACTGAGTATACCGACTTCCATAAACACTTCCATGTTTGATCCAATTCCAGAAACCAGAGAACAAAGCATGTCCTTTTCCTTGTCATCAACCAAGCACTGCAGCAAAACATTGACCATTGTCTGCTGTAGTGTTGACACCAAAGGAAATACAACACTTAACTTTCTCTGAAGTCTCCTATTTTCCTTGTGATGATTCTGGAACTCCAAGGTGACCTATTTCTCCAAGAACAGGGCACTGAAGTGATTGCCTGAACGAAGAGGTAGGAGCAACCTGTAGGATGGATGCAGGGCTTGCCGGGACACGCAAAGGATGCTGTTGATGTGCTGGAACCTCTCTTGCGTGGTGTTCAGGACACAGTCTCATTTAAATGGTATCAGAGTAAACAGGATGCTACATGTAGAATGAAACTCCTCAAGCCCTTCCCTAAAGAGATAAGGCTGAAATCATAAATATCACACGCAGTTTAAAGATGAAATCTGCAATCCAGCTCCAGGAGCCTGAGTCTGGACCCACTGCAGCCACTGAACCTTTCCAATAGGCAAGAACAAAAGTGCAAAGTCAAGGGACCACCATAGATTGGAAATTACTTCCCAGCCATTTCTTTAAGGACCCTAAGAATTTAAAAATTCCATATTTATTTAGTAAGTCAGAATAAGTAAGAAAAAGAAAACGAGAGAGAGAGAGAGAGAGAGAGAGAGAGAGAGAGAGAGAGAGAGAGAGAAACTCCTGCCAAAAGTCTAGGGTCTCTATTAAAAAAAAAAAAATCCCCAAAGTATGCCAGTTCAGCCACAGCACATCTGGGAATTGTTTGAAGGATAATGACAGTAATAATTATGATTACTTACACTTAATTCTCCCTCACAGGGGCGCTGTGAAGATTAATGAGTTGAAGCTCGTAATGTGTTTTTGGTTCCTCGATGAAAGCTCCCATGAAAGCCCAGATTATTATTATGGTTATTGTTGTTTATATTAGACCATTCCTGTGGAAGGCTTCCCTTCATTGCCCATCCATTTACATTCCCATCATAAAATTCAACCACTTCTCTAATTAACAGCCCACTGACTCGAGGAGCAGCCACATCAGGCAGGAACCCTCACTCGAAGACAGAAAGTGTAAGCAGAATCACTGTCATCTGCCTACATCCCTCCTGCCTGCTAGACTTCATCCCAAGCACTTAGCTAAACCATAAAGACACAGGAGGGAAGGTAAGCAGTGTCCTGCTCCAAATGAAAGTATATTGACAGTGTCAATATCTTACAAAATAAAGAGCCTACAGACAAATTCATAGATATGATCACAAACTAGGTAGAGAATGCTTTAAGATAATGTTGAAATGTGGCTCATAAAAGAACTTGTTCAAAGTCAAAGCCACATAAAGATAATAGATCAATGGGTTGCTACTTAGCATTTATTTATTTATTTATTTATTTGTTTGTTTGTTTGTTTGTTTGTTTTTGCTTTTAAAGAAAAGTATTGCCATCCCTCTTACCTCCTATGCAGAGGCCTATACCATTCAATGTTTGTTGAACAAGACAGAGCCCCTATGCTTGAGAAAATGGTTACTGAAGGCTAGCTCATTAGTCACCTACACATGGTCTGGTCGGGAGGCTAGGGAACTGTTACAACTACAGCTATTCCTCTGGAAAGGCAAGTATGACACATGCTCTATGGTAGTCTGTAGCTTTAATTACAAATAGAAATGGTATTTATTTTTTCAATAATTAAAACATTTTTGTAGGGCTAAAAGAGGAATGACGTACCACAAAGTTTCTTTTTGCATGGTGCGTATGTAAGGGAAAACATATGCAATGTGTCTGGTTTCTTTAAGATACTCAATAATATATAAATAACACAGTTGCCCAAGAAGAAAATGGGAAACAAAGACAGTTTTCTTCCTTCTGCTATACCATCTCATTTCTCTGCTTAAAACTGTTATTCCTTGGCTCTGCAGGATCTACAAATCACTAGAAGAGAAAGGAACGTAAGAACAAACCAGGACCACCCATCTCCCACACACAGACCCTCTGCCTCTATGTGGCAGAGACTGCTAGTTGCCTACTCAATAGCCATTCTTCCTTCTTCCACAGAAACAGAATCTTAATTTTAGAAGAGCACTTTATGGGACTTTGTGCCATAGATGACTAAGTTCTGGCTAAGGAGAAGTTGGCAGAGATATGTGAGAGCCAGCTTAGCTGGCAAGTGTTTTCTTTCATCCTTCCCCATTTCCTCCTCCCTGCCGCCTGGAAATCTGACACAGCAGTAGAAATTATAGTAGCTGTTAAGGACCGTGAGTTAGTCTTGAGGATAGAAGGTAGGATAATGCCCCCTACCAAAGATATCCACATCCAAATCCCTGAAAACTGTGGAAAAACTCACAATGCATGGCAAAGGGAAATTAAAATTGAGATGGGTTAACATGTCTAATCAGTTAACCCAATGGGAGATTGTCTTGGATTACCCAGTGGGGCCAAAAATATCATAAGCATCCTTAAAAGAGGAAGAGGGAAACAGAAAGAAACCAGAGAGAAGGCTGAGTAGAAGGATTCAGCCTGACCCAGCTGGCTTTGAAGATGGAGGAAGAGGTGACAAGCCAAGGAAGACAGGAAGCTTCTAGAAGCTGCCCAAGGCAAGGAAGCAGATTCTCCCTTGTTGCTTCCAGAAGGAACACAGCCCTGTCAACCCCTTTAATGTAGCTCACTGAGGCTCACTTAGTAATACTGACCTTCAGACTTACTAAGTTTCAAGCTTCTAAGTTTGTGGTCATTTGTTATAGCAGCCAGAGGAAACTAATTCGCCAGCACTGAGGATGGGCCAAGGGAAAAAAGAGCAAGTGCCTGGGTCCCTGCTGATGTTGTGAAGCTCCATCCTCTCCCTGCATGACCTAAGTCTAGACTGCCTTTATGGGGAAGAATAATGCCTCCTGTGTTTAACTCACTGCTGTTTGGGGTTTTCTTTTATATGCGGCAAAATACAACTGAGGTGCACTTGCTCCAATTTAGAGATAAGAGACCGAAATCCCAAAATGTCACATGACATTATTTTAACACAACTCAACTATTCAGAATCAGAGGGTAGAACTCAAAGTCCCCAAAACCCCATGTTTGTGACCTGCCCAAAGTATATACAACACTGGTTCTTGAACCTTAGCTTACACTGGAATCTTCTGGAGGATTTATTATTAAAACACAGGTGGCTGGACCCCATACAAGAGTTTCTGAGTCAGCAGGTAGGACCAAGGCAGTCTACCTATGGCTGGACCAATCTTCTTTTCTGTTGTCAAACCCATAACCAAAGTCCAGCCCTCGTGACCACACACCTGGGATATCATAGCAGCTTCATGGGTGGCTGGCCTGTCTTCAGTTGGGAGTTACCGACTGTCCCTACCTACCCTCCCACCTAACTAATTTTGGTGAAAACCAGATCCTATTTCTGCTTCATAACCATAGTTGCTTTCTACTGTTTATGAAATTAAATCCAACCCCTGTGCAGGCCTATCAAGGCTCTCTTCATTTCCCTGTCCTCTCTCCTACCCACAGGAAGCCATCACTCCTCCTGCCATCCCTATGAAAAGAGGGGAACCAGAAAGTTTCTTATTTTATAACCAAGAGGGCACCCAGAGAGAGTTGGCCAGCTCTCCCGGCAAGCAAATCCAAATTAGCAACAAGCTCCCCCAGATAGCCCAGTGCCCACCCTCAGGGAACAAGGAACCAGGTCCCCTGCAAGCAGCCCACAGCAGGTTCCCCATGGAAACTCAGGATGGGGTGAGAACACAATGTGCATTTCAACTAATTACTCCAGAAAGGGAAGCAGCCAGGAGGACCTGAGATTGTTTGTGCGCTGTTGTACTGAATTTTGAAAGAGAGGGCAAACTTAGAGGAAATTGGCAGCAACTTCATCCAGCGCCAGCCAAAACGGCACTCTGTCCCTCCCCAAAGCAGCTGTGCGGCAGTGGCTGTGGCTGCAGCACTTGCCTTCCTTTGTGTGCAGGGAGGGCTGGAGGTGTGGGGCAGTGGAGAGGCTGTCTCGCCAGAGGAGGCAGCTTTAAACTCCCCGGAGTGACAATGGTTCAGCTCAGAGCAAGCTGAGCCGCCAAAGGATCCACCAGTTCTAAGCCTGATGTATTTGAGAATTTTGTTAGTTCCTCTCATCAAAATCAGTCTTCACATACATATTAGTTGTGCCCTTGCCAGGAAATCTGGTACCTGTATCACTGGGGGCTTTTCTTTAAGAAGGAAAGCTTTTCATCTGTTCATGGTACATTTCTCTCCTGCTCCATTAAAAAAGAATGAATTTTTTTCTGTCTTTGTTCTCAGTCTTCCATTTTTCCTTTCTCTTATTTATTAAGAAAAAAACCTTCCTCAAGCTAAAAACGGTTTGCTGTAGCTTGGTTTTTAATTGTCTTAGCATAGTTTCCACTCCTATAGCATCCCAAAGTTACACACCCAAGGCTTTCTGGGCTCCCCTATGTATAAAACCATACTTCTGCCTTCTAAATGTGCAGGAAACAGTGGCTTGGAATGGGGACTCTTCCAACAAATACTTATTGAGTATTTGTTCATGTATCTTTCACGGACAGTCCTGTCCACCACCCTTAGAGATCAGTGTTCATGTTTTGGCACAAGCATTCCACGAGAGCCTTCCTTGCCCAACTTCTGGTTTAGGGTCAATTTCCTTCCAGAAGGAGCTGCATGAGATGGCCAGGCTGAAGCAAAGAGATTTCCTTCCCAAGTCCTTGACAATACCATCAATGACCCTGTCTGGATAGTTTGGAGAAAAGGCACATTAGTAGAATGTTTAATAGACATTCAAGAATACAAAAGAGATTGTTTTTATCAAGATCCTCTTTCCTTGTGCTCATTGAAGTTTCTTACTTCTAAACCTCCCATTTCTCCCCTCTGCAGCCCGAAGCCTACTGTTTACACCTTCTCTGAGTGACTAATCTCTGCACAATTTAAGTGAGAGAAAGGTGATACTCTTGGCTTGAGTAGCTTTATATTCTTCTGCCTGGATTTAATTGTGGGAATATAACTGAAGATATATGGTTATGGGAGAGAGAGGAGAGGAGAGGAGAGGAGAGGAGAGGAGAGGAGAGGAGAGGAGAGGAGAGGAGAGGAGAGGAGAGGAGAGGAGAGGAGAGGAGAGAGGAGAGGAGAGGAGAGGAGAGGAGAGGAGAGGAGAGGAGAGGAGAGGAGAGGAGAGAAATATAGCAGTTTTAAGCAAGAAATATACTCATGCCAAGAAATGAAACTCAGGTATATACATTATAGCTATGCCTAGAGAACATTTTGGCTACGTGGGCTGCGAGTAACACACCCTGAAATCGATGATAATTACTTTGTAATTCTTTAGGTTCTTGTGTAGGGTGTTGAAGGAAGAGGGTAGCTGACTTTTAAATGAAATGGGGGATGGAAATTCCAGGTGAATTTTATTCACCTGGCAAACAGGCATTTCTTCTCAGTGTTTCCTTGTTTTGGCCCCAGACTGGGAAGCCATCACCTTCCTGGCTCTTTCATGGAATATCTGTGTGGTCTTGGTCTTACTCAATTAACCTCTCCTCTTCTGCATTTCATCATGTGTATATGGGTATAGGATCGACTTCAAAGAGGTCCAGGGCCTAATTAATGTCTCTAGGGTGCCTGAAGATTCTGAGGTGGAAAAAATAAATAAAACCACCACCTGTATGCAGCATCTGAGACTACATCACAGCAGGTGGAAATTATTACTATTAAATGTAACTCTATGCAGAATATTTGGCAAACTTCTCCTCTGGAGCATAAGAAATGTCAAGTTGGTGAGAGTAAGCTTCCTCTGTGATCAATGAATGCTATCGCTATCACTCTCTCTCTGTCTGTTTCTGTGTGTGTGTGTGTGTGTGTGTGTGTGTGTGTGTGTGTCTCTCTGTCACTCTGTCTCTGTCTCTATTTTGCTCTCTCTCTCTCTTTATATGAGAAAATGCTACATTAGGAGAAAATGCTACATTGGGAGACATGACAACCAACAAATAAGGAAAACTGAAAATTAAATAATGAAAAGTATAATGTAATTAGTGGTTTTAGGAGAAGACAAGCCAGCTATACAACAATCAGTTATTCTTTCACATCAGCTTCCTTTTCATCTTGCTCCTTTATCCCCTATTAGTGGGTCTTCCCAAGACCAGATGATCCTGAAATTCAGTATGGATATTAATGTAATGATGCTTCTAAGATCAGAAAAATCTAAGTTCAAAAAAAATTTATGAAAACCCTTCCTGATCCCCTTTATCTTTACCTTAGTTAGTTCGAAAATGGTCAATTAATTGCAACCAGGAATTTCTTTTAAGCTCTCCAAATGTCACTTATCTTGAGTAAATGGACACTTCCATATTTGAAAGATCTTTTGATGTGTTCATAGGAAAGGTTTTGTAGGATTTTCTTCAAAACATCCTCAAGTTTGTAAAGTCCAAACCTCCATTTATTTATTCATTTATCTAACACATGCATTGAGTTCTTTCCAAGTAACAAGCACTATGCTACAGGGAAGTTAGGAGACACTAAGACAAAGCATACAGGTAATTATTGCATTGTAAGTGCTGAGAGTGGTCACCTAAACTGTTCATTTGCATAGTAAAAGGAATAGGAATTTCTTTAAGTCCCATATTATGGAGATACTCTGGGGACAGGGATTTTTTAACTCAGCAAAGTAAGTATAAGGGCAAAATGACTGAATGAAGTTAAGTTTGTTCTTTGTAAGATATACTTCCTTTCATGGATATTTTATAATCCCTTTTCATACCACCCCTATTCTCCACTCTACCTTATAAACAGAACCTCCTCAATGTCTGTGTTATGGTATATGGGGTATAAATGGTACAGAATGACACTTGACTTGGGGTGGTGAACACAAAATACAATATACAGATAATGTATTATACAATAGCACAACTTATATAATTTTATGAACCCTAGTAAGTTCAATTAAAAAAAAATTTCTAGCCGAAACCGGTTTGGCTCAGTGGTAGAGCGTCGGTCTGCTGACTGAAAGGTCCCAGGTTTGATTCCGGTCAAGGGCATGTACATTGGCTGCGGGCACAACCCCGGTAGGGGGTGTGCAAAAGACAGCTGGTTGATGTCTCTCTTTCATCAAGGTTTCTAGCTCTCTATCTCTCTCCCTTTCTCTCTGTAAAAATTTAATAAAATATATATTTTTTAAAAATGTTTAAATATATTTTCTATATTCCTGTTGGCTTTCTGTTTTCCACATGAGAGGTATGGGAACTCATGGAAACAATTTCTTGAGTGTTGAAGACAGGCAAGGTAAAATAATGTACTAGTCATGATTTTCCAGAAAAACAGAACCAATAGGATATAGAGTTTTACAAATATATTTTATATATAATTATATATAATCTTATACATATTACAGATATGATTTTAAAATGGCTCACATTATTATGGAGGCTAACAAGTCTAAATCTTCAAGGGGTACTAGCAGGCTGGAGATCCAGGAAAGGCAATGGTTCAATTAGAGTCCAAAGGCCATCTGCTGTGGAATTAGGAATAGCTGATGTTGCAGAGAAGGCTGTCTACTATAGAATTCTTTCTTATTCTAGAAAGGCCAGTCTTTTTGTCTTTACCTGATTGGATTAGGCTCACCCACCTAATGAAAGACAATCTGCTTTACTTAAATTCACTGATTTAAATGTTAATCTCATCCAAAATACCCTCATAGAAATGCTCAGAATAACGTTTGATCAAGTATCTGACTTAGTCAAACTGACACATAAAATAACCATCATAGATAGAAAGCCCTATACTAACATAATTTTTTTATTCTTTGTAGCATCTTTCCCTGTGTGTTTATAAATATCCCTCTCCACTTTATCTCCACTTCATAAAGTTATGGGAAAAAATACAGACATGTGATTAGTTAACAGCTTAAATATGTAGGTTTTGCCTTATTTTATTGGCTATCATTCTTCATGTATTGTCATATAATATAAATATATTTTTAATGCAAAGATGTTAACTCTAAAACTGTTTACAAAATCTATAACTTTAGTGATGCAATTTAAAAAAGAAAAGAAAAGAAAAATCTCTTTAATACCTGAAAAGTAACAGGTTCCCCACAAGTCCCAATCTTCTATTTTGAAATCAAGAAAATGCCTGTGGCTCAAAGAGCCCCTGACCTACTTCATTACTTGATGCTCTACATAAATCATGGACACTCCCTGCTTTCAAAATAGCAAGCTGGCTTTGAGGAAAAGCAGCACACCACTGCTAGAAAATTGCACCACATATATTTCATCTGCAAGTGCAGTTGATCTTTTTTAAATGAGGGAGCAAATAATCATGATTTTTATTTACTTTATAGCTACTGATGGTCTTATGACATTGACTTCAAATGAAATTGCACACCATGATCATTAACTGCAACTTATAGATTTTTAGCAATGTCATAAATATAGTATAGTATTGCCCTATAAATATAGGGCAATGTCATAAATATAGTATTTGGAATATTTGTTAAATTGACACATTTTCAACAGAGTTAAAAAATGAATAATTATAATATAAATATGTATAGGGTAATTCATTTAACATATATATATGGCTGAGTACTTATTATGTTAGAAGCTCCACTGAGAACACAAAAATTACTAAGTAATTATTCCTGGCTAAAGAGTTCCAGAGCCTACTACACAAGAGAGACAAACCAACAATGAATTAAAATAACAATGTGAAAGATTCCATGCTGAGGTATCTACTAAGAGCTATCAAAGCAAAGAGGGGAAAATAAAGCAAAGAGGAATGGCTTTCCCTCAACTGCTTTATTTGAACCATCATTCTATACATCATACCTAAAATATTGTCACAAAGGCTATCTAGTGGTTGTATTCCAAAGTCAATACAATGACAGATCAATGAATAGATATGAGGGAACTGGAAATGATACTGAGTGCTGATACTGAAGTAATCAGTGATTTGAAAGTTGAATACTACTAAATTATTTTTTCATCTCAACGACTTTGAACTAAGAATAAGTCAATATCAAAGTTGGCAATCACATGCTCTTTCACTACTAAGTACACTGTAACCTACTTAAGAGCTACATTTCATCGCTCCCTAATTAATAACTTCATATTCTGTGAGCAACAGTAAACTCCTCCCTTGCCATATATAGTGCCAACTTTCACATGATTCAAATTTCCAATTAAAGAGGGTGTAAGACCCAGCAGAAAACTGTTCTCATTTAAGGAAAAGGATGACATACCAAATTAGAGACTATTGTTGGTCACAGGTTGATATTTGTCACAGGAGACATTATATAAACTCTTTTCACCTATTATTCCAGCTATTAATTTTTTTCAGATATGAGAGCTAGATGTATAAAATCTTGAACTAGAAATGTTTCTTAAAACAGACGCATGCAGAAACTGGTTTGGCTCAGTGGATAGAGTGTCGGCCTAGGGATTAAAAGGTCCCAGGCTTGATTCTGGTCAAGGGCATGTACCTTGGTTGCGAGCACATCCCCAGAAGGGGGTGTGCAGGAGGCAGCTGATCAATGTTTCTCTCTCATTGATGTTTCTAACTCTCTATCCCTCTCTCTTCCTCTATGTAAAATAATCAATAAAATATATATTTAAAAAAAAAACAGACTCATTATACAGATAAAGACTCAGAAGCCAAAGTGACTTGCTCCAAATAGCAAGAAATTAGGAAGTCAGAACTATAAGTTCTATATTCCCTTACTCTTTCAATTTTTTCATTCTCTTTATTGGAGCATTGACAGGGATATAACATCCTGATGGCAGAATTAACAGCTACCACTTGAATTGTCTAAAATCCAGAATGAATTTATAACTAAATTGTTTTTATTTCAACAGTTACATTGCACATTAAACCACAGTCTCCTGAAAGAAATTGGGAATATTGGAACTGATCTCTGGACATCATGCAATGGTTAGACTGTATGAAATATGCCAGAGCCCTGAGAGAAACACTATCTCTGAAAAATCTTGGACTCCTTGAAGACAAAAAAACTTGTGTGATTCACTTTTTATCCACAGTATGCAGCAATGCCTGGCAATAGACATGGGTGCTTAGTAAAACCTTGTATTCCAAATAGATAGCTTTACATAGATCTCCAAAAACAACACTGGATAGTAGTAATAATCATACAAATGTATCATAGATATGGAGCACCTCCCTGAAGGTTGCAATATGTATAATAAAAATGGGAGTTGCTGGCATTCACTCTATTGAGGATAACAACAGACCACACCTCATTGATTTGATAGTTGGTGGCCTTATTAAAAAAAGAAATGTGTCTCAAACCAAGCAATTTGTTAATTTGTTAATTTCTCTCTTTCTTTTCAGAGCTGCTTTAAAATTTACATTTACCTACCGTTTACATAACTCTTACCTTTTGTCATGAGTTTCATGAGCATGTGAAGCTTTTTGCCTTTTAGCTCAAAATTAATCTTTCCTTAAATAAACACTGTAGAGAGATGGAGAAAGGAAGAAAAAGAGAGGATGAAAGAATATGAGAGAGAGAAATTAACACCTCCAAATAAAACATTGGGACTGATTTACATCACTAGGAAAAAAGTGCTATTGCTCAAAGAACGATAAAAATTTGGCCAAATTTAGAATAAGACAAGTAGAAGTCAACCAGCTCCTGGAGCTTGGCTGCTCATCATACTGTGTACCTGACTGTCCAAGTCTTCAAGGG
Organism: Pipistrellus kuhlii; assembly: GCF_014108245.1. Taxonomy (NCBI): domain Eukaryota; kingdom Metazoa; phylum Chordata; class Mammalia; order Chiroptera; family Vespertilionidae; genus Pipistrellus; species Pipistrellus kuhlii. Next base: position 119,698,516 of record NW_023425404.1, on the reverse strand, counting down.
GGTCCCTGAAGTAAATAAGGAGAAAATGTGCTGCCATTATTAATTGCATTAAAACTCAGGGTTGTGCCTGGCATTACATCATAAGTACTTATTAGATATTTGGCAACAGGAGCTAATGTCAAAAAAAAACAAAAAAAACTTGACATTATGATTGAAAATCAAGATTTGAAAGACACTTAATGTCATAGAAAAATCTTTATAATATACTAGAGGCCTAATGCACAAAGATTTGTGCAAAAATGGGCCTTCTTTCCCCTGGCTGCCAGCACTGCCTTTGTTCCGGCCAGAGGAGCCTTTCTGCCTTTGCTCTGGCCCAGAGCCACCTTTCCACCTTCCCACACTGCCCAGAGGCCCTGAGCGGCTGGGGTGGTTCAGAACACCTGCATCCTGTCCCTGCCCCCTCTGTGCCTGTGTATGCAAATTAACCCGCCATTTTTGTTGGGTTAATTTGCATACTCACTCCTGATTGCCTGATGGGCATGGCGAAGGTACGGTCAATTTGCATATTTTTCTTTTATTATAATAGTATAGATTGTAATATGAAAAGCTAAATGATCCCAGTTGTACGTAAAAGTGTGTGTGTGTGTGTGTGTGTGTGTGTGTTGTGCTCTAGTTATCTACTACTGTGTAACAAATCTCTCTAAAATTTTGTAGCTTGACACAACACCTTTTTTAAATTTTATTGTTTAAAGTATTACAAATAGTTGTACATATGTCTCCTTTTTTTCTCACTGAACTCCTCCTAGCCTCCTCTACCCCCCACCACATGCCCTCATCCCCTCTCCCCCAAAGTGTCTTGCATCCATTGGTTATGTTTATATGCATGCATACAAGTCCTTTGGTTGATCTCTTACCCTGCCTCAACCCTTCCCAGCCTTCATACTGTAGTCTGACAGTCTTATCAATGCTTCTTTGCTTCTGTATCTACTTTTGTTCATCAGTTTATGATGTTCTTTATATTAGGTCTAGTAATAATTAATGTCGTTTTCTAATACTTTTTTTTTTAAATCGAATTTATTTAAACAATACAACAAAATTTAATCAACAATATAGTTGCCATTGTTTTCTACTACTTGTGCCCAACGCTCAGGAAGCATTTTAATCCCTCTGTTGTAAAATTCTTGTGATTTTGATGCAAAAAATTCGGTCAATGCATTTTTGAGGCATTCTTCATTATTAAATTTTTTTTTCCAAGAAGAAAGTTTTGCAAAGAATGAAACAAATGGTAATCAGAAGGGGCAATATCAGGAGAATATGCAGGTTGAGGGAGAACTTCCCATTCCAACTGGCGCAGTTTTTCAGCAGTGATTCTTGCAGTATGCGGTCATGCGTTATCGTGGTGAAGAATTACGCCCTTCCGATTAATCAGCGCGGGTTCTTTTTCTCTTAAAGCTTGGGCTAACCTTTCCAATTGGGCACTATACACTGCACTTGTAATGGTTTGGTTAGATGGTAAAAGTTCATAATGAAGAATTCCTTTAAAATTCCACCAAACACACAACATCACTTCTTTCGCATGCAAGTCAGGTTTTGGCGTGGGCTGCGGAGCCTCATTTTTGTCCAACCATTGAGGCTGCCTTTTCAAATGAACATACAGCACCCATTCTTCATCTCCAGTAACAATTTGCTCTAAAAACAGCAAACGGTTTTGATGAGAGAGAAGCGAACTGCAAATTGTGACTCTTTGATTACAGTTGTTGTCGGTCAACTCATGAGGAACCCATTTTCCAAACTTTAGGACTTTGCCAAGTGCACGCAATTGATTGGAAATTGTTTTTTGTGAACAATTTAAAGTTGTCGCAAGCTCTTGTTGGGTAATTTGAGGGTTTTGCACCAAAAGAGCTCGAAGAGCTTCTTGATCAAAATTGGACACACGGCCTCGACCACTCTTGTCATCTAACGAAAAATTTCCCTCGCGAAATTTCTCAAACCAACGCTGGCATTTTCTGGCACTAACTGCATCTTGACCAAGAGCACTACAGATGTTTTTTGCAGCCTCACTTGCTTTTCTTCCTAATTGGAACTCGTAAAGCATACAGTGCCGAATATGCTCTTCATCCGCCATCTTCTTAGCCCTAGTTTTGCAACAAAAACCAAACCAAAGACAAACTTTTTCAAGCAAAACTTGTTAATTGCACTTCACACGTTCTGTAGATACCACGTGTTTGAAGGTTATGTCAATACAAGTTAACGCCAAGCAAGATTTTAAACGAATGTTTTAAAACGACATTAATTATTACTAGACCCAATATTCCACAAATGAGTGAGATCATGTGGTATATTTCTTTCACTGACTGGCTTATTTCACTTAGCATAATGCTCTCCAGGTCCACCCATGCTGTTGCAAATGGTAAGAATTCCTTGTTTTTTACAGTAGCATAGTATTCCATTGCATAGATGTACCACAGTTTTCTGATCCAGTCATCTGCTGATGGGCATTTAGGCTGTTTCCAAATCCTAGCTATTGTAAATTGTGCTGCTATGAACATAGGGGTGCGTATATTCTTACTGATTTGTGTTTCTGGTTTCAGGGGATATTGTCCTAGAAGTCGGATTACTGGGTCAAATGGCAGTTTAATTTTAATTTTTGAGGAAATGTCATACTGTTTTCCACAGTGGCTGCACCAGTCTGCATTCCTACCAGCTGTGCACGGGGTTCCTTTTTCTCCACATCTTTTTTCTCCACATCCTCACCAGCACTTGTCATTTGTTGATTTGTTGATGATAGCTATTCTGACAGGTGTGAAATGGCACCTCATTGTTGCTTTGATTTGCATCTCTTAGATGATTAGTGACTTTGAGCATGTTTTCATATATCTCTTGGCTTTCTGTATGTCCTCTTTTGAAAAGTGTCTATTTAGGTCCTTTGCCCAATTTTTTATTGGATTGTTTATCTTTCTTTTGCTAAGTTGCATGAGTACCCTGTAAATTTTGGAAATTAAACCATCAACAAAACAATAAGAAAGCCCACTGAATAGGAGAACATATTTTCCAATGTTATCTCCAATAAAAGTTTAATCTCCAAAATTTACACCTTTTTATGTTGCTCATGTATCTGCAATTTGGTCAGGACTCAGTGGGAACAGCTCCTCTCTCTTCTACATTGTGCTGACTGGGGCAGCTTGAATGAAGGCTGGGCCTGGAATCATCTGAAGACTCACGCAGTTACATGTCTGGTTTTTTATGCTGGCTGTTGGCTAGGAGTCTTGGTTCCTCTCCATGCGAGTCTCTTCATTTGGTATTTTCATAAAGGTTCATTTGAGCTTCCTCACATGTGGTGACTGAAGGAAAGGGCAAGCATCTCAAAAGAGAAAAGACCAGGAAGCAGCTGAATTTTATTCTCTTCTTGACCTTGTAAATCAAATAGCAACTCCCAACAAAGTCCCAGGCCCACTCAGTGTCAGAGGAAGGAGCAAAAATTGCTCAATGGAACAGTGTCAATGTCACCTTGCAAAATCTATAATCAAATCATGCAAGTCTAGCCTGACAAAAAGACTAATCTAAACTAGCAAAAAAAGATTGATTGCATTATATAATTTTTATAATCTAATTTATTTTTTATAATTTTTTAAATGGAGATTTTTTTTAACTTTAAAAACATACTGGGATTACTGCAAGATTAAGCAGGTTTTGCCAAGTAGAGTTAGAGATCTGTTTTCATCAGTACATATGAAATTAGCAAATACATTGTGTATATGGAAATAAGGATTTATCTTAAAAAATAGTTGATCTAGAGAATAATTCTTCTTACAGAGAGATTTAAATGATAAAGTTCATTTCCAATTTATGTCTCAAATTTGTGAGAGCCACAAATTCATAATTGTCGAAGTCTTCAGAACTATCAGAAATGTGTTCTATTTCCCTTGGGCTCTTTAGAAATGGATTGGGAAAGGCATTAGAGATCAGGTGTCTGGCTTTCTCTGGAAGGCAGCTGCTAGGATGTCCCAAATGGCCTCTGATGGTGGTCACACCTGTATAATCCTCTTCTCCTATTTGAGTGAGGACTAGATTTGTAGCTGCTTCTAACAAATAAAATATGACAACAATGGAATGTTACTCCTGAAATTAGGTTCTGTCCCCTCTGCTCACCCTGAGGGAAGCAGCTGCCATGTTCTAAGCTGCTTTATAAGGAGGCCCAGGTGGCCAGGAACTAAGGGAGGCCTCTGCCATCAACCAGTGGGGAACAGAGATCTTCAGACAAATGTCCCATAAAGAACAGAATCCTCGCAAGAACCACTTGAGTAAATACATTCTTCCCCAACTGAGCCTTTAAGTGAGATGCAGCCCTGATTGTCAGCTTTACTGTAAATACTTACTCAAGAGAAAAATATTCATCTGTGCCTGTCCTGGATTCATGCACCATAGAAACTGCGACAAAATACATGTGTGGCTTTTTAATATGTTTTATTGATTTTAGAGAGAGGGGAAGTGAAAGGGAGAGAAACATTTATAGGAGAGAGAAACATCCATTATTTGTCTCCGGTATGCACACATACCGAGGATTGAACCTTCAACCTGGGCATGTTCCCTGACCAGGAATCATAATGGCAACCTGTCAGTGCCCAGATCAAGCTCAACATATTGGGTCGGCAACTAAGTAATTGCGGGTTCCACACATATATGGCTTCAGTTGAATTTTTAGGTTTGCAGACGTAGTACAAATGTAAAACACATTTTGTTATTTGATAGTTGGCTATTCAGCTGTTAATCAGTAAAAAAAGTTTTTTGATATGTTTTGTAGTTTTTGTTTGGCGTTCGTTGAAAAATGGAAAATCAAAAGGAACATTTTCGTCATATTTTGCTTTTTTATTTCCGCAAAGGGAAAAACGCATCGCAAGCTCATAAAAAGTTATGTGCTGTTAATGGTGACGAAGCTTTAAAAGAACGGCAGTGTCAAAATTGGTTTGCCAAATTTCGTTCTGGTGATTTTTCACTCAAAGATGAAAAACGCTCTGGTCGTCCAGTTGAAGTTGATGACGCCCTAATCAAAGCAATAATCAATTCGGACTGTCACAGTACAACACGTGAGATTGCAGAGAAGCTTCATGTACCACATACATGCATTGAAAATTACTTAAAACAACTTGGCTATGTTCAAAAACTCGATACATGGGTTCCTCGCGAACTGAAAGAATCACAGTTAACGCAACGCATTAGCAGCTGCGATTTGCTAAAGAAACGTCATGAAAATGATCCATTTTTAAAACGACTGATAACTGGCGATGAAAAATGGGTTGTTTACAACAATATCAAGCGGAAAAGATCGTGGAGCAGGCCAGGTGAACCAACTCAAACAACATCAAAAGCTGATATTCATCAAAAGAAGGTTTTGTTATCAGTTTGGTGGGATTACAAAGGAATTGTCTACTTTGAACTCTTACCACCCAACCGAACGATCAATTCTGATGTCTACATTGAACAACTAACAAAATTAAACAATGCAGTTGAAGAAAAGCGGCCCGAATTGACAAATCGAAAAGGTGTTGTATTCCATCATGACAATGCAAGGCCACACACATCTTTGGTCACTCGGCAAAAATTAATGGAGCTTGGTTGGGATGTTTTGCCACATCCACCATATAGTCCTGACCTTGCACCATCTGATTACTTTCTGTTTCGATCTTTACAAAACTCCTTGAATGGTAAAAATTTCAATAATGATGATGATGTCAAATCGTACCTGATTCAGTTTTTTGCTAATAAAAACCACAAGTTTTTTGAACGTGGGATTATGATGCTGCCTGAAAGATGGCAAAAGGTCATTGATCAAAATGGGCAATACATTACAGAATAAAGTTATTTAGTTCCATGAAAAAATTGTCTTTGATTTTCTTTAAAAAATCCGCAATTACTTACCTGCCGACCCAATACTTAGCCACATCAGCCAGGTCCATGTATTGTTTCATGCCACTAAGTTTTGGAGCAATTTGTTATATAGCTGTAGATAATGTTTGGACTGAATTGTGTTCCTCAAAATTCACATGTTGAAGCCCTAATCCCTGGGACCTCAGAAGGTGGCAGTACTTGAAGACCATGTCAGTAAAGAGGTGATCAAGTTAAAATGAGGCCATTAGAATGGGGCCTAATTCAATCTGATTGGTGTCCTTATAAGAGACACCAGAGATGCACATAACAGAGAGACGTGGCCATTTGTAAGCCCAGGAGAAAGGTCTCAGGGGAAACCAAATCAGCTGACATCTTGATCTCAGACTTCCAACTTCCAGAACTGTAAGAAAATAAATTTCTGTTGTTTAAGCCACCCAGTCTGTAGTATTTTGCCATAGAAGTTCCTACAGCAAACTAATAGAGATAATTAGTACATTTTCCTTTTCTATATGTGGCATAGTAAAGCACCTTACTTCAAATCAACTGGCTGGTTAGCAGTAGAGCATTATACCACTGAGTGATTGTCATCATATTATTGGATCTCCAGTCACCAATGATTTTGTTTTCTGTTCTTTGTTTTTGAGTCTGCCTATCTAACTTCACTGGCCCAAAGAAATGCAAGAGTAGGAGTTTGCAGTATAGAAAGGGGAAAAAATTGTCTAATATTGAATTGGCCAATACAAGAATGGGGAAGTTATGTTCTAAAAACTCAACTCCCCAATGACATGTAGGTTACAGACTATATAGAGTAAAAATGACAAGACATTGTGGGTTAGTGGTTCAAGGTTGTTCTGGGAGCTTATTGGTTGGAGGTGAGGTAAGGGTAATGAATCATTTATTTAGGTCTTGAGAACAGTTCCAAGGTCTTTTCTGGGTCCCTCTGTCTAGTCTCATGGGAAAGTTGCCAGGGGCTTACTGTACCTTAGGGCTTAGCAGCTGAAACGTAACTTAGGTCAAGATGTTATCTTTAGTCTGACAGAGGTCCAGATCTTGTGACCATTAGTCAGATCCAGGTTACTGTCTTCTGCTGCCTCAGGGATTGCTGATTATCTAGGGGAAAGGCTAGGTCTCTTGAGGAAGGGAGAAGGGAGAGAGACAGAGGAAGAATGAGAAAGAGAGAGAGGGATGATTTCCAGAGCTAAGATTTAAAACTAAGTTTAATCAAAGTCATAGATATCCTCAATTTCAATTGCCAACTAGTCTCTCTGGGCTTTAATCACCTTATCAATAAAATGAAAGCTTAAGCTAGACCAGAGGTGGGGAACCTTTTTTCTGCCAAGGGCCATTTAGATATTTATAACATCATTCAAGGGCCATACAAAATCATCAACTTAAAAATTAGCCTGCCATGTTTGATCAAACATTTAATTAACTCATCCCTCATGCCTTAGCAGGATCAGACCAAATGTTTTGCAAACCATACCTGACATTCCCTACCTTTCGAATACACCAAGGATGGCAAACTACGCAGGCCAAATCTGGCTTGGTGCCTATTTGTGTAAATAAAGTTTTATTGGAAGAATATCATGTTCATTCATTTACTTGTGTCTTTTGCTGTTTTCCCATTACAACAGTGGAATTGAGTAGTTGTATCAGAGACCATATACTTGGCAGAGTTTACTATATGGTTCTTTACAGATAAAGATTGTTTGCTGGCTCTTGGACTCAGCAAGCTCCAAGAAATCAGGTGTTAAAATTTCACAACTGTAGGACTCTAAAACGGAGAACTCCTGTCAACAAATACAACTATCTTCACATTATACCAGGGATTCTCAGAGGACGGTTCCTGGACCAGCAGTGCCAACACCACTTGGACACTTGCTAGAAATGCACATTATCATACCTATTGGATCAGAAATTACTGTGATGGTGCCTGAAGACCTGTGTTTTAGGAAACCATCTACACACTGATGAAAACCACAGTATTAGATTACTCTCCCAACTCTCATTTTCACATTAAAGACAATGGGAGAATTGCTTTACTCTTAAAAAAAGGAAAAACAGACCAAAATAGTGCCTCAAAAAAAAAGCGAGCAAGCGAGAGAGAGAGAGAGAGAGAGAGAAAGAGAGAGAGAGAGAGAGAGAGAGAGAGAGAGAGAGAGAGAATTTTTAAAGGCCATTCTCTACTGTTCCTTGATTAGAATAAAAACTGGAGGTGATATTAAATAATAATGATGATAATATGATGGTTTGATCTCTATCATTTATCTCTGGTTGTGGACTTGGTGAAAAACCACAGCTGTCACACCATGTGTTTACTTCAGCTAGTTAGAACTGTCTTCACAACCTGGCGGTGTTGGCTGCTGGAGGGACAAGCATTGGTTATTGTATACTTGACAAGCTAAACAAGATCACCTTCAAAATGGTTTTTCCAAGATCTAGAAAATAAAATATCATTTTGATTTATATATTAGGATTTACCCCCCAAAAAAAATTTAGGGCATTAGATATATTTTCTAAATGTAAAAGCTTACAGGAGAGAGAGAGAGAGAGAGAGAGAGAGAGAGAGAGAGAGAGAGAGAGAGAGAGAGAGAGAGAGAGAGAAGAAAGAAAAGGAAAAAAGAAAGAAAAGAAAAAAGAAACAGGAAATGGTGACGCCCACACACTCAGAAGAGGAATCCCAGGACCAAACCCCATTTCCTGCCCCACATGGTAACAGAAACGTCTTTTCTTTATCTAAAATCCGGTTCCTGTGCGACTCAGAGTCAAGAACTGAGCCTACATGTTGGTTCAGAGTTGGCAGAAGAATTTTACTTCTTTTTTCTTTTCCTTGAAAAAACACAGAACTAGAGCAAATTTCCAACCTTCTCCTTATGCATGAAAAAGAAGGAGGAAGGCCCATCTTCCATTTCTGTCTGAAAAGATCAGGGCCTCTGCTACAGTTTTGCTCACCCACCCAAGTGACCTTGCTTGGCCTGTGTGTCCCCTGGAATCTCTACTACCAGTGCTGACTAGGGAAGGGTGAGTCCATGTTCTGCTGTGTTTTCATCAGACACAGAAATCAATGAGGCACAACCAGTACCATCAGATCATTTTACTTTTAGGCCTCATGTATACAAATTCGAATTACAGTTTTGTAATTATCTGCTCACTTGGGAATGTGAAGACAGCCATGCTGTATCTCTTGGGAAAATACGCTTCTATTTTAGTTGTGATTTGACATGGGGGTAGTTTTTCAACATTAGAATCCTAAGGTTCTATATGGTATATGGTGTTCTCACCAATATTGATGGGGACCTGAGTAACTCAGATCAACTTCCAAGTCCCAAATAAGGAAACAAGTGTCAAATTACTTGGTTTTTCTTTTTCATATCTGCCTCTCTGGGAGGGTTGTTTTGCTCTAGAGAAGGTTTAGGGGTATTTTCTAATTATACGACCATTTCTTCTTGCAAATATAGGTAGTAAGAGATGCAGTCTCTATTAGAGAGGAAATTAGCAGGAAGGTTGGCTAGTGATGGAGTTGCTAGTGATGGGAACTCTCAGGCAGATGCGGGGAGAGTGTGCTCACACTCAGCTCCATAATAGTTTGTATTACCTTGCATAGAGTTCACAGTGGGAGATTCTCTGATGATCCCCTTCCCCAGAAAGATTAATGCGCAGCCCTTGAATGTAAGATGGTGCAATTACTTACACCATCTTCACACTTTGTTGAGAAGTTTGGCAGTTTCTTACAAAATTAAACATGTATCTACCTTTTGATCCATCTATTCCACTCCTGGGCATTTAGCCAAATGAAAGCATATGTCTACACAAAGACTTGTATGTGAATGTTCATAGCAACTTTATAATAGCCAAAAATTGGAAACAACTTTTATGTCCATCAGGAGGTGAATGGATAAACAAAGTGTGGTAAGTCCATGCAATGGAACACCCACAGCAACAAAAAGGAATGGACTATTAATATGCCCCACAGACAGATGAATCTCAAAATCATTATATTGAATGAAAGAAGTCAGAAAAACAAGAGTACAAAACTATATAATTCCATTTACATAAAACTCCAGATATTGCAAACTAAGCTATAGTGACTAGAAGCAGGTCACTGGTTGGGGGCAAGGGTGGGGTGAGAGAAGAGGTGGGGGCAGAAGGAGGAAGGAATTAGAAAGGGACATGAGGGGGACTGGAGGAGTTGGATATGTTCATCATTTTGATTGCGGTGATGGTCTTATGAGTGTACATATATGTCAAAAATTGCCAAACTGTACACTTGTGAACATGCAATTTATTGCATGTGAGCTATATCTTCATAGCACTTTATTGAGATGTGATTCCTATCTTGTTTTCACTGGAGAGACAAAATGTGCCACAGATTGGAACTGTGTGGTATGTTGATGGCGTGCTTTGAGAAGGCAGATGAGGTAACACTTTTAGTACTATGACCTTTGTAAGTTAGAAATCAGATCACCTCACTCTGAGTTTTCCATTCCACCCCCAAGCCCACCTGTCCACCTGGACAACCCATCATCCATGTCTCCAGTTTCCAATTCTATGTTACCTTCTCTCCAGAAGGTAACTGGCCAGGCAAGTCATCCTTTCTTTTCTGCAAAATCAGGGTTAGAGGTCAAGAACAGAAATGCCCCAAGGCCCCTGCACACCATAGAAACCAGTCTTTGGCAGGGATTTGCCTTGAGCTGAGTAATGGGGCCTTCGTGTGTGTTTAGTCTGATGTGAGAAGAGACCACAGGTTGAGAGGAGGGAAAAACACCTGGGTAGAAACAGACTCTCGTCCTTCCTGACCTCACAGGAAAGCCCCCTGCTTCTCACAGCCACCTCACCCACAGGCGGGCATTCAGCAGCAAAATGCCACTCTGTACTAAGAGCAGGTTAGCTGTAGTTACTCATTTTGCACACTCTCCTACTGGGGACATGTACTTACCTTCTGACAGCCTCTGAATTAACGCTTCCATCTCCAGCCTATTTGTTGTCCCAATGATAACCTCCTGCCTTTCACCTCTTGCTAGTTTGTGGCTCCCACCCCAGAAGAGCCCCAAACAAGCCCAGGTTGCTTATTTCTGAGTTGTAGATACCATGAGATGATGAGTTTTTATACAGGTTCTATCTGAAATGAAGGGAGCAAGATGCTCATGGACTTCCATGGTGCTCAGTCCCCAGGAGACATTTGCCAACGTCTGGGACCTTTTGGTTGTCACAGCTGGGAGTGGGAGGTGCTATTGGATCTGGTGAGTAGAGGTTAGAGATGTGCTAAACATCCTGTAATGCATAGGACAGTCCCCCACCTACACACACACACACACACACACACACACACACACACCAAAAATTATCCGGCCCAAATGTCAGTGGTAAAGAGGTTGAAAAATTCTGCTATACAAAACGTTGTGTCTTTATGGTGACTTGCCAAATTTATGGGAAGGTAAGCCATCCCCATTTTAAATGAAGCCTTCAGAATGTGGTGATAGGCAAGACATCTAAGTTTTCTGCCTTGATTTCCCACGTCTGCAAAATGGGAATGATCCTATGTCATTTATTTCTCTTCTCTCAGTCTTCCTCCCAGCGAGCGGCTAATGAATGTTTGCCAAGTGCTTTGAAGATTCTAATTACTGTTATCCCTGGTCTATCAGTTCAAGATTGCAGAGCACCTGGGAGCCCTGCAGACGAGAGATACTGGGCAAACGGAGCCAGTCCTGTCACTGTGGTTACCATTTATCCCTCTCAGAGGGCAGTATCAAGCCCTTAGGCTTGAATTACTCAAATCAACTTTAGAATCTGCTGAGGAAAACCAAGGGTTCTCACAATTAAATCACAACTTTTCCCAAAGTCAGGGACTTCAGTTGAGGGCCTCCAGTTGGCAGCTAGAAAGATTCAAAAACCTTAGCATGTGGTGAACATTCAATCAATCTTTGTTGGTTGCCTGCTTGGTACACAATTCAGCTAAAATGTGTAATAAAATTGGAGGTATTAAGACCTAAATTTCAGAATTGCCATTGGGATGACATATATTAAAAATAAATAAATAAATAAATAAATAAATAAATAAATAATCATTCCAAGGGCTCACCTATAGTGAGCACTACCATTTAAAAAATGTAAGTTTAAAATGTAAAGTCCGTTGGATTACTATCAAGCTATGTTAGTCCCTCAGAAAGTTCTTGCCATGCAGAGGATAACCTGATGTTTGACACCAAATATATCTGCCTAAGCGAAGATGGTCCTCTCTAGCTCTCTTTACCCCAAATCACCACTTCCTGATCCTGAGATCTCTCTATTTAGAAACAATGGCAGCCTTAAGTTCACAGTTCTGAGGAATCAATCTATAAAACTACACTGAGCACAGGCTGCATAAACCAGCACAGGGAGAGCATCGTGAGAGGTTGAGAATGCGAAGACATGGCATCTGTCACCTCAAACGTCCACCTGACCCGAGAAATCAGGGCTAGCGACAAGTGGCAGCAAACTCACAATGTGGGACATGTGGAACTGCTCATGTCAGTGGCATGGAAATTCAGAGAACAGGACCTGGAAGGGGACAGCCAGGCATCCTGGATATGGAGGGATGTAATCGGGTCTGGAAGCACAGGTAGTAATTCTGGGAAACAATACTAAAAAAAAAAAAAAAAAAAAAAAAAAAAAAAAGGCAGCTTAAGCCTTCCTTCTCACTTCACTACCAACTGCAAGGTGATTTTTTCTGATTTTCCAGGCAAAATTGTACTTCACAGATAAAGGCCCTGAGGTCTGGCTTGGGTTTTATGTTTCCTTGGTTGGCTGCATGACTGGAGACAACAGCCCGGAACCCCTGGAGCTATCAAGAGGGGACCAAAGAGGACTGGTTCTCACACTTGCACCTGCATAGAGTCCGTTGGAGGGCCTGGTGAAACACAGATTGGTGGGCCTGCAGTGGCACTTTTTATTCAGAACTGGGGCTTGAGAACCTGTATTCCAACCAGTTCCAGGTGAAGCTGATGTTGCTGGCGTGGGGACTTCATTTGAAGAACCACTGGATGAGAGTACCTCTTCCTTAGTGCAAACACAACTCCTCTTTGGGGGAAATGTGCAAAATGCACACCCAACGAAGGACTGGTGGGGAGCATCAGCTTTGGGGGGAAGCTGAACATCATGGCCTATGCAGCTATGACATCATTTTACTAGATGTGCATCAGGCACTCAGGACATCTCAAACTCCTGGCTCCATTAAACAAGTCATTCTTGAACCTCTGCCATGCACCAGAGGCTTTTCAGTGATGTCATCTCATTGACATTTTCATCCCAATTTAGTGGGAGAGGGTTCAGAGTAAAATGATGCTGAAATACTTCTTTGAGCTGATATCAAGGAAAGGAGATAGACAGGGTTCTGACAAGATATTTTAAAGACATATACACACACACCCACACACGCCTACAACCCTGAAGTGACCTAGCACAGGAAGGGGTGGAGGCCAGAAAGAGGGACCAAAGAGAAAAACAAAGCAAGGCAGACAACAGATAAACTACCTTGCGGTTAGGTCCAAAGCGTAGGAATTGAATCAATTCTGGGAAGTGGTAACCTCCCAGGTCCACTTGATTCTCATCTTACACATTTTTCCCCCTAGCATTTCCTTCATTTTTTAAAGTGGCTTCACAGCCATCCCACCTTCCATTGCAGGTGATATTTTCCAGCACTTTCTATTGAGTTCCTGTGAAAGAGATACTTTTTTCACCCATAGCAGATTTGTGTTCATCTTTGCAATGAAGACCAGAGCTATTTCTGCCAGCAGCACCATTTTTCATTTCCTTTTAATGAGTGAAGCTGGAAAATAAGTTCACCAGCTGAAACTGTCAGGGAAATTTGAGATGGCAAATGCCATTATTAACTCCGCTGAAATGTATTATTAATAATAATGCTTAGCCCTGGTGTAGCATTTTCTGGCTTCAAAGCCATTTACAAACATCAACTAATTAATCCTTACCTCAGCACCATGGAGTAATTAAGTATTATTATCCCATTTCACAGAAGGGGAAACTGAGGCACCCAGCGGTTAAGCGCTTGCCCAAGGCCACAGAAAGGATAGGATACGCTCTCAGAGTCACAAGCCTCCTGTGGCCTTCCACGGTGCTTTGAAAGGGTCTCACGCCTGGGAAAAATGAAGCTTGTGCAGGAACCACACCTCCAGAAACAAAGATGGATGGAGAAAGCAGGCCCCCGCTTTCCATGGCATCTGGCTACAAATGATCAGAGTTTCATTTTTCTTTAGTGTGTTCCTCCCTCATTAACTTTTTAAAAAGCATGCTGACTTCGGGGAAATACCAAAGCATTTTAATGATGTATGAAATAAAAAGCAAATAAATAAAATCCTCCTGCCCACACAGAGAGAATACAAGCCCGCTGCTTGGACGCGTGCTTTTCTTCCCGCTCTCACATTGGCAGCAGCTCTGTGCCGTGCAGCTCCGCTGCAGCCAGAAACATTTCTTTAAGGGGGAAAAAATGAATACCGAAACTTAGCAGGCCCGGCCAAGAGAGGAGAACTTGGTCTTAATTGCCTTTTTACAAATCCTGTTCTCATTTCCATTTCCTTGAACTTTTCTCAGAGCCGCCAGCCCCACCACAAAAGTTCATGCAGCCTTTTCTTACATTTTGCCTAATTTCTCTCATTCTCCCTTTGGTCTTCAAAGCTTTCCTCCACAGGAAAGGTAAGTGGGTGGGGAGGAGTGCTGGCCTTTTCTCCGTCTCCCTCACCCTCAGTCCACAGGCCTGTGGTTGTTCATAAAGATCTGAGACAGACTGAAAGCACCAACGTGTCATAAAGTGACAGACGTCCGAGGTCCCTTTTGAGCTGGTGGCAAATGTCTTCCTGGCTTCCAGGGGCCGCTTTCTGCACCTGCCTGTGCTGTGGTGTGAAAGAGCTTGGCTGGTGCCTTTTCTCTTGTTTCAATGCCTGCTGATGGCAGACGGGGGAGGGGGGGGACAAATCGCCACACCCCTCCCCCAGGTAAGAGAGCCTGCTTGAGGCTACACTCCCAGCTTCGCCTTGTCTTGCTGCAGGAACCACACTGGCACCATTTGTAAATCTCTTCACTGCTGTTCTTCTGTTCTCTGTGAGTTCTTGTGGAAGTTACCTCAATGAGACAATGCTCCTTTGGTTTTAATATGATTATTTCTATTTCCTCTCATTAAATCTGAAAGTATCTCTTAGAGTTCCCAAAGAAAAAGGCAACAGGTTTTGAAGTTTTCTGGTGGATGAATTGTACTTTGAAACATGCTGTGTAGTAGATGTGAGAAGTTCTAGTCTTTTTTCTTTCTTTCTTTTTCTCTGTCTGAGTATGCTAGGTTTCAACACGTTTTTGGCAGGACAAAAGGAGAAAAATATTTGCTCCATGGAGACACTAATCTTTCTTGAACTTCAGGGTATCTACTTCTCCCTTACCCTTCCGAACGTGCCTTGGTTCTCTTGTCTACAAAATGGAGTCCGTGGTGAGGCCCTACCTAAGGTTTCATGCAGTTCTATGATTCTAGGAAAAGCCTCCGAGGTTGAACATGGTTTCCCCCTTCCTCTAAACCTGCACGCTGATCCTTGCTCTGAAGCACGGCCTTGCCCTAAAAGGGATAGTCTTTCTTCTCACTGAGTATTCGCTAAGGACGGTGACAATAATCATCAAGGGAAGACCTGATAGCCATGGGGTAAAATGCCCCTCATGACTGGCCCTAGCTGTCCCCAGCGTCCCCAGCTGTCCCTCACACACCACACTTGCTCCCACTCCCTCTGCAGCCTTGGTTTCCAGGTTCCTCTCAGGTGTATTCT
This sequence comes from Pipistrellus kuhlii, assembly GCF_014108245.1. Classification (NCBI taxonomy): domain Eukaryota; kingdom Metazoa; phylum Chordata; class Mammalia; order Chiroptera; family Vespertilionidae; genus Pipistrellus; species Pipistrellus kuhlii. Next base: position 119,682,896 of record NW_023425404.1, on the reverse strand, counting down.
TCAGGAAGCTTCCTCTTGACCGCTGGCAGCTGGCTTAACTGTCTTAGCCCCGTACCTGGAAAGTGTTTGCACATCTGTCAGTCACTGGACAACCAGCTCCTCTAGCACAGAACTAAAGCTTATCCACTTCATCATCCTAATACCTGCAACTGTGCCCACACATGGTAGGTATGTTTTGTTTTGTTTTATCAGTAAATGTTTATTTAATCTTGGCACAACTGATTAGATCCTGCTTTAGACTGAGAGGGTATCACCAAGGCCCATCTTATCCCATCCTATCTGTCTTCCTTCATTCACACCTTCTCCCTACATTGAACGTTCGCAAACCAGCTGATCACTGATCATCTGGTGAGATTTTACAATACAGGTTCCTAGGCTCTTGCACAGAAATCTTAAAAACCTTCCCCTACGTAATTTGGAAACGTCAGCCAGGTGTTGGAATCACTGCTGAAGTTTGGTCAGAGAAATCTGACACTATGTGAAAAGGTGCTTCAGGAGACATGGAAACAAAACAGTAACATTAAGTGCTGGATAAGCCATGGCCAGAGGGAAGGTGGAGTTTGGGGGAGGGGAGGTAGAAAAATCTGGTTATGAGCACTGGAATTTTAGCTTTTTAGCACAAACAACTTCAAGCAAAATAAATTGAGTTGAAAGCTTACTGCAAAAATCCAGAGCACCTGTCAAGTCAACCATTTCTTTTCTTTTAAGGAAGAAGAAGGGGGGATGGGTAGCAGGTCTCTATAACTGAAGCTACAAACTTGAATCTTTGGTAAAAGCCAAAATATCTTCGATAACACATTTACACACCTATAAAAACACAAAGTTTGGTCAGAATTGCCAATAAATGATTTGGAGCCTGTATGAAAGCCATCCAGCTGCAAAAACATAGAATGTAATCTTGAATTTTTAGAGCAACTGTTTCAGGGGGGAAAAAAAACAACAGTTACGGAATCTAAATAAAATGACTTTTTATAATGTTATTGGTAAAAATAAGATCGTCTTTGACTTTCTATCTTATGTGTGCCAAATTGAGTGACAACACGGATGAACTCTATACCTGTACCATGGGAGGAGAGAAAAAGAGTTTGTGATGGGGATGGGGGTGAGAAAAGACTGGAGTTGCAAGTGAGTTGAGCATTTTTCTGGCTGAGCCTCTGGCCTGACACTATGCAGAACTTTTGCTGTAAGCACAGATGCAGAGGAGGGAGAAAAGAAGAAAGAAGTGACTATTGCAGAGCCATTGCGAGAAGAATATCTCATGCCATTCTGACAAACCAAGTCAAGGATGAGCAAAGAAGGAGATAAACGGGTGTGTTCACTTCAGCGGTCCTACCCACTGGCCACGGTCAGGTCTGGGAAGCTGTTCCCAGCTGTCACGTGTGTCATTCCTCCCGTTTCTGACCCTGCTGGAAGGGCTTGTTTGTTCAGCTTTTCCCCCTGGGCACCGCGAGAAGCTGCTCTGTTGTAATTCCAGTTCCAGCGAGCTCGATACACCTTTAACAGTTCTTGTGTTATTAACTTAGTGACTAACTGAGAGGCGTTCAGCTTTTGAAACCATGCCACAGCTTCTCTCTCATCTCTGGGTGACGTCAGCCCCATAAATGGGGGAGCTGGAAGGAACAATAGAGATTTCAGTGGTAACATTTTAATGAGGCGGACCTTTATTTTCCTCAGATTTTAATGAGGCGGACCTTTATTTTCCTCGGATTTAAAATGACCTCCACACAACGAGCGAATTTTAGAATATGGACTTAGAGTTAGAGTCGTTTTGGTGCCTCAACTTTGAAATTCCCTTGCGGGGGGGGGGGGGGGGGGGGGGGGGGCACAAAGGGGTGGAGAAAACTCATGAAGTCTCTATCCATTCTCCTGGAGCCCAGGATTTCAAGTGACTCCTGTGAATTTTATAAAAATAAATTGATGATTTCCCAACATTTCTCTATCAACTGATAGAGATGGTCAAAACAGTCCTCAAAAGTAGGAGACAGCGAGTTGCGCACCAGAAACTAAAGTACACGCTCCTTGGAGAGCCTCGGTGAAAGGCCCAGTGAGTCCACAGCTTAAGAAAAGAGCAAAGCCCTGGACCCTTCCAGAGAGGGACTTAGATTTCTTCAGGTCAGAAAAGTAACCTAGGCATCAATCACCTAAAAGACTACGTGTCCCCGAAGGAAAAAAACACATGGTAATGACCTTCATAAGGCACAGGACTTCCAATCCATAGTGTAAAATTCAGAGCAGTTGTGAAATTGAGCACCCGTGTTGACCGGCCGACGACTAATGCCTGATATTAATTAATGGCTCACAGGACCCTTGCCAAAACTTACACTGAAACACACAACACTGTGCTGACACAGCCCAATCCCTTCAACCAGTACAATTAACTTTTCACTTTTTTTTTTTATGGGATCCTTCAACCAAGGCAGTGAAGAGGTGTTTACATCAGCAACCTGCAATAGCTTCCCAGTCGCTCTGGGCCTTTACCTGCAGCAAGAAAACAAGCTACCCGCTGCTAAGTGTTGCAATGCTTGGCTCCAAGAAGAGTGCAGAACCTCAGCCAAAAGCACGAGGATTGTCTTTCTAAATTCTCAGTCTGCGTTGTTGTTGTTGTTGTTTAATTCTTCTTCTGAAGCTTCAATCACTCTCTCCATGGTGATTAGGCTCCTAAGAGAGTTTGTCTTACTTGAAGCCCAGTCCCAAATAATCAAGGTAAATGTAAGAGCCTTGAGAATGGTTTCTTCGTTTATTATGCCTGTGAGGCATCCTTTGCCAGTGCTGATTAAATGACCCTGCACAGAGTGGACCACTATCCACAATGAAACAATCCCCATAGGGTGGATGACTGACTTAGTCAAAATCACACTGCAAGTTGAGACTTTATACCGTAAAGGAGCCAAGCACCTTTACTATGCAGGGGAAAGCATGCTCTTTTTTTTTACTTTTTTTTTTTTTCTTAGCCTCTTTCCCTTTGTATTTATTTTCTCCTCCATTTATATCTTAGGAGCTAGGGCTCCATGTGATGGTCAGTTTCCAAATAATAACTTGGAACCTGAATGTTGGAGCCATACAAGGGATTTTATACCTACCGGTATATCATTATATATGTGCAAAAGCCAAGTTAGAGCTTAGTGAGCAGAACTTTGCACTTATAAAAATATTTCACCAAATAAGTGCATATCTATCATTGAGAAATGGCCACCCCAACACACAAATTATGCCTCTGTCTTCATGTAGAGACAACATAGCTCTAGAAAGTCCTTTTAATGTTGAATACTTATAGATAGAAAAGTTCTTGCAGCCACATCTGAAACAACTTTCCATGGATAATTCACTATCCACAGAGATTATCTCCAGAAGCAAGGTGTGTATAAGTGAAGGGGCTGGAATGGCAGTGTGCATGTTTCAAAATAATGGAACTCTATAGATCTACAAGCCATTCAGTTATTGTCTTGATTCCTCTCATATGAATTTGAGGGAATGGCTATTGACAAACAAACTGTGGCCACCAAAATGCTATTCGGTGGATATACTGTGTTGGTTTGTTTTCTCTGAGGTTTCCCATCCACTGGCTTAAGATCCTGTAAACTAGGAAGCAGCAGAGCCCATCCCTATTAGCTTACTAAGGACCATAGACTAGACAGGTTCCAAGTTCAGATGGAATGCTGCCAGGTGGAAGGAGGGTTGGAAGGCTGTGTGAAGGGATTAAGAAGTACAAATTGGTAGTCACATAAGAGCCATGGTGATGTACAGCACAACATAGGGAACGTAGTCAATAATACTTTAATAACTATGTATGGTGCCAAGTGGGAATTGGGAGGGACCACTTTTTAAAGTATATGATTGTCTAACCACAATGCTATACACCTGAAACTAATACAAAATAATATTTAATGTTAACTGTAATTGAAAAATAAAATAAGACTAGCTCCAAGTTTAGAAGTACATCTTTCCCTTATTCCTTCCTAGACAGAGTTCTCTTCACCACTCTGTATTATATTTGCAGAGTACGCAAAAAATAAACCCCGTGAATTATGTCCTAAGGCAGGCTAGCTTTACAGATATGAAAAATTAGGCAGAAAGATATGAAATGATTTATTCAGCACAGGCAAGCATAAAGAACTGCCAGCTCCATCTCTCCTCATCCATTGCTAAACAAACCCCACTCATTTTCTCAATCTGATAAATTACTGATAAAATCAAAGGGAACATGAAGCTCAGTGTTCTTGTCTCTCAAAGAAGGCCTAAAATCTATGTTTGTTTGCATATGCATTTCCAAAATGAGTAATTTAGAATTACAGGGCTTATGTCATTTGGTACAGTTTGCCTTCGGGCATGAAGAACTCAGGCATCTTAGTGACAGATGTGGCTCGTGTCACCTGCCCTTAACCAAAACCTCCAAAGAAAAGCCAGAGGGAATCTTGGTGGAGAAGTTGAAAATGCTGGCATGAAATAGGACCGTGTTGGCAAATTCCTTCCTGTGTTGTTGATTCAGGAAAGATGGTGGGCATTGGGATGGTTAAATAGGTCTGTGGGTAAGTGCAATTACAACCTCTATATGTGGTAGGTATCTTCAGAGAAGGAGAAGTGAGCCTGGCACAGACAGATAATGCTCAGGGTAGCTCATCCTAAGTGTAGAAAAGTTGAAATTATCTGAGCCCATGATACTATTGGCTTTAATCAATGTATCAGATGCAACAGAAACTAGTTATTAGAGCATAGTAATCAATGAGCTCAATGATTAATAGCTAACAGAATTTACTATGTGCTGGACACCACGGTAATTATTGATATGGGTTGTCTTATTTCATTTGCCCCTCAAAACTCTGCAAGTTAAGTAAAGAAAAATCATAATCAAGTGAACTTGGAATTCAGTAAGATTCTTTCACTTAAACAGGTACGTGATGTTGGGCAATTAACCTGTCTAACCCTCAGTTCCCTCATCTGAAAATGACATCATGATGCATGCATCATAGGAATCTTATGAGGATTAACTGAGCTGCTATAAGTGGCACTTGCGTAAGTGCTTTTTAATTTTACTTATCACTTGATTTTTAGTTGTTTTATTATGCTTAGCAAGTAAATTAATACTGATTGCACAATATCCTTTAAAAACATCAAGTATTGCCAAAACCAGTTTGGCTCAGTGGATAGAGCGTCTGCCTGCGGACTGAAGGGTCCCGGGTTCAATTCCGGTCAAGGGCATGTACCTTGGTTGCAAGCACATCCCCAGTGGGGGGTGTGCAAGAAGCAGCTGATCGATGATTCTCTCTCATCGATGTTTCTAATTCTCTATCCCTCTCTCTTCCTCTCTGTAAAAAATCAATAAAAATATATTTTAAAAATAAATAAATAAATAAAAAATAAAAACAAGTATTTTACATGAAGAAATGAAACTGAAAGAGTTTAAGAATCATTTTATTGATTGACAGAGAATTCAGTTAATCTTCAAGGCTACAGAGGTATGGATCTTCTCCTTCCTTAATCTATGTGTGTCCCTTACAAAGTTCCAATGGATGAAAAGAATCATCCTTTTGTCAAATATATATGGGCCCCTGTGCTTTCCAGATGAGCAAAAGGAAAGACTAAGTAATGACTGGTCTCCCACAAGCCCAAATTCAGTTGAGGTGTTCTGTCATCCCATAGCCCATGCCATTGTATGTATTACTGCATTCTTTAGATCAACTTCCCAAAAACTCTGCTCTTGAGTAGATTCCTTCATCCTGATGACCTGTAGCAAAAGAAGGAAGCAAGAATTTTTCTCCCTGTCTTCATAATACAATTATTTGTATTATAATCTCATTTCCTTCATAACTGCATCATTATTGCAGAGTACCAAGATCTGGCCTTCCACGACACCATGGTTACCACTAAGCCTGCATAACCTTGCTCCATTCCCATTGTTATGTTCAATTTTACTTTAAAAATTATCAGGTTTTCTAAATCCAATCAAAAACTAACTTCTCAATGAATGAAATTGCAGAGAAGGGGCTACTTTCTGTATTTTTAAATTTTTAAATGAATGGGGTTCCTTAGCCTTCTGTCAGTGGAAACATTAGCCTTGTTCTGTGATTTTACTTCCTCTAAGAATATGGTAGTCCTATCTTTCAGGGAACAGGTAAGACTCACCACACCAAACAAGGTATGGAAGCTGATAGCTTGGTTCTTTCTAAATCTAATCCCTAGAACCAGGGAAGCTGACTACTAACTAATGGAATACTTAACTATCATTTAATTATATTTACCTGATATCCATGCATGAGGAATAAGGATAGGAAAATGTGATTTTTATGAAATTTAATTCTTAGTCTTTGTTGAACATTCAAAGCAAAGGGGAGGGTTAAATGCTTTCTGAATATGTTGTTTAAAAAGAGAATAAAATTAGTACAATTGGTCATTCCTATGTTTGGGGAATTATCATCAAGATTAAGAAATATTTCTTAATTCCTCTTGGCAAAGGAAAGATGATGGGTAGGATTGTTATTATCTTTGCATTTTTTAAAGTATTTATGATGGTGATCTGTAAGGTGTTAAAATTTCTATGCCCATGCTCTCAAAACTCAAGGAAGCAAACATTGGCTGGGTTCTTTTTGCTGCTGACATTACACCATGCTTCCAGTGTCACATTCAAGCGGGCCACTCTCTGGATGGTAGTGCCTCATTTGACAATGAGTATTCTCCTGGCGAACTTAGCATAGGTAACAATGAGTAAAATTCATTTCTTTGCTTTTAGCAGCAAACATGGTCTGTCCTGCTTAGGAAAGAAAGTTAGCCCTCACCATACTGTTTGTTCTATCTCAGACTCCCTTTAAACCCTCCTGTGGTCTGAGAGAGGGAGGATAGGAGTCAGATCAGGTTTTCAGTGTGTGGTTCTTGGGGGGTCCATCTACTTAGGATGCCACTGGATCATGACATCCCAGGCTGCCTCTCAGTGTTTCAATTTACCCAGCTATGAAAGATATTAAATAATAAATACTTTATCTTTCTCAAAGAGATGTGGCTACCCAATTTAATTAAGAACCTTGAAGTCCTGCTCTAACTGGTTTGGCTCAGTGGATAGAGCGTTGGCCTGCAGACTGAAGGTCCCAGGTTTGATTCAGGTCAAGGGCATGTACCTTGGTTGCAAGCACATCTCCAGTAGGAGGTGTGCAGGAGGCAGCTGATCGATGTTTCTCTCTCACTGATGTTTCTAACTCTCTCTCTCTCTCCCTTCTTCTCTGTAAAAAATCAATAAAAAATATATTTTTTAAAAGAATCTTAAGGTCCTTGTATTTAAACAGAGTATTGTAAAAGTTCCCCAAAATGGAAAATAGAAGGTAGGATTTCATTACTGCATTTGTCTACTCCTGAGTAAAGGTACAATCCAGCTATTAACGGCTATAGGAGAGACAATGCCAGAACTGGTGCCACAGGCTCTGCCATTTGACCCATCTTTTGCCCTGTTTTGCTGGGAACCCTTAGGCAATTTATTTAAGTATACCATAGTTCAGAGTGTTCATCTATAAAATGGGTATAATCATATTCACTACCACATTTGTGTAGCATGGAGTAGTTAATTAACTATGTGTAAACCTTTTGAACATACAGAGTGCAATGTATGTGCTAATTATTATAAATCCAAAAGGAGCACCACAGTTCAATTTTTAATTACCTATATATTTTATTGAAAACACATAAAGCACATAATAAAATTAAACTCTGTGTCAAAAATTACTGCTAGCTTGTGCTGTCTTGTTCATTCTTCTGCCAGAAGTACAGTAGCAATTTCCTAAATCAAAGTAATAATTTCATTTCAGTGGTAGAAGTTTAACCAATGCAACCAGGCCTAACCAGTGATTTAATGTATCATAAAATAACATCTCCCATTCTTGCCTCAATTTCTCTTAATTATTATAACTCAATTAATGTACCTCTAAGCCCTATTATCAAAATGTTATAAGATAACAGGTTTATCCCAACTTCATGTTAAAGGGTTTAAAGACTGAAGTATGGCTTTTTATTTAGGTGTTTGAAGAATAATATAAAACAATTCACAAAAAGGAGAAGATTTTTACAATGATTTTAAAGTCTGATTTAAAATGAGAAAATCTAACTTAGTAGAAGGAAGAAATCTACAGGTACCAGTCCCTGTCTTCTAATCCTCAACTGTCAAGAGACCGCATTGAAAAACACAAATGTCATTGCTGGATCTCTTGCTTTCCCACAACAGATTCTACAACCATAACAAAAAATATTTCTCCTCTCCAACAGACACTGGGTTCATCCTTGTCTATTAATTAATGGTCCATTAGTGTTCAGAATTTCAAGAGGAGGACAAGAAAAAAAAATGAATTGTGGTTATCATCAGCCTTTAGAAAATGGTAGTAAAATTATAATCAGTCACATTATTTATCCCTATAGGAACAAAATACTATGATCAAGGCATGAAGACCAGGAACATATGATCCCTGCCTCAAATTAGTTACCAGGCAGCAGGAAGATAAGACTAAACATTTTATGAACCAACTTGAGACTGTTCTGAAAGCCATATGTAAGAATGTGTAGTTGAATGAATGAAAAAAATGAGTGTCACCAGTGAGGAAATTCAGCACAAGCAAAAGGTCCCTGCAAAAAAGTCCTGGAAGGTGTGTGTTCTCAGTGGGCCACAAAGAAAGGATGGGGTTGTGCAGGACAAAGAGGCAGTGACGTACAAAGCCATGGGGGTGTCTGGGTGGTCCACAATGGGGGTTGGGGGCAGATGGAAGGAAGAGGGTGCAGGATGCTTTCCTTCCCTAGAAACCAAGCAATGCCAACCTGGGATATTTCCAATTGTATTTTAAGCTGTGTAGACAAAGCTCCAAATATTATGGAGCCACATCCAAATGGGCCACTCTGGATGGTAGTGCCTCATTTGACAATGAGTATTCTCCTGGTGAACTTAGCATAGGTAACAATGAGTGAAATTCGTTTCTTTGCTTTTAGCAACGAACATGCTCCATCCTGCTTTGGAAAGAAAGTTGGCCCTCTCCATTCTGTTTGTTCTATCCCAGACTCCCTTTCACGCCCATTCCTTTTTCTGCTGCTCACTAGCTTCAGCAGACATGAGAAACACAGCGTATGGAACTGGACAGGCCCCAAGAAACACTTGCTGCAACTGTATTATTGCTGTGGCTTAAAATCACACCACCTATCCACTTGGCACTTGCCCAGGGTGTTCGGGGGACAAAAAGAATGGATGGTTAAAGGGGATGGTGACATCCCACCATTAGATGAAGGATCTAATTTTCCTAGAGAAAGTATCTCCCCTACTTCAACGATGGGGAGGATGAGAACAGGAGAGATTTAATCAGCTTCCTCCAGAGCTGTGTGTGTTTTTTAAGAGCTTGATTACGATGCATATGAAACATTTTAAAGTGGAGTGCTCCCTATAAACCTGTTCTCTTTATGCTAATTGCTCTCAATAAAAGTAGATCAAGAATGAATCTCTCAGGCCAGGACAAGACCCCGCATGCCTGTTGGGCACAAGCTCAGAGCGCATAAGTTCTATCTGATAGGCCGGTTGGAAACAGATAGATAGCATGATAGATAAATGATAAATAAACAGATACATCATATTAATAGGTAAGTGATCTTACAAGGAACTCCAGGTGATGGAAAACAGTTTGTCATCACAGACATTTCATCAGAGAAACCCTTTGAAGGGAGCAGACACCCTGTTTCGGCTTCGTGATTCATCAGCACCAGCGCGGACCCACACAAACCTCCCGATCCCTTTGAACTGGAATGGGCACAGCCAAGTGCACAGGAAAATGGGAACCCGGGTGAACCGACTTGCAGTGAACTCTGAGAAGTCAGCTGCCTCCAGAGAATGTCCTGCCCTTTAACTGAAGTTTGTAAACAAGATGAACCCGGGCCACACTTGCCCTAACTATTTCACCGAGGATTTCAAGAGAAGGGCTCATGGTGGCTCCTCTGTGTGGCCAGCCATTCTGGCCTCCACCCCAGTTAAGGGGATTATCCTTCTGTCTACACTTCGCTTTCTGCTCTCCCTTGGTCACCGGCGCTTCTATACTCCAGCTAAGGGGAGGAAACAGCCTAATTCAGGGGCTAGTAGGAGCTGGAAAAGGAGGAACTTGGATTTGAAATTGCAGAGGATCTGGCCTCTGAGATGTGTGCTTTCAGATGACTTTAACACACAATGAAGGGCTCCAGACCCTCCTTCCTCATCTCAGTATCCAGCAAACTGGAGGAACTGGAGGATGCGCCTTTACTAATGCTGCCTGCTTCATGTTAAGCCTGTGCCCTCTTGTTACAGGTCCACTCTAATTCCAGAAATCCTCTTATGGACCCTCAGGCAGAATATCTGCCTACTCATTTACAATCCAGCAACGTTTTCTGTGTGAATGGCAATTAGTGTGGATGATAAAAAACCAATTCCTCTGGTTTAAGCTACCAAACACTTGTGTGGTGGCATGATTTGTGGACTAGATATCATTGATTCTATCCGGGCCATTCACAAACTATCACAACAAGCAGGGTCAAAGCTCTTACAAAGGCCTTTGAGGAATTTGGCCCTAAAACATTGATTTATTAAAGGTTCTTTCTGTGCTGTGTTTGGAAGATAGAAGAAAGAGGAAAAGCAGGTGTTTGTGTGTGGGATGGGGCACAGGGGGACAGGGTGTTCAGTGAAAGTGTCAACATCAACCACTGCTAACAGCTTTGGAACAGAGGTAACTTTCCCACTAGTTCTTCTGCCAGGAGCCTGAATTTCACACACAGAATGGGGCAATATACCTACTGATACACTAATTAAACAATCACATGAATTTTAGGGTAATGAGAGAAAGGTAACTGATTATATCTCTCAGAGGTTCCATCTGAGTTTTGCAAACATTTGAAAAGATGACCTTTGGACATCTTTTTTGTAATTTAATAAATCTTTATTATGATTATTACAATTGTTCCTCTTCCCACTCCGCATAGCTCCCTTTCATCAGGTTCCTACCCCACCCATTGCCCTTATCTCCCACCACTGTCCTCATCCATAGGTGTACGATTTTTGTTCAGTCACTTGCCATACCTCCATTCCCCATTTCCCCTGAAAATTGTCAGTCTACTCCCTTTCTATGCCCCTGATTCTATTATATTCACCAGTTAATATTGTTCATCAGATTTTTTTATTCCCTTGGTTTTTAGATTCACTTGTTAATAGACATGTATTTGTTGTTCATAATTTTTATCTTTATCTTTTTCTTCTTCTTCCTCTTCTTAAAGAATATCTTTCAGTATTTCATATAATTCTGGTTTAGCAGTGATGAACACCTTTAACTTTTTCTTATCTGTGAAGCTCTTTATCTGACCTTCAATTCTAAATGATAGCTTTGCTGGGTAGAGTAATCTTGGTTGTAGGTTCTTGCTATTCATAACTTTGAATATTTCTTGCCAGTTCCATCTGGCCTGCATAGTTTCTGTTGAGAAATCAGCTGACAATTGTATGGGTGCTCCCTTGTAGGTAACTAACTGTCTTTCTCTTGCTGCTTTTAATATTCTCTCTTTGTCTTTTTCTCTTGTCATTTTAATTATGATGTGTCTTGATGTGGTCCTCTTTGAATTCCTTTTGTTTTGGGTTCTGTGTGCTTCTTGGACTTGTAAGTCTATTTCTTTCAGCAAGTGGGGGAAGTTTTCTGTCACTATTTCTTCAAATAAGTTTTCAGTATCTTGCTCTCTCTCTTCTTTTGGGACCTCCATAATTCTGATGTTGGTACACTTGAAGTTGTCCCAGAGGCTTCTTACACTATCTTCAAATTTTTGGATTCTTTTTTCTTTTCTGGAGGAGTTTTTTGTTTGTTTGTTTGTTTGTTTGTTTTGCTTTTTGGTATTCCAAATCTTTGACTTGATTCCTGCAACCCTCTAGTCTGCTTTTAGGTCTCTGTATAACATTTTTTATTTCAGTCAGTGTATGCTTAATTTCTAGTTGGTCCTTTTTCATATCCTCAAGAGTCTTGCTAAATTTATTGGCCTTTTCTAGGAAATTCTTGAAAAACCTTATAACTGTGATTTCAAACTCAATATCTATTCTTTTGCTGTCCTGTATTTCCTTCATTTGTGACCTGCCTCTTTGTCTCTGCATTTTAGCTGCATCCCTGAGTTGATGGAGTTGTTTTGTGTGCTAGGTGTGCTAGAAGAGCCCAGTAGCTCAGCCTCCCCAGTTACCTGTGGTGGACACTGTTGGTGTGCCCCTTTGTGGGTTGTGTGTGCAGTCTGGTTGTAGTTAAGCCTTTATTGTTGTTGGTATCACTGGAGGGAGTTGATCTCCAGGCCAACTGGCTGTGAGGATCAGGAATGTCTCCTCTGGGAGGGCTCTGTGCTCAGCTTGGATGGGGTGGAGTCTCAGGGTGGAGCAGACAGCCTTGATTTCCTATCAACCCCACCCTAAGAGGGCCCTGTGTCTCAGTGTCCCACAGCAATGGCTGCAGGCACTTCTGAGAGAAGGTTGCTCTGGAGTTTTTCCTGCTGCCAGACACTCCAGTTTCTCCCCGAATGAGTTTGGTACCCAAAGTCTCACCTGGAGCTGTATTTCAGTACAGTGGAGAAGTTTTGCTTCCCTCCTGAAGGAGAAAGCTAGCCACTGGGAGGGCTTCTGTGCTCAGCTTAGGTGGGGCGGAGTCTTAGGGTAGAGCAGACAGCCTTGGTTTCCCATCAGCCCCGTCCTAAGAGGGCCCTGTGTCTTAGTGTCCTATGGCAATGGCTACACGCACCTCTGAGAGAAGACTGCTCTTGAGTTTTTCCTGCTGCCAGATAGTCCAGTTTCTCCCTGAATGAGTCTGGTACCCAAAGTCTCACCTGAACTGGATTTCAGTGCAGTCAGGAAGTTTTGTTTTCCTCCCACACGAGAAAGCTAGCCACATGCTTGCTGCCCACCCTCTCCATGCACTGTAAGTAAGCCAGCTGCATATTCAGCTGCCCACCCTTTCCATGAGCGTGAGTCTCTGCACCTGTCCTCCATGGCTCCTGAGTCTCAGTGTCCTTTTCTCTTTCCTTCTAGTTGTATAATTTCCACTCAGTCAGCTTTCTGGGACAATGTCCACTCTGTCTTCCAATTGCAGTTTTAAAATTGTTGTGCAAAGCAGAATAGGTGTTTACCTTATGCCGCCATCTTGATTTCTCCCCCTTTGTACATCTTTGAGGATAAATTCTGCAAAAATCGTGGTGCCTGAAAAGAGTTCCCTAGTTCTGGAAGATAGCCTGCCATGGAAAGATTGAGGGCATCTGTGAAGTGTCTGACTGCCAAAAATTAAAAGAGCACCAGAAATTATTTCTCTCTCATTCATTTGGAGGAGCCAGATGTATACTAGTTTGTAGAAAGTAATGATGATTTTCTTAATTTCACTACCTAACTTGTATTCTAGGCACACCACAGCAAAACTAGGTTGGTTTGATTTTTCTGATTATTTGAAAAGTTATTTTTTGATTTTTGTAAGATTTCTTTCTACAATTTAAGTAGTTATGTTGTTGATAAAAGATCTCAATGTCTCACTTTTGCAAGTCAAATAAGTTATAACTTTTTTTTCATTAAGGAGGTACAATTTAGAGAAAACATTTGAGAATGCCAAGATTTCATTGGGACTGATGAGAAGCAGAAAATATTAGTTTTTCTGAAGCAGAAAAAAGTGAAATTCTGACCATAACCTGCTCCATCTCATGGTTCTGCAGGCTTCTCCCTCCACTTCACCCTCCCCTGAAAACAAATTATGGATTTGCTGAGACCGGTTTGGCTCAATGGATAGAGCGTCGGCTTGGGGACTGAAGGGTCCCAGGTTCGATTCCGGTCAAGGGCATGTACCTTGGTTGTGGGCATATCCCCAGTAGGGGGTGTGCAAGAGGCAGCTGATCGATGACTCTCTCTCATTGATGTTTCTAACTCTCTATCTCTCTCCCTTCCTCTCTGAACAAAATCAATAAAATATATTAAATAAATAAATAAATAAATAAATAAATAAATAAATAAATAAAAGAAGTTATAATCTAAGTGATAATAACTGGATGTATTTTGACTTTTTTAAAACATATTTTCATTGATTTCAGAGTGGAAGGGAGGGAGAGAAATAGAAATAGCAATAATTAGAGAGAATAATTGATCAGCTTCTTCCTGCGTGCCCCATACTGGGGATTAAGCCCACAACCCAGACATGTGTCCTGACTGGGAATCAAACCATGACCTTCTGGTTCATAGGTGGACACTCAACCTCTGAGCCCCACCAGCCAGGCTGGATGTATTTTTACTTTAAATTGATTACCTTTCTTTGACTGATGAAACAAAGCTTCTTAGATAATCAAATAAAATGTGATATTAACCTGGAGTATTAATATCCCTAAACTAGTTCTCATGCAGATTTGATTTCCAACAGGTGAAATGTGGAAAGTAGCTATGTCATCAGTACTAATCAGATAAGAGTTGAAGGGGCCATGATCAGCAACTATGAGTACATTTAACATAAGGAGTCTATTCAGAAAATAATTATAATCAAGCAATTCCTTCTTAATGTTCTTCTCTATGGATTCAGTGCCACTTTTACCTCTAAAATAAACTATCTCACCTTCATTTATCTCAGCAGATTAATCTGGAGAATCAGGAATATAAAGGAAAACACTTGCCCATTTTCAGCAGAAGGATGGTCTCAAGCGTGTACATTCTATAGTTGTCCTATACACCCAAAGCACTGTAGAGAAATAAATATGTTTTCAGAATGACAATTTAAGACCAATTGAACCTAAACTAATAGGAGTAGGAATAATATTTTCATAGCTATGTAAACTGATTCTGAATCCCACGGGAAAGTAACAGATCCTTTTTATCACATATCACAACAATCTCAGCTTCTCAATGTTGGGAGGAAATTAACATCTATTCAGAATCTTCTATGTTCTGGACACCTTACACTGTATGGTGTACAGGCATTTATACTCATATTTAATCCCCATGCCCAGAGCTGCTGCCAATCAGCTGGTCTGCTCCAATACAATCTACTGGCTGTCATCCAGTAGCATTGGTGAGACATCATTCCTGATTCATCCATGCCCTGAATAACCTTTCAAGAGTTCTGATAATATTATTATCACAGTATTTACAAATGAAGATACTGGAATTCATGTGAATAAGTAACTTACTGAGAGTTACACAGATGTTAAGGGGAAATAAGAATTCAAAGACAACAAATTCTTCTTCTTATGCTTCAAATATTTCTATTTAATTTATTAAGTACTTTTAATTTGCTTAGAAAGTTGAGGTGGGTTTTTGATATAATTTTCCCCAATATATTTCCAAGAATGCAAATAGTGTCATTTAAATATTCAGTGAAGGCCCTGTTTACAAAGCAGTTGAATATGGCTTATTACATGTATATAAAAGAGGTTTTTAACAGTATTAAGTATTTTCAACAGTATTGAGTATTTATTGAAGGATCCTAGTACATGCCTGCTGGAAAACACTTGCCAAGTGCTCACTGTATGAGGAATAATCATCCCTCTGTTCAACAAATACAAAATAGTCAAGAAGCACTTCTGTCTGGAATGAAAGAAAACCTAAGGCAAGATGAACTTCAACCTTTTTCCAGTCCCATCACTCAACTGATGCTTCAATGTTTTATACATTATACATTATTACAAACAAATGACATTTTAGCCCATGTCCATGTACTTGCAAAGCCAGAGAATTCATCTTAAGACAGCTGTGTCTATTAGAATGTTCTTTCTTACAGTTTAATATAATTTAAAATTTTTCCAATATCTCTTTTACATGGTAAATCTTCAACTGTTTGAAGACAAAGACAACTTCTCTTACACTGCCATCAACCTTTGTCTTCTCCAGGAGAGATGGTCCAAGTTCCTCAACCATTTCTTATATTAAATCATCTCAAGTTCCTTCACGATCCTCGCTAGCCTTCTTTTAATGCCCTCCAATGCATATTTTCCTCTCTGTTAGAATGTCCTGAACTTGTTCTATATTCCCTATTCAGTCTGAATAAAACAAAGCAGAGTCTTTATTGCAAAGTAGCCAGGAATATAGAGCACACAAAGGTAAAAAATACTTTGAAGGAATTGCAAAGTGACACATAATCAAATGCCAATAAATATGGTAAAAGCTACAAATATTGATCTGAATGGATAGCAAGAGATTCGAACCAGAGAAGTCTTTCCATAAAAGAAGAGTTATAATCAAATATACCATGTATGAGTAGCAGAGAAGAATGTTGAAAACATTTTGTGGGTGGAGATGGCATATTATGTGGTGACTAGAGGTCATAAATAGATTTTTTCAACCAGGAAAGAGGCTCTCCACTGAAAATATATGAAGACTGGGAAACTGTGAAAGGAAGAATTCTTGGGGAGAATATAAAGGCTAGAACTAAAATATATTCATGTTCTTCCATTTGACAGGTGAATTACAAACATTATTTCATTTAATCCTCATACTTTAACCTGTTGGGCAGCAATAGGAATATTTTAGATGGAAAAAAAAAGGACAAAGTTAGTAATACATGGAGTTAGGAGTTAAACATAAGTTCTGCTTGGCTATAAAGCCTTGGTTGGACCTTTCATCTACATTTCATGGAAGAGGAACAGTTGGTGGGAATCTCCAAATGCTAGAATGAACATAAAAGCTATGATCTTGCTTCTGTACCATGATGACAGAATGGTTTATTGCTAGAAGTGAAAGTGGTGAATATGCAATGTTTTGGGTTTATCAAATTCTCATATGTAAAACACTAACTTAAGTAAAATTTCTAATCATTAAAATTTCTGGGTGAAAACACATGCCCAAAGAAATGTTTCCTTAAATCAACAAATGGTTTCTTCTCAGATCACAGTCCAACAAGTGAAAATACACAAATAAAAGTGGTCCCAAAGGAGGTAGTTTAGGTAATATTATAGCTTTATCATCTTCATGTTTCATTGGTAAATCATTTCATTAACTACATGTTATCTTATCAAATTTTTTCGTGAATAGCATCAATCCAAAGTCATCACATGTTAGAAGTTGGAAGTGCTCCTGGAGTTCATCCAATCCAATGTGCTCTGCAAATGAAGAAACTAGTAGTTGAGAGGCTAAGTGACATTTTCAAGTTCACAAAACCAGAAAGTGATATGTACAACTGAAGCCCAAATCTAGGCTTTTGGACTCAACAACTCTCTGTTGCCTCTTAGGACAAACATCAGCTAAAGGATAAACCTAAAGTAGGGTCTTCAAAATACCAGGACTCCAACAAAGATGAGGAAAAAACTCCAGCTCTGTTCAGTTCTGTTAATCTTCCTTCCACATAATTGAATTGCTGCTTGACTAAATCCATCAAATTGTCCAGCTCCTGAGCTATTCAGACAAAAATCAAAGATCTCCACCTCAAATCTTTATTTCTTATGAATATACAGAATATACATTTTGACATATACTGAACAAAACTAATACTGGTGTGCAGACATGTCCAGAAAAGTTGGACTATATGTTTGAATTCTCAATAGTTATAAAGTAATTATATTGTTAACCCAGCTCTTCCTAATGAATCCAAACTCATATTTTCATTCCTCCAAGAAATAACTATGAAATAAGAAGCCCTAAAAGCCTTAGTGTGTTAAGAATAATATTATACTTGTGCCTCTGTAGGCTGTCTCTTCTTAATTTTAAAATCATCCTGAAGACAAGCAAGTTGACAGGTTAAAATGACAAATTTAGCCTCAGAGTTTGGGCTTGTTGGATCTTCTTGTTCAGTTTAATCCTTTCGGTGGGAATCAAACCTAGGAAATTTTCTAAGACAAATGGAATAGAATAGAGAATCCAAATATCGACCCAAACCACTATGCCCAATTAATATTTGACAAAGGAGACATGAATGTACAATGTAGTCAAGACAGTCTCTTCAACAAATGGTGTTGGGAAAATTGGACAGATACATGCAAAAAAAAAAAAAAAAATGAAACTAGATCACCAACTTATACCATACACAAAAATAAACTCAAAATGGATACAGGACTTAAACATAAGATGGGAAACCATAAAAATACTAGAGGAATCCACAGGCAGCAAAATCTCAGACATATGCTGAAGCAATTTCTTCACTGATACTGTTCCTAGGGCAATGGAAGCTAAAGAGAAAATAAACAAATGGGACTACATCAAAATAAAAAGCCTTTTTACAGCAAAATAAACTATCAACAAAACAATAAGAAAGCCCACTGTATGAGAGATTGTATTTGCAAATATTATCACTGATAAAGGTTTAATCTTCAACATCTACAGGCAACTTATACAACTTAATAAAAGGAAGATAAATGATCCAATTAAAAAATGGGCAACAGACCTAAATAGAATCTTTTTGAAAGAAGACAGAAGGCCAAGAGACACATGAAAACATGCTCAAAGTCACTAATTATCTGAGAGATGCAAATCAAAACAACAATGCGGTACTATCTCACACCTGTCAGAATAGCTATAATCAACAAATCAGCAAAGGACAAGTGCTGGTGAGGATGTGGAGAAAAAGAAACCCTCGTGCACTGCTGGTGGGAATGCAGACTGGTGCAGCCACTGTGGAGAACAGTGTGGAGTTTTCTCAAAAAACTAAAAATGGAACTCCCATTTGACCCAGTAATCCCACTCCCAGGAATATATCCTAAGAAACTAGAAACACCAATCAGAAAGGATATATGCACCCATATGTTCATAGCAGCACAATTTACAATAGCTAGGATTTGGAAACAGCCTAGGTGCCCATCAGCAGATGACTGGATCAGAAAACTGTGGTACATCTACACAATGGAATACTATGCTGCCATAAAAAGAAGGAATTCTTACCATTTACAGCAACCTGGATGAAACTGGAGAGCATTATGCTAAGTGAAATAAGCCAGTCAGTGGAAGAAAAATATCACATGATCTCATTCATTTGTGGCTAATAAAGAACATTATAAACTGATGAACAAAAAGGTAGATACAGAGATACTAAAGCATCAAGCAGACTGTCAAATTACAGCAAGAAGGTTAGGGAGAGGTGGAGGAGATAAGAGATCAACCAAAGGACTTGTTTCTATGCATATAAGCATAAACAATGGACGCAAAACACGGGGGGGGGGGGTGAGGACATGCATGGGAGGGATAGGAGGCAATGGTAAGATATGTACACATATAACTAACACCTTAGTAAAAACAAAAAATAGGAAAAAAATTTTCTAATCACCCAAAATTCTCATAAGCTTCATTTTCCTAACTTATTCAGGCATGTATGGCAAGAATTAGAGGTGCTAACTGAATTGTGGTTGTTTTCTTTTTTCTTCTTAATTTTTTCTTTTTTTTTTTTTTAATGTTTTGCATCTAAAGTAAGTTTTTTGGGTTTTTTTTTCTATAAGTGCTTAACAGGTTTTAATTTTATGAAACGCTGTGCAACCAGATCCCTTGGGGAACAGTAATTAACTGGGATTATGTTTTTCTTTCAGTGAATTCTAAATGAGAAGCCTAAATACTGATTCTGTCTATCACCAAATGGGAAAACACAGGCATGCTCATTTCTTAAGTATATTCCTTTGCTTACTATAAACACTTTTCTAATGATATTTGCAATTTGCCCCTTGCTAAAGCAGGCCTTCCTCAGGAAATGCAATGGATTGTTTAAAATGAAAAAGTTTACTTTTAGTTTTCATATTTGTTCCTGGCAATCTCCAATCCAAATTCTTCTCACCCAGAACTGACTACTACCCAAAAGAGGGCATGATATTCATTAATAAATAATTCTTATGCATATATTATGTGTTGGGGATTGTTTAAGCTACTGGGTATTATCATAAATACAGCATCATTTTCAAGTGGAGCTCAAGGTCATTCCAAAATGAGAATGAGGAGATGGAAGAATTGTGGCTATATCTAAATTATAGTCTAAGAATGATTTCAGGGAAAGAATGATCCGTATCTTGTGAGTTCTAATGTGACATCTCTGCAATGTAGTAGCTAGCCTTAGAATTAACCTTGACTCAATTCCAGTTCTACTATTTATTAGATTTTGATTTGAGATGGTGGGTTATTCTTCAAGCCTCTTTCCTCTATTATTCCATTAAAATGGAAATGATAGTTGTTACTTTAAATGGTGCTTTTGGTATTTATTTGTAATACTTGGAATATACGCAGTAAATGACAACTATCATTGTCATCATCATCGAACACACAAAGCACTAAGTAAACTGTCCAACCAAAAATAGCCACTAACCAGCAGCTGTTACCCTTCTGCCCACACATTGAGAAGCCTGTGTTGGCAACCTTGAAGATCAGATCTACACACATAGACAGGTTAAGATCGTCTCTTTGCTTCTGACCCACACTTTTTTATCTTGCAACTAAAACATCACAACGAGCCTTAATTCAGATAAATCCTGTAGAATGTCAAGAAGTATTCATGTATTACTATATAGATTTCTTCTATGGATGATTTTATAAAATGCAGTTTTATTAATTTCGGGTTCACAAGGCAATCAGACTAAGCTGGGATGATTTCTGTTACAAGTCCGCAGGGAACCCGTTTTAATCAATAAACGGAAGAGTTGTAGTTAATCTGTCAATTGTGTCTCTCTATGTGGATCCACTTACATGGTGCTGTAGGTACTTGAAATAAGCTGTCTTTTCCTTAACACTGTTGATTTGCATTGTCTATGCAGTTTGCTACATAAAGGCACAGTTCATCCTATGCCTGTCTGAATTTTAACACATTTTTCTGAATAAAGCTCCAGCCTGGTCTCTTTTACTAATAAGAAGACAAGCAAATTCCTAGGTGATTTTAACCAATTACGATAATTATCTCATGATGATGTGAAATGTTCTTGTTGATGGCCTCTTGAAAGGAAATACATGTGACTGTTAGTCTTGGTTTGGGGAGAACTGCACTAAGAAAAGGAATAAAATAAATACCCTTTCGTTGAGCGGTCATTGACTCTCCTAATGGAGTTTGGTGGCTAGACTTTCAGGAAGTTCACAGGTTCAGACAACTCAAGTGGGTCTTTGAAAAATGGGCCGAATGACTGATGTCCAGTGTAGAATGGAAACAATGAATGTACTAACAACAAATCACTCTTATCTAATCATTACTGTAGATCCCCCAAGGACTTCTAATAGTCCATATTGCCAACATAGATTGGATTACTAATTTGGTTGTTACATGAACATTATAAGAGACTTATTTTTTCCAATAAGTCTCTTTTTTATGTAGTTTTAAATAAAGCACACATATAGCAAAAAAGCAAATCATTTCTTCTCTTTCTATGAACTATGACCATAAACCGTATTCCTTACCCCAGATTTTTCTCCACACTATTGCTATTAAAAACATTAGTAATAAAATAATGTCAACTTGAAAATCATTTTATTTTACTCTATGTTTCTCCCTTGAAGTTTTGTTCTTTCTTAGGAGCAAAACACTCTCCATTTGTAGCTTTCAACTTCAGCATAGGAGTAACCTTCACAAGAAGCAGAAAATGAAGAACATTTTGCAGTATAAAGTTTAAAGTAATTTCACATAAATCATTTTACTTGTTAAAGTCATTTGAAAAGTACCTACTTGACTTACTGCACTTCAAGGATGAGTGTGAGGCACTGGAGATGCCATGCAGAAAGGTGGTATCTGACCTTGAAGGGTTTACAGTTCATCCTTATGGCAGATTTTCTGTTATAATGCCACCCATCTTACAGGTGAAGGAGGTTAAGCAACTTGGTGAAAGTCACACAGCTAGAAAGTTTCAGAACTGAAGTTAAAATTGAGGGCTTTCTTCATTAAGTACTGTGTCCGTTTTATTCTATAACATTGCCCTCCTGACTCTCCGAGTGTAGGGACTGTCTCTGTCTCTTTTTGAAGGAGAACTTCGCATTTAAGAATTCAATAGGTGCTTAATAAGGATTTGGCATAAAGGAAGTTTCTTCTGCAAAAGACATGTGCAATGTTTATGTTCTGAATTTGTCTCATTGTGATATAAGCTGTATGTTTACATGTAAAGGGCTTTATGTTTCTTTTAAGTTTTTTGCATGGAGCAAACGGGGGCAACATGTTTTAAAATTATGTGTCCTTCTCAGCTATGTGGATTTTAAGAAGTAGTGGGTATTAACTGACTTTCAAACATCTACTGTTTTATGTGACTTTCAAATGTTTATTGCTCACAAAAGTGTGATAGCCATTGTCATATGCTCAAAAATTATTTTTTTTTATTTTTTTATTTTATTTTTAAAGGTAGGGAAGTAACTTGCTCTTTCATCTGTACACAAAATGATTGTCCAAGGAAAAATTTACATATAATCTAAGGAGTAAAGGGAGCATCTCACTAATTTGAGGAAGCCTAATAGGCACAATCTTAATTGTAATGCAAAGAAAATAAAGATAGTGTTACTGAGACAGGAAAGAAACTGCCATGTTCTATAAGCCAGCTGTCACAGGAGCATGTTAAGCAACAGGAACTTTAAAGGTATGATAATTAGTTTCATGAGTCAGGAACTCCCAAACATACTCAGCTTCTCCTATAGCTTTCTTTGGAATGTCTTTTTTGGGGGAAATGGCATGCTTATCAATTGTCTGATTGTCACTTTCAAAACATCCATCTTGCCTTTATTTCCTCTTGTACTTTTAAGTGTGGAAGATACTCTTCATGCCTTTGTGCCCTTTCTAATTATTGCCATGGGGACTTTTTAATCACCGGTTCATAGCTTTTCCCATTTTCACTGTAATTTCTCTGATACAGATAAAAACAGAAGAATGGAAGCAGTTCAGAAAAAGGGCCATCTAAACAGATCTTCAGAACATCTTGATATTGTGTTGGAGTATCTTCTGCCATTGAAGCAAGGTCTGGATACACACAAAGGGGCCAGTTACTAAGAGCAAGGTTTGTTAAGGGTAGCTACAGGGTTGGAATGGGCGAGGAAAGTTAAAATAGTCAGGCTAATAGTAGATTGGTGACTGCCTTTGTGGAGAACAGGTAGACCAAGAAAGTTATGAACTGTCCAATATGACGGCCACTAGCTATTTATGTTGGAGTATTTGAAATGTGAGATGTGCTGTAACTATAAAATATACATAGGACTGAGTAACCAAAAATTCCAAAAATCTATTAATAACTTTATATTGATTACATTATATGTTTATATAATATAGTCATAATGTTGACTATATTTAAGAAAATACACTCTTAAAATTAATTCTACCTATTTCATTTTACTTCTATAATGTGACTCTTAAGAAACTTAAATTTTATACATGGCTCACATTAGAATTCTATTTGCCATCACTGTGATAGGCTGTCTTAGTTGGCTCATCCTTAGCCATCTAAAAGCATGAATGCATTTGAGACATAAAAAATAGATATATTGCCCTAACCAGTTTGGCTCAATGGATAGAGCGTTAGCATGTGGATTGAAGGGTCCCGGGTTCGATTCTGGTCAAGGGCATGTACCTTGGTTGCGGGCACATCCCCCGTAGGGGGTGTGCAAGAAGTGACTGATCGATGTTTCTCTCTCATTGATGTTTCTAACTCTCTATCCCTCTCCCTTCCTCTCTGTAAAAAAATCAATAAAATATATTTTTTAAAATAGACATATTTCTCTAAAAAGTTATTTCTTGACTGAGAGTTCCCAAAGGGAATGACATAAACAAAGGATTGATTAAGGATCTTTACACTCATGCTCATTCAGTCTTTTTCTTCCTTCCAAGCAGAAACAGCCTTTTAAATGCTTTAAGAAAAACTGTTGTCAAATGGTTTTCCTTATTCTGAATAAAATCAGAAAGAATCTCCAAATCTCAAGAGAAGCTCAACTCTTACAGCATTTTCTACCTTACCTTTTCAGATCCCAGACATTTCAACAACTATCTGAACTTAGTGGTTAATAATTAATCTAAAAATTAACCACTAAAGATTGACAATGCCATTTCTAATCAGACAATCGCTTTATTTGGCCCAGTTCTCTATATGACTATTCCTATTTAATCCTCAGACTATGCAGGGAAAATAATAGAATAGTAATTCTCAAAGAATTTTAACCTGGTTTGGGTAGTTTGAGAAAGGATCTTCTGTCACTTGGATGTCATATAGAAGGACATCATGCACTTCTATTAATAATTATTCTATAAAGGAGCTTTGGCTCTAACTGGTGACACTTGAAAGCATTATCCTAGTAATTTGTAGTTATCAAATTTCTATCAAAGAATAAGATAGATAAAAAAAATCTAAAAATTGAAAGGGAGATCAGTTATGTATTTATTTGCTTATAAGTCACAGAAAAATCTGAAATAAAAAATTAGGAGGTAAAGGCAGTAAAACTACTCTGTATGATACTATAATGGTCATTACAGGTATATGTCATTACAAATTTGTTCAAATCCACAGAACAAACAATAGCAAGAGTGACCCTAAGGGCAAACAATGGACTCTGGGTGATGATGATGTGTCAGTGTTGATTTCATCAATTGTAACAAAGGTACCATCTGGTGAGTGATGTTGATAATGGGTGAGCTGTGTATGTGTGAGTGCAGGGAGTATATGGGAAATCACTGTGAACTTAAAACTGTTCTATAAAATGGCATCTTAAGTATATATACAAAAATAAAATATGTATAAATACATATTACATATACAGTAAATATATACATTTTAAAAGCTAGGGGCTTAATGTTTTCCTCACATAACCAAAATCTTCAGATGAACTATCCATAGCTGGTGCCACTGCTCTGTGCTGCTATTAGATTTCCAGGCTCTTTCTATACATCTGCTCAGTGGCATTTAGCTTGCAGATCCTCACCTTCATATTTGATACCTTGTGATTGCAAGACAGCTGCTAAACATCCAGGTATTTCCCTGTCCCAGGCAGGAGGAGCAGGAAGCAGCAAGTCCTATTTCAGGAAAGCAAAAAATTTTCCAGAAACCTTCAATTCATATCTCATTGGCCAGCAATATGTCACATAACCAACCCAGATGCAAGGTTGGCTGAGGAAGCCAGTGTTTTTAGCTGGACTCCTTGTTACTCTGAACAAAATCAGGATTCTTTTACAAAGGAGTAGGGAGATGCACTTTGTGTGGGCATTAGCAGTGCCTGCCACAGAAGGATCTGGAGAGTTTCTCTAATCTCCTTAGGCATAATGAAATTCAAACAACTGATAACATTGACCTTTGTCAAGTTGAAAAATATGAAGAAGGAAAGCATACAACTTTTAAGAAGCTATCACTTTTATAGATCTGACTAGAGGAAATTAGGATTGAGAACTGTTTGTTGACTAACCGATTGAAATAAATTTTTGTTGATTATAATGTATTTGTAAACAATTGGTACAAATACATTTGAATAATAGTAAGATGTTGTAATGATTACCAGGAAAAATATTAAGCAAACTAGAGGCCTGGTGCGTGAAATTTGTGCATGGGGGGTCCCCTCAGCCCGGCCTGTACCCTCTCTAATTTGGAACCCCTCGGGGGATGTTTGACAGCTCCCCCCTGCTGGCCTGATTGCCCCTCACTGCCTCTGTGTGCCAGCCTGGTCACCCTCCATGCCCCCCTTGCCAGCCTTGTCACCCCTCACTGCCCCCCTGCCAGCCTAATAGCCCCATCTGCCTCCCCTGCTGGCCTGGTTACCCCCAATTATACCCCTCCACTGGCCTAGTTACCACTCATTGCCCCCCCATCATTAGCCCCCAACTGACCCCTCCTGCCAGCCTGGTCACCCCCAACTGCTCCCCCCACCAGCCTAATCACCCCTCACTGCCCCTCTGCCAGCCTGGTTGCCCCTCGTTGCCCCCCAATGGCCTGGTCACCCCACACAGCCTGCTTGTTCAGTCATTTGGTCATCACTCAGGCTGGCAATGGATGGCTGAGGAGACTGGGGTACTCTGGAGGCAGCACATGAGCAGCCAGGTCCACCTGGGTGCCACCATCTTGTGGCTGTGGATACTGCCATCTTTGAGGGCATAGAGTCAATTAGCATATTCCCTCCTTATTAGCTATGGGTGCCACCATCTTTGTGAGGGTGTGAGGGTCAATTAGCATATTCCCTCTTTAGGAGTCCTCCAGTCCCCTCAGCCCCCCAGCCACCCAGGGCTGGCCTGAGACACAGGCAAGCCTCAGATGGTGGTTGCCCAGCTGCCACCCAAGGCACAGGTAACCAGGGCTGACCAAGGCTTACACTGCTGGCAGTGGCAGCAGCAGAGGTGTGATGGGGGCATCGCCTTCCCCTAATAGCCAGATTGCCTCCCGCCCCTGAGGGCTCCTGAACTGTAAGAGGAGGCCTGAAGGCCAGGCTGAGGGACCTCCCCTCCACTGCATGCATGTTCATGCACCGGGCCTCTTGTTTTATTATAAAAGGTTTCCTATGAGTTCAACGGTGAGTAAAACAATTTGTAAAAGAATAAGTAAAAAGAACCTATTTGAGTCCTGTTTTAAGAATACTGTCTTCAAATGGAATCTTTAGCTAATTTAACCATCTTTCCCCAAAGAATCTATAAATAATCCTTTCCAGTCTGGTGATTAGCCACAGCACAGATATTCTCAGCCTACCATAAGGAAATGACATCATCCAATCAATCATTCATCTTGGAAGTTTATGAGATGTGTCCCTAGAAACTGAATGAAATAGAATAGAATAGAATAGAATAGAATAGAATAGAATAGAATAGAATAGAATAGAATAATAGAAATGCATTTGCAATAAGGATGTCATTGTTCTAAGAAATTTCTGTTTTGGTTATATATGTTTGTGTAAACTGGGCACAATGTAAAATGAATTTCTTCCTGTGGATTGTGATCAAAAGGTTTCAGAAGCATCTGTCTTAGCAGTTTCAGAACAAAGCACCTAAGAGCAGTCATTAGCATCAGTCACAGAAAAGAAAACAGGGTCTTAAAAATAAGAGAATTCAAAACAAGAAATAAGCCTAAGAAAATTAATGTCAAATATATGTATAGTGTCATGCCACCTACAGACCTGTAGAGTACATAGAAAATCACAGGAGTAGCAATTAACAGATGACTATTTGTAAAAAGGGTGGCAAATCCTTATCTGTCATAGTCATATTAATTTATGGTGAGTTGGAGAAGATATGACACTTGAGAAAAAGGAATAAGAACCAGCTGGAACCCAAGAAGGAAACAATACCAATCCAAAGGAACTTTGGAAAAGCAGGAAGACTGATTCTGAACAGCCACCTATAAGAGATGCCACTATAAAAAGAAAGGATCAACAGTTAAACAAGATTATGCTTGCTGAAGTCACATGTAATTAGTTGTGTTTATATGCCTAAATTAACAGTTGCAACCCTGCATTGTTTTTGTTATTTGCAGGTAATTATTTTTGTTGTTTTCTAAAGTCACAAGTTAAAGAACATTGTCAGTAACTTTTATTTTATTTTATTTCATTTTTAGAGAGAGAGGAAGGAAGAGGGAGAAAGAAGCATCGATTGGTTGCCTCCTGTAAGTGCCCCTACCTGGGATCAAATCCAAAACCTGGGTATGTGCCCAGGAATCAAACCAGCAATCCTTTGGTACATTTTAACCAACTGAGCCACACCAGCCAGGTTTGTCAGTAACTTTTAATGGAAATGCCTGATAAATGTTAAAATCTTAAAAATAAGACGATTCATTTTCCAGAATCCACCATGAGAATGAATGCCCCATAAACAAGGGTTCCATAAGCAGCCCTGGTACTGAAATTTTTACAAAAGGCTCCAAAACAGGAAGTGGCCCTGAACCAAAAGGATTCATAGTTTGCATAAAATATGTGAGAACTTCAGAAAGTTTAATAATCTGATGCCCCAAACTGATACGCTATAAACATTTGTTCAGTCTTTATTTGAGGAGCTGAGCACCATGAAATCTGCCTCCAAACTCACATGCTCATTCAGCAAAGATAAAAACTGCACATTAACCAGACCCACCCTTTGATACTGTTCAGCCACTACCTAAGTCTTGCCCTTGCCTCAATCAGCTTCTAACCAAATACCTGGGAAGGATTCTCTAAGATATTTGTCTTCAGCTCATTACATTTACAGCAATTGTTAATTTCCTCTTTTAGTTGGACTCTGGGTGCCCAGCCCAGCCTGCACCTTGGTCTCTCTCTCTCTCTCTCCTTCTCTCTTTCTCTCTCTCTTTCTTTCTCTCCACATTCCCACCACATGGGTTATGGCCCACCTGCTGGGTTTTGTGTGAGACAGCATGGTTACTGGTGAGAGAAGTGATTCTAACATCTGATCATCAAAGATCCACAAAAAATCATTTTTGCCATCATCAAGGGAAAGACAGCACCATTCTCTCTCCCCATCCTATGTGCTACCCTGCTGAAATTTTGTTTCCTCTGGATGTTAGCTTGACCAAATCTTAGCTGCATGAAAATGAGTAAGAGTCAGAAAGGGCAAGCCATGATTTTTACAAGTCTTAAAGAGACCCCTTAGTTATATCTTCCTGAAATAAGACAAAAACCTCTTAAAAATCTGATAAAGTATAAATTATTTAGGAAAATGCCTAAATGAACTTTGGGAGAAGTCAATCCTAACATTAAGAAAGAGCCTTGTCAAACTCATAGAAATTGAGTCAAATGTGTCTGTTGGTGTGGACAATCACTTATTTGGTGTGTTTAGCCACTTACCTTCCTCCACCAGCATGTACAGGTACCCCTACCACTTTTTCAGGAAACTTCAGCTTCTCCTCTGCTGTAATTTAATTTTAGTTTAGCTGCTAATCAAATACTCAGGGCCCCCACTACAGGAACAGACCAATAGGGGCTATCACTGAGATTGTTAGAATTGAGGTTCTTAGATCAATAGGTAGATAAATATGAATTGGAGACTGTTAGTTGTTATCTTCTCTATTATCAGTAGAAACCTGTCTATAGTAGAAGAGAAATGGGCAATTGGAGTTACAGGCAGAGCCAAAGGGAAAAAATGAAAAATAAAAGAGCCTGC
The DNA here is from genome assembly GCF_014108245.1 of Pipistrellus kuhlii. Classification (NCBI taxonomy): domain Eukaryota; kingdom Metazoa; phylum Chordata; class Mammalia; order Chiroptera; family Vespertilionidae; genus Pipistrellus; species Pipistrellus kuhlii. Next base: position 119,653,977 of record NW_023425404.1, on the reverse strand, counting down.
TGATGATCTTTTATGAGTCTCTGAACAAAGTTGTTACTGAAACTAAACTTCCCATTATGTGAGCCAACCACACTCTTTTGACTTAGACTAGGTAGTGTTGAGTTTCTGTCACAATCAACTGAGTTCTGATTGTTAATACAAATAAATTTCTTTAGACCTGTGGTTTGTATTGACAGATATATCCTTACTGCCTGCCTAACTTCTCTTAGCCAAATTTACTTACCATGTTTCCTCCTCTAGAAAGTCTTCCTTGACCTTCCAGGAAAAACAAGCATATTGTCCTCAGCTTTCCCAGAGTGTTCTATGCCTGCCTTTATTTACAGCCCTTCTCTCATTGTTGGTCTCTCCCATTAAAGTTTCAGGAGTGGGGAACCTTTGTTCTGACAAGGGCCATTTGGATATTTATGACATCATGCACAGGCCAAACAAAATTATCATCTTAAAAACTAGCCCACTATATTTGGTCAAACATTTAATTAACTCACCCCTAATGCCTTGGCAGGGCCTGACATTCCATACCCCTGCATTAAACCATGAGCCTTTAGTCTAGAGTCTAGAGAACAGGGACTGACCTTCCTTCATCTTTACATTGCTAGTTCCAGAGCAGTGCCTGGCAGACAAAAGGCATGATAGATGTTCAATAGAAGTCTGCCAAATAATGTTTATTAAGTGAAAGCCAAAGAAACTACCATTATAAAATATTCAGAGATAGAAATCATTCTCTATGGAATCACCACTAAATATTTAAAACAATGAGTAAAATACAAATGTCTCCCTGGTGAACTATGCAAGTTATGGCAAGTTATGAACCAGTTTTATTTCTACTTTTGTGTACCCTGAAGAGGAAATCCCAATTTATTGCTAACTAGAGGCCCGATGCATGAAAATCATGCAAGAGGCTCTGCCCTCACAGCCACAGCTGCTACCTTGGCCCTCACAGCCCTGGCTTCGTCTGGAAGGTCATTTGGCTGTCTGATCTAATTAGTATATTATGCTTTTATTATTATAGATTAGCTTATTAACTTATTTATTCATTTGTTCAAAAAATATATACTGAGTACCTAAGATTAAAATCCATAAACTCAAAAGGTAGATTGTTACTGTTTATGTCTGCCACTCAAAATTTGGCTTTGTTCATAAGCCATTGGATAAAGAAAATCAGGTTTAGAAAATGTTATATATGCATTTTAATATAGTTCTCTTTCTTTTATGCTTTGTAAATTTCCCAAATTCTTTAAGAATTTTCAATACTGTGAAAACTGTTTTATGTACATTCTCTAGTCTTTTACATTATCGGAAGCTGAGAAATAGGCAAATTAAAGACGATATTTTGCATCAGTAAAGGTCAACAAAATTATTACAAGACTAGTGGCCCAGTGCATGAAATTCATGAATGGTGAGGAGAAGAGGTGTCCCTCAGCCTGGCCTCTCCAACCTGGGACCCCTCGGGGATGTCCCTGTGGGATAGGAACTAAACCAGCAGTCAGACATTCCTCTTGCAATTCAGGACTGCTGGCTCCTAACCACTCACCTGCCTGCCTGCCTGATGCCCCTAATCACTCTGCCTGCTGGCCCCCAACTGCTCCCCCTGCCAGCCTGCTTGTCCCCAACTGCCCCTCCTGCTTTCCTGCTCTCCCCCAACTTCTCCCTCCAGACTGATTGCCCACAACTGGCCTGACCACCCTCAACTGCTCCCCCCTGTTGGCCTGATTGCTCCCAACTGCCCCCACTGCCAGTCTACTCACCCCCAACTGCCCTCCCCTCCTGGTCTGATCACCCCTAACTGCCTCTGCCTTAGCCCAGCCACCATGGCTTTGTCCAGAAGGATGTCTGTAAGGTCTCCTGGTCTAATTAGTATATTACTGTTTTATTAGTATAGATTTGCAACCAATGTAAATCTATGGCAAACTTTAAAATTTTTAATCCACAAGCACAATTGGCATTTTTGGATGTTTCCATTTCAGGGCAACAGCAGAAGTCTGAAAAGTATCTTCCTAACACTGTCTGTAAATTAGAGAGTTGTCTCCAGGATTCCACTATGCTAATCCCACATAACCAGATTGATCATGACCTATCACTATATCCAGGTGAAGAATGAGGCAAATCTGGACTATTTCATCAGAGCAGAGGTGTCCGTCTGAGTGAGGAGGAAAAACCTAAGAGGCCAACATAGTAATGTCATTTTTTAAATGACAGACCAACAAACTTTCTGGAGATTGCAGAGTGATAATTAATACAATGATGAGTACAGATAGTAATATCTTCTAAGGATCACCCAATCTCTATCTTGAAGACATATGGTTAGCAAAATTAACATAAGTTTTATTAATACAATTATAGGTAAAGAAAACCTTTCCATAAGCTATCCAGGAGAGTCCTAAATCATGTAATTGTACAAAATTCTATTTTCCTATGAAGGCAGTAACATGTAAACCTATAGATCAAGTTTTGAATTATTTCTCAATAGAGTGTTCATCATTGTGATTCTGCTGTTATTTATGCCAGCAGCTCTCAAACTGAAGTCTAATGGATCTGGGGTCCTCAACCACCTTTCAGAGACATCACAGGTATGTGAGGTCACACAGACTGAACTCAGAAGCAGACAGAAGAATGAAGCTATTTTCTTTAAAGAGATATATAAAAGACGTAAAATAAGACCATGCTTCATATTAATTTTGTTCTGTCTAGGAAAATGTTGTTATTTTTCATAAAAGATTTAGTTTGTTAACATGTAATGTGTTTGTTGTGGTTGTTAATGAATTTAAAATAAATATTTTTTACATTTATCTTTATTATTGTAAGTATTACAGATGTTCCCTTTTTTTCCCCCATTGACCCCATCCACCCTGTTTCTGTTCCTTCCCAGGCCTTTACCACACTATTGTTTGTGTCCATGGGTTATGCACATCTATACTAATAAAAGGGTAGTATGCAAATTGGTCAACATGCTCTCACAATAATGACCAAACAGCAGGCTGTGTGGGGCAACCAGGCTGGCAGGAGGGGCAGTTAGCAGCAACAAGGCTGGCAGATGGGGGCAATGAAGGGCGACCAGGCCAGCAAGGGGGGCAGTTGGGGGTGACCAGGCCAGTAGGGCTGGTGGAGGTAGGGAGAGTTGGGGTGACCAGGCTGGCGGGGGGGCAGTTAGGAGCAATCAGGAAAGCAGGCAGAGGCAGCTAGGGGTGATCAGGCTGGTAGGGGGGCAGTTAAGGATGATCAGGCAGGCAGGCAGGTGAGCAGTTAGGAGCCAGCAGTCCCAGACTGTGAAAGGGATGTCCGGCAGTCAGACATCCCCCAAAGGGTTCCAAATTAGAGAGGGTACAAACTGGGCTGAGGGGAATTTCATGCACTGGGCCTATATTATGCATAAAAATTATTTGGTTAATCTCTTCCTGCCTCCCCCTCTTCCCTCTGAGATTTGTCAGTCTGTTCCATGCTTCTATGTCTCTAAATCAATTTTGCTCATCAGTTTATTTTGAAAAGTATTATACTAATTGAAATAAGCTAGTTAGAGAAAGACAGGTATGATATGATCTCATTTATATGTAGAACCTAATAAACAAAAAATGAAAATAAATATTTTAATGTCCCATTTAAATTTTTTAATAAAGTAAATGTCACAGACAATAGTGCTTGGAGGGTCATTTGTAATTTTTAAGAGGATTAAGGTGTCCTGACACTAAAAAGTTTGAGAACCACTGATACATACATTCTAGTGAAGGTTTTTAAGTATTGTTCTATGTATTCTGATTTTTTTCAGCCTATTTTATTTCTTCCTGATTTTATGTTTTATCTGTTTCCTGAGTAGTAAACTTATATAGAATTCTTACTAATGCTGCAGATAAGTCACTGTAAATGAGCAATGATTGAGAGAACCTACTATGTACAAAGTGCCATGTAGGTACACAAATACTGAGATAGATGTCCCTTGTATCAACCCTCCTCTGGAGGTATTTGGGAGTAGAGTAAATCTACAGTACAGTGGTGCCTCGCATAAAGAACGCCTCACACAGCGAACGCTGCACACAACGAACTTCATTTCATGATTCATACAACGAACTTCGTTTCACACAACGAAGTCGCCCGAGCTTCCACGACCGCTTCGCCCGAGCTTCCACTATCGCTGCCGATGTATTGCATCCTTCCGCGCAGGCACTGCAGGCAGTCGTTAGTCACTGCGCTTAACTTAAGCACGTATCGCGGCAATCGTTCTTCATTACGAATTAAATCACGCACGTATCACGGCAGTCGTCCTTTTAAGTTAAACTCAATATTTTTTTTATATCATGGCTTCTAAAAAAAACAGGAAGGTGATTTCAGGTTTTTCATGAAACCATCGGCCAAAAAGCAGAAAATGGATGAAGATGTGCAAGATTCGGTAGACTCTACTTAGTCTGTCTTAAAATTAAAAAAAATGTGTGTTTTTTTTTAAAAAAAATTATGTTTTTAGATGTATCTAAATAAAAATAATAACAAAAAAATTATCTTTTTTATGTCATCTTAGCATATTTTATGCTACAGAACGAATTATTTTTTTTAACATGTATTGTTATGGGAAAACGCGTTTCACATAACGAACTTTTCGCATAACAAACTTGCTCCTGGAACGAATTAAGTTCGTTGTGTGAGGCACCACTGTATGTAATGTAGAAAATAATTTTATGAGTTTGGATTATCAAGCTGGAAGAGTTTGTCTTTGAATATATCCAAGAAAAAAAAATGCCTAATTCTTCTAGGATAATTGGCTTTTACATTGACAATAGGATTATTTCTTTCCAGGGTTTTGTAAAATGTGTGACTATTTGTACTTGACCATGGTGATCCATGCTCTTTTTTTATCATAACAGGGCAAGTTAAATCACTAATTTCTAATTTCAAATAATATTAGCACACTTTATACAGACTTGGCCATTGCAAATGGCTTGTGACATAGCTTGTATTGCACATTATGCTTAAAGATAAGAGAAACCAGTTCTCTTACTTCAAGGGCAATTTGGAAGATCAGAAAGTAACAACGCGAACAGGAAATACAAGGAATACAATTTCATCATTGTCTTCAAACCATGTTGTCAAATGTCTGTAGGATTATGTCCCACTCAGGTCTGGTTTAGAGGATTTTAAATAATCTAACTAAAACACAGTCTGTATTTTCCCGTTCATTACCATGACAGCAAAGATGTTGCATGACAGTAATTCCCTACCCAGAGAGCCTTTGCACTAGCATACCCTACAAGTCTCTTTAAACATATAAGAGACAGTTGATTGTTTTATAAACAAATAAGGAGCAATTAGTGAGTTCTAACCAGTTGGTTGTCATCGTCATTTTGTTTTCCATTACTAGAAAAATAAAACCCTTCCATGGCTTTTTTTTATAGACTTGTGTATTTCATTTTATTAAAGGAATGGCCTATAGATCTTTTCTGGTGAGTGCACAGAACTCTAGAATAATTACACCATTTGAAATCACTTCAGAGAGCTTGTTTGGAATTGAGTTAAGAAAAAGTAGTACTTGTGCATGTTGAATTTCATTAAAAATTAATTATTTTTTACTAAATATAACTATTTAATGAACACACTTCACTAAGTGATAAACACTTTCAACATATTGGATGCAATATTTGGCTTGATAGAAGAAATTTGTTGATGATTACTTTGTATATCTGGAGGTAAAAAAGAGTCAGATAATAAGCCCTGTTCATATCTTCTCACAAGGTGATCCTTATCATTTAAGGTAGCTTTCTTAAAAAAAAAAAAAAAAAAAAAAAAAAAAAAAAAAAAAAAAAGGGTTCAATCTCAGGAATATAGGGGAAAATTTGGTGGAGTCCTTTTGACCTTCCTCTTTTTTGTCTTCCTCTTCTTCTTTCTTTGCTGTTTCATATAATTTTGTCTTCTTTTATCTTTCCTTATGCTCACCAGTAAATAATACTGATGAGTGCCCTGCATTTCATTATAAAGCCCAGAGGCTATTCCATTTGCTTACCTGGTTGGAAATCCTGTCTCACATTTACAGTGGGAAGATAAACCTTTAGAGTCTGATTAGGATTAATCTTGGCCAAAGAATGACATGTAAGCAAAAAATCACTTACTGTGGTCAGTGAAATATTCCTTGCCACTTCTGGAAGTTCATGTGACATCATAGATATCTCATGTCATTGAGGGCTGAAGCCTGACAGGCTTATGGTAAGATGACTTTCAGTCCCAGAATACCAGTAAGGCAGGGAGGATTATTCTTGTCCCAGCCAATCAGGACAGCACAAAGTTTTCCTTATTTGAGAGCTTTGCCTCAAATCTCAAAATGCTAAGATTTCTGTCTCATATTTCTAAAAGCTCACTGAAGCACTTTTAGAGACTAAAATTAGCAGAATTCTTTAAACTAACCTTCATGGAGGCCAGTGAAAACATGGAACTGGATTTAAAAAGAGAAAAACGGTCATATAAAAAGTCAATAGAGTGGCCTCCCTTTCTCTTACTCATTACATGTTGTAATAGACATTGTAAGTGTGGCACTTCAATCACATCTGAAAGAAAGCTTTGCTGTAACCTATAGCCCCAGTTTATTTATCTGAAACATTTTTACAAACAGGAGAATTGAAGCAATTTTATAAAGTTCAGAAAAATAATTATTTTAGGGCCTGAACTACCTGTATATAAGGTGACAAAACAGTTTACTTTCCAAGTTATTTGAAAGAGGGATTAGGAAGATTTCTGAAATGCTCGTCTTTAAATATCAATATTATAAGTAATCTATGAAGAAAATTAAGTCCTGTATTGATCAACCAAATATTAAATATTTACTTAAGCACCTACTGTGTGCCCTCCATAGTATTTAACAGAATGATTGATAAAATACAACACATTTAGCTCTTGCTCACAGGAGTTCAGCATTTCTTTCTTAAAATCACCGCTGGGTGTTGTTTTTTTTAATAAATATTCAAATTCAAAATGATTTATTAGCCATAAAATTACTAAAAATCTTAAAGTTGAAATGGACCTTAAATATCAGGTAGTCTGCACTCTTTTAACAAGGTAAAGTTACCTAATTATTTTCACAGATGACTATACCAGACATTTATAAATGCCATTTTGCAATTATAAAATCAGTTATAAACAGACTTGTGGAACTGTCTCAGAATATTCATAACAAAGTATACAGTCCTTAAATCCCATATTTTAAAATTTGTACCTAAACTCATTAGCCAGGAAGCAGGTATTGAATTACTCATATTGGATTTTCTTGGCAGCCATGGTCACCCTCTCTAAGCAGCACCTTGCCAAAATCTCCAGCTCCCACCTAGGGCTGCTCCTCACAAAGCCGTCATATCTTTCTATCAGTTGACTAAACAAGAAACCAACTAAAATCAGTTTTTTAATCACATACTTAACTTGGAACATTTAAGAAATTAGTTACTGTGTATTTAATTATTATAGATTAAACTAAAGTATAAATAGGATATTTATAGAAAGCAACAGAAATAAGTTACATAAAGAACATTTATTTGTGAGCATTGTTTTAGAGTCCATGTCACAATAATTTATTTTATCTATAAGGCAGTATTTATTCTAAAAACCTCAGTGTTTTAGAAGTTGCAAAAAAAAATTTTAATGACATTGTTTTTGTATCATTTTAACTAAATTTATTTTTTTTTAAAGAATTTTAAAAATTATAGATTCTTTTTTCAATTACATAGTGCCAAATGACTGCATTCACTGAATTTCCGATTCATTATTTGGGTAACATTTAGACATCTGCTAGTTTCATGAGGAATGTGCGATGCACATTAAAGGTTATAATTAATCATTCCACGTTTAACATCAAGGCCATTAATGACCACAACTTTCCTTTTGCCTTCTAGGAAGAACAAGTTAAGATTAAAATACAGTGAGGAAAGATGATAATGTTGTGTGAATGGAGAAGCAGATCTGCAGTCTTGGGTAAATTTGGTTGCTAAAAATATCCAATAAGTACAAAGGTAATATTAAATAATACAGACTATGAATTTTTAAGTTCAATGCTTTGCTTATCCTGTTTCCTCTACATAGAAATCTCTTTCCCACCTGATGAGCCTCCTATTCACCTTTTAAATGCAACTCAAATATTGTTTCTGCAGTCTTAGCTTCCTGAAATCAATATTAATTGAAAACATGTATGTTCTATAGCCCTTACCCCATTGTTCCATAATCATTTTTGCAAAACCCTCCCTCATTCCACATTATGATCACTTATTTGTCTTTATAGCCATAAGTGCCTGACATTCTTCCTGTGTCAGAGAAATAGCTCCTGAAACTCCTACAACTCTGGTTGCAAAGTGTGACTCTGAGCCCAGCAGCATTACCTGATTTATCTGGTACCACTGGGGAACTTATTAGAAAAGCACACTTTCAGACTCCACCTTGAACCAAATAGACTTGGTAATAGTGGCGTGGGCTGGGGATGAGGTGGGTGAGTGAAGAAGGGACTGAGAGTTTAACAAGCCCTCCAGGAGATTCCACTGTACACCAAATCGGGGCTCTCTCTCTGACAGGAAAATCCCGAGGTGCGGAAATAAAGCTGATGGAAGGACACTGCCCTTTTCCCTGACTTTACACTTCTTGAGATTCTAGCACTCTGATCCCACCTGCTATCACACTTATTTCCCTTTTAAACTCTAACTTTGGTAAAAGAGGAGGTGGCTGGGCATTTCTTCATCACCAGAAGTTTAACTGGCAAAGGCTATGATTATCAGAGAGTTCTGTAAATTCAAAGAACAAAGGTTAAAAATGAAAAAAGGATAGCACACACAGTACAGTAAAATTTGCAGAGCAGTTGATTTTCCTGTAGCTAACTTCAAATCAGAAACAAAGATTGTCCTACCATACATCCTACCTGAAAAAAGGATCAATTCTGTTATCCTAGAACAGTGGTCGGCAAACTGCGGCTCACAAGCTACATGTGACTCTTTGGCCCCTTGAGTGTGGCTCATTCACAAATTACCACGTGAGGGTGCGCAGGTACAGTGCAATTGAAACTTCATGGCCCATGTGCAGAAGTCAGTTTTCGGCTCTCAAAAAGAAATTTCAATCGTACTGTTGATATTTGGCTCTGTTGACTAATGAGTTTGCCGACCACTGTCGTAGAATACCATATGGCATGATATATGGAAACTCAGATATTTTGTAGACTGCTCAAGTAATCTAGCTCAGTGGTTGAACGTGGATCCAAGAAGTCCCAGTTTGATTCCCAGTCAGGGCACATGCCCAGGTCAGGGCCTCGATCCCCAGTGTAGGGCATGCAGGAGGCAGTAGATAAATGATTCTCTCTCATCATTGTTGTTTCTATCTCCCTCTCCCTCTCCCCTCCTCTCTCTGAAATCAATAAAAACATTTTTTAAAGATATCCTATAGGCTATCTCAACACAACTTTATAGGGCAAATCCAACCTAGCAACATGGAAGTAGCCCTAAGAGTATAGAAGTCAGGAGCCTTACTGACTAGCTCAGAGATTTGGAGGAGATTATCAAAATTTTCCAGCCTCTTTTTTTGTTCCCATAAGATGGAGATAGTACCTTTTAACACATAGTCATCTAAGATCAAAATACAATCACCTCTGGAAAGGTACTTTATAAGCCATAAAACATTAAAGCATCATATATGCAATGTCTGTATATAATATTAGTAATTATATTTATAATTATACAATTATAAGGCTTTTTTACTGTTAATATGTATCACAAGTGTTACTTGCATTTTGAATAATTAATATAATCAATGAAGTTTATAATGGCAAAAAATCAATTTCAGGTAAATTTTCACTTTTGTAATTTTCAAAAATTTATTGAGGAAAATTTGTAAATTAGAGGAAAACCAAAAGAGAAAAATTGCTTGAATACCCTCACCAGAAATAAATAGTTCATATTTTCAATTTTTCTGTAAATTTTGGGGATAAAATTATAATCATATAGTAAATAGTATACTGTAATCTGCTGTATTCACTCAGCAGAATATCATGAATCTTTTTTCTTTTTGGTAATATTCTCCCCTAAAATTAATTCTACTAGCTACATAGTCATCTATCATATGGGTACACCAGGGCTTATTTCACCAGTATTCTTTGTTAGTCATTTAGATTGTTCCTAGAGCTTCACAATTATAAATGTACTAGAGGCCTGGTGCACGAAATCCGTGCATGGAGGCAGGGGATGTGTCCCTCAGCCCAGCCTGAACCATCTCCAGTCTGAGACTAAAGGGATTTGGCCTAAATGGTCAGTGGGACACCCCTCTCACAATCCAGGACTGCTGGCTCCCAACCGCTCACCTGCCTGCCTGCCTGATTGCTCCTAACTGCTTCTGCCTGCCAGCCTGATCACCCCCTAACCACTCCCCTGCCAGCCTAATCAACACCTAACTGCTCCCCTGCCAGCCCAATTGCTCCTAATTACCCTCCCCTGCCAGCCTGGTTACCCTTAACTGCCCTCCCCTGCCAGCCTGGTTGCCCCTCACTGCCCTCCCCTGCTGGCCCAGTCACCTTTAACTGCCCTCCCCAGCCTGATTGCCCCTAACTGGCCTGGTCACTCCCTTACAGGCCTTGTTACTCCCAACTGCCCTCCCCTGCTGGCCCAGTCACCTTTAACTTCCCTCCCCAGCAGGCCTGGTCCCCCTCAACTACCCTCCTCTGCTGGCCTGATCACCTCTAACTACCTTCCCCAGCAGGTCTTGTCCCCCCCAAGCTCCCCTCCCATGCAGGTCTGATACCCCCTAACTGCCCTCCCCTGAAGGCCTGGTCAATCCCAATTGCCCTCCTCTGCCAGACCGGTCACCCCTAACTGCCCTCCCCTGCAGGCCTGATTGCCCCAATTGCCTTCCCTTGCAGGCCTGGTCTCTTCCAGATGCCCTCCCTTGCTCGCCTGATTGCCCACAACTGCCCTCCCCTGCCGGTCATCTTGTGGCAGCCATCTTGTGTTCACATGGGGATGGCCATCTTTGACTACATAGGGGCAGTCATCTTGTGTGTTGTAGTGATGGTCAATTTGCATATTATCCTTTTATTAGATAGGATATTTTGTACATTTATTCTTATACCATTTCAGTTTCCTAAAGATAGATTCTTAGAAACAGAATTGCTAGGTTCATGTTCATGAACATTTTAAAGACTTGAACATAGTGCCAAACTGCTTTTCCAAAAAGGTGCATAAATTTACATTCCCACCAGCAACAAATGAAAGTGCTTGATTTCTTGCACTGTTTTCAACAAATGTTATTATTTCTTTAAGCTTTACCAGTTTTCTAGTGGTACAATGCTGTTATGTTTTTATTTTAATTTACATTCATTTGACTACTAAGTTGATATAACTAATTTATTGAACTATTTTAGAATAATTTCCTCCAAAGAAAATTATTAAAAATTTAATATGGAAATATTGTGGAACATTTGCAATTTCACTTATAAAAAATATGCATAGAAATAATGTATATTTTCATTAAGATGAGACAGTAGTATAGATCATATAACTACAGGTTGTAAATAATCAAATTTATATTACAGATAGTGTAATGCATATGTAAACATGAATATAGGTTATATAGATGAAGCTAGAGAGAGAGAACTGTATCAATCAAATACAAATTAGTGCAAAATGCGATTGGGTCTAAAGTTTGCCTTTTATTATCTTCATACAAGTCCAAGTTCATCCTTAAGATAATGTGGGGGTTTTATTTTTCCCATGTTGTTTTTTAAAATCCTATTATAGGTTCTTTTCTTAGGGTTTTATTGACCCTTGAACTGTTTTGTGTTGTGTTGTTGTTTTTTGCTTTTGTTTTTTTAAATATATTTTATTGATTTTTTCACAGAGAGGAAGGGAGAGGGATAGATAGCTAGAAACATCGGTGAGAGAGAATCATCGACCAGCTGCCTCCTGCATACCCCCCACTGGGGATGTGCCGCAAAAAAGGTATTATACATGCCCTTGACCAGAATCGAACCCGAGACCCTTCAGTCTGCAGAACGACACTCTATCCCCTGAGCCAAACCTGTTTCGGCTGTGTTGTTTTTAATACAACCCACATGCAGAAAGGAGGGTTCCTAGCAGTTCCAATTCTCCACTCCATGGCCTGACATTGTAGGGATTTCTTAATTCTCCCCCCACATAACTGCCCACCCAGCTGGTGTTCTCAGTGTGGCAAGTCACGGCCAACACTATTGCCCAGAGCTGCTGTCTCTATCTTCTCTCTAAAAGTAGACTCCTTTCTCTTGGCTTAATTTACTACTTCCTCATTGTCTGTTTCCTCCTTCCCACCCAACAACATGCCTCTCTCTTTTTTTTTTTTTTTTTTTTTTTTTTTTTTTTTTAAGATGAAGAACTCTTTTTTTTTTTCCTTTTTTCTTTTTTTAAATATATTTTATTGATTTTTCTTACAAAGAGGAAGGGAGAGAGATAGAGAGCTAGAAACATCGATGGGAGAGAAACATCGACCAGCTGCCTCTTACACACCCCCTACCGGGGATGTGCCCGCAACCAATGTACGTGCCCTTGACCGGAATCCAACCTGGGACCTTTCAGTCTGCAGACCGACCCTCTACCACTGAGCCAAACCGGTTTCAGCTACATGCCTCTCTTTATGATCTCCTCTTCTTGTCATCAACTCTTTCCTTCCTGATATAGTTTAAAAATGAAGGGGACCCCAAAATTGCCCTTCCTATGTAACATTTCTTCTGACTAAACAGGAGGAATGATGTGAACTCATTGGAAACCCACAAGACTTTACTTACTCTGCCCTTTCTCTTTACTCAAAATGGGGTACCCACTCTCATTGGCCAAAAGGCAGGGGACTGGAAAGACATCCAGATTTTTTTTTTTTTTAACCAATATAACCCCCATAGAGTCACAGAAAAAAAGAAGAAAAAAAGGGCCAATTAAAGTCATTCCTTGGAGCCAAGAAATTTCAACTTTGGGAAAGTACTATGTGAATTAAAAGAATCCATTTTTAAAGGTTTCTAGAGGTTTCAGGAAAATATCTTATTTAATTTATTATTTGCAGTGAACTTAAAGATAAACATTGCAGCAAGTACCTTGGAAAATAAATTAGATTGGAAAAGTTCTGCTCTGTGAACATTATCTCATATTATTTTAATTCTATATATATGCTAAATTTTAGTAACAGCAAAGCCCACTCCTCCAAATAGATTTGAAGTATAGAAATATCTGAAATCTTGATTCTACTAATTACAAGCACGGGATACAAATTTTTATTTAAATTCTCGCATCTGAGTTTTTTTGAGCCTGTGGCTCTCATGTGTGGGTGGATACATATGCTGATACATGCAGAAATGAAGTACACTTAAGGACACAACCTGTCAAATCACATCAGCCAATAGGCGGGTCTCCTAGCTGATGAATTCACATGAGAACATGATTGCTCAACCACGTACCCTTGCATGTCTTTAAATCAGGCTTGCCTTTAATTGGATTGTACTTAGTAGAAGAAGTGTATCAACTCTCAACATTCACTTGGAGTTTCCGAAGGGCTGTTATGATTAAGAAATTCAATTGAGATTTAACCACCGAAGGGGGGAGGTCCTTCAAAGAGTAATCTACAACCCCATTGATTGTTCCACTATTCTGAAGGAAGGGCTTCTTAATTCAATCACAGTCTAGTTTAATTTTGTCTCTCAGGAAGTAAGAGCCTTCTACAAGATAACTAATTCTCTGTGCATTAAACCAAGTGAGAAGCCCTGGCAGCATACTAGGGCAGCTAGTATTCTGGAGAATTAATGAGAAATGTACTGGGACCCATAGGTGTTTTAAACTGAGTGATCTTACTTTCTGAATTCAGGGTGTGCCAGGATTCTCATGTTGTTTTTGTCCATGAATCTGGGTGCTAACGATTAAATAGCAAAGTAATGATATCTATAGTAATTAACTGGGTAGTCAGAATTCTAGAATTATATTAATGAAAAAAATTCAGAAAATGTCTAGACTGATTCTCTTTTCCATCTGAGAAACCTACAAAGACTGAGAGTGACTCAGGTTCACACAACAAATTAAGAAAATCAATCCACGGGTCCGTACTAAGAAAATGAATGTTTAAAAGGCAAATGACATTAAAAAAAAAAAATGCCCTCCCCCAAGTAGCCCTATTGGAGAGATATGTTTTGTAATTAGTTTGGTAAAAGTTAGGAAATTACTATAAAAAAAAATAGAGTAGACTTTTTTGCAATGGATTTGCATTACTTTTTTGTTTTCTTTTTATCCTACTGAAATCTATTCTGTTTTTGACTTTTTATTATGAAAAATTTCAAGTATATACAAATATGAATCAAAATAATAAACTGAATCCCTATGTGCACATCAACCATCATCACTTATCATCAATCCATGACTGATCTTGTTGAATCTAAACTCTCAACTTTCACCTCATCATTGTTGAAGTGGATATCAGCCAGTATGTCATTTCACCTGTAAACCTCACAGAGTGCATCTCCAGAAGATAAGGACTCTTTTTTTTTTTTTAAGCATAACCACAATACCATTATCACTCATCAAAATTTAATAGTAATTCCTTAATATAAATAGATTTGCAAACTTTACATGCATTATCTTTTGCCTTAGGATGATTCCATGCTACCTACTATAATTTGATATGTACTGTTTCATTGATCTATTCATTTGAACAATACTTACTGAGCATTCATATAAACATCCACATTTTGTTTGTATGGAGACCCAGATACTTACTTTTTGAGAGGCAGCAGAGAATAGAAGGAGAAAGAATTCTGGAATCAGACATTGTTGCCTCTATAGCTCCAGCTCAATTTCTTATTGAATGTGCAAATGTCTTAATCTCTCAAAGCCTCAGTTTGGTGATCTGTAAAGTGATGAGAATTTTTAAGATCTAGTCTCTAGCAATTTCCTTTTTCCTTTTCTTTTTTTCTTTTTTTCTTTTTTTGTTTTTTTTTGTTTTGTTTTGTTAAATTTTGGGGGGTGACATTGGTTAATAGGATCATGTAGATTTCAAGTGTTTTTCAAATATACAGTACAATATTGTTACCTATAGTCACCATGCTGTATATTATATCCCTAGGGCTTATTTATTTATAACTGAAAGTTAGGATCTTTTTAAGGCTGGGTGAGGGAAGGATGAGGTATATGATAGCCAAAGAGAGGTATATGATAGGATTGGAGTTTAGAGTAAAGACTCTGGAATAGAAAGAAGGCATCAAATTGAGTTTCATTCCCTTTTCTGCTGGAAATTCTGACAAATCCAAAGAAGGAAGGGGAAGAAATGGCATAAAACTGACTTATAACTCTGCTGGAAGACTCCATTGTGTTCTGCTAGAAACAGAGCCTATTCGATGGGGCTGGGGGCCCATCTAAGTCAGGGAGGAAACCACAGCCAAGAAAGACCGTGCTCCCTGGTTGGTGGTGGAGCCAAAATTCGGATGCACATCTTTTCACTGCCAAGTATATTTGTATATTTTGTGTCATTCATTCATTCATTCAGAAATAAGTATTGGGAACCACCTTTGTGCCCAGAATGATGATCATGGTATAAGGCCAACTATACTTGTCAGAAATGTGCAATGGTAAATGATGGCCTTAGTGAAAAATATCCAGATCTAGAAACCCAAAGAAAGCATGAACAGAACCACCTTTCTTTATTCATTATTCACTGTACTTTTCACAGCAGTCAGAAGAGATGCAAATGGTGGGTCTGCGATGAAAAGCAGAGTAGCAATCTCAGCTGGCCACCTTTGACTTCCTGCCCTGCTGTCTCCTAAACTTCAGAGAGGGACTTTCCTGGGTGGTAAATAACCTACATTTTCAAACAATTATGTTCTTTTCAAACTGAAACCTACAAGAACAGGAGAAAACTTTTAACACAATTCACTTCATGCAGAGTATACTTTATTTTTAAAATGTACAAAAGTGAAAAATTTTTAGCAAATTTGAATGCTGTACTTCTACATCTCACGCATAATCATGTTGCCTGAGAAATGTCGGTGACTCCACAACAAGAACACCACATCCTAATGAGTAATGAAGATTACATAACCATCTAGATAAGCACCACCCACAGATTTCATGTCAATGCTAATATCAAGTTCTTGGCCACAGTGGGAAATAAAAGGCAAAGAAAGCCACACAACTGATCTTCAGAATATTACTCCCAACTGTTACATAAAACATTCATTGTTTCAGGAGTATTTATTTCGGCTTTTTCTAATTGTTGGCTCTTTGTTTTAAAGGCCAGTTCTGTTTTCATTCACCAGGCAGAGTACTTATGTGGACTGATAGAGCAAAGTCTACATAGGAAATCCCATAATCTCCTTCTGCTCCTATTGCATAATTTCACGTGGAAAGTTCTTTAGAGCATTTAATTTGAATCTGCCTTGCTGACATGTAAATGGGACATCTTTTCTGTCCTCCTCAGAACACTAGTTGCTTAAGATAACAATAATAATGAATTTATGGGGGAAGGATGAACTTTGTCATTAAACAAGTTTAGTAAACTTGTACTTCTGTACTCCCACCTTAAAAGCTCAAAACATACTTGTTTACTAATAGTTTTGAGAATCTTAGTAGTAAAAATGCTACTTCATCTCATTTTCAAGCAGAGTTCTTCCTTATGCCCAAACGCTGATTATTGGTTCTTAGAATTTTTCTATGAAATACACAATGAGAGATTCTGCTGGAGATCACCAGATCAATCACTTTATTTGATACTTGAGGAATCAAGAAAGATAGAAATTTGAAAAAGTTTTGAATGGGGAAGTTATAAACCTCTCCCCAAGAAAAAACATCAACATTTTCTTATTCTTTGTAAATTGCTGACCAATTCTGTTTTGCTGAGAGGAAGCTCCTTGTTCCATAGACCTGTTCCTAAAATACAAGCTCTGCTTAAAAATAGCTCACCTGTGTTGGATGCATGTGTTCTCAGGCTACATTCAAGCCCATTTCAGATCATGCCAGCAATTCAGAAGGGCTGATTGTTTGAATTTACATTGATTCCACCATTTAAATGCCCTGGGGAGGAGTTGGCAGAGTCATATCAGAGCTAGAAAACTTTTAGTGATCATCTCATCTAATCCTTTCATTCTGCAGCCATAGAGAACTGTGGCCTAAAGAGGAAAGTTGGCATCTCCTAAAGGATAGCTAGGTAGTGGCAAAGCCAAAAAATCACTGTGTCTCTCAGCTGCCTCTCATCCCTCCATCCCTCCATTCATGTCCCCTAGGGTTACATGATGCCTGTTCCCTGACCTTCAGACTAGAAAATTGGGCTTAGTGGTAAAAAACAATGGCTTACCAAAGAGCATGTAGAAGCCAATTTATTGTTAATACTGGGTTGCTTTATTCTAAGTTCAAAGGTAAAAAGATTTCCACTTCTACCAGTTGCAGAACAACCATGGGACCATGGGGAAATGCTGGTTTCCTCACCAGTGTCCCAACCTGTCTTCTCTACTACACAGATCCACCAGGTAGGTTCCCGATGAGCTCTCCTGGGGTGTGCAGAAGGTTAAGAATTTGGCTGGAGATCAAAAGGGAATCATTCAAAGGAAAATATAATTGAATAGACCATGTTATGAAGAGTCAATATAAATGTTCTAAAAGCTACAACTCTCTCTATATAAAGAATTTAGAGTTGAAATGTATGTGGGTTTGTTTGTTTTTTCCACTTTGGATTTTTATTTTATATTCATTGTTTGATTTTTTTTTTAAGTTCCTTCTCCTCATTCACCATTCACCCCTGGGGACATTTTAATTATACTTTATTCTTGAAAATGAGCATTTTTTTACTTTTAGCTATTGATTTCAGAAGGCTATGAGCTTTCCCTAGAAGTTATTTCCTTCAAACTTCTACATACCAAGGAACTCTCACCCCTGTTCCAAAAAAGATCACATTTCAACAGATCTTGTGCCCTCCTGGTCCTCCTGGTGCCTGACCCCCAGGAAATAAAGGAGCATGTTGCATTGAGGTGGCCATTATGTATCTCCACTCATCAGAATCACAGTCGCCAGGTGGGAAGAGTACAGGATGACAAGAAAACAATCCCATCTTTCACATCCCAGCTTCTGTCACACATGCCCCTTCAACCTGAAAACAGACCAGAAAAATCCAGTGAGAAAAGGTTTAAAAGCCTCTGTACTAAGGTGGCAAGGAATCACAAAGTCCAATGGCTATTTGTATGGAGAAAAGGGGTTCACAGAGAACCACAAGTTTTCTTTGCTTATCAAGTGAAATAAAATATATTGTATGCACCAAGCCAATGATTCATCTCTATTGTTTAGGGCAGTTTCCCTTTAATGTTTTAAGTTGTCTCTAAGCTTGGCCTAGCCTTTTTTAAAAAGAGAAGAAGAGCTGTCATTTCTATTCAATTAACTGCTTCCCCCTCTGATTTTAAATCAAGGGCAGTGTCTGTTCAATTTAATTACTTTCCAAGTAGCCTGCATGGCAAAGCAGCAGCCACTAAAGCAAAAAAGCCATGAGGTGCTTTAAAGGCAAGAATTCAATATAATTTAAGGGTGTTTTCCTAACAGAAAATGCAAGAAGGTTGATTTCTCTCTGCTGTGTTTCTAGCCACTTGATATATAATGTTCACAGATAAAGATTTTGAGTCAACAGTTTGAAGCAAGTAAATTGGGGAAAATGTCATTTACCCTCTGGAAAGTCTATGGGAAGACATTTTTGAAGGATGTGTCACACCTCTTCTGATTACATGTGAAAAGTGACCTTCTTCAAAAAAGGTGTTTATTTTAATTATCCATATGTACAAGATTTTTCAGAACTCATAACTGCATCAACAACAGTATAATCACCATCAGAAAGCAAGATTAAGTCAAAATTGTGAGGTTATAGGGCAAAATTTGCAAAAAAATTGCATAGCCAGGACACTAAGACCCTGATTCCATGTTTGACTCAGCCACTAATGAGCTGTGGGGCACTGAGAAAAAGACTTGACTTTTCTGTATCTGTTTCACTGCCTTTAAATGAGGGTGCTCCAAAAAATCAACAGTAGGACTCTTTGTTTCTAACATTCATTGAGACTATCAAATGACAGTAAGATACCTACCAATGGCTAGTTACAAACTCAAGGTAACAATATCATTCCTGCCCAAGCAAAAGAACCAACATAAGGACAATTTCAAAACCTAAATTATCCATAAAGGGAAAACTTAGGGTGTAGCCATCTAAGATGGAATTGATATTTCTAATTAATAGTATCAGACAGTCCAGGAAAATTCCAATTAAAAGGAGAAATGAAATATTAAAGTATGTGGAATTGTACATTCGACAAGATAATTTACAGAGTGTTCTCGTATTCAATGTCTTCTGTGGTTGGACAAATATTTTCCTTCATGTACAATGCACACTTTGTCCATAAGGTCTCCAGTCAATCTCCTTAGTTTGTTCTCTGCATATTAGATGACTACATAACATATAAAGAGTAAGTGAGAATTAAAGAAATATGCAAACTTGCTCAGTAGAAAGATCTCTTTTGCACTCAAAAAGCCAAAGACAATGGATTCTTCAGTCAACCACAAATTAACAGACAAGCTTCAAATCACGCAGTATGTTTTTTTGTGTACATTCATAACCATTCACTCATAAACAAATTAGAAAATCATTTTTTTATTCCAATGACAATGATGTGTCTTGTAATTTTGGCACTGAAATGATCCGTCACCCAGGTATAAGATCCTCTGAGAGTATGCTATTCAGACTAACATTAAGTTTGAATGATTGAAGAATTGAGGCACACTCTATGCAGTGAACATATATATTTAAGGTAAATGACTCAAGGATGCCTTAATCTATAAATTTTAGTCTGTCCAGGTCTCAGACTTTTTATGTCATGAGACTTTTACTTCATGTTGTTCTGTCATTGGGTTTTATTTAATTTAATTCAAAAGCCAAGTAAATCATGTGAGAGCCATTTCCCTACTTTATGTGGCTTTGTTCAAAGCTCTTCTTAATCTTTGCATAATTTGATTAATTTCAGAAGGGTGAGAGGTAGGAAAAAAAATCTTTGTAGGTTGAATCAGTCTATCCCACTGCTTTCCAATAAAAACAGTAATTAATTCAAGACAAATATCATTTATCCTATATCTAAACAACCTTTGGGAAAAGGGTTCTACTAACTGTTCATCTCATTTTAAACAATCTTCATAATATAAAACAAATGATCAAACTTTCTTTATCTTGTACATAATTTTTTTTTAATTAATGGCAAACAATTATAACTTTTGTGTATGTCTTTTCAATAAATTCACTGCACATGTACTAGGCTTTGCAAACCCAATATGGTTTTTCTCTCTATCCAAATGATGTAGTCAAATGCCAGTGGAAAACATCAACCAATCAACTAATCAGAAAGTACCTATTTAGCACTTTTCTAAATAATATCAGATTTGTCCATGTCCACTATAAACTTATTATCTTTGAGGATATAGGACTAAGCTATAAGAAAAAAAATACAAACATTCTACTCATAAGAGTATACATCTATGACATAGAATACAGAAGTTCGGAAGAGAAAACACCTATTTATTTTCATGACCCCCTTTGTTTTCTTAAGATCCATCCACTAAAGCTCATTCTTGCCATCAAAGAGTTCTAGGTAAAATGTAGTAGAAAGCAGCATACCACTGCTCTGGCTAAAACGACCTCCAAAAGCCAGCCAAAATGCAAAAAAACAATTATATTACCAAGATAGCAGAAAGCTGTGGAAGCAAAGAGGACTACGTGAACTCACCCAAAGACAGGAGAGCCAGCCCTTCCAAGAAGAGTAGGCGGCCACTGGCTGTGTTCTGCCTTGGGAATGTTTGCCAATTCTAAGTGCAAGATTAGGCTCAAGCTTGGCCTGAATACAAGGATATTACTGTGAGAAAGAAAAACTACCAAAGCTTTTGGAGGTTGTACGGGGCTAGAAGAATAATTTAGAGACCTCATGATCCCTAAATGCACAAAGGCCATTTTCCCCTGCGGTTCATTTGCTGAGTCAAGGAGCACTTGGAAGATGAAAGAGCTTCTTTTGGAAAGCAGACCAAAGTACTCTGTAGTCTATCAGTAGTGGGGAGACAAAGTTCATCTCAAGGAGGAACATCTGTTTCAAACACACATCCAGGTTCTTCCTTAAGATATTTGCCAAATTTGAAGGAAACATGAGGCTGGAAACTAAAGAGTAAAGTTCAAAATTGCCAAAAGGCAGCCTGACTATAGTCTTTGCACATGGAAATGGGGGAGAAAGGGACCTGCTAGGATAACAATCAAAAACCATAGTGTGGTCTTCTCTACTCTGAGACACTTGAAACCAGAGGTAGACTGAATTGGACTAAATCCCCATATCTGATTAAATCATTTAAAGGGAAAAGCCTCTCTGAGTCAAAGTAATGTAAATATTGTTCTCTACTGTTCTCTTACACACAGTGTCCAACATAAAATAAAAATTTATAAGACATGTAAAGAAGAAGAGAAAAAAACAGCCAGTTTGAGCAGAGAGATGGCCTACATGGTGGAATTAGCAGAGAAAGTCTTTAGATGACTGTTATTAACATGTTTTTTAAAAAAAATAAAGGGACAAATAAATAAAATATGGAATATTTCAACAGAGAATTGAAACCTATGAAAAACAATCAAAAGTAACTCTGAAACTGAAAATTAAAATATCTGAAAGTAAAAATGAATTGGATGGGTTTAACATCAGACTGACAGGTCAGAGGCCAGGATTAGTTAATTCAAAGACAGGTAAACTTTAAGATCTCAAAGGAGAACAGAATAGAAAAGACCTGTGAATACAACAAAACACCCAAAAAAAATCTAATTAAAAAATGGGCAAAGAACCTAAACAGACATTCCTACAAAGATGACATATAGAAGGCCATTAGAATGAAAAGATTCTCAAAGTCACTGATCACCAGAGAAATGCAAATTAAAACCACAATGAGATAGCACCTCCCACCTGTCAGAATGGTTATCATCATTAAATCAACAAACAACAAGTGTTGGTGAAGATATGGAGAAAAGGCAACCTTCATGAACTGTGGGAATGCAGATTGGTGCAACCACTGTGGAAAACAATATGGAGTTTCCTCAAAAAATTAAAAATGAAACTGCGTTATGACCCAGCAATTCCACTTCTGGGAGTTTATTCAAAGAAACCAGAAACACCAATTAGAAAGGATATATGCACAACTATGTTCATTACAATGTTATTTACAATAGCCAAGATTTGAAAGCAGTGAAAGTGCCCATCAGTAGATGAGGGGATAGAAAAGCTGTGCTACATTTACACAATGAAATATTACTTAGCCATAAAAAAAGAAGGAAATCTTACCTTTTGCAACCACATGGATAAACTTAGAAAATATTATACTGAGTAAAATAAACCAGTCAGACAAAGACAAGTACCTTATGATTTTACTTATACATGGAATATAATGAACAAAATAAACTAACAAACAAAATAGAAACAAAGTCATAGATACAGAGAACAGACTGACATATTGTTTTCCACAGTGGCTACACCAAACTGTGGGAAATCTATATTCCCACAGTTTATAAAGGTTCCCACCCACCCACCCACCCCCCACCCCAATTTGTGACCACAGGCCCTGACCTCAACCCTGGATTCATGTCCCAGCTCCTCCAACAGACCTGGCCTCAGTCTGTGTTTTCCTCTCCATTTGGCTGTGACTACTGGGCTCCAGCCTGCCCAGGCCCACCTCTACCCTCACCTGCTCCCAGCGTGCTCGCCTCGGCCACAGCAGGTATCTCACGCAGCTGCTGCACTAGTGACATTTTAAAGGGCCAGTGGTTGAGCACTGACCTATGAACCAGGAGGTCATGGTTTAATTCCAGGTCAGGGCACATGCCCGGGTTGCAGACTAGATCCCCAGGGGCGGGTGTGCAGGAGGCAGCCGATCAATGATTCTCTCTAATTAATATTCTTCTCTCCTCTCTTCCTCTCTGAAATAAGTAAGAGTACATTTAAAAGTAAATAAAGGGCCAGGTTGGTCTTGGTTGAAGGGGCATCCTGTGCATTATAGGATGTTCAGCAGCAGCCCTGGCCTCTACATACTAGTGGTGCTTGCCATCGCTTAGTGACAACCAAGATGTCTCCAGGCAGCCTAGTGACCCTGCCCTGACATGGAGAACCATGGGCAGGGACATGGGAATGACACCAAAAAAATATATTTTTTGCCAATCTGACAAAAAAAATAAAAAGGTATAAATTTGATTCATTCACACTGGATAGCTATAATATGTCACTTTTTTATTTAACAATCTAAGAGATCAGTGCCCATAACTAAATAATCAGGTACTGCATGTTTTAAAAATTCTTGCAGCACACTGGTTTAAAATTGCTGCTTTAGATGCATTAAAAGAGAAGACACTTGGAGGCCAAAAGGTAGACTTTTATTAATCTTGGTGAAGATAATAAAAAAATCAAACCAACTATGGCTCATTAGTTAATGAGGTGAAATAACCAAAAGAGAGGAGAGTCTGAGATTGAGGCAGATGAATGCTAGAAAGCAGACAATGTTCCATGGGGCTTCCAACACCAGGTTTGTCTGCTGACATCCATTTCCAGAAAAAAAGATTCAGTGTTGAGAAAGAATTGTTCTTATCGATTCTGAAGATGAGATTAAATCATAACTAATAATACTTCATGGCTGATGAGAAAATGATACGTTTTCAAAGAAAATGATATCTTTCAAAGCTTATTTTACAGAATAGTTATATTGTTTGTATATAAGTATATTTTAAGAGACTAAATAGAAATTGTTGCATTAAATGTAGACTAGCCCAGACCTTAGAGCTACCAAGAAATCTCCACAAAGCAGGAGCACATGACCCAAAGCATGTCTGCACACTGTTGGCTGGCTAAATTTGCATTGTCAAAATTTTCTCCAAACACCAGATTGACCGGAATTTATAAAAGTCTAAAATAAAGGTCAAAGTTGGGGCCTTTAAGATTACCAATTTTTCTTAAATATGGTTTTATTGATTTCAGAAAGAGAAATAGAAACATCAATAATAAGACACAATCATTGACCAGCTGCCTCCTTCACTCCCCCTACTAGGGATCAAGCCCACAACATGGGCATGTGCCTTGACTGGGAATCAAACCATGACATCATGGTTCATGTGTCGATGT
Organism: Pipistrellus kuhlii; assembly: GCF_014108245.1. NCBI lineage: Eukaryota > Metazoa > Chordata > Mammalia > Chiroptera > Vespertilionidae > Pipistrellus > Pipistrellus kuhlii. Next base: position 119,629,847 of record NW_023425404.1, on the reverse strand, counting down.
TCAACCACTGAGCAACACCAGCCTGGCAAGATTACCAAATTTTAAAGTGCAAATAATTAACACAAGAGAAACAAAGCATTTTCTCAGTATGACAATGGGTAAGCTATTAATATACTGATAAACTCCATGCCACCAGGCCTGTCCCTTCCTACCCACTGCTTGTGCTCTGGCTGAGAATGCATGCTCCCAGAGTGTCCAGCCCAGACTGCTCCATCCTCCTGGGGAATGTCTCTCTTTTGAGCTGCTCCTATGTTCTACACAATCTCAAAAGGAACTACCACATTTTTCATTCATTTTTCCTGGTGCATCATATACATACAACAAAATAATTTACTATTGACTTGCGCTTTTGTCCCATTTCCCCTCCCAACACTTGTCATCCACTTTTCCTGGCTTCTTACTATTACTTCAGCTGATGTGCATACAACATGAAATCAGTTGATCCTGAGAGGTTCTGTTTATGCCGTTTAACCTTCTTCAAATGCTAAGGTTATTACATTTAATCCTATCCTCAGGGCCAAGGCTTTACATTTCCCTGCAAAACTCTCCAAGTGACTCAAAGTTTACTGGTGCTCCTGATTTGTGGAAGGCCTTAACACTCCCGTGTCCTCAGCACCAATTTTCATGTTCTGCTGTCAACTGGTCCTTTTGTACATATTAGTTCAAATCATTTATCTATAGATTCATTCAAAAGACTAAATATCAGGTTTGAATCCCAAGCCTTTTGCTATTTATAATCTTTTTTCTATTATCAGTCACTGCAAAGTGAAATCTGCATGAATTTCTTATAACACTTTTCCTTTAGTTCTCATCTTACATGTAGCAGCTGGCCTCAACCTGCATCCTACCTGTCAAATGATTACAAATGTACAAGAAGTTTATCCTTTCAAAGAAAAAAGTTTTCTACTATGCCTTAGCCACTAGAAAAACATGATGGCCATAGTAGAAAACTTTTTTCTACCAGAATTTTTCTGAGAAATATCTATTTATATATCAATCTTCCCACTAGGCATGGCACATGCCTGGGGTGGGTCCACACTGCATGAATGAATGCACAACTCTCAGATAACACAACCACTGCAGCCACTGAATGTTATGTGACAGTGAACTGGACACGTGACCTTTGAGTGCCTCAGGGTCATCTTAGGGATGATCTTTGTTTCTTATATAGATAGGTTGGTTGGTTTGCTTTTAAACTCTAGGGTCATGAAGCACTCCTTAGTCTGAGCATTATATAAAATCAAGGAATTTGTAAGAGAGATAAGAACAGAAAAATTGGCTTTTTATTGAGAGAGAGAGAGAGAGAGAGAGAGAGAGAGAGAGAGAGAGAGAGAGAGAGAGAGAAAGAAGAAGAAGAAGAAGAAGAAGAAGAAGAAGAAGAAGAAGAAGAGAAGAAAGAAAGAAAGAAAGAAAGAAAGAAAGAAAGAAAGAAAGAAAGAAAGAAAGAAAGAAGGAAGGAAGGAAGGAAGGAAGGAAGGAAGGAAGGAAGGAAGGAAGGAAGGAAGAAAGAAGGAAGAAAGAAAGGAAGAAAGGAAGAAAGAAAAAAGGGAGGGAGGAGCCTCGGATTTCTTCCCAGAAAGGAGTGAATATTTAGCTATTATATGCCTATGAGCAGGGTGGCAGGCCTCTCTGAAGGTGCAATGTCTCACTCTCTATTCTCTGGGAAGGGAAAATCAAGGTATATCTGCATGGGCAATCACCACTGCATGGATGCTCCTCACAGCCTTCCATAACCAGCCACTGTGGGCAGTCCTCTGGTCAATTCCACTAGCTCTCCAGAGAAGGCAAGAAAACACACATTATCCAATGAGATGTCACAATGCTATAAAGCAGATCCTATTTTTGTCCTCATTTTGAAGGTGAGGAAACTGAGCTTCAGAGAGATTAAGCAACTCACCTGCAATCACAAAACAAATAGCAAATAGACTCCATATTGATTCTAAATACCTCCAGCTCTCCTGCCTCTCCTGCACCAAATCTACATAAATGTTTAAGTAGCTTTTTCTAGAAGGGTTCAGCTAATTGCTAGAGCCAGGACAGTTGTGTGGCTTGTACATTGCACAAGGCAGCTGACCCAGAGGAAGGTGTGGGCTGAGATCCAGCTGGTGGTTTGCTTGCCAAGCTCTGAGCCCTGGCACTGGCCTGTGTCCATGTGGAAGAAAAGGTACCTTTCCCTTCACACAAAGGCACCTTCTTCTTGCCAAGCTATCCGCCTGTAAGCCTGAGGATGTCCAGAGGCAGCACACACAGAGGCTTGCACTGAAGTTCAGTCTCTGCTAGTGTGAGCCCCAGATGGTTGCCCATGCATGTGTTACAGTGTTGGGGGGCACATAAGGGAGGAGAGGCAAGGGCACTGTGCATCTGGTCTGGCTACTTCATTCTTTTCTTCAACATGAAGGTGCAACCTCGCTTCTTAGCTTTTTCTTAGGCATCACATCCAAATGTTTTCTGGGTCATCACAAAATATTCATTCTCTAACACCGCCCTTCTCATTCTCTTCCCTAAAGCTCCACCCCATTGCATTCGCCCCCTTCCCCCGCCCCCAGATGTATCAATCCTCCCTAGAGAGTAATAAGGTGATAACACTCTGTTCCCTCCTTACACTTTGCATATTCCAAAATCCCAGGCATCTGCTGAATGCCAAGGTGTTTATTAGTCACTCATTAGTTATGCATTACTCGAAATGTAACAGTTTAAAACCATAGCCAGAAGAGAAACCAAGATGGTGGCATAAGTAAACACCTAAATTGCTAACTCGCACAATTTCAGAACTACAACTAAAAGACAAAACTTCTATCACCCAGAATCATGGGAAAGCTGGCTGAGTGGAAATTCTACAACTAGAAGGAAAGAGAAAGGAGCATTGAGATGTGCACAAGCTCTGAAAAGCTGAGGTACAGAGGCACCCGAATCGGGCTGGTGGCTGGCAACTGGGTGCACTCCTGAAGGGAGACAAGCTCCAGATTACTCTGAATTATAGTTTCTGGGGAGACACTGGGGACCCAAACTCCTAGGGGGGAGAAATTGGGCTGTCTGCCATCAGGTCAGAAAGTGAGGGTGACTTTCTTGCAGTGGTGCACCCAGCAATCATTGTTTATTGCACTGGGGTACAGAGTGTGAGGACTTGGAAATGAGGAAATGCAGAGACAGCTGACCGGTAGCCATCACTGTTTGTCACACCCTAGCTTAGCAACTCCCTGAGACCCCACCCCACACAATCTACAAACCCACCCAAGCTCCATGCAATGGCTTTTGCATATAAATGGCCTGCCCTAATGCAGCTTAACCTAACAAACTGGTCAACAGCTCCAAACCCTAAGCAAAGAGGAGAGAACTGTAGTTATCGCTGTAGCTCCTGCTGGGTGGCCTCAGAAAGTAGCTGACCTGCACCCCATTGGAGATCCAGAAGCTAGTGTATCTAGTGGTCAGTATGAGATGATTAGATTTCAACTACTCACATTCATAAATGACACATTCAAGAGGCAGACTCAGTGTGCACCAAAGCCCCACTGAAACAAGTCCTGCCCCATAAGCATGTTTCCAATGCAGCAGTTCTTCCATTATAGACATAGCGCGTCCTCATAGCCAATTGGCCTGGAGGTCAATTCCCCCAGTGACACCAACAACAATCAAGATTTAACTACAACAAGGCTGTACAACACAGTCCACAAAGGGGTGCACCAAGAGTGTCCACCTCATCCCACCAGTAATTGGGATGCTGACCCACTGGGCCATATAGGACACCTAGCACACAAAGCTGCCCTACCAACTCAGGGAAGCAGCAGAAATGAGGAGACAAAGGAACAGATCACAAATGAAAGAAATGGAGAACAAGAGACTGGATATAGGGTTCAAAACCACAGTTAAAAGGTTTTTCAAGAATTTCCTAACAATTTCAAAAATATTAACAAGACAGTCGAGGATATGAAAAAGGACCAACTAGAAATTAAACATACACTGACTGAAATAAAAAAATATTATACAGATACCCAACAGCAGATTAGAGGAATGCAAGAATCAAGTCAAAGATCTGAAATACAAAGAAGCAAAACACACTCAACTGGGGAAGCCAAAAGAAAAATAGAATCCCAAAATTTGAAGATAGTGTAAGAAGCCTCTGAGACAACTTCAAGCGAACCAACATCAGAATTATGGGGGTGCCAGAAGAAGAGAGAGAGCAAGATAGCTATTAGAAGAAATAATGACTGAAAAATCCCCCCACCTGGTGAAAGAAATATACTTACAAGTCCAGGAAGCACACAGAACTCCAAACAAAAGGAATTCAAAAAGGACCACATCAAGAAACATCATAATTAAAATGCCAAGGGCAAAAGACAAAGAGAGAATATTAAAAGCAGCAAGAGAAAAACAGTCAGTTACCTACAAGGGAGCACACATATGATTATCAGCTGATTTCTCAACAGAAACTATGCAGGCCAGATGGAACTGGCAAGAAATATTCAAAGTTATGAATAGCAAGAACCTACACTCAAGATTACTCTACCTAGCAAAGTTAACATTCAGAATTGAAGGTCAGATAAAGAGCTTCAGAGATAAGAAAAAGCTAAAGGAGTTCATTACCGTCAAACCAGAATTATATGAAATGCTGAAAGGTATTCTTTAAGAAGAGGAAGAAGAAGAAAAAGTAAAGATAAAAATTATGAATAACAAATATGTATATATCAACAAGTGAACCTAAAAATCAAATGAACTAAAAATCTGAGGAACAGAATAAACTGGTGTATATAATAGAATCAGGGGCATAGAATAGGAGTGGATTGATCATTCTCAGGAAGAAAGGTGTGTGGGTCGTATGAAAAGAGACTGGACAAAAAACGTATACCTGTGGATGAGGACAGTGGAGGGTGGGGAAGGTAAGGGCAGAGGGCGGGGTGGGAACCGGGTAGAGGAGAGCTGTGGGGGCAAAGGGGGCAAGGAGGAGAAACAATTGTAATAATCTGAACAATAAAGATTTATTAAATAAAATAATAATAATAATAATAATAATAATAATAATAATAAATAAATAAAATAAAATAAAACCACAGCCATTTTCTCTATAGATGCAGCATCAGAAATGGCTTAGCTGGGTCATTCCCAACACTGCAGTCTAGCTGTCAGCCATTTGACAAGAATGGCAGAGGCCCAATTCAGCAGGTGTCTGGTCCCAGTTCCTCCAGGGCTGTTGAATGGAGGCCTCAGCTGCTCACCTCAAAGGTCTCTCCATAGGGCTACTGACAACATGGCAGCTTATTTCCCCTGAAACTAGTGGATCCTAGAGAGCCAGTGAGTGTGAGAACATCCAAGACGGAAGCTGTAGTCTTTCATGACCTGATCTCAGAAGTGGCAGATCACTTCTGCCAAACACTGCTGGTCACACAGACCCTAGGACCACGTGGGTGAGGAGGGGACTACATAAGGGTGTGACTATAAGGCAGCAGGGACCACTGGGAACCATCAGGAAAGCTGGCTCCTACAGGGCCAGTCCTCTGGTCAATTCTACTAGCTCTCCAGGGTTGGCAGAAAACACTCATTATCCAATGAGATGTCATAACATAAAGCATATCTTATTTTTGTCCTCATTTTGAAGGCGAGGAAACTGAGTTTCAGAGATATTAAGCAATTCACCTGCAGTCACAAAACAAATAGCAAATAGACTCCTTTCCATCCTTTCCCTGGTATAAAATTCTTACTGTTTTATGTTTACAGGATTCTTCTCTGTGCTCCAGTCAATCCTTCATACATGTACCAGAGTTATCATCCTTCTCAAATGTCTCAAAATGTTTTTCAACTCAAAAGAGAATAGAATTTCATCTTCCTAAGATGGCATTTAAACTCTTCTATAGTTTTGTCCACAACCTACTTGCGATGATTAATTTTATATATCAACTTGGCTGAACCAGGTTGGTCAGATATTTAGTTAAACATTAACCTGGGTGTCTCTGTGATGGTGCTTTTGGATGAGAGTAATATTTAAATCAGTGGACTTTAAATAAAACAGATTGTCCTCCTCATGTGGGTGGGCCTCATCTAATCAGTTGAAGGCTTAAATAAACCAAAAGGTTGGACTCTCAGAGCAACAGCAAATTCTCCAGAAACAACCTGTGGACTCAAACTAAAGCCTTCCAGCCTCCCCATCAGATTTTGAACTCAGCAGCACTACAAATACATAAGCCAATTCTTTGAAATAAATCTCTTCACATATATAGCTTCTACTGTTTATGTCTTTCTGGAAATCCCCGATAAATAAGCTGCCTTTATAGCTAATTTGGCCACTATAGGCTCTGTGCCATCTCCCTTGCTATTGCTGTCAGTTTCCACATGCTATGTGCATGCATGCACACACATCCTTGTTCTGACCCATCAACTCTAGCCAACTGATTTCCCCCAAATGTTCTGTGTTGTCCCATCTCCATGTCTTTGTTCAAATAGTGAAATATGACTTCTCTTATAAATACCGTATCTTCTACCTACCCCCCCCCTATCTTGCCCAATCTGTTCTTTTCTCATAATCTCACAATTCTTATTATATATCCTCCATTATAACATTTGTCATTGGGTTTTCTGGTATAAAAATGAATGTCTATCTCCAACAGATTAAGAGCTTCTAGAAGGCAGGTATTATGCCATTAATTTCTCCTCACGTCACCAGTATAGTGCTTTGCTCACTTGGACTTAAAAGAGCTGAACCGGATTCCTCACCTGTTTTAAGGGGTTCATATCTTATCACACCTCACTATATCTAGGGCAAAGAATATATATACACATACTGAATATATGTATAAGCTGAAGCAGATATGCTAATAAATATTTTAAGTAATCAAATAAAGAAACACAATCCCCTTAAAAGCATTAATGATTGGCAAGGATTTGAATAATAACTGAGTTGAAATAGGGACCCACAGAGAGGCAAGTGAAACAAGGAGCCTGCCTTTGCCCTCAGGGTTTATACCAAATGGAGTAAAATCAAACTTCAGTTTTGTTTGGGGGGTTTTAAGTGATAAAATAGTTTTATTTAAAACTCAAAATTTATGATATCCCTTTTGGGAGTCATGCAAACAAAAATCTGAAGAAGCCTGGTAAAGGCCTGTCATGGCAGCAGGGGTGATGAAGAAGACAGTGATCATTTATTACTTCTTTTGCCTGAAAAACTGGTATTTCTGGTTAAAATTCCTGGAAATCTGATCTTATGAATATTTTAAGCCCCTCAATAATATTTTGACAACAACAAGGTATTGCCTAACTTCCATATGATGTCAAAAAATACCAACATTTTTTTTCCTCAGGTCACTTACACACACGTTCCTCCTTTCAGAGCCTTTGTGGATGCCAGTTTTGATTTCCTAGATTAGAAAGTGCTCTCCTTTGCAGTTCAACCTTCACATCTGAGATCACTTTCCTTCTTCCTGCAGCATGTCCTCAGATTTTCTTTAGCAGGGCCTGCTGATGGCCCTTTGTTTCTGAGGATAGAGGGAATATAAATTAAAGGCCACAGCAAAAGCAGAGAATGTTTGAACTGCAAAAGAGAACACATTATAATATAGGAAATCAAAACTAAGCAGCCAAAAACAGCTACTATAATGTCCTAAGATTTTTTTTAAAAAGATAGTAAATCTGGAGAAACCAAGATGGTGGCATAGGGTAGACACCTGAATGCAGCCTACCACAACAAATTTGAATTTAGAACTGAAAAACAGGGAAAACACCACCCTGAAGCACCGGACGGCTGGCTGAGAGGAGGCTCTACCATCTGGGAAGGAGAGAGAAGGCACACTGAACCTCAGGAACTATGAAAGTACCCAGAACTGTGACTTCGCTGCTGGCTTGTTTGCGGAGCATGGGGAGGGCGGGCTGAGTTTGCTACTGGCTTACTCCCTGAGCATGGAGAGGGCGGACAGCGAATGCGCAGCTAGCTTTCTTGTTCAGGAGGAAAACAGAACCACCCTATTGCTCTGATAGATGGCCCCACACAGGGAGAGGCCAAACGGTCAGGCAGTGGGCAGAGATCTCTCGGAGGAGTGTGAAGCCAGAGGCCATTACTGCGGGACTCAGAAACCAGACCCTTGTAGGGAGGGGCTGAATAAAGCTTTGTCTGCACCACCCAGAGACTCTGCCCCATCTAAGCGGAGCACAGAAGCCCTTCCAGTGGCTAGCTTTCTCATTCGCAGTGAATAGGACTCTCCTAGAGAGTGACAGATGAATCTAAAGCTTGTCTGCGCCTATACCAAAGAGGTGCACGCACCTGCAACCAAATGTGGAGGATTCAACAAAGCTTGTCTGTCCCACCCGAGACTCCGCCCCATTCAAGCAGAATACAGAAACCCTCCTAGCTGAGACTCTTCTGATTCTCATAGCCCATTGGCTTGGAGATCAACGCTTACCAATGATACCAACAAGAAGCAAGGCTTAACAACAAGACTGCACACACAGCCCACAAAGGGCTACACCAAGACTGTCCACCTCAGGTAACCATATAGGACACCTTAGCACACAAAGCCACCCTACCAACTCAGGGAAGCTGTGAAAATGCCGAGACAAGGAAACAGATCACAAACAAAAGAAATAAAGGACAAGAAGCAACTAGATATAGAGTTCAAAACCACACTTATAAGTTTTTCAAGAATTTCCTAGAAAAGGCAGATAAAATAAATGAGACCTATGAGGATATAAGAAGGGATCAACTAGAAATAAAAAATACATTGTCTGAAATTAAAAAAAATATATATTATACAGAGTCCTAAAAACAGAATGGAAGATCGTAAGAAAAAAGTCAAAGATTTGGAACACAAAGAGCCAGAGGACACACCTCCACAGAAGCAAGAAGATAAGAGAATCCAGAAAGTTGAAGATAGTGTAAGAAACCTCTGGGACAATTTCAAACGAACCAACATCAGAATTATGCGGGGTCCCAGAAGAAGAGAGAGAGCAAGATACTGAAAGAATACTGGAAGAAATAGTGACAGAAAACTTCCCCCACCTGGGGAAAGAAATAGACTTACAAGTCCAGGAAGCACACAAAACCCCAAACAAAAGGAATCCAAAGAGGACCACACCAAGACACATCATAATTAAAATCCCAAGAGCAAAAGACAAAGAGAGAATATTAAAAGCAGCAAGAGCAAAGCAGGTAGTTACCTATAAAGGAGCACCTATACGATTGTCAGCTGATTTCTCAACAGAAACCATGCAGGCCAGATGGGAATGGCAAGAAATATTAAGGTGATGAATAGCAAGAACCTACAGCCAAAAATACTCTACCCAGCAAAGCTATCACTCAGAATCAAAGGACAGATAAAAAGCTTCACAAGTAAAAAAAAAGCTAAAGGAGTTCATCAGTCCACTTCCCTTCCCTACCTCTGATTCTATTATATTCACCAGTTAATATTGTTCATCAGGCTTTTTAATTCCTTTGGCTTTTAGTTTCACTTGTTGATAGTTACATATTTGTTGATCATAATTTTTATCTATATCTCCTTCCTCTTCCTAAAGAACCCCTTTCAGCAATTCATATAATTCTGGTTTGGAGATGATGAACTCCTTTAGCTTTTTTTTGTTTGTGAAGTTCTTTATCTGGCCTTTGATGATGATAAAGTCACAAAGAAGATATAACAATTGTGTGTTTATTTGTACCTCTAACACAGGATTAAGATATATAATGCAAAAACTGATGAAATTATAAGAAAAATAAACTAATCTACAATCATAGTGGGAAATTTTTACACAACTCATTCAATAACTGGTATATCAAGCAAATAAAAAAATGAGAAAAAATATAGAAAGTTTAAACAACATAAATAATAAACTTTTCCTAATAGGCATATCTATGTAGGACACTTCATCCAATTTCTTTAGATACAAGTTCTTTCTAAGCTTTTATAATATTGGACCATACACTGAGTTATAAAGCAAGTTTTAACCAATTGCAAAAATTATCATATTATCTCACCAGAATGTAATTAAACTACAAATTAAAACAAAAAGATAACTAGAAAGCCCTTAGGTATTTGAAAATTAAGAAATGTACCATACACAAAAGCCAATCCCAGGTTAATTAAATATCTAATATAAAACACCTTAATGACTTCAAGATAGAAAATATTTTTTAAAACAACACATATAAAGACAAACCATAAAGGAAATGGTTGTTAAATTCTTAATTTAAAAAGGATCACTTCATAAAGTAAGATGATGAGGGGTGCGGGAAGAACCTGAACAAAAACTGTGCACCTATGGATGAGGACAATGGAGAATGGGGAAAGGGCAGAGGGTGGGGTGGGAACCTGGTGGAGGGGAGCAATGGAGGGGGAAAAAATGAGGAACATTTGTAATAATATGAACAATAAAGATTTATTTTTAAAAATAAATAAAATAAAAATAAAAAGATAGGAAATCTTACTTCTATTTGGAATCTAAAAACAAAAACAACAGTTTCATAGATGCAGAGAATAGATTGGTGGTTGCTAGAGGAGCACAGAATGAGGATTCTTATATTTTAGAGGAAAATAAAGATATCAACTAATTTAAGTATTGTTAAATTAATAAGGATGCTTCAATTTCTAAAACAGTGATTAAACAGAAATGAAGTATTCAAATTTTAAACTAGTAGAAGGAAAAAATAGAATGGAAAAATATTAATCAGTTTAAAGAAGGCAAAAAATAAGAAAAAAAACTTTAAAGGTTCAAATCCAAATATACCAATAATTCCATTTATAGTAGACGGAATAAATGCTTTTAGTTAAATGCAAAGATTGATATACTGGATAAAACAAAGTGAAATCCAGCCTTAAGCTGTTTTCAAAGATCAGCCACAGTAAAATCAGGACTTCTGTTTCATCAGAAGACACCATAAAGAGTGAAAAGACAATGGAAGAGTTCTTTGAAATATCAATAAGGGGCTAATGTCCAGAGTATGCAAAGAACTCTTATGAATCAATGAAAAAAAGATAAACAATCCATTTGAAAAATGAGCAAAGAACTTTACAAAAGGGACATCTGAATACCCAATAAACAGTGAAAAGAAGCTAAATCTCGTTAGTAATTAGGGAAAGGCATATTAGCATCAGCAGCTGTGTGTTGCTGCAGGTTGCCCAGGACCAAACCAGAGAGGGTTGGACCTGCATTACCACCATTTGTCCACCATCCAGAACTGGAATATCATTGCTGACATGTACACACAAGGAACTGTTTGACATAGAAATTGGGACACAAAAGAACTGTTGGCCCAGAAAGAAACTCACTATAGACTGATTCATTTGCCTCTCAGTATAACCATTATTGCTTATCTCTTTTTTGGTTCTTATAAGTGTATTTCTAAGTATCACATGAGCTCACTCATCTAGGGGAAATGATGAACAGCATAGACTGATGAACAAGAAGAGCATCGATCAGACTGTCGGACATTAGAGGGAAGGTAGGGGAGGGTGGGGATAAGGGAGAGAGATCAATCAAAGGGCTTGCATATGAGCCTAACCAGTGGTCATGGACAACAGGGGGGTAGGGACATGCGTGGGGAGGGGTTTAGGTTAGGAAGGGGGTGGGGGGAGGACAAATATGTGATACCTTAATCAATAAAGTAGTTTTAAAAAACTGGATTGGCAAAATTAGAGACTGAAAATATCAATGACCCAGAGCAACAGGAAATATCATACACTAGCAATGTTAATAGGTACAACCATTTTAGAAAAAATTGTTTGGCAGACTCTTGCAAAAGTGGAATATATATACCATACAACTCAGCAATTCTACTTCTAAGAATATCTACCCTAAAGAAACCTGAGTGTGTGTTCTAAAGGCATCCATAAGAATGCTCAGAGCACCATTGTTTACAGAGTAAAACCTGGAAATAATCCAAGTGCACTATAGAATAGATAAATAAATTGTGGCATATTCACAGAATGGAATACCCAAATCACATGCTTTGTCTGGCCACAGACTTAATATTAGTATTCATGTCCACCTCACCAGTCCTTCAGCTGACAGGCATATTCAAATGTCAAAAAGAGGCAAAATGGCATCTGATTCTCAAGTGACTGTGGACAGTTCCAAACCTGTCCTGACACAAATTGTTGAAAGTTTTTTATGGCCAATACATTATGGCAGTAAGACTCTTCATATGAACAAACTCTGAAGATGAAGTGGTGAAATCTCCCATTTTTTCTTGGTTCAATAGCCAAACACAATCAAAGAATATTTAAAGAACATACTATCAGGTAGAAAAAAGGACTGTCACTGTTGGTGTAATTTCATCTGGGTCACTGAGACATGGTGTCTATGAACTAAATCTGGGGGTCAGCAAAATTCTCTGTGAAAGGCCTGATAAGTAACATTTTTAGCTGTGTGAGCCATAAGTTTATGAGGTAAACTACTCAATTATGAAAATGATGGGATAGTTGTGTCATGATAAAACATTATTTATGAATACTGAAACTTTAATTTCATACATTTTCTTATGTGTCATGAAATTGTATTGATCCTTTTATTTTTGTTTTTTTACAACCATTTAAAAATATAAAACCATTAGCTCACAGGCTGTACATAAACAAGTACAAAATGGACTTACCCCCAGGCCTTTGTATGCTGATCAACCATATATAAGCTTGCCTATTGCCTTTGATATCAAAACAAGATTGGTCCAATTGTTCTATAGCTGAATATGCTAGAAAAGAATATATTCCACACTAAATTATCTTGTTAGATAATATGTGATGCCTGTACCCCTTTAAGTAGTGGAAACAATATATAAACATTGAGAGATAATACAGAATATGACAAAGAATAAAGGCTTAGATTGGAATCTCAGCTCTATCTCTAATAGGCTATGTGACCTTGGGCATAACTCAAACCTCTTTCATTTTCTCATCTATAAAAATGGAAATAATAATGCATACACCGTCATTTGTTATTTACAGCTATGGATTCTTCTATCCTTGAACTTCAAAACCCATTCTTTTAAAATTAACTACATCCTGCTTTTCTTTCCTGTCACCAGTTTATGTTTCTCCCATGTTCCACTCAGTTATTTTCTCATACAAAAACTTGTGAGAGTTCACCAGGGTACTAATGCTCATATTCTTTAATGCCCTTGGCTTTTTTTGGTTATGGACCTTGAAAAGTGACCTCCCATTTTTGGCATAACTAGGTAGTACTACAGTCACCCTTTTTGCTCTAAATCACAGCAACTAAAGGGAATGCAGACTGGAGCACAATTTAGCAAAATATATCAAGTACCTTATAATGCTCTCAATGCTCTTGTATTTTCACTTCAAGGAATTTATCCTAAAGTAATAATTTGAAATACAAATCAAGATTTATGTACAAAGATGACCACCAAGGTATAACAACAGAAAATAATAATAATAACACTAATGCAATAAAAAGGACTTTAAAGAACTTCATCATTGATTTTTGGAAGAAATACATATTTCTAACTCTTTATATGCTTCCTATGGGATTATGTATGTAATGTGTATTATACATTTTTGTATTATGTATATTATATTGTGTATATAATACCATCATATGAGAACACCAAAAGCATGAATCTTATTGGATTTAATATTTCAGAAATGTTATATGCACTACCATGCGGAAATCTATCTTTTTATATAATAGCCATGATGATTATATGAAACCATGTCATATTTCTAGCAGATGTCCAATCTCACAGGATATATTCAGTAAACACTAACAAGGAATGTCATAGGTGAAGAAGCCAGCCACCATGATATCAGAGTGGGGTGTTAGAGGTAGAAAGAGTACAAGTTGCACACAAAGAGCACAGGTGAGAGCTTCTGGGTGCAGGTCTAAGAAACAGCAAAGAGGTCAAAGTGAGTCATTGGAAAGTTCAAAGCAATAAGAGTAGGTAAGGGCCCTTTAGACAAATGTAAGGATTCTAATGGAAACCACTGGAAGGTTCTGAGTAAAAGAAATTTGAAAAGAGTCACACTTTAGCTGCTGTGTTGAGAATAGAGTAGGGGAGCAAAGGTAGAAGCAAGAAGATCAGTGGGGAGTCAGTGTGCAATAAGGCAAGTGAGAGGTGATGACTGCTTGAAGAAAGCAGAGGAATGAGAGGTGATACCATTTTAGTTGTCGCTGGAAGCAGAGTCAGACTGGATGTGGATGTGAAAGAAAGAGAGGAGTCAAGAAGGACCCCAAAGTTTTTGACCAAGCAACTAAGTGAGTATTACTGCCATCAACCAAGATGGGGAGACTGCAGGTGGAGAAGGTTTGGATATGATAAGCTTGTGTTGTCAGTCAAGAAGGGATGACTGACTATATGAGTCTAGTGTGCATAAGAGAGATATATGTTTGGGAATAAATGATGTTTGCCCTAAGAAACAAAAATAATAGAGTTAGCATAAACTGAGATGGAGAAGGCTCTGGTGGGAGTAAGGTTGGAGTGGTGACAAATTAGAATTCAGTTGTAGGCACATTACATTTGAGAAACTAAGTGAAAGTCTTAAACAAGAAAGTGGAAATGTGAGTCAAAGTTGAGAAGAGAAGTCCAGGCAAAGCACTTGTCCGTTTGGAAGCTGTCAGTGTATAGATGGTGTTTAAACCACGAGACAAGCTCACCTCACTGAAAGCAGAGATAGAGAACAAAAGAAGTCTGAAGAAGGAGCCTTAGGGCACCATAATATTAAGAAATTGGGGAGATGGAGAAGTAGCAAAGGAGACTGAGGGTGAGCAGCCTGTGGTAGGAGGAAACCAAAAGAGTATGCCATGCAATAAGTGAAAATGTATTTCAAGGAGCTATCTGCTACATCAAAAGCTGTGGGTAGCTCAAAGGTGATGAAAATACCTTCACAACAATTGTAGAGTAGTTGCTGCACATGCCTGAAGCCAATCATCAAGTATGAAATTCTATATAGGCTATTTTATTATTGATTTGACTTTATTTTTCCCATTCTCCTTCTTGATGATTCAATGAAGGCCACTCCCTGTAAAAGTTTGGCTCCATTTTTAAATATGTTCAATACTAACCCAAACACCCAGAGTGATTAGTAGAAAATAAAATAAACTATTTAAATAGAACAATAGAGATATTACTAAGTAAATGATGGAACAATTATATGATGAAATTGTGTGCAGTCATTTTAAAAATCATGTTGTAAAAGAGTATTTAGAGAAAAACCAAGATGGCGGCATAAGGTATACACCTGTTTGTGCTGCCTCTCACAACCACACCAAAACTACAACTAAAAGATAAAATCATTATCACCCAGAACCATGGGAAAGCTGACTGAGGAGAAGTTCTATAACTAGTAGGAAAGAAAAAAGCTCATTGAGTTCTGGTAGGAGGTTCAGAGGCGTGGAAAAGCAGAGGTACAGAGGCATGCAAATCGGGCTGGTGACTGGATGCACTGTTTTTTTTTCAATTGGGAAGGAGATACAAGCTCCCTATTGCTCTGAACTCCAGTTTCCAGGGAGATTCTGGGGACCCAGACTCCTACGGGGAGAAACAGGACTGTCTGGCATTGGGTCAGAAAGTGAGGATGGCTCTCTTGCAGAAGTGAGAGCAGAAATCATTGTTTACTGTGCTGGGGTGCGGGATGCGGGGACTTGGGGATGTGGAAACACAGAAATGCTGAGACAGCTGACTGGCAGGCATCGCTGTTTGCCATGCCCTGGTGATTCCCTGAGACCCTGCCCCACCCAATTTATAAACCCACCCAAATTGTGCACAGCTGCTTTTCATATGAATGGCCTGCCCTTTCGCAGCTTAATTTAACAAACTGTAGCTGGGACAGACAGCTCCAAAAATTCCAAACCCCAAAAAAAGAGTAGAAAAAGAGGAGAAATCTGCAGATCTTGCTGTAGCTCCTGCCAGGTGACCTCAGGCAGTAGCTGACTTGCACCTCCTTGGAGATCCAGGAGCCAGTGTACCTAGTGGTCAGTGTAAGAAGATACTATTATAGATTTCAACTCCTCACATCCATAAGTAGCACACTCAAGAGACAGACTCAGTGAGCACTGAAGCAAGTCCTGCCCCATAAGGGTGTCTCCAGTGCAGCAGTTCTTCCATTGTAGATATAGTGGGTCCTCACAGCCATTGCCCTGGAGATCATTTCCTCCCAGTGTACCAATAGCAATCAAGACTTAACTACAATAATACTTGCACCCAGCCCACAAAGGAGTGCACCAACAGTGTCTACCTCAGATGATTGGAGAGGCTGAGCCACTAGACCCTATATGTCACCTACCACACAAAGCCTTTCCATCAACACAGGGAAGCAGCCAAAATGTGGAGACAAAGAAACATGTGATGAATGAAAGAAATGGAAGAAAGCAAACTACTGAGTAGACATAGAGTTCAAACCAACAGTTTAAAAGTTACTCAAGAATCTTCTAGAAACCTCCAAGGAACTTAGTAAGACCTTCAAGGTCTTATGCCTCTGGGATAACTTCAAGTGTACCAACATCAAATTATGGGGGTGCCAGAAGAAAAGAGAGAGCAAGATATTGAAAACCTATTAGAAGAAATAATCACAGAAAACTTTCCCTACCTGGTGAAAGCAACAGACTTACAGGTACAGGAAGCACAGAGAACCCAAAAAAAGAGGAATCCAAAGAGGATCACACCAAGACACAGAATAATTGAAATGCCAACAGCAAAAGACAAAAAGAGAATCTTGAAAGCAGCAAGAGAAAAACAGTTAGTTACCTACAAGGACGTACACATACAACTGTCAGCTGATTTCTCAACAGAAACTTTGAAGGAAGAGACAAGAAATATTCAAAGTGATGAACAGCAAGAACCTACAACCAAGATTACTCTACCCAGCAAAGCTATCATTTAAAATTGAAGGTCAGATAAAGAGCTTCACAGACAAGCAAAAGCTAAAGTAGGGGTGTCGAACTCAATCAGAGAAGGGGCCAAAATCTAAAATCCAGCCTAAATCGTGGGCCGAATGGTTTACTGAACAGTCATAAACTGTCATTGTGATGGAAACGCAGCGGAGTGCAGTGATGACAGCGCGGTGCGGGCCACATTGCAAGGCCTGGCGGGACGGATTTGGCCCGCGGGCCGTGTGTTTGACACATGTGAGCTAAAGGAATTCATCAACATCAAACTAGTATTATATGAAATGCTGAAAGGTATTCTTTAAGAAAAGGAAGAAGAAGAAAGAGGAAAAGATAAAAATTATGAACATCAAGATAACAACAATTACATATCTATCAACAAGTGAATCTAAAAATCGAGTGAATAAAAAATCTGAGGAACAGAATAAACTGGTAAATATAATAGAATCAGGGGCATATAAAGGGAGTGGACTGACAATTCTCGGAGGGAAGGGGGTGTGAGGGTGCGGGAAGAGATCAGACAAAAAACTTATACCTATGGATGAGGACAGTGGTGGGGGTAAGGGCATGGGGTGGGGGGGGAATTGGGGGGGGGGAACAGTAACATCTGTAATAATCTGAACAATAAATATTTATTTTTTAAAAATAAAAGAATATTTAATAGGAGAAATATATGTTTTATTATTCTGTTAAATCAAAAAAATTATAAAAGAATGAAAATTACATTGAAAATTCTATATAATTTATTCTATTTATATAAACAGGGAATAAAAAACAGGTAATACAAAAAATGTTGCAGCAGCAGTTTTCATTTGGTGATGGGGTTACAGATAATTTTATTTTTCTCCTTTACAGTTTTCACTATTTTTGATTTTTATAATAAGCAGATATTACTTTTATGATTATAAAAAAGTAAGCCATTTACTTTATTTAAAGTCCAGATTATAAAACAGTTCTATGGAAAGTGATCTGAACATGGGTGTGTATATGTGTGTATGTCATACACAGAATATAGATTGTGAAGTTAATCAGCAAGATGTATACATTTTCTGTGTGATAAAATTTTAGAAAATTAATATTTTTTTATATCTTGCACATTTTCCACAATAAAGATGCATTATTTTGAAGTCAGAAAGCAATGTACAATAGAAATGAGTCCTTGAGGATCAATGCTAAAGGAATGTATTTAAATTATGTCATAATATCTTTTCTCTTCATATGTTTTCATATGAGCTGCTGGTGGAAAGTAACCTCTGTGTGGTCCACTGGGCATGTTAGTCCTGGGTTCTGGAATTGTACCTGCAGTACTTTGAAGGGCAATTTGGGGCCTGTTCTTGGCTGAAGAGCTTTTGAGCCTCATTCTGTAGTCTTTTGGGGGCTTCTGTGAGCTGCCTAACAGCCTTTAGTTAATTTTTTGCTCAAGCCAATTAGATTGGGCTTGTGACCTGCAGCAAAGAACCTCAGATGCAGATCTCCCTCCTCATGGTACTGGTAGCCTGGACCTTCCCACCTATGCTGTACTTCATAGGTATGACTGCACAGCGATGACTTCAACCAGCCTCAGATCCTGCCACGGATGTCTTTCTATTGGGAATTAGAGTTCTTCCAGCCCTGAAGGGCAGCAGCTGCAGTGAGAAGGGTAACTCCTACATTGGGCTTAAATCCAAATTTTTATGTATGTAATTATGCCAAAATTCAGGTCAACCTCTAGGCTGGGTTGACTCATACTTTATGATATATAGGAAGGAAAAAACACTATATGAGCTGCTATAGTGACATTTTTTGCTATACTTTGAAATATTGTTTAATTGTTGGTACTTTTCTATTTAACTGAAAATTACTCTGCTCTTCCCAGTATCATGCTTTACTTTCTTAAAAATAAATACCCTAAATAACAAAGAGTGAAGGACTAAATAAATTATATTCTGGAATGTTGCAATGGACATGTTGAGAACGGTAAGAGTTGGTGCTATCCAAAGTAAACTCAAAGGTTCAAAAGATTTAAAAGTTTGAAGTGGTCAAATTTGTGCACCATGCCTCAAAATCATCAGATAAGATCATAGCCACATCCTCACCAGAAAAACATTGACTTTAGTATTTTTGTTGGTTCTGTGTTTTCAACATTGAAGGCTTACTTCCCTGCCCTATTTCCTCTCTTTGCCCAGTGCCTCTAGGACTACTCGAGATAAGAGATGGTGTTGCTAACTAAATTCTCTTGTTAGTTGCTTTGTCAGAAATACTAGGGGTAGAGGGAGCAGAAGGAATGTAAAATTAATATAAAGTCAGGAAATGACACAAGAAAGTCAAAATTCCCTCTGCCAGTCAAACTCCCTATTTTCATTGGTTATTTCATTAGGTGGATGAAGATGCAGGAAGATGCTGATTTAGCTTTTCTACTCTCTGGTTTTTCATGACAACATCTTTGAGTTGGCTGTCTTTCTTTCCTCGGAGTCCCTCTTTCCAGTCAACCAAAAGTCCTCCCCAGATGGTACTCCTATCATCCAGAATCTCTGTCCAAGGGCAGGTTATGGCAAAATTGTCAACTTGTTCATTACCACAGAGCTTCGTGATGAGTGGATTACCTTAGTCATAAAGGGCTCCAGGGTCAGAGGTGGTTTTGCATAAACTTTCTAAGGATCTGCTCTTGAGTTGTTTTTTGAGGAAATAAATAAGAATTTTCCCACATCAGCTTAAGAAAGGCACCAGCTTCTCTCCTTATGCTTCTCTCCTGCTCATCTTTTTGAGTGAATGAGACAACTCAGAACCCTTCACCTTGAAAAAAGGTCATCCTTGAGCATGTGAATGAGTAAGCACTACAGGACAGTAGGTTCCACTGAATAAAAATTCAAAAAGAACATGAGAACACACAGGAAGACTCCACAAATATTTGCTGAATGAATTTTGTTAAATGACTGAGGAGGCTTTACTGTAAGGTGAACCAGGTCACCTCTGCACTATGCAAGCACCTTCTCAGACCAGAAGACAGGCTTCCTCGAGGCCTTGAGAATGCTGGCCTCTCTGCCATCAAATATGAACATTTCCCTACTCATTTTGCACAAACTATACAATTTAAATGCCATGGGACGGTCAGAATTCTTTTTTTATTTTAAGTTTTTGTTTTCTTAAAGCAGTTATAGGTTCACAGCAAGATTAAGAGGAAGGTACACTCTGCCTCCACACTTATACAGCCTCCCCCATTATCAACATCCCTCACCAGAGTGGTGCATATGTTATAACTGATGAACCTAAATTGATAAATCATCATCACCCAGAATCCATAGTTTACATTTGGGTCACTCTTGTTTGTATATATTCTGTGGACTTGGACAAATGTATAATGACATGTATTCATCATCATATAATAGTATCATATAGAGTAGCATCACTGCCCTAAAAATCCTCTGTGCTCCATCCATTCATCCCTCCCTCCCACTAACCCTAGGAAACCATTGATATTTCTACTGCCTCCATATTTTGCCTTTTCCAGAGTGTCATATAATTGGAATCATGCAATATGCAGCCTTTTCAGATGGGCTTCTTTCACTTAGTAATACTATGAATTTAAGGTTCCTCCATGTCTTTTCATGTCTTGACAGCTCATTTCTTTTTAGTGCTGAATAATATTTCAATTTCTGATATACCACAGTTTATTCGTCTACTGAAGGACACCTTGGTGGCTTCCAATTTTTGGCAATTATGAATAAAGCTGCTATAGCCATCTATGTGCAGGTTTTTGTGTGGACATAACTTTTCAACTCATTTGGGGAACAAACCAAGGAGTATGACTATTGTATCATATGGTAAAGAGTGTTAGGTTTTGTAAGAAAACACCAATTGTCTTCCAACATGACTGTACCATGTTGCATTCCTACCAGCAGTGAGTGGGAGTTCCTGTTGTTTCACAGCTTCACCAGCATTTGGTGGTGTTCATGTTCCAGATTTGGGCCATTTTAAAGGTGTATAGTGATATTACATTGTTTTAGTTTGTATTTTCCTGATAATATATGATGTGAAGCCTCTTTTCAAGTGTTATCTGCTATCTGTATATCTTCTTTAGTGAGGTGTTTTTTGGGGGTGTTTGCCCATTTTTTAATCAAGTTGTTTGTTTTCTTATAGTTGAGGGGTATTTTTAATTTTTATTTATTGATTTTTAGAGAGAGAGAAAGAGGAAAGAAGAAAGACAGAGATAGAGACAGATAGACAGAGAAACATAGAGTTGTTGTTCTGCTTATTTATGCATTCATTGGTTGATTCTTTTATGTGCCCTGACCGAAGACCAAACCCGCAACTTGGATGTGTCAGGGCAATGGTCTAACCAATGAGCTACTGAGTGAGGGCCAGAGTTTCAAGAAATCTTTATATGTTTTTTATAACAGTCCTTTATTATAGGTGTCTTTTGCAAGTATTTTTCTCCCAATCTGTGACTTGACTTCTCACTCTTTTTAAAAATATTTTTAATTGCTTCTTAGCCTTTTAGCTAAGATCAAGAGTAGTATCTGTTCTTATCAGTTTACTATCTGATACATCCTCTATCCAAGGACAATATATTAAACAAAATTCGTGCATGGGTAGGGTCCCCAGGGCCAATCTGTAGGGTGACAGGTAAGATGATTCGGGGAGAGGAGGAGAGGCTGCTGGCACACACCTTGGCTGGCCTGGGGCCTGAGAGCTGGGGTAGCTCTGGCATTGAGCATCTACCCCCAAGTGGTCAGTGCACATCATAGCAACCAGTCATTCGGCCATTCGGTTGATTTGCATATTAGGTTTTTATTATATAGGATAGATTTTTTTTTTTTAAGCAGGGAGTTGGAATAAGAGCTTACTCTGTCCACTTCATGCATCATCCCAGTATTGCAGTACCTCTGGGAACGGTGCACCAGTTAATAAATACATAAATAAATAAATAAATACAATAAATAAATAAATAAATAATATTTTTAAAGGAAAGATCTTGTGTTTTTTGGTATATTTTATCTTCAGGCTCTGTGGAACTAGATAGTGCAAGTACTCACTTTGAAATGGTAAAATTATGTTTGACATAAACTGTAAGGCTTTGGTCTCTTTTCCTGGGAGTACTTTCAAACCAAGCAAGCCATTAGTAAATCCAACCAATCAGAAACTGAAGGCACCTTGATTGTCAGTGTCACTTAGAAGCTTTTAAGTACTTGTCAGAACCCAGTAAACAAATTGTTGGGCTCTGATGTGGCACTGGGTTAACAACACATATTAGGGCTTTATTCATGCTTGAGTGTCTGCAACTCTCTTAGCATGTTATTAGTTGGTCATCCTTTTCCACCCCTGTTACTATTCTATAGCCTCAATTTATTTTTTGTTCCATTTTCTAAACTTTAGGGTAGAGAGTATAAGCCAAGGGGTGATCCAAATGGTAAAAGAGAATTATCACCTAATAATAGTAATAAAATAATATCATGGTTATACAAAGGGTAAAAATAGGTGACTTAAAAGCTCCCTCCTGGAAGCCTTTGGCCTGAGCTTCACCAGCTCTCTGTCTGCCTGGGTGGCGTTTTCCTTCCTTCCTGGTCCCCAAAGGGTGCTGCTTCATGCTCCAGACAAGAAAGGGGGAAGCCTTAGGGTGGATGTCAAAGAAAACCAGAAAGGAGAAGGGAGTCCTTTCAAGTGAACACATAATGCGCTTACACAAAAAGGAAATAAGGCTCCCCAGGACCATTAAAAAAGTTATTTCACACCATGTTTACCCACCAAAGGAGCCTGCGTAAAAGCTGGTGTTGAGGAAGTTCTGGGTTGGTTCTGCCTTTATTTACGTAAATTCCACTCTTCTCCAAACCCTGCTTCATATGTTTTTCCTCCTGAGTCCAAGGTTAGCAGTCGGATGCTGCTCTGTGGATGGCCTTCACATTGCTCTAAATGAAGTGTTTCTGTTTTTTGACCTTTTCTTTGAAGCAGAGGGGTTGCCAGTGTTGAAAACACTAATATCCATCAACAACAGTTGGCATTTGCTTATTGATTTTTCATTAATATCTATAAGAATTTTTATAAAATAATGGAATTAAATATTTTCTTGGAGGTTTCTATATGCGGGGTTTTTTTGTTTTGTTTTGTTTTGTTTCTATTTTCATGTTTACCAATTAGGTCTGTATTTGTATTCTCAAGTATCTCAAACTCTCTCTCAACAGGTTATTAAGTACCCAGCCTATTTCCCACCTCTTTACTATTTTGTTGTCTCCAATTTTTGCTCCACCTTCTAAACTTCAGGACGGCCAAAGGAATGATCCACAGATCTCAGTTTACTACCTTTTTTGTTTGTTTATTTTTAATGACTATCCTTGCAATCAACTAACAAGCCAATTGCCTGGCTTAATGGGTGTTAAGTGCCAAGTGGCACAAAAAGAGAACTGAGTGTTCAAACGGCTCATTCTGGAGGCTGGATACAGCAAATTGGTGTCTTTGTTTGTAGCCTTAACCAGCAAGCTGTCCCCACAGCCGCCATTGGGAGTGTACTTGAGAGGGTTTTAAGTAAATACCACCATGAGGCCAGTGTGCGAACTGTCAATTTGTATTTATATGATGTGCGACTGTGCTGAAGCAGGCGTCATGAATCACTCAGGATTACCCTTATGGAGAGCCTCTCATTCTGCCTGAAGGATTAGGGAAACAGGGTTCAAATGCTATTCATCAGCCTTGTCTTTCAGGGAGCACCAGTAAAGTCACCCAGTGCCTGACCTATAGTTGAAACACTCCATTCCCAAGTCTTAGGAAAAGGTCACCCAGAGGTAATGGAATATTTTTGTCAAGGTGGCATAGCCTAAGCTGGTCTGGGAAAGAACTTTCTGAGGACAGAAGGAGAAACTTGAGCAATGAAAGAAAAGAGGTGACTCAATGCCCTATGCATTTCTAAAAAATGTCTTCCAGAATGATGGATACTGTCACTTTCAAAAATAATCCTACTAAAATCAGTGCTAAAGTCTTCCCAAAGGAGAGGAAGTTCACTGTCAAGTGGTTGCTAAATATGTAAGTAGAGAACACATTTTTCAATATTAAAACCAGTAAATAGCATTTACTGTTTTTTTATTTTAATTTTTAATTAAAGTATATACTCGATATTATTTTTATTAACTTTAGATGTATAACATAGTAGTTAGATAATTATATAATTTACAAAGTAATCCCTCCAATAATTCTAATACACACCTGGCACCATACATAATTGTTATTTTTTTAATAGTTTTTATTTATTTTTATTTTTTAAATATATTTTATTGATTTTTCACAGAGAAGAAGATAGAGGAATAGAGAGTTAGAAACATTGACGAGAGAGAGTTATTGATCAGCTGCCTCTTGCACACACACACACACACACACACACACACACGCACACACACACGCACACCCGCTGAAGTTGTGCCCGCAACCAAGGTACATGCCCTTGACCAGAATCGAACCCGGGACCACTCAGTCCGCAGGCTGACGCTCTATCCACCGAGCCAAACTGGTTTCGGCCATACATAATTATTATAATATTATTAACTATATCCTCTCTGCTGTACTTTACATCTTATAACTATTTTCTAACTACCAATTTGTAATTCTTAATCCCTTCACCTTTTTCATTTTGCCTCCTTGCCTCACTCTCATCTGTATCTACAAGTCTGTTTCTGTTTTGTATGTTAGTTTATTTTGTTCTTTAGATCCCACATGTAGGTGAAATCATATGGTATTTATCTTTCTCTGTCTGAGTAATTTCACTCAGCATAATATCCTCTAGGTCCGTGGTCGGCAAACTGCGGCTTGCAAGCCACATGAGGCTCTTTGGCCCCTTGAATGTGGCTCTTACACAAAATACCACAGCCTGGGCAAGACTATTTTGAAGAAGTGGCATTAGAAGAAGTTTAAATTTTAAAAATTTGGCTCTCAGACAGTAAAGCAACAAGCAGACTGTCAAATTACAGTGGGGAGGTTGGGAAGATCTAGGGGAGATAAGAGATCAACCAAAGGACTTGTATACATGCATATAAGTACAACCAATGAACACAAAACTCTGAGGATGGAGGGTATGTATGGAAGTGGGGAGGCATTGGTATATGTACAAAAATAATAATTTAATAAAAAATATATTTAAAAAATGTGGCTCTCAAAAGAAATTTCAGTCATTATACTGTTGATATTTGGCTTTGTTGACTAATGAGTTTGCCAACCACTGATCTAGGTCTATCCATGCTGTCACAAAAGGTAAGATTTCCTTCTTTATCACAGCCAAGTAGTATTCCACAGCTTTTTATCCATTTATCTTCTTTGGACTGCTTCCAAATCTTAACTATTGTAAATGATGCTGCCCTGAACATAGTGAAACATATATTCTTTCAAATTAGTGTTTTGAGCTACTTTAGATATATTCCCAAAAGACGAATTGCTGGGTCATAAGGCAGTTTCATTTTTAATTTATTAAGGAACCTCCATATGGTTTTCCATAGTGGCTGTACCAATTTGCAATCCCATCAATAGTGCACAAATGTTCCCTTTTCTCCACATCCTCAACACCTTTTGTTGTTGTTGTTTTGATATTTTTTTTAAATATATTTTATTGATTTTTTTTGTAGAGAGGAAGGAAGAGAGATAGAGAGCTAGAAACGTCTATGAGAGAGAAACATCGACCAGCTGCCTCTTGCACACCCCCTACCGGAGATGTGCCCACAACCAATGTACATGCTCTTGACCGGAATCGAACCTGGGACCCTTCAGTCCGCAGACCGACGCTCTACCGCTGAGCCAAACAGGTTTCGGCTGTTTTGATATTTTTGTTAATCCTTACCTGAAGGGATATTTTTCCATTGATTTTTAGAGTGAGTGGAAGGAAGGTGAGAGACACAGAGAGAAAAGCATCGATGTGAGAGAGACACATCTATTGGTCGTCTCCTGCATGAGACCCAGCCAGATTCGGGGATTGAGCCTGCAACTGAGGTACATGCCTTTGACTGGAATCAAACTTGGGACTCTTCAGTACTCAGGCTGATGCTCTATCCGTTGAGCCAAACCAGCTGGGATAAAACTTGTTGTTGGTTGGTTAATTGATGATAGCCATTCTGGCAGTGTGAGATAATATCTCATTGTGGTTTTAATTTGCTTTTTAAATACTCAATAAGATGATATTGAAGTTCCATAGTTATCAATCCTGGCCCCCTGCATCTAAGCCCAACATCTCTCCAAACTTCTTCAGGAGACTTCTGCCACTAGACACAGCCAAGGTCTTCACCTCACATCTAAAGAAGTGAAAGAGACATGAATCTTTATTGCCTTGAAAGAAGAAAAGTAAAGCCCCAGCCAATTTGGCTCAGTGGATACAGTGGCACCTTGAGGATTAAAGGGTCTCAGGTTGGATTTCAGTCAAGGGTATGAAACTTGTTGCAGGCTTGGTCCTGGTTGGAGTATGTGCAGGAGGCAACCAATTGATGTGTCTGTCTCACATCGATGTTTCTCACTCTCTGTCTCTCCCTTCCCTTCCACTCTTTCTAAAAATCAATGTAAAAAGATATGCTCAGGTGAGGATTAACCAAAAATAAATAAAATAACTAAAAAGTAAGAACCAAAAGGTATCTGCCTACACAGTGATTGGGGCAATGGGGGTAAGAAACTTCATTCAAAATCAAAATAATTACTATATTAAAACTAATAAGGAAAGAGCACAGGCCTCTTCAAATCTATAAGAAAATAGAAGTCAAATAAGGTGAAAAATTCATATTTTAATTCTAAAACTCTGGTCTTAATGAGACTACAAACTTATATTAAACATTCCTGCTACCCACCACCTTGGGTGCAAATTTTAAGGGTGAAAAAAAACAACAACTCTGTATTCAGGGGGGAACCAAGATGATAGCATAGGTAAACATCTGAAATTGCTGCCTTGCAGAACCACTTTAAAACTACATTTAAAAGACAAAACAGACATTATCCAGATCCACAGGAAGGCTGGCTGAGTGGAAATTCTACAACTAGAAGGAAACACTGAGACTCAGAGGAGGTGCAAAAGAAAAGTGCAGAGGTACGGAGGCGCACATGAGCAGAAAGGGCTGGCAACTGAGTACACAGTTGTCTTTTTCAGTCAGGAGGGAGACACAAGCTACTGTCTGCTCTGAACTCCAGTTCCAGGTGAGATTCTGGGGACCCAGACTCATAGAGGGAGAAACTGGACTGTCTGGCATCAGGCAGAACTCAGAAAAGGCTTTCTCTCAGAAGTCCTTGCAGCAATTACCGTGAAACACTGAGACCCTGGGGCCTCTTAGGGCAGGGCTGAGGATCAACCATAGCGGTTTGCTCCACCCTGTTTATTCCCTGAGACCCCACCTCACCCAAGCTGTGCACAGAGGCTTTTGCATATGAATGGCCTAGCCCTTTGCAATCTAAAATTACCTAACAAACTGCAGCTGGGTCAGAAAGCACCAGAACATCCAAAAAAAAGGCCCAAGGTTCCATTGCAGCTTTCATTGCTTCATAGCTGGGCCTTATCTGGGCACCTCCAAGCCCCAAAGAAGAGGAATCTGTAGATCTCTACATAGCTCCTGCTGGGTTGCCTCAGGCAGAGGCTAAATTTGTACCTCCTTAGAGATCCAAGGGCCAGTAAACCCAGTGGTCAAAGTGGGACCATCCAGATTACAACTCCTCAGATTCATAAGGGACACAGTCAGGGGGCAGACTCAGTGAGCACCAAATCCCCACTGAAGCAAATCTTGCCCCATAAAGGTGTCTCCAGCACAGAAATTCTCCCCTCACAGCCAATTGACCTAGAATTTAATTCCTCCCAGTGATACCAACAACAATCAAGGCTTAACTACAACAAGACTGTGCACCCAGCCCACAAAGGGGTGCACCAAGAGTGTCCACCTCAGGTAATTGGGGAGGCTGAGACACTGGGCCCTATAGGACACCTAGCACACAAAGCCATTCTACCAACACAAGGAAGCAGCCAAAATGCAGAGACAAAGAAACAGGTCACAAATGACAGAAATGGAGGAAAGCAAACTACTGGATATAGAGTTCAAAACCATTATTATAAGGTTACTCAAGAATCTTCTAGACACCGCCGATAAATTTAGTGAGACCCTCGAAGATATGAAAAAGAACCAACTAGAAATTAAGCATACACTGACTGAAAAAAAAGAATAATATACAGCCAAAGCTGGTTTGGCTCAGTGGTAGAGCATCGGTCTGAGGACTGAAAGGTCCCAGGTTCAATTCCGGTCAAGGGCATGTACATTGGTTGTGGGCACATCCCCGGTAGGGGGTGTGCAGGAGGCAGCTGGTTGATGTTTCTCTCTCATCGACGTTTCTGGCTCTCTATCTCTCTTCCTTCCTCTCTGTAAAAAAAAAAAAAAAAAAAAAAAAAAAAAAAAAAAAAAATCAATAAAATTATGTTAATTAAAAAAAAAAGAATCCAAAAATATAAATATAAGGTAAAAAGCTTCTGGGACAACTTCAAGTGTACGAACATCAAATTATGGGGGGTACCAGAAAAGAGAGAGAGCAAAATATTGAAAACCTATTTGAAGAAATAATGAATAATGACAGAAAACTTTCCCTACTTGGTAAAAGAAATAGACTTACAAGTCCAGGAAACACACAGAACCCCAAACAAAAGGAATCCAAAGAGGACCACACCAAGACACATCAGAATTAAAATGCCAAGGGCAAAAGACAAAAAAAAGTTAATTACCTTCAAGGAAGTACCTAGCTGATTTCTCAACAGAAACTATGCAGGCCAGAAGGAAGTGGCAAGTAATATTTAAACTGATGAACAGCAAGAACCTACAACCAAGATTACTCTACCCAACAAAGCTATCATTCAGAATTGAAGGTCAGATAAAGAGCTTCACAGACAAGCAAAAGCTAAAAGAGTTAATCACCACCAAACCTGTATTATATGAAATACTGAAAGGTATTCTTTAAGAAGAGGAAGAAGAACTGGGACAGGTTTGGCTCAGTGGACAGAGCGTCGGCTTGCAGACTGAAAGGTCCCGGGTTCAATTCCGGGCAAGGACATGTACCTTGGTTGCGGGCACATCCCCAGTAGGGGGTGTGTAAGAGGCAGCTGATCGATGGTTTTCTCTCATCTGTTTCTAACTCTCTATCCCTCTCTCTTCCTCTCTGTGAAAAATCAATAAAATATATTTTTAAAAAAAGAAAAGAAGAGGAAGAAGAAGAAGAAACTAAAGATAGAAATTATGAACAACAAATACATATATACAACAAATGAATCTAAAAATCAATTGAATAAAAATTCTGATGAAAAGAATAAACTGGTGAATATAATAGAATCAGGGGCATAGAAAGGGAGTGGACTGACAATTCTTGGGGGGTGCGGAAAGAGACTGGACAAAAATCTTACACCTATGGACAAAGAGAGTAGGGGAGAGGGTTAGGGGCAAAGGATGGATTGGAACCGGTTGAAAGAGAGCTATGGGGTGGGGTGGGGGAGAGGAACAACTGTAATAATCTGAACAATAAGGATTTTTTTTTTAAACATATTTTATTGATTTTGTACAGAGAGGAAGGGAGAGAGACAGAGAGTCAGAAACATCGATGAGAGAGAGAGTCATCGATCAGCTGCCTCTTGCACACCCCTCACTGGGGATATGCCCGCAACCAAGGTACATGCCCTTGACCGGAACCGAACCCGGGACCCTTCAGTCCCCAAGCCGACGCTCTATCCATTGAGCCAAACCAGTCTCGGCAGGATTTATTTTTTAAAAAAAAAACACTCTGTATTCAAGTTATAGAATTTTTAATGCAATATTTTAAAAGTAATAATTAACATAAAATGCATATTTGTGAGAAAACTATGAAAATTATAATATCAATGATTAAAATATGAAAAATTATGATCAGACACGATTGTTTTTATTTTAATTTTTTTAAATATGACATTAAACTATTCTTTTTAATCCTCACCCAAGTATTTTTTTATTGATTTTAGAGAGAAAACGAGAGAAACATCAAACAGTTGCCTCTCATATGCACCCATCGGTACCCATACACACCCATATAAACCCCGAACCCATAGCCTAGGCTTGTGCCCTGGCCGGGGATCAAACCCACAATCTTTTGGTGTATGGAACTACAATCCAACCAACTGAGCCACACCGGCCAGGACACATTAAAGTTTTCTCTATCTGAATTACTGGTTTTGTGCCTCACCCTGGCTGAGTTCAGTGACAGAAGTTTCCTGCTTCACTCTCCTCACCCTGGACCCAGCCCTTGGAAATCAAGTCTCAGATGTAAGTTAAAATACACTAGCAGCCTTTTCCTACAACCCAGGAAAACTCTGGTGTTACTCAAATTTAGCAAATAAAAATGTCAAGTAGGCAATGTATACTTTTTTAGCATAAGTATGTCCCATGCAAATATTTGGTATATACTTATACTTTTTTTTTTTTTTAAATTACTGCCTGGTGGTTGAGCATCAACCTATGAATCACGAGGTCACTGTTTGATTCCTGGTCAGGACAGGTACCTGGGTTATGAGTTCGATCCCTAGTAAGGAGGGGGAGGGGGGAAAATTAAATAGCAGCAGATCAATGATTATCTCTCATTGTTGATGTTTCTATCTCTCTCTCCCTCTTCCTTCCTCTCTGGAATCAATAAAATTAATTTTTTTTCAATTACTCATTTGTAATTCAGATTAAACTGGGCACTGTATTTTGTCTGGCAACCCTTCCTCCACTCCACTCCCCCCCCCCCCCCCCCCCCCCAGGAAGCCCACTCTAATGAGAGAGATGGTCACTCTAAAGGCCCATAGCAAGAACAAAAGAAATAAAAATAACAAAGGAACTGAAAGCCAGCTCAACACGGAAAGAATGTTATTGCGCTTTTGCTGACAGAGACAGAGGGAGATTTCCAACATAAACAAAGAAATTTAATCTCTCATTTGCAAAAGCTTCCCCTGTGCTAATTTGTTAACTGCTCATGTAGGGACACAGAACCCTGTGCGTTTCATTGAGCTTCTTTTTCTTACATTATGCAAATTGAAGCAATCTCTGCTGATAAGTACAGCAAGAGATACCAGTGGCTGGGGCTGTACCCCACAGGCTCAAAGCTGCTTTATGAACTGGTCAAGTCAGTCCAATTAGCTGCTTTTTCCCAGCCAAATGGATTGTTTGGTCAATTAATTTCATGAGCAAATTCAGACAAAAGTTGTGCATCTCACCATAGTTCCAAGGCTACAGATGACTTCAGACCCAAAAGCAATGTGTTTGCCTACTAACCATCATTTTTGGCCTTCAGCCTGTTCTCTAGCTCTCAGGTAGGAGGCAAGGGTGTTATAAGCCCTCAAAGGGCAGCTGCCTTCTCACAGGTTCCTCTGCTGTTTGCGAAGGAAGCCACGGAGGTTTTCTCCTCCTCAGCATCAGAGAGTGTGCTATGTCCTCTAGTTAATGAGTGAAGACATGAATGGTTTTTATTTAGGAATAATAATTTGCAGGTGATTCCTCTTGACCTGAACTTGGCTGACCCCTGCAGTTTCCTTCATGCTGCTTCTAAGCCTCCATCCTAGGCAAGAGTACTGCCTGAAGGTGACTGCTTCTGTCCCTCTGAGCCCCCAGAGACACCTTCCATGATGGTGAGGCCCCAGGAACTTTGACTCATCATGGAGCCACCCTAGATCAGCTCAAAAAGCAGTTCCATCCCCCTCCCCCCCTCACTTGCCTGCTCTGGTGGAGAGTATTTACTACTTGCTCCAAAAGACTCAGCAGGATCTAAAGAACATCACAGCCATGCACAAAATTTCCTACAAATCTTGGAGACCTGCAGCCAATTCCTGGGCTTCTAGTCAGGGGAGGCTGACCAGAACTTCTGGGGACCAGTCAGCCCTAGGTTTCCTGACACCTACAGCCCTCCAGTTTTCAGGGGCCAAACTTCGAAGACGTCATGGCCTCGAGGTCGTCTGACTGGGCCCAGCACTTCTCTGGCATAGATGGCTCCCCAGTCCACCAGTTAGACCTGCTGCCATCCTGGAACTCTGAACCCCAATTTGGGAAAGATATTCTGACCCAGAAACTCTGGCAGATTTTTGCTGGGACCCATGATAAAGTGGACCAACTGAGACACAGACTGACAGACAGGTGCCAGACCTGGAAGGCCAGGACCCAGGACCATGCT
This sequence comes from Pipistrellus kuhlii, assembly GCF_014108245.1. NCBI lineage: Eukaryota > Metazoa > Chordata > Mammalia > Chiroptera > Vespertilionidae > Pipistrellus > Pipistrellus kuhlii. Next base: position 119,597,921 of record NW_023425404.1, on the reverse strand, counting down.
ACTTTGGAGCAGAGCCCTGCACTGAAGATGCATGGGTTCCAAGAAGGGAGCACAGGGCCAGGCAGGGCACCAGGGGATGCTCTCCTGTGTGGCCCAGGAGCCTGCTGGAGAGCCTATACCCTTCTGAAGCCCATTTGCTGGGACCCCAAAGACTACAAAGACATGTGGAAAAGGCTGAATACCTTGCACTGGCTATCCAAGAAGTTGGCTGTCCCACACAGAATGGAGTCATGGATGCTAAAACATAGAAGCCTGTGTTGGCCACAGCAATCAGAAGCTTCACCTGGCATGTGTTCACCTGTGGCAGGGATGGAGTCGAAGTGTGGAGCCTGGTAAGCTAGATGGTGGAGGAAAGGTTCCCCAACAGCCACCTGTGTGCATGGACTCATGGGACTTACCTGTGCATGCACCTGCCTACTGTTCTCTAACAACTCTACCCTGCCCACAACTTTGCCGGTGTGAGTATGTGGAACCTGATGGCAATATCCCTGCACATAAGAGATGAGCTACCCTCTGCAAGTCTCACTGCCAGGCCCTAGTTGCCAACCTGGAGGACAACCTGGCCTTTGCTAACTTCACTGATGGCATCATCAGGATCCAGGACCTGCGAGACCAGAGTGTGGTCAGGGACCTGTCAAAGACCAGAACATCTGGATGGGAGGTCTGGACACCTGCCTACGGTGTTGGGACCTGAGGACTGTCGGGGAGCCTCAGGAATACCAATTTGAGTTTCAGGACAACTGGGTTATGGTGGGCACAGCCAATGGCCAGCTATAACTGCATCCCACCCACTGGGGAGGCCGGGGCAGAAACACATGGGGTGTTGTAAGGACAGCACTCTCCTCAGTTTCAAATTCTTCCCTCTCAGAGGGTGAGCGCTGGGATGGACAACGTGGTCAGCATCTACAGCATGCCTATGGGAACATGGTTTTCCAGTTACACAGACCACTTCTGTCGTGTGATGTGACGTGTCCCCTAACAACTGCCAGATCATCACAGGGTCCTGCGGCCATACCTCAGTGTACCAGATCCCATACCAAGGGGCTCGCTACTGTCATCTCAGTCAGGATCCTTTCCCTTCCCCCTTCTGCCTACTATGAGGCGGATAGTGGTAGAGGGGCATGATGGGTGAGCTGGTGATCTTTGGTATGTGTGATAAAGCAATTTGAAAAAGCAATTTAAAAAATAAAAATAAAGAAATAATAATTTTTCATTCAAGGCTCTTTTTTCCTGCTCGCCAAATCTGGGCTACTCTTGTCATTTTTCTATGTACTTTTCTTTATTACAAATCTGGATTTCATTTTCATACCCTGTTCACATCTTTGTCCTTTTACATTTGGGGGGGGGGGGGGGGGGGGTTATCCACCTCTGCAGCATAAAAAGAGAAAAACAGAAACCTATTCACTTTTCTCATAAAGACCATAAACAATCAACTCTCACCCAAACTATTCTTAAAAATGTATAAAACTATTTCACTTCTATTTGAAACTAGAATCAACATCTTGGGTTCTAGTATGTGAACCTGGGAAAGTAAACCAATTCACAGTTTTGGTCTTTGTAACTTCATCTATGAATATAAATTGAACCATCTTTACAAACACTTCCAGCTCTAAGATTCTAAACTGGAAATGTTTTCAATATTATCTTTTTAGGGTTTAAGTGATTTGGCCAATGTGGGGATAATAAAGAGAATCTTTACATAAGAAGTTAAAAATAAGTCCTGATGATGTAATGTACAACTGTGATGGGCTATAGTTAACAATACCAAATAAGGAAAAAATTATAACTATGTGAGGTAATGAACAGTAACTAATTGTGGTGATCATTTTACAATAAATAACATATATCAAATCATGTTATACTCTTTAAGCTTATGCAATATTATATGTCAATTATATCTTTATACAACGGGGGTGGAGGAGAAGCAAAGAAAACCTTGTTTTTATGAACACAACTTGATGTTGATATTAAGAGATTATGAACCATTTCAGTAATGACATCCTTAATCAAAACATGGCCAGTCAAAACTTCAATCTCAAGTAATTGAGAAATCTCCCCCACTCCTATAATCTATACTACTCTCAAAACTTTGTGTTCATTACAGAATCAGCAAGATATTTTTTAATGAAAACCCAAGGTTTATCACTGGCTTTGTTTACAAGCTACTTTCCATGTGGCATTTTGGTGCTTTTAAAAATCAAATCTTTTGAAATATAAAATTTTTACCTTTGCATAAGTTCAAAGAAATATGTTGTGGGTTATGAGGGCAATTACAAAAGAGAATTAAAAAAAAAAAAAAAAAACTGTGCTAGCTAATAGCAGCTTAATTAAAATAAGCAAGTAGTCCAATCACTGAAATAATACCATACTCATTCATGTCAGTGTTCCAGATTTTGATTCCGAAAAAAATCTCAGTCATGGTTTTTTAGTTATAAATGGGTTGAAACATGCAAATTCTCCAGTATCTATTGAAATCCTCCCCAAAAAAATAAGAGTGAAGAAATTTAGGGAATAAATCCACAAGGACAAAATAGTGGAAGAAGAAACAAAATTTGGGAAGCTAAAAAATAAAAGGAAGAAGGGTGTGGGTTTAGCAGGTATGGGTAAGTTGAATCATGAGCACTACCATCATGTTGCAAAATGCAGCAGACTTAACCTTCAACCACAGCGGGGGAATTCAAGAAACAAATTTTGCCACTCCTATCCTCAAAAGACCTGTATGTTACCATTAGATATCTCTGACAGTGAGAGTAAAGGTAGGGCTGTAAACAAGATGGTGGGTTAAATTCACTTAAGAAGAAAAGAGATACGTACTCTCTATAATCAGGCAATTGCCTTTCCCTACTTTCACAGAAATGTGAAGTTTATTCTCTACAAAAGCTAAAGTAGAACATTGCTAGATTGGGGTACTGAAGGTATAGTTGTGAGTGAGGGATGCCATAAGAAAACAAATGGACTAAAATTAAAATTTACATTCTGCAAGTTGGGATCCCTAGCTCTTTCTCCCACTCACCTAGAACACTGGCGTCTAGAGTTTTCATGTAGAGTGGAAACTAGAACAGTAGCCTCTAGACAAATTGACAAACCTATGGAAAAATTTCTTAAAAAATTGAGGTGAAGGTTTTCCAAACAAATGGCCCAGCCAGATTACCCTACAGATGTAGCTACAGTCAGTACCTCCTCCGCAGGAGCACTGAGAATCCAATTAACCTTTTTTTGGAGCACTAAGCTCCCACCCTTAAAGTATCAACAGACTCTCAAGGAAAAAGCCTTTAACAGGAAAAGTAGAGGCCAAAACAGAGAAAGACAACAAGGAAGGAAGACACACTATGCAGGAAAATGAACACTTCAAAAAAAAATCATCAATATATAAAAGAAGCATATTTTTTTTTCTTTTTTTCTTTTTAAGGAAAAGTAGGGACAATCAAGAAAGAACTTTTAGAAGTTAAAAATATGATATGTCAATGTTAATTCAATAAAAATATATCAGAGCCCTGGCCAGCATTGCTCAGTGATTCATCAACTTGCAAACCTGAAGGACATAAGTTAGATTTTCTGTCAAAGACACGTAGCTGGGTTGCAGGTTTGATCCCCATCCCTAGTCAGGGCGGGTTCTCTCTCTCTCTTTCTCTCTCTCACTCCCTTTCTCACCTCCCTCCTACTCTCTCTAAAAATCAATGGGGAAAAATATCCTCGTTCCTTGGGTGAGGATTAAAAAATTATATATATATCAGAAATTAAAATCTCAAAAGTGTTATAAATTAAGGTCAGAAAATGTCCCAGAATGTTGTGCATAAAGATGAAAAATAGAAAATATAATAAAAGAAAAATAGACAACAGTTCTGGAATTCAAGAAAGAAAAAGAAAGAAAGAAAGAAAGAAAGAAAGAAAGAAAGAAAGAAAGAAAGAAAGAAAGAAAGAAAGAAAGAAAGAAAGATAAAGGTGAAATAACCAAATTAATTATTCAAGAAGATTTCCCAGGATTTAGGAATATGAATGTCCTGATTAAAAGAATCTGAATGCCCCACATTGTAAAAAGAGATTCACACAAGGCACATCTCTGTGAAGTTTTCAATCACTAGAGACAAAGAAAAGATTCTAAAATGTTGAGGAGAGGGAAAAGAAACTCCCATGTACCAAATCAAGAAACATCATGGATTCAGGCATCTCAGTGTCAGTGTTGAAAGGTAGATGACAATGGGGCAATGCCTTGAAGAGACTCAGGAAAATTATTTACAACTTACACTAAGATTATTAAGTGTGAAGCTAGGCTAAAGACATTTGGAAATGTGTATGGTCTCAAACATTCATCTCCCATGCACTCTTTCTAAGGATGCTACTAAAGGAGTTTCTCCAGCAAATGAAGTGAGAAAACAAGGGAAGATATGGAGGGAGATTCAGGAACCAGAAAACAGGATTCCAACTCCACAGAAGGGCTAAGGGATCCCTAGGATGAGATGAAAGGAGATTTCAAGGCTATTGGGCAATCATCAGATTGGCAATTAGAGAGAGAGAATGTTCCAAAAAAATGAATTAAGAGCATAATTGGTGAATTTGATTATATTGAGAGAAGATTAAAACAAGTGAAGAAAGTTTGGGGATTATCGATGATTAAAAACAAAAACCAAGTGAAAGCAAGACATTATTAACTCCAGCAAAATCAAAGTTTTGTAAGAAAGCAAGGTAATCATAGAATAACAAATTCTAGTTGCAGTTAGAATTTACATAGTTAAAATAGTATAACTATGTTTACCACATAATTGTATTGGGAGAACAGGGAAGATGGGCAGTGTGTTGAAAGAGGTATTGGAAAGTAGATGAGATACAGGTTTGGTGAAAGAGAAAGTTTCATCTTCAAAACCAGAAAGAAAACAGAAAATACCTGATAGTGAAATTTTAAAAAGAACACTAAAAACCATTACTTTGAGATCATGGAAATTAATGCCAAAAGAAACAGTTAAAACAGTTGAAGATGATTTCCTCTAAGAATCAGGAAAGTGTTAGGGGGAAGGGCGTCTCAATCTGTTTGGGCTGTTATTGTAGGCTGGGTTTATAAACAATAGAAACTTAAGGTGTTTCTTACCGTTCTGAAGGCTAGAAGTTCGCGATCAGGGTGCCAACACGGTTTGTAAGAGCTCTCTTCAGAGTCTCTGACTTCTCACCTGGGGAAGAAGCCTAGAAAGCTCTATGGGCTCTCTTACATAAAAGCACTTACATAATCCCATCCTGCGGGCCCTACCGTCATGACATAAGCCAGCGATTTTCAACTGATGTGCCATGGTGTACCAATGTGAATTTTTAGAACATGCAATATCTGACTATTTAGTCAGGGACACTGACCTCTTTTCCCTCAGATTGCCAAATTTAAAAAATGACAACACAATAATTAGAGGTTTGATGCAAATGAATCAAAATTATACTTTTTTGTCAGATCGGGAAAAAAATATTTTTTGGTGTGCCATTACATTTTAGTAATTAGTTTGTGTGCCATGAAATGAAAAAGTTTAAAAATTGCTGATGTAAGCTCCTACCACAAGTCTCACCTCCTATACCATCACATTGGGGGTTAAGCCTTCAACATATGAATTGGGAAGGAACACAAACATTTAGACCAAGCAGGGTGTATTGGGCAAGGAATTGACATTTGTCATAATAAGCCTTGTAATCTGACTCTTTAAACTATGTGCATGTGTAACTTTTATTAAAGTAAAAGCAAAAATATTGAAACTCAGATGTTATTTTATATCTACATCATTTAGAAACCCAGAGTAGGATGTGTAAAATGGGGAACGAGTGAAAGAAACACTGGAAGTCACAGGGAGAATACCACAAAATATTTGGTGGCAGCTCTTAGAAACATTAGCTGGAATTTCTCGAGTCCACAATTGAATAAAAGCTAGTTTTAGATCATCTGTCTTTAAAACCAATATGGCCTCTTTCCAAACATGTTTGACTGCCCATGTGCAGTGCATTAAAAGCAATAATAAAGCTAATCAGAGAGGCCTCCCACAAATATTTTTGCTACATGGACCAGACCACAACATTTTTCCTACACCTACTAAAATGTCAGCCAGGATGTGTCAATGGCAGGAAGCTGAAATAACATGAAGACGTCTGCTACAACAGCAGGGCTTGTATCTCATTAAAATTTGTAAGAACCAAAGACCATAGGGTAGAAAAGAAACTGCCTTCCTCTGAGAAGTCTGTCTGTAATTCCACTCAAATATGTTAACTGAGTTGTATAATACAATAAAATAGTCAACATTTATTGAGCATTGACTGTGTGCCAGGAACTACTCATTGCTTTGTATATAGTAAGTCTTTGCATCCTTATAGCAACCTGATGAAGTAGGTACAATTTTTCTCCTCATTTAGAGGTGAGAAGCCTAGGGCACAAAAAGGTTATCTCACCTGGCTCAAACAGTATAACTGGTAAGTAATGAATCTAAAGCAGACTATCACTGCATGAGCCCCTAATGCAAGCCAATCCTGCCCAACTTAGTGCAAATGGGAAAAGATGTCCCCACATCTCTTCATCACAGCAGACCTTCCATGTGAATCCCTTAAAGGGGAACCAGACCCTAACCCTGCTCAGTGAGTCCTTGACACCTGCCAGGGTTCTGCTAAACACCTCACAAGCAGGATCTCCTTTAATCTTCCAGGAATCCAACAAAATAGACATTAGCGCTGCCATGTCCGATGGGGATAATGAGGTTTCCTGAGAATAAGAAACACCCCTAGGTCCATGCAACACAGCCAAGATACACATCCAACTGTCTCATTCCAAAGAGCCCTGCTTCCTACAGAAATGATGGTGGGCGGGAGGCAGGGATGTGGGGGGGAGGGGGTAAGTGGGGGGGGAGGGGCGGGGAATGTTGGTTCAAGGTTGGGAACCAACAGGAAAGAATCCAGAAGTTCTTTGAGGACAATGAGTGCAGGACTTCCAATCCTTATAAACAGCTGCTAGGTCTCATTTTACTCAATTTTTTGTTGTTGCCATTGTCCTCGTGGCTATTGTTAAGAGATTATTTTTTTTTTGCTTGATTTTAATTTAAATGATTAAACTGGTTGTTAAAATTTAATCATTTAAATTTGAGGTATGTGTTCTAATGTGCTTAAAATTAAATTGTTGGTGACGAAGACGGAAGAGGAAGGCTGGGAGCTCTATGAGCTATCCTCATGACCCCCCTAACTGACTTATACTCAAGAACATTGATGGTCCATTTCAGACTCTTAGTAATCCTTAGAAAAATGTCAATACTGTAGTTAAGACTACATTTACACAAGAATGATCAGGGTAAATAATTACATTTATATAAGCACTGTAAATTAAGGCCGGATTACAGGCAAAATGATCATCATCTATGTTTATGAACCCCCCCAAAAAAAGGAAAAGGGAGTCAGGAAAGGGAGAGGAGAGTAGAGATGGGAAGAGAAGGAACTTAGAGAAAAAGGTTAAGCCTCCAGCCTTAATGAGCTAAATGGTGAACTTCTTTCCTCCCCAGCAAGGCTTCTGGGGCAATCTATCCTATAGGACTGCAATGTTCGTCTTTGCTGAACTTGGTTGGACAGCAGTTTCTGTCTGCATCACTCATTTGGTGCTCAGGTAGTGTCTCTGTCTGTTTTACTTTTCCTGGGTGCTAATCTTACTTTTCTCCAGGAACCTGGGGGGCTGGGATCTTCTCCATCCTTCCCTGTGTCCCCTGCCATCACCCCTTTGCACAAGGCCATGTACAGTTTGGACTCTGACAAATATTTGTTGGATTTACTCATTCTTGTGAGAGCAAAAAATTGAATGCTAGGAAATGGGGATACTTAAGAGCAAACCCCGTTCCAGCACGGAGAAAACAGCTCAGAGTAGCACATTCTGCTGATTTGTTGTCTATATTAGCTCTGCCAAAGAAAATACTCTCTTTGGTAATGAGGGCACGTGGGGAGGAAACGTGAGTCTATAATCTTATAGTTGAGAATCAAGTATCAGAGACATACCCATTTCTGTCCACGTCTCTAATATTTCCCTTCTCTCTCACTCACCAGTGTTGTGAGGATCCAATGTGCAAATGTGGGCAAGCACTTTGAGCTGTGGAAGGAAGCACACCACGTGATCATGGCATTTGCTCAAGAATTGACGTGAATAGAAACAATAATAATAGTAACAACCAGTGATTTACTACAAGAAAAGAACTGAGTTGCTTTGTTTTTCCCGGGTTTTAAGCGTGATACAATTAATGGAGCAGCTGCCAAACAAAGAAAAGAATTTTCCAAAACACAGAGCTGGGATCTCAGCAGCAGGCCACCCCTCACAGAAAACACTTGTAGAGACTACAAGTTGCTGCACACAGAGCCTCTGTGCAACTTCAAGTAACTTCTAAATGTAATAACTTCTAAGTCCTTTTGTCTGGAGCAGAATAAAGCTTATTTAACGATCTTACAAGAATTTCTATTACTTTAAGATTTTAGAATATTTGATGTTTCTCCACATCAATTCACACACACACCAATAATTTATTATTACATCAGGAATTAAAGGAGAGTTGTCTTTCAGCTCTTTATTTCCCCTCAATCACCCATTCCAGACCCACCTCCTCTACTAAAGCAAACAAGCTAACAGACATGCCTTTGGAGCCCATGACCTAGCAATGAAGCGTTTCCACACCTGGCAGTACCAGCTCAGATCCCAGAAGCCAAAAGCACCTACAAGTTTGGAAGTGAATTTGAATGTGTTTTCCCTCATCAATGGCACATGCTTGTCTGGGACCTGTTTGCTGGAATCCTGACCTCTCCAGGCCCCAGAGCTGATGAACACCATTATGGAAGGACATACAAAGTGGTCCACTTATTCACTTAAAAATGGAGGCCTAGACCTGGAGAACATTTTTGAAATTAGACTCTGGTGAGAGACTGTCACTGAGCTCAAAAAGGGTTCATTTCTGTTGGTCACATTCTAATTCCTCTTTCTGAAAGGAAATAAGAAAATATCCCTTGCTGGTTTCATGGCTTATAATCAAATATCAGATGAACAAAGATGGAAGAGAGATGTTGACACCTCAAACTTCCCTCAGAGCCCGGGTAGATTTCAAACCTATCATGCCAATCAGCAGATTCTCTGGCACATCCCATGGGAACATGCCTCAACGGTGACTGCACCATCTACCAAATAAAATGCCAAACTGGCATCCTATCAACACAGTCCCTCCATGCCACATATGTAGGGCAGCCCTCAGTAAGTATGGTGTAGGGGCAAATTTTCATTCAACGTCCAGTTCAGGGAACACAACATATTAAATTAATGACTAGAGGACAAGACAGAATATTGTAGCACCACAAAAAAAGAAACACGTGGGCATGCAGATGAGGAAGAGATATGTCACCTGGTGAGCTTGGCTATGGGCTTAGAGATCTTTATAAAACTTATTTACAAGTTCGATTTACAACAGCGCTAAGTGTTCCTAGATTCCAACTCAAATGGAACAGGAAGGTTCTGGCAAAATACAGCCTTGCCTTTAGGTGTACTTCTCAGGCCCCTCCTCCCTAGTTGAAAAGATGGCAATGTCAAATCTCCTTCAAATGATATTGGAACAACATACCTCCTTACCCAGATGCCTATTCTGCACGATAAATTAATTAATTAATTGAATTAAGGTGAATAAAAATCACTTCCTGAGCCTCAGAAATAATAATGATGACGAATGTTGCCAACGAAAATGAACTCTGCTTCTCCAGATGTTTTTCAAAAGATGTCTGTAGTAATTTTTATGAAATGGCTTAACAGGGAGGCTTAGACCAAGTTCCCAGACCATGGGCAAATCTCAGTTTCAGCTTTACCATCAGCTAAGAGTGATCTCAAGGTCCTTTCCAGATCAAACCTTTGAAAGCAAAGGAACGTTTACATTTCTTTTACCCTACATTACCACCTCAAAGGCTCTGAAGGCCGAAGATTCCACAAGCTTAGAGATCATTGCTGCTAAATTCCAAACTTCTACTGGAAACTAAATGGAAAGAGGTGCATTGGGGAAAATAGTTCTTACTATTTAAAAATAAATAAATAAATAAATAACTAGAAAAAAACATTTTTTGAACCATCATTTAGCTCTAATATGAAACAAGAGAAAGTTCAGTAGAGTGGGGGTGGAGACAGGGGGCATTTTTTTCAGAACTTGTTTGCCCATCCCTAGTTGCAACACCCATTTGCTTCTCCTTAAAATCATTGCAACACTCCACCCCTGAAACTGACCTAGTTTGTGTCTGTTTCTTTAAGAAAGTGTCTCTCCTGCCAAAGGTGGCCCTCACTTGGTCCAGATACATTGAGAAGGTATCTGTGTCTAGAAGGGTAGATGGACTTTTTCTAACATTCAGTAGCAAGGCCACAGGTGAGAGGAAGCAAATGCTGGCACTACTCTACAAAGCCCACAAGAATCCAAGAAGAGGCTGGGCTCCTCTCCAGTCAAGCTGGCTCATGATTCCAGAAGTGACTTGCCTTCCTTTCAGTGCTTCTGCTTGTATCTCCTCACCTGTGCTAGAAACTCTAGACCCTGGAAACAGCTGTCAGTCCAGCCCAGGCCCTGTGGCAGCATGGATCCCAGCACATGAAGCCTACACCTCCTCAGCCTCTTTGTTCTTCAGCGAGGGCACAAACCTGAGGAGACAATCATCAGACTCCACCATGGGTAGAACTACGGCTCGGTTTTAAGTCTCAATAAACATAAATGAGCTCAAGCTTTTACACTCTCAACCTCCCCTTCTCCCCTACCCCTCCTCACCCAACAGCTTTCTGAAGCAGGACAGTTCTTGGCTCCTGCCCATCTTTCTCACTTGCCCCTTCTCCTCCAGGGGTTTCCCTACTGCAAAATGGCCTGAAGAGGACAGTGGCCTCACCCCTCTGTGAACGTGTTCTCCCAGCATCCAGTCCTCTGAGACACACCCGGGCCTCCCACACCTCCTTGCCAGCAGTGACCTGCTTTCCCACCCACCCCAGTTACAAAGAAAGAGCTTGGCCTTGGCTACAGTGACTTCTCCCACTCACATATAGCCCTCCCCACCCCAGTTTCTCTCCCCTTCCTCAGGCTACCTCATGGCTGGAGTCTGTGCTCTCATCTGAATTCATTCCTAACTTGAGACTTCAGCTTTGGTTTAGCCACTGGCAAAGTTCCGGCTCCCACATGAAGATGATTTTGCCTGCACTGATTTCCTTTGCTGATGCCAAAGGAACTGGGAGGGTCCCAGGCCCTGCCCTATGCATCCAACATTTCCTCAGGGGAGTCCCGCGGTGAGATACCAGCCCAGAAATCCCCCTTCTTCCTAAGGAGCTGTAGTATTTTCATCTTAGGATGTGATAGGCTTTCTAGACAGCTAATGAGTCACTAAATACTATTTCATTATTCACCATGTAAATGGTATCAAGCAAGTCAGAGCTTAGTCAGCATTGGATTCAACTCCAGATCTCAGTAAGTTGGGATCAATGAAACATTCTCGTTGTCTTCAAGCATTCCTCTCCTCAACTTGAAAACCTCCTTCAACCCACTCCTTTCATCTTCTGCCTCCCTGTGAGGGCTGCACAGACCCTTTGGAGTGGCCAGCTCCAGGAGAACAAAGGCTAGTGTTCGTGTTTTTTGCCTTTCTCTCACCAAGACCGAACACAACAGATGGCACATGCTTGGAGCTTGTGGCATAGAATATTTGCTGACTTTCTAAGGGAAGCACTAGGGAAATGCAGGCTCTAAGAGTCAATCCTCTCCCCAGTTTTTCTCATAGTGAAGTCTGGTGTCCACCTGCATCAGAATCTCCTTCAGTCCTTGGTGAAAATGCAATTTCTTCAGCAAACCCAAGACCGGCTGACCCTGCATCTTTCCCAGGTCATCTGCTCATTGGAGTGACTGAACCTCTAATTCAACTCCATTTTAACTTCCTTAAGACCTTTCGAGGTGGGAAGAAGGATGACTTTTGGTTGAAGGAGGAGTATGAGTGGAAGGGATGTAAGCCCCTTAGTGATGGCAGAGAGCTGTGTGCATCAACAGCTGCTGCTAGCTATGGACAGGAGATCATCGCCTGCTGACGCTGCCTAGCCCTCAACCTCCCAATCCTCAGGCCAGCCTTCATAAGTCAGCCACGCCTTGGCAAGTAGAAAAGCACCTCCTATCATACTGGTTATTTACCTGAGGCCCCAGCAAGAGAAGAATGGAGTCCAGACCCTGACTCAGGGGAGATAAGCTCCACAGGTATGTGGAGATCGGCGTGTACTAGACTTAGGAAAAAGGGGGGTTAGTATACAAATTGGTTCATTCAGTGTTAACAATCTACTGATTGCAATGCTTTCTGTGGGACAGTCCGTCTGGTTCATTTTTATGAAACCAAAAAGTGGTTCATTAGTCAATTCAGTCAATTTAGTCAAATCAGACAGTGGCAATACACACAGACCCCGCCAAGAATAAATGGTTTGTGATAAGGCATCAGGATAAAAGAAAGAGATGGGGACCGAGCAGAGTGGTCTCTGCTACTCACAACTTAAAACTGGCATTGTTGTATATGCACCTGCAAAAGAGTAGAACTTGCCTGAAAACACAACGTGATAAAAAGGGCTATAGGGAACACAACATATATCCAAAAGGGAAACATGTTTACACTGTAGCTCTGTCCGGTGGGTGTAATACATGAAAATGTGTGAAAACAGATGGATGTAAGTCTCAGGATCTAATTCATACTTTTCAGCATTGTAGTAGAATACATGTATCTCTCTTTTACAATAACCAGATCTTCTATGGCACAAATTTCTGAGTCTTTGTCCCTGACATACTAGCCAACAAGCCCAATTACCCCCAGTTAGAAATACTCTACTACTGCTGAAATAATTTAAAAGGCTGAATTGTGGGAGGATGAGGCTTAGGAGGAGAAGGGGAGGGCTATAGGATGACAATGACAATGATGACGACAACAATAATGATGATGATGATGATTTTCTTTTAAAAGATAAATGCTATCTCAGACTCTTTCACATAGAAACATAACAAAAGTCCAAAGCTTGAAGCCATGGCGTGCCCATCTGTCAACAGGCTATTCAATTAACTTATTGTTATAGTGAAACACCAGCTCAGTGTGACTGGAGAAAGAGGAAGTCCCATGTGCTAAAGTGACAGCCATTAAGCTGTTGGCAATGCTGAGAAAGCAAGCTGTCCCATTCAAGGCATGGTGACTCTCTCTTTCTTCCTCTGGCTCTGTTCCAACCCTCTCTTTCTCACTTCCTCATTTTTTTTCCTGCTTCTGGTTCATGCTTCTTTCCCTTTATTCCTTCCCTTGTAGAGGTATATCTGCTGGGGAAGAGAGAACACCCCTTCTCATTTCCAATTAAGTGCTTATTCTTGAGTGAGAAGCACTGATGGGAGAGAAGTGGGCTTAATTCTCAGAATTTGCTGAAGCAAATTCTACTTATTTAAACAGAGCCAGGGAAGGGGAGAGGAGAAAGACTGTTTTTGCCACCTCAAATGAACTTCAAACTATTCCGCACCCTTCCCTCACATGCGTGAGGTCTTATTTTCCATTCTCCACCCTCTCGCTGACGACTCTCCCTCTCTGTTAAGTCATTTCTTGGTTTCATTTTCAAGGGGCAAAGAAGCCAGAAAGGTGGGGCCACTGAACTAGAAAAGAGCCCTCCTTCAAACCACACAGGTGCACATGTCCCAGGGGCTCATGGGTGTCAACTTGCCACAGGGACACAGCTGCAGCCTCTTGATTCACAGCCATGGCGATTGCCAAGTTAAGGTTGCCCTTGAGATTGCTGCACTTATCATCATGTTTTCATGATCTGAGTCCACTGGCAACTGCTCAGTGGGGGAAATTATAGCCGACAAAGGAGAAATATTAATGTGATAGGCATGGCTATATTCTAAGCATTGTATCTAATTATAAGGAATGAATCACAGATTTAAGCATCTTAAATATAGGCATAAAAAGAAATAATTAACCCTCAAACAGGAAGTTGCTGTGCTGTCGGATTGCATCGTTTGAGAACCAAGAAAAGCAAGTCAGTACACTGTAAGCCTGAGAAAAACAAAGGACTCCTTGGTGGGGTTTCAATATTCTGTTCATTTCTACACACGTTTTGGGGACGGATCTGATATAAGCAGAAGAGACTTTTCATGGGGCTGTGAAACTGCCAAAGTGGAAACACCCTCTCTTTTAGAAAGTGACATTCTTTAGCAGACACATCCAGCCTGAATCTCTCCCACTCAGGTTTGGTTGATGAGGTATTTAGCACTCATCTTTATAAAGGAAGTTTCAACCTAAAAGCAAGCACCATAGTTTTATAAGAAATTTAATTTGTGTTTTAGTTTGCCCTCTGCTCAATTTAAAAAGCTGACAAGAATTCCTCACTGGTTGGTTATTCTTGACATAATCACAACATTTCTTAGACTCAGATTAGAAGCTTCTAGAAATAAGAGGTCGTAGTTTCATCCAACTAAGTCTCAACGGTGAGCCAAGGTAATCATTTGGACCCACCCACCTGACATTCACAAAGATAGTGAAAATGGATCTGATGGTGCCACAGGGAAAAAGAGCACAGCAAGAACTAGAAGCCTGGCATTCTGGGTACAGTCACTTCACAGCATCCTGTTATCCAGCACATGGCATCTGTTGCCCAGCAGCGGGAGTAGAAGTCTGAGCACCTCTCCCCACTGCATCTGTGCATCAGAGTGACCAAGGACACAAAGCAGCCCAGCCCCGGACAGAACGAGCTTTCCTGACACAGAGAAGGGATCAGGTGACCTCAGCCTCAATAGTGGGCATCATTCCCCAGGACTGGGATCCCTCCGGGCAACCAACAAGAGCAATTGTCAGGCACACACCTCTCCTGCTGGTGCGAAGAACCCATCCCCTCATCACAGGGGACAGATACAACAGTGGGATGACATATGACATACAGGCTTAAGCAGAACAAAGGAACCCACATGGGTAGGAAACAGAGGGAGATGTTCCCACACCATGTGACAAGCCCCGTGCAAGCTGTGTGGCTCTTTATCTCTTGAGAAGGAAGTGATCCTTGTCTGTAAAATACAGATCACAAGGCGACCCTACTTCTCCATCTAGGGCTACCACAAGGCCCAAACAAGGCCATTTATTGAAAAGAGCTTCAAAAAATTGGAAGCCTCTGTGGGTTTATAAATAACGTGTGATAAATAATGTAATAAAGTTATCAAAGACAATAATAATTTTTACTCCTCTTGAAGTAAATTGTTGATATCCTGGATTATCACTTTGTGTCCAGCCTAAATGAAAATAAATTTCTTAGCATTTCTTGGCATCTATGGGTCCTGTGTTACTGGAGTGAAAGAGAAAGCTCGCTTGAATTTCATTTTCCCAATGCATTTCCCTCTTTCTCAGAGCACCCAGTACATCATCTTCCTCCTTGGACATATCTTGACATTTTCATTTGCAAATACCAGGTGCAATAATGGCTGATGTTGTCCTTGACAGCATTTTTTTTTAATCCACTTGTCAGTTTGCTTTAAAAGGTGTTTAAATTGAATGCAATTTTTGCCATTTTAAATGGTATTTCAGAAGACAGTTAATATAATATTATATGGTTATTTGAAAAGAGCAGGTTATAAAATTGTATGTAGTAACAATCCCATTTAACACAACCACACAACCTAAAGATTGAAAATAGACATACATCAAAATATTGAGTAGTTATCTCTAGGTAATAAGAACAAATTTTAATTTATTTCTCTTTGTGCTTATCTACATTCTCTATGGTGTCTAAAATTAGCTACATTTCTTTTGGAAAAGGGGGAAAAGTTAATTTAAAATGCTCTTTTTTTTCCTTCTGTAGAAAAAAAAAACATATTGTACTAAATAAATCAAGGACAAAGTATCCTCCTCTAGCTGGAATTATCTTAATCGTGGCTCTGATGTAAGAATAAAGCAATCTTCTACTGCCGTGGCTGCAATCTTTTTTTTTTTTTCCATAGTAAGAAAGTTTATGTCAACCCAATGCACACACATACATGTGCCTGAGTGAAAAATTTCAGGAAAGAGTGCCTACCTCTGTGGCACATGATGTGTTCTGATATTTTCTATCCTACTCCAGTACTTCAGTGCTGGTTGCACCAAATTGAATTCACTGGCCACAATTGGAAACAACCTGATCTAATGCAGACTCCTTATTTTACAAAAATCAGGAGCCTTCCTTCAAGCTCACGGTTGCCTTCCGAATGAAAAGCAAGTCATCCTAAAGAACATGTCTTTGGTGACAGTGTTTCTCCATCTGTCACCGGAGTCCTCTTCAGGAATTATAATAATTACACATTAGTTCTCTGATCCAGAACTACACAGTTTCAATGCCCAAATCAGCCAACACCAAAAAGAACTGCCTAGCAGTGGAACTTCCGTGAAAAAGGATATGAGATCAAAATTCTTGATTTTAGGCCTGGTGACATTGGAGGCAGTTCTCCCTCTTGGAAATGAGTCCCCTGAGCTTGGACACCAGTATAAATGCCCATGGGTCAGAAGATGGGAAACTGGACCCAAATTCCATTGTAAGCTAGTATATTATGTGGGCACATCTTGAGGCTTTCTATCCTTGTTATCTTTTTGTCTTTTAATTAATACGAAATTTGGATGCAATTGCATTAATGATTGTATTCTTCAAGCTTATGGGATCTAAGGCACCACCCAAATTATGAGGAAGCTAGGACATATCCACTATTTTGAAACCAATACATTTCCCAGAGGACAGTTTCCCTTCTGAAATGGCATCATGCAAACCATGGTGCTCAATGTAGGGCAGGAGAGCAGTCATGAGTGGGAAGCACGCTAACATCCTGGCCTTCGAGGGCTCTATTTTCCTATCAAATCAGATGATTCCTTCACAATAACTCGCAAACAATAACGAGTTTTTGTGGTGCCTTCTTCGTCGCCGTTAGATGAATTTCTAGCCAGTGTGACTGAAATGCATGGTCAGAATGCTTTCTAGAATGATTCTGCCACTGAGAGTGTAGTTGTGGCCTCATGTCCCTGGACTGCGGTTTCTGGAGTTTCCATTCGTGGTCTGGGCTGCGATGATCTGATTAAGCTTCACATCTGCTAAGGGTTTGAGGTGGAGGAAAACGGGAACTGAAATGCTTCTCGCCTCATCAATTCTGACCACATCCTCCCGCTCCATTTACTCCCCTCCCCTCTCCCCAGAAAGGGAAAAGAATGTTGAGCAGGAGTAGAATAAAAGAAGGGACTAAATACAATGGAAAGAAAAAGGAAGAGATGGAAAAGAAAAGTGGGGAGGGAAGCTGAAGCCAACCTCTGCAGTGGTTTATTCTCAGGAACAGACTCAGAGCATCAGTTTTGCTTAATCTTAAACTCTGCTTTTTTTTCTTCCCCAATTTATCTACCATGAAATTTTAAATGACAGTCTCCTATGAACATTGTTTCATTAAATAAATATCTGAAAATCAAAAATGGAGTCTTGATCAGCAATACCATTATATGAAACTGTTTTATGAGCACAGTAACCTGGTGTGCTTGTAATAATTGTGGCATATTTAAAAATAAAAGCTTTCAAATACAGTATGGAGGGTTATAACAAAAAATGAAAATAAAACTATATGATCCAGCAATTCCACTTCTAGGAATATGTCCAAAAACAATAACTTGAAAAGGTATCTGTACCCACCCCATGTTCATAGCAGCATTATTTACAATCCAAGACATGAAAACAATCTGAGTGTTTATTGATTGCTGAATGGATATAAAAAATAATTTGCGACAACATGGATCCTAAGGCATAACAGTAAGTAAAATATATTAGACAGAGACAAATATTGTATGGTCTCACTTATATGTGGAACCTTTTTTAAAAAAAAGAATAAGAAATAAAGAAAACGGGAGGGGGGGGAACCTCATGGGGGAAAAAAGTGATCAGACTGTAGTTACCAGAGGCAAGGGAATTAGAGAAAGATGGTCAAAAGCTACAAACTTCCAGTTACAAGGTAAATAAGTAGGAGGGATGTAGATGTAGGGGCGTAGTAGGTAGTGACTGTAGTTAGCACTGCTGTAGGATACGTAGAAAAATTAAGAGAGTAGATCCTAACAGTTCTCAACACAAAAAGAATGTTTTTCCTTTTTCTTCTTTTCTTTTTATTGTATCTACATGTTAGCTGAACCTATCGTGTTAGTCATTCTACAATATATGTCCATCAAACTATCATGCACTATACCTTAAACTTATACTATAATTATGTCAAACTTAAATATGTCAATTATTTCTCAATAAAAGTGAGAGAATGTTTTCAAATTAAAATCACATACTGTTGATTGTATTTTGTGCTATTTTTCATTTTCATGTCTTGTAAAAAACTTATAAAGATTGTGGATTAAATTCCAATTAAAAATAATAATGATTATTTTTCTTTAGTTTCCTAAATAAAGGCATGATACCACTGCATATATTGCTTTTCAGTAGAGTTTGTTTCTCAGTGCATTACAGATCTCATTGGCTTGAAACCCAGTGGAAACGACAGGTGGAGAGGAAGAGACAGTGCAAGTCCCGGAGAAAAGAAGTAATGAACAGACCGCTGTTCACTCCCACGGCACTCAAGCATTTCAAAGTATTTGGCCATATCCCTGAGCAACAGGTACACGTTATACCCACAATGGGGCACAGATTCTCAGAATTATCACTATTATCCCATCTATAACTTCCCTTTATTTCAGGAAATATCGGACAGGGAAATTTGCGTAACTTGCCTAAGGCCACAGAGTAGCTGAGTTGAATGTGTAATTCAAGGCTCTGTGCTAATCCTGCCTTCTGACCACCGGGCAGCATTAGCCTTGCTGGTGTCACTTGAAGTTGTGTAGTGCCTACTGTGCAGTGGTGCCAACAACCAGTTCAAAAACGAAATACTCAATCAACAGTTTGTTTTATCTTCCTACATCCAAACAACTGGTTGACTCACCTGAGTCAATCAAATGGGCTAATTTTTTTTTTTTAATTAGTGAAACTAAGTAGACTAACGTTTTTGGCATTGTAGAGACAAAGTCATAATGAGTCATTGGAACAGAAGCGGTAAGACAATATTCAAGATGGCAGATGATCAGACTATTACTGTCTCAAGAGATCATTGTGATTATACCCTTGCTTCACTGCCAAGAGACTTTATGACTGAAAAGCATAGAGTTTATAACTGGTTTTAGCAGAATATACTGGAAGGTGATATCTATAAGCAATTGCAGAGAGGTAGATGCTACTCATTTATTTAGCTCATCCATTTACTCATTATCTGCTTTTATTGCATGAGCCAGAAACAGAACAGGATGGAGTATGATATTTGAAAATAAATAAATATGGTTCCTGCCATCATGGATTTTATAATATAAAATGATAGATTGATATAAATTAAGCAGATAAAATAAGGGCTACATATAGGTATTTCAAAACCTCTGTATGCATGTGAGCTTGTAGAAAGGTGATAGATCCTGACAGTCATTGCTGGCAGGCTGCAGGGGAGGCTGGCATCTGATCGAGAAGCCCCAAGGGATGGACGGGGGAGATGCAGGAGCTTGGGACTGAAGACACAAAAATCCTTCTAAGACAGCCAAGGCCTACACTAACAAGGGCAAGCAAAGGAAATATACTCGTCTGGGAAACAACCCAAAACAGAGCACTAACTGTAACCTCAACTTCCCTTATAGGTCAAGAGATTGGGGGAATGAAGAGGAGAAGGATCACTTCAGAGTCCTGGGTAGAAAAAGTGGGGGAGAGGGACAGAAACAACATTTTGTTTCTTTCCATGTGTAAAGCAACATGCTAGGAGCCTCAAAGTTATCTCATCTAGTCTCTGAGAGAACCCTACAAATTGGTTGTCTTTATCTCCACATTACAGATCTCTTCAGTGATTTCCATAGAGCTTTATTGGGGATGAACGACTTTCACATACACTGTGTCATCTTAATCCTCAACTTTTTCAATGAATAGGACAGGAACCCTCCCTCCCTTATTTATGGAAGAAGACATGGAGGCCTTGGAACCTAAGCAGCTTCCAGGGGCAGAGCCACTACAATTTTTCCATTTTGTTGGTGGCCTTACACAGCTACCAACACTGCACATCCAGCCTAAGACACTCACTCTCTCCCCAGCTTGAGTTCACCATTTATTATTGTTACAAGGTAATCAATCAGTTACCTGAAATCTAGCTGATAGAAACCCAAATTTGTAACAGCTCATGCAAGGTTTGGAAAACTTAGCTCCCCCATTCTAGGAGAGGCAAACAGTAAGTGCCATCTCCACTGGCCTTTAGGGGTGGGTTACTATGCCCTAACTTGAGAGAAAAGGCTCCATCTGAAAGTCTTGGCAGGTCTGCATAGCCCCAGTGAAGCAGCACAGCCCCAAGAGCTGACCAAATTATTTAGGGAGCACATTGTAGATCAGCCTGGAAAAAACCCAAATCATGATTGCCCAAGTCTCAACAAAACTTACACACAAAAAAAGCAAGTCTCGCTTGGCAACTGTATGAACACCACACCTTACACTACACATACCTGGGCTTCATCATTCTTGCATAAGGGAGTTTCAGAACGGCCAATAAAACATTTCAAGATAAAGCTCCTTCAACTGTGAGCACGATTTTAAGCCCCCAGGCAAAGCAGGCCCTGGATTTCTCCAAACACATAATTTAGCAGCCATGGTGAACAAGCTAGTCTGATAAGCGGCTAACTTGCCAACAGACATCCCAGGGACACAGTTTTATACTAAATATCTCGGCCGCGTGGGAATTCACCCATTGAAATTTACCCCAAAGTGCTACTACCAGACCAAGAAGCATAAAGATGTAAGGAACCATGAGATACTATTTCATTCATTCCTATCTCTTCATTCAATCAGTGTCTGATTGAAGATCCTTTTTTTCTCAGAGATCTCCCCAAACCCAAAAGAAATTTTTAGCCATTTACTCTTCTTTTGACAGGCAACTTGCTTAAGTCTCAACAGTATTCAAGTCCAAGCCCATACTATAAACAACTCCACTGAAAAATAAACACCATCTAAGGCAATAGGCCAAATACTACAAAAAATTCAGTATAAATCTAATGGGGAGAAAAAAGGCAAACAAACTCTGACGTTTCTGTCTCCACATAGCTTTACCAAAAGAGACTGTTCACCTAGAAAGTCTAAAGAACCTAACAATTGAACCAAGAATGCTCATGGCTAGGGGTTTGGGATGGGAATGAGAGAATGAGGACAAATATGTGATACCTTAATCAGTAAAAAAAAAATTTTTTTTTTAAAAAGAATGCTCATGGCTGCTCACTGAGCCCACTCCATACTTATTGAAGTCAATCATTTCATCCCCTTGAACTCTCATCTCCTCATGTGTAAGATAAGGATAATAATAGCTATGTCCCATTTATTCTACAGCAATGGATGAAAGATTAGCAAGATACTGCCCATAAAAATACTTGCTCTCCTATGAGATAGGGTATTGTGTAAATTTCAAGTGTAGTTATTATCACATGTTAGAACAATGAAACACCTGAATGACCATGGACCGATACAGAGCCGGTCATCCTAAGGTCAAAACGGAGAGCAGGACACAGCAAGAGGAAAGTGAACATCCAGTTTATGTGTTAGAATGAAAACAGAGAAAATGAAATATTGCTCTTTTTGAGTTCCACAGCCAGAAGTTGTGTACCCTGAAAAAACAACCTAAGGAAATAAGTTTGGAAATGCTGAACTTTTTACAGATGTATTTCTGAATGTTTTTCTACAAATAATAAATATAATTCTAAATTCTATTTTTAACATTTTATTGATTTCAGAGAGGAAGAAAGAGGGAGAGAGAGATAGAAACATCAATGATGAGAGAGTATAGTTCTAAATTCTTAACTCACTAATTTCACAAACTTTACTCAGTGCCATTATATTCTGCTCTTGGTGGAGAAAAGCCATTCTTTGCCCTCAAGGAGTTCATGGTGCAATGGGGAAGGAAGGCAAGAAAACAATGGCCTTGGTTGAGAAATGCTTGGACACAAGGAAATACAGGGTGTTGCTGGAACAAATAAAGAACGTGTGACATCACTATCAACATCAATGGCATTTTCATCTGGATCTGAGTGGAAGGGGGCAGTTTTAGGGAAAGCTTTCTGGAAGAGGTGACAACAGCCTCCATCAAGGGGTCAGCAAAGCCACAGGACCATGAGCTAGTGCTTGTAGAGCTGACATATGGCTCTCAACCTGAGTAGTAACAGTTGGGCTGAAGGTGTTAACCCAGGTCAGATAATATCCTTCACATGGCATGCTTTGAAGATGGGATGCTATCATGAAGACCATAGGAAGCTAGTGAAAGTTCCACAGGGGAGGGACATGGTCAGAATTTCACTGTAGAAATCTCATTCTGGCAACGATTTTGGAGATAATTGAAGTGCACTGAGATGAGAGACAAGGAGACCTGTCAAGACACTGTTGGGAAAATCCAGGGGGGGGGGGGGGAGAAAGAAAGAAAAAAGATGAGGTTTGAACTAATGTCATTAGAATAGTTCTTCAGATAATATTAACAGAGCTTTGTGACCATTTAGAGGTGAATGAGGAGAAATCACAGACCACTGCCAGGTTTCTCACTAGAGTAGCAGGGTGGCTTTGGTACCCTTCGCCAAAATAAGGAAGCACAGTTCCTTCAGTCCACCTGTGGCTCTTTCTAACCTCCAGGCAATCTTATTTCTCATAGCCTCAGCAAACCTCAGGGTAATTCCACCCCTTTCAGGCAATTTGCATCTGTACCTTCTTCCCCCAAAAGCTGGGGAAATCAGGAAAAAGCTATAACTGCGAGAGGCAGAAATTAATCAACCCACCAAACTGTCATCAAGATGCATTCGCCAGTTTCTACACTGAAGCCTTATGGAACACTCTGACCAGAGGCATGGTTTCACCACGGAGATATTTACCCCCATTCTGAGGGGAAAATGTTTACAGAGGTGGGATTCCAAATTCACTAATGGCTTTGCAGAAACAAAGCCACGTTTGTACCTTTCCATGAGCTATACAGGCAGGGTATATATCATTTGGAGAAAGCAGGCCATGAAATCATGTATTCAATGAAAAGCTGTATAACCCTTAGAAAAGATGGCATCTCTCACTTAGAGTGGCTTGTGCTATTTGAAAGTACAAACTCTGTTAGGTTCCTCACTTACCAATTTTACGTATGCTAAGGAATTCTGGCTCCGTCCGTATTCATTTTGTTTAAATGTCCAGAGTCCAGATCCACCTCCGATATTCTGGTTTGGGGATTGTACATTTGAAATGATGCCCACACCCCACTCCAAGGTGAAATGTTGGGGAAAAGAAGCATTACCTGACACCACCACTTCCTTCTCCGTGGGGAGGAAGATACTAGTACCTGGCTGGCAGCAGCTTTCGGAAAGATTAATGAGTGTTTGTAGAGCCCTCCCAGGGCTAAAGAAAAAAGACAACTTATAAGCACAACGTCTGATTGATGTTTGTTATTTTGAATGCTTCCCTAAAGGACTTTTCTTATATAAATGAACTCATCCAGGAGCTTTGAGAAGGACATAGAATTGGACAGTCTCAAGTGTGGTCTTCTACAGATCTTTTTTTCTTCATCAGTCATTTCAAATATGGTAATTTCCCAGTTGTCAATGATTATCCTGTGAATGTAGAATATTGATTTCAGGTGCCTTCATTCTTAGACTGAGTCTACAGTCAAAACAACCACTTAATACCATGTCTTTGGAGTAAATTAAATCCATGGGTAAGTAAATAAAACTGTTTCCTTTTTGACCTATGTTTAAGCAGTGTCAAACTAGTTTTGTTTTTCTAGTACATTGGAAATAAGTAGGAGGTCAAACATTTGGATCTCAAACTGTGTATTGTGGTTGGCTTGGCTTCGTTGTCCAATAAGCTGTTTCAAAAACCAAAGGCTCAAGGAAGAATCAAGTTGGTTCATTTTAGTCCCAAGATGATAGACACTATTTCAGTTAAAATCTTAGCAATAAATTATCATCCACTACCCAGCTCACTTGTTTCTTTTGGTCAGGGAGAGAGCTCAGTGCTATGACAGAACAGGGCACTAAGGCAATATGCCCCAAATCTAAATGGAGAAGAAATAACCCCTCCTCTGATGATTTTCTTTTCCCATTTCCAAGCAACCTAACAACCTTCCTTCTTTCCTTTCTTCCTTTTCTCCATATCAATTCATATTATTTCAGACAGAACAGGATATGAACTCAAACCACCACATCCTCAGTTGGGTCAGAGTGTTAAGTTCCTAAATCAACAGATAAAAATCAAAGGATATTAGTAATCATAGGTTAAATGTTACATCTTCCAGATTTTTTTTTTATGGTACCAATAATTAAAGAAGTGGATATGTTCAATAAAGAATGGAACTCAGACACCATTACCTAGATCTTTCCAAATCTAATTTCACCGACCAGGCCCTAGGCTGGGTCTCCTAGAGTTGACCATTTCTAGAGAGATCGTACTTCAGAAAATGTATCTGGGAAATTCATGACTTTATCTCTCATATCTCTATTTGTCTGAAAAGAAAACATCTGAGGTTTAGTTTTAGCTCACAGAAGACACATCTCTAAGTTAAAACAAAAGGACCAGTCACCTTGTTTCCCATCTGGGTACACCTGGGCATTATGAAGCCCATGGTGTTCTACTTGCTGATGAGGGCTGAATAAGGATATGGGAAATAGGATCAAAAGTTCACTTGTTGCGTTAAAAACCCTCCAAGGTCCTTTCGTAAACACAGCCTCCACCTCCACCCCTATCTTCATTCCAGTAATCGAAACACCCCTCAGGCCTTGCCTCTGCTACGTTTATCTCCTTCATAGCTCCCTCAGGCTTCCTTTTAACAAGACATTACCTTTTAAAAACATATTTGGTGCAGGGAATCTCAGCCCAACACATCTTGCCATGGGCACTTGCAATCCCTCTAAAGATGACCCTGAGTCTTGAGCCAGAATTCAGCTCAGGACAGAGTTTTATCCCAAACTGGAGACGAATTGGGGAATATCTGAAGCAGAATATAGCACTTACTATGTTCAAGCTAGGCTCCCCCACACACAAGAGGCAGCATGAGGCTGTTTGAGGAGCCCAACCAAACAAAGCTTCATCCTGAAATCAGATTTTTTTTAAATAAAATTAAACTGAGCATCAGAGCAATGATCATCTGTTATAAACTGTGCCAATGACAGTAAAAGCTTTGTTATCAGACATGATGAGCCTATGGCTCCTGGTCAGCTAAAAGTTCTGGTTAGCTAAGGCTGTGTTCACATTGCCCCAGGAGTCTGGCCTCTTATCTCTTTTTTGGCTCTCCCTTTTATACATGAAAGACAGTGTATCTTGTAGCCATTTAAAGTCTGTGGAAATGGAGAAATAAATTTTGTTTCATCAAAAGCAGCAGGAATAGTAGATGCCATTCTTTAGTCATCCTCCCCTATGATTACCCCTATTCTAGCCTGTTTTAGCTGGTTACTAAGGTGAAGATGGGTGTGTGTGTGTGTGTGTGTGTGTGTGTGTGTGTGTGTGTGTGTGTTTTGGGGTTGGGGGGCATGCAGGGTTACTATATCCAAGACTTTAAGGTTGATTTCACTACCAATAACAGGTTTAACATTTTATTAAATAATCTTAAAGTTGTAGACTGTCAAAGAAACAAAAATGAAAAAGTGAGCCCCAACCATAGATTGACAGAAAGCCCAGTCTTTCGTTGTTTTTGTGGTTCTCCTGTCTTTACCAAGTATTACACTTTTGGACTTGAGCAAGTAACCTAGCTTCATTGGCTCTGAGTTTTCTCGTCTATGAATTAAACATATTAGAAAAAAGGGACCCCGAAAACCCCTTCAATCTAGAATTCTCAATAAATCTTCAAGAGAGAAAATGTCTTACTCATTAGTCAACAGAGCCAAATGTCAACAGTACAATGATTGAAATTTCTTTTGAGAGCCAAATTTTTTAAACTTAAACTTCTTCTAACACCATTTCTTCAAAATAGACTTGCCCAGGTCATGGTACACTGTGAAAGAACCACACTCAAGGGGCCAGACTGCGGCTGGAGAGCCGCATGTGGCTCTCCAGCCGCAGTTTGCTGACCACAGCTCTAGGTCATCCTCTTGAAGCCTCCAAATAGGTGTTCTGATGGGCCAGGCCATCTGAAGATCTTAAACAAGTTACCACAGTTAAATCCTCTCAAAACTAAAATTTGTTTTAGGTTAAATTCTTTGGAAAAAATAAAAACCTTGAAATTCAAACTGGTTAATCCAAGCTCATATGTGTTCATGAATTCTCTCCTTTTTGAAAGTAAAGCGTTCCCCCAGTCAAAACTTGGCCTCGGTCTCTTTATTTGAAACCAAGACATGGCATGTTGGAATCAGAACAAATGGAAGTGGCATTGTAAACAGGCCACAGATTCATACTACCCCTGTGAGATCCAGATATGAATCCCTGCTCACCAAAATAAGGGTCTTCCAACAAATTCAGAACATGGTAGAGATTACTGTCACAGCTGCATGACATAATGAGAGAGATATTAATGCCAGAAGTCTTTGTTTTGAGGCCTAGTTTTTCACTCATAGTGTGACTTTGGGTAAATGACTTAATTTTTCTATATCTGAGCTGCTTTTCATATATCATGATAATTACCTTTTAGAATTATGATAAAAATTCAATAAAACAATATATAAAATGCACTGTACAATGCCTTGTACATACTAAATACTTTGTAAATTGTAACTATTAATATTTCAGTAATTAAATTGGGAATATAGGAATGGCTTTCTGCAAATCCAGAGGATGTCGGTGGGAAACCATTGGCCAAGGAGATGAGTCCAAATTACCTCCCAGGTCTCCTTTTTATGAGTGTAGGAAGGAATTTCTTGTCCTCAAGAAACATTAAGAAACAGAAGGGGTAAGGTGCTCTTTATCAAGGGCCTAAATTGATTCCTTCCTTCTGGCTAAAGGGAAGGGAATGACCAAGAAAAACTTTAGGAATGAAGGAAATTATAAAGTGACAAGGCAGTTATCCATGTGCTAATAGTGATAAGAAAGTGGGGAGATGCATATGCATATAAGGTTCAAACACCCAAGCATCACTCAAGGAAATAAAAAAATAAAAATAAAAAACCTCACTGGAGACGAATCCAGTGACAGTCAGCTCTATATTGGCTGACGCTTAAACTGCCATCTCACAAACCCCAAACCAAAAAGGTAATGCCTGTAAGGGATTTCTGATTAATAGTGTCAACCTTCATACACAGCATGTTCCATCTTGGGTAAAGCAGCACCTGAAAGAGGAGGAAAAGCCAGAAAGGAAGGTCCATGTCAACTGCCTCCCCAGGGAGTCTCCCAGACTTCCCGACAAGGTCCCACAGAAGACCCATCTTGCTGGGCACTTGGGGGCTTCCCTCCTGAGAGAAAAGAAAAGTCTCGAGAGCAAATGCTAAGTTGTCTCTGTGTGGCTGTCTATCATTAAAGATGATGGATTAAAGGATCATATCATTAAATTAAAAAGAGAGGTCATTATTTGTTACATCATCTCACTTTAAAGAGAATACTTGGAACCAAGAGCAATGACTAAAAGCAATTAGTCTGGGGACTCAACTTTAGTAGACATATTGTTGGTGACTTTATGCTATATTGTAGTGTCAGACAGACCCGGGGCTAGTTCCCAGAAGGGACTAATAAAACTAATTATTCTATCATCAAAAGCACTAGAGTAGGAGTAAAAAGAACTAGGCTCTCAGCTTCAAGGAAAATGCCCATGGAACTTAGAAAAACCACTCATTTTTTGGAGCCTTGGTGGCCTCATCTGAACTAAAATGACTCTTCAGATCCCAAAGTTAGTGATGGCCAAGGGGATGGGCTGAGGATCCTGGACCTGGACCTGGGTGAAGTGCTGGGCCTATCCTTATAGCTGTATGGCCTTGGTAATCTTCTGGAAAGTGAGATAACAAAAATATCTACCTCATAGAATTTTAAGAAAATTAAATAAGTTCATGCACCAAGCATTGAATGTGAGAACCAAGCTGATAAAAAAGAGAGAGGATCCTATATTCAGTGAAAATAGAAATTTTCATTAAAGAAATAAGATATGTATGTGTGTATGTGTATACGTGACTTGTGTCCACACAGTTTTTTATAAAAACTCAGTATTAAGTAGTAATAGCTATACTGCCTTTAGAAATCACCCATAATGGTCTCTGGGCAATGTGGCCAGTTGATTGGAGCATTGTCCCATGCACCAAAAGGTTCCCATTAAGGGCAATTGATATTTCTCTCTCTGTGTGTGTGTCTCTCTCTCTCTCTTTTTCTCTCTCTCAAATTAATTTTTTTAAATTGCAATTTTTTTAAATCACCCGAAATGGTTATATAAAATTAGGTATCCAAGCATCTAACATAGTGTGGGTCCTGGAATGAGTAGGTCAGGATTTGTACAGAGTTTAACATATCAGAGCTAAGTGTTTAAGAAAGGCAACAATTGCCCAGCCAGCATGGTTCAGTGGTTGAGCATCAACCTATGAACCAGGAGGTCATGGTTCAATTCCCAGTCATTGCACATGCCTGGGTTGTGGGCTCAATCCCCAGTGGTGACATGCAGGACGCAGTCAATCAATGATTCTCTCTCATTGTTGATGTTTCTATCTCTCTCTTCCACTCTCTTCCTCTCTGAAATCGATAAAAATAATTTTTAAAAAGAAAAGAAAGGCAATGACTATAGATATGGTGTCAGCTTAGGAAGATAGGAAGAAAGAGAAAAAGAAGTGAAAAAAGATGCCCGACCAAGATACATGAAATTTGGAACAGTGAAATGGCAGTGGGAGGTGGAGTGTTCGCCTGGTTGGTGTTGGAAACAGGGGGCAGTAGGAGAAAGGCGGAGAGGCTTCGTTTCAGGGCCAGAGGATGGGCAGTGGCTGCCTTCAGCAGCTCTAGGAAGGGAACAGGGATGGACTAGCAATGTTGGCAATGAGCAGCCCAAGAGGGCTACACTTTCCATGTTTGGGCACCCTCCAGGCCAGGATATAGCTGTAGATGATGGTTGTTTGGACAAATGAAAAGAAAGATACTTAGAGAACCACCAGTCAGTTGATAAAGGAGTGTATTGACAAAGATGAGGTCAATGTCACTCCTCAAAAGAAGGGGAAGGGGCGTTGCTGTTTAATGGATATAGAGTTTCAGTTTTATAAGATGAAGCGTTCTGGAGATGGATGGTGGGATGGTTGTACAACATTAGGAATGTATTGAATGTCACTGAACTGTACACTTAAGAATGGTAGAGATGGCAAATTTTTTATTATGTGTAGTTTGCTACAATAAAAAAAAGAAAAAATGAAGAAGGGATACAGTCTGGAGAGAAAAACACCAGCAAGGCATTTGTAATTGCATGAAGCTCCTTTTCCCCCTCAGCCCCTGTGGCTCCACAGGTCACAAGGTGAGCATTTCTGCTCAAGAAGACATGGCTGACGTAGGAGGTTGGGCCAACAGATCTCCAAGGCAATGGAAGGGAGAAGAAATCTATTTATAATCAAAACTTGTTGACCTCATTGGGGGAAAAAAAAAAACACAAAAAACTGAAAGGCAATATATCAAAATATTGATAATAATTATATCAGAATAGTAGAATTATGGGTGATATCCAGGTTTTTCTTCTGTATTCTGTTTTGTTTTGTTTTAATATTCACTCAGGATATTTTTCCATTGATTTTTTAGAGAGTGAAAGACAGAGAGAAACATTGACGTGAGAGAAACACATCGATTGGTTGCCTCCTGCATGCACCATGACCAGGGGTGGTGGGCCCAAGAGGAGCTTGCAACCAAGGTACATGCCCTTGACAGGATTCAAACCTGGGACCTTTCAGTCCGCAGGCTGACGCTCTATCCACTAAGCCAAACAAGATAGGGCTCTCTGTATTTTTTAAAATTCTAAAATGAACCTTTATTACTCTTGTAATAAAATAAAAAAAAACTTATTAAAAAGTTTTTTAAAAAACCTTTGGCTATGGCCCCGCTGGCATGGCTCACTGGTTGGGTGTCCACTTAAGAACCTGGAGATCGTGGTTTGATTCCCAATCAGGGCACATGTCTGGATTGCAAGTTCCATTCCCATTGTGGGGTGTGCAGGAGGCAGCTAATCAATGATTGTTTCTCATCGTTGATGGTTCTATCTCTCTCCCTCTTCCTTTCTCTCTAAAATCAATAAAAATATTTTTTTAAAAACAACAATAAAAAAAAAAAACCTTTGGCTACCAAAACCAAATTTGATTATTCCTCACAAAGTCAACCCACCTTACCAATGACAAGGAGAAGTCCTGGGCCAGGATTGAACGTGGATGAGAGAAAAGCAGGAGGAAACCATCGCTCTGATAGCTCGTATTATCAAGGTCAGTGTGAAACTCTGCCCTTGACTCCTTTAGAGCCATCAGACTTCGGTACATTTGCAAAACAATCTCCAGGTGTTTTTGTTTTTTAAACATCCTTAGGAATTTCCTGCCTCCAAAACTTACCTAACTCACCCTTTTCCTTCTTTTTTTTGGAACATATTTGTGCCTGTGACATCAAACCAGACTGGAAATTTCTTGAGGGCAGAAACTTCTTCCTCTTTCAAGCCCCCTTGGTATTCAGTACCTAGAAAAGGATTTCATAAACATTGAATGATGCAAGTTAGATCTCTTCAACTCAGCTTCTCCTTGTCTGTTCCCTACTGTCTGACCGGCCCTCATTTCCCACTCGTGTCCTTGACACCTGCCAGGACATGATACCTTTTCTTGTTCCAGAGAGACCAGGCTTCATTTTGCTGATCTCTGGCTAACCAAGAGCTGTCACGTGTCACTCACCCGGGGCCCCGGTGTTTTGGACACAACTTCTGCCAACATCAAGAGATGAGTCCAATCCGTGGTTAGTCTCCCCAGGGCTGGCTGCCCGATGGTGTGGCCCATTTAATAATAATACTTAACACTGAACTGCCTCTAGGAGCCTCTTCAAAGCCTTTTACAATCATTAGCTAATTAAGGCACAGCCCTGCCCTGGTGACTACAGTTATAATTCCCACTTTACAGATGGGGAAACTGAGGCAGGGTTTAAGTGGGCTGCCAGGGGCCAGAGTCAACTTCCAAACCAGAATCAGAAGTTGTAGAAATCTAACTCTGTGTTGAAGCCTCCATTCACTGCAGCCTTCTTATTCTAAATAAATATTTACTGAGTAAGTGGGCAGACAGGCCTCACATGATGGCCCCAAAGTTTCCACAGTTTTTGAGAACTGAGTGTAATTCAGCCCCAGTTAAGCTTAGCTTCCAACTGGAGTAATGAAAGAAAGGAAGGAAGGACGGAAGGAAGGAAGGAAGGAAGGAAGGAAGGAAGGAAGGAAGGAAGAAAGAAAAAAAGAAAGAAAGAAAGAAAGAAAGAAAGAAAGAAAGAAAGAAAGAAAGAAAGAAAGAAAGAAAGAAAGAAAGAAAAAAGAAAATGGGCTTGCCATGGGGTTTTATTTCCTGAAGAACACTTTTCCAGGATACATGCTATTTAAGCATAAATTAAAATGCATATGGTGGTTTAGAGTTGATTAAATATTATGGTCCATTTCTGGCCCTCTCACCAACTTCCTCCTAGAATGAGATTTAAGAGAGGAAGAAAAGAGAGAAAGGACACGTAAGGAAACTCGAAGCTATGGGAATACTCAGTTGAAGACAGAAATAATAAGTAGCCACAGTCGAGGGACATAAGGTAGCATGTAATTAGGAGGATGAATACTTCCGGTCTTAGAGGGTAAGGTGCTAAGTAGAAAACTTTTATTAATTTGTTTGGCAGAAAGCTCTGTGACTCAAACTACGTGAAGAAAATCCAAGACTTTTAGCGACTAACCACAGCTTCCAGCTATGAGCACGGAATAAAACCACGCACCTCATTCAATAGAGCGTGCACAGGGTGGGGGCGTCTCTTTTTAAACCAGGACTAGAAACGAATATTTGAGATTTTTATAAAAAGAGTTATCTATCCCCAGAGCCCGTGGTCTCGGAAAATACACTAAATACTACCGCTGAGGGCACCCAGGGAGCAGGACTGGCTGTGGTGCGGGCTCCTGAAGGACAGCTCCTGGAGGACACTGCCTGCTCGGGGTCTGAGGGCCCGGTCCTGGGGCTCGGGTCACTGGGAGGGTGTGGTGAGGACATTCCTCACCTAGCAAGCATGAAGACACAGAGATAAGAAGGAGGAAGGAGCCAAGGCCCTGACCTAAAGAAAGGACAAGAGTTGAAGAAAAGGACATTTGTGACTTGTAAATCAGATAATTTTCTGTAGTTCTGAATCACAGCAACCTCCACACAGGTTTCTTGGAGGAAGGGGAATCCAAGATCATAGCAGGCAACGCACCCTGAGCCCAAGGAAGTACTTATTTCTTGTGTTCCAAAAAAAAAATGGTTTGTGCAGCGAGAAACTCTTCAACAAAGTGAACACTGAGCGCTTACCATTTGCAGCTTATAAATGCTTGCATTTCTAAATCCCTGGGAAGTGAAGCCAAATGCATCCTGTGCTCATTAGCATGTGGCTGAGCACTCAGAATGGAGAGCATATTCCAGGGCAAAAATAAGACCTTTCTATTAGGGGACAATAACACTGGTTCCCAAAGCAAATGCCGGGGGGGGGGGGGGGGGGGGGGATCATAAATATTTCACAAATTCCCTCTTCAGGCAAAAAAAAGAAAAGGAGAGATATTCTTGCAGAATAAGGAGTGGAAGAGGGTTTTTTTTGTTTGTTTTGTTTTGTGGATTTAACTATTGGAATTAAAGTAATTAAATGCTATTAGCTTAACAGTTCTTGATTATTATAATGGTCCAGGTAGACTTGAGCAGGATGTAGATCCCATATATATTTGGCCTTAAACTCTTTCCTTTCTTGCAGAGGTTAACTTGAAAGAGAAAAAGATTCAGCCCTTCTCCAGCTGAAAGAGCACTGGGCACAGTGTGTGCTTATAGCACCTGCTCTTGGCCATGCTCACCCAGAAGCCCCTGAATAGGAATAAAAGAGGATGAGATCAAAGGTTGGAGAGGATGGGACAGAAAAGAAATATTTAAGTGCATGTTCCTAGGATTGTCCCTTGAAGACAGTGGCTCTGAGGCATAGCCTGAGAGGTAGGCTGGCTACGAAGAAGTTGAAATTTTATCCATCCTGTCCAGGGTTGCCTGGTGAAATACAGAACACCCAGTTAAACGTGAATTTCAGATAATCACTGAACAATCATTCAGGATAATCATGTCCCAAATGTTGCATGAGACGTACTAATCCTAGTAGAGTACTCATCGTTTACCTGAAATTCACATGTAAGTGGGCACTCTGCATTTCTGCATGCTAAATCTGGCAGCCCTAGTCACAACACAATGTTCACAATGTATAAAAGTGAAAATTGGGAGGAGGAATATAAGCACTTTGCTTGGAGCTATGAAAGTAACATACAGCCGAAGCCAGTTTGGCTCAGTGGTAGAGCGTCGACCTGCGGACTGAAAGGTCCCAGGTTCGATTCCGGTCAAGGGCATGTACATTGGTTGCGGGCACATCCCCGGTAGGGGGTGTGCAAGAGGCAGCTGGTCGATGTTTCTCTCTCATCGACATTTCTAGCTCTCTATTTCTCTCTTCCTCTCTGTAAAAAATCAATAAAATATATTTAAAAAAAAAAAAAAAGTAAAAAAAAAAGAAAGTAACATACACAAGAAACAGCCAGAAGAGTTGAAGCAGTTTCCTTGGGAAACAGGAATTGAGAATGGGGGAAGTTCAGGCCAGGGCACTGCTGTTTTTCTTAAGCCTTAGCAGTGGTGGTTGAATTTTTCATCAATGTAGATATAATTGACAAAAATGTAAATGTCATTTTATAAAGGAAACGGGCACCAATGGTTTTATTTTAACTCTCTTTTTCACTTAAAAAAAAATGGTATGTCAAGTTGCTGACTTTCAAAGACATATTAGGAAAGGGGCAAACAATTGAAATGAGAAGAGAGACAGAGAAAGTCACCTGGTCTCCC
Organism: Pipistrellus kuhlii; assembly: GCF_014108245.1. Classification (NCBI taxonomy): domain Eukaryota; kingdom Metazoa; phylum Chordata; class Mammalia; order Chiroptera; family Vespertilionidae; genus Pipistrellus; species Pipistrellus kuhlii. The sequence goes on along the minus strand of NW_023425404.1, from coordinate 119,563,922 downwards.
ACTCCTCCCTCCCCAGTCAGTGCCACTCAGGGTTCCCTCCTCTGTCAGTTGGTGAATGCAGACCTCCAGCGGAGAGATTCCTCTCCCTCTTGGTAGCACACAGACTGGCAGAACCATTAAGCAAGAAACAGGGTTTTTTTGAAAGTTTAAATTAAGAATTTAGCTACAGCCCTGGATAGGGTTGCTCAGTGGTTGGAGCACCATCCCATGTAAAATGTCTTGGGTTCAATTCCCGGTCCAGGGCACATACCTGGGTTACAGGTTTGATCCTTTCTCTGGTCTGGTGTGATCAGGAAGCAACTATTCAATGTGTCTTTCTCACATCAATGTTTCTCTCCCTCTCCCTCCTTTCTTTCCACTCTCTCTGAAAAGCAATGGAAAATCATTGGGTGAGAATTAACAACAACAACAAAAAAGAATAATTTAGCTACTAATTTTGAGTGCTTACTAAATGCAAACCCTGAGTTCAGAGCTGGACTGCATGGTCGCCTCTCACCACCTCAGCAACCCCGTGAGATGTTGTTATCCTCACTTTCAATTGCTGAACTGAAGCTGACTATGGTTAAGTGACTTGGCAGAGATTGCCCAGTGGTGGAGTTGGGATTGGAACCCAAATCTGACTGAAAACCCGTCCTCAACCCAATGGCACATAATTTCCCAGGTGTGATACTGGGCATGAGATTCTGGTAACAGCCCCGCCTGGAGCTCAGGAAGCTAACACTCTCCTGACTGCCTAGGCCAGGTGCCACAGAGATTGACCAGGCCTCTCCTGGGCACCTAATGGCTTCTCCATCTCCCTCTGTTGGGTGGGAGAGGGGCTGGTCAGGGTTCTGATGGCCTAGGATCTTGGCACTTCATCTCACCATCTTCACAATGAGTACACCCAGGTAGAGAACACACACCTGTAACTTTTCCACCAGGCTCTGCTTCCAGACTGGGCTTCCACACTGAATGCCTCCAACAGGAATCTAAGTGTCTCTCACAGAGTTGCATAATCATGGGCCTCTTTAAGACCTGGGATTTTGGAAAGCATCTTCAAGAAGGCACAACCCCCCCCCCCGCCCCCTCCCACCTGTGCTTGATTGTTTCCCACTGCAGGGGGGTGGGGGCAGGGGGACCAAGAGAGAAGTTGTGGCCACCACCAGAAAGTGTTTGCCCTCCAAACCACTCCGTTGCCTCAGAGCCCAGAGTGCAGCTCAAAGCCAGGAGAAGGGAAGGCTGGAGCTTGTTGTTCTGGGCCTGGTGTGTTCAGGCTTATGCTTCTAGAGCAAACAAGCCTGGGGCAGCCAAAGCTATGGAGACCACTGGGCATCTAAGAGCAGCCACTCCAATTAACACTTTTCCTCCAAGCTTTGATTCCTTTCAAGCACAACTGGAAACCATAGCTGATGCAACTATCTCATCAGATACGTGTTTGGGGGAATCATCAAGATTCTGTTCCTTCCTCGTGTTGGTACAGAACCAAGGTTGGAGACAGAAAGAGCAGTATGACTAGGATGATAGCAGCTGTCATTATTCATGGTTATGATTATTATTTGCAAAAAGCCCAGGTGCATATTCAGCAGGGTTATAAATGTCCAGAACGTCATGAGGAATGGCTCCTGGTCATTCTCAGGGAAGTCAGCTGGCTCCTCTCTGCCAGCATCAGATAATGGCTAAGATGATAAGTTTCAGCTACCTGGCTGGAGCCTCTTCCAGTATTTGATCCCAGTTAGGGATCTGATTCCCTCCTCCTGGCAGTTCTCTTTGATGTCTGAGATCCTCCTGAGGATAAGAAAGGTGAGGAGCCTGCCTGCTCCTAGCCTGAGTCAGTCATGACTTCTTGTGTCCCTTCAGAATTACTCCTGTCCTGGATGCCTCCCATCAGGCAGCCTGTTTCCCAGGGTTGGTATGGAAGTTCATAGCGCCATTTTAAAACACAAACTTCAAGAGAAGGCTGTCCTTTTTCTATGCTAAGGACATGAGTCTTTAGACACCCAATAGGAGTTCGTGGTTTTAAGCCAACAGTGAAATATCATTAAGATTCTGGCTTGTAGAAGCTCTGAGAAGGAGTCCTCACTCTCCCTTGCCATTGAACAGAATTTGGGCATTGGATGGCCTAGGGGGTAAACTCAATACCCTATTTAATATTTGATCACAAATATTTAGGAGTCTGCCAACACAGAGGCCCCATTTCCCTCCTCTTGGCCCTTCCCATCCCTCTCCCCCCAGGCAGGTGAGAGCTGGCTAACTCCTCTGGGGAGGAGGCTGATCACTCAGGGAGTTGTGCCTGCTGGCCTGTCTTGTTGGTTGAGTCACTGAAAATCCCCAAACCATCGGGGTGAATTGGAAACTTGTATAAGAAGAAAATAGTCTTTAGGGAGTGAAGCTCTTCCCTCTTCCTTGACTGGCCTTAGAGGCTTGCCAGCTGCACAGTCCTTGTTGTGGGGTGGAAAGAGGTTTATTCCAAGTTCTCAACTTCTGAACTAGAAAAACATCCCCATTTTCATCAAATTCACACACTCGCACACGCACACCCCAAAGAGCAATGGGCAGCTTGCCTATGAAAAGAGCAGCAGATCACAGGGTCTGATAAACCCAGGTGGGTAAGTTGCCTGGATGGATCATTGAACACCAGCACAGATGCCAGCAGGCAGCACTGGGCTGTCTTCCCCACAGCAGAACCTGGAAAGCTATCAATCTAGTGACCTGGTTTCTCCCAAGTACGTGGGTCGCTGCCCTTGGAAAGGTTGGGAAGGTTAGATAGAACAAGCTGGACAAATCCTCTGGCTCCTGCTGCTCCCTCTCCCACTAAGAATGATGGGGGGAGGGAGAAAGAGAACAAGCTAGACCAGGGGGCAAATTCCAACAGATCGGAATCCAACCCTGAGAATGATAGGATTCTTCTGCCCTAACTCCTCCTTCCAGAACAGCATTCTTCCAGATTCTGAGCCTTCTAAATTAGGGGCAACTATAGTGGCCTAGAAAATCCTGGATAAGGCTCTCCAAGGAACCATCCACTACTCAGAGATCTGCTCCCTCCTTCTTTAAACACTGCAAGCATCTTCCTGTCCCCATCTGTCTCTCCCCTGGGGTGGGCTGGCAGCAGCTCCCCTTCTTCCGAAAAGAGAGGCAGTCCCAGCAGGTGTCTCTGCCTCACCTTTTCTCCTGAGGCAAGAGGCAAATGCAGGTGCTCCTGCCACTCCCTCTTCCCTCCTAATGGGAGTGGGTGGCTAGGGAGGGGTCCCAGCCACTCCCTCTGGCCCCCTGGGGCTGGTGGTTTAAGGAGGGACCTCTACTACCAACTCCTTCTCAGAGCTGAAGCTCATAATCCAAACCTCACTCCCTCACTCTTCTCACACCAACTGTACCCACCTCCTCATAGTTATTTGTGCTCCTCGTGAATTCTGCTTTGTACAGGACCTTAGCCTCTGGCTCAAATCTTTCATCCTTCTTTGGTACAGTCCCATCCCCGAGCCAGCAGATGGGCCCCTCTCCCTCCCCCCAAAAAAAATGCAGTAGGCAGCTTTGGCCTCAAGGGGTTTACAGTCAGCCCCAGGTGCTTACAATTTGGTTCTGTAGATTTACAACCCAACCCTTAAGCTCTGGCTTGATAAACTCTGAGTCTCTGCTTCTGGATCTCACTGACCCCTTACAGAACTGTACTTGGGGAGACCGTACCTCTTCTCTCCTATATCTGCTTCTCACCATGGAAAGGAGGGAGAAGAGAGAATTTTTGAAGGACATGAAGGTCGAGGATGGAGGATGTCAATGTTCTCCACAGATTGCTTCAAGGCCCAGAATCTACATGTACTGTTGTGTCTGAAAGGATAATGGCAGGAACAAGAATAGAAGGTGGAAAGCCTTTCTAGGACATGGCCACCATGCATGTGCATGGACCCCTGCCTCATCAATGCGTGCAGTCAGAGCTGCAAGAGGAATCACACAGACAGATATTAACCCATCACAGGGTGGTCTACTACCCCCAACTCATCTTAGACCCTCCAGAGAAGGTACATTGGGTGGTAACACAATAAGTTCTCTCATCTGGGAAGGGTCATGAGTTGGTGGAAGGGAACTATTCTAAGGAAACAGGGAACCCTGAAAATCAAAACCTCCCACCTTTACCTTCCAGAAGGAATCCTGGGGAGAAAAGACAAACGGGAGGGAGAACGTGCTCCATGGAAACTACCTACAGGCTCACAGTGACATGCAGCTAAAATAAAGGGGGACAGAGTGTAAGAAGTGGTCAGTAGTGATGACAAAAGTGACCTTGCCTAGGAAATCCAACCCAAAAAGGTCCTGAGGTTTAAAAATAATTATAATTTTTGACCAAGAGAGTTCATTGTTCTAATCCAGGAGTTGGCAACTTTTCCCACCTTAACTGCTGGCAGCAGAGCTAAACCAACCTCTGCCCAGACACACAGACTTTGTGGAGAAGGAAAAAGGAAAGACAAAGAAGCAGAAAGGAAGGCAGCAAACAGGGACAGAGTGGGGTTGGGGCAGAAAGTATGACACAGAATAAAAATGGGAAAATAGTGTGCAGGAGATGGGGCAAAAGATAGGCATTTTTCCTTTGTTCATTGTCCACCGGGCCTCTCAAAGGGCTTATGTCTATTCCATTCTGGGAAGGACTAGCACAGACTCTGGTCAGCTAGCCTGAACTTGAGGTGAAATTCCAGAAGGTCCCCAGTTCCTTTTTGCTGAAAATCCAGTCATTAGATGCTTGGGTGAAGAGGATGTTTTCCCAGAAGCAATTGACCAGGATTTAATTAAGCCCCTGGCTTCATTCACTCTTCCAAGGGCTGCTGCAAAACAGTGAGAATTCCTTCAGAGCCCAGTGCCTGGGGGACAAGCACTTCAATTTCCTGGTCATTTCTGCAGGGAGAATGGGAATGTCTAAGGTTGGGTCAATCCAGGCTGAGCTTTTAAGGTCCTTCCTAAAAGTGTATAATCATCAAATACCACCATCTCCTAGAAATGTTGTTTCTTCTCTTATATTTTCCTTTAAATTCCTTAAAAAGCAATAGAACTACAACCAGATAAAATAAAATTCCAAAACCCGCTTGTGTGACTCCCAAGAGATTCCTAGTCGCCTATCTACACAGCTGCATGTGATGAAAAAATAAGTAAATTAGATGGACAAGGGCCTACCGAGACTTTAGGCTGTATTCTGACTAGACAGATGAACAAAGGGGTGTCAAGAGCTATGCAACTTGCCCAAGAACACATGCAAGATATTAACTAAAGCAACAGGAATCCCAGTCTCATGACTTCCAGTTAATAATAATAATAAATTAGCATTACCATAATTAGCCACTCTGTACTAGCTTATATATAGAAAACTGCTGTGAGCACATTGCTCTCAAAGAGCAAAAAGTGAGAAACATCACATTGGGGTTTATAACAATACAAAACAGTGGAGGTAATGCCTGACTTCCTACAAATTCTCCGTGATGGTGTTTACAATGAATCTTGTAGTAATCACCTTTGAAGGCACTGGGGAGTTGGTGATATAAAGTAATCTATGGTGAATCCTTTATATTACCAAAGCATCTTTCTGCAAAGTGAATGATTCTTCCTGGTGTCCATGCCATCAGTTTTACCAAACATTTTGGCCCCATTATGAAGTGTGTATCTCTGTACTGAAATCTAATCCTTCTGTTACTCCAAGTGCAGCTCTGATTCCATAAAGCACATGAATTTGGGAGCAGCTTGAGAAGAAAGCATTTGTGTAGGAGCGGATCCAGGAGGTAAATCAGATAGATTTACTTCTTTCCTAATTTCTCCCATCTTCTTCACCAAAGACTTAACCTTAATGCTCCTAAACAAAGGTTTGCAAGAAATTTTATGAGAGGAAAATAATTATAAAAAGGGTAAACAAGGAAACCTGTCCAATGGTGAAGAATCAATGTTTTTAAAAGGCGAATATTCACTAATTCTCAGCAGCATTATTTTAAAGGGGAGAGCCTGAGATATAAGGTCATGGATAGATACAGAAAAGATTGAAGGAAAGTAAAAAATTAGTTAAGAGATTAAACTCATCATAGGAGAATAATAAATATTTTAGATCTCATATTTGTTGTTGTTTTTTTTTAATAGAAGCAATAAAAAAAGTAAAGGACCAGGAATTGCTTCAAGGGTAAATCGAAGTAGGTCCACGCAAAAGAGGATGGCTGGGTTTCTGCCTCCCCCAAAGCAGTGCAGTGAGGAACCAGGGTGAGCGCAAAGGAAGGCTAGCATGCGGGAGTTTTCCTCTTGTGCTCTGATTATTACAGCAATTCGGGCTCATTGTGGAAATCTGGAAAGGAAAGTACTAAAGAGTGAGAGCACCAATCATCCCATCTCTCAGGTAACCACTGTTAATTTGGGAGCATATTTCTGGAACCCTTAAAAGACATCATTTTTTTCTTTTGAAATGTTGGGAATGAAGGCTACTAAAGAGCAGAATATTTTACTTTCACATCATGGAACTAACGCCATGTAAGACTTTGCATTTCATAAAGCAAGGTGACAGAAGCTTAGGGACCTGGAAGATAACAACTCCACACACCCAGAGCAAATGAGCCTGTGGAGATGCTGCCCAACCCAATCCCCACCTGGCCCTCTGCTCATCTGGCCCAACTCCCACCTGGCCCAGGTGAGGTGGAGCACTCCACATCCTGACAAATGGGAAAGCATCACCCTGGGGCACTTTCTGCTCCTAAATCGAGTTCTCAGTTCAAGGGAAAAAGTAAACCAAGAGGGGAATTTTCCACTGCCCCATTAATCATAAGAGCAGCAGCCTGGGAGCAGGAAACACTGGCAGGCATTCCAGGTTTCAGAGCCCACCCAGCCAGTACTCGCCAGTACTCACCCGTCTCTAGCAGGGTTGCCCTCTATTGTGTCCACCCTCATGGAGGTTGTTTGTGGGAACAGCATGTGAATGTTTTTTGCCTAATACACGATGTGGGTGTCAGACCAGTAGCCTGATCTCTTCGCAGTTCCAATAGGAGATATAACCTGAAGACTCTTAAAGCTCCTGACCAAATATCTCCGATCTTGGGTTCACCAGAGCTGATAAAGCCCTCAGATTCAACTCCTTGAATTAAGCATTTTCCTGCTCCTGTGTTTCTTTCTTGAGACAACTCAGAACAGTGGCTAAGCGGTCACTCCACCACTAACTAGCTATGTGAACTTAGGCAGGTTTTTAACCTCTCTAACCCTCATTGGTAAAATAATAACAATATTTCCCTCATAACATTGTTGCAAAGAGGCAATAAGATAATGCATGTACAAAATCTGGTACCTACCTGTTTAGGGAATGCTAGTTGTGATCTCCAGCAACTCATTCACTCCACATTTATTGATAACTTGGCATGCCTCCAAGGACACGTGGTTTCTGCCTTCAAGGGAGTCTTCATCCAGTGGGGGTGACAAACATCAAAAACAAATAACTATGACATCACATGATAACTCTGTGAGGTGTGTATTATTCACAAACTATCTCATATATCTCCCCAATAATGCTACCAGGTAGATATTAGTGTGCCCATTTTACACATGATGAGGCTGAGGTCCAGAGGTCACCTGATTAGTTAGTGGACGCTTGTGGACTCGAACCCTGGTCTTCTGAGTCCAACCCTAGTGCTCTTGATCCAAATTCACCATCCCCCTTTTTCCCCTCTCTCTTTCAGCGTCTCTCAAAACTTCAGGTGGGTTTCCAGAGGGGGTAGCTCAGAAGGCCTCCTGATGATTAACACAGCTTTAAATATGAACTTGGGTGCATTCACTCAGGTAATTTTGCATCAACTTCACAGGTTGATGCAAAATTACCTGCAGATTTCTATCAGTCATGGTTCATGTTGTTGCTGCTGCTGCTGTTCTTCATCCTTACAGAATTGCAACCTTGAATATCACTCTGGGACATACAGCCCTGGGACTATAAACTGCCACCAGGCCATTGATGCTGAAGGCTGCCCTTCAATGCCTGACTGACAGTGATGATTAAACATTGCCTATTAAAGGGGCCATAAAGAAGGCAGACATCCTACACGGATGAGTAGAGTGGAGTACAAACAATGGGCCAGATTTTCCTGTCTTTCAGGGGAGTCACTATCGTCTTTCATAGAAGAAAAAAGTCATGCAATGAGAGTCTGACAGTTGCCTACAGGAGGTCCCCAAAAGGGTGTGGACCAGAAAAGGTAGCCTGGGCACAGAGGCCACCTCAGTGCTTTAGTGCCCGTGTTCCCACCTCCAACCAAGCAGTAGAAAGCAATTTATTTCTCCTGAAGTCTTATTGTCTTCCCTGCTCATTTGCATTATTTACTATGGAGATTAGTCTCAAAAAAGACATCTGGCCTGGCATGCCATGATATCCAGTCTCAGTCTAATTCCCCACCCTGTTCCCTAGATTTCTGAGCATTGCTGGAGAAAGTCCCTAACTTCACTGGGGTCTGCCCTGCTGCTTGGCACCCTTTAGTCATCTCCTGCTGATTCTCTATCAATTCCCCATAGAATTCTCAGGGAATCCCAAAGGGGTCCCTTGTAATCCACAGCCTGCCTAAACCTCCTGCCTTCCCTGTGGACATCCTGGACTCCTGCCTACTGAGAACATGGTCCTTGTTATGATATATCTCCAGTCCCTGCCATCAACCTCAAACAACCGGAGGTGTGACATCTGTCATGGCACCCTCTTCCTTGCCTCCCTCCCATTTCTGAATCTTTTTCCATATGCTTTCCTTTTCTCCAAGGACTGATTCAGCCTCCTTTTTCCAAGCCTTTGCTGCTGATCCTTTTCTCTCCCACTTCTTGAATTTTTCTCTCCAGTTAGCCCCATCCATCTTCCATCTTGAATCTTGGAAAGAACACTTAACATAGGATCTACCCTCTCAAAATTTTAAGTGGACAACACATTACTGTTGACTTCATGTACGATGCTATATAGCAGATAGCTAGAGCTTATTCATCTTGCGTCACTGAAACATTATACTCATTGGTTAGTAACTCCCCATTTTCCTAATTCCCCCAGCTCCTAGAAACCACCATTTCACTCTCTAATTTTGTGAACTTAACTATTTTAGATACTTCATATAGTGGAATTGTGGCAAATTTGTCCTTTTGTAACAGCTTGTTTCACTTAGCATAATGTCCACCAAGCTCATCCATGTTATCATATATTGAAGTTTTCTTCTTCTTCAAGGATCAGTGGTATTCCATTGTGCATATACACCATATTTTGTTTACCTATTCATCTGTCGATTGTTTTCATGATTTGGCTATTGTGAATAATGCTGTAATGAACATAGGAGTGCTAATAGCTCTTTAGATCCTGTTTTCAGTTATTTTGGATAAACACCCAGAAGTGAATAAAATGGTATTGCTGAATCAGATGATAGTTCTATTTTTAATTTTTTTGTGTACAAAGGTTTCAATTTCTCACATCCTTACCAACACTTATTATTTTTAGCATAGTTTTGGAGGCATTAAGTATATTGATGGTTCTAATCTATAATAATAAAAGTGTAACATGCTAATTAGACCAGACAGTAGAAAAGACCTTCCGGACATCATTCTGGACATCCTTCTGGATGAAGCCGCTGCAGCAGGGGCCAAAGCAGTTATGGGCAATCAGGTAGGCAGGTGAGCAATTAGAGGCAATCAGGCAGGCAGGTAGAGTGGTTAGGAGTGATCAAGCAAGCAGGTAGAGGTGGTTAGGGACAATGAAATAGGCAGGCGGAGTGGTTAGGGGTGATCAGGCAAGTAGGCAGGTGAGCGGTTAGGAGCCAGCAGTCCCAGATTGTGAGAGGAATATCTGACTGCCAATTTAGGCCTGATACCTGCAGGGTCCTGGATTGCAAGAGGGTACAGGCCAAGCTGAGAGACACCCCCTCCCATGCATGGATTTCATGAACTGGGCCTCTAGTAATATTAATAATAGTCTCCATCTCTTGAATATCTACTCTATGCCATCACTAGGCTAAATGTTCTACCTATTTTATCTCATCTAATCACCATAGAAACACCCATTTTACAGATGAGAAAGTATATTTTCTACAATATAAAAATGTGTGATCTAAGGATTCTGTCCTCATGAGCTCTAGTTAAGCTCTGGGAGGTTTGGGGATTAACTGGGACTTATTCTTATTGCCTAATTTTAAGACTATCTGAGTTTATGCAGCCACTAATTTTCTTTATGAAGAACCACTCTATGGAATTTACCACTGCTATTAATCAGCTCTAGCTACGAGTCAACAGGATAACAGAGGCAGGAGATGCAGTCAAACCTGTTTCTCTGAATGTGTCTGAATCATGTCTTTTTAATTTTTGAAGTTTTGTGCACCTTTCATACCCTTGGATCACTACAGAAGGTGTAGCCTTATGTCTTAAACATAGTGGGCACTAAATACTTTCATTGAAAAATTTGTTTCCTCTTTAGGATGTAATTGAATTACTGTACATGCACAGCCATAGCATATAACCAGACAAGTTAGCCTTGCTTACATGGAAACACATCTTCCAAAAGTGCCAAAAAGAAAAATGTGCTTCCTTGACCCTCTAGAGTTCTAAAACATTTCCAGATTCGGGAAGAGTCAGAAACCTAAGTCCTATATGATGATGATTGCCTGAACACTTTAGAAAACTGTTTAGGTAAGAGTTTAGATAGTTGACTGACCCTTAAATGACATCCCACAGACTCTTCCCAGCCTCTCTGTGCTACACGAGAAGCACAGGCCAGCAACTACAAACAGAAAGGCTGCACACTCCCCATGCCTGCCTCTCCAAGGAAGAATAGGGCTTCTGAGTTCTTGTCAAGTTGGTCCCCAATCCAAACATGAGATCATCACAGTGGACTTCAGTGAATGTGCAGTGAATTTGGCCTTACAATAGAGAAGGCTCCCCTGAAAAATATCCTCTTCCCTACCCAAATATTAAGCTTCTGATACCTATTTAGATGGAAGAGTGAAAATACGTAGGCATTTTAAGATAATGAATAAACCTAAACTATTATATATATTTGGATTGGAATATCAATATAAACACATAAACATGCAAATGCTTGCACATCCATGAAGAAACAAGTAGACACACATTCCTTCAGATATAAACACCACTTTTGTGACCCTTCTCAATGTGACTTACGTCAAATCCTATCACTGGAGGCCAAGGTCTCAATAGTGTTACATTTTTTAAACCTTTCCTTTTTTTTGCGGCTCCCTCTGAATATGTGTGGGGCTGATATCCACACTGCTGACATTTTACTCTGGACACCACAAGTATTTTACATGTTGGGTTAAATGGCACGTTGCATTAGAACATGTTTCAATATTGCCCACCTATTTGACCCCAGTCTTGGCTACACTACCAACCCTTGGGGGTAACAAAATAGGCCACAATGGAGCTGACAACACTTTCTGATTGATACACCCTTCACCCAAGGAACCATACACTATAATTACCATGGTATTCCATGGTCTTGAAATGAGGAAATTCTAGCACAATGAAAGTGAGCCCCTTGTCCGGTATCAGGTAACAAGAGGAAGTTAGGACAAAATCTGAGAATATCTAGCATTCTGGATATTTTTCATCACTCTCAGTCACAAGCCTCGTGTGTTCAAGAGATAGAAAAAAAATCTAACCCCAGCCCTTGGCAGACATCCATTTCTCATACTGATGATTTTAGTGCTTGCCTTCTTATAACACTGACAGAGAAAAGTACAAATTAATACCTGAACTGTACTTACCATTGCTATACCAGAACTTAGAATTCTAGAGAATTTTTTTAATGGAATTTCAGACAGACATTTAGAAATTTGGCTTTGTTGGCCAATTCCTAATGAGTAACCACCTCCACATTCCTGTTCAGTGTTTTTGTAAAGCAAAGTCTTTCATTGTCCTGTAACTGTCCTTTTAAAGTTTAGTAGCGCCTCTCGAAAGGCAAGTCATTTTGGTTGTCATTTGTTTTGCATTCATCATGAGTGCTTCGATTTGTTCCCCCATCCCTTGCTGGTATAATTAGTGCTGTGCCAATGTTGAGCTTCTCACCAACCCACTCCCACCTCTGCCCAGAAGTGCTTTCAAGTTCACTGTTCAAAGACCCCTGGAGGGCATGGCAGAGATAGAACACAGTAAATATATATATTTTAGCCCTCTTACTCTTCCTACTCAAAAGATCCTTGTCCATCTAGGTACTTCTTATGACCCTGCCATCAACTAATCCTTGCCAGGTAATCCATTGGTAACTAAACTCTAGAAAGACTTCAGCAATTAAAGAGATGATAATAACTCTTCAACATTATAGGCTAAATTGGTGACTGGTATAGTTCTCAGGACATTATATACAGTATTTCACTTAACCCCTACAATGACTAAATCCCCTTATTACAAATGAAGCAACTGACGTTATTTGCTATCAAGTGACAGAGCCAGAATTTGCATTCAGGCCATCTGGCTCCAGAATCTGTCGCAGGAAGTCAGTGACAAGTAGACCCAATGGTTTCAGGAAGTCTGGAACCCAGTCCTGAGTGCTTCCCACTTCCATTCAATACACAATTTTGGAATTCCCTTCAGGTCCTTGAACAAAGGCTCCAGGATTGTGTCTCCATCTTTATTTATTTATTTTTTCAGAGCAAGTTTAATGCATTCACACGTCACAGTTATTTTCAGAAACATAGAAAGTCCTAAGTCACACTGTAGATTTCCTCTCGATCCATGCTGAAGGCTGGGGCTGTTCCAGCTGCAGCAGGTGCTAAGAAGGAAGCTGTTGGCACCACCAGTCACCAGAGGGGTTTTTAGTCCTTCTTAAACTTGCCGTTGATGTAGGGCACCCAGTCCAGAATCAGCCGCCAGTTGGTGGCCCACACTAGCCCCACGGCACCCACGGTGCCCCACATGCAGGCTGTGGGGATCCAGTTCTTGGCCAGCTGGAGGTAGCGTGGGCCCAGGAACTTGCTCAGCATCACGTCGAGGTCCGCAGCTCAGGGTGACCCCAGTTGCTCCAGTCCATCTTTATTTTGACCAAACCAAGGAGCACCATTAATTTTTAAAAAATTCATGCTTCCTTTTCCGGACTCATACAGGGCAAGCTATATTAATTAGTATTAGCCAACCACTCTCAGATCTGGGATGAAAGGCAGGAGGCAATGTATAGTGTACCACTATTAATATTATTATTATAATTATATTTTATGGCAGTTTCCCTAACCACTACGGCTCAACACTGGCTAATTTCTCCATTATAAAGAGTGGGTTCTTTTATTGGACTGAGTGCTTTGTGATGACTTTGGTTGAGTTTTACCAGCTGGGACATAATTAAGAGCGGCAAGTCTCCAAGCGGTGCCCGTTACCTACTCCAGTGTTCAGGCAAGCAAGCAATTTAAAAGAAAACTACCACTCTTTGCAAGTGTCCAGTAGGCAACCACAGCCTCCTTCAGTCTTGAAAGGGGATTTTAAGACCAGAGCTTCCTTCCACATGGCAGATTATGCTGAACTCCAAAGACTGCCAGTGACCAATAAGTCTAAACACAAACTGCCTCTGCCGAGAACATTCCCGGAGGGACACTGACCCTGAGGCCCTGAAGCTCTGAGCACGCTGGCTGTGAGTTTTCACCTTGCCTGCTGTGAGATGTTGGGTAAGTAACCTCCTTGGGAGAGAAGTTTAAGTGGTCAGGCTGCCTTATAAGGGAGAAACTACCTAAAGAGCCCATGGAAAGCGCTCTCAGAAAAACAATGCAAGAGCCTGAGGACTAGGACCACAGCATCCTTCCTGCAGCTCCTGATTAGGTTGAGAAGGGCTGGCCACTCAGAGGAGAGAGAGAGCAGAACTTACAGCACAGCTCTGGTGTCTGACAAGATATGAGTTTATTACTCACCTTAGCTTCTCTAGCTAAGCCTCTCTGATGGAAAATGGGAATGATAAATAATAACTCCTACGTGCTAGGGCTGTTGGAATGATTAAGTGAGAAAACACCCGTAAAGCACATAGTAAGTGCTCAGTGATCAGGGTGGCCACCAAGTCTAGAAACATAGAAAACGACACCAGTGGTTATTGAACTTAATTTCCTTACATGATAAAACAATAGCTACACTTCCAGACCTGGTGGCCACCTCATGCATTAGCTGGTGTTATTATTGAACAAAGCACACTGTGCTCTGTGTTAAGAGACACAGAAAGACCCCTTTGGCCCAAATATCGCATCATCCCCCAGTGCCTAGCATTCCCATGGGTGCTCGGTGTGAGGTTTAAGGTGTTAACGGTTTCTTCTACATGCAAAGCTCCACAAAGAAGCCTCCTCTCCCCCATCAACCTCTAGGAAAATAAGCCAGTTTTTAAATGGAAGGCCACAGTTTGTCCCTCCACGCATGGCAGTCCATCCTGACAGTGACAATCTCATCAGCCCTGGTGTGCTTTCTGCACAGTGGCAAAGAAGCTCCATCGTCACGGGGAACCGATCCCAGACATGGAAAATGACAACCCTCCCCTCCCTTCACTTAGCCTAACATAAGCTATGGAGTGTTGAGTGTTCCATTTTATTTTATTACTTAAGCCTTCTTTAAACAACCTCCAGAGATGCCAGCCCATGAGGCCTTGCCTACACTAGAGCTCTCAGCAGGGTGGTATCCAACAGGAAGCTGAAGCCATGTTAATTACAGAGCCAAAAGGTTGGCTGAGGGAGGCATGGGGCTTCTGTAGGAGACATTCCATATTTCACGTGGACGAGCTTGATCCTTTAAGCTCTGAAAACACCCAGAGGGCAAACTGTCAGCACCATGCACAAGAATTTTGCCCTGAACAAAATGACCTTTGAGTTCTTAACTGGTTTCATATTCTTTAGGCCTCTGCGTACATATTCCTCCTCGGTCACTCTCCAACATCTTAAATGCATTTATTTGCTGGTACGGTTAGCCCTTTCTGGCCAACAACCACTGATTAACATCTAGTCTGCAAACCATGTAGAAATGTAATCCTTAACAAAATGGGGAAGTTTGGAGCAAGCCAACACATTGTATTAATTTGCAAAATTTCAGCCCATCCTGAGCATCCTTTTCACTAAACTACTGCTCTGTCTTCAGTGAAAATCCACTGAAACTCTAGAATCAAGCTGGGCCTTTTTCTTGTCACATCGTCACAAACATTAAGTTCAGTGGCTGGAGTGTGCAAAGCATGGTTCTAAAACAGGGACTAAAGCATCCACTGACAGTAATGGGACTTTTTAAAGATATGAAATTGAGGTGAAATCTCCCATTCAGAATATCTTTATCTAGAAAGCAAACATCTTTTCCTTAGCAGCCTTTCTCTTAAGTTTAGGACTGATGTGGCAGGCTTTTCTATTTTTCACCGCTAATGCTGAGAACAGATCCACCAGCCCTCCGCAGACTAGGACAAGCCCCTGGGGACAGGCCTCTCTTTGGATAACGCAGGTATGTCCCTGTAGGCTTCAGTTTCCCAGGTCGTGACAGAGAGAAGACACAGGCCAGCAGGGCACCTTAGAGGACCACGAGGATGGAAAAAGTGGATTGACATATAACTCTTTCTTTCCTCCTCTCCTTTCACCTTTGTCCAGCCAGCTGGCTACGAGGGTGGACATTCCGCCAGCTCTTCTATCTGTGGTAATGGAAAGCAGAGACACCTAATCCTCAAACTTCATCTTAGACATGCTGTAGTTGGAAACCTCTACCTGCATCGGAGCTGCTGGCGATTAGTAAAGAGGGCCGTACACGCTCCTGCCTTCCCTTGGAGCGGATGTGCTGAGGGGCTGAGGAGGGGGCTGGATCTGCAATCTGTGAGGAGAGGTTGCACATGGGGCCTGTCGAATCCACAAACTGGAGAGTCAGCCTCTGGGAGAAGTGGGGTGTGGAACGCCAGCCAGAGCAGCAGCACAGTGAATTCAGCTCCAAGCTCCATCCCTTCACGCCACCACCAATCACGTTTAGGGAGGCCCAGTGGCAGCTCCAGGCCCCTGATCCAGTGAGGAAGGCGTGGCCCTCCTGTCATCTCTGTTATAAGCATAGAACCTGCTCAACCAGGGAGCCAGATCCGAGTTTACCATTTAATTGTTGCCAGGCACATCATGTCACTGCAAAGGGATTGTAGGCCTCTTTCAGGGAGGGTTGACTTCACACATAGTCAGATTAGATGCTCACTTATTTGGTATAATATGCTGGGAGCTGAGAGAAGGCCAGTTCCTACCCACGTGTTTCCTGCTCCTCAGCCACTAAAGGCTCTGAAATTCCATGCTATCAAACTTGCATGCCAGTGAAATGCTGTCATGGAAACGCCCTCACTCCCACACAATCAAGAAGGGCAGAGTAACAAGGGCATGCACCGTTTTATTGTACTCCATCATTACAGAAAGGTCCCCATAGCAAGAAAACACAGAAAGAGAGCTTCCTCCCTGCCCATCTTATCAACATGTCTCAATAAATGCATCTTTAAGATGAACAACATCACACTCCCACCTCACCATGGGGTCCAAAGACCCCGCGTCACCCTGACAGGTCAGGAGTCATGTATAAAACTGCCCCAGGTTTAAGAAAAGAATGTCTCCATTTCCTTATTTCTTTACCTTCCTGTCAGAAGAGACCTGCACAGACAGTGAGGCCATTATCAGTTGATTAATGTCTGATGCAAACAAGGACGAGATCACGAGCCCATCTCTAGTTTGGGCTCATAAACTATGCAGAGTAGAAAACCTCCCCAGCTTCCCAACACACTGCTCACCCCAAAGAGGAAGGGAAGAGGATCCTTCCCTCTACTGTCACCTCTAAATCATACCTTTCTCGGGGGGGGGGGGGGGGGGGGGTTGACTATTATTTTTTTACCAAAGAGGAGATGGAGTTATGAGGATGGAAGCAAGAGGCTGGAGCAATACAATGAAAGGACCATGAGCCAAGGAATGCAGGAGGCCTCTGGAAGCCAAAAAAAGCAGAAAATATTCTCTTCCAGAGCTTCTGGAAGCAACCACACCTGCCACACCTTGACCTTGGCTCACTGACTTTAGACTTTGGATCTCCCAAAATGTCAGAGAATAAATGTGGGTGGCAGTATGCCACATTTGTGATCATTTGTTACAGCAGCAGTAGGAAACTAATACAGATTTTGGCTTCATCAGGGCAGTGGACTTGACATTTGGAAGAGTTTGTCTTGGAGCCTTAGATTTCAGCGTTCCTGGAGATCTTTTACCAAGCCTCTGAGGAACTGCAAACACATCCTTCTACCTCACATCTACTGCTACTCAACCAGAATGTAGTCAGATTAGAGACCACTATGTCTAATGAGTCATTCGTGTATCCAACAAAAGGTTTGGAGTGTCTTATGTGACGCAGGGCTGCCATGCTGAGCACAATAGAGCTGGCTGCTCCTCATGGTTCAACCTCCACCAAGGTATGGGCTCCGCACCCCACTCAGTTCAAGTCCCAGCAAACCCACTCACCAGTGTGTGACTTTGGGCACCTTACTTGCCTTCTCTACTCCATAATTTTCTTACCCACAAATCAAGGATAATAAACTTTCCATTTGACAGGGCTTTCCTGGAAATCAAGTAAGAAAATCAGTTTGCCTTCCACACAGGATGTGCTCAATGGGAACCTTAGCTATCATTTCTCAGTGGTTTGATAGGTTGTGATCTATGTTTGATAGTCTTTTTGTGTCATATGACAGCCTCCCAGTCCATTTTTTTTCAGTCTGATTCCTCTCAACATCCAGCCTAAATGAGCCCCAAGGGTGGGTGAGTCAGTTTCCCTGTCCTTCGAGGAAGACCAGGGCTCCAGGCCATTGTTGGGAGTCCTGTGGTCTTCAGAAGAGTGAACTCAATCAGTTGACCACTGAAAATATGGAATTTTCTGAGGGACCCCCAGTCTGCTATAAGGCACCTCAGGTGATTCTGCCTCACCAAGGGAACCCTGAAGGTGATCAAAATAAAGAACAGAATGGCTGCATGCACCTAAGGTCAGTTTATAGAAGTAGGTCCACTTTCTGGCCTAACACAGGAATGGTTGCCTACAGAAGAGAAGAGAATTTTTGACTCAATGTTATGGGATGTCAAAGAAGGAAAACCCGGACAGCTTCAGCTCAGAGCCGGCATTTGCCATGGGTGAAGCTGTGGCTGGATCAGGCAGTATGTTCAGAGCTCCCTGGCATCTGTGCTTAAAAGGAACCAGCCATCCTTGCGATGGCTGTGAGTGGCAATACCAACACAGGGGAGTGAGCCTCCCCAACCCATGAGAAGAGAGAGAGCGACCACCTTTTACAAGATGCATTTAAGTTAATGACCCTTTCCAGTTTACAAAATAGAGTTGTAATGACCCTCAAAAAGCAAATGCTCTACCCAAGCACCCTGCCACACCCTCCCTCCAGAGTCATAGGATTAAGACATTTCAGATCAACTGTTCAAAAGACTGGATTGCACATAGCCAACTCAACAGCAATCCAAAAAGTCCTGTTTCTTCTGCTTCTTTAAAAAATATTTTTTGAGTGTGTATGGAGGGGTACTTTACAAGTTTGGTTAATAAATATTAACTAATTTTATAATCAGAGAAAATAAAACTCATTTTTTGGAAGTTCCTTATGCCAAAGGCCAAAAAATTAAAAATCCCCAACTTGGTTGCTTTCTTAGTTGACTACCTGGTAGTAATTAGGCATTGTGCAGACACCAACCAATCCTTCTAATGTGCGATCCCGTTCAGACCAATTCACCAAATGAGGACCCAGTTTTGGGAGCAGATTGCCTTGCCTGTCTCTACACTACATCCCTAAGTTGCAAAACGGCTTCCTTAGGAAGACAAACTTTTCTTCAGGTGTTTGCACGCGTGTGGGTTTTCACTGAAACCACAGTACAGAGGAGTGCTTGATAATGCATGCTTTTTGTTCTATGGGGGCAGGGTCAGGAGGGCAGGACAGGGATGGGCAGGGGGAGTGGGCCTGCTCTCCAAATCCCAGCTCCAATGCCAGCCTGCCAGACTCTGCACACAGACATGACAGGGGATTGTCAAAATGCACCACAAACAATGTGGCTAATGTACCGAGATCCCCAGCAAAGAAACTCAAACACAAGTGAGGAAGAGCAAGTCCACATGGAGTCCTGGAAAAGGAACAGCTTTGGGAAACTTTGATCTGCTTCCTACGTTGATCCCCTTCTCCATAGAGATCAGAGAGATGGGGCACAAGGAGAAAGAAAGAACGGTCTCTGGCTCTGCCCTGGAATAGCCTGTGAGCAGTTCAGGCAGAATTTCTTTACACAATAGATGAGTGAAATATGAACCACACTGCCAACATCAGCAGGACAAGCAAGCCCTGTGTATCCCACTCAAGAGGGGCCTAGACACATTTCAGAAATAGCAGGGACTCTGCAGACTGGGACACTAACTCCTGTCCTGGGTCGACAGTCACAAAATAAAAGTTAATTTTTGTTTTGCAAGGTAATGCTAAGCACTGAGGGGAATGGGACAAATCGAGCCCCTTCTGGAATCATATGAACTGGTCATAATTCTGACAAGGGTGTAAGGACACCTTACCTAATCAAGGATGTTCTCAAAAGTAATAATCATCATCATCTCATCTAAGTAACAGATAAAGAGCCGACTCCCAGAGAGATCTAACCAATGGCCTCAGATCATTCTGTGGCACAAACAGGACCCAAACCCAAGTCACCAGACTCCTGGGCCCATCATCATCATCATATGTTCAAATGATCAATGAGTGTCTCTGAATTCTGGGGTTTTCCCTTTCCTGGGCTTTTGCAAAGGGTGTGGACAAGTCCCATCTCAGGGTGTATTCACACCACTTGGACAAGATGGAATAAACAAAAATTAAAATGTTTTTCTAAAGTTTGTTTCATTTGAAAGCACAGGGAAGGAGTTGATGTGTCAGCTGTTTTGGAGAAGGGTTCAAACTTGTGTCCTGTGGATAAACCCGCAATGTAATGTGTCATCGTTCGAAAGTTTTCTTTTGGCTTATTTAATTTTTTAATGTATTTTTATTGATTTCAGAGAGGAAGGATAAGAGAGAGATCAATGATGAATTTGATTGGCTCCCTCCTACACAACCCTCAACGGGGACTACCTGGTAGGACCCAAGCCAGGCATATGCCCTTGACCAGAACTGAACCCATGACCCTTCAGTCTGAAGGTTAATGCTCCATCAACTGAGCCAAGTCAGCTAGAGCTAGCCTTTTATTTTTTAATTAAAATTTTTAATTCTCTCCTTAGCCTGGAAATTGGAAGAAATGTATCAACAAAGGAGTTGATAATGGCTGTTGTCCAGCAGAGACCACAAAAATGGTTCTAGATTTGGGGTTGGATTTGGGGTTGAGGGTAGGGCAATGTCACAAGATTACATGGAGCAATAATTCTAAATCTTTGAAATGTAAGTAAGACAATTCACCATCGTGAGGGAAGTATCAGAGGCAAATAGTGGATGGCATTTGAGTTTGGGTGCTTTAATTTTACGAACAGGTATTTTACCACTCAGTCAGGCACCGAGTACCTGGGCAGCATCTGCTCCCCTCCCGGAGCCCTAGACTCAGGAAATACTAAAATGAAATTCTATGACGAGGAACCAGCTTTTTGAATAATTTTAAAAACAGCAAAGTTTAGAAAACAGACATTGAGCTCAGAAGGCAGGCTCTGGGTCTCCCCACTTCTGTGGCCCACTGTCTGCCTGGCAACCGGCCCGGGGGCCCAAATGGGAACCGCACGCAGATTTTGTGAAAGGGGAATAACACGTAAATGTCACAAAGTAAGAATGAGACACTGCAGTCTTGGTTTCTCTATCTCCTGATCTGCTTAAAAAACAAAAAGTGGTTTTAAATGGACTTCAACATAGACCCTCGCTAGGTACTTGCTGAATACATAAAAAGCTTTAGATTCAAATTTTTTCCTTCATAAACTTCACTGTTAGAAATATGAGAGGAGTTCACAAATACCAATGCTGTGCAATAACCACATGGTATTTTTCTTCTATTATGTTGGCTTTTAAAGTGTTTTAGAGAAATAACCCAAATTTGTGTACATATTTCTCAAGTAATCTATGGATGAGCTAATGCAACTATTTCAAAACTGAGGCAAAACAGGTTGAGAGTTAATTAGAGGTACAGTACTCAAAAATATTTAAGCAGTGTTGTAGATCAGCGATCTTGTTACGTTTTTCTAGGTGAAACCTTCTCTAGGATTGCTCTCCTATGTGACTTATATTTACTTTAATTGAAAAGCAAAACCATTGAAACCATGAAAATATATAACCTTCTAAGAAACTGAATCATTGCTATCATATATATTTTTCAAATCTCTCATATCTTCTTGCAAAATCTTAGAATGTTGGCTCAATATACAGGATGATAACATGACATTTCCCTGAAGAAGGAATAAGGTCCAATATGCCACTACAGTACCTAAAACAAATGGAGCTAGAGTACTGAGTTTGGGCTTTTTTCTGTGTGCCCCCCCAACCCCCGCCTTTCCCCACCCTAAGAATGTCAGGAATGTGAACTCCCTGTTCTTAAGGTGAAAGGGCATTCATTAGCTCAGATCTGTGTGTGAAGAAGCGAGGTGGCGAATCCCGAGACACTGGAACCGTACCATAAAATCTCCCGAGTTTCAGATGGCAATAGATGATGATTTCCTTCGGTGCCACCAAGGCAACGGAAAACAACATTGGGAGTGTAGATCATGAATTAGGACCCAGTAAGATCTCCATCTGCACCTCAGTGATTCTCGACTCCTTTATTTCAACATTTAGCTTTAGGTTTAAAATATTTGCTAAGAGAAAGCAGAAAGGTGATTAACAGAAGTTCTTAAATGTGTGTCATAATTACACATTCGGTCAACAGAGGAAAAGGAAACTATACAGCATACGTTACAAAATGGTTATTTCGTGTCTCGCAAACATTCCAATAAACTCTCCATGTGGTATTATTCGACAGTAGAAAAGCAACAGAAAGGACCTCAAGAGCCAGCCCAGCTCCTTCAACGTCTTGCAGAGAACAGCGAGGAACCCCTCAGTGGCAGTCCGCCTGGGAATCTCAGCAAGGACACCTCCTGGTTTCTCCTGTGAAGAGACTGGCTATCCCTTCAAGATGCACCAGGAAGAGGGAGCTGCAGCTCACTGAGGGGCCCCGGAAGCTACTCCCACCCCCGC
This sequence comes from Pipistrellus kuhlii, assembly GCF_014108245.1. Taxonomy (NCBI): domain Eukaryota; kingdom Metazoa; phylum Chordata; class Mammalia; order Chiroptera; family Vespertilionidae; genus Pipistrellus; species Pipistrellus kuhlii. The sequence goes on along the minus strand of NW_023425404.1, from coordinate 119,541,832 downwards.
ATAAATAAACCCTCGGGACTGCATGGAAGGCTCTGAAGAACCCCGTTTCCCAAAGGAACTAGCGTGGATGGCCTGGGATTCGCATGATCTCCTAGTGAGTAACTTCATGTGTTTGGGTGTAGTTACTTGTTAAACTTCTTTTGCTTAAATTAGCTAGAGCTACTAGGTTCTAGAAGAGCGTGGCCATACGTTAGACACTTTAGATGTTATTGGGTTGTTTTAAAATATTTTCACTTTATTTATTTTATATTATTATTATTCCAACAGATTAGGTGAAAGGCAGTGATCACTAACACAGAGTACAACAGAGCTAACAATCAGCCAGGCTGCTCCCCGGGACCAGGGCTGTCCGGCCTAAGGCGCTGACATGCATGTCGGTAGCTCATACACTGCTACCCTCATAGCACAGGCTGCGGGAGGAGTGAGTGGAACGACAGATGCTGCTGTACCCTTAGAAGCTATTTAATAAATATCATCAAAAAACAAAAGGGAAAAGAAGCCCTCTGGAGCACAATCACCTTAGGTCAATTGAATATTATCTAGTTTATTCAACCAAAAATTGAGAGAGAAGAAAAATATTAAACAAAAAAGAAAAAAAGCAGATCTTAACACTAGCAGTAAATAAATTTGTACAACGATTCAGTCTGTATAATATGATGAAATAAATCTACATCTTTTCTTATTTTGGTGCTTTGAATTATACATACAAACAACAATTACAGGGACTGGATCACGCAGCATGTAGGCCTGGGAAAAGGCTATCTGAAACCCTCGATGGCAAAATGTGAGTGTTACCACGGATTGCCCGAACTGATACAATATCCTAAGCAGAGGCCCACAGCTTTGAACAAATGATTCGCCTACGACTTTTTTTTTTTTTTTTTTTTTTAATGCAATCAAGCACCTGTGGCCAGTGAAGAGAAACAAAAACTGGCAGTTTGTTCATTTGGACATCAGACCTAGTTTCTTCTTAATTCCCATACTTGATTTCCCCCATCTTCCTTAAAATTCTTGGCATCCTTCATGCCTTCCTTACAGCTACCCAGATGCAATAAAGTCTTCTTCAAATGTACAGTATTTCTTACATTATAAGTTATATGCAATGTTCAGCATTATTTTTTTTTTTTTCACAGCACTAGAGAGACCCTGTTAAATAGGGAACATGAGTCTGAATGGCTTATTCACAAATGGGATCCAGATTCAGTGATTGGGAACGCAGACGCCACAGTGAGCTCCTCAGCAAAAGTGGCAAACGGTTTGCCTTCTGCCTTCAGAACGAACAGATATCCATCGGTTCTCGGTTTCATGATATACTCCTGCAGAAACGCACACGGAAGGGGCTGGAGGCACTCTTGCCTGGAGGCCTTTGAGCATGGAGCAGAGACTCTAACCCATGGCGGTGACCATACTGGAAGGGTGGTGAGGTCCAAAGGAGAGGCTGGACGGCGGGTGCATCGGCGTCGGAGTGGTCAGCATGTGGCTGGAGTGGCTGAAGGGCGAAATGTGGCTGAGGGAGGACATGTGTCTGGAGAGGGCGGCCGGGTTGAAGGAGCTGCTCTTGGGGAAGTCCTCCAGGGTGTCGTGTACCTTTTTGCACTTTTTGGATTTGCTAGACATTTTCCGGTTTCGGGTCTGGATGCCTTCCTTCTTCATAGTCAGGGGTCTGTTAATCTAAACAAAGATCAATTTTTTTTTTTTTTTTTACTTTGTTGCTGGCTCTGAAAAGGCACAGGCTCCTGCCCACTCCAACACAGGTCCCTCTGACCGCCCCGCTCAGGGCTCTGCTCTCCCGGGGCCCCTCCCTCCCGCCCCCTCCTGCCCCTTCCTGGGGACCCAAGGGCCCACGGCTAGGTCAGCGGCGGAGCTCTGACTGCCAGCCTCTATCAGTTTCCGAAACCAGGAGATCAAAGGAAAAAGGTGTTCCAAGCAGAGGTTATTAATCATGTTCATACCTATCGGTCATGTGGGGGAATCTGCCTACGGGAACTCTGCCTTCCCAAGGACCACATTCTAGAGACCTACCTAGTATGACTGTATTTCCCTAAAATATAATAACTTGTCTTACTTTGTTAGAATTTCCTGAGACTATTTCATCAGGATGGAGGCCGCTTCAAGGGGGAAATAACGCTGTCTCCTCTCCTGATCTCCGTGTTGGACTAAAAAGCACTGCCGAGGCGGCCAGAAGTGTTGATGTGCATCTGCTTCGGGAAACCATGACTACCCCAATTCGAAGTACATTTTGGCTGCCTCCCTCCTACCTGGCCTTTGGCAAGGAGAGGTGCTGTCAAATCTGCCCCGGGAATTTGTATGCTCTGGGGTCATATTTTAATACAACCTATCTTTTCAAAGGGTCATCCCTTGTCCCTCTTACAGCAACTGTAATGACTGAAAAATCACAATTTCTACCTAGTTCTGACTCTCCCCTTCTAACTAGACAAACAGCTAAACCACTTGGGGGATGCAAAGCACTGTCCTAGCATGAAAGTGCTCTCATCCTAAAAATCATAAACCAGGAAACTAAAGACAGAGACAAGCAACAACTCGAAAGATCGCAGGTCTTCAGCCTCTGAGACAGCATACCACCTCTCTCTTCTCCATAAGACTCATTGGTTTTCTTTTTTACAATAGATACATTTGCTTTGCAGGGGGGGGGAGGGGGGGGGAGGGCCTGAATCAAGAGAGGGGACATTACAAAGCCACAGAGACCACTCTCCATGAGGTGTCAGACAAATTAACCGCAGCAGCAGTCATCTGTCCTGTGCAGCAAACCACATCTGGCCGTGTTTCCAGGGAAATGTGGCAAAGCAACTCAAGGAGGGAATGTCAGGGTCTCGGTCATTCCTGACTCCTTGGGGGAAAAAACATCCTCAAGGGTGAGAGGGGGAAAAAGAAGTTTCTCATGGCTCTAGGATCTACCTGTTTGTTCCAAAAACAAACCAACAGCAGTTAAGGAAGAAAGAATTCAAACAGCCAAGAGGGACAGGCTGCTGACTGCGCTTCTGAGAGCAGCAAACACACAGCTTCCTGGAGCTGAGCTGGAAGAGGTCACGGGGGTGAGTGGGGTGGGAGGTGGGAAGTGGGGGGAGGGGGAGTCGGGGCAGGGACAGTGGGGGGTACAGAACCTCACACTGGAGCTGAGACCTGATTTCCCCTCGTGCCAGGAAGGCAGCGTAAGTGATGGCAGAAGAACTAAAAGGTCGTTGCCAAAAGAACATCTCTGGGTTCCTTCTAAGTTATAATCAAGGTAAAGGTGCTGCCTACAGAGGTGATAGGAATCTACTGTCACATCAAATCTTCCCCCAGATAATGTCCAGACACACAGCTCTTTGCCCGGATATCTAGATACACACACACACACACACACAGCCTGATATCTAAATATAATATCTGGTTACACCGATAGCCACACAAACCCAGATAACTAGTCCCAACACCACCTAGATTCACTGATACTGAGATAGGTAGTTATCGAAACACCCAGATAAGCAGAAAGGGAACTAACTTATGGCATACTTATGCAGGTATCTTGATGGGCAGAACCAACAACAAACCCAACGAGAATGTTAATGGATTAGTATCTCTCATTGTTAAATAAGCATAGATAGCCTCCTTTTGTGAATTCTTATTAAACCAGAGAAGACAGAAAAGCACTCTTACTGATGAGCAAGTTTCTCTCCCACAGGAGCCCACCCATGCAGTCATGAGCTAATTAAGAATAGGAGAAGGACGAGCGGTGAAGAGAGTTCCTGGACTTTTCTTTGATTTGATGAGAAATCCATAATATTCAGAAACATTTCTCTTAGGTTGGACTCAAGTAAGATCATATCTCATCATGGCTAAGGAGTCAAAGAAACTTAAACCTGGTTAATTTCCCATACTTCTGTGGAACTAGGGAAGATATATGCAAACACACACAATTCACTGCTTTGAATTGAACTCGGGTACATTCTAAAACGAGAAGGCATTGCATTTCCCCTGGTCCCCATCAGTTCTGATGCTCCCCAGGAAAGCCACCTGCTTCTCTGAAATCGGCCCTGCCTCTGCCACTTCCCCAGCCATCTTCCCTTGCACAAGTTACTTGCTTCTCTGAGTCATAATTTCTCTAAGTAAACCGGAAATAGAAATAATTTCTGCTCTGTCTACCTCATGAGACTATTTGAGGCTCCACAGCAATCAAATAATATGAAAAGTTCTTTGAAAATCATAAATTACAACCCCAAAATAATTTTATAGGCTGTGCTAATGACTGGATAACTCATAAACTCTAATGCCCCAAATCTTTCAGATTCTCATCACAAATCTGTTCTCTCCATTGCAGTGAGCAAGCAAATTCCCCTGATATCGGACATAACTTCAATGCTGATAAGTGTATGCAGACACAGTCCAGGGACCTGAGAAAGAAGAACAGACTCTAGGAAGACCTGAGTTCCATCAGTGCTGGGCTTGCTCGGGCCCGTAGCAAGAGGGTGACACTGAAGGCAGGGAGGTGAGTTTTGCAGGCTCTCTGGGAATCTCAGCAACTTATGCCCAAAAGGCAAAAAAAAAAAAGACAAGGGTGCTGGGGTCACCCTAAGAAGTTCTCCTGTGACTCAAAAAAATTTAACCAGAAATACTTCCTCCCCAATTCCTGGGTAAGAAGAGGTGACTGCCAGAATGGCCGTGAGCAAAAAGCTCTGCCTTTTCCCCCATTCAGCCCCAGACTTTGCCAAAGCCAAATAACACCTGACTTTGGGAAAATCTGATGGAGCCGAAGAAGGGCGTGACAGCAAGAGGGAAATGACAATTCTGTCTTTGGGACGAAGGCAAACTTCGGGCCTCACTAGGTCAAAGCCTTTTAGCCAGAGTTGTGTGTGTGTGTGGGGGGGGGGGGGGGGGGGGGGGGGAAGGCAAAAACACTGTGACATGGGAGGTTCCCAAATTAAAATGTTAGAACTGACAAAGCTAAACCCAGGTGACTGACTGACAATTATCATTCTGCTAACATGGTATATATCGATAGAAGGAGAAAAGCAGGATTTCTTTTCCCTAGTCTGGGTAAGGCTCTGGGATCCTCCCTCAACTTTCCTCAGTTCTTTGCTGATTAGGACAAAGCCCACAGATGAGATCTCTCAGACATTTCATCCCGTGTCTTCTACCCAGAGAATCCATTTAAAATTCACGGTGCAGGGTAAGCCAAGACTTGCCCCTCAGTAACTGGATCTCGGTCCTCTGCGCTTCAGAGATTTCTGTGCCATGCATTATAATCCTAGTTACTTTTTCCCTCTTTTTGCCAGAAACACAAACACAGAAAACATCAAAATATAAATCGTGACTTGTTTTTGTTTTCCAGAAGTTTAACCCAGACTCAAATCCACCACCCATGTTAGATTGCTCCATTATCTGCAGTGTTTCCTCATAGTCTCCACACGTACTAAGGGGGCTGGATTGCATGTCCTTAAACCCTTTGCTCTCTGAGGCTACGCTACAGAGCAGTTCCCTACACCGGTCCCGCTGCACTGATGATCGGAGGCTTGTTGTCTGGCCCAGAGGACGGCGTGCAGATGGACAAGGGGGGACCTGGGACGGGTGACGCTGAGCACTGGGCATCGTCAGCCAGGGAGACGGCGGTGGCTGGCTCCCGTGACACTTACATTGTGCAGCTTGTAGTAGAGCCCGCAGGCGTTGCAGACAGGGTCCCCGTTGGCATTCCTTCTCCAGAGCGTGGTAGTGGTGGTTTGACAGTTTGCACAGGACGTTCCTGCTCTTCTTGCTGCCGACTGGGGAGTGGGGGGGGGGGGGGGGGGGAGAAATCAAAACAAATGTTAAATGTGTTTTCAGAACTACAGAGACAGACTTAAAAAAATTATCATTGAAATCAAAACTAGCAAGTGGCCCACATGAAAGTAAGGAAGATCCCCAAAAGCAGCCTCAAAAAGAAAAATACAGAAGATCCACTGGCAGAGGAGCGTGCCAGCCTGCAGCCGCATGGTCAGAATTTGGCCTGCTGCGCTCCCGGGTAGGACTTGGGAGGATTGGGAAGCTGAAGCTATCCTGAGTCCGTTTCCCCCTCTCCCTTAGCACACAGAGTCCACCAGATGTTTCGTTTTTACGGGTGGCCACTCTGCATTAACCAGTAGCCTCCTTCGCCAGGCCTGCAAGAGGCCTTTTTCAAATGCAACCGCTCAGATACGACTTCTCAGTGAGGCGCCTGGCCATCACAGTGACTAAACAGCAAAGTAAGCACAGTCCCAAAGGCACCAAAAGCACTTCGCAGACCCCTGAGGAAACAAGGCTGGCTTATGGAGAGCAGAGTGCTAACGGAATGAGGATGCCTGTGCCTGGGTGAGCTTGCATCCATGGGTGCATAATTCAGGAAGCACCAAGCAGGACACCCGGTGCGAACAAGACCTCAGCAAATGTGCTGCAGCCCTACATTCACGCAGCCCGCGCTCAGCCTCTGTCACTCACGGTGACAGCCATCCTCGTCCTCTCTAGGCAGCTTCTAGTTAATGAGACAAACTGGAAAGAGGGGATTTGGTCTTCGACAGGAACGTGGCCCGTCCTCCTACTCTCATCTCATCCCACCTTCTGGAAATTAGGTATTTCCTATTTGCTGTTCACGGAGCACAATAGCTGCGGGTCAAATGTCAGCCTCAACTTGAATTTTAATTATTTGATTGTGTCACTGCCTTCATTTCTTTTAAAAGAGAAATTTATCTTGCACTTTCTTTTGGCACACATGTACAAGGGGGACTATTCTCCATGTCCATACTGTCAAAAAGAAAATTAAAACTCAAAAACATTTGGGGGGAAAATGGAGTTGGGTCACTTCTAACATTCACCTCTCAACTCCTCAGCCCTGTCCCCCACAACATAAAAAGAAAAAGTTAGCCACAAAATTATTCCTGCCCCTGAATTCAAAAATATTATGACAGGCAAGAGGAGGAGAAAGAATTCAGCTAGCTTGATTTAAAAAAAACAAATTTTTTTAATCTGGCATAGGTTTAGAAGCATAGGACAAAAGGGACAGAAATTGTGGCGTATTTTTCCATCAATATTTTTCAGAGATTTGAAGCTGCTGGGTATGGAAAACCCAGTGGCCATCTGAGTTAACCAGACTGCTTCCTTTCCTTTCAGAGCCACTAAACTGCCCCATAGACACGCTCCTCCCTCCTACAGGCTTAACTGGCAGAGCCTCTCTTTTTGCAGTAGTAGCACTTACTTTCTGCATTCTAAGGAACTGGGAATTAAAAACAGTCCTTACCTATCATAATCCAAAAGGTCCTACTTTTTGGAGGTCCGCTTTAAAAATAACTCAATACACCCTGCCTGCCTCTAACACCACCTGCCTTTATGAAACATGATACTTTAATATTCAAATAACTGGTTCTTCTGTAGTCTTAGAAAGGAAAAGAATACATTACATCAGTGTTTAATGATTTTGACAATTACATTATTATGTGATTATTATGATCTTCCTGTACTTTTTTTTCCCCCTTTAAAAGAAATACGCGGATATAGTAGACTGATATCTACTCAGGACCGGAATTCCCAGCCCAGCAACTTGGAATGTATCGCACAAGCACAACGGGCCAACTGGTAAAATCAGAGCACATTGGCAGTTTCATAAACAGGAGCAGACTCAGAAAGCGTGTCTGGTCTACGGACTTTCTGCGAATTTATGCAGAACTTCCCAAAGCCACACTGTTTGTTTGATTCACTAGCAGGAGACAAAGTACATTAATAAAGCAAGCTACTCCGCTGGTTGTCCGACCTACGAAAAGCCTGGCCCGGCAACACTGAGGAAAGAATTCTATGGCTCTTCCCTTCGGTCACTTCTCCCATTTCCTGAGTGAGTTTACTCAGTGTTAGATATGCATCTGACGGGGAGCTGGCTACACGTTGGGCTGGGTGGCCTCAGTGAATCTGCAACTGTGCAAAACATGAACATAACAATCTGGAGACACACAGCTGGAATGGAGGGTCAGGAAATATAGGAGAGAAGAAAAAGAAAGGTTCTAGGTACTCAGAAGTCAAATGCATCTAAGGGATAAAAAAAATTAAAAAAAAAATCCTGAATTTGCTCCGAGTGTCTGTTGGGACAGAGCATATGAATTCTATGGAACTAAAAATATAAAACCACCCGGAACAGATGAGTAAGACAGAAAAGATAGCTGAAAAAGTGACAGCCAATGAACTCTAGAATTAAAAGTAATTATTACTCAGAGTCTAGCGATTGCTTCTGAAAGGTGAATGGAGACAGTGTTATATAAAATGCAAGGAGAGCCTCCTGTGCAATCAGACAGAAGAAACCCCAAGAAAACGTCAAATGTACTCTGGCTCATCAATCCGCCCATAGCCTGAGACTTTACGTCCCCTTTTTCCTTCTTTATTTTTTTTACCTTAAGGAAAAAAACTCAATTGTAATAGTACCATGACTTATTTTTAACAAGAGGGTTTTGTTGTTAGTTTTTTCTTTTCTTTTTTTTCTTTTCTTTTTTTTTTTTTTTAATGAAGGCCAGGTTTTGAGTGATTCAGAACATTCTTTTGTGGTGTGATCATATTCATTCTGTGCTAACACCTCCAGCCATTTTTTTTTTTTTTTCCAAACACGTCTTGTTCTGATCCGTTCAAACATCTTGACGTTTAGGTTAGGGAAGCTGAGTTGTTGTTTATGAGTTATCTCCAGTGCTCAGATATCCGGCAGCTTTTTCCTAGGAAGTTAGCTTTGCACATGAGAGAAAGGAAAAAAAAAAAAAACTACATGGGGACCAGGAGGTTGAGAAAGTTGGAGAAAGGGGCAAAGATCAGAAAGAATAAAGCTTAGAGACTAAGGATTGCCAAAAATTAGTCACGTGGGCACTTCCATCCCTAGAAAGTTTTTCCTTCTTCTGAAGAGGATGTGAAAGGTGTTGAATTGCACTAAAATCTGATGGGAAAGATGCATAATTCTTTTTTTTTTTTTTTTTTAATAGAAAGGATTTAGATTTTTTTTTTTCCCTCTTAAAATTTGATGGATGCTTCTTCAACATTAATTTGCATGGGGAAAACCCCTTCCTCCCCACTCTACATGGTGAATGTCATCACCACAAAAAATATTTTGATTTCTCGACTGTGGTTGTAAAGTTATGCTTTGCCAAGTGTGCTTTTATTTGTCTGTTACATGCACTTGCTATTCAAGCCGGCCTGAGGTTCTGAGGACAAGTTGACAAATGAATTTCTGCTAGTTTCCTAACAAATGCTTGATAGCGCCAGGTTTTCTCCCGTGTTTGTAAAGGGTTAAGAAGTTTAAGAAAGAAAAAAGGGGGGGAATAAAAACTAGCACCCTAGTGATCGTAGTTCAATTGGGGGGGGTGGGGGGGTTTAAGACCAAATGCTGGGTGACACCAAGAGGCAATCTGGGAATCACACAATTTTCCCCACAGGAATTACGTGTGGAAAGTCCTCACTTTCTAAGATGAAAAACTCCACTGCATACAATGTCTTCGGCTTGTGAAATCCTGTTAACTGGCCCCATTAATCACTGGCACAGGAGATTTCACCCAGCACTGAGGCTGTGACCACTTCTACCACCTCAGGACCAAGTTCTAGGGGGTGCCTGGGACATTCTGTTCTCATCCGAGGTTTCTCCATCTGTCAGTCATTATCAAGGCATCTTAAGTCAGTGGTCCTGATCCTGTTCAAGCACTCCTTCTATTAGCGGATATGTTTCAGATTTGATAACCAAAAAATCAACACCCTTAACAATTTGGTAAGTGGCTGGAGAGGAGAATAAGAGAGAAAGCTTTTCTGTGCATCTAATTTGAAAAACGAAAGGGGGTGAGGGGGATACTACCCCGAGCAAGCTGACATGATTTGGAGCTGTCCTGCCAATTTCCTGCAGAAAGCTCTCCTTCCGGGAGAGAGGAAATTAAGAACACCAACTAGTTAGTATTGGATCAATGCTTCTCAAAGACCACTCACCAGCCTTCGCTTGGGCTTGATCAGGGGTCGATTCTGCCCATTCATCTTGTGGTAGAGCCCACAGGCGTTGCACAGGTAGTGCCCAGTGCCATCGCGTCGCCACAGTGGGGTAGAGGTCGCCCCGCAGTTCACACACTCCCTGCCTTCTAGAAACAAGATCACACATAAGTCACTTATGGAAGGAAAAAAACGCAGAAACGCTGATAGCGCACAGAATTAGAGAATGACAGTCAAACAGAGAAGTTTTTTCTCTCTTCTCCCTCTTTTAGGGAACTTTCCCACCCCCATCTCCCTTGAAGGCGGCTGCCATGCTGTAAAGAATTCTTGAATGGCCAGCTCCTGGCCTAACCCATAGGCATAGAAGCGGCCCATGAATATATTGCAGCAGAACCTCGTTCTGGGCCAGATCAATGCTGAGGACCGAGGCAAATTTCAACTTGAAAGAGTTCCCTCAGAAAATTCGGAGCCACCAGACACCCAAAAGCAAACATTCCATTCATTTCCCTTAAAGGAAAACAAAAGTGACCCACTCTCATCAATAAGTCTGTCTATACAGATTGATTAAGTCATAAAGATTAGGATGGGGAGAAAGGGAAGATTGAATCAATGGCAAGATAGGTAAACAGATAGTAAATAGATGAATAGATTGATCAATTGGCTGACTGATTTTAGTGGCCAGGGCTTTTGATTTTACTTCCCATAAAACTGTACATGTCCCTGGCTGCCAAGCAACAGATGAAAACCCAGCAGGTCCCACTCATTTCCACATCTTTTTTTCCTCTAGAAAAGGCCAAGGTTTTGCACAGTTTCCCAGATACTGTGACAAGGACTGAAGTGCCATCTTTGGGCAAGGGAGCTGGAGGGGAGGGGAGGGAAAGGGCCAGGAGAGGGGCAGAGTGTGAGGCAGGAGATCAGAGCAGGCCAGTTAGAGAAAGGGTTTGGGGAGCTCTTGGTCAGCTCATTAACTGGGGCCTGCCCGCGTTGCTCTTTCTCCAAAAAAAAACAAACAAACAAAATCAACAAAAACCGGCCAGGCAAGGTTCGGCAGCATTCACTCAGGGGCAGAAGAATGAGCCAGACCTACCTCCGGAGGGAAAGCTCCTGGGGAGAATCCCTCAAAACAACATCTCAGGACCCGGGGAGTTGGCTTACTGAATGCTTTTCAACTTTCGCAGGAGGAGGACTGTTTCTGTGTGAACTTGTCTGGTTGTTGGGGGCTGCCCTGAGAAGGGACCCCAAAGGAAGGAACCCCGCCTCTATCCCGCGGGGGGCTGCTCTCAATCCTGCAGGAGCCAGGGGCTTTGCCAGAGTGAGGATGACTTTGCTCTCTTTGGGGTACTGGGAGGGAGGCGTTGGGGGATGGGCAAAAGAGAGATGAGCTGCTGAAGGTTGTTTTAGGAGATTAACCAGCTAACTCAAAACTACTAGGAAGACAGGCTGGGCTGAGAGAGGAAAACCCAGCAGAGGGATGGGGAATCTTGACTCCTCGCTGGGAGGGCAAGACTGGCCTGGGGATGGGGCCTGTGCTGCCTCCAGAGACCCCAGACCAAGTAGGAGGGAATCAGAGAGCTTACACCTGTGACCCATGCTTTTCCCCAGAGCTGAATTGGAAGAAGGAAAAGAACGTTTAGGAAATGCAAAAGGGTTTTGTCTGCTTTCACTTTGGAGTCCATGCCAGTATGGAGTTGTTTTTGTTCACTTTCCTTTTCCACAAAATAATGAAATGTGTGTCAAGGAGTTAAGAGAGATCTTATTGTTATTTCTCTTGTTCCAAATTCAAAACACCGCTCCTATCTCAGGGTCTCCACAGATTCTTCCAAGAACCCCCGTGATTATCTACCTAAGCGCAGTCCTGGTGTGCCAGGAGCACTTTCAAGGGGCCCAATAGCCTCCATCAGTCCTCAAAAAAGGCTTTGGACTGAACTGCATCCAGACACCTTTCAGGGGGTCCAAGCCTGCGGGCAGTAGCCGCTGGATGTGGGGGAGGCAGGGAGGAAAAAGGAAGGGGCTCGTGGGTAAGGAGTGCCAGAGGCTGCCAGAGCCAGGAGGCCGGTAAGCCCTGCAGGCTCCGTGCCCCGAGTGGGCACTGGGTCAGTCCCATCCGGGGACAGGGATGCTGGCCTGGCCTGGCTGGGGCTGCCTGCTCTCCATCCTGCCAAGACAGGGGCCGCTCAGGCTCCCAGCCATTTTGTCCCTTTCCTACTTGGCCGCTGGCAGAGCTGGCGTGAGGTTTCTCTGGCTCCCTGCTCCTAAGCACCCTGGGCTGGGGGATCTCCCAGCCTGACTAGAGAGTCTGACTTCCTTTCCTTTGTCAGGCGGTGGGGAGGATGACAGCTTCCTTTTCAGAGGGACCTGAAGAGTTAGCAGCGGCTGCCTCCTCAGCAAAGCACTGACTGCTCAGTAGAGCAATTTTCTGTCTTGATTCACTCCGCAAGTTTGCGATTGACTCGCGTGGGTTTTACTTATTTTTTTTTTCTTTCCTCCTTGTTGCCTCTAGTCCGTGACTTCCACAAACAACCAATTTTCCTAGTGGAGGCCCTGACTGTCTCCTGCTTTCTCTCTCTCCCTCCCCTCACTCACTGGCTGGTGTGAGCAACTCACACAGACACCTCTGTCTTAGGTGACAAGAACCACAAAGCTGCGTGGCCTCTTGACATTCAACAGCCATTTTCAAACACCCCTTCGGCCCCGACTGAAATCCAGAAACTGGGCTGAGGACGGGGTTGGGAGCAGGGGTGGCGATTGTGAAGAGGAAGGTGAAGTGGGATGCCCACAGGAGGTGGGGAGCTAAGAAGTGGCCATCTGCAGAAAGGCTTTGTCTTTTGTCAGCGCCAGCCCTCATTAGAAAAGCAATAGGTGCCCTAACCACAGCTCAACGGTCTCGAAATGCGACAACCCTCTCTTCTCGATCTCCTCCTTGGTAAGTGCAAAGAAGAGTTTTTGTGTGTTTAAAAAAAAAAAAAAAAAAGAGCAACCACTAAAACCAAAAGAATCCCCCTTCTCAAGAATGCCCACCACTTCCACCGCCTTTACACAGAAAATGTCTAGAAACTTCCCCTCCCCGATCCCACACTCCCAAAAGTCCCAGCTCCCTCGATGCCCAGGTGTGCTAACCTTGCTTTTTTGTGCTTTTTTTCTGTTTTAACTGTGAGAAAGGAATAAAAGGAGGAAGTAAAAAGCCAAATTTCAATCAGCTCCTTATCTCTCCCCCTACACACACACACACAAAATAAAACAGGTATACAGGTACCCCTGATTCTGGTTTAGAGAAACCACAGCTCTCCCCACCTCCCTAATGCTCATGTTCATGTTCAGAGCCTTAAGGAAAAAGATGAGAGAAAGAAAAAGACTAAACGGAGAGGCAAAGGTATGCACAACCCAGGGTGAGAAATCAGACATGGGAATGAGGGCAGAGAAACCAGAGGCTTCTGGAAAAAGTACTCTGTCCCCTCCCCCCACACACAAACCACCGCAGGGGCCTCAGATACCACGATCTTCCCCCAAAACTTTTAGCCCTACCAGAAAAGAGAACTTAAAAACCAAAATCCCATCGCTACCTCAAAAGGCACAGGTCTGCTTTCTTTGCAATCAGACCTCAAGCCTTTGATCTGTTCCCAAGTTTTCCACAGAAAACTGCACCCATTTCTCTCAAACCCCCCACTCAGCGCCAAGCCCAGCCCCTGACCAGGGAGCCAGGCTGCTCTCCTGACCCACTCTCCCTCTCGCTTTCTCTCTGACTCCACCAGCAGCCTACCTCCCTCTCCCTCTGCCGGCTTTCATGTACTGAACATGCAGGTCTGAGTTTTTCTGTCAGCCTAACCGCATCCGGACTCTATTAAAGTTCCTGGCTCGGGATAAACAATGCAACTGTCGCGTGCAGCAGTCTGAAAATAATTGGATTAGCAAAAACATATCAACTAAAAAGAGACAGTCCTGCCCAGGCAGTGGGAGTGAATGTCACCCTGGAAAAAACCCGGAGAACTGATCTCCTGGTCACTGGGTGCCCAGAGCCCTCCCTCTCAAGTTTTCTTTCTAAACCGGGGTTTTGCCAGCTCTGCTTCAAGACTGCTCATCTCGCCCATAAAAAAAACAAGTGGTTTTCACCACTTCTCTGTATATAGAAACTCCACAGATGGAGGACAGAGGCAAGACGGTAGGAATGGACCGGGACACTCACCCCCCCCTGAAATGGACACACCCACCACAGAACAGTCTTCACAGAAGCATCTCTAAAAACATAACTGACTCTCATGTCAGCGAATCCCAAACTTTCTGATTCAACTGCTTTGGTTAGAAATAAAATTGGTGGTGGATTCTCTTTTATTATTATTATTATTATTATTATTATTATTATTATTTTGTGTGGGTTGGGAGGTGGTGGACATTAATGCAAGTGAACAAATAAACAGTGCGCTGGTAAGACAGGGTGTGTGCTCTTTGGAGAGAGGATGAGCGGAGGAAGCACAGACACACACCTGGGATCTGTTGCAGTCCTTCCTTCCCGCCTCCTCTGGCTTCAGGTCCACCGAGCGCTATGTCCTGAGACACTTTCCTGTCCTTGCCCCTGCCCTGGCTACTTCTGATTTACATGCAGCCGCTTCCCTAGGACACAGCCTGCCTTGCTGTCCCCAAAGTTACCACGAGAACCCTTATTTCCACACAAAGAATATGGGGGCTGCTCGTGCAATGTCACGCCCAGTGCAAAAAAAAAAAAAGATGTATACATTTTATTTACACACGTCTGTGTAAAGGACCGTCCTCTGTTGACTGAATGACCCCGGGAGAGCAGGGCGGGGAGGAACAGTCAAAGAACTCAGAGGCCAGGAAGGGTCAGAGGAGGGACCTGTGTTTGTTTAGGTTTCAGGAGGTTTCATTTTAGCATTAAACACTCAGGAGTTATTCCCTCGCCTCCCATTTGGTCTTGGAAACTGACGGAAGGTTACAGGCAGAGCCCATAACCCCCCCACCCCTCAGCAGACAGGCAGGCAGGGGGAGGGTTTGCGTTTGTGTTTGTCTCTTTCCTTTCTCCCCGTTGGGGGTTTAATTGGATCCCACTGCCTCGCTGCCCTGAAGACTGGACTGAGAGGGGACACACCTTACTCTTTGCGGCTGTTAGAATGGAAAGAAATCAAATCTGAGGGGTCTGGAGCCGCACCGGGTGGAGCCAGGCTGGGCTCTCCTTTCCGGATCCTGGATTTAGGAGAAGGAAGAGAAGAAGAGGAGGAGGAGGAGCAGCCCCGGGGCAGAGCAGGCGCCTACCTGTGCTGGATCTCGCCTTGGGCCTCGACTTGCACCCAAAGCCGGTGGGAGAGCCCCCCAGCAGGGTGCTCGGAGGGAAGAGTCCGGAGCTGTATTCTGGGACGTAGGGCGGGTAGGTGGTGATGGGGTGATGCGCCGAAGAGGCCGCCCCTCCCAGGGTGGTCATGCTGCCCCTCGAGTGTGAAGACTCCAGCTTCATGCTGTCGGGCAGCGGCACCTGGTACTTGATACACTCCTTCTCATCCTGCCGGCCCGAGCCCGCCGAGCCGGGCGTGGATAGGGACGGGTCCGGGGAGACGTCCTTCGGCGGGGTGGGCGGGAAAGTGAAGAGGTGCGGGCTGGAGTGGCCCGCCGACAGGGAGGAGGACGAGGCCGGGGGATAGACCGAGAGAGGCCCCGGAGAGCCGTGGTGGATGGACGTCTTGGAGAAGGGGCTGAGGTTCCAGGGCGAAGCGGTGTGGTGGCTGCCCAGGGCTTTGCCACCGTCCAGCCAGGGCAGGGATCCGTGCAGCAGCGGTGGGCGACACACCTGGCTCCCTGCGGGGAAAGGGCAGAAGACAGAAAGGCTGGTGAGAAGAGCCCAGAGGCCCTCAGATTCCCCGCCTGCCCCAGTCTCCCTGACAGGAAAATCCCAAACACAGTACCTCATCCCTCCTTCCCACACCAGTGTCCCATCAGCGCCCGAAGAATGAAGGGCCTGGGCCTGACATCCAAGAGGTGCTGAGATGGAGTGAAGAAGGGCCCCTTGGCTTATTGGACTCTCCAGATACACTTTCTAAATCACATCCCCTGAGGTCCCTCTCTAGAAACCTGACTTGATTTATTGGCTTCCTTCACTGGCCGGGGTCCCCCATCCTAGACCTAATCCCAGCCAGCCTGATAAGAGTCAGCTGTGAGTGATGAGGCCTGAAGGGGTGAGCCTGGCTCGGAGCACTCAACACCAGGAAAGTCCACCAGCAGCAGTGCCCAGCTCCCCGTGCCCAGAGCAGGAGGGAAAGGGCTGGGGAGAGAGGTGAGGGGAGCTTCTTAGGGTAACCCTTACTTCAGTGCTGGCTCATAATTGGCAAGGCCTGATATGGGATTTGCAAGGAAATGGTAACTGTTCAGACTGCTGGAGAAAGTTCTCAAGACTGTACCCTGGGACGCCATTCCCACCCTCCCCAGTAGAAGAAAATAAATTAAGGCCCAGATGCCCTCCAAGTTGTCCTTCCCCCGGTGTGATATGTGAGTTTTCCACCTGAGCTCCCGATACACACAAGTCCAGTGCATGTGTATGTTTCACTCACCCAGGGCTGAAGGTAGCCATGACCCAAGACAAGTCCATACATACACCCTGAGAGGGGGAAGTCTAAACTGCAAGTTCAAATCCACACACACGCACCTTGATCTTTTAATCCAGTGCCTGCCTCAGCGTTTGACGTTCTATTTCAACCATTAAGAACAATACTGAAACTAAAATCTTAAGAGAGAGAGGAAGGGGAGGAGAGAGGAGGGGAAGGAGAGTTCTCTGAACACCAAGGGTCAAGATTCAGATTATGCAGGAAGTAGTATAGTAAATAATGTGAAGCCTGCATCCACGCATTTCCACTTAACTGCTGATCTGCGAAGAACGAGGGCAAAGAGCGCCCCATCCGCAGGAACAATTGTTGAAACGGGTGACAGCAGGGGGAGGACGCCTGCTGCCGGAGGGGCTCTGTCATCTCAGCCAACTGGGGCGCTGAGAGCGCCTCACGCTTTAAAACTTTGCTATTTCTTCTTTTAAAAACACTCTTGCTGCTGGGAAGCGTTAGCGCCCCCCCCCCCCCCCCTCCCCAGCTACACAGGACTGGGTTTCTTTTTAGCATTTCAGAACTCCCAAACTTCTTCTCAAGGTGAAAGAGAAAGGAAAAACAAAGTTAAGGCCACTGAAATCGCTCCTCCATAAAAAAATAAAATAAAATAAACCCTGGTGGATCCTCCACCTCCTTTGGGAGCCTCCTGGACTGTTGTAGGCCCCGGGCAGGCGGTAAGGCCAGCGTTGCGGGGAGCAGCAAGGAGGCAACCTTACAAGCGAAGCCGCAGGAAAATTCTGTGCAGCCGGGAACCTAGGAAACTGCCAATGCCTCCTCCACCTTAGGAGAGTCGTCATTCCACCAAAACGCCTTGAAGCGCCAGAACCCCATTCCTCCGAGCCCGGGCGCAGCTAGACCTGCCTAGAAACCTAAGGTTCGAGCTTTGCGGGAACCGTCAGAATCTGGGATGTGGAGAAAGGCGGCTCTCGGGCCTTTCGGGAAATGTGTTCGCTGGCAGAAGGAGCTCCGAGATACCTGGAGGAGCGAAGCCCTTGGGAAGAACCGAGTCTGCGCCGTTTGGAGCCAGCGCCGGGGGCCGGCGGGGAGCCGCGCCGCGGAGGCAGAGCCTGGCCCCGGGCGCCTGGGCCCTCCGAGGCCCCCGACCCGCGGCCCCGCGCCGGCCAGGTGCGCGCCAAGCCCCGGGTCTCCAGCCGCGGAGAGGCGCCTGAAGGACTGCGGTGCAAACACACTCTCCAGACGGTCGAGGCGGCTTCCTCGCCCATTTCCGGGCCCCAGGTTTTTTAAAAATGAAGCACTCACAGCGCTTGGAGCTTTGGCAATGTCTCCCCAGCCCTGGTCCCTCCCGGCCTCCCCCCGACCCCTGGGGCAGCGGGTTCTCCGCGCCCAGGGTGGACTCACCGTGGTGGGTCGGAGGGTACCTCTGCACCGTGGCCCTCACCGAGTTTCCGTAGTAGGACGGGACGTGGTTGCCCTGGCCGTCGATGTTAAAAAGTACATCCACCTCCTCCGGCAGAGGGTACTGCGCCGGGTCCATGTAGGAGTGGCCGAGGCCCGGGTGGTGCGTGTCGGGGTGCTGCCCGTTGAGGACCGCGGGGTGGTGGTGGCTCACCCAGCGCGGCTGGTCTGCCGTCACCTCCATGGCCCCCGGCTGCGCTCGCGCCCTCTCGCTGGGCCCGGAACCCGCGGGTGGAGAGGGAGGGCGGTCGGTGGGTGGGGGCTGCGAGGATCTGCAGGTGAGCTTGCCGTCGGAGGAGCGGGGGCCGTTTAATGATTTTCTCTCAGTATGGGAATGGGAAAGGTGGGAAGGAAAGGTGAGCAAGATATATATCTTGGAGTGGTAGTTTAGCAAAGAAAAGAGGAAGAAAAAAGAAATAAAAATTTAAAAGTACAGGTACAGCAGGATAAAGGCAAATGGGGGCGAGGACGGCTGGAATTCTGCAAGGGAGGCTCTTCCTCAGCGGCTCCGAAGCGGAGGCCCTCCTCGGTCAACCTGCAAAAGAGAGAAGGGGAGACCTGGGTGAGCCCCTGAGTTCTTTGGCACCTGAGTTTATGAAGTGGCACCACCTGCCCTGGAGCCGCCGGCCCGCGCCCCGGGACACGCGCACACACGCGCGCACCTCCCACGGAGCCGGGAAAACCCGGACGCAGCCCGGGAGGGAAAGGCTCCCACAGGTC
Source organism: Pipistrellus kuhlii (assembly GCF_014108245.1). Lineage (NCBI taxonomy): Eukaryota > Metazoa > Chordata > Mammalia > Chiroptera > Vespertilionidae > Pipistrellus > Pipistrellus kuhlii. Next base: position 119,523,164 of record NW_023425404.1, on the reverse strand, counting down.
ATCCCCACAGCCCGGCTCTCCCGGGAGGGAGCCCGGGAGGGAGCCTGAGTGAGCCCTTCCAACCCGGACCACACTCCCTCCCTCCTCCCTCCGGGGGACATCGGTCCCAGGACCTTTCTTCCAGCCTCTAGAAACTCTCCCAAAGAAGAGGGTTGAGTTTTAAATGTTGTACAGGTTTTTCTTCCCAAATGCAGAGGAGGGAAAAAAATTAAACTTAAGAAAAAGAAAGGAAAAAAAAGTCGCCGGTACCAACCTGGTTAGCGAGGAGCAGGGAGGAGGAGGAGGAGGCGTGTGACCTGAAGAGCAGAGCAGAGTGCTCCGTCAGATTGCGTGGCTGGTTCTGTCCTGCGCCCTCTCCGTCTCTCTCTTTTCCTGTCTCTCTCCCTCTCTCAGTATTTTTTTTTTTTTTTTTTTTTTTACAGGGAATGCATTCTTTCTGAAAGTATCAAGACGGCGCCAGGCAGCTCAGTGTTCGCAGACAGCTGTGGCGCGACGCAACTTAAGGAGGTTCTAGTGTCATCTGCGAGAGAGGGAGGAGCCTGGCGCTGGCGAGGAGGGGACAGCCTCCCCCGCGCAAGGAAACTGCAACCCAAACCCGCTCCAGGGCTTCACCCCCAACCCCTCCTCTCGCCCCTTCGCTGACCGGAAAGGGGCGCCTCGCAGGGCGGCCGGGGCGGGGAGCCCGGGGGCGGCGGGTGGGCGAAGCGGCCGGGGGCGGGGGCGGGGGCGGGCAGGAGGGGGCGGAGGGGGCGGGCAGGAGGGAATTCGCGCTCTGGCCCTTTAAATGTGGCTCCAGCTCCTGCCAATTCTTTCCGGCTGGGTGGATTATTCCTTGCCGGTGCAACCGGCCTGCTCCATTCATAAACTTAATTTCTACAGACACAGTTGCTTTTTCAGACTTTTTAAGTGGGCAATTAAAAAAAAATTCATTCTGGGGAGTACTGAGAAGTTCATGGACTTGGTGCTCTGAGCATGTAAAACTGATCAGGAAAAAAAAAATTAATGTCCAGGTACTTTGAGATTTGCCTCTGGAGAGAAATATCTACGAGCTGAGAAATCGGGCAAGAGAAACATGCCTTTGATTGAAACTCCGCGTCACTTTTGGGGTCGTTGTCAATGTGTTCCCTGGCCTTTTGAGTTAACAAGCCACCCGAATGTGTCAGCTGTTGCAGCTGTCGTTTTCATACCTAATAGTTGCAATCGAACTGTGCTTTTGAACTCCAGTGGCAAAAGTGGAGATGGGATGGATGGAAAGGAAAGAGGGAGAAAGACTCCAAAATAGCTCCAACTGCAGTGAGGGGTTGGTAAGATGGAACCCGGGTCTTCACTCCAGTTACCCAACTTTTTCCTTACTGACTCCGCTTCCCAGCGCATTTCCCCAGCCTCCTCCAGCGGCCGCGGGACAGAACCGCGGCCACCTCCCCGCGGCTCCAGACTCGGGCCACTGAGCCCCAAACCCCGGGCGGCGGGAGCGCGGCTTGGAAAAGGAGCGAGGCGGGGCGGGGCGGGGCGGGGCGGGGCGGGGCGGGGCTGGAAAAGGAGCCAATCAGCGGGCGAGGCCATGGCCGGGCCGCGATTGGCCGGCCCCGCGGCCTCCAACCTCCGCGGCCCGGCCCGGTCCTTTGAGCCACTGCATCCCCTAGTGGCGTTCAGTCTCCTGCAGCCGCGCGGCCCGAAAAGGCGGCCGGGGCCCGCGCCGGGGTCAGGCGGGAGAAGACTCAGGTCCCACCCTCTGTTCGCCCAGCACTAAGTGTGAGATGGGAGAGCCAGAGTTCTCCCGCAGGCTTTCCCAAGGACGGTACTAAGAGTTTAATGTGGGTTCCATTTGAATGGAAGACATGATTCCCTTTTCGCTCCTCAAATACAAAAATTGGAGCTGGAGGGTTCCTTGCATGCAAAAACATCGATAGTCACATTCAGCCTTAACTTGGTGAACGGGCGGGAGTTGTTTTAATGAACAATCCTTATAGGAAGATGAATAAAATGTATTTTGAATTAAGTAGTGAAAACGTGGGTCCTCTGGGTCTTGGGTTTGGAGTGTGTCTCTTGCGTCTCCATCTTCTTAAAACCTGATGTTTGTTAGAAATCAGTGGGACAGGAGGGAAAAAAATCCCTAAATTATGCACCACCGCCGCCGCCCACCACCCACCCCGTTTCTCCTGAGCCCATTTCGTCCCCGGTTATCAGGGCGGCCGGGCAAAGGAGCATCGATTTTCCTTTCTCTCTGACCGCGGCTCTCTAGGGCCAGTCAAGCTGCCAGCCTCTGCTGCTCACAGCGCTCTCCGAACCTTTTAATTATTTAGTTCCTAACATTCGCCGGAAACCGCCCCGCAAACGGGGACAGATGACCGCGCACACACACACATATTTGCTAAAATGTCCCGAGATTAAGGATGGAAGCAGAAAAAAAAATGAACAGCGTTTCTCCTCCAAGCGTCAGTCCAGGACCAGGATGTATGCTCGCCTGACCTCTGTCCAAAGCTACCCCAGGCCTGGAAGCCGGGAAGGAAAAGGGAGCCCCTCCTGTGGAGAGAAGGGCTGCCCGCGCCACAACTTGAAAATGTTAACTTCTGAGGCAGAAAGCGATGTTTAAGAGACAAAGAGAAAAGATTTGTGAGAAGGAGGCCTTCCGGTGCAGCGGCGCCGCTCTGATAACCTACCATCCTGAGGTTGGGGGGGGGCGGGGAGGCATTATTCGTTTTAATTAAATCACACGCACCCAAGTCCGGCTGCACTGGGATGGAGAACCCCACCTCCCCCCACCCCGACCACCCTGAAAAAATAAAAGATCTGTGAGGCCCCTCCAGGTCTGGGTGGCTGGGAGCCGGCCGGGAGGCGCGGGGGCTGCGGCTGGATGCCCGGTGTAGTGGAGCCAGCCTGTAGGGGGTATTTAACATTTAATTCCCAGCCGGTCCGCCCCTGTTCCCGGACTGACAGTGGGTAATTGGGAAAGAGGACGTTGCTCTTTTGATGGCCCGCGCCGGCCAGTCTCGCCGACGCCACACTGTGTTTGACGTCACGGGCCCAGCCCCAGAGCCGGGAGCACAGAGCAGGGGGGTCGGGAGGTGGAGGGGGGGGAGGAGGAGGAAAAAGGAGAAGAGGAGAGGGATCCCGGGGAGGGTGGGCCGAGGTCGGCCTCGGGACCCACGGGAAGGAAGGGGGAAGGGAGCGCGGCTGGAGAGAGGCTCCGGCGCTTGGCCTGAGGCGGAGAGCCCGGCTGCGGGGGTCTAGGCTGGGCCCGGCGCCGGCTAGACCGGCCTCGCCGGCAAATGCAGGCTGGGCTTCCTCCTCCGGGGGAGGGCGGGAGAGGGGAGGGGAGGGAGGGGAGGGGGCTCGAGGCCGGGGGAAGGGGAGACAAGGTGGTCCTGACTCCCCTCTGCCATACAGAGCCCGCAGAGCAGATCCTGGCCTCCCGCGGAGACGCTCAGCGCCCCTCGGCAGACCTGACAGCCCCTTCCCCGGGCACCTCTGCTCAGCTTGCCTACGAGCCCCCCTTCTCCCCGGAGGAGAGAGCGAGAAGACCCAGGAGGATGCTGTCGCCCTGGGCTCCAGTAGGGCGCGAGGCCTCCCTCACCCGGGTAAGGGGCAGGCGGATGGCTTGGATGCCTGGGACCCTGAAGGCAAGCAAATCCCGAAGCCAAGCAGACAGCGGCGCAACCACTGCCCGCCTACCCTCGCCCCCACCCCCCACCCCCAGGAGCCGAGTCTGAGCATGGGGGGCGGCAGGAGCCAATGTGGCCTATTTGCAACGCCGCCGGGCTTCCAGGCGGCTGCCGTAGGCATCAAGTTGAGTTAGGTGTGTGTGCCCTCTTGGGGAAAGGGTAAGAAATGGAGCCTTCCTTTTTCCCCTCGGTTGGGCTACATTGGGACCCATCCCCCATCCCCCAAACACACGCGTCCCACCTATCCGCCCTTCCTGCTGCCGTAGAGACTCAAGTCGAGATAGACGTGGGGAGCCCAGCCCCGCCAAGGAACCCGAGCCCCGCAGCGCAGAGGGGAGGAGCGTGCCCCCCCCCCCCCGCCCCAGGCTCACCCAGGACTCAGGGATCGGAGATCCACGCGGGAGCGGCTCCCACCGAGCCTGGCGCCGGGCGCGTCCAGGCGAGCTCCGCGGGGCCGAGGTCCTGGGAGCCGCGGCCCGGCCGCCGCGCCGTCCGCGGAGAAGGGAGGACACCCAGAAAAGCTGAGCCTCGGGGTCGGAGTCATAAAGTTACTACTAATTCCGAGCCGGGGAGCGAGCGCGCCGCGGGCCGCCCGGGGCGGTCATTGGAGCGTGTTTACTTAAGGGCTCTGCGAGCGCAGCGCGCGCTGAGCAGTCGGGTTCCCAGCAAATATTTGCCGGCGGGAGAGAGGGGAGCGGAGCCGGCCGCGCCGCCGGGCCCTCCCCCCGGAGCCTCGGCGCCGGCCTGGGCGGACCCGGCCTCCCAGTGTAAAGACTGAAATGGAGCCGGGAACCTGCGGGACCGGGGGGCTGGGGGAGGGCGCGGAGCGACGGCAAAGGCCAGACACCGGAGCGCAGCCCGGAGGCCCCAGCCCGCCGGTGCTGAGGGGGGAGGAAGGGGGCGGAAGGAGAAATCACTGCCCCATGCCAGCGCGATCCATCTTCGGTCAATAAAACATGGTGTGAACGGGCCGCGGTGGCCGTGCGTCTGGGAGGAAGTGGAGGCCGGAGGTGCCGAGGCCGGCGCCGGGCCCGCACCAGCTGGGTTCGCACCCGGGGCAGGCGGTCAGCAACCTCCGGGCCGGCGGCGGCGGCCAGTGCGTCGCAGGGAGCCTAGCGCAGCCCCGCGGGACATTTCATTGGGCAACTCCACAGTCGTTGTGGCCATTGTGAGGGCAATTAGCGAGAGACAATCACCTCCAAGAGGCGTTTGAATTCGATTCCCTCCGCCGGGGGCTGCCGCCGAGACCCGGCGCTCGCGAAGAAGAAGAGCCTGGGCTGGGAGGAAAGATCTGAAGCGTCGGCTCCCTTCCTTTCGGGTTTTGTCTTAGGTGTGGGAATGCCAACGGGGCAAGTTAAAGCGGGGAGAGAGGAGGAACAACGTCCTCGTCCTGGAATGCCCTGGCTGGGCCTCGCTAGCCCCGCGGGGCGCCCCCGGGACCTCCGTGCCTGCCGGCGGCTAGCGTCTGAGCTGCTGTTACGGTTGGGGCTCGGGTCCCCGATGCCTGCGAGAGAGTGAAAAGCAGAAAAGACAAGGACGTGGACGCCGGCCTCCTCCTTCCTCCTTAAGCCCAAGGTCCCCCCACCTCGATCACGCGAACCGCGTCCCCGTTTCTTTCTGCACCGGGAGAAGGGACAAAAGGAGAGAACCTCCTTCTGGCGCGTGCACACCTCGCTCTCCACTGAGCCAGCCCCATCATCACCCCCTCCTCCTCCGCCTGCCTCGGCCCCCGTATTAGGTTACCGTGGCCGGGCGAGGGTTTTTACTGGCTACGAGAATAGCCCAGGTAAAGCTGTATAAACAGCTCGCCGGCTGCCGGGCCGGAGGGTTACGCTGGGGACACAGCCCGAGGCGCCCCTGCCCGGCCTCGGCCGCGCGGGCGGCGGAGCGATGGGGAGCCCGCTCACGGCGCACAGGTTAAACACATCGTCCATCCGCAGGCCCCACCTGAGCCCCTTTCTCTTTCCCGCATGAACTGAAATACCGACGAGTCGCGAGATCCCAAGGTGATGAGAAAGGCGCAGGCAGCGTGTGGGCCGGGCTGGCTGTTCTCTTCAAATGACACAACGAGCAGGGGGCCTGGGCCACGCAGAGGAAAAGGGGGACCCCAAAACACTGGCGATGGGAAGATGCTGGCGGTGGAAACGTCAAAGGGGAAACCCGTGGGAACTCAGGCGAGAAGAGGTTCCCCGGGTGCAACCCTCTTCCCGGCTCCCACGCCCACCCGCGCCAGGCACAGGGTCCACCTGTCCCCGGGAAATGGGCCATCATCACGTTGGGCGTGGTGTGTGGTTTTATTTACTTTGTTTGTTTGTTTATCATCTATCACCGGTTAAAATTCGGAAAGAATCCCGCCCAGACCCGGAGGAGCGGCGAGAGCTGTAGATGCGGAGCGTCCAAGGCAGAGAAGAGGCTCTCTGAGGTGGCCCCCTCCCGCTGTGCCCCCACCGTCAGGCCGGGCCTCCAGCTGGGGAAGGGGGGATCCTGGCCCTCCGTCAGTCAGCCGTTAGCTACTTCTCCGGAGTTTGAGAAAAACCCTGATTGTAGCGAGATAAAAAGGGAGGCAGGTAGGGGTGTAGCGGAAAGGGGGTGGAGGGAGGGAGAGCGCCGGGGATTTCTGTTTTCTAGTTTGACAATGCAGAGGTCTGAGGGGCTGGCACAGCGGGGAGCCCCGGGGGGTGGGTGGAAGATAAAGATTTCCCCTCGTGGGTGAGTGGAAAGGAATGCAAGTCACCTCAGAGGACGGGTGCACGTCCCAGCTCTGCCTCCCTCCTGCCTCTGCGGCTGGCTGGGGGGGACAAGGGGGAGCCACAAAGAGAAGGAAAGGATGGGAGTGCTCCAGCAGGTCCACGCAGAGATTCCGGGGCCCCTGGCCGCTGATCCGGTCCCCCAGGTGGCTCTTGGGGCTCGCTAGGCTAGACTCTCCTCCTAGGGTGTCCTCAGGCCGTTCCGCGGAAGCAATGGGGACTCCCGGGGAGGTGGTCAGCATGCGGGATTCGCCCAGCAAACGCCTGGCCTTACCGTTTGTCAGGCGATGGGGCCTGCAGGTGGGCACCTGCTTCACTCCCCGCGGCCTCCGGCCGCCTCTCCGCCACCGCGTCTGCCCTAACCCTGGTCCCGGCCCCAAGTCCCAAGCGTTCTCCTCGTGGCGACTCTCCTCCGGCCACTTCCAGGTGGCATTTCAGGGGGGCTTTATCTTGGGGCCATTGCCTTTTGACTTCTCTACATGAGCCAGAAAACCGGGTGCGCTTTTTGCTGGGAAATCGACCACATGCTGCAAGGGAAGGGGCAGTTTATAACCCGGAGAGGGCAGATGGGGGAGGTCAGGTGAGGAGACAGTTGAGGCAGGCTTCTAAAAGCACGAATTCGCTGGAGACCCCGCGGTAACCTGTGAGTGCGCCCTGCTCAGGTGGAAAGACGCCATCCTGCATCCTGCGTGCAACCCGTCGCCTTTCTTCCCTTGAAGGATGAGCCTAGCCGGTCGCCTCTCCCCGCCAGGCCCCCGGCTGGCGCTGGACTCGCCGCCGCCTGCCACTTGGTGGAACCCAAGCAATTTGTTACATAAAACAAAACAGCAACCACAGGCGTGTGCCTGCAGACCCGCAGCGACGGACACCTAGGGAGACTCGCTCCAGCGCCTGCACAACGTGTCTTGTTTTGTTTTTTTCTTTCTAGTCCTTCCAAGGCCCGCACCTACCTTCACCACTTCTAGCCCCTTCTGTCCAGCGGCGCAAAGGGGGGTTCTGACTCCAGCTCAGGGGGCTGCCTTAGCCCAGGCATGGCTGTTGCTAAACCTTTCTCTGGTTACTCCAAGCGTTAAGAAAAAGAGATGATCAAGAATATGTGGTTGGCACACAAAGACACCGTGAAAAGAATGCACATTCACGTGCATAAGGACTCAGATGTGGAAAATGAGGCAACACCTCAGTGCACCCCAGAAATGGTTAGAATAACCCCTGCTAGAGAACATTGGCATTATTATTATTATTATTATTATTACTATTATTGTTAATTATCCTTTCCTCATACACCTTGTCAGGGTCCCTAATACCCTGCCACTTACCACAGTTCCCAGCCACAAATTGCCTTAACCTCCAGAAGATGGGTTCTCAGCCGCACAGCTCCCACATACCTGTCTCTTGCCCAGCTCTCTGTGTGGTCCTGGGCTGCTGGGCACCCCAACAAAGAAGTTCCAGCAGAGCACTCAGGGGCATCCACTCCCATGCCCTCACTGCACTCCCAGTTACCAGTTACCCCCACCTTATATATTATCTGGAAAAAAGGCAGGGTGGAATTATCAAATAAAGGGAAATGCAGCTTTTACTATCTCTGGGCTTTTGGCTGGATAGACAACCCCTAGTCCTTGGGGCCAGGGAAGAGCTCTTGTGTAGAATAGAGGATGGGCCTGCAGGTACAGGTGCTTGGGTTTGTGTGCCCAGTGCCACTCACCACCGATGCCCTCAGAACTCATCTGGCTCCTTAAGCCAGGGACCTCAGGCCTTGCAGGGCCACCGCTGGGAGCTGAGCCTCCTGCTTGGTCCCATGCGGGAATCAATAATGGGACCCCAAACCCACCTGGGTCTTGGTCAGTCTAACCTGGACATCCTACCTTGCCCAGGATTCAAATAGGCAGAAAACAATCTCTTTCCTAAAAATCACACAAACATTTAAAAGGTTTAATGATAAGCCTCCCTCCCGCAAACAGCCATTTGGGCCCTGCAAGCATCAAACACCCAGGTCCACTCTACCAGCTTCACTGGGACGCCCTACCAAGCCTGTCACAGGACCAACAGCCCCCCCACACACACACCTTTTCTGCCGCTAAAGGATAGAAGCACTGTAAATGCTACTTTATTGCTGTCTCTTTCAATTTTGTAATCTCTCAACCACAATCCAAGCGTCCCTGGGTGAATGTGGCTGACAGAGGAGGAAAGAAGAACTAGAAAACATGGGAAACAAACAGAGGGGAACTCCTGCCGGTTGGAGTCATTTTCACCCTCTGCCCTAGAAAGAATTACCCCATGTCCCTTTCCTCACACCCTCATATCTGAGAGGAGGCAAAGAGATCTAAAAGAAACTCCTGCCTCGATTCACTCAGCCTCCCTTGCATTTCATCTGTTTGGGTTGGGAACCTCTGATGGAATGACTTTGGGAGTCTGTTGATCCAAAGTCCCAGGAGAAAGTAAAATACTTGTCTCCTCTTCCTCTCCTGCTCCCCACAACCCTCTGCACCCTCTCCCAGGTAGCGTTTTCTTATCTGCCTCCGGGTGCTTCTGGAAGCAAAGGCACTTCCAACCCATCAGCGCCCGTCCCCCCCCCCCCCAACTCCATGTCAGATGCCCACACAGCTGGGCTCCAACTTTTATCTCACAGCACACAGCTGCTTCTTTAATTATATGCGGAGACAATGAGCCTAAACGCACACTTGTAAGCAAAGGGAAATAAACATGAAATTGACACTGGGACCCTGCAGCCACCTTGAAAGAAGACGGAGCTGCTCCTCCATAAGTGGGTCCTTTTCCCCAGTGCTCTGCCCTGTCGGAGTGGAAAATGCGTGCCCAGCCCTTCCCAAGCATTTCTGCCGGCTCTTATTTTTCGGTTTAGTTTTTCTTCATGCGCTTCGTTCTGTTAGCTCTTTTCTCCAAACAAGGACACACACATACATGTACACACCATGCTCGCCCAAGGTCATTGCCGAAAGCCCAAGATTTCCAGTGACCAGAACGAACAATAGGACTCAGGTCTACTTCACTTTTTCCCAGAGGCAGCTATCTATCCCTTTGGAGCCCTTTTAATTCCCTTCACGCGGAGCCGGGGGAGCCGGAGAAGCGAGCGCAGAGTTAAGAGGGAGAAGATAGCGATATTCACTGACCTGGGTAGCTCGCTCCTGCTCCTGCCGGCCAGCTGTTTTTTATTATTTCCTGACTTGCCAGAGATTTGAAGGCAGAAATGACAGGCAGACTTAGGCACTGTTGTCGCCGCCGCTGTGGTCCTTACTGCCCCAGCTGCTTACGGCATCTCACGCAGGCTTCCAGCAAGAAGTAAAACCTGGGTGATGTGCATCCTTCCTAGGAACCCCCTCCCTCCCTCCCTCCGCCTTCTCCTGCTCACTGTACTGAGCGAGCGCTTCCGGGTTGCAAAGGGGGAAAGGGAGGGAGGGCTGAAGACTGAGCGAGGAATGAACCACCACCACCATCCCCCCCCCCCCCACCCCCTTTGCAAACATGCAAACTGCACATAAGGGATGGACGAAGCTGGCAGAGTTGGGGAGATGGGGAAAGATCGCCTCAAACGTGATCAGCCCCTAGAGCTAACAAAGCCCACTGTATTTGGCGGGGTTGGAATTCACATTGTAAATGTCATCCGTAGTGTTGACTGGGTCATTACCTACCATAGACTTAAAAGCTTTCATGGAGTTTTTCCCCGTTTTGGAGAAGTGGGAACCCAGTGGGCGTTTCTAGAGATACAACGGGTGGCCAGCATTTAGCAGGGCCTGGACCCCAGAGGGCTTTTCCTCTCCTTTCCTCCTGTTCCTCCTGTTTCTGTTCATGCTGACACCTCCGAAACTGCAGGCACTCCCCAGCCACATCTCTCTTTGGCCACCGCTGGCCAGTAAAAGTTAGGAAAAGCAGGATGCTGGGTGACTCTTTGGCCCTCCTCCTGGTGGGCATGGAAACGCTCAGAGGCAGAGGTACCCATGTATCCCCAAAGAAGTTTGAGGAGGTGGCTCTATAGGAGTCCCAACTCTTTTCATAAATACTTCTAGGGGAAACTTCCCTTTTAGGAGAGTGAGACAGGGGAGAGAGAGAAGCAGAAGTTGCTCTGAAGAGAAAATGTCTAAGGAAAATGGTCCTATTTGTCTACCCACCGATCCAGACTCTCCAGCACTCCCCTTGAACGCCCTCCCCTCCGGGGTCCTACCTACTTTTGCCGGTGGGAGACCAAAATAACCTATGGAGGGGTCTGTCCTGAATAAATTTCTGCAAGGGTAAAATGAAACTCCATAAACATTGGGGTAGAAAGGTCAGGGTCCATTTGTTTTGACAGGTAGAGTTTTGCCTTCACAATATTTATACAATAAGACTATGGAGACTGACTTTAAAAATAAATAAATCTTTGGGGAGAAATAAAACAAAAAGTGTCCATTGCCAGGCCAGGAAGTCACGGAGTCTCTTGTGCTGGAAGGAGGGCGGTAGGGAGGCATTGCCCAGCTGAACGGTGCAGAGTTCAGCATCGGCGGCTGGGCTGCAGGGAGGCCAAGGCCATTGGTCAGCAAGGTCAGAACAAGTGGGGCAGAGGTGGGGCGGTGACCCAAGGAGAGGAGCAGTTAGGGGATCATCAAGGAGTTCTGCGTGAGAGTAAGACTTTCCGTGAAGCGAGGTGTCTGGAGAGCAGGTACAGAGCGATGCCCAGGCCTGGGCACCAGGTTCTGGGTGGGAGGGAGATCCCAGAGATCCCTCCAGCCGCCTGAAGCCCCTGGAATCAGACATTCCACCACCTGTCTGTGCCCTCCGCTCCGATAGACCCTCGGGATTCCGGGTTTAAGCTGAGAATGGGGTACAGAGGATTCTTGCTAGTCTGACCCTGAGACGAGAAGGGGGTTCCCTGCCATTGAGAGAACCCAGAAGCCCACCTCAGTCACAAGTTCAGCCCCTCCTCCCGCTCCTGCCCTCCAGGCCCTCCTTCCGCCACCAAGTGGCAGAGCCAAATTCTCTGGCGCCAGGGTGCGGAGTCGGCCGGGCTGCGCGTTTTTTGAGGACTCAGGCGGGGGGCAAGGTCACTCTGCTGACAAGCTTTCACCAACTTGTTGCCCTGACGCACCCCAGGGGGCTGTGTGGACTGTGCCAGCGAGACCGCGGAGCGTCAGGCCGCGTTCTGTAGCGGAAAGAGGGTGGCGGGAACTCCGGAGCGCTTTTAGGGTCCTGAGTCCCCCTGGAATCTAAACCCACTCACTGTGTCCTGGGGACCAGGACAGACGGAGGACTCCTAGTCACTTAGACAACTGTCTCTTCAGCCTTGGTCTTAGCTATCACCCACCCAACTGGCCGTCCACCAAGCCTGTGGGCTCTTCATGCCTTTCTCCAAAGCCCCCTCCCCACTCGGGTGCGTATTATGGGTCCCAATCTTCCATCCCTCCCTTTTATCTCCCCCCCACACACACACACATTCGCCTCCAAGTGGAAAGCCCTGTCCCTTCCCCTGGAACCCAAGGCTGGCTCTGGGTCTGGCTTCCCCAGGCCCTCCGGGCCACCCCGCGCACGCACCCCTCGCCACCCTGTCCACGGCGCCCGCGGTTCCGGCGGGTCTGGGCGCCCCACGCCGCCGAGGTCCCCTTTCTGCTGACGCGGGCACCCGCCTGTCTCCAGGTCTAAAGTGCCTGGCGAGGGGCTGAGAAATGCGATCGCTCCCCCAATCCCACCCCAGCCAAGGAAGGCTTCGTGTGAGCAAAGTCCGGCTGCCAAAGACACTCGGACTTTTTTTTTTTTTTTTTTTTTAAACGACCTAATGAAACTATAACTGATTTTCATTTTAGTGGTTCTGGAGGGGCAAGACTCAGAGAAGGAACGCCAGCCGAGCGTGTCTCTGAGTCTTGATAGACTCAGAGGTGGACACTGCTGCTTCATTAGGGGCACTAGAGCGAGTTATGGCAAGAGGGTTTGGGGGCGACAGGAGGGTGAGGTGGTGAGGAGGGAGAGGGATGAAGGGGGGAGGGAATTTGTTCTGAGACGTACACTAAGTGAGGGCTGCGGCTCCGGTCCCTCAGTGAGACCGCGGGAGATTTATTCGCCATTTGTAGACACCGCCTCTCCTCCCCCGCACACCGAACACGGTAAAGACGTTGCTTTAATGAAGCTACAAGTCGCTTTGTGAATTTTAAACGCCCCTGCTCTGGCTCACTGGTTCGTGGCCCAGGTCTCTGTGAGTGTGCGTATGTACCTGCGCCTGAAAGAGCAAACCACCGGCCCTCGCTTATTCTGGGGCCGCTGACTGTCTGCGCTTAAGGCTGAGGCTCCGCGGCTCCCAGGGTGACCAATCCTAACAAGTCAGAGGGGACAGGGTGAAGCCACTCGGCCCCACAGACCCTCAGGATTCCGGGGTGCAGCGGATTCTCTCTTGCTAACCTGACCAGGAGAAGAGCAGGGGGTTTCCTCCCAAGATTTCAGGACCTTTTGGTGGAAGAACGAAGGCAGGGACCTAGTTCTCTGCCACACACGCAGAGGGACACACTCAGGTGCTCCTCTCCTCTGTTGCCACCCCTGCCTGCGCACACAACTTGCTGCTGGCCCCCCTGGTTCCCTTTCCCTCTCTGGAGCGCCCACCGCCGGGCCTTTTAACCCCTTAACCCTGGAAGGCCATCGTCTCTCCTGGACGTGGGTTCAGAGGCCGAACCAGGTAGAGAAGTGTTCCGAGGCTCCTGGGCCTCAGTGCAGAGCTTGGTCTGGGTTCTCGGAGGCAATTGTGCGGCCAGATTGGCACCAGCATCTATTGCTTTAAATCCTGTGGTGCGTTGGGCCACGATCCTACAACCTACGGCATTTGATTGGATTTTAAGGATAAAGGGAAGTCACCGGGCACGGGGAGGTAGAAGATAGATCAGTAAATGACTAATAGATAATAGAAACAGTGTGTCCCAGATCTCTGCGATGGCTACCTAGATATGAAGTTCACCTGTTGGATAAAGAAAAAGGAGACCCTGTAGGAAGAAATAATCGCTGACAGAATCTCCAGTCTTTCTAAGAATGTGTGGCCACTCAGGGTTGTTCTGTTCAGGGTTGGAGGAACCATATATTTATTCTTTCAGGTTTCCAACATCCCGGTGTTGTTTTCCTCCCTAAAACACAGGAAATATTTTTCTATCTGCCTACCCTTCACCAGCATCACCCCCCCCCCCTTGTCAATTTTTACCTTTCTATGTATTTACCCTCAGATTGGTTTAGTTCTTTCAAGCGCTCACTCTGCCAGATCAAAACACACACTCAATATTAGCATTGGTTTAAAAGTTCTAATCTTCCAATACCATTCATTGAGATTTAATTTATTACAAATGTGTAGGATAGGGGAGGGTGTTTTGGGAGGGCATAACCGGTGTCTGAGGTGGGGACAACTAGTTCTTTCATTTTTCTTCTTTTTTTTGCTATCATAACATTTTTATTAAACTCAACTTTCAGGTTTATGACTTTGCCGGGTTTCCCCGTGGAGAACTGCAGGTTGGTTGGGGTGGGTGGGTGGTGCAGGAGTGGGCCGTGGGGGGCTGGGTGGTGTGGAACCATGGACATCTCAAATGAAAGTTTCACAAAGCAGTGACTGGAATTTTTTTTTTTTTAAATATAAGACCTATTCCACCCAGACGCCCTAAATAAATAGCCCCGTTTGCAAATTCCTATCAATTATTACGTGATGGGGAAAAATCCTATCTGAAAATAAAGCACGTGGACGTGGAGAATTTTAATTAAATCTTACTGTGGATATAATAACATGGAAGTGATTTTTCATTCGGCGCTTGCCTGCTCACCAGTGTTTTATGGCGTTTTCTTGCCTCTGACTTTATTTTAAAATATTAGACGAGGTGGAGAATTATAAACGACTCTTTCCTTATCTGTACTGCTCACATATCCAGGATCAGAGGAGCTGATTAAGAAAGAAGTCAGAGGCAACGTTGGATTCATAATGATTTGGAATAATGAATCCTTATCTCTGCTTTCCAGATTATCTGCCTTTCAGCTCCCAATGTTTTGTTACATGGGATAATTTATTGCATCTAATACATCACAATGAATCTGATGGTAGAAAGTGATGGCCAACGTTGTGAAAAGGGGGCCCTTATTTTTTATCCTGGGGCAATGAAACTGCTTTTGCAGTTTTTAATTGGGAAAATATAAGGTAGATCTGATTAAAAAAAAAAAAAAAAAAGAACTGGGTATAATCTTGCCTGCTCCTGCTTTACCATGCTGCTCTTTAATTAGTGTGTCAATTTCAGGCTGAAATTAACAAGATCGACCTGAAACCAGTGCTTAGTTTCTCCCCAGCACCAAAATCCTAATTTTTAACATGATTTATTTTTATGAAAAAGGAGATAATTAATCATAAACGTTGACTAAAGCACAGAGCCAAGTTAAGATAAAATTCCATTTGCATCTTTATATACAAAGGTACCAATGATGTTAATTTTTCTGAGATTTCTCCTCCCCTCACCATCTCCTGGCCAACACAGCTCCCAACCCCTGACTGCTGCCCATTCCAGCCCCATTCCAAGTAAACAAAAAACAAAACAAAATTCCAGTTTCCTCTCTGTGTCATATATATATATATATATATATATATATATATATATATATATATTTATATTTCAGCTCTTCTGGCTTTGTCTGTTAACACGTGCTGAATGTGCATAGGTTTCCTTCTCCCCAAGCAGAGTGGTAGGTGGGTCCTCCTGTTCTTCCAGATCACCCCCCTCCACCTACACTCGTCTCCCCCTGTTTTAGAGTTAGAGAGAAGAGGATACACATCTCATTTAATGCTTAATTAGTTACAATAATTGGCATTTTTGTTTCTTCTGTCTTTTGCCCTAACACCAAAGGAACAAAAGCCAATTAATGCAACAGGCTTTACTCTCTGCCTCTTTTAGGACAGATTTCAGAATACAAGGCTAGACCCAGTGTACTCCACCCCTACCCCCATCCCCCACTGACAGCACTAGCAACCTCCAGGCTTCAGGAAGTCCAAGGGGCAGGAGTCACTGGTAATTTTCTCTTGAAGCTTTTTGTGCCTGTTGATTACTTTCTGGTTGCTTGGATTAAACAATCTTTGCAAATATGCAAACCAATGAGAGCAGATTCATACATATTCGCTCTCCAATTGTTCCTCCTGACATCAGATGATCATAATTTCTTCATAATTGGATGCCTCGCACCTGAATAAGGCTCATCTGAAATTCTCCACATTTCTCCGGTTGCAGTCGATTTTGTACTGGGAGATGGGAGGAGGACTTGATTTTTTTTTTTTTAAAGGATTTTTTTTCTGTTCCCTGTAGTTTCTATTGTCTTTCTTCCTCCCCTATTCTTAGGAACATTTACTTCTGAAATGTGAGGATTTGAAGCTTGTTTCCTGGGAATGTAATTTTTCAGACAGTTCCAGAGTAGACTGAAGAATGGTGAATGGGGGCTGGTAAAAATAGAGGAAATGGAGATGCCTTCGGAGCAGAAGCAAAGTTGAGGGTCTATGGAGCTAAGTCCACTTTCCTCCCACTGCTTACATCTACTAAAGAGTCCTGGTCACCATTCACATTTCCTCCCTCAGGGTTACGCTAGGATTCCCAGCCAGGTGGAGTTCAAGTCTCCATTTCTGATTCTGTCCCATACCCTCAAGCAGAGTGGGTAACCACATAATCATAGATTTTAAAAACTTGAATCTTGATGATAAAGATATTTCAAGTTTTAGTAGGAGAGACAGACAGACCTGATTTTCTGGGATATTTTCCATTTATTTTTCAGTTCACTTTGGACTTAGTGGACTTCAGATGTCTAGCTCCAATTTAGTATTAAATACTGTGACTTTTCACCTATTCTCTCTCCTCCTCTACACCCCTTACCCCTCTCTCTTCTCTTCTCTTCTTTTTCTTTAGGACACATCACTCCAAGAATTTCAAGTATCAATTATAAGTAATATTAATTTCTCAGTCCCCACCAATGAAGTGCAAATAATCTGATAGGAGGGTAAAACCAGTGCTTCCCTAGATGAAACAGACCAGTGCAGCCTGCTGGGCTGTTTCCCATGCCCAGATGAACATTCAATTTTCCAGCATTATCTCCACACTTAAACTCGCTTTCTCCATTTCTGTGCCAAGATAAATTTGCATAATATTTGCAGCTGTAATTAGCTGATGCACATCTCCCAGCTTCCCCCTTTTGTTTCTCTCCGCATTTGGTCTTCCATTGATGCCACATTTGATCTTTAATATTACAGGATTCCCGATAGAGGATTGCCTATCTTATCTTCCTGGCTCCAAAATTTTTTTAAGGAGGAGGGAGGAAGGGAGAAAGTGGGTTTGGGAGGGGGGCTGGGAAGAGAGTGAGTGAGTGAGTGAGGAGAATGAAGCTTCACTAATCAGAGTCTGAAAAGGTTAGGTTGGAATGAGGTATAGGTAGTGACAGAGCAGCTAAAATAAATGGGTGGGGTGGGATGGGGAGGGTGGAGCAAGCCGCTCAGAATGGAAGGGTCTGGAATACACGAGTTATTGCTTATAGAATTCAGGGGTGGGATTGGGGAGCTTGGGCTGATACCTAGAACTATGACAGGGGTGGGTTGAGGGGAGTGTTGTTAGCAACTGTGTGCCCCTTCCAACTTTTCTGGAAAAGACGTAATTGCTGGGGCTTGGAGTAAGACATTCTGTCGGGTGCTCCCCTCAAGCAAAAAACTGGAACTTTTGAAACCAGGCGACTTGCTTATCTGCCCATCTGTTTGTCTCTCGTCAATAGAGAACACAGCAGCCCTGAATTTCTCATATGCTGCTGACACTTCTCATTCTTCCCTGCGCCGGTAAAAATAAATAAAGAATCCCCCACCCCAGAGGGGGAGGAAAGAAAGGAAAATCAGAAAAAGGAAAAAGGACAAAAGAAATCAGGGACTAGGGAAAGGAGAGGGGAGTTGGTCGCGAGTGGAGTTGCCTCCAGAAGTGGAGCAGAACCAGCACAGCCCCCCCGGCCCGGTCCTGGCCGCCCTTGTTCGGTCAGTTTTCTGACTTGGGTGGCAGCAGCGGGGAGGGGAGGGGAGAGGCGGATTAGAGGAGCCACTGGTTGAATCAGTATTTGTGGGAATCCGGAGGGGCAGAGAGAGAAAGGAAAGGGAAGAGGGAGAAGGAGGAAAAAAAGAAGACAAGAAAGAGTCGACTTTCATGCCAATCATTGGAACAAATAGCTAACATTTAACGTTTACACCCGCACTGGCGGCGCCCTGGCGCTCCGCGGACCTGGAGCCGGGCTAAAATGTCCCGAAAGCCTTTGGAGAAACGAGTTTCCAGCTATCAGGTTCTCCCCATCTCCCCCTTTCAGGAGGCTTCGGTTTCAGGCTGGACTTGTCCAATGTCTGCGTTGCTGCTGCGAGCTCCTAAATGAGTGTCAAGGAGGCAAATATCAAATAGCGCCAGGGTCAAGGCGATTTAGTTAACCGTGCGGGGCGCTCAGGACTTGGAACTTGTGTGGGACTGGGGGGGGAGTGAGGCTGGTGGAGGGAGGGCAAATGAATGAATGAGTGAATGAATGAATGAAGACACAGACAGAGGTGGGCAGAGAGACCTTCACACTCCTCCTCCTCCTCCTCACCACCCCCTCCCCCCCAGGGCAAACTGTTTGAGAACAGTTCCTGAAAACTTTTTTTTCCCCATAAGGCCAATTTTCTAAAGTGAAGTAAAGAAATGGGGCTCTGGTCCAGGCCCTGTCAGTGAGCACCTTCAGCAATTGCCTTACCTCAGGGCCTCAGTTTCCCCATGTGCTAAGTGATGGGGCTGAACCAGGCGATGGCCAAGGCCCCTTCCCTCTGGGACACGGAGCAGGCTGTGGGCAGAAGGAGGTGAATAGTGTGCGGAGGTGAGTGACATGGGGACCCTGTGACCTGCCTCCACCCAACCTGGCCCTCCTGGGCTGGAGAAAGCCTCAGCTTCCTCAACTGGAGCTCTGAGGGTCCCCCAACCCCACCGCTCCGTGGCCAGAAGCTAAGGCCACTATTTTGGGGTCACTGTCTGGGGAAGCCCAGCTTCCCTTGAACCAGCCCACCAAGTTCCTCCTGTGCTCTCTCCGGGGTCTGGTGCCTCTTAGGAATTTCCTAGACTTTTTTTTTTTTTTTTTTTTTAAGGGAGGGGTGTATTGAGGTCTCTTTCAAAATTCGTAATTCAAGTGCCTGAGCGGAAGTCTCTGAAGACAGGGCCTATGGGACCCAGAGCCAGTAGTCCCACAGCTCCGGATGCCTGATGGGTTAGGACTCCAACAACGAACGCCTTTGTGAGTGGCCGTCTTTTGTGTGTTTTTGTTATTTGTTTTTCAGCCCCCGATTTCTGTGCTGGAGGTGATGGGAAGTGAGGACTTCCGCTCGTGCATGGGCATCTCAGCGGCGTTGGGGGATCTCACACGGGGATGTGGGGGGTGGTGTGCACCAGACTCAGCCATTCCTTTCCGGGAACCTGATTCCAAAACTGAGTCGAGGCCCTAGGAGAGCCTGCGTCAAAGGCTGCTGCTGCCCAGGCTCCGGGGCTGGGACCTGGTTCCCGCCCCAATCCCCTCTCTGTTGCAGCTCTGGGTCCGGCTGAGGCCAGTGCCTGAGGCCTGAGGCGTGTGTGTGTGTGTGTGGGGGGGGGAGAGGGGGTTTGGGGGGGGGGCTGTGCTAGAGGCAGCGGGGGCAGCGGGGCTGGGGGTGGGGGGCAGAGGAGGGACCCAACAGTGAGGTCCCCGGAGTGGGGGTGGGCAGAGGCTCTGTCTCCCTCAATAACCCTCCTTCTAAAGAGCCCTTACTCTCCCGTGTAACTTCTCAATGATGGTCGTGAAGACGCATCATGATGCTACTCCCCCTCAGAGAGAGAGAGAGAGAGAGAGAGAGAGAGAGAGAGAGAGAGAGAGAGAGAGAGAGAATATATCCGCACATGCACCCTTACTCCACTGGCGTTGGGGTTCCGGAGAAATTCTCAAATAGAGCAGTGTAATTTCTCAGTTGATTTTGATTGACATACTGTCCCTGGGATCATGTGTTAATCCCTTCTTCACTCAAGCCTTTTCATAACTCATTTCTCTCTTGCTAGATGGGGACTCTGATGGTTACCGAGGCAACGATGATAGCACTAAGCTATTTCCCTCTCTGCAAGGAGACCATTATTCCGCATGCATAGGCCATTTGCAGCAGAGGTCGTCACAAAGTCATTCACAACACGGCACACGTTTATTAAACTTTTATTCTCTTTTTCCCCCAACACGGAAACTAGTTTGCACTTGTACCAGGGGTGCCATTGTCCTGCTCTGGGCGGCAGGGACTGCTCCGGGCTGGGCTGCGTGGGCCCCACAGGCCCGCACGCCAACCAGAGGTCTCCCCGCTTCCCCACCTGCCCTTAGGGTCCTACCTGCCCTTGGGGTCCTCCCAGACCCCACCTCGGTGGCCTTGAGGATAAGGAGAGGCGGTGACAGCACCTAAGAGTGGACGGACCGGCTTCCCAGGCCATGCCACCCTCCAGAGGACTCGCCTGCTCTGCTAGCTCTGTCCCTCCTCGGAGCCCTCCCTGGGCACCCTCCCTTCTCCTTCTCCCTCCTCCCCGGACACCGTCCCCTCTCCCTCCTCCCGGGGCCAGCGGGCACCACTGGCCAAGCCTGCGGCCCTGGCTCCAGAGCAGCACCTGCCGGGAGCGCACGGGTTTGGGCTTCTTCCCCAGTTTGGCCAGTGCCAGGCGCTGCTGCTGGGGTGCGGGTTCCTGGCCCGGCCTCCCGCACGTCGGGGCGCTGGGAATGGGGGAGGATTTAGTCTGCTCTGTGCGCTGGCCTGGGCCCGGGCTGATAGAGGGGAGTCTGGGTAGTCCGTCAAGGTCAGATTGGCCTCTACCGTGACACACATCCGAACCCCAGACTTTCAGGCCTCCAAGGCCACGGCCCCGCTCTCCTCCACCTTCTCCCTCCAGTTCGTCCCTCCCGGCCTCCCTCCGGGGCTCCTTTTCCCTCCCCGTCCCCGCTCCCAGTCTTTGTTGGTTAGGGGAGCCGTGGACTCCCTGGGGCCCTCGGCCTGCGTCTCCGCTGCGGTGCGGCCTCTGTGAACTTGATCCGGGGAGACCGGCTCCAAGCAGCCGGGGCCCAGCCGCTGCCCAGCGGCCCCGCAGCCCGAGCGCCCGGCTCCGCACCGTTCGTGGAGGCGCGCCCGCCGCACCGGCAGCGGGAGGAGCGCGGTCCGCCGTCCGCACCGCCAGCCGGACCGGCCGCAGAGCGGGCTCATGCTCCGCAGGCACCGGCGGGACAGGCATGCGGTGGGGGGTGAAGGTTGGGGGCCAGGCTCCTGGATCGGCAGGTGTAATGTGCTCTAAAGGGCTTCGAGGGTTAACCTCCGTTCCTCCAAGTCAGGGATTGCCCCACTTCCTCCAGCGCAGGCGGCATTGTCGCACAGAGGGGGTGCCCTTTTACGATGACACCCCTTCCATCCAGTCCTTAGAGTGCGAGGATGCTCAGCCCAACCACACGGTGACAACACCTGGCTTGGGCTGGGGGACAGGGACAGAAGAGGAGGTGTGGTGGGTCCCCACCCGAGGGACAGTGGGGACCCTAGTGCAAGGGAGGTCCTGGGGAGAAAGGGAGGGAACCCCGGCCCCAGGAAATCAGCAGGGGATTCCTGGGTCTCTCCTTCCCACTCATGCCCAGAAGGAAATGCCCAGAAGAAAATAATCTAGAGAAAGGAACCTCAGGCCAGCTCACCTTTCTGCAAGGCCTTCCCGAAGGGGTGATGGGATGCTGGCATAAAGAGCATCCCGCTGCTGGAGCTGAGAGGGGCCATGGGTGTGGGGTGGGCTGCAGTGGCCTGAGCAGAGGTTACAAGAAGTGGGGTGCATGTGGGAAGCTGACCTGGCCTTTTAAAAGGAGACTCCAAGTCCTGGCAGTGCAGGTTGAGGCTGGAAGAGGGACCAGGAGGACGCAGACTGAGTTCCTGGGTGGGCTCTGCCCTGCCTGGGTCCTCAGGGTCTCGGCAAGGTCCTATTTGACTGTCCCTGGGTGTTGGTGGGGAAGGTGGTGGAGACTGGGGTCCCTGAGCACTGGAACCTGGCATTTGAGGGTGTAGAAGGGAAAGGCCACAGATGTGTGGGTGTCAGGGTGTGTCCACATGTGCTGTCAGGCTGGAGACCAGCTTACAGGTAAGTGCAGGTGCACCTGGCTCTGGGTAGTGCTCTGGTGGCCATAGGATGTCTTTACTGTCAGCCTTAGGCCTGACAAGTCTGGGACTCATTTGTTTTAAGGTGCCACATGACACAGGACTCTTCACCCCACTGAGTTTTTTTGGCGCACACCAAACTGATGGAGACTCTGTCCCAGGAAAATGTTCATCCAGATGCCTGGAAGCTTAAGCACTCATACCAAAGGCCATAACAATATCTATACTAATAAAAGGGTAATATGCTAATTAGGCCGGATATCTTCTAGACCAGCGTTTTTCAACCGCTGTTCCGCGGCACACTAGTGTGCCGCGAGATGGTGCCTGGTGTGCCGTAGGTGCAGACAAGACAAGAATTTTATAATTTTTCACTTTTTTGTTTACTTAATATTTCATAATAAAGTAATTATAAAATACTTTCTTTGTGTTTATTTGATTCCTATTCAAGAGAATTACTTTATATATAGTCAATATAGGCACAGAGTTAAATTTTTTAACATTTTCTAATAGTGGTGTGCCTCGTGATTTTTTTCATGAAACAAGTGTGCCTTTGCCCAAAAAAGGTTGAAAAACACTGTTCTAGACATTCTTCCGGACAAAGTCATGGTGGTGGGGGCAGAGGCAAAGGCAGTTAGGGGATCAGGCCAGCAGGGGAGAACAGTTAGGGGGATCAGGCTGGCAGGCAAAGGCAGCTAATTAGGAGCAATCAAGCAGGCAGGGGTCCTGGATTGGAGAGGGTGCAGGCAGGATTGAGGGACTTCTCTCTCCTAACTGTGCATGAATTTCATGCACCGGGCCTCTAGTTATTATATAACAACAATAACCACATCCCTCATAGGTTACTAGATAATGCTCATTAAATACTCAGAACATTCTATAAGATAGGGTTATTTATCCCTTTTTGACCCAGTTCGTCTTACAGAAATACCAACTCTCCTCACTGCTCTGTGGACCTCCTTCTTTCCTTCCAAGAAATCCCCGGACATGCTGAGGAACAGCAATAGAAAAATAAGCATTTATATCCATCCTTCTTTTGACACTATGTCCCCCAATGGGCACCCTGCTAAGCTCTAAGACTGTGAAGTAAGAAACTGTATCAGCCCACAGGTGGAGTGGGGAGAAAGACAGCAAATACATGATCATAAATCCAATAAATAATCTATCAAAAGCATGACGATGATGGTGTGTGAGTCCAGAGGACTGAATGCCTGGGAGGGCCTCTAATGTCACCTCCGTGGCTCTCTGGGCATGCTCAGGGCCTGATGGAGCAGAGCAGGGGCAAAGGGTGTTCCAGAGGGTACAGGTAAGTTCAAGGTTGGAAAAAGAGCCAGGTGGGTCCAATGAACGTGAGAAAATGTGATGTGTCCTGATGGGGAAAAGCGAGAGAGGTTGGGACACAAGATAGTGTTGAGCCTTGGAAGTCAAGCTCAATGGCGCTGGGGAACCAGCCTGGCCTTTAGGGAGAGGAGCAGCAGAGATCAGAAGGTGTTAACTTATATAATAGAAACAAGACGCCATTGTGGTGACTAGCTTCCCCCTCCCCTCAGCCACACACCCAGAGCTAAAGTGTTTGCCTTGATGTTTCCAGTTGCATAAAGTAAGTGGGGAATCACATTATATTTTTTTTCGCTGTGGTTGTTGTTTTTGCAAAATGCTTAGGCAAAGGCAACATTTATACCAAGGTTCATGTTTCTCTGTTTTTTCCACACTGCGGTGTGGGACCTTGGCCCACGCAATTGTGTTCGTTAAGAAGAGCAGCCCTGGTCCTTGGCTTTGTTTCAGAGTTCCAGCTCTGCCTGGACCGACGGCGACTCTGACAGTTTAACTACCTCAACAGATGAGCCACAGCCCAGGAGGTGAGCAGTGACACCTCTCACAAAACCACACTGCGATGTGTGTGATGGAGAGAGAGGGGAGAGGAGCACTCTCATGAATATATGGCAGGTATCTACAAATCCTCACGCTAATTGATGGGCTCTCTATATATCATCCCAGATAAAGGGCCCCTGTGCAGTAAATGCTGATGGTTAGAACATCCTGATAGGGCTTTGTTAACAAGAAGATAACAGAAGAGAGAGATATGTTTGTTTAGCTGCCTATAGATAAACCCAATAGGTCTTTGTTAACTTTTCATGACGGATGGCAACCACTAACCATGATAAATAATCCTGCAAAAGGGAACTTTATTTAAAGTGCCAGAAATGGGGCCTAAATTTTTAGTTCTTTTGAATGAGGAGGAAATATTCTTGCACGTGAATACACATATATCATAGTATGTCAGTACCTGAGTTTCTCTAAATAATTTTAAACCATCAGCCAAACGCCTGGACCACGCTGACCCGTGATCCTTTTCCAGGACGTGCTATGTTTTAATCACACGAAAGCGGAGCAAGTCTGAGGAACTGGATTTCA
This sequence comes from Pipistrellus kuhlii, assembly GCF_014108245.1. Taxonomy (NCBI): domain Eukaryota; kingdom Metazoa; phylum Chordata; class Mammalia; order Chiroptera; family Vespertilionidae; genus Pipistrellus; species Pipistrellus kuhlii. The sequence continues at coordinate 119,499,210 of NW_023425404.1, read as the reverse complement.
CAGACACGGCTTCGAAACAGTGGCAGAACCTTGAGAGATTGATGCAAGGGTCTTTGGAGTAACTACAATGAGATAAAAGTATGCTTTTCAGTACTTTGTAAGGAATATAGTGGCCAGAGATGCACATCCCTGCAACACACTGGAGGTTGCAAAGTCTTTTCCAAAACTCATGGCCGAATAAGGATTTCTTTTTAAAATCAATGATGAGAGAGAATCACTGATGGGCTGTGTCCCACACACCCCACACTGAGATCTAGCCCGAAACCCAGGCATGCACTCCTACTGGGAATCAAACAGTGACCTCCTAGTTCATAGGTCAACATTCAAACACACGGGCTGGGCTTTCTACAGTTTTAAAATAATGTCTTGCCTATTCGGTACATCATTTCTTGAACTAGATGAAGCCATAAGTAATGCTATGTGCCCTAAATTCACCCAAAATGAAAACCCCAAAGTATGTTAAGTCCAGGCAGGGACAAAGAGACCAGACTTTACTCTGTTATCTTTGATGCAATCTCTTAAAAGGCGGCAATTATTTTCTGTAGAAACATCATTTGAATTTTATCTTTGCTAGAACACCAGGGAGGAGGGGAGCAGTTGACCTGACCCTACAATCTCCCCTAACCTTCAGAGTAATCAATTTTGATGGAAGAGGTGATATTGAGTCTCCAAAGTGAACCAGATTTGCCACCAGCAAATGGCGGTTCCAGGTGCAATGATGTTTCAGTTCATAAAAAGAATATTAAAAGGAATAAATTCTTCATGCAGAAGAGTTGCTGTCTGCAAAGGCCATCGGTTAAACAGGTCCTAAAGTACAGGGAAAAGCTTTCTTTTCTTTTTTTCTCTTTCCCGTTTGCCCCTGGGGGACACAAATAAGAACGAGTCTTTGTAATGCAGGTCCCCTTTTTGGTCCTAAGAGAAAACTGTTGGATTCACTCTGCGGGGCAGCTCAGTCCTGAAAGCATCAGATTTGATTCCCTAGACTCCTTGGAACCACAAGTTCACATCCCAGAGGGGTTGGGCTCAACCCTTCCTCCTTCCTAGGCAATAAATAGCATGGAAACCAGGTTATCTATGTGGCCAACTTTCAGGAAAGACCTTGAAAACAGAGCTGGGGTGGACCTGGGCAGTCACGTGGTGCTTTCCATTATGGGGGTGAGCAGAGGGGGGGGGGGCGGCGCAGGGTGGCTGAACCCACTGGGGCCAGCCGGCAACTAAACGCCATTCTGATCCCAGGAGATACTTCAACTGGGTTTTTAATAGAAGTCCATTTAAAAGCCTGCGATAGACAGCCGAGGGAGCCGGCTCCACTTACCCTTGTGTAGAGCATTGGGTGGCTCCATCAGATTAGGTGGGAGAGGGGTAGGGAGTTTGGAATGTTTACTTTCATGTTCACTATTCGTCGGCATTTCTATAGCGCCTCCATATCTTAGCACCATATTTTGTATTCCTGATTAGTGGGTTGGCTTAGGTACAACACGATTAATGTTTCTCTCTCTCTCTCTTTCTTTCTTTCTTTTTTTTTTTTTTTTTTTTTGGCTCAGAGAGCTGGTGCCCTCACCTGAGTCTAAACAATCAAGTTACTGAAATTCTAGCACACTTTTTAAACCTTGTGCCGCTTCTTTACCTAAGATGTACTGTTTCCACTCGCCTTCACACACACTATGTGTCCAGTTTCTGACACTACTCCTCTTAATATAAAAAACAAACAAACAAACAAAAACAACAACAACAACAAGTTTTCTGGTGGGGAAAGAAAATCAGACAATGCCAGCAAGGACCAGCAAATGGCTGCGTGAAGCTTGCTGGTTTTAGTGGCAGGGCTGTCGTCCTGGGGGAGGGGGAGCCCTCCCGCACCTTTCCTTACTGTCCTTCCTAAACTTTTGCTTCTCTTCTGATCTTTGGGCACTAATGTAACATGATTAACAACTTACTGAAAAAATAGGAGCTTGCAAACTTACTAACCATACTCTTGTTTCCAAGGGCATTATACATATTAAAGATGATGGCCGTTTAATGTGATTTTTGTGTCTATAACAGCGTCATTGCGAAAATGATACCTGTAACCATAAAGTCTTGTGAATGTACATAGTAATTACATGGTGTGTTTTTGTTACAAATGTCCTTCAGACGAGTCTATACACACACATTTTGATACGCGTTCTTTTCAGACACAAAGTGGGCAACGTCTCTGACATCCACATCGCCCAGTTGCCTGGGGAAGGACGTGAATATAACCTCCTGCAGCAGAAACACCATCTTCTGAGTTGGGTCAGGGTTTCCGCTGCATTAAATTGCCGTATTGTCTGTGACTACGAACTGAAACTGGGCTAGCTTGGATTTGGGAGGCTGGTAATCTGAAGCCCACAAATAGGGCTTGGTATTTTGTAATCAGTAGTTGACCTTCTCTATTGTTTTTAGTGATTTGAAACAAAGTTCAGTGACAATGGTTTGTACGTAAAAACATTTAAGAAAATAACCCAAGAAATGAAGTAGCTATAGATAGGGCTTGTGTTATGGCTTCGATGCTAGCAACCTCATGGAAATAGTTCCAATGTCCATGGACTCAGTGCATGCATATCCTATATTCATGTTAATAGCATGGAAAATTTTCACTAAAACCTCATAGAAACTGTTGATATTTTGTACCCAGGGGCTGACTCCTGGACACATAAAATACATACTTAATGAAAGTTGTTAGTTTAAGTTGAAAACATCACATTCTGACCACTTGCCTTCTTCCCTTTTATTGACAATAAAGCATTGGAAGTGCCCCTCTATGTTTTATCCTTTTGTAATTAAAGATACATGCCTGAGCGGGAAATGCGCTCTCTCTCTCTCTCTCTCTCTCTCTCTCTCTCTCTCTCTCTCTCTCTGCAGCAGTCCCGCTCCCCACGCCCTCTGCCCTCCATGCTGCAGCCATCCCGCCTATGGAGCAAGTCCATCTGTGGTCTGTGGGCCTGTGGAAATGTTCTCTTGCAAGAGGTAACCAATATGGAAAGGCTGGCCCCTGTATCAGCTCTCTGTATCCTAATTTTGCTTCTTTATTTTACGTTAAGCCTATTCTTCATGCTATTTTGAACCAAACAGATACTTTAAAAATTTTGAGGAAAAGTCATTTCTGATTTGGTTCCATCCACACAACACACATATCCTTTCACCTATGGATTTGACATTAAAAAAAAAGACATTGGATAGATGTCACCTTTTATTTTATTTTTTAAAATGTTTTTATTGATTTTTGGAGAGAGGAACGGAGAGAGATAGAGAGATAGAAACATGGGTCGGCTGTCTCTTGCAAGCCCCTTACTAGGGATCAAGCCTGCAACCCGAGCGTGTGCCCTGACTGGTAATCAAACCAGTGACCTCTTGTTTCCTGGGTTGATGCTCAACCACTGAGCAACACCAGCTGGGCTAGATGTCACCTTTTATTATTTACATATTTATTTATTTTTTTGGTGAAATTTAATGTTTATTTCAGGAGACTGCAAGATATGAAATTTCACACAGAAATAAGAAACTCACTGAGAGGAGAAGCTTTGTACAGTATGTACAGTTTGGATCTGTTCAAGTATAGATTCATTGTAGAAAGTGCTATAATAACAAACCACATTTTAAAAGAGTTCTTAGTAGAGAAACAGTAAGAAATACTTACACCAAACATAGTACACAACAAAAACTTTGTGCCTCAGTTGTACAATCTAAAAGTTAAAGGTCCCAGACGTGCCATCCTGAACTTGGAATGTATAACCTTCAGAGGTAGTTTCTGGCACAGCATTTTGATCTTCCTGTTTAGTGAAGCCTTTTTTTTTTTTTTAAATATATTTTATTGATTTTGTACAGAGAGGAAGGGAGAGAGATAGAGAGTTAGAAACATCGATGAGAGAGAGTCATCGATCAGCTACCTCTTGCACACCCCCTACTGGGTACATGCCCTTGACCAGAATCGATCCCGGGACCCTTCAGTCCCCAAGCCGACGCTCTATCCATTGAGCCAAACCGGTTTCAGCCTGTTTAGTGAAGCCTTTTACACACACTCATTTTCATGGTTTTGTAGAGCTTCAACTTTGTTCAAACCTCCACATTCTTCAATCAGTAGACTTAGTTTCTCAGCAGCCTGAAAGATGTTTGAAATGGAATCTAGAATAACCAGAATAATCTTGGTATCTTTTGCAGTGAAGAAGTTCATCAGTGCTTCTATTATGCCACAATGAATGAGGTATACATTTTGTTCTACCTTTCCACCACTTTTATAGTTGGTCACAGCCTATACAGCTTCCTTTTGTGTCTTAGAGTTTGCCTTAGAAAGAACAATGAGGAAAGGGACTAATCCATGACCCACAAGTTGCTGTACCTGATCCGAACAGCCAGCTGTGATGTTTGACATTGTCCATGTAGCTTCCTTCTGAACGTTAGTTTTGGAGTTCATTAGCAGGCTAGGAAAGACAGCCAGTGCTCCCACATCTATTACAACCTGCGTCTGTTCATCTGTCCCAGTGACAATTTTTCTTAGCACAGGAGGCACAGTTGGCGATTCAGAAAGCTTCACAAGATGGTTCAGTTTTCCGAGACTTGGTTATTAAATGCACCAGTGCACTGGACCCACTGTTGGCTCATCTTGCAGTTCCTGGCATGTCATCTTTAGCATGTGGTCTGACCTGGACACTGTCAAACCTTTGTCGCAACAAGAATCCTGTAGCCCCATTAGATGCTGTTGAGCAGATTCTTCTTACTTTAGGTCATCTCCTGCCTCACGATGATTCAGAAGTATTGACAGGTAGCTGCTGGGCCATTTCCTACCTTAGTGATGGTCCAAATGAACAGATTGAAATGGTAGATGTCACTTTTTAAACAAAACTTATTTATTTTTTACTTTTCAAGTCTCAAACACGGAATATTAGTGCCAAAAGAGCACAGAGATCTCATGCAGCCTCTTTGTTTCAACACCAAAGGGCCGAGGCCCTTGGAAGAGTCAGGGTGTGTGGTTAGTTAGGCAGTGTGCTTCTCACACAACCTTCTAACACAGTCCTTACTGGCCACATGGAAGAATAGGATTGCAAGAAAGTAGCAAGGATAAGTGTATATTCTAGAACCACAATGTGCAATGTGGTAGCTACTAGCCACCTGTGGTTATTTAAATCTCAATTAGTTAAAATTAAATTAAATTTAAAATTCAGTTTCGTAGTTGCAGGAGCAGCATTTCAAGCACTCTATTGCTCATGTAGCCATGGCTTCTGTGTTGGATGGTGAAGAATTTATAGAGCGTTTCCATCATCACAGAAAATTCTATAGAACAGCTTGAGATGAAGGAACACAAATATTTGTGTATTGAACAGATTTTTAAAGGCAGAGAACTAACTGCACCTCCTCCACTAGGGGGTGCTCTAACAATTAGTGCATCCCTGCAGCTGGACTGAATTTAGAGAAATCTCTCCTCATTTTAAGTGAAAGGTAGGTTTCCTTACTTTATCCGATACATTTATTGCACTAGGGCCCGTGGCTGTTCAAGAATGGATGTGCAATTATGGACTTGCTGAACATAGGTGAAACTGAACTTTGATTTACTGTTCTGTTTAGTTCTCTGATATTGTCTAGTGTAATAATTAGAAAATGCCACTGCCAGCCAAATCGACTGCATTTTGAGTTGCTCCATATTAACATTAATTATAGAGCCCTGTTAATGGATGTACTTAGGTCTGGGAGAGTGGCTTATTTCTCTCTCTACTCTCCACCTGTGTTTGCCATATAGACATGTACACACCTGAGCTGGGTGCCCACGCTGGAGAAGGCACTGGGAGGAAGCCTCTCTCTCTTGATGATCTTCTGTGTCCAACATAAAAGTAATTAATAAGAAAATTGCGTCGTTAATGTATTGTCCAACATTTCAAGCCTTAACTGTATAATCAAGATTACTCTTTTGGGAGAGCATTATGCTAAGTGAAATAAGCCAGTCAGAGAAAGATAAATATCACATGATTTCACTCACTTGTGGAATATAATGAACAACATAAACTGATGAACAAAAAAACAGATCCAGCCCTAACTGGTTTGGCTCAGTGGATAGAGCACTGGCCTGCAGACTCAAGGGTCCCAGGTTCGATTTCGGTCAAGGGCATGAACCTTGGTTGCAGGCACATACCCCAGTGGGGAGTGTGCCAGAGGCAACTGATAGATGTTTCTCTCTCATCGATGTTTCTAGCTCTCTATCCCTCTTCCTTCCTCTCTGTAAAGAATCAATAAAATATATTAAAACAAACAAACAAAAACAGGAAAGAAAAAAACAGATCCAGAGACAGAATAGTGGATCAGACCATCAAACCTCAGAAGGAAGGCAGGGGAGGGTGGGGTTAAGGGAGAGAGACCAACCAAAAGACTTGTATGCATGCATGTAGCCTAACCAATGGACACGAATACCAGGGGGGTGAGGGCATGACTGGGGACGTGAGAGGGAGTATTGAGGGTATAAAGACACATATGTAATACCTTAATCAATAATGAAAAAAAAAGAAAAAATATTACTCTTTTAAAGGGGTGTTGAGACTCAAAATCTGAGACTCAGAAAATCCAGAATTCATGGAACACTGAACATTTTTTTAAAGAGCAAGTTTACATATATTAATAGATTAAGCATATATATATATATATATATATATATATATATATGACAATAGATACTATAGCTACCATTCTTTGAACCTGCTTTATATATAATTTCATTTAATTTTCCCAATGATTTAAGCAGATGTTCTCATTCTCCATTTACAGAGAAGACAATTGAGATTCAGAGAAATTAAATTATTTATTCAGATTCATTCAGAAGTTGAGCAACAGAGCCAGGATTCAAATTCAGGTTCTGACTAGATTCCTTAAAATTCAGTTGATGATCTAAATCCAATTTGAAAAGAAGATATGTAAAGCAGAAAGTATCTATTTAATGCATGAAGTTCATCAAAACCCCCGTAAGCATCTTAATGGGGTATAGGTCTTGCCAATTCAACTTGATTCCTTAAAGTTGGTAAACATATCGTAAGCCAAGAATATATTTTACTAAACTTCAAACGATATTTGACTTGAAGCATACTTCTTAGAAAGGCGCTGGGAGGTGCCCTGTCTCTGTGACTCAGGCAGGTAAACGGATACACTGAAGGTGGTAGGCCCATGTAAAGTTTTCAAATTAAAATTTTTACAGCTCTGGGCTTCATTCTCCCCAAAGCAAAACAAAGTAAAAAACAACCAAATGACCTCTGGGGGTTTGGGTGAAAATCGTCATATGGTAGGATGTCACTGAGCTTCTATCGATAGAAGGCTCTGGTTGCAGCTGTTTCCCTAATTCTTCTTCTTCTTCTTCTTCTTCTTCTTCTTCTTCTTCTTCTTCTTCTTCTTCTTCTTCTTCTTCTTCTTCTTCTTCTTCTCCTTTTAATTAAAGTATCACATATTTGTCCTCAACCCCCATTCCAATCCCCCCTCCCCCCTCCCACACACACACTCATGCCCCCACACCCCTATTGTCCTCGACCACTGGTTAGGCTCATATGTATGCACCTAAGTCCTTTGGTTGATCTCTCCCTTTTATCCCCACCCTCCCTTTGAGGTCCAACAGTCTGACCCAGAAAGAAACTCTCTACAGACTGATTCATATGCCTTTCAGCATAACGATTATTGCTTGTCTCATTTTTTATTCTTATAAGTATATTTCCAGTATATTTCTTATAAGTATTTTTATTCTTATAAGTATAGGACATGATCTCACTCATCTAGGGGAAATGGTGAACAACATAGACTGATGAACAAGAACAGACCCAGAGATAAGGACCATGGGTCAGACTGTTCGACCTAATTCTTCAGTTTAAAAAAAAAAAAAAAAAAAAAAAAAAAGGCTTTCCTCATGTAGGTGTTTGTTAATGTGTTTTCCCTCTTACCTTAGTTCATTGGTGAAAATTTACCTTATTGTTCCTTTAAGTAAACTCTCCTTTGACTTTTGGCTTGTCAGGATTTAGAAAATAAAAATCCCCCCTCCCCCTCCCAGCATCCAAAATCTTATTAACTAGGTAGGATCTGGGGTTAGTTTTTGTGGCCGCTGCTGGCCCGCAGGGAACTTGTGTGGCTGTGAGGGGCCAGGCCTCCTGGAGTGGCCGGGGCACCTCTGGGCCTTGGTGAGGTCTAGAGAGCAGGACAGAGCCGCAGCCTGGGGCCCAGGGCCAGCTGTGCCAGGGGATGATCTGCCCTGGCCTTGAGGAGGTGGCTCCATGGCGGCTGCTCACACCTTCAGTTTGGGCGCCTCCTGAATACGCAGCGTCTTCGGTTCTAGTCCCACAGCCACCGCAGAGGGTGAGGATTGGCCCTCCAGCGGGGAAGCTTCATCTCCCGGATCATGCGGGAAAGGGACCCAGACGGCCAGTTGGTGCATCTCGGGAACAGCCTCTTCAGCATCCGTGGTTGAAGGTGGAGTTGGTTCTTCTGGCCAAAACCTGTGCAGCTTGACCAACGGCCTTAGGCAGGGGTCCTGCTCTGGGGCTCCTTGCCCGAACCTTTCCCTCTTTGTTGTGGCAGGTGTGGGATGCGGCTCCCATGAGGGCGCCCAGTGCTCTACCTGGTCCTGGAAGGATTTACACATTTTGACTTAGGTATGTATTTAGGATACATTTACGTCAGTAGATTGATTTTATCTCTCTGAAGAGGACCAATCTTTTACTTCTTCCTGGGAGAATTATAAGTTGGTCAACTTCCTTCCCCCTCACCCCCCCCAAATCACGATTTTTAATTAATTAATTAATTAATTAATTAATTAATTATATTTTTATTGATTTTTTTACAGAGAGGAAGGGAGAGAGAGAGCTAGAAACATCGATGAGAGAGAAACATTGACCAGCTGCCTCTTGCACACCGCCCACTGGGGATGTGCCCGCAACCAATGTACATGCCCCTGACCGGAAACGAACCTGGGACCTTTCAGTCCGCAGACCGATGCTCTACCACTGAGCCAAACCGGTTTCGGCCCAAATCACGATTTTTTAAAATTGTTGGAGATAGCAAGCACAAAAATAGCTAACTTACATATGCAGTTTTAACAAATAGTTACAGTGGTATCTGTATAGCCATCTCCAAGGTGGAGAAATGACAGTACCTGTACCCCAGAAGCAGCCCCCGCTTGCTCAGGCTTAGCTTCCCCTGCACCTGCACCTGCAGAGGAAGCTGCCATCTTGACTTTTAAAAAATATCTATATTTTATTGATTTTTTACAGAGAGGAAGGGAGAGGGTCAGAGAGTTAGAAACATCGATCAGCTGCCTCTTGCACACCCCCAACTGGGCATGTGCCCACAACCAAATTACATATCCTTGACCGGAATCAAACCTGGGACTCTTCAGTCTGCAGGCTGATGCTCTATCCACTGAGACAAACTGGTTAGGGCCCATCTTGACTTTTTTAAAAATACGTTTTTACTGATTTTAGAGAGAGGAAAGTAGAGGGAGAGATAGAAACATTGATAAGAAAAACATGGATCTGCTGCCTCCTGCTTACCCCCTACGGGGGATCAAGCTGCAACTCAGGCATGTACTCTGACAGGGAATGGAAGGTGTGTGTGGTGTGTGTGTGTGTGTGTGTGTGTGTGTGTGCGCGCGCGCGCGCTCATATCTGATAGGTACATGGGAGGATGCTCAAACAACTGAGCCACATTGGCCAGGGCTTATTGCCTATTAGACTCTTACCTTGCTTTCTGAACCTTGTATTCCTCTGTAAGCATACAATGTATTTTCCTCTTTTTGTAGTTTACATACAAGGAGGATTCATGCTATAAATATTCTATGTCTCTATTGGTTTACAACACTTTCTGGTAGGATGTTTCTTAGTTTCATTGACCTAAAATTTAACATTGGTCAAAAGTGACTGTCTTTTTCTATAACGTCTCATTTGGATCCATTTTTTGAGGTGTGTACCATGTTTCTGTTACAGGGCTCTACAACACAGAAGAAATGTCTCATTTTATCTTTTTTATTCCTTTATTTTTTTAAATTCTTCATTGTTGAAAGTCTTACATATCTCCTTTCCCCACCACTGATCTCATTTTATCTTTGTATCCCCACAGTGGGTGATGTAGTTTGTCTAGACTCAGTGGTCAGCAAACTCATTAGTCAACAGAGCCAAATATCAACAGTACAGCCACATTTTTTAAACTTAAACTTCTTCTAATGCCACCTTTTCAAAATAGACTCACCCAGGCTGTGGTATTTTGTGGAAGAGCCACACTCAAGGGGCCAAAGAGCTGCATGTGGCTCGCAGCCGCAGTTTGCTGACCATGGGCCTAGAGCACATGTGTCAAACACAAGGCCCGCGGGCCAATTCCGTCCCTCCAGGCCTTGCAATGTGGCCCGCACCGCGCTGTCATCACTGCACTCGGCTGCGTTTCCATCACAATGACAGTTTATGACTGTTCAGTAAACCATTCGGCCCGCGATTTAGGCTGGATTTTAGATTTTGGTCCTTTCTCTGATTGAGTTCGACACCCCTAGCCTAGAGTAATAACTAATGATTTCTTTGAGAAGTTTATGGATATGGCTCAGTGCATGATATTCTGGGCCTACTATACACTGAATGGCCAAATTATTATGATCTTTGAATGCATAATAATCTGCCCACTCTGTATGTGTGTGTGTGTGTGTATACACACACACACACACACACACACACACACACACACACACATATACATACACACATATATACATACACATATACATATATATATAAATTAGAGGCCCGCTGCATAAATTTGTGCATTGGTGGAGTCTGGAAAGCCTGGCCAGGGAGAGGGGACGTGAGCGGTTGGCCGGCTTGCTGGCTGGTCAAACTCCTGGTTGAGGGGACAATTTGCATATTAGCCTTTTATTATATAGGATATACACTGAGTGGCTAGATTATTATGTGTACAGAGATCATAATCTGGCCACTCGGTGTATGTTTCTGTGAATACTTTAAATGGCCATGTCCAAATTAATAGAATGAAATGGAGAATTGGTTAGAAATCCACTTACAGCAAATTAACATTCTAAAACCTAGCAAACTTTAACCAAGCCCTGGTCAGGGTGGCTCAGTGGATTGGAGCACTGACCCAGTCACCAAAAGGTTGTGGGTTCAATTCCAGGTTAGGGCACATACCCAGGTTGCAGGTTTGATCCCAGGATGGAGCATATACAGAAGGCAACTGATCAATGTTTCTCTCCTATAGATGTTCTCTCTCTCTCTCTCTCTCTCTCTCTCTCTCTCTCTCTCTCCCTCCCTCCCTCCCTCCCTCCTTCCCTCCCTCCCTCCTTTCCTCTCTTTAAGCATGTCCTTGTCCTTGGGTGAAGAATAAAAAATAAAAATAATACAAGGAAAGATACTCTATTGGAAAGTAGGAAAAGGACAGGTTTGAAAGATGCTTAAGCATCAATGAAATGCATTTTAATACACAGTATACTGCACAAACAACAGTAAAACCATGAAGAAAGAGAAATACTATAAGCCAGACTAGAAAATTGCATGTGTCTAGTACATCTTGCCATTTCCATGAAATGTGCCCAGCAAAAGTCAGATGAACAAACCACAGTATTTAAAACATTTTACAGCCCAACCAGCATGGCTTAGTTATTGAGTGTTGACCTTTGAACCAGAAGGTCAGAGTTAAATTCCCAGTCAGGGCACATGCCAGGGTTTCAGGCTCAACCCCCAGTAAGGGGGCATGCAGGTAGCAGCTGATCACTGATTCTCTCTCATCATTGATGTTTCTATCTCTCCCTTCCTCTCTGAAATCAATATATATATATATATATGTATGTATATATATATACACACACACACACACACACACACACACACACACACACACATATATATATATATATATATATATATATATATATATATATATATATATATATAATATACACACACACACATACATATATAAAGTTTTGCCCCAACCGGTTTGGCTCAGTGGATAGAGCATCAGTCTGCAGACTCAGGGGTCCTAGGTTCAATTCCAGTCAAGGGCATGTACCTTGGTTGCAGGCACATGCCCAGTGGGGAGTGTGCAGGAGGCTGCTGATGGATGTTTCTAACTCTCTGACCCTCTCCCTTCCTCTCTATAAAAAAATCAATAAAATGTATTTTTAAAAAGTTTTAAAAACTAAAAACTCAGTTGTCCAGGATAAAAAAAGTAACTAGCAGTTGTTTTAATAACTTTTATGTAAACTGAATGTTATGTTTAAAGTAGGGGCCCAATGCATTAATTCATGCACCTTGAAAAGAACTGTGGGCTGAGAGGCTGCAGTGGGCACAGGGGCAGGTCTCAGCCCACCCTCCCCTCGCCCCTCCTGCTGTGGCCCCCAGTTCCGTCTGCCGACAGCCCCTCTCCCATCACTGTTGCTCCCATGTGCAGACAGCATTGGCCCTGCTCATACCAACTGACAGCATGGAGCAATTGGGGCCGGCACCATCAGTGGTTGTGAGTGGTGGCTGCTGCCCCAATCCCCCCTTAGGAGCTGGGGGAGGTGGAGTAGCCCTCAGGAGCCATTGGGGCCAGCAGCCACTGCTTGCACCCACTGATGGTGCAGAACAATTGGGGCCAGCACTGGATGCCAGCAGTGGGTGCGAATGGGGCCGGCAAAGGCAGCAGGTGTGAGTGTCTGGCAGGATAGTGGCGTGGGGAGCAAGAATTTTCAGTAAGCACCAGAGGCTCACCAGGATGACAGCAACTAGTGCCCCACCTTGGTCTGGCAACCCTGCTCACCTGCTCCACCATCCTGTGGCTGATGCCCACTATGTTCCGCGCTCTGCAGCCTGCTGCCAATGCTCGCCATGTTCTGCATGTGCCCCCTAGTGGTCAGCGCATGTCATAGTGACCGACTGATTGGCCATTCGGTCTATTTGCATATTAGGGTTTCATATATATAGATGATATTAAGAATAAATTATTCAGTTCATCTAAATATCAAATTTCCAGTGTCATCTAATGGCGTGCATGTATAGATTAATAATCACTTTATACTTTCTAGGTTACAACTAATGTAACCTTCTCAAAGAAATTGTCTTCTAACAGAATGACTGCTACTATTGTGGAAAGAGACATTATTCAGAACATTGTCTATTTCATTCCTAAGTCTGGACAACTCATCTACTTTAGACTTCAACTTCTAAAGACTGTTGTGATCTACAGTTTGGCCATAGAACTATTTGTATTGAAAAGTTAGCCAGCATGCCTTCAGTGAACTTCATTCATTAGTATTAGTCCTGGCAAGGTTTCCATATCTCTGGGTTCATTTTATACTTTAATTTGGTTAGTAGGTCTTTGTTTAATCGTCCTAATGAAAGAAGAACAAAGACGTTTTAGGTGATCCAAGCGAGTAATACACTGTATTTTATCTCCGAAAAAAGCCGGACAAAGCAAGAATTCCGATACCTCTGATTTTCTTCAGGACATTTGGAACCACAAATCGGCTAGAGGATAAAGATCCTCACTGTATTTAACTGCAGACACCTTCAGAAGAGAAACATGGTGTCAGTCTTAAAAATTATATTTTGCCAGCTACACAGGGGTTGGGAGGCAGATTATCTCACCAGAAGAGTTTTTTTCCTGGGACGGAGGGTGTCTGTTTCTTAAGTGCCACCTCCTACAATAAAATCACCAGCCAGGCCAGTTTTTCCCCTATGTCTCTTTATGAAGGATTGATGCTAAGGTCAGGCGATGGTGCTGGTGTACATGAAAAAAGTCTGCAGGTTTACTGCCACCTGGACGAAAGGGAAACACTTCCATTCCTTTGCATCAAATTTTCTCAGTCACAGTAGTTCCTCAAGTTGCTGCTGCTCTGTGATTTCCTTCTCCCTCAAAAGCCAAAACCCATTTTCTTCTTAGTGCTTGGGTCCCCTAAAACTTTTCTCCTCATGAAATCATCTTTCACAATATACCGTTCTCCCCTCATCCAATACAGGCCTTTTCATTCCTGTCTTGACTTCACTAAGGAAAGTGAGTCCTGTCTATTCTCTGTCATGCCTGTGGCATTGGTAAGTTACTCTTTTTCTCCTACTACTTTGTGAAGAATGACTATGCCCAAGTTTCTCACTGCTTTGTAACACAGGTATTTTATTTTTGAATCCACATTTCTTTTTGCAGCTTCTTGAACTTCCTTCAGTTGGTGCACGGACAGCCATCCAGTGGAGACTGAGCCCACCGGTCCGTTTTACACAGGCCACTGAGCAGTCAGAAGACGGTAACAACTCTGGGTCTCCAGTGACCTGGGCTGGATTCAACTCACTGACCTGGAGGTGAAAGGCTCTGTATTCCATTACTAATCCCTTGAGCTATCCAGCCCCCTGAAAATGATTCTTTGGTTTTATTATTGCAAAGGCCATTTATAAAATCATGAACTGGATTTAGGAAAGCAACCATGAAATAGCAAGGGACAAACTGATTGAAATTCCTTCAATGTAGTAAGGGCTGAAGCCTCTCGGTAGGATTGGGAGAAAAGTTAAATATAGGCACCTCCATTCTTATTTCAAACCGGCTCACTTAAACGTGGCAACTTTAGACCCACTGACCATGCCTCAAGGAACTAAATCCTAAATAAAGAAAATGGAAAAGCAAACTATGAAATAGCCAACAATCTTTATTTTGCACTTCCCCACCCCTCTTCACTTTCCAAAAAGCACTAACGGGCATATTTGTGCATGTGAAAATATTGTATAAAGTATTTAGAATGATCTCAAATTAATAAAACAAAAACATGTATCTCAACATAGATGCTTTGTTTTGTTGTTCTGGTAGGGGTAAAAAAGTTGGCTTCTAGAACAAGGACGGCAATGAAATACTGTACTCTTAAAAGGGCTACTCCATTTGCACTGACTTGCAATTTAACATTCATGGCAGATAACTTCATTTCTCTAACCACATAATAGGTCTTAAAATATGACTAATTCATACACTAATATCAATTTACTTGGCATTAAAAAAATCACAATTTCTATTAATATATTTGTATTAGGCTCCATACCCATATTCTAGCATTTAAGATATCCATTACACTGGCCCAAATTGGGATTATTTCAAAATCAAGTAAAAGTCCATATTTATTCCAAAGTTGCTAAAATATGTTAATAAAATTTGATGTTTTACATTAAAAATAAAATATTTGGTTTATATCTCAGATATCTATAACATATAATAAATAGTGGGCAGTATAGTAATATAATAAAGTTTTGTGATACCCTGAAATTTGATGAGTTTTCTTTAAAAATTCTTAATATTCTTCATTACAGCCTTAAACCACAATATTAATGAACAGATTTGCAGAAATAAAACAATATAAACACAAAATGCTACAGAATATTTTTTTTTCTTTTTTTTTCTTTTTTTACTTTTGAGGAATCTACATGTCCTTTTATAAAAATCAAAGAAATTTACAGAAACAAACCAGATAATAAACCAATTTCAAATAATGAACTACAGGCCTAAATTGCCATGCTTTCCTTCTAACTGCCAGGGCCCTTTCCCACAGTGTTGTGGGCACTGTGCAGGTTCAGCTCATGGTAGGTAACTTCCAACTATGGCTCTGTTTTCTAGCCTTCTTTGCTTATGTACAGCAGTAATTACAGACATGGCTGAAATCACAGTGGATTACAGAGAAAGCCAGAATTAAACACGATAAAAATTTAAAAAATAACTGCTTCATAAATATTTATTATTTACATGAGGGCAGATCTTCTAGTCTGAAGAGTTTTTATACAAGTTGATGAAATGTATAAGCAGTGAGAAGAACACCTGCAGTCTAAAGAAGGGTTAGAATGCAACAAAGACAGAAAATGTGAGTTAACAAAAATAATTTGCATGAGAGCAAACAGGACATGATAGAAACCCTTTTCTTAAAAAATATAAGGTATTTCACAAAAGCCTGAACATTTTACATGTTAATACTAAAAATGGGGAGAGGGGACGCTTCATAAACTTTTTATCACAAAAATATTTACCAATACTCCAACTGGAGTTTTCATTTATGTTATTATGATTATCTTACTATAGGGGGAAAGAAGTTGAAACTGTATACAGCCTAATGATATCATCCTTAAATTACAGCCAAGGTGGTTTACACATCATCTTCTCATCTAATACCTTCATGAAAAGGCCTTGGAGAGAATAAAGAAAATCAGAAGGGAAGATTATGGTCTTTTATTAATACTTGTCACTGGTAATAGAAAAATGAAGGCCCGGCAGTCCTTGTGCCACACCTGTTACTTGAGTTTCCTTCTGCCACACCATCATGTGGCCATAGGCCAGTCTGTTCCAGTGGGAAGCATCCAGAGCAGACGCTGCAGTTCTCTGGTCCTCGGTCTCCCAAGATTCCTCATCTACAGGAACTTAGCAGTAGATGGGACAGCAGAATTCATGGATCCCCATCTGAAGTGGTAGGAAAGAAGCCCGAGGCCACGCCACTGGTCCGCGCTGCAGAGATGTCAGTGTGCACGATGCTTCCTCTTTTTGTGCTTCTTATCCTTCTTCTTGTTGGCACACTTGGAACAGAACCACTGCATTTCTTCGGGTGGTGCAGCCATTATTCCAACACAGGGCCTACATGTTAAGAAAAAGAGTTTTGGATAAAAAAGTTATACATATACATGTACATGTACACACACACACACAGTCTCTCTCTCTCTCTCTCTCTTTTTTATGTTCTTAAATACTTTTAAATAATTAAATTTTAAGCCTATGGTATATTCACCGGAAATCCAAGCCATAGAACTCTAATTTATGTAGCACTATTGTTGGACAAAAGGATGATTATATTACATAATGTCCCTTTTATAGGCACCACTGGAGAAATTAATTAGCCCATTTTTCCTTTCAGCTACAACTATGGATGAGAGAGAAACATCCATCAGCTGCCTCCTGCACACCCCCCTCCTGGGGACGCGCCCACAACCAAGGTACATGCCCTTGACCAGAATCGAACCTGGGACCTTTCAGTCTGCAGGTCGACGCTCTATGAGCCAAATTGGTTTTGGCCTGAGCAATGGCTTTGTTTTTATCTTATACCTATCATATATTATGTGACTGAATGGATTTCTATCTTTTTATATTTGATATTTTAAAGAAAAAATGAGATTATTTGCATACATTTTGGTAGCATTTCTTTGGTAGTGGGGAATAGTGGTAGAGAAGTAAAAAAACAGATAAGCTGTCCCTTTATTTCTGCAGTTTATGACACGTTTACAAAGGGGTTATCTCAATGGTACTATGAAGCTTAGCAGACAATTACTAGAAGGAAAGGAAAGGGGGATCCCTATGTCTCCTTTCTTTTCCAGTAGAATGGTATTTAAGTTAAGCAAAATATTCAGAATTTAGGCTGAATAACAATAGTCCAAAGACTTGATTTTTAAAACTAATTACATTTTATTGACTCAGTGATTTTTGCCCTGTACATGATTCTGAGGATAGCACCTGAAGGGGAGACAATCCAAGATGGACCAAAGTCACTAATCCGCTCTGCAGTGTCACCCCCCATGGAGTGACTGGCACTCATTGATGCTTGGAGCACTCACCAGTGGTACCAGTCATCACAGCCATCACAGCCGATCATGGGACTCCCATCGTCAGGCTTGTTACATCCAGGACAGATCCAGATCTGATTACCCCACTCATCTCGGATCTGAGGTTTTAAATGGGGTTGAGGAGGTGTGTGTAATCAGAGATGGAATAGGGGAAAAGAACCAAAAAGAGGGCAGGATAAGAGTGATTACTTTATACCGTGAACCTAATACACTGACATATTAAACTAAAAAAAAAAAAAAAGTGGTTAACAAGTTATTAAAGTCATAATCATAACCATCATCATTCTGGAATCATTTCTAACGAATATTTTAAACTCTTTTGTTTAAATCATTAAAAAAAGCATTTTATAATAACTTCTGTGAACAATATAGCCTATAGTCGACTTCATCTAAAAAAATACTGTAAACACAGAAGTTCATAATAATTAGAGTCTTTATGGCAATAACAACTGATACTTTTGAACTATAGAGCTCAACGATATGTATTTCCTCAGTCGCACTCACAGGCATGGAATTCATATGTACAGCCAATAGTGCATGTATCACCTTATTACTTATTAGCTAAATCCTTCTCCTGAACTAGTTGATAAGATCAAGGATATAAAAGAGTTGTTACTAAGTAACTTTCCATTCCCTTTATGACATTTTCAGCAAAGTACAATCACTAAAGGGCAAATGAAACAAGGAACTCATGAAGCCAAAGAACTACACATTTAAATATTATTTTTCTACAAAGATGATGTGCTTTGGAGTTTACTTAACTTACCAGTTCTAAATAAGACACATCCCTAATTGTTTCACTTCCTCAAATTTAACATTAACCAAACCAATTTGGAAGAAACAATTCTATGATGGTCATTCAAAAAATAGCAACAGCTAAATACTCGCTTTCACAATAACACAGCATATAATTTCATTCAGTTTATTTTGTAAAGTATGGTTCCTTCCTTCACTTTTAAATATAACACTG
Organism: Pipistrellus kuhlii; assembly: GCF_014108245.1. NCBI lineage: Eukaryota > Metazoa > Chordata > Mammalia > Chiroptera > Vespertilionidae > Pipistrellus > Pipistrellus kuhlii. Next base: position 119,480,664 of record NW_023425404.1, on the reverse strand, counting down.
ACTAGATATGCAAAAAACGGGGGGGGGGGTTTCTTTGTGTGTAATGGGTGTATTGGGGACACAGCTGTTTCAGCCCACTGATGTGCTATTTAAGGCCTGCCATGTTTTAAAGTCTCTACAAAGAGTCGTGTTCTTAGGAAAGCTTCCTAAAGAAAGCTGTGGGCAGCTACATCTCTGACTCAGCCCTTTCTAATTCCAAGGGGAGAGAGCCACCAGTTACCACATGCCAGCTGTCCAGGGTTAAGACCAGTCCAGAGCCTATGCCCTGCAGCTGCCATGCATGGCCAGTCTTGCTGCTAGTTGACCTTTCTTGAAATTAGAAGGCCATAACTCTGTTGCTACAAGAGGAATTTGCCATATTATCCCTCACAACTAACACTGAACACTTGACAGCTCACTAAGTTCTTCCAAACATTTGCTTCATCTAACCATCTTAAAACAACCCTTGGATAGGTTAAGAATGGGGAATCTGCAGCTACGGAAAGGTAACGGCCAGTTCCAAAAGTCACACTATTGCACAACAACAAAATCAGCTGTTTTGCTCTATGGCCTTATCTTTCCTCCAAATCACACTTCTTGTTCTCAGTCTAAAAAAATGTCTCTTAGGAGACAGAAGGCTTCTCACCCACACTGTCTATGTAAATCTGATCCATCTTCAAGGAGTTAGTCTCAAAAGTCCACTGGAGAACCAGAAATTTTAGGGCTAGAACAAACTATAGTGATAATCTCTTCTAACATAAACCCCTTAATTACAGATGAAATGGAGGTCAAACATAAAATCTTTTCTGATCAACCTGCCTTGCGCTTCAATTAAACACCTACAGCAACTGGTCCTTGAACGAACCAATTTTTTACAAGTATACTTTTATTGATTTCAGAGAGGAAGGGAGATAGAAACATTAATGACAAGAATCATTGATTGGCTGCCTTCTGCACACTCCCCACTGAAGTTTAAGCCTGCAACCCGGGTATGTGCCCTGACTGGGAATTGAAACTTGACTTCCTGAGCCATGCTGGCTCGGCAAATGGACCAATTTGATGATCACAGATTTTTGTATCACATTTCCCTTTTTGTCTTAAATAGCCAGTTTAATCCTTTTCTGTTAATTTTTCAGGTCTTTATATCCTCTCTCAATACTTCTGAGATTTTTATCCTCTGAATCATTATAGTGCCTCCAATATGGAATGACTTATTGAAATTTCCTTCCAAAATGCCTTAAAAATATATAATAGTATTTGCATGATTTATAACAACTATCATGAATCCCACACACCACTTTTCAATCATATCTTCTTGAAAAGATTCGAGCCATCACTAGGCTTATAGTCACAGTCTATATATAGAGTATTTGGTGGTCAAGGCCATGTCATTGCTGAACTCACTGAACAAGGTGAGTTTTACTATCTGAAGACAAACTTGTGTACTCAGAGAGCTGTTTGGTCTGGGAGTTCATTTTCATTTATTATCCAAGTCTGGTATATTCTGGACCTTAGCCAAAGACATACTATAATTAGTGCTGTTACTTAGTAACAGCAGCTGGCCCATAAGATCTGTATATATTACATAAATTATACTCTTAAGTGAATAATTTAATTGCTTGATCAAAAGTTCAGTGTGAGATTTAAATATCACTATTATTCTCTATATTTATACACTGATATTGTTGTATATATGTATATAATCATATTCTAAAACAATAAAAAGAAGAACAATGATTTGACATTATTTATGAAGACTAAATATGCGAACACTGAAATACAATACTTTTCTGCCAAAAGCTTGAAAATGCAATGAAAATATCTTTCTAGTCATAAAGAATTGCCTCTGAAATTCAATAATGATACATATGACATTGCTTTTTAATTGAAAACATTTTCATAATAAAAGAGTAAGCTTTTAAGTAACTTTAAAGAAAACACTGCAAAATACATGCTGCGTACCACGTAAGTGCTGACGGTCTCCGTTACCACACTCCGCACTGGGGCTTTTGAACTTCCGGCTCCAGAGATGGCAGGGGACGGGGTCGGCATCAAAGCGGGGGACGAGGTGGACTGTGCAAGGAGTGGCAAAGGCACTGGGGCAGGAGTGACATGCACTGGCACAGTGGCTGGGACTGACACTGGTGGTGGGGTCTTGGGCCTATTAAGAGACGGAGCTGGCTTAGCCTCGGGGGCTGGGACCACTTTGCTGATGACACTGTCAACAAAAGAGAAAAGGATAAGTCAAAACAGGACAGTTAAATCAAACTAAATATTTTAAAACATTATTACAAAGTAATTTTCTTCTTCTAGTAGCAAAATACTTTTCTGAAGAGTCCAGAGACAGCTACAGACCTGAGCTGAAGGCCTTTCACCCACTCACTTCTCAACTTACTCAAGTGGGGGTTTCCTTGGGGAATGGGGCAGCCTGAGCAAGGGGTCTGTGATGGTTTGCAGGCCAGCCACACCCCCTGGTGACCCAAGTGGAGGCCCTGGTATCTGGAACTTATTTACCTTCTACAATGGAAACTTTGTAGCCTGGAGCAGAGCCAAGCCTTCTGCTTGCTCCGTGGCTGCCGCCATTACTGTTTGGATTTGTTTACCTTCTATAATTGAAACTTTATAGCCTTGAGTGAAGGCTTAGGCTAGCTAGGGCAGGCGGAAAGCTTGGCTTCTTCCATTGTCAGAGAAACCCAAGACTCCTTCCTCTGTGGCTATAGCCATCTTGGTTGGGTTTATTTGCATACTTGCTCTGATTGGCTGGTGGGTGTGACTGGTGGGCATGATGGAGGCATGATCAATTTGCATATTACTCTTTTATTAGGTAGGCTAATCTCATCTAGTCCTCACAACAACTTCAAAGAAGTTATAGTGATCCCATTTTATAGATGAGGAAATAGGATTAAAGAAAGGAACTGGGTAAATGGGTGGCAGGCTTTGAACCATGGTCTTTTGATTCCACAGCTTCCTTCTTTTTTCCTTTTTACAAGTTCTTTTACTTGAAAAAATATATAAATCATTTCAAACGCAGAGAAAACAGACAGCTTAGGTAACAGACTAGAAGCTAGCCCTCTGCCATATTTGCTTCAGGTCTCTCTCCCTCGCTCCTCCAGAAGTAAACACTCTCAAGCTGGCAGATCTGTTTTTGTAAAAACAATATCAAACTATATTTCTTGTAGCTAGCTTTTCTCACTTAGTTTTTTTTGTGTGAGATATAAATGACATGTAACATTGTGTAATTAGGAGGTGCACAATGTGTTGATTTGATATATTTGTATAATGTAATATGATTAGTACAGTGGCATTAGTGGTATTAGCTAACACCTTTACTATGCCACACAATTATCAGTTCTTTTTGTGTTCAGAACAATTAAGATCTAGTCTTAGTGAGAAGGCTAAAAGGCTAATAATTCTAATGTAATCCTGATGTTTGGGGGGCACTAGCATTCTGAATCTGTGCCAGTAACCTAATATACATTCTTAATAACCTATAATTAAGTCACTGCCCCTTTCTCCACAATCTGGTCTTGCAAGACCTGTCTATCTAAAGTACTACTCCCATTTTACAGAGGCCATAAAACATGAACAATGAACAACCCCAGAGGAGATTATCAGCACTGGCACCAGGGTAGGCCCTTAGGTATGGCCTCAAGGCCCCATCCCAACACAGGGGCTCTTTGCCAAGCCAATGAAAGGTCCAGAAGTCCCACCCATATTTGGAGGACAAAGAAACCAAAGGGGATAAAAGAAGAGCTTCCACCATATTAGTTGGCTCAGACTTTGGAGGCAACTCCTCTGAGACTGTGGTGTAATAAAACTGTACACCTCCATTTCTTTAAGTCCTGCTTGGGTTTCTTTGGTCTTCTACAACATCAGCAATTCTGATGTGTATAATCCAGTAATGTTGAAGATAATTGCTATGCTGTGCCTTAGATCTCCAAGTTTATCTATTCGTCGCACACTTAGTTTTAAGTCTCTTGATTTATCCACGTTGATACATATGATCAATATTACTTATTGTACTTGTTAAATGATATTCCATGGCATGGGTAAGTCAAAGGACTTTTGCTCATTGCCCTACTGAGTGTAGGCCATATTGCCTTGTACATGTTATATGCTAACTCTAAATACATTCAAGAATTTCCCAAGGCTACAGTCCTAGATAAAGCTACTGGGTCACAGAGTATACACCTTTTACCTTGACTAGGAATCCCAAGTTATACTCTAAAATAACTGTACCATATTATCTCTTCCTACTGTTCCACAATTATCTAGGCCTTGCTTTTCTGATCAACAAAGTGAAAATATAGCTGCTTCTGAGAGTTTTGGTGAGAACCTAAACATAGAGAAACATGTCAAACACTATGAACAAATGTGTTAGCACCAGCAATATACTCATGGTTCTTATGCATGACAACCCCCAGTACTACCATTATCAGTCTGCATAGTTCCATTTTCTCATACCACCTCCACTAAAAAGCATGATTTTTTGCTATTCTGATCAGAAGATTTTAAGACAATAAAGTATTTCAAAAAATGCCATCGTTATGGAAGCAAATAACTAATGCTGCTTAATTGATCTCCACTTGTTTCATGCAAGTATGTGATACCTTTCAAACTTGAATATAGTCAAAGATCAGAAAACTTAACATGCACTGTAGGAGACATTCAATAAATGGGTAAGATAAATAATAGTGGATATTTATTGAACACTTACTAAGTATCCAATTGTTCTAAGCACTTGAAAGCCAACTGCATACGAGGAACTAAGCTAAATGTTTACTTGCCTTATCTCGCTTGATCCTCATAACAACCAAATGAGATAAACACTGACATAACTTTCCTCTTGCAGAAGCAGAAATCTAGGCACAGAGAGATTAGTAGACTACTGTGTGACAGCCAAAATTTAAACTCAGGCAGTCTGATTTCAGAACCTGTGATCTTAACTAACACACCACTGACTCTTGATGCTTACTGAATGACTGTTGCCTTACATAGAAGACTAGTAGCACACGAATCTGTACACCAGCAGCTCTCTGCCGGGCCTGGCCGCTCCGCGCCCGCTGCCCAGAGGCCCATCCGCGCGCCCCAGTCTGGCCAGAGGCCCATCCATGGCCAGGCGTGGAACGCTTGCCTCGTTGCTGGGGCGATGACACAAGTGCCCCCCTCACCCCCCAGACCTCTGCAGTCGGGGTGGAACACTTTTCCTCGTCACCGCGATGATGAAGCAAGCATTCCACTAGGCTGCTCAGCAGCTGCTAACTGCTCCCACCTCAGGACTGAGGGACTCTGGCAGGGCTGAGAGGACTGGGCACCACCATCTTGTGGCTATGGGTGCCACTACTTTTGTGGGAGTGATAGTTAATTTGCATATTACCCTTTTATTAGAAAGGATGAGAGTCCAAAGTTATTACTATATTTATGTTATTATATTTATTGCACTTATATCTATAGTGCAAGCACTATTTTTATGGTTAGGCTAAAAATTTAAAACACACTATTTGTGGAGGCAATTTCCTAGAACCATTTAAAACATGGGTTCTGGAAACAAAACTAAAGAAAATGCAGGAACTCAGAGGTAAGTAGAACACAGATGTTTTGCCTGAGGGTATTTGCTCATAAAACAAATCTGATCTTTGGTTTTGATAAAGAGGATAGGTTCCAAAGCCCAGGGACTGCCAAAGTGTAAAGTCTAAGAGAACTCTTCCCCACATTAAGGACTCCCAACAGGCTACACCCATTAGGAAAGGATGAATGAGAATCTTATGAATTCTAAGCTCTGGTGGTCCAGGGCACTCTATGTAATATTTCAAGTCATTTGGACTCATAATGTGCCCAGGTACCCAGCACAAATCATCCTGAGAGGAAGTATTATTAATATTATTAACACAGATAATTATTTTAGAAAAAAAGTGTAGATAATGAAAGATAACCAGACATACAAAGAGGCAAGGCAGCCTCAGGGAGAAGCAGAAAAAATAATAGACAATATAAGGAGACTCATAATGATCATAGATACTAGAACTATCAACTATAAAACCACTCTACTTACAATGCTTAAAAAATAAAAAGATTGAAATTATTGGCAGGTAATAGGGGGCTAAAAGGGTGACCTAGTAGATTTGAAAAGAATAGACTTTATAGAAATGACAAATGTAGTAAATGAAGTGTAAAACTCAATGGATGGGAGAATTAGAAACTGAGTAGGAAGACAGAAGAAATAATGTAGAACTTAGCCTTGAGAGGCAAAGAGAATTAAAAAGTACAATTAAAAAGTCTAATTAGTACAAGTTTAATCATAATGCTAGAGAGAAAGGGGCAAAGGCAAAATGCTAACAAAGAATATTTAGACTTTTACAGAACTGATGCAAGATACCAATCCATAGACTTAAGAAGCCTAATAAATCCCAGGCAAGATAAATACAGGCAGTTCTCGGGCTATGTGGGACTTGACATGCATTGTTTCCTGGTTACATCGTTATCTCCCATTTATTTATAAAAGAAAGTTCAGTCATTTTGACATATGTACATGTGTATGTGCTTTATGGTGTTTTTTTAAATTATTATTTATCACAAGTAAAGGTCAGGTATTGTTAACCTAAATTTTTTTTTTTTTTACTGTTTCACTTTATTACTGTAGTGTATGTGCTCCATGTGAGTGACGTAAGTGCTTATGGCGAAAATTGTGTTAAGTCACGCCGTAGGAACAGATAGATTTCTGACGTAACCCGAGGGCCTATTGTAGACATATCACAGTGAAACTATAAATCACAAAAAGAAAAGTCTGAAAAGCAGCCAGAGGGAAAAAATAGAACAACTACTTGCTTTCTTTTTTCTTTTTGTTAATCTTCACCCCAGGATATATTTTCCATTGAGTTTTAGAGAGAGTGGAAGGGAAGGGGAGAGATGGAGAGAGAAACATAGATGTGAGAGAAACACATCTTTATTGGTTGCCTCCTGCATGTTGCCTCAATCAGGACCAGGTATTGAGCCTGCAACTGAGGTACATGCCCTTGACAGAAATTGAATCCAGGACTCTTCAGTTTGTGGGCTTACACTCTAAGAACAAGTACTTTCAAAGAAGAAACATATTACAGCTGACTTCTCAACAGCAATGATGAATTTAGAAAACAGTGGAATACATCTTCAATGTGCTGAAGAAAAATAAATTTTGTCTTTGGAAACATCTTTCAAGAATAAGGATAAAATAAGGACATTTCAGGCAAGCAAAACCCAAGGATTTGACCCAGTGGACCTTTATTTAAAAAAATTCTAAAGGAGCAATCTAAATATTATTTTTTACATTTTTACATTCTTAAAAATTGAGAAACCTAAGTAACTTTTATGTGTTTTATTTTAATTTGATTTTTAAAAAATTTTATGTTTCAATTACAGTTTACATTCAATATTATTTTATATTAATTTCAGGTGTATAGCATAGTGGTTAAACAATCATACACTTTACAAAATGTTTCCCTGATATTTCAAGAACCCACCTGGCACCATACATATTGAATAATACTGTTATTACAATATTATCATCTATACTCTCTATGCTGTACTTTACATCCCTGTGACAATTTTGTAGTTACCAATTTCTACTTCTTTTTTAAAATTTTTATTTTATTTTCTTGTTTAAGGTATTACAAATTGTAGTACATATGTCTTTCCCCCCCACCCCCAGGTGCCTCTACCCCCAGACACTTGTTTTCGTCCCCTTGCCCCAGTATCTTGTGTCTGTTGGTCATGCTTATATGCATGCATACAAGTCTTTTGGTTGATCTCTTACTCCCCCACCAATCATCCCCTACCTTCCTGCTGTAGTTTGACGGTCTGTTCGATGCTTCTTTGCCTCTACTTTGTTCAATAGTTTGTAAAGTTCTTTATTATCCATAAATGAGTGAAATCATGTGGTATTTATCTTTCAATGACTGGCTTATTTCACTTAGCATAATGATCTCCAGATCTATCCATGCTGCTGCAAATGGTAAGAATTCCTTCCTTTGCCCTAACCAGTTTGGCTCAGTGGATAGAGCATCCGCCTGTGGACTCAGGTGTCCCAAGTTTAGTTTTGGTCAAGGGCATATACCTTGGTTAGAGGCACGTCCCCAGTAGAGGCTATGCAGGAGGCAGCTGGTTGATGTTTCTCTCTCATTGATGTTTCTAACTCTGTCTCCCTCTACCTTCTTCTCTGTAAAAAAATCAATAAAATCTATATTTTTTTTCAAAAAGAATTCCTTCCTTTTTCATAGCAGCATCTTATTCCATTGTGTAGATGTACCACCGTTTTCTAATCCATTCATCTGCTGATGGGCATTTAGGCTGTTTCCAAATCTTAGCTATTGCAAACTGTGCTGCTATAAACACAGGGGTGCATTTCTGATAGGTGTTTCGGTTTTCTTGGGATATATTTATAAAAGTGGTATTACTGGGTCAAATGGCAATTCCATTTTTAATTTCATGAGGAAATGCAGTACTGTTTTCCATAGTGGCTGCACCAGTCTGCATTCCCACCAGCAATGAAGAAGGGTTCCTTTTTCTCCGAATCCTCTCCAGCACTTGATGATAGCCATTCTGACAGGTGTGAGATTGTACCTCATTGTTGTTTTGATTTGCATCTCTTGGATGATTAGTGACTTTGAGCATGTTTTCATATGTCTCTTAGCTTTCTGAAGGTCCTTTTTCAAAAAGTATCTATTTAGCTCCTTTGCCCATTTTTTGATTGGAATGTTTGTCTTTTGTTAAGTTGTATGAGTTCCTTATAAATGTTGGAGAAGAAACTCTTATCAGAGATAACATTGGGAAATATGTTCTCCCACACAGTGGGCTTTCTTGTTGTTTTGTTTATAGTTTCTTTTGCTGCACAGAAGCTTTTTATTTTGATGTAGTCCCACTTGTTTATTTTCTCTTTAGTTTCCATTGCCCTAGGAGCTGCATCGGTAAAGATATTGCTACAACAAATGTCTGCTATTTTGTTGCTTATGGCTTCTTCTAAGATTTTTATGGTTTTCTCTCTTACATTTAAGTTCTTTATCTATTTTGAGTTTATTTTTGTGTATAGTGTAAATTGGTGGTCTAGTTTCATTTTTTTTTCAAGTATCTGTCCAGTTTTCCCAACACCATTTATTGAAGAGACTATCTTGTCTACATTGTACATTCTTGCCTCCTTTGTCAAATATTAATTGAGCATACTGGCTTGTGTCGATTTCTGGGTTCTCTATTCTGTTCCACTGGTCTATATGTCTGTTCTTGTGCCTGTACCTGGCAGTTTTGAGAACAGTGGCTTTGTAGTATAGCTTGATATCTGGTATTGTGATCCCTCCAACATTGTTCTTCTTTCTCAAGATTGTGCAGCTATTCGGGGTCTTTTTTTATTCCAGATGAATTTTTTGAGAATTTGTTCTAGGTCTTTGGAGTATGGCGTTGGTACTTTAATGTGGATTGCATTGAATTTATAGATTGCTTTGGGTAGTATGGACATTTTGATGATGTTGATTCTACCAATCCATGAACATGGTACATTCTTCCATTTGTTCATGTCTCCCTCTATCTCTTTTTTTAGCGTCTTGAAATTTTTTGAGTAGAGGTCCTTTGTCTCCTTGGTTAAGTTTATTCCTAGGTATCTTAATTTTTTTGATGTGATGGCAAATGGGATTGCTTTTTTAATTTCTCTTTCTGTGAGTTCACTATTGATATTTAGAAAAGCCATAGACTTCTGCGTGTTGATTTTGTATTCTGTTACATTGCTGAATTAATTTATTAAGTCTAGTAGTTGTTGTTTTTTTTATGGAGTTTTGGGATTTTCTATGTACAATAGCATGTCATCTATGAACAATGACAGTATTACTTCTTCTTTTCCAATTTGGATGCCTTTTATTTCTTCTTTTCTGATTACAATAGCTAGTACTTTCAGTATTATGTCAAAGAGGGGTGATGAGACTGGGTATCTGTCTTGTTCCTGTTCTTAGGGGGAATGGTTTTAGTTTTTGCCCATATAATGTGTATAATGTTGGCTGTGGGTTTGTCATATATGGCTTTTATTATGTTGAGGATGATCTTCCTATTCCCAGTTTGCTGAGAGTTTTTATCAAGAAAGGGTGTTGGATTTTGTCAAATGCTTTTTATGCATAAATGGATATGATTATATGGTTTTCATCTCTCAGTTTGTTTATGTGTTATAGCACATTTATTGATTTGTGGATATTGAACCATCCTTGCATCCCTGGGATAAATTCCACTTGATCATGGTGTATGATCTTTCTAATGTATTTCTGGATTCTATTTGCTAGAATTTTGTTGAGGATTTTAGCATCTATGTTCATGAGGGATATTGGCCTGTAGTTCTCTTTCATTGTGTTGTCTTTATTTGGTTTTGGTATTAGGGTAATGCAGGCTTTGTAGAAAAAGCTTGGAAGTGCTCCTTCCTCTTGAATTTTTTTTTTTTTTTGATAGTCTGGGAAGATAGGTTTACTTCTTCTTTGAATGTTTCATAAAACTCCCCTGTGAAGTTGTCTAGTCCAGGGCTTTTGTTTTTTGGAAGTTTTTTTTTTTTTTTTTCTATTACTGCTTCAATTTCTTACATAGTTATCGACCTACAGATTTTTTGATTCCTCCTGGTTGAGTTTTGGAAGGTCATATTTTTTTAGGAATATGTCCATTTCTTCTATGTTGACCAGTTTGTTAGAGTAGAGTTGCTCATAGTATTTTTTTTTTTTTTTTATGACTCTTTGCATTTCTGTGGGCCTGTTGTCATTTCATCTCTTTCGTTTCTGATTTTATTTGTTTGAGTTCTCTCTCTTTGCTTCTTGATGAGCCTGGCTAGAAGTTCATCAATTTTGTTTATTCTTTCAAACAACCAGCTCTTGGTTTTGTTGATCTTTTGTATTGTTTTTTGTTCTCTATGTCATTTATTTATGATCTGATCTTTATTATTTCCTTCCTTCTGATCACACTGGGCTTTTTTTGTTGCTCTCTTTCTAATTCTTCAAAGTTGCAGAGTTTCCTTCCTTCCTCCCTTCCTCCCTCCCTCCCTCTCTCCTAGCTATACTGGTAGTTCCTCAAAGGAATGAAAAGTCTTCTTACTTCTGTATCTTCCACATTTAACATGGTAACTGGCATTTAGTAAGAATCTCATGAATCTGAACATATTTAATTTTACTAATCAAACAAACAAAATAAAGCTGGTCTAAAAGTAGTGGTTTCCTACGTCAACTATTTAACGATTTAGTAATTTCCTTCATTTACCTAGCCAATAAAAACTACAGGAACAAATTACATAGTAATATGCACTATGACATGGGAACAAAGATGGGATAAAGGACAGATGAGGAAAATATGGAATATCAATGAAAAAAGAATAGGAGAGGAGAGCAAGAAAAATGAAGGAATTCCAGATTTAGGTCAGAAGCTCAGGGAAATCCAGGCATTTTCAGTTCTGAGCTCACAGATTGCAGAGAGGAGGAAAGAAAAGGAAAAGTATAAAAGGAAATCAGGAAGCAGGAAACAGATTTTTTATCTACTCTGACTAAAGGCAGGAGTAAGCCTGAATATCTAAGATATAAACGAGAGGACGTTACTGGAGAAAAACAAAATTTTCTGTCTTATACCTACTCACCAAATTGATGGACAGGACTTCCACAGCTACTTGCAAAAATTTTGTTCTTTTTATCACTTTATTTCAGCTTTACTATTTGTTAGTATTCTAGTGGAAAATGTTGGAAGTAATAGCTGAACCTACTATCTAAAATGATTTTTAGATATTCATGTTCTCTAATATATGATTACAGAATTAGCTCTTAGTGGTAAGATAATGTCATTAATTGAAGAAAATAAAACTCAAATTATAGCTATATTATAAACCATAAATTCTAAGTGATTAAAGATTTGGTAAAAGAATATCCCAAAGTTAAGAAAACATACTAAGCTTCTCACCAAAAGTAGAAACCATAAAGGGAAGCACTGATTTGATTGTGCAAAATGTTTAAAATATCATAAGCAAAGTTAAAAGGGAAAAGGAAAAATGAGAAAATTATGCAAAACATGATAATGAGTTGTCCTTTTTATATAACAATTAAAAGCCCGGTGCATGAAATTTATGCACGGGTGGTGGTGGTGATGTTCCTCAGCCCAGCCTGCGTCCTCTCACAATCTGGGACCCCTTGGGGGATGTTGGGCCTAAACTTACAGTCAGACATCCCTCTGGTAATCCGGATACTGCATGCATCAATGAACATACTTTTTATACAGGTGAAAGGCATCTTGCTATTGTATGGGCAGCTACATTTTTTTGCTCTGATTATAAAAAGGAGTGCATAACATGATCCTTCTGAGGCAGTAGTATCATTTTCCCCATCTTACGGGTGGAAAACCGAAACAGAGAGAAGTTAAGTAATTGGCTTTATCACAAAGTTTTAAGTGTCAGAATCAGGGCTGATCACAAAATGTTCATGCCAGAGTCCATTCATGTAATCGCTGCATCATCCTGTTTTTTTCAGTGTTAGAGTAGCCTTGCCAGATTTTTATTTTTAAACCTAAGAGACTGTTTCCAATATATAGGGTAGGGGCCTCAGGCCTGGCTGGTGATTAGGGCCATGGCTGGTGGCGTGGTGCTATTCACAGGCTGGCCCTGCCCCCCCACTGGTTGCCTCCCTCTGCAGGGTGACAGGCGGATGGAGTGATTCAGGGGGCCCCTGCTGGCACCGCCTTGGCTAGCAACCTGGCACTGCCCGCTGGCCAGCCCTGCCCCCTGATCACCACCGCAGCCGGTCATTATCCTCAATTGCAGCCGCCACTGGTTGCCTCCCTCTCTGCATTGAGCACCTGCCCCCTGGTGATCAGTGCGCATCATAGTGACCAGTTGTTCCGCTGTTTGGTCAATTTGCATATTATGGTTTTATTATATAGATTTCTTTGAAATCAAAAACAAAAAAACGAATAACTTTAATTCTTATTAGAACCCCAGTAAAGAACACAAACAAGTGATACAGAATAAAAAACCCCACAGACATCGAATAGATAAAAAAAAACAAAAAACCTGAGCTAATATTTGAAAACCAAGATGGCGGCATAGGTAAACACCTAACTGCAGCCTTACACAACAATTTCAATAAAATACAACTAAAATACAAAATGGACATTACCCAGAACTACAGGAAAGTCGACTGACTGGAAATTCTAAAACGAGAAGGAAAGAGAAAATCAGAAGGAAAATCAGAGGAGCTGTAAAAGTCTAAGGTACGGAGACACATTGAGTGCCTGGTTGCCGTTCCCTAGTGAGAAGGAGATAAAAGCTCTGGACTGTACTGAACTCAGTTCCGATAGCCTGAACTCCAGTTCTGGGCAAGACCCTGGGACCCAGATACATAAGGAGGGAGCCTGGGCTGTAAGGCGGAATCTTAGGGGAGCGGCGAAAGCAGTTCTGGAGGCGTGCACATTGCGTGCAGAGAAGGGACTGTTGACTGTGCTGCTGGATTGCCCTAGTGGGAAGGAGACAAAAGCTCCAGACTGCTCTGAATCCCACTTCCAACTGAACTGAACCCCAGTTCCGGGCTCATTGGGGGAGAGCCTAGACTGTTTAATAGTGGGCGAAACTCAAGGGCACCTTTCTCTCAGAGGTGCTTGCAGCGAGTACCGAAGGAACCTGAGGAACACTGAGACTCAGGAGACTCATAGGACAGAAGTCAAGGCTGTAGGCTCCACCCTGAAACTCCGCCCCATCCAAGCTGAACACACTTTTAAGACTACCAACTCAGGGAAGCTAAGAAAATGCAGCCGAGAAAAGGAAACAGATCACAAACAAAGAATTGGAGGAAAAGAAGCCACTGGATATAGAGTTCAAAACCACGCTTATAAGGTTTTTCAAGAATTTCCTAGAAAAGGCCGATAAAATAAACGAGACCTATGAGGATATGAAAAGGGATCAACTAGAATAATGGATCAACAAGAAATAATAAGGGATTAACTAGAAATAAAGAATACATTGTCTGAAATAAAAAATATTATACAGAGTCCTAAAAACAGAATAGAAAATCGCAAGAATCAAGTCAAAGATTTGGAACATAAAGATCCAGAAGACACTCCTCCGCAGAAGCAAGAAGACAAGAGAATCCACAAAGTTGAAGATAATGTAAGAAACCTCTGGGACAACTTCAAGCGAACCAACATCAGAATTATGGGGGTCTCAGAAAAAGAGAGAGAGCAAGATATCAAAAACATACTGAAAGAAATAGTGACAGAAAACTTCCCCCACCTGGTGAAAGAATTAGACTTACAAGTCCAGGAAACACACAGAACCCCAAACAAAAGGAATCCAAAGAGGACCACACCAAGACACATCATAATTAAAATTCCAAGAGCAAAAGACAAAGAGAGAATATTAAAAGCAGCAAGAGAAAAGCAGGTAATTACCTATAAAGGAGTACCCATACTGATTTCTCAACAGAAACCATGCAGGCCAGACGAGAATGGCAAGAAATAGTAAAGGTGATGAATAGTAAGAACCTACAGCCAAAAATATTCTGCAAATATCCCAGCAAAGCTATCACTCAGAATATCCCAGCAAAGCTATCACTCAGAATCGAAGGCCAGATAAAGAGCTTCACTAATAAAAAAAAGCAAAAGGAGTTCATCACCGCCAAACCAGAATTATAGGAATTGCTGAAGGGGGTTCTTTAGGAAGAGGAAGAAAATAAAGATAAAAAGTATGAACAACAAATACGTAACTATCAACAAGTAAATCTAAAAAGCAAGGGAATTAAAAAACTTGATGAACAAGCCGAAACCGGTTTGGCTCAGTTGTGGAGTGTCAGTCTGTGGACTGAAAGGTCCCGGATTCCATTCTGATCAAGGGCATGTACCTTGGTTGCGGGCACATCCCCAGTAGGGGGTGTGCAGGAGGCAGCTGATCGATGGTTCATTCTCATCGATGTTTCTAACTCTCTCTCTCTCTCTTCCTCTCTGTGAAAAATCAATAAAATATATTAAAAAAAACCTTGATGAACAATATTAACTGTTGAATATAATAGAATCAGAGGTATGGAAGGGAAGTGAACTGACGATTCTCGGGGAAAAGGGGAGCGGGGGGTGTGGGAAGAGACTGAACAAAAATTGTGCACCTATGGATGAGGACAAGGGGAGTGGGGAAAGGGCAGAGGGTGGGGTGGGAACTTGGTGGAGGGGAGCAATGGAGGGGGGGGAAATGAGGAATATTTGTAATAATATGAACAATAAAGATTTATATAGTAAAAAAAAACAAAAACAAAAAAATCTGTTCAATGTTCATGGTAATCAAAGACATAAACATGAAAACAACAAGAAAATACCTTTTTTGGTATGACAACACCTAGTGCATGTCAAGATGGGGTTATGGGAGGAGTGTTTGGCACAGTATTTCTGAATGATTACCAAGACCTTTAAAATGTTCAGTTTTGCTTTAATAGATTTAGCTCAGTGGATGGAGCATCAGCTTTCGGATTTAAGGGTCCTAGGTTTGATTTTGGTCAAGGGCATGTACCTTGGTTGCGGGCACATACCCAGTAGGGAGTGTACAGGAGGCAGTTGATCAATGTTTCCCTCTCATCAATGTTTCTAACTCTCCATCCCTCTCCCTTCTTCTGTTAACAAAATCAATAAAATATATTTAAAAAAATGTTTTAACCAGCAATTTCCCATCTAGAAATCTATCCTGAGAAAATAGATAGCTATGCAAAGATATAGGGTAAAAAACTTTATTTATTAATCTAGAGGATTTTTTGAAACTGATTTTTTAGAGAGAGGTAGGGAGAGGGAAAGAGAGAGAGAAGAAACACTGATGTGAGAAGAAACACTGATCGATTGTCTCCCGTACACTCTTTGACTGGGATCAAACTCATAGCCTAGGTATACGCCCTGATTGGAAATTGAACCTTCTGATGGAAGAGAAGACACTCCAATCAGCAGAACCACACTGGCCAGGGCTAAAGAACATTATTTGTAGTATTGTTTACAATTGCAAGAACCCCCAAAATTAGAATGACTATAATTATTTAAAATATCCCAAAATATGAGAATTAAGAAAATACTACAATATGTTGTCATTTGAAGAGGTAATACACACACACACACACACACACACACACACACATCAAATATATACACATATATATATATCCCAAAATGGTTATGGATAGTACATATAATAGGGTCCAATTTTGTAAGGAAAAAGAAAAAGCAAGTAAGAATGTGTGAATATGTATTTAGAAAAAGTTTTTAAAAAATACACCATAAATGCTCAGAAATTGGCTCTATATGTGTTTTTTCCCTTTTAGTTTATCTATAATTAACGACAACAACCAAAGAATAAATTAAAAACACTTGTCACAAGTGTTGTACATCTTACATGTTGTTGGAATTTTCAAACAATGGTTTGAGTTGTACATTCATAATTTGTTCATTTTTCTGTACGTACATATGTTATAATTTAATAAATTACTGGGGAAAATATGAAGATTTGGCTAAAGCCTTCCAGACAAATGTTGATCATAGCCTAGCTCTAAACTTGTGGAATAAAAGTCCCAAGCTAAATAAAAAACCTACTCAATTAGTATATCTAAACTGAGTGTATCATCACTAGCAGAGATCAATTAGAAAAGGGTCAAGTGAGGAGAACCAAATAAAACTGTGCTCGTTTTGTACATAATTGAAATGATAATTTGAACAGCCTTTAGATATTAGGGTTGGTTCAGAGTCTTGGGTCTTTTCAAAGAAACATAACATCCATGGTTGCACTGTACTCTAATTATGTGCATATCTGTCACTATCATCCACATTGGGTAGTACATTTCTTAGAAGTACAGTGTGTATCTTAATGGTCTTTGAGTTATTTGCAGTATTTAAAAAATATTTTTATTGATGTTTTACAGAGAAGAAGGGAGAGGAATAGAGTTAGAAACATCATTGAGAAACATCAATCAACTGCCTCCTGCACACCCCCTACTGAGGATGTGACTGCAACCAAGGTACGTGTCCTTGACTGGAATCTTAACTTGGGACCCTTCAGTCTGCAGGCTGACACTCCACTGAGCCAAACCAGTTAGGGCTTATTTGCAGTATTAAACACAGTATCTGATCACATATTCATCAATTTTAATAAGCATATGTCTAATACTGCAGAGAATGCTTATACTAATATAAAAATATTTGACTTTTAAGTATTTTTGTCTATTTTAAAATGTTTCAAAAATGGGCTATTCTTTCCTTCCTGCCTGCCTTCTTCCCACACTACTTACTTAATTGGTTCCAAGACCACTGAGCTTTCTGTTTACTAGCATGGATTCTAATTCCTCATCCATCTATTGATTCTCAGAGCAAGAATAATTACCACACCAATGCAAGATATAGGCATGTCATGAAGATTTCATCCTATGCTGAAACAGGTTTGGCTCAGTGGATAGAGCGTCGGCCTGCGGACTGAAAGGTCCCGGGTCCGATTCCGGTCAAGGGCATGTACCTTGGTTGCGGGCACGTGGGGGGGGGGGGGGGGTGTGCGGGAGGTAGCTGATCGATGATTCTCTCTCATCGATGTTTCTAACTCTCTATCCCTCTCTCTCTCTCTGTAAAATAATCAATAAAATATATATTAAAAAAAAAAAGATTTTGATCTGGTTCTCTCACTGTCCCCATCGCGGGTCCGAGCAGCCTGGGCGGCGGGAGACGCGGCAGCGGCCAGGCAGCCCAGGTTAGCCCAGCCACTAGGCGCGCCGTGGCCCTCAGGCACTCAGCACGCGTGCAGTGCCAGGATACCCAAGAGGAAGGTCAGCTCTGCGGAGGGGGCGGCCAAGGAGGAGCCAAAGAGGAGGTCGGCCAGGTTGTCAGCCAAGCCCTCGCCTGCGAAAGTGGAGGCGAAGCCCAAGAAGGCGGTGGGAAAGGATAAGTCTGTGGACAAAAAGGTGCAAACGAAAGGGAAAAGGGGAGCTAAGGGAAAGCAGGCCGAAGTGGCTGACCAGGAGCCTAAAGAAGATGTACCTGCGGAAAACGGAGAAACTAAAAACGAGGAGAGTCCAACCTCAGATGAAACAGGAGAAAAAGAAGCCAAGTCTGATTAATGTCATATACCATGTCTTATCAGTGGTCCCTGTCTCCCTTCTTGTACAATCCAGAGGAATATTTTTATCAACAATTTTGTAAATGCAAGTTTTTTAGTAGCTCTAGAAACATTTTTAAGGAGGGAATTCCACCTCATCCCATTTTTTTAAGTGTAAATGCTTTTTTTAAAGAGATGAAATCATTTGCTGCTTGTTTATTTGTTGGTACAACCAGAAAACAGTGGGATATTGAATATGGGAGACTTTGATTGTCTTGGGTGTCAGCTTAACATTCCATAGATGGGGGTAGTTTTATATCCTATAATACAAAGCATACTAAATGGCAATTTAAAGTCAGTCATGCGTTTGCTATGTCTTGAACATTTTAAATTACTTCTATTCCCATGTTTTTGGTAGGATCATTTCCTAAAGAAAACCACTCCTTGATCTTGGCTCTCCCTGTCAGAATTTTGTGCATCTGTAACATCTTTGGTGTGGTATTCCAGTTTTCCTAATAGCTTTGTCAATGTGCTGTGAGAGATTGAAAATCTGATTATGTAGTATATATGATATTAAATTGTGAATTAGTGGGACTTTGATGTAACAGCGTATCAACATTTGAAGATATTGGTACTTGATACTCTATTAAGGAAAGTTAGCCTCTAAATTTTAAGCTGGAAAGTCACTGAAATAATTGTTTAGAGAAGAATCACAATTACATGACTTTACATTTTTGGTACATATGTTAAGAATTGTGTACAAATTGAAATGTCAGTGTACTGATCTTCAAAACAATAAAATCTCAATTATGAAAGAAAAAAAAAGATTTCATCCTAATTATTGTCTGAAAATGCTTTTAAATTGTTTTAAGCTATACTGGACACATAATGAATATTATTTGCCTTACCTGACTCTGTTTCAATCCCCTTTCATTTTCTTTCTATTTTTCTTGAATTTCTCCCTCATTTATAAAGCCTGCGAATGGTACCTTTGAGAATGGCTTAGCATTAGTATCGATAATAGCCAATGGATATAAACAGACTGTTGACTCATTTTATGGGCAGAATCTGAAACCTCAGACATATCTACTTGTATATATCTTATTTTTCAATTAAGGAAATTACATTTGGATAAAAATAACTTGAAATAAAATAATTCTTCCAAAGTGCCAAATATTCTTCAATTCCTTTAAATTACCCCTTAAAAGTGTATATTTGTCATTCAAATTTTCTAAATAGCAAGAGGCCAAACATTAAAATGAGTACTCAATGTTGATGAGTCAAAACATGTCCTAATTTTCTGTTTCCCAGAGATTATTAAACTAGTATCATGTAGGCACTGAAGTACCCAACTCTTGAGTTTCATGAGAAAATTTACTAGAGTTTAAAAGTTTTTTATTTTAGCTGCTAAGTTACTTCTGTGGTAAGTAGATGCACAGTTTTATGAATAATTCTTTTATCTCCTCAATTCTGAATATTACACAGAAATTTATAAACAGTAAGAGATGATATCATTCCTCATCACTTATAAACTAAAAGTAATTTTAGATTCCTTATTGGCCTTTCTTGCCAAGCTTTATTGCTGCATTCTTCTAAACAGTGTTTTGCTTGTCCATATTTTCCCACCTGAAGTATCAATTTTTCCTTCCTATTTAACTGCATAGTAAGTTCTCCTCCAGCACTTTGTGTTGAAGAAGGCAAGTCTCACAGAGTAACCAACACCACCCACAGCTGTGTCCACAATGGCTCCATGCTGCTAACATTACATCTTTTGGAGGATTTGATCAGAGTTCCCCAACTGCTATAAACACTGGCGTTATTCATAAAACATGCAGAAGGAAGGATTTTCAGCAGGATTTCTTTACCTGTTTCCCCACCACAAAACAGTGAAATAAACAGAATGGGTCATGAGCTGCTTGGCCTGTAATGCAAACTCACAAGAGTGACAAGTCAATAAAGAGCCAATCTTCACCTCTCCAGCCACACAGAGCCTCCGAGGTTAGAGGCAAACACAATGTGGATATGTCTGCACAGGGAGTTTAATGCTCCTCACTATCCAGCTATTGTGTGCAAACACTATGAAGCCAGTAATCTAAATCATCAGAGTCTAATAACTGGCTACTAAACTGCACACAAAGTTCAAAAGTTCCCTCACAATGGCTTACTTATCTATCCTTAAAGGTGAACAGCTATTTTTCAATGGCAACAAATGATGCCGTAGCTAAAAACCTGTAATCACCTCCATGAATTTTTTTTTTTTTTTTTGATTATCCAATAATAGAAATTTAATTAAGTAAATTTTGCTATAATATTCAATGATATTTGTTAAAATGATC
The DNA here is from genome assembly GCF_014108245.1 of Pipistrellus kuhlii. NCBI lineage: Eukaryota > Metazoa > Chordata > Mammalia > Chiroptera > Vespertilionidae > Pipistrellus > Pipistrellus kuhlii. Next base: position 119,460,291 of record NW_023425404.1, on the reverse strand, counting down.
ATACAACTGGATTTGACTATTAAACCACGATTCCGAAATAGTAATACTCAATAATTTACAAAGATTTTCATGCCAGCTTTTTTTCTCAGCAGACCCAATACTTTTCGCTCTTACAACTTGATTTTTCACCATGTTTAGCAGGTCCTCCGAGTCAGGATATTGGCATTGGCTTGATGACATTTGTTGCCATCTTAACTTTCCTACTGCAATGTTCCCAATAGATTGCCTTACTGGGGAGACTTTCTTTAGGAATACTAAACACTAATCTTCTGCCAGGCTTGGAGCATGTTGGGTCCTTTCTTTCATATATTAATTAATATACTGTAAGGCAAGAGCTTTAATTTTGTCTCTGCAGCTGGTCACACTAGACTTATGGTTATGGTCTATAGCCTAGTAGTAGTATTTTCTAATACATTTAGTCAACCATTGAGTTGAGATAAAATATCAAAGCTAAGCTACAGTGCTCATCCATTATTCTTTAACTCATCCAACAATCTCATTGAAGAATATTCTAGGCATGGCACTGTAGGGTGGTGGGGTGGGGAAGGAAATATATGGGTATTTATGGCTTGAGTGCTGTTCTTTAGGGGTTTATATTCTTATTATAAGGAAGTGAGAAGACACATGAGAAGCCTGCCAGGAGAGAGATTTAGCTAAGAAAACAGCAGCAATACCAACATGAATAAGAGTAAATAATATTTGTATAGATTATTTGACAGTGTACATTTATTTATTTTTTTTTTTTTGTTTTTATTTTTTTATTTATTTATTTTTTTAATTAATTAATTTATTTATTTTTACATATTTTAATGATTTTACCTCCATGAATTTTAATAAACTTCTGATGGGGGGAGTTCTTCAGTGTTTAGGAGAAAAAAAACACACATGAAAAACCCAACACTGATTAAAAAAAAAAGTACCTTAATCCACAATTCACTTTTCTTCTTCTGATTTAAAATTTTAATCAACTTCAGAAATACTGTAGCTTGCATCTTTGAAATACCATATAGTCCTAGTGGATTTGGCTCAGTGAATACTGCGCTGGCCTGTGGATTGAAGGGTCCCAGTTCAATTCCAGTCAAGGGCATGTAGCTCAATTGCAGGCTTGATCCCCAGCCCAAGTCAGGGTGAGTACAGGAGGCAACCAATTGATGTGTCTCTCTTGCATCAAGGCTTCTCTCTCTGTTTCTCCCCCTCCCTTCCATTCTCCCTAAAAATCAATGAAAAAGTATCCTCAGATAAGGATAAAAAAAAAAGAAAAGAAAAAGAAATACCACATAAAACAGAGTCCCATGATGTATTTTAAACTAGCTCCTTTTTACCAGAAACAAAACAAGATCTCTAAGATTCCACTATATAATATTACCCTAAAAACGCATATTTGGGCCAGCTTTCTTACTTTCACTTTAAAAGTCTCAGAAATACTAAGACCAAATGTAGTAGCTTGCTTCTGGTGGTCCTGCCTTCCAGTTTCTCACATTTGTGTAGTCCCTTCACAGAATGGGTAGGTTGACTTATAAGACTAACAGGATACCATGAAAACAGGAGTTTGGACATCCAAGTGAGGTCATAGAGGCAGTGCTGTCGTTAAGGTCACTTTGGGGGAAGCCAGGGGCTACATCATGAGGACATCAAAGCTGCTTTAGGAAGAGGCCCTTATGACCAGCAATTGGAGCCTCCTGTCAACAGCCATGTGTGTGAGCTCACAGCACATTCTTCAGGCCTGCATTTTTAAAAACTAACCCTGGGCAGCAGCTTAACTAGTCAACCACATTTCTAAACCACAGGAAGCAAGAAGTAATAAAAGTCTATTGCTTTAAGAAGTTAAGGGTTATTTGTCATGTCGAAACATAAGATATACCAAGTATTTGTCTCAGGAATAAAAATAAATATTCAGAATTCAGGAGAAACATATTTTACAGTTATCAGTACTTAAAATACCAAATTGTAACGGTCATTTCCATATTTCACATTTGATGAAAAGAAAGAAATACCCAAAGACAATTATGAGAATCAGTTGTATTTTGATTCTTCAAATCAATAAGTACTTCTCATTCTTGATCCTTATAACTCAACTTTGGCATTCATTACAATTCAGCTGTATCAGTAAATGGATTTAATTACTCAAGCTCACATGGCTTGCCTCTTGATATCTTATCACATAGTCAAGTACATATCAAGTAAAAACATTTTATCTTTTAATTCAGAAGGACCTATTTTAAAAACAGAACAAATTGCATGAAGTACAGGAAAATATAGCCTTTGTAGAATCTTCATTTCCAAAGGACTCCAACCCAAAAGACTATACTTCTATTGTCTAATGTTCAAAATTTGTACTATACCCTAAAAGAGCATTAATACTCAAGTAAATAATAAAAAATGCACATTATTTATATTTACAAGAAGATATAGAATAATAAAAGAAATAAAAATGGTAATCTATAGGGAAAGAAGTATAAAGATAGAGGGACAGGGAAGGAAGCAAGACTTATACTCTTTCAACTTTGGAGTCAAGTTTTACATATTCAAAAAATTAAATTTCTAAAATTAACTGCAAGTTGAAAATAAATGGAAATGAATGAAACTCAAGGTATATCATGCTAGTGACACAACTACACTGAAAAAAATAAGTCATTTCAGGTGACATTAGGAGGATAGCATTTTAGTCAAGCATGCACAGTGGGTTTATTTTATGAATAAACAGATTGAGGAAAATCTAATCTTTAACTTAATTCAATAGTTTTATCAATTGGAAATATGAGCATAAACTCATAATTTGTTTCTTTATAAAAATAACTATTTTCTAGTTCTGGCCATGTAAAGGCCTAGCAATGACTACCCAGTAGCAATGGGACCCTGCAGAACCAGACTGTGATTTCTAAAAAAGGAACCAAGTTTCCCTGAAGGAATTATTAATTCCAGGTCTTTGGCAGACAATAAGATAAACTGGGAATATTTATACCAGAAAGTAAAAAAGCTATCAAAGATGAAAGGGAATGTGTTAAAATTCAGAAGACAACAGGAAGGAGTTCCCATTGGCCAAGATGGGACAAACTGAACATTAAAAAAAATAAGGGAAAGAGGTAGAGGATAGAGAGGGGGAGGGAGAGAGAGATCTTTCCAAAATCAAAACTCAACAATCACCACAGGAGGTAAATATGGCATCAACTCCACCAACTTTGTATACTGCAGTTTGGCAACCAATCAATGTTTCTCTCTCTCCCCTCCTCTTTCTCTAAAATCAATTAAAAAACACATTTTTAAAAAGGCACTAAGATACATAAGTATTTGAACTCTGATTCAAACAAACCAGCAGGCATAAGATCTTACTGAGACAAATGGAGAAATCTTAATATAGACTGGGTATGAGATAATAGAAAATATGTTCACATATTTAATGTAGATAGTGGCATTGTGATTATACAAGAAAATTACTATATTTTTAGAGCTGCATATTAAAGTATTCAAAGGTAAAATGAGCCGAAACCAGTTTGGCTCAGTGGATAGAGCGTCGCCTACGGGCTGAAAGGTCCCGGGTTCGATTCCAGTCAAGGGCATGTACCTTGGTTGCGGGCACATCCCCAGTGGGGGGTGTGCAGGAGGCAGCTAGTCGATGATTCTCTCTCATCGATGTTTCTAACTCTCTGTCCCTCTCTCTTCCTCTCTGTAAGAAATCAATAAAATATATTAAAAAAAAAAAAAGAGGTAAAATGACATTAGGCTGAATTTACTTGGAAATGTCCTATTCAGAAAAATAGAAGAAAAAAGATTAAGTCAAGCAAGCATGGCAAAATTAAATCTTCAGGTGTTAAGTCTACAAGGTAGTAAAAATTTATTAATTTATTATTTTATGTTTTGAATTTTCATAATCAAGTATTTAAAAATATTTTATTGATTTCAGAGAGGAAGGGAGAGGGAGAGAAAGATAGAAACATCAATGATAAGAGAGAATCATTAATAGGCTGCCTCCTGCACTCCCTCTACTAAAGACTGAGTCCACAACCTGGGCGTGTGCCCTGACCGGGAATCAAGCCGTTATCTCCAGGTTAATATGTTGATGATCAAACACTGAGCCTCAGTGGACAGACCATAATCAAATATATATATTTTAAAAATATATATGTATATTTTTATTTCCAGGAGGAAAAGAGAGGGAAAGAGAGAGAGAAACATCAATGATGAGAAAGAATCATTTGATTGGCTGCCTCCTGCACTTCCCACACTGGTATCAAGCCTGCAACCCAGGCATGTGCCCTGACAGGGAATAGAATGTGACCTCCTGGTTTGTAAGTCAACACTCAACCAACGAGCTATGCAGGTTGGGCCATAATCAAGTACTTTTTAAAAACGTTTGTAATATGCATCTTATCCAGAATGATTTAGGATGATAAAACACAGTCAGCATTAAAAAGAAGAAAACATATAACAACATTTATTGAAAATGGAGGTTCTGGTCTCAATATTAAGACAATAAACACAAGAAACAGAATAAGGTTGGAGAAATAATGGTGTGTTCAGTTATAGAAATGCTGTTTGAGGTACCCCTAATCCATCCAGTCAGAGCTTTCTAGCAGATAACTGGGCAGACTGTTTATGTATTTTAATATTACTTAGCCCCATAAAATGACAGGAAATAATAAAAGGCAAAGAATTTAAAATTTCCATGTGGTTGTCAGTAATAATAAGAGTGCCTAAGTGTTTCCAGTAGGTACTTATTCTTTTTAAACACTAGAAGTGTGAGTAGTTTGATCTTTAGGGAAAATTATAGTCAGAAAATATCCAAAAGATTACCATGATATAGTTAAGTTATCTCTGCCTATCACAGGTTAAGGAATATTTAAATTCTGGAAGTTCAGGGTCAGCTTTTCTAGATAACAAATCTTAAGTACCTTCTTATATTCACTCAATTAGTGATCTTGGGCCTTGATAACACGGCAGAGAGAAACTTTCCAACTATCATTCAAATCATATCTAAAAAGGTGGTCATAAATATTTTAAAACCTAAGTGAACTAATAAGACCTAGACCCATTAAGGATAAGATCTTTTACAACAAATTAAATAAAACAATTTATTGAAGTCTGGATTCAAGATAAGCTAGATTTACTAGCTGACCTTTTATTCATTTAAAGAACAAAATTAGCTCTAATTGCATTAGAATGGAATCCAGTAAATTTTCCCAGGTCTTCTAATGTGGCATCCGTGTAAGAACTGCAGTAATTGTTTACAAGTAAGATGGAAATGCTTTGATTATAATCTTCCCACTTGTTTTACTAAGTAGTAAAAGCATTTCCCAAAACTTAAAGACAGTTCTTCTAACAGTATACTATTTTTTCTCTTAAACACCCAGCATCTTTTTGTTAATGAACAAACTACAATGTGCCAAGAGAAGAAATTATACTTGGAGATTTCATCATAATTTTAGATCAATAAAAATGAGAGAGTAAGATAAAAAGGTCAACACTTCCTTGTCTATAATAATCAGAAAAGGGCTGAAGGACTGAACAAGAACATTTTTAATATCTGCTTTCTCTTGGAATTATACTGAGACATATAGGTTTGAATCTGTTAAATTTTTAAGTGCAATAACAACTTGTACTCCAGTTGTTCAATTGCTAGGAAATTTCATTCATATTGTTTTCATCTTTCACTCCCATTAAAAATAGAATAAACTTTAAATATAGTCATTCTTAAGATTTATTGGTCATATTTTTGTTATTTAGCTTCTAACATAGAAAAAATATCTATGAAGTGTTTCAGTATTAGTGGCAAGTCAACCAAGGCAAAACAAAGCTAGTAACGTTTTTCAACCTTTTTTTCTCCTTGAATCAAAAGCGGTTTTATTGAAAAGAAAACAAATAAAAAATAAAAAAGTAAAGGCCTTCCTTTTGTGACAAGATAATGCTCTGAAATGTTCCTTAACTTTACTTCTAAGGATCATTCCTTTTAACCAACTAGTTTCTTTGCTCTGCTTCTCTAGCATGATTTTATAAAAATACAAAATCTGTGTCTCCCCCCCCCCCCCAAAAAAAAAATAAAGTACCATTAAAGAAAAATCAGTTGTTTTTGCCTGCCTCTCATCCCTTAATGTGGTGTGAGTCCTCCTTTCCTTCTGGAACCCACCATCTCTCTTCTTTTGATAGGCTGTCTGCCCTATCACAGGGGCTGATAAACCAGGCTGGCCAGCTGGAGACTTTGATGGGGATTAAGAATGGACTCTGCGAAAGAAGGGGGGGCCACTGGGATATTGAGCACTAAGAACCACATAATCCTCAAGTGACTTGGACCATCTCTGATACGATACAGAGGCAGGATAGAGAAAAAGAAAGTGAGCAGAGTTCTAATGACACTTTTTGAATCTTGGATAATAATATTATTCTCAAAAAGTCATCATTAATGATTCCATATCACTTGATCAAATATACTATCCTATCTAATAAAAGAGTAATATGCAAGTTAACCATCACTCTGCTACACCCACAAGCCATGCCTACCATCCAATCAGGTGCAAATATGCAAATAAACCCAACAAAGATTGCTGCGGCCACAGAGAGCAGGAGGGAGACTTTGGTTTCCCTGGCAATGGAAGAAGCCAAGCTTTCTGCCTGCCATTGCTGGCCTAGGCTTCACTCCAGGCTACAAAGTTTCAATTATAGAAGATACATAAATCCCAACAAAAATGGCTGCCACCTCCGAGCAAGCAGGAGGCTTGGCTCCACTCCAGGCTAAAAAGTTTCAATTGTAGAAGATAAATAAATCCCAGACATTAGGGACTCCACTTGGGTCGCTGGGGGGCGTGGCCAACCTGCAAACCACCACAGGTCCCTCACCCAGGCCACCCCATGCCCCAAGGGAACCCCCAACCTGATCTGGGACACCCTTTAGGGCAAACCAGCTGGACCCCACCCATGCACCAGGCCTCTATGCTATCTAATAAAGGAGTAATATGTAGATTGACCATCACTCCAACACACAAGATGGCTGCCCCATGTGGTCAAAGATCCTGCCCCTAAGTGGACACAAGATGGCTACCATAAGATGGCCAGCAGGGGAGGGCACTTGGGAGGGACCAGGCCTGCAAGGGAGGACAGTTGGGAGGGACCAGGCCTGCAAGGGAGGACAGCTGGGAGGGACCAGGCCTGTAAGGGAGGGCAGTTAGAGTGACCAGGCCTGCAGGAAATGGCAAATAGGGTGGCAGGGGAGCAGTTAGGCATCAATAAGGCTGGCAGGGGAGTGGTTAGGGGGTGATCAGACTGGCAGGCAGAAGTGGTTAGGGGCAATCAGGAAGGTAGGCAGGTGAGCAGTTGGGAACCAGCAGTCCTGGATTGTAAGAGGTATGTCTGACTACCCATTTAGGCCCAATCCCACCCATGGAATCAAAGGGCAGTTGGACATCCCTCAAGGGGTACCAGATTGGGGAGGGTGCAGGCTGAGCTGAGGGACACCCCCTCTTCTGTGTATGAATTTCGTGCACCGGGCCTCTAGTTATACATTAATTGGAGAAATGACCAAGCATTATTGCATGTTTGGAGGGTCCCAGTTAATCATCCTTTCTCTGGTTAGGTATTGGAATAAGTGCAGCAATGTCCTGAGAGCAGAAGGACCAGTTCAAAAGTTACTCTGTTTTTTCAAGTAGAAAAGGGAAAGAGTATATGGACAAAAAAAGCTTCTTCCAGCACCAGCAAGAGGACAGATTAAAGAGATATCTGAGAAATGTGAGGGGGGAAGAATGCTTAATGCCCTAATTGCTACTATTCACCCCAAAATGTTTATACTTAACCAATATTTAAATTTATCTTTTTAAAATGAAAAGCTTCTTTAATAGAAATTTGAGCTTTTATAATATAGCCCCACATTCAACTTAGAAGAGTTCTGTTCTGCCATGTGTTGACAAGCCTATCTGAATAGATCCTGCCCCCAAGATACTCCATCACTTTACTTTGCTCTATTTTCTTCACAGAAATGGATAAATGAATGCTGTAAATTAGCCTACTTTTTCTACAGTTGATCAAAATAACTAAATCAATAAAATGAGAATATTGGGATGACAATAACATGGTAAATGTGTTGCTACTCTCCTCCACCATAACAATGGAATGAAGACTCACTGTACTCTGTAACAGAGTCCCACTGGGACTTCAGAATTCTTATCAATATAACCCCAGGCAGCTCTTCCTTAGCAAACTGAAATCTACTTGATTGGAGACCAGACTCAGATATTTTAGCAATGTGAATGTGTTGTTCCTTCCCATTCATACTACTCTAACAAACTTTACAGGTGTTGAAATTGTGATTTCAGGATTAGTATTTTAGTTTCATCTTCAACCCATACTAAGAGGAACTCTGGATATCCATTAGTGGGGGACATGTTAAAGGAATTTGAGGTCCTTACAAAGTCATCTTGAATTTTAACACCACCAGGAGGAGGTACTGAACTCATCACAGATCCTTTAGAATACAGTTTCCAGACATGTTAGCTCAAGGTAAAAATAAGGGACCCAACTTGATTCATAATCTAACCTCAAAGTACTTTCCTGGATCAATGGCAGAAGATCTAATTTTTTTATTTAAGAAGATTTAGAAACTAAATCTTGTCTTAAAGATCATTCAATGAGTGGGTATAATTTGAACGCTGTAAAGCTTTTTGTTTTTCCTATAATTTCAAATCCCTGCCTGTTTTTCAGCAATAAACAACCCCTCCTGACTATTCAACCCCCACTTTTTAAACCCTCGTCTGCTCATTAATTTCACTTTAAAATAGTATCTATCAAGTGCATACAAACTGAGTAAGTAAAGGCACATTTATGTGAATCTACTGCCTATTTTCCATTATTACTGCCTTGGAATAACCCATGTATCCTTATGCTACAACAATAAGAAATTACCTTTAATTTCATATAATTTTCATGTGTCATAAAATATTATTCTTTTAATTTTTTCAACTATTCTTAGTTTGCTAACCATACAAAAACAGGCAGTGAAATGAATTTGGCCCATGAGCCATAGTTTGCTGACCCATGATTTAGATTAAAAAACAACAATAACAAACTAACAAAACAAAAACTCTGCTGATTAAGTTATATAACATCCTATTACTATGTGACTTGTGACTCTTTTTCCTCTGTCTTATTTTAATTTAAAATATAATATATTTCACTTAATATATTCTTTTGTTCATTATAAGTACTTGAGTCAGACTTTGGTTAAATGATTATATTCATATAACATAGGGGTTTTATTTACCTAAATGTCTGAAAGTTCATATGTTAAATAATGTTATACTTTCATGGACATTTGTCTAGATTAATGTTAGCAAAATTATAATTTCCCTAACATTGGGAACAGGATTTTATTTCTCATGTCTTCCAATATCTTAGACATTATGAGTGATTTATTGAGAAGAGAAAAATAGTAAGGATGGATGAGACAATTATTATTATCAATGCTTTTTTACAAGCCTTCTTTCTCTAAAGGGAATAAGCCAAACTTTCATGTGGAAGTAAATATTAAATAATGGTGAATTACTGAGAAAATAGGCATAAATATGAACCGGTAAAAGAAAAATAATAATCAGATCTTTCCCCAAAAGAAATGAGCCCAAATACAGAATTTCAAGAAGAAAGTACGAGCAAGTTACTTTGGTTAGGTCTCCTTGTTAATAATCAGCTATATGTTCTTTACTGGTTGAGGGATAGGAATAAGTTTATTTAAATTTTTGTAGGTAAGAGTGAAAGCATCAGGTATACCAGTGGTTGGATAAAAAGAACTGAGTCTATAGTATTTTTCTTACATTGTCTATAAGCTTGTCAGCAATAACACCATCCACTGTTCAGATTTCTACTGACACAACCATAAAGAGAAATGTGGAAATTACACAATTAATTTAGTAAAGAAAATAATGAACTATCTGAATTTTCTTCCTTGAATCTTCAGAAGACCTTGATCCTAGAAGACTATGCTACCATTCATCATCATGATACTGAACTTTTTTCAATACATTGCATATGGAATTAACAAAAGCAACAGCTTAAAATAAACACAAATTTTAAGATGGGATGAACCACTGAGAACACAAGACATATTTCTGTTGTCTATTCTACCCACTAAATACACTTATAAGTTCTACTTTCATTTTCATGCTAATACTAAGTAAAAATGAAATGCTTTATAAGCCTATTTTCTATACAGTATTTGATTGTTTGCAATGTAATTGAATTCATTTTCAGGCTTAGTAAACTTGTATATTTAACTTGTAAAATTCATTTAAATGATATATGATTTTAGAATAAAACGAATGATTTGAACATGATTTACAAAAAAAAATCATTGTTTTATCACTTTATCATTATATGGGCCTTAATTCATAAAAATAAATGAAAGAAACATAGACAACTAATTTACTTTAAAAAAGGGTGGGTTGTGTGAAAATTAACACAAATAAACAGCACACATGGGGGTTACATATCCAATTCTCTTAAAAAACAAACAAACAAACAAAAAACACAGCAGTTGTTACTACTATATACTGTTTCACCAGGCTTTTGGCAGTATCTTTGTTTTATAGGCACAGAATAAAGCCATGTGCCATCTGAGTAAGCAGGGAATCTCGTTCTTTGTTATAGTGATAGAGAATATATACTTGAGAAGGTGTAACATTACATCTTCCTGAGTGTAACATGGTGGTTAGTCTATTCAATACACAGTTACTTACTTTTCAGATAATCAGAACCTATAAAACTGGGTAGAATCAACATCATGTGCTAGTCTTTAAAAAAGAAAGAAAGAAAAAAAAGAACAAGAAAAACAAAAGGATCCTATATGTTAAATAAAACAATATGCATTTACCGTATTTTCCGGCATATAAGACAACTTTTGAAATGAAAAAAAGTCAACCGAAAATCAGGCGCAAAAGACGAAAATTGCACAAAAATTACCTGCAGATCTTGACGGCAAAGTAAGTCTTTTCTTTGAAGTGGGGGGTAGTCTGATACAGCAAATATAGGACTAAACCTATGTTTTAACTGTAAAATTAGGGGGTCGTCTTATACACCGGAAAATGTGGTACTTTGAGGAAGACAGCAATAAAAATTTGAAAATGAAGACTCTCACATGTTCATACTTGGAAAAGGTTTGCAGAGTTCTATATCCACTAGGAAAGAATAGAGAAGATTCAGCTGATATTATTTCACTCTAATTCAAAACGTTTTTACTTACATCTTGTCTTGGCCAGCACCAACTCGGAGAGTCAATCTGGGGATAACTGGACTTGGGGCGGGGACAACTGGTTCCACTTTTATCTGTTGAAGTTAGGACATTAAGTGTTAATATATACATATCCAATATAATAAAAGGCTAATATGCAAATTGATCGAACAGCTGAATGACCGCTCACTATAATGTGCACTGACCACCAGGGGGCAGATATTCAATGCAGGTCAGTGCGCTCCCACAGGGGGAGCACTGCTCAGGCAGAAGCCCTGAGCCAGGCTTATAGCTGGCAAGCACATGCTGATGAGTGCAGCGGTGGTTGCGGGACCCTCTCACATCTCTGTGGCAGCACTAAAAATGTCCAAGAGATCCCAGACTGCTAAAGGGTGCAGGCTGGGCTGAGGGGACATCCCCCCACCCCCCACCGATTGCATGAATTTTGTGCACCAGACCTCGTGTGTGTGTGTGTGTGTGTGTGTGTGTGTGTGTGTGTGTGTGTTTACACCCCAACAGAAGTACCTCTTACCTCTTCTCCTACTTCCCCATCTCCATAAACTTGACAAGCAGGTGTAAGCCTTAAATATGGCTAACATGCCAGATACAGAGATAATCTGGACTATTCAATGTTTTAGTTTCTTAACAACTAAAGGCTACCTGGCAACATGAGAAATTCTACAAACTTTAATTGCTTTAGGTAAATGTGGCAGTAAACTCTGTATTTTCTTAGTTTTAGTTCATTTCTTGGATTACACTATTAGAATTATTTAAACAAAACTTGTTATCTAAACCATTTGGTAGAGCATTTAAGTAGTCTCTAGGCCTAGCGAAAATAGAAAAAACAAACAATGATTTTGCCACTGTAAAGTAAAAGGCATTAAACTCATCTTAAGTTTGTATTATCATATAGGAAATCTGAAACGCCAAGTGTAATTTATAGCATTAAACCATTCCATTTTTTTGCCAATAGTATAAAGACCTGAAATAATGTAAAATAAAAAAAAAACATATTTTTACAAAAGAGTTTTGGTGAAGGCAACTGCTGAAGAAGTTAAAAGATCTCACAAGTTTTGAAACTATTCTTTCTCACTAATATTATAGAAAGGTATTATATATAAATTAAATATGATGTTAAAAGGGTTCTTCACAATTTTTGATTTGATGGTCCTATGATGTAATAAATATTTTGAATGCACAAACTGGACAATAGCTCTGCAGTTCCAAATTATTATCTATATCAATATCTTTCAATAGGGCTTTATTGCCATTTTTGGTTGGATAGTTCTTTGACTAAAACTGTTCTAGGAACTGCCATGTGTTTAATATCCCTGATCTTGGGTATTACTATCCACACTGTGACAACTAACTGCAGATCACTGATTATATATTTTAAGTGCAAGAATTAAATAATGATGAATAGTCTGGTGGTTCTAAAGAGGAATGGCTATCTACAATAATAAAAGCGTAATATTCTAATTAGACTGGACGTCCTTCCGGACGAATCTGGGACTGTGAAGGAAGTCCAGGTCCTGGGTGCCAGGAGCTAGAGGGAAGCCCGGGTCCTCTGTGCAAGAGTTAAGCTGATGCCAGCAGCCAGGGGAAGGAAGGCCTACTAATTGCACAAATTTTGTGCATCAGGCCTGTAGTATAACATAATAATATATTATCTTCATATAACTTATATATATATATTGCACATTGACCAAATCTACTATTTTTTCATGTTTTTAACTGTCCCTTTCTAAAGTTTATTTTTAATCCATTGTTAGATTAAGATTTATGACTTTGGCGGCTAGGGAAGTCCTTCAATTCCCTACAAACTTTTCTATATCCACAAATACACTAGAGCTCATCTCCTTTTGTCTTCTAAAGAAACCTCCTCCATCAATTAGCTTATTTATTTATAGCATTTTCAACTCAGTTCTATTCATTATTTTCATCTAGCTTTTAAATGTGCTTGGACTTTTTTTTAATTTTTTTTTTAATTACCTCCTCTTCAATCTCTGGCTAACAACCTTTCATGTTTCTCAGTTTCCAATTCATTGGTTCCTTAGCCCATTACAAACTACTTTCAGCCCCTGAAATAATACCACTGAAACTACTATTTTTAGACATGAATTATTTCCTAATGTCCCAGTATGTTTTTCTATTATAGATATTATCAATTTCCTCCCTTTTCCTTTACAAAGCCCTCTACTTGTGCTGACTCTACTTGGTCCTTTCCTCTTTTCATTCTACAGTTTGTTCAGTGATCTCATCCATGTCCATCACTTTCATCTTAAGTTTCAAATATGCCATGTCTTTAAACTCTTCCCCTCTAGATTAGCAATGATGAACCTAAGACTAAAATATAATGTCTACTGAACTTTTTCAACTAAATAGCCTATGAATATTTCATCTAATCACATCTAAACTTTAACTTATCAATGTCCCCATAAAACCCTGCTCCTCTTGATGGTCCCATTTTGAACAGATGGTTCCTTCATTTGCCCAGTTTCTTGGACAGTCCAGTCCAGTGGTTTCCCTTAAGGCCCTCAGGGATCAAGGTCCCTGGGGTCGGGGCAGGGCAATACCCATGTATAAGCAGCTAAGTTGGCATTCACTTTCCCCTACCCTACTCCACCCCACAAAAAAAAAGTTCCATATCTAACCAATCAGAAAACCAATGGTCCAGTATACTTTGTAAATTATTAAGGCTTCTGTATTTTTCTCACCTTCCTGTGTGATCAGTGGGAGAATAAACAAATACATTAAAATCAAACATTTATAAACCACATACTATTTGCAGCCATTGCACTTGGTTACTTTTCAGATGTTCTCATTAATGTTTTTAAATAAATAAGTGGGATACATATTATGGTTTTCATTTTACAGGAATCATATATGAAAACACCATTTTTTCTTTTCTTTTCCATTTTCTTTCCCTTTTCCATTCTAAGATCACACAAATAGCAAAAGTAGGATTGAATAGTTATTTTGATTCAAAGAATGAAAAATTACATAAAGTTCCTAGATTTCTTCAATTCTAAAAAAATTTAGGGTCACAAACTCATAAGTGATGAGGTATTGAGAGTAATATTCCTTATTCCTTCAATCCACAATACAATTATTATATAACACTTAAGCTTTAATTTTTAAAAAAGCTGTTCACTGCTTAAGAAATCTTCATTATTATTATGCTTCACATTGTATATCTGACCCATTTCTATTACCATACTACACTATAATTATAACTCACACTTGTATAGCACTTCACAAAGTATCGCCCATCCACATGATCCAATTTAATTTTCATAACTTTATTAGGTAGGTGTGGAAGGTATTATTATCCCCATGAATTGAGGGCTCAAAATGGTTTAGTGGTTTGCCAAGAGCCACAAAGTTAGTAACCAAATCATCTAAATCTAGGTTTCCTGACACCAATTCATTCCTTGCTCTACCATATAGCTCCTTGACTTTTTGCCATACACTGTGAGTTCTTTTTTCTGGTAATGCTGATGTCTTGCACGAAGCTGTTCACGTTCTCTGACAATGTCTTTTTTGATTAATGTACTTGTGAGATGGCAAGGGTTGGTTGTAAAATATTTCTTTTCTCTTTGGAAGGCTAACTAGTTTCTATGAAATAGAGATTAACTTTGGCTTTCCTTCCATTCAACTAAAGTAGATGGATTTTTGATGTCTTAAATGGTGTGGCAGGGCAAAAGAATCCAGATATGGTTTATTTATGATCTATTATTAAAAAAAAAGTTAAATGATACTGTGTGTAAAAAAAAACTAGCTAACAAAAGTGGAGATACAGTGTATCTAGTGGTCAGTGTGACACAACACCAGATTTCAACTACTCACATCCATAAGTGACACATTCAAGAGGCAGATTCAGTGAGCACCAAAGCCCCACTGAAACAAGTCCTGCCCCATAAGCGTGTCTCCAATGCAGGAGTTCTTCCATTATAGACACAGCAGGTCCTCACAGCCAATTGGCCTGGAGGTCAATTCCTCCCAGTGACACCAACAACAATCAAAACTTAACTACAACAAGGCTGTACACATAGTCCACAAAGGGGTGCACCCAGAATGTCCACCTCAGGAGGCTGACCCACTGAACCATATAGGACACTTCGCACAAAAAGCCACCCTACCAACTCAGGGAAGCAGTGAAAATTAGAAGACAAGGAAACAGATCACAAAGGAAAGAAATGTAGGAGAACAAAAGATTGGATATAGAGTTCAAAACCCCAGTTATAAGGTTTTTCAAGAATTTCCTAGAAAAGACTGATAAATTTATCGAGACCCTCAAGGATATGAAAAAGGACCAACTAGAAATTAAACATACATTGACTGAAATAAAAAATATACCAAGACTCAATAGCAGACTAGAGGAACACAAGAATCAAGTCAAAGATCTGAAATACAAAGAAGCAAAACACACTCAAGTGGGAAAGCAAAAAAGCAAAAAAAAAAAAAAAAATAACAAAAATTTGAAGATATTGTAAGAAGCCTCTGGGACAACTTCAAGCATACCAACATCAGAATTATGGGGGTGCCAGAAGAGGAGAGAGAGCAAGATACTGAAAACCTATTTGAAGAAATAATGACTGCAAACTTCCCCCATCTGGTAAAAGAAACAGACTTACAAGTTCAGGAAGTGCACAGAACCCCAAACAAAAGGAATCCAAAGAGGACCACACCAAGACACATCATAATTAAAATGTCAAGGGCAAAAGATAAAGAGAGAATATTAAAAGCAGCAAGAGAAAAACAGTTAATTACGTACAAGAAAGCACCCATACAACTGTCAGCTGATTTCTCAACAGAAACTATGCAGGCCAGACAGGAGTGGCAAGAAATATTCAAAGTGATGAATATACAATAGTAAAAACCTATAACCAAGGTTACCTATCCAGCAAAGTTATCATTCAGAATTGAAGGTCAGCTAAAGAGCTTCACAGACAAGAAAAAGCTAAAGGAGTTCATCATCACCAAACTAGTATTATATGGAATGCCGAAGGGTATTCTTTAAGAAGAGAAAGAAGAAAAAAGTAAAGATAAAAATTATGAACAAATACATGTATATCAATAAGTGAATCTAAAAATCAAGTGAATTGAAAATCTGAGGAACAGAATAAACTGGTGAATATAATACAATCAGGGGCATAGAATGGGAGTGGATTGATAATTCTCAGGGGAAAAGGGTGTGGGTGATATGGGAAGAGACTGGACAAAAATCTTACTCCTATGGATGAGGACAGTGGGGGGGGGGTGTGTGTGTGGTAAGGGCAGAGTGTGGGAACTATGGGGGGAGGGGAGCTATGGGGGGAAAAGGAGAAACAATTGTAATAATGTGAATAAAGATTTATTAAATTAAAAAAATGGAGATACATTTTGTAAGTAAAATTAAAAATGGTAAAAAATGTGCTCTGAAGACAATAAATATTTAGTAAACCTGTTGAGTTGATGAATGACTTAGAACTTCTACCTCAGCTAAGTTTTAGCTATAATGAGGATGAAGACATCATGCAAACAGAGATACCTTTGAGAGAGAAAGTGGGCACTATATCACATAACAGGTGTAAACTGGACTGTCCCAGGCAAACCAGAACATCTGGTTATTCTACTTAAAAATACTTACAGACCTTAATTTCATCCTTAAAGAAGCTAAATCAGATTAACCTAAATATAAAATTCAAGCATTTAGAAAAATTAATAAGGATTCTATTAATATAAAGTACAATTTCTAAATAAAAATTTCTTACCAGACTTTTGTTTACAATAAGTTTATCCAAATGCCTACCAAAATAAGAGATGTTTCCTACAATAGTAAAATTATTTCTCATGTGTCCTTTTCAGGAATCAACAAACTAAATGGTAACTAATTCAGCTACTTAAACAATATAACTAATGCTATCTTATAATGGCTGAAAGCCAAAAATGTGGAAAAACATGAGCATCTAAGGGTTAAAATAAAAGAACAGCCCTTTAGAGTGTTGCTGAGAATTGGGGCACGCAGAAGAGCATTTACAGTGGATTACTAAGCTTCCCAACTCACCAAAGAGGTAAAGTCCAGTAATATAAGACTCCTTTGTAGCTAACTAAAAATACATTGTCAATGGATTTGTCCAGTTTTATGTATAAGCAATACTTCTTTCACCTGAACTAATACTAGTAGTCATATAAGCCCCTTATTGCCATGTGCTGCATTTTTTTTTGCTAATCTTCAAGGATTTAGCTTCTTTGCCACATACCTCAGGGCACCAACTGATAAAGCTCTAACTCTCCATTTTTCCAGGACACCAGCAGTGCGGCCTTGCAAAAAATGAAAATCGCTCAAGAGATTTAAAGGGGAAATTTATTTTTAAAATCCTGACTTGAAGCAAAGAGGTGGATTTTTAAAAAGCTTATCTATAAAGAATCAGTTTAAATTTAAATTCTATCTTGGAACTCTTTCATGCATTCCAGCTTTAAAGTTTATCTTCTGACAGGGACTTTCTGCAAAGGTAATGGGCAGCTTTGTCAATATAATCTGGCCAACTTTTTATTTTCTATTTTTTTTAATGTGAAACTTCTTTCATTAAAAAAAAACACACAACACATATGAGTGTTAGGTAGGGTGGCAACAAGTTCAGCCAATGCTAATTCAGATTCCCATCTATGCTAGTATGTCAGAAAAATACACAGAAATAGTAGTGATAAAAGCCAAATTTAATAACCTAACATTTTGCATGCTAACCTATGACACTGGTGACCATCTTCTTGTCTTCCTTTGCAATTAAGATTATTTCCATTTTGAAACACAGTCTAACTAAAAATATTGATACTCTGTTTAAAATATTAAAAAGACAGTCAGAAGGAAATCTACCATTGTGGCCAAGATTAATAAGTGGAATTCAGCAAGGACAAATGAAACAGAACTCAGGCTATCATTAAGCACTCAGAGTTCATATGAAGACTTGAAGATGGCTTTTGGTAAATTTCTATAAATTCAGACATAGCATTTAAACGTTAGTTACTGAATTCCTCTTGGACCAGACTGTTGTAAGAAGTAGGAAGGGAATGTTTCCCCTTTTTAGTGTGTTATTTTATTTACCTAAACCCTTCAATAATTATAAGAGCTGATGAGAAAGACAAGAAATAAGGTATACTTTAAATAGAAAGAAAAATGGTGACAACCATTGGTTAAAGGCATGAATCAGTAAGATTATTTATCAGTCTCGGAAAAAGAAACTGTTTAAGTTCAATAAAAGATTATTTGGGGGGAAATACTACTAAAGGATTTGGGGATAGAGTAAAGATATATTCAACATTTTAACTGATTACTGAAGTTATTAAAGCTTCTACTGTCTGTTCTTTAAAATAAGTCATTGAACAGGAGGTCTCTAAGACATCTCAGGGACTAAAATCTTCTAAAATCATGTCAGCATACTCTAGAGCAGAGGTGGGGAATGTCTGGCCAGTGGGCTGTCCATGGCCCAAGAAATCATTTGGTCTGGTCATGCCAAGGCAACTATAGACAGGACTTGAAATTAAATAAATCTAGGAGCTTTTTTTCATAGCAACATAAATTTATGTTAAGTGAATTATATGAAGGGAATGATGCTGTAAATATCCAAATGGCCCTTGGCAGAAAAAGGGTTCCCTACCTTGCTCCAGAGTATGAAGCCATGCTTTATCCCTCTCATCAGCTTGTACTGGTGACTGGCCTGAGAGAGCCATTTTGGTTAGCAAAACACACAGGCTTTGGTTGTACATACATACCTGGGCCAAGACACAGCTCTTCCACTCATGAGACACTTCAAGTTATTCTGTTTTTCTCAACTATAATATAAGAGCAACAGTACCAAACCCTCAGAGCTCTTATAGAATTAACTAATTAAATCTGGTCAGGTCTGGTAAGTACCAAGTGTATGCACTCAAGTAACTAGCAGCTGCTAGTAGCATTTTCTAGCTGGGTTAGTTCATACAATAGCTGACGTTAGTTCAAAACAAAACAAAATGAACTCCCCCTCCCCCCAAAAAACCAAAAAACATACAATTCATTAATTGATAGGATAAAATTTTTGGAGAACCCTTTAAAATTTTTGGAGAACAGAAGTGCCCAGCTAGCTCAGTCGGTAGAGCATGAGACTTAAAATTTTTGGAGAACTGATGAGCTTTTCATTATAAACAAATTCAATCACCTATGGGTTATCAACGTTATTGGTTAGCTGTAAGAAAATTCAGAATTGTCATAGTCATCTACTTAACTTGTCTGAAATGACACAAATTAGTCTTGTTTTCTCTGAGAAAGCAAAGAAGAAGGCCTTTCAAGCCAAAATATGCTTAGAGAAGGAATGGAACTATTGTTTTTAAGCAGACGGAAACCATACTTTATGACGCTGCTGTCTTTTCCAAGTATTGAACAGGAGGAAGGAGATGAAGAGAAGGGCGCAGAGGATCAGAGATGTTAGAGAGATTGGTGAATAACTAATAAATGGTATCTACCAAATCAGCCTGCTCCGAAGCCCATGCTCTTTGTGGGCCAGCATTGGGCCTATTTATTTACAGATTGTGACATCATTTTGGGGGGTAGTGAAACTCTACCATGACTTTTTAGATCATATTCAAATAAGAGCATAAAAATATAGCTTGACAAATTTTGGCTTATCTTCAATATAAGGTTATATATACAACTATTTAATTCCACTAATATAAAAGATGAGCCATTTTATTTTTTCACAGTGATCCCCCTTAAAACAACAACAACAACAACTTATGCAATACATATACTGACACAAATTGAAACAAGATTTTTAAACTGCTCTGAAATGTACTGTTAGATTTATCACTGCTAAAGACATTGTGGTTATATTTGTGACTGCTCAACATAACTACTCTTGCCGAAACCGGTTTGGCTCAGTGGATAGAGCGTTGGTCTGTGGACTGAAAGGTCCCAGGTTCGATTCCGGTCAAGGGCATGTACATTGGTTGTGGGCACATCCCCAGTAGGGGGTGTGCAAGAGGCAGCTGGTCGATGTTTCTCTCTCATCGATGTTTCTAGCTCTCTATCCCTCTCTCCCTTCCTCTCTGTAAAAAATCAATAAAATATATTAAGAAAACAAAAATACATAACTACTCTTAATATGTTTTCCATAAAACGTCAGTTTGATCCTGTCGTAAAAAGGTGAAAGACCACATTCCTAACCTTGACTAGTGCATATTACTGATTATAAAGGGGAATTGAAAAAATGTACATAAATCACCACACTTTGTATTATTACCACTTCTAGAAAAACCATTTTTTCTGATGTGTCACTGAGCCAGATGCCTTGCATATATTATTTCACTTAAACCATTTGTAATTCAATTAGGAGAGTATAGTGGTTAAGAACATCAATTATAGCACCCAATGCCCTGGGTTGAAATTGTGGCTCCTTTTAAATCACTTACTATATATGTGATCTTGGGCAGGTTTACTAACCTCTCTAAGTCTCCATTTTTTATCTTAATTTTTATTTATTTATTGATTTTAGAGAGAGAAGAAAAGAGGAGGAGGGGAGAGAGAGAGAGAGAGAGAGAGAGAGAGAGAGAGAGAGAGAGAGAGAGAGAGAAAAGCAAATGGTTTGTTGTTCCACTTATTTATGCATTCATGGGTTGATTCTTTTATGTGCATATGGGGATGTAATCTTGGCATATGGGGATGTTCTAACCAACTGAGCTACCTGTCCAGGGCTCTGTTTCTCATCTTAAAGTGATAACTATAGTAACTTATATTACAGAGTTGTGTTAAGGAATTAAACATACATACTGTTTAGCGTATAATTACTTATACATTTTAACTATAGCTGTTTTTTAAAAAGAGTGATTATCATATTCCTACTTTAAAGATGAAGTACCTAAGGATTAAAGAAACTAAAAAACTTATCCTGGCTCTTTTCTCAGATCTGCTAAATTCCAAAGCCCACGACACCTACCTACCGTGCAGATCCCTGTTTAATTAATGGTATCTTTATTATTCTTATATTGATAACCACGTGGGTATAGATGGTAAAAAACTTTATAGGTAGGTAAAATAACGATATAAAAGATCATTTTCTTTATTAAAACAATGCCCTTGCTTGCTGTTCTAGGTCAATGTCTGTGAGAGTTGCTCCGGTTGAGTTGGTTGGGATGAGAAGGAAAAATGAGATTATTGTCCCTCATTCTTTTGACAAAGACATTTCCTTGGGGCAGCTTAGATATCCTTCATTTTTATTTACCCATGTTGTCTTTCTTTTATGGATATATAAGAGGTTTCTTAGACCATATGTGACCCAATTACAGGTCTACTTTCATTAATGCCTATGGTTTGAGATGTATTAACTCATATGACTTGTGGGGGAATTAAGTGAAGTTGAAAAAGAAATCAATGCTTAAGTTAATATCTCAACTTCTACTCTTTGTCAATAGCATTTCCATGGGCTGTACTAGATTTTATACTTTACTATCTGCATAAAGAGTTAAAATAAAATAAAAAACATGCCCAGAAAGCAGAAAAAATATAACCACAGCTGACTCACCCTATCATGCTTAAGTTAGCTCATAAAGTTCAATGAGTGGCAAACTCTATATTTCTACCTTTTTGTGATTGATTCAGAATGGAATAATAACACTCACCACCACTATTACCTTCATGTCCCATTTACCTAGCACTTATATGCCAGAAACAGCACGAAGCACATCTCATATGATATTTCATTTAATCCTAACAAAAACAACTTGCCTAATTTCATACAGCTAAAAAGTCAAAATTTCAACCCAGGTTTAACTCTAGAGACAATACTGTTTATTACTTTTTTTTCCTTTTTTGTTTTTTTAATATATATTTTATTGATATTTTTACAGAGAGGAAGAGAGAGGGATGAGAGTTAGAAACACCAATGAGAGAAAATCATCGATTAGCTGCCTCTTGCACACCCTCCATTGAGGATGTACCCGCAACCAAGGTACATGCCCTTGACCAGAATCGAACCCGGGACCTTTCAGTCCGCAAGCCCACGCTCTATCCATTGAGCCAAACTGGTTTCGGCTGTTTATTACTTTTAAAGATCGTAAGATAGCTGACTTTATAATTTCTTATATTTGGCACTTATCAGATCCATACCCATCAAAACTCACACAAGGATTTGTAGGCTTCTGTTAGGTGAAATCTGTGCAACTCATAACTGAGACTTTGCCTCCAACCAAGGCTTTCTGAGGGACTTTTCCTTTCTAAAGCCAGCAGATGTGAGGAAAGGCACAGACCACTGCTACAAACCTACTCTGGTGGACAATACTCAAATTCCATTGAAACAACTCCACTGACGTTTCAAAATTAAGATGGTGATGAAAGCAACAGTATCCTATTTGCTGAGGGCTCGGGTGCCAAGTTACTAGGTATATGATGGTAAGTGACTAATTGCTGCCAGACAAGATCTCTACTAGTAAATATTCGAAGAGGTGAGGTATATCTGCAGGTACCTGGTACATAACCTGACTCTTGATGGTTGTGTGACTGTGACTTAGGCAAGTCACTCTCTCAGCTTCTCATTGGTAAATGTTTGATAGCAATATCTGCTAAACCTATGTCACAGGTGTGTTAGGAGAAGAAAATAGGTATGTGGAAGTGCCAGGTACTACATAAAATAACATAGTGATAAAATGATTTTTAAAATGGAAAGAAAAGTTGAACTTCTGTGCTTTGTTAATTTGCCAATGTTCAATTATTATCAGAATGTCCATTTTATTTCTCTATATTTTATTAGTGCCCCAGTGCACAGATTCATGCACATTGAAAGAAAATTAATTAGGAGGAGGCCGGCAGGGTGGGACTGGGTGAGATGGGCCCTGGAGCCAACCTCCTAGGGTTCCTCCCCGGCCGGCCAGCTGCACCTGGGGTGGTGCCATAGCTTGAAGGGCATCTGCAGAGTGATGCCCTTTGAGGTCCCTCTGGCAGGTGGGGTCCCTCAGCCTGGCCTGTGAGGATCAGGCCGAAAACTGCTCTCTGACATCCCCCGAGGGGTCCTGGATTGCGAGATGGCGGTTCTATGGTGATGTACTCTAAAGTCAGGCTCCCTCCTCTCTGATTCCGCGGTCGTCACTCAAGAACCACTACTGTCAAGTCACCACAACTTGGCAGCTCCTGCATTGAGGATCTGCCCTTTGCTGGTCATTGTGCATCATATCTACTGGTCAGATGGTCCGACAGATGCTTAGCCTTTTTTATATATATGTATATGTATATGTATATGTATATGTATATGTATATGTATATGTATATGTGTGTGTATATATATATAGATAGATAGATAGATATAGATATAGATACAGATATAGATAACAGCCAAGGGTTATTTATTAGAGAAAGAATAAAGTTAGGCAGAAAAATGTGAGAGTTCCCACTTCATGTTAGCTAAACTAATTTTCCTAAGTATGTTTGAAATTTAAAATATTGCAGAATTGTTAGTAATAGATCTACTGTAGGTCAAATACATCATATTTTATTATGTGGAAAAAATCACTATGTATTATTTTGTAGTCAAACTCAAGGATTGCTTTCAGAAGTCAGGAAAACAATCTCTAACGATCTGTGTGTACGGTACCATAAATAGTTGAATACTTTTTAAGAAAGTTAAAAAGATTTTTTTCAAATCAACCACTACTGTAATCCAAACAACCATGGGCTGAAAAGCAAAGCCATTAAAGGTCACCTTCTGAGCCCAAAGAATTGAGGTCATAGTTTCTACAAAACTGTAGGCTGTATATCAGTTTCTTTGGCTATACTCCATGAAAGCTTGATTTGCTTACATTAAAAAATATTTGGAATTATTTTCTGCCACCATCCAGGCTTGATACTAAAATAGCCTTGATACTAAGAAACATGTCCTAATCTTATTAAAGCAAAAAATAGAAGGATAGTAGATATTACAGAAAGTAATGGGCAGCCATAACCTTAAATACTTGTAAAAATGGCTCATGATAAAGAAAATCAGTGAAGGACTCCTCAGGCCTTGCTATCCTCTTAAAATTTTAAGTGCCATAGTTTCTCATGCTCCTAGAAAAATGAATGCTTGGTGTGTTTTGTTGTTGTTTGTTTGTTTATTTTTGTGATTTTTGGTATCTAATATTTGGGTAGACTACATAAAATAGTATGTAGTCTTGATAATTACAAAAATATTATTCAGTTTAAGATTACAGATTTTTCTTAAAACTGCCAGAGAATAGTGCAGTTAATAGAGTTTATACTCTGTAATTAGAGTCCTTTTAGGCTATGAGTTTTTAACACTTTCCAATGCACAAGGAGCTTGATTACAAGTTTATGGGCTTTTGAGTGAAATAAGCCAATCAGTGAAAGAGAAACACCACATGACCTCACTCATTTGTGGATGATAAAGAACATTATAAACTGATGAACCAAGAGACAGATATAGAGACAGTAAAGCAACAGGCAGACTGTCAAATTACAGTGGGGAGGGGAGGAAGATCTGGGGGAGATAATAGATCAACCGAAGGACTTGTGTACATGCATATAAGTACAACCAATGGACATAAAACTCTGGGGAGGGAGGGTATGTACGGGAGGGAGGGGGGCAAAAAATCAATAAAATATATTAAAAAAAATAAAAAAAATTTGTTAAAAAAAAATTAAAAAAAAAATAAATAAAATTAGGCTGGAAAAGCACTTAAGAATATGCTATAAGAAACCTGAACAGTAAAATGGATGCTCATCTAAAAAAAACAAAAAAACAAAAAACAAGTTTATGGGCTTTAAAATTAAACATAAATTTTGTAACCTTATTACAAACATATTTCCAGTTAAGTTATGGGTGATTTGCATCCAAATTACAGATAAAATGGCTGGCTTTGTTTACCTGTATTTTTCAATAGGACTTTGTTCAGACAGTGATGAAAATGAGAAACAGCTTACTTTTTCATGCTTGTGTTTCTCCTTTTCTTTTTCTCTCTTCTCTCTTTCTCTCTTCTCTTTTTCCCTTTCCTTCTCCTTCTTCTCCTTTTCCTTCTCTTTCTCTTTCTTTTTCTTCTTCTCTTTTTTGTCCCTTTTCCTTTCTTTCTCCTTAGGCCTCTCTTTTTCTTCAAACAATTTTTCAGGAAGCATGGGTGACAAAGAGGGCAGCATGGCTGGGATCCTCACGGCCCCAGTGGGGCTGAACAAGGGCAGAGCCATGTCCTTGGGCGGCAGTACCAGGGGGGCTGGTGCCACTTTCACCTTCTCCTCACGACCTTTATCTTTAACTTTGTCTTTGTCTCGCTTATCTTTATCTTTTCTGCTCTTTTCTCTATCTTTCTTCTTATCTTTATGCTTCTCTTTCTCCTTTCTGACAAGTCCATCTTTCAATCTCACTTTGGAATCAACCTCTTCAAATTCTCTTATTTTAAATTTATAGGGATCTAACTCTTCATCTTTCAAGAATTCCTTCCATGGATACTTGGCTTCCTTATTAGCCTCCTTTTCTTTAACTTTATCCTTCTCTTTACTCTTGTCCTTGCTTTTGTCTCTTTCCCGTTCCCTATCTCTCTGCTTCTCTTTCTTTTTCATTTTCGTCCTTAGTTCCTTTTTCAACTTCTTTTTGATGTCCAATGAGGAAGGCAATTTGGTTTTCTCCTCATACAGCTTGTGCAGAGGTTCGGGTGTGGGAGGAGAGACTGAAGGAGAGGAGAGGTAAGAAAAGCTGGGGGGCACATTGGAAGCTGTTCCCATTTTTGCTTTCCGAACAACCTCATCGATGGAGGCATCCATTGTCCAGGAATTATCAGAACTTGATGTTCCACCTGAAAGAGGCAGAGGAGTGGACCCTAACTTAGCGAAATTGTTCAAGGAAGTGGATGCTTTTGGAGTTGTACATTCTGAACTTGAAATTCGCTTAGGGCTGGTAAAAATGTCTCCTTCTGATTCTGATCCAGAAGAAAACTCAAAAGGATCTGGCTCTCGCTCAGCACAAGCTCGTGCAATCACAGCATCAATAGAGTCATCAATCGTTTTGTCGATCACAAAAGCTTTCCTTGGCAGATTCTCATTGGTCAGCTTCCCAGCCTCCGGGGGTGTTTGTATTTGTTTTACCTGAAGGGTCTCTTTACTAATTTTTTCACTTATTATAGCTGAAGGAGTCCTATTTGGTGTTTCAGGTCTGATTGGCGCTTGGGGAATATTAGTTATAATCTTGGGACTCTTGGGGCTTTTAGGGCTCTTAGAACGTCCAGGAGATTTCTTTTCTTTGGGTACAGTTTTTGGTGACCGAATAGGACTTCCGACCATTGCTGGTGACTGAGTCATTTTAGGTGATTTAGTCTTCTGTCCTGGAGAACTAGTTTTAGTCTTTGTTTTGGGTGTAAATGACTTTGCTTCTAAAGGTTTTGTGGTTGGCATTTGTGATTTTGCAACAGGAGCTAACATTGGTGGCTCTGGTGATGGAGGTGTGAGGTCTGTGCTGTCCTGTACATGGACTGGAGAAAGCATCGGTGGGATCTTTTGGGTATTGATTGAGCTGAGCGGTTCTCGAGCTTCCAATAACACTACATCCAGGGTGTCTCCTTTAGTGCTTATTAGTCGTGGTTGCTTCATGGCAGGCATTTCTTCAACTTCAGGGCTATCTAATGGTCTCTTGCCCAAGAAATTCTCATCATTAATAATTTCCTCCTCCTCAAGTTCATCGTCTTCTTCCAAGGGAACTTGCATAGC